>NC_138757.1:35528606-36728606 GCF_965113315.1 Podarcis vaucheri
TGTGATCTGTTTTCAGGAAACACACGTGGCAAAAAAACACAAACATATACTAGCAAATAAAAGGTTGGGGGTAGAGTTTGTTAATTCAGACACTAATAAAAAAAGAGGAGTTGTGATATACGTGAAGGAGAAATGGGACCCAATATTAATATGTAAGGACGATGAAGGAAGGATCTTAGGAGTACAAATCAACCATCAGGGAGAAAAGATTAACGTTATAAATGTCTATGCACCAAATATGAATAAAGCTGAATTCTTTAAAAAATTGGAACAAATGTTAACAGAATTGGAGGATCATAAGATGATTTTACTTGGAGATTTGAATGCCGTGCCAACACCTGAATTAGATAGAAGCGTGAAAAGAAGAAAACTTAAGCAGGGGAAATTACCAAGAACATTTAATAATCTGGTGGAAAATCTAGCTCTGATAGACATCTGGAGACATAAAAATCCAACAACGAAACAATATACACACCTGTCAGAACCACACCAAAGTTGGGCCAGGCTGGATCAAATATGGGTCTCAAGAGAATTAACATTAAGAGCACTTAAATGTGAAATCCAACCCAGAACTCTTTCAGATCATAGCTCAGTAACGTTGGAGATAAAAAGCAGATTACAAGGAACATACAGATGGAGAATGAACGATTATCTATTTGAAAATGAGGAAATAATTGAGAAGGCCAAAAGAACGTTGAAAGAATATTTTGAGATGAATTTAAATAAAGAGACTAATATAGAGATAGTTTGGGATGCCAGTAAGGCAGTGTTAAGAGGATTTTTAATTAATCAGAACAACCATAGGAAAAAGTTAAGAGAGCAAAAAAAAAAGAAAAAAAAGAAATAATCAATTAAGAGATTGCGAAAGAAAACTAGCAATAAACCCAACTGAGGAGCAGGTTAAACAAACTTATAGAATATTACAAACACAATACTCAAATTTAGTAGGCCAAGAAGTAGAATGGAGAATCAAGATATGGAAGCAAAAATTCTTTGAATCAGCAAATAAAACCGGAAAATTACTAGCGTGGCAATTACGAAAAAACAAAAAACAAAATATGATCAACAAATTAAGAATAGAAGAGCAAATTGTGGAAGAACCTAAGAAAATAAAGGAAAATTTCATCAAATTTTATGGAAAATTATACAAAAGAGAAAAAGAAGACTGCACAGAAATAAAGAAATATTTAGAAGAAAATAGACTAAAAGGATTAACAGAAGAAGAAATAACACGATTAAATAATCCTATAAAAATTGAAGAAATCCAGGATGCAATAAAAAGAATGAAATTAGGAAAGGCTCCAGGGCCTGATGGCCTTTCAGCTAAATACTACAAAGTTCTAGAGGAATATTTAGCCCCGGTGCTGTGCGAAGTAGCGAATAACATCTTAAGCGGCGGAAAGACACCAGACTCTTGGAAGGAAGCCTATATTACATTAATATCTAAGCCAGACACAGCTAAATTAGATATGAAAAACTACAGACCAATATCATTATTAAATAATGATTATAAATTATTTGCAGAAGTAATGGCCAACTGTCTTAAGAAATGTTTAAGAAACCTTATCCATACAGATCAAGTCGGATTCTTACCCAATAGACAATTAAAAGACAACATAAGACATATAATCAACATCACTGAATATCTAGAGGCCAAGAATGAAATACCTGTGGCACTAATTTTTATTGACGCCGAAAAGGCCTTCGATAATGTATCTTGGCAATTCCTTGTAAGATGTCTAGAAACAGTAGGGATAGAGGGCGCCTTCCTGGAAGGGGTAAAAGCTATTTACTCAAGCCAGAAAGCAAAATTGATTATTAATAATGATTTAACTGATTATTTTGAAATTTCAAAGGGTACGAGACAGGGGTGCCCTCTATCACCTCTTTTATTTATAATGATACTAGAAATTATAGCAAATAAGATAAGAACAACTCCAGAAATACGTGGAATTAAAATTGCAAAAAAAGAATACAAATTGAAAGCATACTGTCAGGGGTTCAGGAGCAGAGGCAAGGGCAAGGGAGGAAACAGAGAGCGAGGGGGAGGAGGCAGAAGAAAGGATGAGTGATGACGACGACCCGAGATCTCCGAGTCTTTCCAGTGAATCAGAAGATTCACAGAAAGGAGCACCAGTGGCCAGGGCAAGGGGGGAGCCTAGGGGGACACCCCAGGAGGAAAGGGCCAGAGGGGGCTCAGAGGGGAGCAGTTGGAAATCGGGACCAGCGTCACCAACAGAGAGCAGGGGAGAGGAAGGGATTCAGGTATCAAGCGCTGGCAGCTCACAACAGGAGGGAGGGCACGAGTCAGGAGTGGCCACACCTCCATCAGGGAGCGAAGAAACGGTCAGACGGAAAGTGGAAGGTTGGGCGCGCGCGCCAAGTTCAAATGCACAGGAAGGTGGCGCAGTAAGCAGCCCGGAAAGGGAGCCAGGTCCTAAAGCCCGGCGCAAGGAGACAGAAGGGTCCGGGGAGTCAGCGTCAGAAGAGTCCCGGAAGGAAGAGACCCCGGGGGGCAGAGGGACCCAGAGAAGAACAGTCAGGCGGAAAAGGTGGAGTAAGGCTAGGATATTAAGTTGGTGTACAGGAGGCGGGGACCCAGACAGAGCTTCGCCGATCTAACCATAAGACGTAGAGTTGCACGCAGCAGCTTGAGAATGGGAACTGTAACTCAATAAAGACTTTTTCTAAATGATCGCTGGCTAGCATGATCCTCTGTGAGCTAGGATCGGGGAGCAACTCTGACACATACGCTGATGATCTGATGGTATCATTAGAAGATCCACAAAAAAGTGTCCATAAGGTGACAGAATTGTTAGAAGAATTTGGAAAGTTATCGGGTTTTAAGTTAAACAAATCAAAAACTAAAATGATAACGAAGAACATGGAAGAAGTTATGAAAAACCAGCTGGAGGCTAAAATTGGAATTAAAGCGGTAAAAAAAGGAAAATACCTGGGAATTTGGCTAACTATGAAGAACATAAATTTAATGACGGACAATTATGAAACAACCTGGAAAGAAATTAAAAAAGATTTAGATATATGGAACAGAATAAAATTATCATGGTCAGGAAGAATGGCCGCAATTAAGATGAATATACTTCCAAAGTTGTTATTTCTATTTCAAAATATTCCGGTGATAAGAGGAAACAAAGTATTTAAAGATTGGCAGAAAATTTTATCTAAATTCATTTGGCAGGGAAAAAGGCCTAGAATTAAATTTAAATTGCTTACAGATAGAAGAGAAAGAGGAGGTTTTGCGGTACCGAATTCAAAATTGTATTACGAGGCCTCATGCCTCTGTTGGATTAAAGAATGGATTGTAATAAAAAACACAGACCTATTAGATTTAGAAGGCTTTAACACCAGATTCGGTTGGCACGCATATTTGTGGCATAATAAAGCAAAAGTACATAAATAATTCTCCAGTCACATCATTAGAGGACCTCTGCTAGAGGTTTGGGAAAGAAATAAAAATTTTCTTGAAAGGAAAACTCCCTGGTGGTTATCACCAATAGATATCTTAACAATTAAAAAAACAAACATAGAAGGTAAGAGATGGACATATGAAGATTTATTGGTGAGAACAGAAAAAGGTTGGCAGATCAAAACGTATGAAGAACTAGGAGATAAGTTAACGAGTTGGTTACAATTCCATCACATTAATGCACTGTGGACAAAAGATAAAAAGATTGGGATAAACGAAAAAAAATCAAGATTCCAGATAGAAATACTGGAAGGAAATTCAAAACTCTTATCAAAAATGTATAATCAACTGTTAGAATGGGATACTAAGGACGAGGAAATAAAAGAAGTTATGGTGAAATGGGCGATAGATCTGGGATATAATTTGGAATACGATAGTTGGATTAAGCTCTGGAATAAAGATATGAAGTTCACTGCTTGTGTTGCCTTAAGAGAAAACATGGAAAAAATGATATACAGATGGTACATCACCCCTGTAAAATTAGGAAAAATCTATAAGAATGGAGATAAAATGTGCTGGAGATGTAAAAACAAGGAAGGTAGTTTTTACCACATGTGGTGGACTTGTGAAAAAATCAAGAACTTCTGGGAGCTCATTTATAATGAACTAAAAAAAATGTTTAAATATACTTTTGTTAAAAAACCTGATAATTTTCTTCTGGGAATGATTGGCAATGAAATTAAGAAAGAGGACTAGACCTTATTCCAGTACGCAACAACAGCTGCTAGAATTTTAATCGCCCAAAATTGGAAATCAATCAATATCCCAACGGTAAGAGATTGGCAAAGTAAATTATTTGAATATTCAGAATTGGCAAAATTAACACAAAAAAATAGAGACCAGAAAGAAACAAAGTTTATTAAAGAATGGAATAAATTCATAACCTATATTGAAGTAGATTTAAAAAATCCAAAGATCACAGTAGGCTTAATATAACCCTTTGACATACAAAAGTTTTAAAGAAAAACTGCGGGGAAAAATGTATTACATAACCCAAAACTGAGATGGAGGGAAGTCAATAATTTACATGTTTGTCTTTGTTTTGTTTCGTGTTTTTTTCTGCTTCTTATAATTAAGTTATGTTGTTCTTATTATTGGTTTTTTTTTCGTGAAGAATTTATTTTCTGTACATATGTGTGTATATGTGTGTATGAAAATTAATAAAGAGAAATCTAAAAAAAAAGAAAGATATTGCTGGACAGCAGCTATGCTGGGGCTGATGGGAGTCCAACAACATCTGGAGCGTGTGCTGAGCTAGGAAAGCCCTCTAACTGGGAAATTGCAGAGCAGTCCTACTTATTCCAAGGCAACCCTCCAACTTAATTGGGACTTGCTTCTAATTCAGGTTGCACAAACCTGCAACCTTAAAAAGCATTTGTAGAAGTCGCAGTCATCCTATGTTCTAGCTACACTTTGCTCCTAACTTCCTGAAAGTGGTTTCTCTAGCCTAGGCTGTGGTATCCCAGACAAAGGAAAAAAAACAGGGGAATATCCTAAACCACCACATATAACACAAAGATGTCTCTCACCTGGTCGTAGGTCAGAAGTCTCTGAAGCTCATTTTTAGTGATCAGATGACAGTGCTGGAAAAAAGCAAAGCAACCACAGCTACAGGCTAGCTCACGGGGGCGGGGGGCGGGGGGGCGGGGGGCAGCCTGCTGCCACTTCCTGCAATATGTAGTAAGACTGATAACTAGGATTGGGCAGTATGATCATATTAGGCTAGTGCTCTGTGAACTAGACTGGCTCTTGAACTGCTTCCAGGCCCAATTCAGAGCATCCCATTTGGCCTTTCAAGTGTTTCAAGGTTTGGGAAAAGGGTACCAGAAGAAGGCCCACTTATGTTTGCACTGCCTCTCCACTGACTAGAATCCCTTTCCCAGGGAACTCCTGCTCTTTCAAGTATGGCAGGGCCTTTTCAGTCATGGCACCCGACCTTTCAGAATAATCTCCCAAAGAGGTTCACCTGGCCCCTGATTTGATGTCCTTCCAGCAAAGACTTTTAGAATTTCCCCTGGTTCTTGAATTCATGGGCAGGGCGCTTGTGGCCCTCCAAACCCTGCTGTAGTACACAGGAACATAGGAAGCTACCTTATATTGAGGCAGACCATTGACCCATCAAGCTCAGGACTGACTACATGGACTGGCAGCAGCTTTCAGGCAGAGATCATGCCCAGCCCGATCTGCACACACTGGTGACTGAGCCTGGAACCTTCTCCATGCAAAATGGCCGCTCTGCTTTTGCGTTACTGCCCTTAACAAACTGCAACTCCCACCCCGATCACTGGAGAAGTTGCCTACATTTGCTATAATCTAATCTAATACATCTCTGCCACTCGGTTTATGTTGCTCTCTACTGGCTGCTCTAGAAGAAACCTTAGTGGTGCAGCTGCAGCAGCAGGGATTGCCGACACTGCACCCTCCTGGTGTTGCTGAAGTGGAACTCTCATTGCCAAGTGAATTTTTATTGTTTTCCTTACATATTCTTTTCCAACAAATTGTAATAGCACCATACATTTCCTTTGACTCTGCCGAGTCGCGACCCCCCTCCCTCCCCACAACTGGTATATTTATCCTCTTTCCATCACACACATCATTCTCAAATTAGTACTATTATACACTGGAGGTATTATGTCAATCCTGCTAGTGTCTTGACCTCTTTACAATTCTTCTTTAAATATTCAATAAATTTACTCCAGTTATTTTGGTATCTTTGATCTTCCTGGTCCCGGATCCTCCCTGACAGTTTGGCAAGTTCTGCATATTCTGTCAACTTCGCCTGCCACTCCTGTATAGTTGGTATATCTTGTACTTTCCATCTTTGGGCCAGAAGGGTCCTCGCGGCAGCTGTAGCATACATGAACAAATTTTGATCTTCTATTTTAATTTCTGTTCCTATTAAGCCTAATAGACACGCTTCTGGTCTTTTGGGGAAAGTATATCTAAATATTTTTTTGAGTTCATTATAAATTGCTTCCCAAATTTCTTTTACCTTATCGCAGGTCCACCACATATGAAAATAGTCCCCATCTGCCTTTTTACATTTCCAACACTTTCTTTCTTTTTTCCTATACATTTTAGCTAATTTTACTGGCATCAAATGCCATCTATACATCATGTTTAGCAAGTTTTCCTTCAAAGCCATGCATCCTGTGAATCTCAAACCCTCCTTCCATAATCTTTTCCACGCATCCAGTTCAATGTTATGCCCAATATCAATTGCCCATTTTATCATTGATTCCTTTACTTCTTCATCTTTTGTATACCATTCTAGCAATAAGCTATACATTCTTGATAAAGTTTTATCTTTACAGTCTATTAACTCGAATTGGAATTTCGATTTTTTATCTTCGAACCCATTTCTCTTTTTGTCTTCCTTTAATAAATCACTGATCTGATGGTATTGCACCCACCCTGTTAACCTCTTTTCAATTTGGTCGTATGGTTTGAGCTTTATCCCTTGGGCTGTTTTCCTAGTAGATGTTGGTTTCTGCTCTCTTCACTGTGCAGCAAAGTGCTTGTCACAAGACAATGTTTACATTCCACAGTCAGAGCACTGTTGGGTTTTCACACGGGAATGGGAAGCTGGATGTGACGTACACTGGTTTCCTGTTTTTCACTGATCTCTCGGTGTTCGTTATTCCGAGGAGGAGGACGGTTGCTTCTCTGCTCCCGCAGAGGCAAGATGCATGTTTGTAATTTCTCAACTTTGAACTGAAAATAAAGCAACCTTAAGCATGTGGCACGTACTGCTCATCATTCCGTTGTGCAAAGGACTCTGCAATCACAACAGTAATATCCTCATATGTTATTCTTTCCCCTTCCATGTTTGCTTTTTTTGTTGTCAGCACCTCAATTGGTGATATCCACCACGGTGTCTTTCTTTCCAGGAGGTTTTTATTCCGATCCCATACTTCATATAAAGATTTCCTAATCACATGGTTTAGAAAACCTTTATGTACCTTTACTTTGTTGTACCATAGGTACGAATGCCAACCATATCTATTATCATGGCCCTCTAAATCTAATAGGTCGGTGTTTTCTAAGGTCAGCCAGTCTTTTAACCATACCAAGCACGAAGCTTCATAATATAAAGTCAGGTCTGGTAAATTAAAACTTCCTCTCTCTTTCTTATCTACTAGTATCTTCATTTTTATCCTTGGCCTTTTCCCCTGCCAAACAAACTTCGCTAAGTTTTTTTGCCAATCCTTAAATTGTCTTATCCCTTTTACCACTGGTATTGCTTGAAATAAAAATAACAGTCTAGGTAATATATTCATTTTTATCACAGAGATTCTGCCTAATAATGACAATTTTAATCTACTCCATATATCCATGTCTTTCTTAATTTCTTTCCATACCACCTCATAGTTGTCCTTGTATAGGTTTATATTTTTTGTTGTCATCCAAATTCCTAAATATTTTATTTTTTTAGCTATCGCGATTCCTGAGTCTACTTGTAATTCTTCCATCTCTTCTTTCTTCAATTTTTTTGCTAGCATTTTCGTCTTGTTTTTGTTAAGTTTAAACCCTGATACCTTCCCAAACTCTTCCAATCTTTTTATTACCTCTTTCACACTTTGTCTTGGTTCTTCCAACGTTAAGACTAGATCATCTGCGAAGGCTCTTAACTTAAATTCTTTTCGTCCCACCTTAATGCCTCTGACTTCTGATGATTCTCTTAGCTTCTTATTCAAGACCTCTAGGACTGTAATAAATAGCAAAGGAGACAAAGGGCATCCCTGCCTAGTACCTTTAGTTATCTCAAAGTTATCTGATATGTTGTTGTTAATTATTAACTTTGCTTTTTGGTCCGAATAAATCATGCCAATACCTCTCAAAAAATTTTCACCAATTCCTAGTACTTTTAAGTTTTCTTTCATGAAATGCCAAGAAACATTATCAAACGCTTTTTCCGCGTCTATGAACAATAATACTGCCTGTTTCTCATTTCTAACTTCAAGATATTCAATTATATTTATCAGGTTTCTTACGTTGTCCCTTAGTTGCCTCCCCGGCAGAAAGCCTGTTTGGTCCTTGTGTATCACCTTATTTAACACCATTTTTAGTCTATTCGCTAGTATATCCGCAAATAGCTTATAATCGTTATTCAATAACGAAATTGGTCTGAAATTTTTTACATCTAATATATCCCCCTCTTTCTTCGGGATCAGTGTAATATAAGCTTCTTTCCAGGTGTTTGGCATCCTTCCTTCTCTTAAGACTTTATTCATTACTTCACTTAGAACAGGTGTCAGGCATTGCGATAATGTTTTATAATACTTTGCTGAGATACCGTCCGGTCCTGGGGCCTTCCCTATTTTCATTCTTTTTATTGCCTTCGTGACCTCTTGTTCTGTTATCTCCTGGTTAAGCATTCTTTTTTCTTCTTCTGAGATTTGATGTAGTTTATGGTCATGGATATACTTTTCTATTCTCTTATTGTCTTCTTTATCTTTCCTATAAAGATCTCTATAGAATCTCTGAAATACTTTTCTAATTTCTTTTGGGTCCTCAATCATTTTATCCCCATCTTTTATTTTACAAATTGTGTTCTGTTTTTGTCTTGCTTTTATTTGCCAAGCCAAGAATCTCCCAACTTTGTTGGCCGACTCAAATTTTTTTTGTCTCATGGTTTTTATTTTCCATTCGATCTCCTGTCCCACCACCATGGAGAACTGAGACTGCAACATTTTTATATTTCGTTTTATTATTTCATCTTTAGGTTTTGTTATTAGCTGTTTTTCGTTCTCGATGAGCTGGGACAGGATTTCCTCTTTCTTCTTCTCTCTCCCTCTTTTCTGGAAGCTGTTTTTTTTTTTTGAATCAGGAAACCCCTTATCACCGCTTTGCTCGCGTCCCAGACTGTTTCAATTGGTGTTTCTTTGTTTAGATTCCATTTAAAATAGTCTGTTATTGTCTCTTTCGCAGTTTCCACTACTCTCTGGTCATTAAATAAGCTCTCATTCATTCTCCATCTATGTGTAGAAGGGTCCTTTCCTTTAATTCCATATATAGCGGATTATGATCTGACAGGGTTCTTGGGAGGATTTCAATTCTAGTTACTCTTGGTGTTAGAATCTTAGAGACCCAGATCTGATCTATTCTGCTGAAGCTTTGGTTTGGTTCAGAGTGGAATGAAAATTGTCTTACTGTTGGGTTCCTTAATCTCCAGATGTCAATTACTCCCAATGTATTGGCCATATCAAAGAAGGCCTTCGGGAGTTTGCCTTCATATGTATTTCACCTCTTTGTTAATCTATCTAAGTCCGGTACCACTACTCCATTAAAGTCTCCCAGTAATATCAATTTCTGATTTAAATACTCTAACATTATTTCATTCAACTTTGTATAAAATTCAGCTTTCTTATCGTTTGGAGCATAGATCCCCACAATCAGCCATTTTCCCCCTTGAAACCCAATTTATACAATCAATATTCTTCCCTCATCCTCCTTAAAAATTAATTTTGGGCCATGCTTCTCTTTTACATATATTACCACACCTCTCTTTTTGTTTGAATCTGACGCGATAAACTCTTGGCCCAGTTTTTTATTGCTTAAAATTCTTTTATGCTTTTTTGCTACATGCGTTTCTTGCAGGCATATGATATCTAGGTTTCGTTTAATCAAAACATGGTTAACTTTTCGTCTCTTGTTTAAATTGTTCATCCCATTAACATTCCAGGAAAATACTTTCAGATTCATTATTTCTTTTATCTACGAGTACCCACTCAGTTGCGCTAAATTTACTGTTCTTTGTTGTTGTCTTCTTCTTCTGATTCCTCTCTCTCTTCTTCTTGTTCCTCCTCTTCTTCCTGATGTTGTTCTTCTTTCTCCTTTTCCTTTCCGTCCTCTTTCTGATCCTGTCTTGGTTTTATTTTCCCTGTCCTCCCTAGCTCTTTGTCATATCTTCTGAAGAATTTTTCTAGCTCTTGGGGGCTAGTTAGTTTGAATCTTTTATCTTTAAAGTAAAAGGAGATTCCTTATGGGAATTCCCATCTATGCTGAATTCCATTCCTTTTCAGTAGACTCACCATTTCTTTATAAATTCCCCTTCGTTTCAGAAAACTGGCAGGGATCTCCCTAAAAATCAAGATTTTCACTCCATCTATGCATAGATTTTTGTTGTAATTCAGTCTCAGTATTTCATTTCTTATATCCAATGAGTTAAACATGACTAGACCGTCTCCAGGAAGCTTTTTTGCCCTTGCCTTCGCTGATCTAACCTTTATTCTAAAGACATTCATTATCATTGGGCCAATATCTTCTTCTCTTAGTTCCATCCACCCAGCCAGTTCTCTTATTATTTTATCTCTTATATTCTCATTTGGCGTCTCCGGGAGACCCCTGAATTTCAAATTTCACTCTTTTTGACGCATCTCCAAAGTAGATAGATTATCCAACATCTCCTCCTGTGCCCTATTCATTTCTGTAATTTCTCCTCTAATTTGTTCTGTCTGTCTTTTTACTTCCTTTAGATCTTTCTGATTGCGTTTGTTTGAATCCTCTACCACCTTAGTTCTTACTTCCAAGTCTTTTACCTTCCCTGTCAACTCTCCCACCACCATTTCCAGTTTTTTGTCTAAGGCTTCCTGGACCTCCAATAATTTTCTCTCTATATATTGCTCATTCTGCTTAAACTCTTTTCTTATTTCCCCCAGTAAGCTCTCATATTCCTTGTTTTCTTTTCCATTTTCTTGCCTAGATGGGCGTCTCTCTGCTGGGGTCCCTATTCACTTTTTCCCATTTTTCCTGGACATCTTAAATATATATTATACAAAAATTTAGATCTTATATATATATCACACAAAGTCAGTCCACACGATGTTTCAGCCAGCCACCAGGGGGAGCACTTTCCTGCCTTCTTTGCTTTTAGAATGTAATTTTTTAGCTCCCCTCACGGTGGCAGTCCCTAATCCACACGCTGTATCTGTTGTAATTGCAGAGTCCTTTACACAGCGGAATGATGAGCAGTACGTGCCACATGCTTAATGTTGCTTTATTTTCAGTTCAAAGTGGAGAAATTACAAACATGCATCTTGCCTCTGCGGGAGCAGAGAAGCAACCGTCCTTCTCATCGGAATGAAGAACACCGAGAGAACTAGTGAAAAACAGGAAACCAGTGTACGTCACATCCAGTCTCCCATTCCCGTGGGAAACCCAACAGTACTCTGACTGTGGAATGTAAACATTGTCTTGTGACAAGCACTTCGCTGCACAGTGAAGAGAGCAGAAACCAACATCCTCCCCCTTTCTGTGAACATCACTGGGCAGCGTGTTCGTACAATATCAGTACAAACCCAATTTCTGTACATAGGTACAGTGTTGATCCCTTGATACAATCTTGGACAATACATCAGCAGGAATTTCATTACCTGGCATATAGGACACCGTTATGAGTCCCTTCTGAATATGTTCCCTAGCATGTTGCAACTTCAATTGCAAGTGCTTCGTGCTTTGCTTACAACCTTCTGAATTCAGCAAAGCCAAACATGCTTTGTTGTCCTGGTAAACCTGGATTGGACATTTGACAGGAATTTTCATGTCTTTGCACAATTGTAACAACCATTCACAATCCTTAAGTGAATAAGACAGTGCATTCAGTTCAGCTTCACAAGTACTTAAGCTAATTGTTGTTTGCTTCTTGCATGACCAATCAAATAGACCCTGATTGTACATGTAGCAAACTCCAGACGTACTTTTCCTGTCTGTAGTGTCACTTCCAAAACTTGCATCTGCAAAAATATCAAGACCACCAGACTTCTGCTTGTTAAATCTCAGTCTGTAATGCATAGTGCCTTTCAAATAGCGTGCTATGCGTTTCAGAGCTTTCCAATCCTTAACAGTAGGATTGTTAACTTGTCTGCTTAGCAAATTACAGCTAACAGCAATGTCAGGTCTTGAACATCTGGCAATGAAGTTTAGCTTGCCTAGCACACTTCTGTACAGTGTAGTGTCAGAAAATGCTTCTTCAGTGTCTTCTACCTGATAACCTGTTGTCATCGGTGTGTCTACAGGGTTAGCATCCATCAGGTTCAGTTTGTTTAACACATCAGCAATTTTCCGTGACTGGTGTACTAGAATGTTACCACTTTGATCTCTCTCTATTTCCAGAGATAGGTAGTTGTTTACCTCACCAAGATCTTTCATGTCAAAGTGCTCTTTCAGTTGAGCTAGGGCGTTATTGTACATTGTGACATCTTTCCAAAAGAATAAAATATCATCAACATAAAACAAACAATACAGCTTCTTTTGCCCCTCCTCTTTGACAAATACACATGGATCAGCTTTCCCTTGCTGAAAACCTAGAGAAAACAATGCTTCAGTGAGTTTTGTGTGCCAACACCGTGCACTTTGTTTGAGACCATAAAGGGACTTCTTTAGAGCACAAACAAATCCCTGTTTTACCTGTACGCCATCAGGTGGAAGCATATAAAGTGATTCACCTAGAGATCCGTACAAAAATGCTGTATTCACATCGTGGTGACTAACGTGTAGATTCTCCTCTGCAGCTAGCTTGAGCATAAGCCTAATGCTCTCATACCTCACAGTGGGTGAGTAGGTCTCGTGATAGTCTTCACCTGGTACCTGTGCAAAACCTCTGGCTACCAATCTGGCTTTGTGTCTGACTATCTTGCCATTTTGATCTGTCTTCGCTTTGAAGACCCATTTGCTTCCAAGCAGTTTCATTCCTGGAACTACTGGAACTAGCTCCCATGTTTTGTTCCTTTCTAAGGAATCAAGCTCAGCCTTCATAGCATTTAACCATGGCTCAGCTTCCTTTGAATCCAAATCCTGGATTTCTTGGAAACTTGAAGGTTCAAATACCTTCTTGGAGTTTTTAACAGCTGCTACTGCTGTCTTAGCATATTCATCAGCAAATCTCTTTGGAGGTCTGCCTTTTGTGGCTCTTTGTGACCTGCGAATCAGCCTTAAGTCCTCAACACTTTCCTCTTCCTTCTTAGGAGAAAAGTGGCCTATTGTGAACAATGGTTCTTCCAATTCTTGATCAGAACTTTCAGAGGGTCGCATAGAGGCTTTCGCACTCTTGAAATCCTCTGAATCATCCGATTCAGTTTCAGACTCAGAACCTTCATCTGTGGGTGTGGGTTGTTGCTTTTGCTGTTGCTTATCCTCAGTCTCATCACTGTCATCAGGATAACATCGGAAAATTCCCACATTCTCCCCCCACTTGGCATTGTACTCAACACTTCTTGTGAGCTTAATTGTCTTGGAGTCAGTCATCATTATTCTGTAAGAACCTTTCTGATAACCTAGAAAGATACCATGCAATCCACATTTGCCTAACTTGGAGCCTTGTGGTGTGTGAACCCACATGTCAGAACCAAAAATTCTCATGTGTTTGATGTACGGTTTCTTGCCAAACATCTTCTCATAGGGGGTACAACCAATCGCTGAAGATAACCTGCGATTGTAACTGTAAACAAAACATGAGAGAGATTCGGCCCAATAACTCTCTGGAAGATTGGCATCATGCAGCAAGGTTTTTAAGCCTTGAAGCAATGTTTGATTTGCCCTTTCGCAAAGTCCATTCTGCCATGGCGAGCGAGGACTGGACAAATCGTGTTGAATTCCTTTCTCAGTCAGAAAAGCTCCAAACTGCTGAGAAGTGAATTCTCCCCCACGATCAGTGAAAAGAGTCTTTATCTTCTTACCATGCACATTTTCCAACCAAGCACAGAATTCCTTAAACCTTGGAAAAGCCTCTGATTTCTGCTTGAGATTATACACATAAATATACCTGGAAAATGCATCAATGAGAACCATGAAGTACCTATTTCCACCCAAAGAGGGTGATAGTGGACCAACTAAATCAGCATGAACAACCTGGTATGGTTCTGTAGCTTGCCTACTAGACACCTTACCTTTCGCAGCCATTTTCACCTTGTTTGCTGCGCATGCCTTGCACTTCATGTGCTACCTGCAGGGTTTAATAGTCATACCTTCAACCAAGGCAGGCATTTTCGATACTGCCTCAAAATGCAAATGACCAAATTTCCTGTGAAAATCGTGAATACATCCTGCATGCAAACTTTTGTTAGAACCTGCAATGCAACAAGTCTCATTCTGCACCACATCATCATAATGCAAAACAAACAAACGATCAACACATTCAGCATGCAATACATAATCGTCTTTCTTTGTGATGGTGCATTTCTTGTTCTTGAAGGAAACGTCAATGTTCCGTTCATTCAGCTGCATAACACTGAGTAGATTGTGTGTGGCATCTGGTACGTAAAGCACATCTTGTATCGATAAGTCCAAACTGTGAAGAACAACAGTTCCATAGCCTTGACTGGGGATCGTGTGGTCATCCGCCTGGTGAATCGCACCTTCCTGCGGTGTAAAAGACACGAACAGTCGCTTATCGTTGCACATGTGGTGGGTAGCTGCTGAATCAACAACGCGAAGAAAGATCTAGACGTCTTCTGGACCTTTGCAACGTTTGGAGTGAAGCGTGAGACCATTGCCTTGTGCTGCGTTGTCCTGGAGACCGGACCTTTTCCTTTGCTTTGGCCTTTTCCACGCGATGAACTTCTGCTGCGCTGCTCTGTCTTGGCCCTGGGAGATCTGCATTCCCTCTTCATACGGCCTAGACGTCCACACGAGTAGCATTTCACTGCCTTCAAAGCTTTGGCGCCCTCTGGTGGTTCCACTGCACTCTAGGATGACGTCTGTGAAGACTCCCCCTTACCCATGCAGCTAGCACCCCGGCGATCTGCTTCATTCTGAATCACGGCAGTAACATAGGCTACTGTGAGCTGAGCAGTTGGCTGAACAGCAATCTGAGTGGCAACGGACTCCCAACCTGGACCCAAAGAATGTAGTATCATGAAGGAATACACAGCCTCTGGAAAGGTGAGTCCTCTCTGTTGCAGCTCGTGTCTCAGATTCTGCATTTCCATCAGATGTGTATGCACATCTCCACCTTCAGCAAGAGCCATACCATGCAGCTTGGCAAAATAGTACATTGAGGAACCAACTTCTGTCCTCAAGTGAGCCTCTCTTAAAGTGTCCCAAATTTCTCTGGCTGTGGTCTTATCACGCAACAGACAGAGCTCTTCTGGGGATGCTATCAACGTAAGAGTTCCCATCGCTTTGGAATCTTTAGTTTTCCATTCGTCTGTAATTGGAGCTGGGGGGTTGTCTGTAATAACATTAAACAGACCTTCTTTCCGCAGAATAGCCTCTGCATAGAGTACCCAGTCCGCATAGTTTTTCTTATTGAGCTTAGGAATCCTAAAAGCATCAGTCAGCTTTGCATTAGCCATCATTGCTGCTTTAAACAAGCTGCGTCTGTGTACAGCTGCTTCCAAAAGCACTTGTAAAAGTACTTTCGGTTTTCAAGCCTCCCAAGCCTATGAGCTTGTGCCTTAGAGCCTTTGCCTGTATCACGGCAAAACGGCTTCAAAAGTTCAAAGTCCAGCCATAAAGTTGGCAGGCTGCCCGGAGCATGAGCACATACCTCTCATCAATCAAACTCGACGCGCAGAGCAGATAACGCCGATCCGTTTCTCTGTCCCTCTGCCGGCATTCTGACTCGGCTTCTGGAGTCCATCCTTCAGTTTGATTGCGTCTTTCTGGGCCCGGAACCAAAAATGTTGTAATTGCAGAGTCCTTTACACAGCGGAATGATGAGCAGTACGTGCCACATGCTTAACGTTGCTTTATTTTCAGTTCAATGTTGAGAGATTACAAACATGCATCTTGCCTCTGCGGGAGCAGAGAAGCAACCGTCCTTCTCCTCGGAACAAAGAACACCGAGAGAACTAGTGAAAAACAGGAAACCAGTGTACGTCACATCCAGTCTCCCATTCCCGTGGGAAAACCCAACAGTACTCTGACTGTGGAATGTAAACATTGTCTTGTGACAAGCACTTCGCTGCACAGTGAAGAGAGCAGAAACCAACAGTATCTTCACTCCCAGCACGTCCGTCACTTCTATCCCTCCTCTCCCCACGTCCTCCAGCACACAGGAGGCAGCAGGGAAGTCCGAGAGTCTTCAGACAAATATTCCAAAGGGCAAAAGGTAATAGTTTATTTGTTATCCCCCGTGTGTTTTCTTCTCTTCTTCTATCAGTCCATAAGGTTGTTTCAAACCACGTACGGATTGTGTAAGGCTCCCAAGTTCCCGAAGCGTAATTTCCGGCTACTTCTTCCTCCCGATGACGGAGGGGGGGGGAGGGGGAGATTAAACCCCCCTTGTTTTCTTTGTTCCTTTAATATTGGTCTTGGCCCCCTCAAGAAACTGTTAAGAGTTAGTGTAGAAGCCTACCGTCGGGGTTTCTCCTTGCTTTCTCTTTGAGTCTGCGGTCCAAATCTTTTTGTAAGTCCAGTATAGCTGCGACCCTCTTCACTTAAAATGGAGGAGTGCGGTGGATTATTTAGTGATTTGCCTCTGTCCGACAGAGACCCGTCCCAAGCCGATCAAAAGACACCTACAGAACTCTCATGAGCCCCAGTCAGCAAGGCCAATTCTTTTATTTTTTATTTTTATAATAATATTTATTAATTTTCCAACAAATTAAACACAACACTACAAAAAACCAAAAAAGAAAAAACATACGACAATATAATACACACAAAAAAACCACTGCAAAACACTAACATACATCTAACAAAACAAAACAAAAACCATTTAAAACACAATCCAATTTCAATATCTTATCTTTCTTTCAGTAATTTCCACGACCTCCTCGCACCTCCCTTTTTGTATTCCACTTCTATTAATTGTTTCAGCAATTCCTTTCCATCTTCCTCTGTTGTCTATCCTATAATTGTCTTAACACATTCTAACCTTATTTTTCCCTTTAATGCTCTATTAATCTATTTATACTTAATTCCTTATAACATTTCTACTAAAGCCATATAACATCATATCCAACATTTTTCTAACATTCGTTAATTTTACAGTATTTCTGTAAATAGTCTTTAAACGTTTTCCAGTCTTCTTCCACCGACTCTTCTCCCTGGTCTCAGATTCTGCCAGTCATTTCCGCCAGTTCCATAAAGTCCATCACCTTCATCTGCAAGTGAATTTTTATTGTTTTCCTTACATATTCTTTTCCAACAAATTGTAATAGCACCATACATTTCCTTTGACTCTGCCGAGTCGCGACCCCCCTCCCTCCCCACAACTGGTATATTTATCCTCTTTCCATCACACACATCATTCTCAAGTTAGTACTATTATACATTGGAGGTATTATGTCAATCCTGCTAGTGTCTTGACCTCTTTACAATTCTTCTTTAAGTATTCAATAAATTTACTCCAGTTATTTCTTCTGCCGACTCTTCTCCCTGGTCCCGGATTCTGCCAGTCATTTCTGCAAGTCCCATACAGTCCATCACCTTCATCTGCCATTCTTCCCTGATGGGTAAATCTTGTGTCTTCCAATATTTTGCGATGAGTATTCTTGCTGCTGTTGTTGCATACATAAAAAAAGTTCTGTCCTTCTTTAGCACCAATTGGCCGACCATGCCCAGGAGAAAGGCCTCCGGTTTCTTAAGGAAGGTAAATACCTTTTTCATTTCATTATAAATCATCTCCCAGAATGCCTTAATCATTGGGCATGTCCACCAAAGGTGAAAAAATGTACCTTCAGTCTCATTACATTTCCAACATTTATTATCGGGCAAATGGTAGATTTTTCCAAGCTTAACTGGTGTCATGTACCACCTATAAATAATTTCCATTAAATTTTCTCTTAAGGCATTACATGCCGTAAACTTCATACCTGTCATCCATAACTGTTCCCAGTCAGCCATCATTATGTTATGTCCAACATCTTGTGCCCATTTAATCATAGCTGATTTCACCGTTTCATCCTGAGTGTTCCATTTCAACAGCAAGTTATACATTCTTGACAGATTCTTGACTTTAGGATCTAACAGTTCTGTTTCCAATTTTGATTTTTCTACCTAGAAGCCTAATTTTTTGTCCAAATTAAATGCCTCCATTATTTGATAATAATGAAGCCAGTCTCGCACTCTATTTTTAAATTTTTCAAAACTCTGCAGTTTTAATCTATCTCCCTCTTGCTCCAGAATTTCCCAATATTTCGGCCATTTGGCCTCCATATGGAGTTTTTTCTGTGCCTTCGCTTCCATTGGTGACAACCATCTTGGGGTTTCCCCCCCCCTAACAAATCTTTATATCTTCTCCAAACATTAAGCAATGCTTTTCTAACAATGTGATTTTTAAATGCTTTATGTGCTTTTACCTTATCATACCACAAGTATGCATGCCAACCAAATACATTGTTAAAACCTTCTAAATCCAAAACTTCCGTATTTTCAAGAAGCAGCCATTCTCTCAACCAACAAAAAGCAGCTGATTCATAATAAAGTTTAAGGTCTGGCAGGGCAAATCCCCCTCTTTCTTTAGCATCCGTTAATATCTTAAATTTTATTCGAGGCTTCTTGCCCTGACAAACAAATCTAGAAATATCCTTCTGCCACTTCTTGAAACAATCCATCTTATCCAAAATTTGCAATGTTTGGAACAAAAATAACATCCTTGGCAGCACATTCATTTTTATCACAGCAATTCGGCCTAACAATGATAACTTCAAATTTGTCCATACTTCTAAATCCTTTTTCACTTCAGTCCAACATTTTTCATAATTATCCTTGAATAAGTTCACATTTTTAGCAGTCATGTTAACCCCTAAGTATTTCACTTTTTTAACCAATGTTAGTCCTGTCTCCTTCTGAAACTTCTCTCTCTCATTCATAGTTAAATTTTTCTCTAAAACCTTGGTTTTCATCTTATTCAACTTGAAACCTGCAACCTGTCTGTCACGGCTGCCTCAGGTCCCAGCTCACAAAGGACCAACGCCAGTTTCTCTTTATATACAAAGGTCTTTATTGAAGTCCATTAGTTGTTCCACAGTAGCGGCGCGCAGCCGTACGTCTGTTAGCTTAGACCGTAGAAGTCCCTTCTGAGTCGGTGCCCCCCCTACACCAGCTTAAGATACTGGCTTTGCTCCACCTCCTCCTGTCTTTCCTTTTCCGCAGGGTCTTTCTGCCCGCTGGAGTTCCGCCCCTCCTAGATTCTTCTGACGCTGAATCTCCCGACGGCTCTCCCTCCCTCCTGCGGGCTTTGGGACCTGGCTCCTCCCCCGGGCTCTCCGTTTCCCCGCGCGCTTGCACATTTGAACTTGGCGCGCGCGCCCAGTTTCCAACCCTTCTCCTGATGGTAACGTCACTCCTCTCACTGCTCCTCTCCCCTTCCGGGAGAGTGGGTTGTTCTGACCTCTCCTCCCTTCCAGCCAACGGAGCTGCTTCTCCTGACACACTGGAACTCCCCCCCCCTCGCTACGCTCTGGAGGGGAAGCCGGCTTTGATCTCCAGCTGCTGCTTCGGGATTCCCTGTTGGCTCTTTCCCCCTGATGAGTCCCCCCTGGGGCTCCTCTCCCCCTGGCTACAGGCGCCCCCTCCTGGGAATCCCCTGATTCGCTGGAAAAGCTCATGGAGTCCCTTGGGCCACAGTCCTCCTCCTCCTCGCTGTCCTCGGACTCTGCCCAATGGTCCTCCCTCTCCTGCCTCCCATGTGCCTCTGCCCCTGAACCCCTGACATCCATCCCCCCCTCGAAGCCCCCCCTTCCCCCCTCCCGCTGCTGGGGTGCAGGTTCCGGGTGCTCCATCGTTGCGGGGGTAGATGCTGGAAACAGTTCGTTCCCCCCGGTGCGCCACAGTTCATCTGGATCCGGCTAGTCCGTAACAAGCTCGTCGACGTCGATCTCCTCAGCTTCCAGTTCATTGTATGCGTGTTCGAACCCGTCCTCCTCCCCCAACCCGTCCAAGCCCGCCTCTCCCCCAGTTACCTCGGGCGATGCTGTCTGCCAAGGCCCCCTTAGCCACCTCCTGCTCCACCCCACTTCTGGCTGATCGTCCCACCAGTAAGAGCGGTCCGTGTCCACCCCCGAGCACGATCCCCTTGGAGGGCTCGATTCCGGCGTCGTCTCCTCTGCTGCGGAGAAGCCCTGGAACGTGCTGGCGGAAAGTGTGGGCGTAAAAAGCCAGTCATCGAAATAATCCGCTGGCATGGGTCTGTGTGGGAAGAGTGCATGGAACTCGTCTTTGAGCAGAGGTTCCTCCAGAGCATAATCCGGCACCCAACTGTTGGCGCTGGCCGGGGTGCCTTCCCTGGCGAGGAGGTATTCTACTCCCTCCTCCCCCCATCTCGAGTCCAGAATCTCCATGACCTCGTTGAGTGTCGTGGCCCTCGGTGACTTCCCCCCCTCTGGTGACTTTCTGCGTGGGTCTAGTGCTGCCCCTGGCTCCTGAAACCTGTGCGGGGCCCTGTAGGGTGTGAGCACCGACCTATGAAAGACCGGGTGCATTCTGGAACCTTCTGGGAGGGCCAACCGAAAAGCTACAGGATTGATCTTGGCCTCAACCTGGTATGGCCCTAGTTGTTTGTGTCCTAGCTTCTTCTTAGCTAACGACTTGGCTGGCACCGCCTGGGCCGCCAACCATACCCAGTCCCCCACCTGGATGTCCTCCCCTGCCCTCCTGTGCCTGTCTGCCTGCACTTTGTATGCGTGTTTAGCTAGCTCCAAGTGCCGTCGGAGCTCCTCGTGGACTTCCTGCAATTCTGCTGAGAAGTGCTCAGCTGCCTGGGGCTCCCCCTCCGCCGTCATCGTTAACCCCGGGAAGGTTCTGGGATGCCGCCCATTGTTGGCGAAGAACGGTGTCACCCCCGTTGACACGTGCTTCGTGTTGTTGTAGGCAAACTCGGCCATCGGTAGGTAGTCCACCCAAGTCGCAGGCTTCTGATTGGTGTAACAGCGCAGGTACTGCTGCATGATGGCGTTGACCCTCTCCGCTTGGCCGTTGGTCTGCGGATGCCTTGCCGACGCTAAGTTGATCTTGACGTTCAGGATACCCAGGAGCTTCTGCCAGAAACTGGAAATGAATTGGCGGCCCCGGTCGGACAGGATGGACCGTGGTAAGCCATGCACCCTGAACACGTGGTCTATGAACAGCTTGGCGGTCTGTTCCGCTGTAGCCACCTTCGCGCAAGGAATGAAATGCGCCATCTTGGTGAACAGGTCCACAACCACAAGTACCGCCGTCTTGCCTCGCGAACTGGGTAGATCAGTAACAAAGTCCAGCGCCACTCTCTCCCACGGCTGTAGTGGCGTCTCCAGCGGTTCCAGCAGTCCCGCTGGCTTCTTGTGCACTGGCTTGGATCTCTGGCAAGTGTCACACCTGGCGACGTAATCCGCGACCTCTCCTCGCATCTGGGGCCACCAAAAATCCCTGGCTACTAAGTCCGCCGTCTTCTCCTTGCCGAAGTGACCCGCGCTGGGTGCGTCGTGCAACTGCTGTAGAACCTTCGCGCGGAGATTGTCCCCCGGCACATAGAGAGCACCTTTGTGGGTCAGCAGGCCGTCGCGTATCTGGAAAACGTTGTCCTGCGCTGTGCCCCTCCGCAGTTCTTCCATCTTGGATTGTGCGAACGAATCAGTCTGCAGCGCGCGACGCACCGCGTCCAGGTTCACGGCAGCTGAAGCGCAGGCCCATGCCTGCGGTGCGAAAATGTGCCTTGCCGCCACTGGTGCCGCTTCCTCGAGATATTGCGGCTTCCTGGAGAGCGCATCTGCTATGACATTGTTGTCTCCCGGGATGTACTCAATCCTGAAGTCGAAATCCGCAAAGAACTCCGCCCAGCGTATGTGCCTCTGGCTCTGGAGCTTCGCTGTGTGCCAATACTCCAGGTTCTTGTGGTCCGTGCGGACCTGCACGGTGTGCTTGGCTCCGATGAGGAAGTGCCTCCATGCCTTGAAAGCCGCGTGGATGGCCAACAACTCCCTGTCCCAGATTGTGTAGTTCTGCTCCGACTTGCTGAGCTTCCGGGAGTAGAAAGTGCAGGGCCTCCAGTTCCCCTGCGGATCTTCCTGCAAGAGGACGGCCCCCACCGCTCTGTCAGACGCGTCAGTCTCAACCCGCATGGGCCTGCCGGGATTCACGTGTAGCAGCTGTTCTTCAAACGCGAAGAGGCGCTTGAGTCGCCGGAAGGACTGCTCCGCCTGGTCCGTCCAGGTGAACTTCTTCTTCTTGGAACTGAGAATGTCCGTGATAGCTGCCGTCTCTTTCGCGAAACCCCTGATGAACTTGCGGTAAAAGTTGGCGAAGCCGACGAACCTCTGGACCTCCTTCCGATTGCGTGGGCTCTTCCAGTCCAACACCGCGCGGACCTTGGCGCTGTCCATGGCTAGTCCCTTGTCGGACAGCCTGTAGCCCAGGAAATCCACCTCCGTCACGTCGAATTGGCACTTCTCCAGCTTGGCGTAGAGTCTGTGCTCCCGTAGCCTCTGCAGGACCTCCTTTACGTCACTCTCGTGAGTCTCCTGCGATTCCGAGAAGATCAGGATGTCATCGAGGAAGCATACGCACTTCTTGTAGAGGAGTCCCGCTAGCACGTGGTGCACGTGGTGCCATACTCATGGCTGCCAAACTTCGTGAGCTTTGCAAAAAAAAAAATTGCGTACTTTGAGAAGGGACTTACTGTCACGGCTGCCTCAGGTCCCAGCTCACAAAGGACCAACGCCAGTTTCTCTTTATATACAAAGGTCTTTATTGAAGTCCATTAGTTGTTCCACAGTAGCGGCGCGCAGCCGTACGTCTGTTAGCTTAGACCGTAGAAGTCCCTTCTGAGTCGGTGCCCCCCCCACACCAGCTTAAGATGCTGGCTTTGCTCCACCTCCTCCTGTCTTTCCTTTTCCGCAGGGTCTTTCTGCCCGCTGGAGTTCCGCCCCTCCTAGATTCTTCTGACGCTGAATCTCCCGACGGCTCTCCCTCCCTCCTGCGGGCTTTGGGACCTGGCTCCTCCCCCGGGCTCTCCGTTTCCCCGCGCGCTTGCACATTTGAACTTGGCGCGCGCGACCAGTTTCCAACCCTTCTCCTGATGGTAACGTCACTCCTCTCACTGCTCTTCTCCCCTTCCGGGAGAGTGGCTTGTTCTGACCTCTCCTCCCTTCCAGCCAACGGAGCTGCTTCTCCTGACACACTGGAACTTCCCCCCCCCATCGCTACGTTCTGGAGGGGAAGCCGGCTTTGATCTCCAGCTGCTGCTTCGGGATTCCCTGTTGGCTCTTTCCCCCTGATGAGTCCCCCCTGGGGCTCCTCTCCCCCTGGCTACAGGCGCCCCCTCCTGGGAATCCCCTGATTCGCTGGAAAAGCTCATGGAGTCCCTTGGGTCACAGTCCTCCTCCTCCTTGCTGTCCTCGGACTCTGCCCAATGGTCCTCCCTCTCCTGCCTCCCATGTGCCTCTGCCTCTGAACCCCTGACACTGTCCAAATTCTTGAATCAGTTCCAATACCCTTTTAGTACTAGCTTCTGGCTCCTGTAGAGTCAATACTAAATCATCAGCAAATGCTTTCAGTTTATACTGTTTAGCTCCCACCTGTATACCTTTAACCTCTTGGTCCTTTCTAATCATATTTAGCAAAACCTCTAGGACCGATATAAAAAGCAATGGAGAAATTGGGCAACCTTGTCGTGTCCCTTTTTCAATCTTAAACTCTTCTGTGATCACATTATTCACAATTAATTTTGCCCTTTGTTCTGAATAAATTGCACCTATAGCATTTTCAAAACCTTCTCCTACCCCCATCCCCTGTAGATTCTTCTTCATAAAACTCCAAGAAATATTGTCGAAGGCTTTCTCTGCATCCACAAATATCAAGACTGCTTTAGTATTAATATTCACTTGTAGTTTTTCTAGAATATTAATTATATTCCTCATATTGTCAGACAGATGTCTGCCCGGGAGAAAGCCTGCTTGATCTGTGTGAATTTCTTCTGCTAACACTTTTTTTAATCTTTTAGCCAAAATATCTGTGAAGATTTTGTAATCCACATTAAGCAGCGATATAGGGCGGTAGTTCTTGAGCTGTGTCTTTTCAGTCTCTGTTTTCGGTATAAGTGTAATGTAAGCTTCCTTCCACGACTCTGGTGCCCGTCTTCCTTCCAATATTTCATTGCAGACTTCCTTTAATGGTTGTATTAACCATTCTTTCAAAGATCTGTAATATCTTGAAGTCAAACCATCTGGTCCTGGAGATTTGCCTAATTGCATGTTTTGGATAGCCCCTTCCACCTCCTGATCCGTTATCTTATAGTTCAACATTCACTGTTTTTCCTGAGAGATTTTACGTACTCCATTCATTTTTAAAAATCAATCAATATCCATTTCTTTTTGCTTCTCTTGAGAGTCCCAAGGACTGCAAGAAGATCAAACCTATCCATTCTGAAGGAAATCAGCCCTGAGTGCTCACTGGAAAGACAGACCGTGAAGCTGAGGCTCCAATACTTTGGCCACCTCATGAGAAGAGAAGACTCCCTGGAAAAGACTCTGATGTTGGGAAAGATGGAGGGCACAAGGAGAAGGGGACGACAGAGGACGAGATGGTGGGACAGTGTTCTCGAAGCTACCAGCATGAGTTCGACCAAACTGTGGGAGGCAGTGGAAGACAGGAGTGCCTGGCGTGCTCTGGTCCAGAGGGTCATGAAGAGGCGGACACGACTAAACGACTAAACAACAACAAATGCTGCCTACCCTGAGCTACACACAGGCAGGAAAGTTACAGAAACATGACTCAATTTGCTTCTCCAGATAGCAGAGACCAACAAGTTACATCCTTGTAATCCTGGTTTCGGCGCTCAAAGTCTTCCACGTGGGCAGCAAGGTGGGAATTGACCATGCAGAAGCTGGTATTGTTGCAGACAAACCTCATGGCCACACACCCCTTGTTACCCTGCAGGGGCGGAGAAAAGATGCCTGTTAGTGAGCAAGCAGGAAAGAGGGGGAAACTGGTTGGCAGAGATTAGAAAAACAGATAGACAGACAGAAAGATAGACGTAGGGAATTCCGCTCTCAGGGTCTACTCCCCATCTTCCCCATGATGCCTGTGCCCACTGTCTCCCTCATCACTTCCTTGATGCGGCTGAGCTGGTCCTTCCGGACAAAGATGAGCAACATCATTCCGACTAGACGGACCAGCTGCACCTAGAAGATGCAAGGTACTGGGATGTCTACCAGCTCTGTTCATTGCTTGCTGTCCTGGGCCGGCTGGATGCAGATAGGAGTGGCAGGTGGCACCAACTGGGGATCCCCCAAGGGAAGAAGGCTCAGAGCCAGGGAACTGGTGGGGGGTCGTCCGAGGGAGAAGAGGGAGCAGACTGTGAGCAAGAGGAGGTGTTGGAAACTGAAGAGGCAGGAGGGCAGGAAGATTCTGTGGCAAACAGCAGCCCAGAATCCGAGGCAGAAGTGGAGGCTGGAGGCGGGGGTCAAGAGGCAGAGATCAGGCAGGCTGCTGAAGAAGCCAGGGGGTCTCCCCATCCTGCTGCGATCAGCTCCCCTCCCTGCTGGTCTCCCAGAACACAGAGAAATTAAGAGGAGGGAGCAAAGACAGGCAAGGTGTCAGAGTCTCAGGTTGCTTGGGAAGGACCAGGGGGAGGAGGAGACTTCAGAGAGTGGTGGGAGGGTAGCAACCTTCAGCCTTCACAACTACCTCACTGGGGCAAGACCTGTTGGGAAAGGTTTCTGTGATCACGAGGCCTGCACGGTTTGGGTTTCTTTGAATAAAGAATGTTGGCTTCTTTTGAATAAAACACCACTGACACCAGGTGTTTTTTCTTGCTGACCTCCTCCTCCTCCTCACTCCAGCTCCTGACAGCTGTCTGGCTGCTGAAGAAATGGGTGGGGTTGGACTTACTTTTTTGTACTTGGATTTGGAACGCAAAGCCTTTTCCACAGCTGTCAGCCACTCTTGCTCCTTTGTCGAGTCCAAGTAGAAGAAAGCCTCTGTGCTCAGGTCCAGCTCCTGGAACCGAATGCCCAAGTGCCAAAGAGAAGGATGTGGAACTGCAGGAATAGGACTCCAATCGGAACAGACGTGCTGCTTAAATATGGAAAAACAACAGGAGTGTGTGGCAGGTAGGATTACAAGGGCAGGCAAGATCAGGACCAAGAACAAACAAGTAAGACCAGCCACTTCTTCCTCAGCTTAGCTATTCGGGGCCCCAAAGGAGCTTTGCTAATGAAAGAAAAAAAGCTTTTCCCTTGTATTTTTTAAGATGTGTCAGCCAGCCTGATATCTAAGCACTATCCCAGTAGCCACAGGCAACCAGAAATTCTTTGAAGGCAAGTGAGTTGGTTGATCTCTCCATTCTTCCTTCACCTGGCAACCTGGTTTCCAGGCTGGCTTTCCGGGAGCAGAAAACCACCTCTCAGATCTGCTGTGCCAAACTTGTTTGCTAGAAGATTACCCCGTAACACCCTTGTCCTCTTTGCAAACCTCCTAAATGGCTAGCCTTCTGTGTTTCCATGCTGGCCATGAAGGAATGGGCATTCCCCACTCTGAAAACAGCACAGAAATACAGCCTGTCTAGTAAAGGGGTAAAAAGAGCAAGCTAAACAGCCTCTGTAAAACAGTAGCATCTGAAGCTGCTAACCACATACTGATAAACATATCATAAAAGCAGACATGAAAAACAAATGGCTACTGGGTACTACTAACAGTGGGACACGGGTGGCGCTGTGGGTTAAACCACAGAGCCTAGGACTTGCAGATCAGAAGGTCGGCGGTTCAAATCCTCACGACGGGGTGAGCTCCCGTTGCTCGGTCCCTGCTCCTGCCAACCTAGCAGTTCGAAAGCACGTCCAAGTGCAAGTAGATCAATAAGTGCCGCTCCGGCGGGAAGGTAAATGGCGTTTCCATGCGCTGCTCTGGTTCACCAGAAGCGAAAGCACGTCAATCTGGCCACATGACCCGCAAGCTGCACGCCGGCTCCCTCGGCCAATAAAGTGAGATGAGCACCGCAAGCCCATAGTCAACCACGACTGGACCTAATGGTCAGGGGTCCCTTTACCTTTACCTTACTACTAACAGTACGAGGAAATAACCAAAGCAAAAACTTTGTTTGAAGTAGTAAGCTTAGCATTATAAGTATGACCCACACCAAGTGTTGGGGGGGGGGTCACGCCTCCCTGTCCTCCAGCACAGCTTTTAGGAGGAGTTCCAAAGGTTTTGCTTCAGTTTTGGATTAACTGCATCTTGTCACAATGTCTGAAGCTGCACAAACCGCTTCATTTGAACCATGGCTCATTGAAACAAGCCAACTTCCAATCGTGGGTTTACAAAGCTGGTAAAATGAACCACCATAGGATCTGGACACACCAAACTGTGGTTAATTTAAAATCCAAGTGGAAGCTTCCCAATAGGCTTGGGGTGGGGGAGAGGTGTGCAAACCTGGAGGAGAGGCTGCCGTTCTGCTCATAATATGAAGCCACGGTTCAGTATGTGGCACCAAGGAAAATTGCCCACCACAACTAATACTTTCAATTACCCACCCATGTGGCCTGAGTGAACAGGACAGACTTTGCCTGGCACCCAACAATAAAGCTGTCATGTAGATGTCGCTTTCTCCAGCCCCAACTCTGATACAGGTTCCACTGGTCTTTGCACTTTTGCATGATCTGACCTGAAATTCTGGGTGTTGACATATGCCTTCTCTCTCTTGGTGAGGACGTGCTTGATGTCATGGAACTTTGAAGTGTCAGGCATAGCTCTAATGGCTTTAGCCCAAACGTAGCAGAGTTTTCCTGCACAGCGAAGAAGCTAGTCGAGGTGGTAATGACTAGTCAGCTAGACTCAGAATAACTATTTACAGGATTTATTAAAAGGAAAAATAAAACCAGCAGAGTTTCTGCATACAAAACAAAGCAAAATAAATCCTCTCTCTCTCTCTCTCATAACCATACACAGCACTTCTACTCCTGCTTCTAACACACCTAACACCAAACTGTGCTAGCATTTCTAGATAACAGAGTTGAGTGCTGGTCGTTAACCAATCAGAGTAAGTAGTTTCTAGGTCAAGCAGACCTTGGCTTTCTGCCAAGAGTAAATTGACACTGCCTTGAGTTAATTGTGTGAAGCCAGAATCTGTAAGTTCCCACGAGAATCAATTAACAGAAACTGAACACCCCCTCACAGATTCTGCTGTACAATTAACATCAAATAACACCTATGTAGGAGATTATTTTTCCAGCAAACCTAAACCCTTGCACATTTGCTTGTTCTTTATCTTTGCCAATGGTTTAGTTAATACATCTGCTACATTTTCTTCACTTGATACATAAGTACATGTGATTATATTGTCTTGTACACAGCAACGTACATTTTGGTATTTTACAGAGATATGTTTGGAACATGATTTGAAACCCTCTGTTTTACTTAAGGTTATACAAGCTTGATTATCAATGTAAACTTGTACTGGTTCTCCACAATTTACATTTAAATCTGCTAACAAATGCTTGAAATAAATCACCTCGTTGCACAATTCACTCAATGCGGCGTACTCAGATTCCGTTGATGACACACTTACAACGTCTTGCTTGCGTGACCGCCAGCTGATTAAAGCTCCACCGACCATTATGACTAGTCCTGTGACAGATTTTCTATCTGGCAAATTTCCCCAGTCACTATCACAGTAGCAACTCAACATTTCATCCTCGGAAGAATTTAATTGTAACATATAGCCAATTGTCTGTTTGAGGTATCTCAGAACTTGTTTTACCCCTTTCCAGGCATTTAGTTTGGGTTTTGAGACCAATCTACTTAATATGCCTACTGCGTAGCTAATATCAGGTCTGGACCACTGTGCAAGATACAATAAACTTCCAATTACAGAGTGATATACATCAGGATGTTCAAATTCAGGACTCTCATCTATATGAAGTGTTTTTATGAAACCTGGATCCATAGGCACCGCTGCCCCTTTGCAATCCTGCATCCTATATGTAGTCAGTAGTTGTTTAACTTTGTTCTTCTGACTAATTAGGCAGCTGCCATCTTGGGCCCAGCACACTTCCAACCCTAGATATGTCCTAACCGGGCCTAAATCTTTCATTTTAAACTTACTGGACAATTGCTTGGCAAACCTTTTAGTTTGTTTATCTGTTTTACAGGCATACAATACATCATCTACATAAATCAGACAAAACTCTTGATCACTGCCTGTACCACGTACATAAACACAATTGTCAGCTGTACTCTGCTTGAAACCAAATGACACTAAGGCCTCATGGAAACATTTGTTCCAAGATCTTGCAGCCTGTTTGAGACCATATAGAGCTTTGTTTAATTTCAACACTCTATTGGAACCTGTCTCATAACCAGGCGGTTCGGCTAGATACAGGTCTTCTGATATTGATGCATGTAAATATGCAGTCTGGATATCAAAATGGTTTAACAGGAGTTTTCTCTTTGCTCCAAGCGTTAAAATCAGCCTTACACTGTCCCCCTTTAGCAGTAGGGGAAAAAGTTTCGTCATAATCTTTTCCAGGCCTCTGAGAGTATCCTTGAGCCACTAAACGAGCTTTGTATTTGTACTTTCCTGTCACCAGAGGTTTAAGTTTGTACACCCACCTGCAGCCTACAATCTTTGCCCCCTCAGGCGCTGCTACTGGTGTAAAGACCTTGTGCTCATTCAGAGAGGACATCTCTTCCTCCATTGCCTGTTTCCAGAGCTCTGCCTCCTCTTTTGGTAACTTTAACACCTCCTGAAAACTCTTGGGTTCTGCAATTACACTAAACACATTTGCAGTATCTGGAGAAAAACGCACCGGAGGCACTCCTTTGTTTTGTCTTTTAGATCTTCTGGGAGAAAATTTTTCTTCTGACCCACTTTCCTCCTCAGAACTACGACCTCTCTTTTGTTGCTTAGCAACTGGTCTCTGGCTAACTCCACTTTCTTGAGAGCTCTTATCTGAACTTTCCTCCCCCTCAGACTCTGATTCTCTATGTTTACCTTCAGAGTCATGAAGCTCCTGGGAAGGTTCAAACCAAACCTCAGTATTGGCATGTAGTCTCTCCCAGCCACTATGTTCACAAAAACTGGCATTCCTGGAGATCACAATGCCATTTGTCCCTTCAGCAAAACGGAAACCTTTTCCCAGCTCCTGGTAACCCACAAACACTAACTGTTTGTTTGGTCTTAGGATCTCCCTTCTTCCTCATTTGTTTTGGAATTAATACCCAGGCTTTTAATCCAAACACATGCAAATGGTCAATTTTAGTTTTTTTCTGAAACAATTTAAAGTACGGGGTTGTACCTATTGTTTGATGAAAAAGCCTATTTTGGAGATAACACGCGGTGAGCATGCTCTCCCCCCAATAAGACATGGGCAAATCAGCATCATCAAGCATGGCAAACATCATATCTTGTAAAGATCTGTTTTTCCGCTCTGCAACGCCATTCTCCTCTGGGGAAAAAACGTTCGTTTTTCTATGCCCAATGCCACGCTTTTGTAACCAATCTCTAAAGGCATTTGACATAAATTCGCCACCTCTGTCCGTCTGGATCCTTTTGAGTTTAATGGACAGAAATCTTTCCACAGATGCCACCCAGCCTTTAAACTTAGTGAACACGTCACCCTTATTCTTCATGGGAAAAACCCAAGGGTAACGTGTGGCGTCATCCACAATTGTTAATGAAAAGCGCGCTCCACCCCTGCTTACAGCAAATGGACCAATTACGTCCATGTGAACCAGCTGTAGCGGTGACTCACTAACTCTGTCACTTCTGGGGTAAGAGACTCTGTGGGTTTTAACCTTTTTACAAACATTACAATCAAGGTACTTGTTACAACTCTTTAAATTACCCCCATCAGCCAATTCAGATATTTTTAGTACACTTTTCCAGCAAGCATGCCCCATTTTCCTGTGCAATAAGTGCACACAGTTGTCATGTATAGCTTTGTTATTCACTGCAGGCTGAGATTTACTGACTACTGCTGCAACTTGAGATCCTGCTTTAAGCCAAAACAAGCCTCCCTCTGACTTAGCAGTGCCTAAAATCTCACCAGTCTTCTTAATAATGCAACTGTCTCCTTCAAAATACACTTTAAACCCAGCTTTTAGCAAACAATCTACAGACATCAGATTGCTCCTTAATGAAGGCACACAAAGTACATTTTGCAGGCATTCACGAAGACAAGGAACAAACACTGCACCCCCCGAAATCACTTCGGAAGTACTTCCGTCTGCTAGAGCCACCTGGCTGCGCTGTGCTGAGTTCTTGGAAACAAACAATTCATCTGAATTTACGATGTGCCGAGATGCTCCCGAATCGACCACCCAGACAGCTTGTTTCTCATCAGCAATCTTGACCTCGGCGGTCACCAGCTGAGCCGACTGTTTTTGTTTGAAGAATTTCTTTTTACGCTGCTGCTGCTGCTGATCTCGTCTCTGCTCCTGCACCGGCAACTGAGACTTGACCAACTCCGGACATTGTCGTTTTAGATGCGCTGAAGACCCACATCGGAAACAACGCCTAACAGCAAACGCTGACTCCTCACCAGTACGCTGCTTTTGCTTCACCTCTGGCACGGCATGAGAACTCCTTCCAAACCGCCCGCCAGTAGAAGTCTCTGCAGCCAACGACCTTTCTTGCCTCTTCTGCCATTCTTCAATCAAACGCCCAGTAACGTAGCTGACTGATAAATCACGCTCCTGTATGCCTTCTAGAGACAAAACTAAATTATCCCAGCTTTCCGGGAGAGAACTCAAAATAATAGACACCTTCTCCTGCTGGTGTAACGCACAGTCTCTTTCCTGTAGCGCAGCAAACTTTAACTGTAAACTGTGTAGGTGTTCCTGCATTGTAACCCCAGGCTGTAACATTGCCTTGTACAATGCCTTGCGAATGAACAGCTTGGAAACCGCTGTCTCACACACATGGAGTTCTTTAAGTGCTTGCCACACACCTCTAGCTGTCTTGATTCCCCTCACATACGGCAAATGGGAATCTTCCAGCCCCAAGACAATTGTGGCCCTTGCTCTTTGGTCTTTATCGAGGTCTTCATCATCAGGCTTCGCAGGAAACTTACTCACCACTTGCCAGAGACGATCCCTCTGCAGCACTGCCTGCATGCGTTCCGACCACAGCAAGTAATTGGAGTCATTCAGACGCTCAAAAGCCATCTGAACTGGTTGTGAGGCCATCTTGAGAGCGATGTCCCTGGAACCCGGAACCAGCTACTCACGACCACCGAGAGAGAAAACAGGAACCACAGCACCCAGCACTCACACGCTGCAGCTGTTGTCCTTGTGTCCACTGCGTCACCAGCTCACAACAGTCAGGAACCAGCCAATGTCCATCTGCTGCACCGACAGGAACAACAACTTCTGGGACTACTGGAACCAACACCGTTGATGCTGACACCACCACAACTCAGGCTGGCAGCACAATGCCCATAACCTCATGGAACTTTGAAGTGTCAGGCATAGCCCTACTGGCTTTAGCCCAAACGTAGCAGAGTTTTCCTGCACAGCGAAGAAGCTAGTCGAGGTGGTAATGACTAGTCAGCTAGACTCAGAATAACTATTTACAGGATTTATTAAAAGGAAAAATAAAACCAGCAGAGTTTCTGCATACAAAACAAAGCAAAATAAATCCTTTCTTTCTCTCTCTCAACTATACACAGCACTTCACTCCTAACACACCTAACACCAAACTGTGCTAGCATTCCCAGATAACAGAGTTGAGTGCTGGTCGTTAACCAATCAGAGTAAGTAGTTTCTAGGTCAAGCAGACCTTGGCTTTCTGCCAAGAGTAAATTGACACTGCCTTGAGTTAATTGTGTGAAGCCAGAATCTGTAAGTTCCCATGAGAATCAATTAACAGAAACTGAACATGATGAGTCCCTCTCTCTGTCCGGACTGCGTATGTGTGGAAGGCACAAAGAGCTTGTGCATAGTGTGGGTCATTGGGGTTGCTTCTTGCTCATGCTCTCCTTGTCACGGATACGCCTAAGGGAGATGAGAACAGAACTCAAGTAGTCCTTAAAAGCAAGGAGGCGGGAGGGCACAGTACACCTCTAAGGCAACTTACAGCCTGCTTGGTGGCAGCAGTGGGGGTGGAGGCTCCCGGCGGGCACTCATTTGCTGATTCTGCAGGTTTCTTTCCTTCTCCATGAAGTTATCCTCGAATCCCAGAATTCCGGAGAGAGGAAAAGACTTCTGAGGTTAGAGAGGCTTCAGAACCGTTTGAGGACGTTTCGGGAAAGGAACTTAGAAAATACTTAACTGCAGGAAAATGTTCCTGCCTCCGCACAGCACCACATTTGTCGGACAATTGCCTCTCAGCTTATGCATGTTTACAAAGGATTGTGGAGGCAACAGGTCCTCCCCTCAAGGCCTTTTCCTCTAAAGGAGGTAGACTGGTCTTCTCCAATCCTCTGGCCACTGCTGAGTTTTCCAAACTTTCTGGCATATTGCGTGGAGCACCTTAACAGCATCATCTTTAACAAAATTTAATAGTTCAGCTGGAATATCATCACTTCCACTGGCCTTGTTATTAGCATTGCTTTCTAAGGCCCATTTGACTTTGCTCTCCAGGGTGTCAGGCTCAAGGTCAGCAACCACACTACCTGGGGTGTATGAGACATCCATATCTTTCTGGTATAATTCCTCTGTGTATTCTTGCCACTTCTTCTTGATGTCTTCTGCTTCTGTTAGGTCCTTTCCACCTTTGTCCTTTATTATGGTACTCTTTGAATGAAATGTTCCTTTCATAGCTCCAGTTTTCTTGAACAGATCTCTGGTTCTTCCCATTCTGTTGTTTTCCTCTATTTCTTTGCATTGCTCGTTTAAGAAGGCCCTCTTGTCTCTCCTTGCTATTTTTTGGAAATCTGCATTCAATTTCCTGTATCTTTCACTATCTCCCTCGCATTTTGCTTGCCTTCTCCAAGTCCACCTTTCCTTTTGAAGCAAAATGTCATTGAAATGGGGGAGAAATGCCCTGCATGAAGTCTTGGGTTTGCAATTTGGGGAGAGGGAAGACTGTCTGCGGCGCTGGGGAGCGGGCAGGCTGGCGAGGCCCCCTAGATCTAGAGGCCCTAGGCTTCAGCCTACTTAGCCTATACATAAATCTGGCCCTACCTATGTCACAGTGAGCACAGGCCCATTGATCACGTGCAAGGCATTCTGCGTGTTGGGAAGGAGCCTCCTGTTCTGGGCCAGGGGGAAGAGTGACACCAGCAGAAGACTGGGTGGTGGGGTCGAAGCTGATCCCGGGGAGCACGTGAGGAGTCAAGGCTTCCCGCATGAAGGCCTCGCTTCCCCTAGAAGTCCCTGCCTCCTGGTCTGTGTTCGCTTTCTTCTTCAGGTACAGCGCCAGCATGTTCTGGATGGTGCACCTGCTTTCGGGGGAGAGCTTGTAGACCTGGTCCACACTAGAAGAATAGCCATGAGACGGGTGAGACTCCTGCAAGGCATCCCCAAAGTCAGGGGAATATAAGCGCATTTGAAGAGCCTTGCTGGTTCAGGCCAAGGCCCATTCAGTCTGACATCCTGTTGGCATGTAGTTGGTCCACCGCAATTGCAATATTATTGCATCCTTCAGGAATGGTGTGTCCAGCTCCATCTGAGTCATCATCCAGGCACGCTGAGAGATGGGCATCTTCGGCCAGTCAGGGGTGAAGAGCTGGCAAGATCCCCTGTACTGAGCAGAAAAGCAAACTCTTTGGCCTCCGAGATCTCTCCCAACTCTCAGCAGCCCTCACTGTGAGCCTTACTAGAGGAATTTTGCCCTGCTTTTGCTGAGCTACAACACAGGAGCGCACCCCCAGGTGGCCATGATGTGGTAACCCTGGCGAAGCATTGCAGAGCAACTGAGAAAGCAGAATGATGTTTGCGTGGACAGTCCATTAGAAAGCTGCACTATTATTGCATCGATAGCACATTGCAGAATACGGCCCCCCTCCAGGCAAAAACATCCGTCTGGAGGCACAGTAGCTTTCATTTCGGAGGTTGTGGTTTTACAGCTTCCTATTTATTTATTTATTTATTTATTCATTCATTCATTCATTCTACATTATTTATTTATTTCATAAAACTTATACACTACCAGATGGTAAGAAACATCAAGGCCGTTTACAGAAAGATAAAACCATAAAATCAGGAAAAACCTACGGTACATTAAACACTGAAGAAGTGAATACCAGAATAGATCAGAACTCACTCCCAAGGTAAGGGGAAGAGACATGGCTAAGATGGCAGGACAGCTTACTCTATGGTGTTAACCCCTTCATGCACTAATTAGACTGAAGCATGTTGCTTATATGAGACTGGTTATCCCGCACAACATGCTCTCACGCAACCCATGCCCTCCAACTGAAAACCCATTTCCTGGACAATATCAACATTGTGTTTTGTGCCTGTGAACTGCACAGTGAATATTTTTATTAGAAAAGAAAACAGCCTGGTGTTTCAGCTTCTCAGAGTTGTTTTATTCAGTGTGGTGCTACAGCTTGTCACACCCAAATCCTCCAAAGGAATCTGCCAAAGTGCTTTTCCAGGCAAAAGGGGGCAGAGGGAGAGAAACCAAGAACCTCAAATTCACTAGACCAGAAGGCCATTGGCTCTGGCAATATCTGGGAGCCCACAAGATTCCCAGCCTCCGCCCTACACAAACAACCAGGCACTCAGCTGTGAGGCATGCCTCTTACCGGAGGGAGGGTCACTCCAGAGGCAGCTGTGGCATGAGGGTGCTGGCTCATGCCTTTGTGGGCACATTTGGGGATTAAAGAGGACCCCCTAGGAAGCGTGCTTGGAGATCTTCCTTACCACGTGGCTCTCTGGCAAAAGCACAACAGTACTAACGGCCATATGGAACCACACCTCAAAGCTGGATCAGACTTCCCAGATCCTGTAGCCTACATCAGGAGGAAGACTGGGGCAGAGGGGCCTAGAGTGGGAGTCAGAGCTGCTCTTAGGGCTGCATGTCTGAAGCATGGGCAGAAATCTTTGGGTGTGAGGTTGCGTGGGGCTGTCTCTTTGTGTTTTGCTGGTGCCAAGCCGCCAGCCAGCCAGAGGCAGGCAACCAACTGGCTTCAGGGGCAAGCTCCTTTGCAAAGCCAGTCTGACTTCACCAGATGCAATGACAGAGTGACCATTTGGCCCGTGTTCTGCTTCGCTGTGAAATTGCTTGTGTTCCTCAACGCAGAGAACCTCTTTTTCAACGTCAAGCTGGTCTAAGGAAGAAAAGCATAAGAGTTAGTCTTGAATGCCCACACACATGTGCTGGGAGATGCCTGCACACCGCACATGTAAAGCACATCTCCTCCCACCCACACCCAAAAAGTCCTGGGAACAATGGTTTGTTAAGGGTGCTGGGAATCGTAGCACTGTGAAAGGAAAACTAAGGTTCTTAGGATTCTTTGGAGGGGGTGGAAAGTTGAATACGCAGCGGCCACATGGACAGACGGACACACACACACACACACACACACACACCCAGCATAGCTTCAACTTTTAGCACAAAAAGTCTTCAGCCAGATGTCATGCAACCCTTTGGCAGGGGCAACTTATCATTTTATTGATTTTCCATAACAAACAATTAAAAAGGCGGCCAATCTTGCAAAGGAGTGTTGCCATTTAAACTGCTGGTGTGACGTAGGAACCCGAACAAAGAAAAGGAACAAGCTACGAAAAACGAAACATCCCACCTGGGCACGGTTTCTGAGAGAGCAACAGCAGAAGACCCAGACTCTGGCAAGATGAGCATTTGCCCAGTGGATTCTGGCCACTCCATGAGGGCAGACAGCGGATGGCTGCCAGCCCCTTCCCACTCCATCTCAGATACAGAACGCATTTGCTCTGCCACTCCTTGGCTCTGGTGCCACCTACTGTTGGCCTCCTTGCCTTCCACCCTCCCAGTCCCAATGAGCACCATCCACCCCTGGTCCAGAGGCGCAGAGCAGTAGTTAGGTGATCTTGCGCCCCGGCAGAACCGTCCAGATTGCGCCCCCTAGCCACGGACAAGTTAGCTCTTCTTTCTGCCTCTCCTCCACCCCCCCTCCACCCATTCAATTCACCCTGGAAGTACAAGTATCGAAAAGTAAAATGTTAGAGGTTCCCCCCACCCCATAGCAATATAATTGGATTCAGCTAGCTGGTCAGTCTACTTTCGGTTTCACTCCTGGCTCCTTGTTAAATTAATACTGCATCAGAAAGTTCCCAAGCAGATATCCAAAGTTCTTTGGCATTTCTCCAGTTGTTAATGAGATGTCTCTTCTAATCCAGGGGAGTCTTTTGATCTTCTTCCAGGAAACCAAGAGTCAAAAACCTTGATTTTCCTTTTTTTCCCTTTCCCCAGTCATTTCCACATAGTCATTATTAGAGTTCTTAAAACCTTATATCAACAAATGCAAAATTTTTAGCCTCCCTTGCTTTCCTGGTGACTTTCAGCTTAAACACAAACTGCTCTGGAGTGAGAAAAACCCATCACACTCAAAAAGCCCCGCTGGAGGGACCTGGAAGTGTGTGGGGAAGAGCAATTTTGTAGTGGCTTTGTTGCACAGGAGCACCAAGTTCACTAACTGGCTGATTCAGATTGAATCCCATTCAAAAAGAGTGCAATGGTGTGTGTTTCAGCCAGCCATCCGGCTGCTGCAACTATTCCCTGGGTGCCACCACACTGTCCTGTCTGTGTGTTTGGAAGGGAATGGGAGCTATGCTCCCCCCGGAGACACTCCACTCCTTCTTCCTTAGCTGTGCTGCTCAACAGTTGAGGCAACCCTCACAGTTCTGGGATGCCGAGGAAGCGAACCCATAGTCATGTTCATCTGTACTGGCTCAGTATGACCTATTCTGACAGGTGCTGCCTTTCATATTCACGCCCAAGAGCCTTTCCGCTCCAGAGATCTGGGGCTGAACCCGGGATCTGCATGCCAAGGCTGGAGTGCCAGCTGGCCACGTTCGGCGCCTGCCTGGAGAGTGGAAGCCGGGGGTTCAAGGGACACTGTGCTGCTCCTGGCAACCCCCACCCAACCCGACGTCCTCCTCCGCCTGAATCCCGCTTCCCCCGGGACGCACTTCCCATCCTGGAGCGGCTGGGGTGGGAGCGCTCCCCACCCCCCTTTCCAGACCCCACTCTCCTCGTTCTTCTTCTTCATGCCTCGGGTGTTTTCCTGAGTGTATCTTCAGAACAACCCTCTGTGAGGGAGGCTAAGCTGGCCCAAGAACTGGCCCAAGGACAGGCCCAAGGAAGCTCAGCCAAGTTGCCAAGGCCAGCATTTAAGACCGCGCACCCTTTCCCCTCAGATGATAAAGCCGGGATGAGTCATGCTAGCAGCCTGTGGCCTGGATGGGCTTTGTGGCAGCCCAGCCCAGCTGCTATAGTCCACCTCTGAACCGAGGAAGCGCAACTGGAGAGACAGAGCCCAGCACCTTTCTCACGGGACAGAAGCGCACGACTTCCCCCTCCCACTTGCCGCCCGCCCCAGTCTTTCTCCAGCAGCTCAGTTTAGTGCACCAAACGGCTCATCCCAGGTGGGAATTTGGGTGGCGCTGCTTGCAGAAGGAGAAGTGGCTGGCGCTAGCGGACACTCCCATTGTTCTTCTCAGGTAGGACTTCCGGGATCCAGACGAACATTTTACCAAAAAGTATGGCTTGACTACTGATTTCGCATTTAAAGGATGGCAAAACGACCTAAGTTTGGCAGACAGGTGAAAAAACCCACGAATTAAATTTAAAGTTCTGTGAGATGCAAAGGAAAGCTTGCGTTTTAAACTTGCATTTTACAGTTAAATCAGCTATGATAAAATGGGCTCAAGACATTGGCTATAATATCATGTCTGAGGACTGGGAAAGGTTATGGACCACCGGTATGAAGTTTACGGCATGTAATGCCTTGAAAGAAAACATTATGAAAATGGTATACAGGTGGTACATGACCCCAGTCAAGCTTGCTAAGATTTACCATTTGTCTGATAATAAATGTTGGAAATGCAAAGAAGCTGAGGGGACATTCTTTCATCTTTGGTGGACTTGTCCAAGAGTGAAGGCCTTCTGGGAAATGATTTATATTGAGTTAAAAAAGGTGTTTAAGTACACCTTCCCTAAGAAACCGGAGGCCTTCCTTTTGGGCATTGTCGGCCAAAAGGTGTTAAAGAAGGATAGAACGTTTTTTATGTATGCTACCACAGCAGCAAGAATCCTTATCGCTAAGTATTGGAAGACTCAAGATTTACCCACACTGGAAGACTGGCACACGCAATTGATGAACTACATGGAGTTGGCTGAGATGACTGCCAGGATCCGAGACTTGGGAGAAGAAGCAATGGAGGAGGATTGGAAAAAATTTAAGGACTATTTGCAAAAGTTTTATAAATTATATGAACGTTAAGATGTCGCATGACTTGGAAGGTTAGCCCCAGCAACGTGAATGGATTATATATGAAATTGGATAACATTATTGAAAGAATCAAAGTTTAAACGGTTAAAAATGACAATACGTTTGGTTTTTAGAGTAAATGGAAAATAAGGGATTTAAACTTAAATTGTAATTGAAAGAACAAAAGAAACACACGAAACAAGGTTATAATTTGTTGATAAATTTATTGTTAAGAATGCACTGTGCGGGAGGTGTGGGGAAGTTCGATAGAAAATTGAAATAAGTTGTTGAAATGGTTTGGTTTTTTCTTTTTCTTTTCTTATCTTTTCTTTAATTCTTTTTTGCTTTATCTGTAATTGGAAAAAATGTAATAAAAATTATTATAAAAAAAAATAAACTTGCATTTTACAGCTTGTTGCTTGGTGCGGTTAATGGAATGGGGGTGTCAGGGAACTGCCATCAGAGACTGAGGGAGAGGGAGGGCTCCAGAGGGATTCCGGAGAGCGTCCCGGGAGGGAGAGAAGCAGCACATCTTCTGGGGAAGGAAATCAGCGTAGCACCATTGGAGAAGGGGGGCAGATGGGGGAATCGGCGAGGTGGCTCCAAGACTCCTCGCCGGGGACCAGCGGGGAGAGCACGGGTCCTCCGATGCCCACACCCTCCCTGCGCAGAAGGCCTCCGCGCAGGTAAAGTAGGCGGAGACTAGGCGTCAAAGAGCTTCTTTGCTGGAAGAAGTTCAAGAAACGCCCACTGACGGATTCTGCCAGCGATTGAGACAGCCACGGGCGAGTGGCTGTCCAGATAGAAAGGGTTCACCCAGGCAACCCAGCCAGATGTGGCGCCGATTTACGCACGAGCAACCCCTAGAACCATTACAGCAATCCGTCAGTCCCTGACGTTGCTTGTGCACAGCCCCGGAGAGGCAGCACGATGAGCCAAACAGGAACAGCCGGAGAGACGGAGCAACCAGCTGCGGTGCGGAGTCTGGTCGAGAGGAACCGAGACTTGGAGACGCACGTGGCTATCCTGACAGCGCAGCTGGAGGAAAGACGGGCTCAGGATGCGCAGGTCAGAGCCACCCCCATCGCAAGGAAGGTACCGGGGCTGGTACACAAATTTGGTGGAAAGCCCCAAGACTACAATGCTTTCCGAACGGAAGTGCAGTACGCTTTGGAGCTGCAGAAAAATGACTTTGCTGATGACGGGGAGAGGGTTGCTTACATTGTGGGGCATCTGTAGGATGGGGCGAGAGGATGGATCAGGCCCCTAATGGTGACGCAAAATGATGCCTTGAAGGACCTTAAGGCATTCCTTCAGCGAATGGACGCGATGTTCTCCAGCGAGGTGGACCATGTTACGATATAGAAGCAATGTGGCCGCGAGCTGGTACCTTGAAAGCAAAACATAATGGGAATGTTGGGACTGTTCCGTGGGAAACAGAGGGACAGTCTATTCACAGTGCGAAGCACCGGAATTAGCTCAGAGTGTAATATGAGCTGTACAGGAAGTACAGGTGGAGTCAGTCTTTCTCGGCTGTTGGAGTTTGAAGAGAGCAGTCATGATTTTTGTAACGCTGCTGTCAGGGGTTCAGAAGCAGAGAAGCAGAGAAGGGTGGAAACAGAGAGCGAGGGGGAGGAAGCCGAAGGGAGAATGAGTGATGATGACGACCCGAGATCTCCAAGCCTAAGCAGTGAGTCAGAGGACTCCCAAAAGGGAGCCCCAGTGAGCAGAGCAAGGGGGGGATCCGGGGGGACACCCCAGGAGGAAGGGAACAGAGGAGATTCAGAGAGCAGCAGCTGGAAGTCGGGACCCACGCTCAAGACTGAGAGCAGCAGGGAGGAAGGCAGCCAGGCATCGGGTTCCGGAGGCCGTCAGCAGGAGGGAGGGCACGAGTCAGGGGTGGTCACGCCCTCCTCAGAGAGCGAGGCAACGGTCAAGAGGAAAGTAGAGAGTTGGGCGCGCGCGCCAAGTTCAAATGCAGCGGAAGCTGGAGCAGTAAGCAGCCCGGAGAGTGAGCCAGGTCCCAAAGCCCGCCGAAAGGAAGCGGAAGGATCAGGGGGGTCAGCGTCAGAGGAGAGTAGAAGGGAGGAGTCCCAGGGGGGCAGAAGGACCCAGAGACGTAGGGAGAGGCGAAGGAGGTGGAGCAAGGCTAGGGTATTAAGCTGGTGTGCAAGAGGCGGGGACTCAGATGGGTCTTCGCCGACCTAGGGCAGAAGGTGTAGAGCTGCACGCTGCAGTTCGGAAATGAAACCTGTAACTCAATAAAGACTCTTTTAAAGTGGACGCTGTGTGGCGTGGTCCTATGTGAGCTGGGACCTGGTAGCAGCTCTGACAGTAAGACCCATCTCTTCAAAGCTTCAGAAACCTGAAACCTCGCAGCGGGAGCAGAAGCCGCTAGGGGAGGAAGAGGGGTGTCTGTAAGCAAGCTCACAAAGGTTAGCAAGATGACGGAAGAACAGAGGATCTCCGCGCTGCAAGAGGCAGTGACCCAGTTGTCCTCAGAGGTATTGGCTTCCAAGAAATGGGAGGAGGAGACTACAGCCGCCTACAGAGACCTACACGCCAGGTTTGAAATGCTTGTTAAGCAAGGGCAACCGGGACCCAGACCGGAGGGCGTGGGATTGGCACGGAGAGCAGGAGGGCTTGTGGCTCATTTCGATGGGACTTTGCAACAGTACCCTAATTTTAGAGCAGACGTAATGTGCGCACTGCAACTGCTGGCAAAAGACTTTAGAGATGAGGAAGAGAAGGTGGGGTTCATATTGTCCCATTTGCATGGGGATGCCAAAGCCTGGCTGCGCAATTTGTGGAGGGATAAAGATCCGGCGCTTCAGAATGCAGATGCCTTTATCAAAGCGATGGATGCGTGTTTTTTGTCTACTATCGATGTGGATCTTGCCAGACGGGAGATTCATGGACTAAAACAAGGGAGGGCGAGCGTCCGGCAGTATCACGCCCGATTTTTTGCGCTGGTCAGTGCTTTAGAATGGGATCGGGATTCGCCCCCTGTCAGAGACCTCTTCTGGGAGGGTCTAAGTTCTGCGGTTAAGGATGAAATTGCAAGGGGGGAGAGGCCCCGAAGCACGCAGGAGGTGGTCCAAAGGGCGCTGACTGTGGGGGTGAGGCTGGAAGAACGTCCATGGTGCAGAGATGAAGGACGTGGAGGGCGCGAAGCAGCGAGAAGTTTCTCTTTCGTTCCGAGGGAAGCAGCGCGTGCGCAATCCACACCTCCGCCAGGAGGGGGAGGGGAACCGATGGAGGTTGGAGGTGCAAGGGCTCAGTCAGCAGCCAGAGCCCTAGCACCGGCAGCAGTGAAAGCGAAGCCTCCTAGAGGGAACAGGAAGTGTTACATCTGCGAGGATCCAGGCCATTTGGCGAAGGAGTGTCCCCGGAGGCTCCACAAGCACACTGCAGCCTCAGCAATGGTGACTGCAGCAACACAGCAAGGAGAACCACAGCAGGGAAACGACGATGTCTGGCTGGAGACGGAGGCACTGGGGCCCAGCCAGACGCATCTGTGAAGCAGTCCCCAGCGATATTGCAACCCACGGATCCCCTCCCACCCAAACCAGTAGTGCAGCTCACAGCATCTCTCCAGCTACCCGACGGCGTCACTATCGAAGTGCCGCTTTCTGTGGATTCTGGAAGCAACGCAGACTTTATAGCGCAGAGCTTTGTGGAGCAGCACGCTATACAGCTATTGCCTGCCACTCTGCCCCTGCAAGTCGTCACAGTGGATGGCAGAGAGTTGCTAGGGGGGCAGGTGGTGAAGCAGACGCCACCGATGGTGATGCGCCTTGGCAACCACAGGGAAGTCATCAGTTTTAATGTCACCCAACTGTCGGACACGCCCATTGTGTTGGGCATGAGTTGGCTGGACAGGCACAGTCCGACACTGGCTTGGTACCAGAGACAACTGATCTTCGGCTCCTCTTATTGCGCAGAACACTGCATCCTGCCCCGACGGGAGGGAGAGGAGGAGGAATCACAACTGCAGTTGGGAACGTTGCAAGCGGTCCCCCACAAATACGCGAGCTTTTTGGAGGTCTTCTGCGAGAAGGAGGCGGACAAGCTACCCCCTCACCGGCCATATGACTGCAAGATTGACCTCCTACCGGGGGCGACGCTGCCGAAGGGGCGGCTATACTCCATGTCTGAAGATGAAATGCAGGAACTCAAACAGTTCATCGAGCATAATCTGGAGCGTGGCTTCATCAGAGAGTCCAAGGCAGTGGGGGGCAGTCCCGTTTTCTTCGTGAAAAAGAAAGACACGCCCCAAAAAAGACTCGTTGTGGACTACCGCCTTTTGAACCAGATGACCAAACCGTCTGATTACCCCATGCCCAGGATTGACGACCTCCTCGCGACGGTGCGCAAGGGACGCGTGTTCACCAAGTTGGACCTGCGAGGGGCGTACAATCTCATCCGCATGCGGGAGGGCGATGAGTGGAAGACGGCCATGTTCACACCGCTGGGCACCTACGAATACAGAGTTATGCCCTTTGGATTACAAAATGGCTCTCACTGTTTTCAAGCTTTTATGCATCACGTGTTGGAGGGACTCCTCTACAAGACATGCGTCTGCTTCCTGGATGACATCCTGATTTTCTCTGACTCGCAGCAAGCTCACGACCGAGACGTGAGGGAGGTGCTCAGCAGGTTGCAACAACATAGACTGTACGCCAAGCTGGAGAAGTGCCAGTTCGACACGACGGAGGTGGATTTCCTGGGATACAAGTTGTCGGACAAGGGGATAGCCATGGACAGCACCAAGGTTCGTGCGGTATTGGATTGGAAGAGCCCGCGCAACCGGAAGGAGGTCCAGCGGTTTGTCGGCTTCGCCAACTTCTATCGCAAGTTTATCAAGGGGTTCGCGATGCAGACGGCAGCAATTACGGACACGCTCAGCTCCAAAAAAAAGAAATTCATCTGGACGGAGCAGGCGGAACAGTCCTTTCAAGCGCTCAAGCATCTCTTCGCATCGGAGAAGCAACTGCTGCATATCGACCCCAGTAAACCGTTGAGGGTAGAGACAGACGCGTCAGACAGAGCCGTGGGAGCTGTCCTGCTGCAGCGAGACCCGCAGGGGGTGTGGCGGCCGGGAGCGTTCTACTCCAGAAAGCTCAGCAAGTCGGAGCAGAACTACACCATCTGGGACAGGGAGTTGCTGGCCATTCATGCAGCTTTCAAGGCGTGGAGGCACTTCCTAATCGGCGCCAAGCACACGGTGCAGGTCTGCACGGACCACAAGAATCTGGAGCACTGGCGCACGGCTCAGTTCCTGAACCAGAGGCAGATACGTTGGGCGGAGTTCTTTGCTGACTTCAATTTCCGAATAGAGTACGTCCCAGGCGACACCAACATCATGGCGGATGCACTGTCCCGAAAACCGCAATACCTAGAAGAGGTGACGCCAGCGGCGGCCATGCACATCTTCGCACCGACGGCGTGGGCGTGTGCCTCAGCTACAGTAGACCTGGATGCGGTGCGACGTGCATTGCGGGACGACTCATTCGCGCAAGACAAGATGGCGGAACTGCTCAGAGGCACGGCTACCACGGACGAGTTCCAGGTGCGGGACGGCTTGCTCCTACGCAAAGGGGCTGTCTATGTACCAGGAGACGACCTTCGCGCCAAGGTACTGCAACAGTTGCACGACGCACCCACGGCCGGTCACTTTGGCACAGAGAAAACGATGGAATTAGTCGCGAGAGACTTCTGGTGGCCCAGGCTGAGAGGAGAGGTCGCGGACTACGTCGCGAGGTGCGACACCTGCCAGAGGGCCAAGCCGGTACACAGACCACCGGCGGGACTGTTAGAACCGCTGCAAACACCGTTTGAACCGTGGGAGAGGGTGGCCCTGGACTTTGTGACGGATTTACCCAGCTCGAGAGGCAAGACAGCTGTGCTAGTGGTGGTGGACTTGTTCACCAAGATGGCACATTTCATTCCGTGTGCGAAGGTGGCCACGGCGGAACAAACCGCCAAACTGTTCATAGATCACGTGTTCAAAGTGCATGGCCTGCCACGGTCTATCCTGTCCGACCGCGGACGCCAGTTCATCTCGTCTTTCTGGCAGAAGCTGATGGGTTTTCTAAATGTCAAGGTCAATCTGGCATCAGCAAGACACCCGCAGACCAACGGGCAAGCAGAGAGGGTCAATGCCATCATGCAGCAGTACCTGAGATGCTATGCCAATCAACAGCCTGCGACGTGGGTGGATTACCTGCCGCTAGCCGAGTTCGCTTACAACAACACGAAGCACGTGTCCACAGGAGTGACGCCGTTCTTTGCCAACAATGGGAGGAATCCCAGAACCTTCCCGGGACTGGAGAGAGTGGGGGAAGGAGAACCACAGACGGCGGACGCGTTCGCGTCAGAGCTGCAGGCGGTCCACGATCAACTCAGACGGCAGCTGGAGCTAGCTAAGCACGCCTACAAGGTGCAAGCTGACAAGCACAGGCGGGTTGGCGAAGTGATCCAAGTGGGAGACTGGGTCTGGTTGGCAGCCCACGCAGTACCGACCAGGTCACTTGCCAAGAAGAAGTTGGGGCACAAGCAGATCGGTCCGTACCAAGTCGAAGCGCAGATCAACCCGGTAGCCTTCCGACTGGCGCTGCCGGAGGGTTCCAGAATGCATCCGGTGTTCCACAGGTCGGTGCTCACTCCCTACAAGGCACCTCACAGGTTCCAGGAGCCAGGGACGGCGCCAAGTCCGCTCCGGGAACGGACGGAGACGCGGGAGGTGAAGCACCAGGACCACATCAACGAGGTCACGGAGATTTTGGACTCCAGATGGGGGGAAGAGGGAGTCGAATACCTCTTAGCCAGAGAGGGCACCCGGGCCAGCGCCAATACCTGGGTACCAGACTACGCTTTGGAGGAACCCCTGCTCAAGGACGAGTTTCATGCCCTCTTCCCACACAAACCCATGCCAGCGAGCTTCTTCGACGACTGGTTGTTCACACCCACACTTTCTTCCAGCACGTTCCATGGATTCGACTCAGAAGGGGAACCCGCACGGAGCACCCGTTCCCCAGAAGGTTCACCGGCAGGTTCGGCATCAGGCAACTCGTATTGGTGGGACGATCGACCAGAGGAGCAATGGCGCAGGAAGTGGCTGGAGATGCCAGGTCGAGCGACCGACGCAGAGACTGACATGGACGTGTTCGGGGAGGACCTCGGGTTCGAGCACGGCGGTACAGAGATGGAAGAGCAACAAGTCAACGTCGACGACCGCGAGGGGGAAGACTCGGAGGTCTTCAGTTGGCGGCCACCCACGGGGAGCGACCTGTATCCAGCATTCCCTCCCATGATGATGGAGCACCCAGCACCCACACCTGACAGCGGGGAGGGGGGAAGGGGGGGCTTCGAGGGGGGGATGGATGTCAGGGGTTCAGAAGCAGAGAAGCAGAGAAGGGTGGAAACAGAGAGCGAGGGGGAGGAAGCCGAAGGGAGAATGAGTGATGATGACGACCCGAGATCTCCAAGCCTAAGCAGTGAGTCAGAGGACTCCCAAAAGGGAGCCCCAGTGAGCAGAGCAAGGGGGGGATCCGGGGGGACACCCCAGGAGGAAGGGAACAGAGGAGATTCAGAGAGCAGCAGCTGGAAGTCGGGACCCACGCTCAAGACTGAGAGCAGCAGGGAGGAAGGCAGCCAGGCATCGGGTTCCGGAGGCCGTCAGCAGGAGGGAGGGCACGAGTCAGGGGTGGTCACGCCCTCCTCAGAGAGCGAGGCAACGGTCAAGAGGAAAGTAGAGAGTTGGGCGCGCGCGCCAAGTTCAAATGCAGCGGAAGCTGGAGCAGTAAGCAGCCCGGAGAGTGAGCCAGGTCCCAAAGCCCGCCGAAAGGAAGCGGAAGGATCAGGGGGGTCAGCGTCAGAGGAGAGTAGAAGGGAGGAGTCCCAGGGGGGCAGAAGGACCCAGAGACGTAGGGAGAGGCGAAGGAGGTGGAGCAAGGCTAGGGTATTAAGCTGGTGTGCAAGAGGCGGGGACTCAGATGGGTCTTCGCCGACCTAGGGCAGAAGGTGTAGAGCTGCACGCTGCAGTTCGGAAATGAAACCTGTAACTCAATAAAGACTCTTTTAAAGTGGACGCTGTGTGGCGTGGTCCTATGTGAGCTGGGACCTGGTAGCAGCTCTGACAGCTGCAAAGACAGAAATAAAGGCATGTAAATACGTTTCTGTCTATCTCTTTCCCCTGCCCGGGGGGGGGGGCAGGAAAGAGGGGGGGTGTTCTTCTCACGCTGAGAAGGATCGCCTATCGCGACCTCAGCCTGTATCCTGCCGGGGAATGCAGACAGGGAGGTCAACCGGAGATCAAGCCGGGTGCCTGGAGAGTGGCCAGTTTCTCCTGATAAAGGCTTGATTCCCAACATCTCGTAGCAAGGAGCCGATGGTTTTGATCCATGAAAGCAACAAGAGAGGTTGATGGATCGTACTTCATCCTCTGCAAGGAGATAAAGAAGATATGGTAGCGGGCAGATGGAAGCTACAAGGACGGCTGAGCACCGGAGGAGGTGTTTTTGCTGAGCAACGGAACCCCTAAGGTATGCTGATTTTATGGCTGTGAGAGTGAATGCGAATTGAAGCATTCTTCGGTTCACTGAGTGTCTGCTTTTGGATGAAACCAGCACTGTGAGAGAGCCACATATTTCGCATACCTGAGTCTTGATAATAATAATAATAATAATAATAATAATAATAATAATAATAAATTTTATTTATATCCCGCCCTCCCCAGCCGAAGCCGGGCTCAGGGCGGCTAACAACAATCAAATAATCAGTCAAATAATCACACAATCTAAAAATATTTCATTATAAAAATTAATTAAATCAAATTGATGGCAACCAATTAAGCAAATTTCTGTGCAGGTTGCCAGAGGAGGGAGTCAGGCTGCGCCCTGACCAAAGGCCTGGCGGAACAACTCTGTCTTGCAGGCCCTGCGGAAAGATGTCAGGTCCCGCAGGGCCCTAGTCTCTTGTGACAGAGCATTCCACCAGTTTGGAGCCGCAGCCGAGAAGGCCCTGGCTCTAGTTGAGGCCAGCCTAACCTCTCTGAGGCCTGGGACCTTGAGGATGTTATTATTTGCAGACCGTAGGTTTCTCTGTGGGGCATACCAGGAGAGGCGGTCCCGTAGGTACAAGGGTCCTAGGCCGTATAGGGCTTTAAAGGTTAAAACCAGCACCTTAAACCTGATCCTGTACTCCACCGGGAGCCAGTGCAGCTGGTATAATACTGGATGAATGTGCTCTCGCAGCGAAGACCCCATAAGGAGTCTCGCCGCGGCATTCTGCACCCGCTGGAGTTTCTGGGTCAGTCTCAAGGGCAGCCCCACGTAGAGCGAGTTACAATAATCCAGTCTGGAGGTGACCGTCGCATGGATCACAGTGGCTAGGTCAGGACGAGAGAGATAAGGGGCCAACTGCTTAGCTTGGCGGAGATGAAAAAATGCCGCCTTTGTTATAGCTGTAATCTGCGCCTCCATAGAGAGGGAGGTATCGAAGATTACACCCAAACTCTTAACGGCCGGTGCTGGCACTAATTGCACCCCCGCAAGAGATGGGAGTTGCCCCCTCGATCCCATATCGTCCCGCCCCAGCCAGAGGACCTCTGTCTTCGAAGGATTTAACTTCAACCGGCTCCCACGTAACCATCCAGCCACAGCTTCCAAGCATCTGATCAGTGTGTCTGGGGCCGAGTCAGGATGGCCATCCATCAACAGATAGAGTTGGGTGTCATCAGCATACTGATGGCAACCCAGCCCAAAACTCCGGACAAGCTGGGTGAGGGGGCACATAAAGATGTTAAAAAGCATCGGGGAGAGAATTGCACCTTGAGGCACTCCACACACCAAGGAGTGGCGCGATGACAATTCCCCCCCAAGCGCCACCCTCTGTCCCCGACCAGAGAGAAACGAGCGCAGCCATTGAAGGACTGTGCCCTGGATCCCCACGTCGGCAAGGCGGTGGTCCAGAAGTTCGTGATCGACCATGTCAAAGGCTGCTGACAGATCTAGAAGAATCAGCAGCCCCGACCCGCCTCGATCCAGCTGCCTGCGGAGATCATCTGTTAGGGCGACCAGAGCCGTCTCGGTCCCATGACCAGCGCGGAAGCCGGACTGGAATGGATCCAGAGCAGATGTTTCATCCAGAAACCTACCAAGCTGTTCAGCAACCACTCTCTCAATCACCTTACCCAGGAATGGAAGATTCGAGACCGGGCGGTAATTGGAAAGATCTGAAGGATCTAATGATGTTTTCTTTAAGAGCGGACGCACCACCGCCTCCTTCAGTTCCCCTGGGAATATCCCGGTGCCAAGGGACAAATTGATGATATCCCCCAGGGGGCCCCGCACCTCGTCTGGACACGCTCTAATCAGCCATGACGGGCACGGGTCAAGAGGACAGGTGGTGGGCTTTCCAGCTTGGAGGAATCTGTCCACATCGGCTGGAGATATCCGGTCAAAGTGGTCCAATACTGGACCCGAGGACAGTCGAGGGGCCTCCAGTTCCTTTATTGTATCCAAATTGGCAGGGAGGTCATGGCGGAGCAACAGGACCTTCTCCGCAAAAAAGCTCGCAAATGCCTCACAGCTGTGTGTCAGATTGTTATTTAAATTTGGCTGTCCTTCAAGGGACGTTAAAGACCGAATTATACTAAATAATTGCGCCGGGCGAGAGCTAGCGGATGCAATGGAGGCCGAGAAGTAAGACTTCTTAGCGGCCTTCACTGCCATCTCATAGGTTTTCATAAAAACCCTATAAGATGTTCTTGAGGCTCCGTCACGGGCACCCCGCCATCCTCGCTCTAGCCGTCTGAGGTCCCGCTTCATTTTCCGAAGCTCCTCGGTAAACCAGGGAGCCCGGTTTCTGCGGGGTCGCAGAGGGCGCTTAGGTGCGATCTCATCAATGGCTGCCAGGAGCTGGGTATTCCAGCCCTCAACAAGCTCAGTCAATGAGTCGCCAGGGGGAGTAAGGTCCCGCAAGGCTTGACGGAATCTATCCGGGTCCATCAGCCTCTGCGGGCGAGCCCAAATCGGCTCGCCACCTAAGCAGGGTGGGGGTGGATAAGCCTGGAATGTCCAGTTGCTAAGCAACGAAATGTCAGTACAGTGGAAAGTTACTGACCAACAACGGAAGAGGGGCTGGGACTGTGAGAGGCTGGGAAAACAGCGTTTGTTTTGTCTATCTCACTGCTCTTGGAGGGACTTTCAAAACAGCTTGCATTTAGCTGCCAAGTGTGAGGCAGTAAACAGCCAATAGACTCTTGGATTTTACAGGCTTGAGAGTGAGAGCTGAGGCTTGGATTCAAAATGGATGCCAAGAAGGGGGAAGGCTTACCTTACCCACCTCCACTGACTAATGACAATTATTCCTCATGGTCTGTAAAGATGAAAGCCCTGCTTCAGAATCAGAGGATTTTTGAGGTGATTGAAAACCCCATCCCTGCTGCACCAACGCCAGGTTGGAATTCACAGAATGTGAGAGCCAGGACGGCCATAATTCTGTGTATCTCAGATGTTCAACTCGTGCATATTCAGAATTTGGAATACGCGCGTGAGATTTGGCAAACGCTGCGTAGAATACATCAAAGAGATGCTGGTTCTTCAGCGTTGCTGCATTTTGAAAAGCTGACCAATCTAAGGCTAGCGCCTGATGGAGATATACAAGCGCATCTGACAGAGATGAAATTCTTACGCCAGCAGATGGCGGAACGCAATTTCCCTCTACAGAAAGAGATATTCTGCTTCATGATTATTAACAGCCTTAATCGGACTTATAAAACGGTTGCAAGTCAGCTTGGTTCTCTACCTGCTGCAGATCTCACGACAGAGAGAATCTGCGCCGTGGTTCTCAATGAGAGAGATCGCCTTGCTGCAATAGATGTCAAAGACAGGGGGAGAGAAGCTCGGAGTTCTGACACCCCCACTGCTATTGCTAGTGAAGAACAGGCTGTTGCTTTGAACGTTGTCTGTTGTTTCAATTGTGGACAGACTGGGCATCTTCAGCGGAATTGTAAGAAGCCACGTCAACAGAAAGGAGCTAAGGGGAGCTCTGCAAAGCCTGAAGCATCAGGCAAAAGTCGTCCCAAGTCCCAAGTGGAACCAGTTATGGCTTTGATGTCACTAAAAGCCACACCAGAAGTGGAAAACGCTTTTATTTTGGACACTGGAGCGACGCAACACATGACGTCGCGCAAAGGACTGTTTTCAACGTTTAAGAAGCAAAGCTTCACTGTGAAACAAGCCAACGGTCAGGAGCTGGAAGCGACCGGGTTTGGAACTGTGTATCTTGAGAGTCTAAACTTGACTATTAACAATGTGTATTTGGTTACTGATTTAAAGTTCAATCTGCTGAGTGTTTCGCAGATCACAAAGAAAGGACTGACTTTGTCCTATGATAGAGAAAGCTGCAAAATCTTCAAAGATGGAGAGCTGTATCTTTCTGCCAGAGAGAAAGATGGACTGTATTTGTTGACTTTTGATCAAAGTGATTTGCATGAATTGTAATGCATCTGATTCTAACATGATTTCTCTCGCAGGTGTGTCGAAAAACGTCCAGAAGACAACGCAAATAACCAAAGCTTTTCAGCGAGTGTATGCTGATGTGATTGGTCCTCTAGCACCATCTAGAGGCAATGCAAGATATTATCTTGTGTGTGTGGATTATTTCTTTCATTATGTGTGGGTATATACCCGTATTTTTCGCTCTATAACACGCACCAGACCATAACACGCACGTAGTTTTTAGAGGAGGAAAACAAGGAAAAAAATATTCTAAACGAAATAGTGGATATATGATTTTTGTGGTTCATGCTGTGGCCACAGACATGTGATCTGACAGTGAGTTTGGAGTAGCCCAATGCAAAAATCCTGAGGATCCATGTGGATCCATGCTTTGTAACCACGGAGGAGGGAAGGAAGGGGAACCATGGATCCTCTGCTCATGACTGCAGCAGATCCCCCCTGCCACCCGCAGGCATTCACTCCATAACACGCACAGACATTTCCCCTTACTTTCTAGGAGGAAAAAAGTGAGTGTTATGGTGCAAAAAATACGGTATATTGCAGAAACCACAAGAAGCCTTAGACAGGTTTAAAGAGTTTTGTGACAAGGTTAAGAATGTTCATAATGCTAACATTGATTGTCTTTTCACAGATGAAAAGCCAGTTTTTCTTTTACAGGATTTTCAGGAGTTCCTGGATAAGAAAGGGATAAGGCACAAGACTGCTGTTTCTGCAGAAGCATGGAACAGAAGTGTCTGTGTGCAAGTGAACAAAGAATTGCAAAATGGCATGAAGGCACAATTGCTGAGTTCACATTTGCCACATGAGTATTGGGCGGAGTCATTAATGTGTTATTGTTACTCTTGGTTGAGAAAGGTTTCAAAAGGTTTAGGAAGTTCTCCTTTTGAGAAGCTGTTCCATAGAAAACCTTCTGTTGCCCATTTTAAGGTTTTTGGGTCTCATGTGAAATCTGATGCTCCAGGTAGAGTAAAAAATGCTAGAGGCATTTTTGTGGGTTATGAAAAGGGTCTCTACAGAGTGATTCTGTCTGAATCTGGTCAGGTGATTCTCACGAAATTTCTAGAGAGTGCTCCTGAACAGGAGAGCGTAATTGTTCACACATTTCCCACTGAGGACAATTCAGATGATGATGATTTTACTGATTACAGTGGTACTCAGAGTGACAGTGATAGCTCAAAGAGCTCAGTTGACACAGTCATTGAGAGGAAATCTCACACAATGGAAAGACCTTCACAGGTGAAGGATGAACCACTGTTTACTATTGGAACTGGTTCTCAAAAGAGTCGTGAGACTGAACCAGTGAGCAGAGAGGATCAGCACCTCATACGCAGGTCTGAGAGAGTTACAAAGGGTGTACCACCCAAGAGGTATTCAAAAGAGTTTGCTAACTCAGCTGTAGCATGTGTTACTATTGTTGACAACGCAAGACAGGTTGAAGCTGTGTCTAAGTCAGAGACAAAGACACAACAGGGAGTTGCTAAGTGTAACACTACATTCCCTAGCCAAGGTAATGCGGATGCACTCATTCCTTGGAAGTCAGACAACCAGAGAGGTACACTGGGGAAACCAGTGGCGGGTAGTTCCAAGGGTGGAACTGAAACAACAGGGGAGTGTTATATGTATAACAACTGTTTGTTTTCTTCTCTGGATCACGCGTTGCTCGCAGCTCACATTGATTCATATGGGGGAGTATGTTACGATATAGAAGCAATGCGGCCGCGAGCTGGTAGCTTGAAAGCAAAACATAATGGGAATGTTGGGACTGTTCCGTGGGAAACAGAGGGACAGTCTATTCACAGTGCGAAGCACCGGAGGAGTCAGTCTCTCTCGGCTGTTGGAGTTTGAAGAGAGCAGTCATGATTTTTGTAACGCTGCAAAGACAGAAATAAAGGCATGTAAATACATTTCTATCTATCTCTTTCCCCTGCCCGGGGGGGGGGGGGCAGGAAAGAGGGGGTGTATTCTTCTCACGCTGAGAAGGATCGCCTATCACGACCTCAGCCTGTATCCTGCCGGGGAATGCAGACAGGGAGGTCAACCGGAGATCAAGCCGGGTGCCTGGAGAGTGGCCAGTTTCTTGAACAAACTAAAAACTAAGGTTTTGGAGAAAAATTTAACATCGATAGAAAGAGAGAAGTTTCAGAATGAAACAGGTTTGACTGTGGTTAAGAAAGTGAAATACTTGGGGATTAACATGACAGCTAAAAATGGAAATTTGTTTAAGGATAACTATGAAAAATGTTGGACGGAAGTTAAAAAAGATTTAGAAATTTGATCAAATTTGAAGCTTTCCTTGTTAGGCCGAATTGCTGTTATAAAGATGAATGTATTGCTAAGAATGTTATTTTTGTTTCAATCATTGCAAATTTTGGACAAAATAGACTGTTTCAAGAAGTGGCAGAGAGACATTTCTAGATTTGTCTGGCAGGGCAAGAAGCCCAGAATAAAATTTAAAATATTAACTGATGCAAAGTCTGCAGCGCAGCAGTTGAAGAAGGAGCAAAAAGGGTTTTTCTTGTGTGTGTGTGTTTCTTTGTGGCTGATTAGCTGTTTTCCCTGTGTAAAGGTCAGAGGGGGCAGGGTTTCTGTTGAGGCAGGGGATTAGCTGTGGGAGGAGCTTATCAGAGTCTGCAGGGCAGCAGTTGAAGAAGGAGCAAAAAGGGTTTTTCTTGTGTGTGTGTGTTTCTTTGTGGCTGATTAGCTGTTTTCCCTGTGTAAAGGTCAGAGGGGGCAGGGTTTCTGTTGAGGCAGGGGATTAGCTGTGGGAGGAGCTTATCAGAGTTTGCAGGGAAGTGGCGCGCGCCGCTAGGCGCGCGCAGTTATACCCATCTTTTAGATTTAGGGGAGCTAGTCTCAAACGTTTGCTGGGGGAGACCTAGGGTTTTTTTTTGTGGGGGAAGTTATTTGTCCTGTCTTCAAGCTTTTTATGATGGAGGACCTCTGTAGCCACCTCCAACGACACGATCTCAAGATGGAAGGGGAGGGAACAGCTGCAGTCGCCTGCGATTCCTGCGCAATGTTTGCCATCTTGCCAAAGGTTGCAGGCAGCTTTACCTGCAGCAATTGCATGTTGATTGCCCTTTTAAAAGACAAAGTCCAGCAACTGGAGGAACGTGTAGCTACGCTCCAAAGAATTAGAGAGCTGGAGCTCTTCTTGGAAGCAACAGAGCACACCGTCCCCACCAAGGAGGAGACAGGGGACTCCCCTGAGAAGGAGGCTAGTTCAGCAACACAGGAGCCAGATATATGGAGAAACGTGACTCAAAGAAGTAGGAGGCCCAGGGTTCACTCTGATTGTTTAGAAATACACAATCGCTTTGAGGTCCTCTCCCCTAGCATGAAAGACGAAGGGCAGACTCCATTTGAGGATCTCTCCCTCATTACAGTCGATCAGGTATATGAAGACGAGCAGCAAAGTCAGTCCTCAGGGAATGTGCAGGTGACCTTGGAACGGACAGCTCACGGAAGAACCCCGACCAAACCCAAGAGGAGGCGTGTAGTGGTGATAGGGGATTCCCTACTGAGGGGAACAGAAGCAGTGATCTGTGGGCCTGACAAGATGTCTCGGGAATAGCCTCCAGAAGATCAAAAGAGACTACGAGGCTCTCGGCAGGAAATTGAAGCAACTAAATGCACAAATTGTCATCTCGTCTGTCCTCCCAGTTGAACGACGTGGCCCAGGGAGAGAGGGGAAAATAGTGGAAGTGAACAGCTGGCTTCGCAAATGGTGTAAACAGGAACGGTTTGGATTCTTAGATCACGGACGGCAGTTTCTTGAAGATGGACTTCTGGCAAGTGATGGGCTGCACCTCACAACGGTTGGGAGAAATGTTTTTGCCAAAAATCTCAGAAACCTCATCAGGAGGGCTTTAAACTGACTAATGTGGGGGAGGGAGACAGTGCTCCTGAAGGTAGGAGTCTATCAATTAATGAAGATGATCATCCAAATGTCATAGACCAAATGGAGCAAACAGCACGCGGACCTAGTGGAGGGAGGAAAAAATCCTTAAATAAGAGACACGGGGGAATGATTAATGGACTTCAATGTCTGTACACTAATGCGCAAAGCATGGGAAATAAACAAGATGAGCTTGAGCTCTTGGTACAGCAAACTAAATATGACATAATAGGCATCACTGAAACCTGGTGGGATAAGTCCCACGATTGGAATGTAATAATGGGGGGATACAATCTATTTCAGAGAAACAGACCAGACAAGAAAGGAGGAGGAGTGGCGTTATATGTCAGGGATGTGTATACCTGTGAAGAGATCCAAGATTTAGAACCTCAAAGCCAAAGTGAGAGCATTTGGGTCAAAATTAAGGGAGAGAAGAATAACAGAGACCTCATTGTGGGAGTTTACTATAGATCCCCAAGCCAAACAGAGGACATAGATGATGCCTTCCTGGAACAGATGGCCAAGCATGCAAAAGGAAGGGAGATAGTAGTAATGGGGGACTTCAATTACCCGGATATTTGTTGGACGTCAAACTCAGCCAAGAGCATAAGGTCAAACAGATTCCTCACTGGCCTTGCAGACAACTTCATTGTCCAGAAAGTGGGAGAAGCAACAAGAGGAACAGCCATTTTAGATCTGGTCCTAACCAATGTTGATGACCTGGTTAGTGGGGTAGATGTGGATGGATCATTAGGTGCGAGTGATCATGCTCTTCTGAAGTTTACTATACAGCGGAAAGGAGCAGCCAAGCACACTAGGACTCAATTTCTTGACTTAAGAAAGCCGACTTCATAAAACTTAGGGAAGTGCTGGGTGAGATCCCATGGACAGCAATACTAAAAGGAAAGGGAGTTCATGATGGCTGGGAGTTTCTTAAGAGGGAGATAGTAAAAGCACAACGTCAGGCAATACCAATGAGACGGAAACATGGAAGGTGCCTAAAGAAGCCAGGGTGGCTATCTAAAGAACTTTTAACTGAATTAAGATTAAAAAAGGATGTGTACAAAAAATGGAAAAGGGGGGAAACCACCAAAGAGGAATTCAAACAAATAGCCAGCACGTGTAGACACAAAGTCAGAAAAGCTAAAGCACAGAATGAACTCAGGCTTGCTAGAGAGGTTAAAAGCAACAAAAAAGGCTATTATGGGTATGTTCGTAGCAAAAGGAAGAACAAAGAAACATTGGGGTCACTCAGAGGAGAAGATGGTGAAATGCAAACAGGGGACACAGAAAGGGCTGAACTCCTCAATGCCTTCTTTACCTCAGTCTTCTCCGATAAAGAAAACAATGCCCGACCTGAAGAATTTGGAGCAAATGATTCAACAAAGGAAACACAGCCCAAAATAACTAAGGAGATAGTACAAGAATATTTGGCTAGTTTAGATGTATTCAAGTCTCCAGGGCCAGATGAACTGCATCCAGGAGTATTAAAAGAACTGGCAGATGTGATCTCAGAACCACTGGCAGTCATCTTTGAGAATTCCTGGAGAACAGGCGAAGTCCCGGCAGACTGGAGGAGGGCAAATGTTGTCCCTATTTTCAAAAAGGGGAAAAGAGAGGACCCAAATAATTACCGCCCAGTCAGTCTGACATCAATAGCAGGGAAGATTCTGGAGCAGATCATTAAGCAAACAGTCTGTGAGCACCTAGAAAGGAATGCTGTGATCACCAATAGTCAGCATGGATTTCTGAAAAATAAGTCATGTCAGACTAACCTGATCTCGTTTTTTGACAGAATTACAAGCCTGGTAGATGAAGGGAACGCAGTGGATGTAGCCTACTTTGATTTCAGCAAGGCATTTGACAAGGTGCCCCATGATATTCTTGTAAAGAAGCTGGTAAAATGCGGTCTTGACTATGCTACCACTCAGTGGATTTGTAACTGGCTGACTGACCGAACCCAAAGGGTGCTCATCAATTGTTCCTCTTCATCCTGGAGAAGAGTGACTAGTGGGGTGCCACAGGGTTCTGTCTTGGGCCCGGTCTTATTCAACATCTTTATCAACGACTTGGATGATGGACTCAAGGGCATCCTGATCAAATTTGCAGATGACACCTGTCAGGGGTTCAGGAGCAGAGGCAAGGGCAAGGGAGGAAACAGAGAGCGAGGGGGAGGAGGCAGAAGAAAGGATGAGTGATGACGACGACCCGAGATCTCCGAGTCTTTCCAGTGAATCAGAAGATTCACAGAAAGGAGCACCAGTGGCCAGGGCAAGGGGGGAGCCTAGGGGGACACCCCAGGAGGAAAGGGCCAGAGGGGGCTCAGAGGGGAGCAGTTGGAAATCGGGACCAGCGTCACCAACAGAGAGCAGGGGAGAGGAAGGGCGTCAGGTATCAAGCACTGGCAGCTCACAACAGGAGGGAGGGCACGAGTCAGGAGTGGCCACACCTCCATCGGGGAGCGAAGAAACGGTCAGACGGAAAGTGGAAGGTTGGGCGCGCGCGCCAAGTTCAAATGCACAGGAAGGTGGCGCAGTAAGCAGCCCGGAAAGGGAGCCAGGTCCTAAAGCCCGGCGCAAGGAGACAGGAGGGTCCGGGGGGTCGGCGTCAGAAGAATCCAGGAAGGAAGAGACCCCGGGGGGCAGAGGGACCCAGAGAAGAACAGTCAGGCGGAAAAGGTGGAGTAAGGCTAGGATATTAAGTTGGTGTACAAGGGGCGGAGACTCAGACGGAGCTTCGCCGGTCTAACCCATAAGACGTAGAGTTGCACGCAGCAGCTTGAGAATGGAAACTGTAACTCAATAAAGACTTTTACTAAATGACCGCTGGCTAGCGTGATCCTCTGTGAGCTAGGATCTGGAAGCAGCTCTGACAACACCAAACTGGGAGGGGTGGCTAACACCCCAGAGGACAGGATCACACTTCAAAACGACCTTGACAGATTAGAGAACTGGGCAAAAACAAACAAGATGAATTTTAACAGGGAGAAATGTAAAGTATTGCACTTGGGCAAAAAAAATGAGAGGCACAAATACAAGATGGGGGACACCTGGCTTGAGAGCAGTACATGTGAAAAGGATCTAGGAGTCTTGGTTGACCACAAACTTGACATGAGCCAACAGTGTGATGCGGCAGCTAAAAAAGCCAATGCAATTCTGGGCTGCATCAATAGGAGTATAGCATCTAGATCAAGGGAAGTAATAGTGCCACTGTATTCTGCTCTGGTCAGACCTCACCTGGAGTACTGTGTCCAGTTCTGGGCACCACAATTCAAGAAGGACACTGACAAACTGGAACGTGTCCAGAGGAGGGCAACCAAAATGGTCAAAGGCCTGGAAACGATGCCTTATGAGGAACGGCTAAGGGAGCTGGGCATGTTTAGCCTGGAGAAGAGGAGGTTAAGGGGTGATATGATAGCCATGTTCAAATATATAAAAGGATGTCACATAGAGGAGGGAGAAAGGTTGTTTTCTGCTGCTCCAGAGAAGCGGACACGGAGCAATGGATCCAAACTACAAGAAAGAAGATTCCACCTAAACATTAGGAAGAACTTCCTGACAGTAAGAGCTGTTTGACAGTGGAATTTCCTGCCAAGGAGTGTGGTGGAGTCTCCTACTTTGGAGGTCTTTAAGCAGAGGCTTGACAACCATATGTCAGGAGTGCTCTGATGGTGTTTCCTGCTTGGCAGGGGGTTGGACTCGATGGCCCTTGTGGTCTCTTCCAACTCTATGATTCTATGATTCTATGATTCTATGAAAGGACAGAGGTGGATTTGCCCTGCCAGACCTTAAACTCTATTATGAATCAGTGGCATTTTGCTGGCTGAAAGAATGGCTGCTTCTTGAGAACACAGATATTTTGGATTTAGAAGGTTTTAATAACGTTTTTGGGTGGCATGCATATTTATGGTACGACAAGGTTAAAGCTCATAAAGCATTTAAACCACATATTGTTAGAAGAGCATTGTTTAATGTCTGGATAAGATATAAGGATTTATTGGAAAATAAAACCCCAAGGTGGCTGTCACCGATGGAAGCAAAAGCCCAGAAAAAGCTCAATATGGAGGTCAAATGGCCAAAATATTGGGAAATCTTGGAACAAGAAGGAGATAAATTGAAACTGCAGAGTTTTGAGAAACTAAAAAACAAAGTGAGAGATTGGCTCCATTATTACCAGATAATGGAGGCTTACAACCAGGATAAAAGAATTGGATTCCAGGTGGAAAAATCTAAATTGGAAACAGAACTGTTAGAACCTAAAGCTAAGATTTTGTCAAAAATGTATAACTTGCTGTTGAAATGGAATACTCAGGATGAAACGGTTAAATCGGTCATGATTAAATGGGCACAAGATGTTGGTTATAATATTATGTTTGCTGACTGGGAACAGTTGTGGACCACCGGAATGAAATTTACGGCATGTAATGCCTTGAGAGAAAATATTATGAAAATGATATATAGGTGGTACATAATAATAATAATAATAATAATAATAATAATAATAATAATAATAATAATTTATTATTTATACCCCGCCCATCTGGCTGGGCCTCCCCAGCCACTCTGGGCGGCTTCCATAACAACCAAAAATACAGTAAAATATCACACGTTAAAAACTTCCCTGAACAGGGCTGCCTTAAGATGTCTCCTGAATGTCAGGTAGTTGTTTATCGCTTTGACATCTGCTGGAAGGGCGTTCCACAGGGCGGGCGCCACTACCGAGAAGGCCCTCTGCCTGGTTCCCTGTAGCTTTGCTTCTCGCAATGAGGGAACCGCCAGAAGGCCCTCGGCGCTGGACCTCAGCGTCCGGGCAGACTGATGGGGGTGGAGACGCTCCTTCAGGTATACTGGACCGAGGCCGTTTAGGGCTTTAAAGGTCAGCACCAACACTTTGAATTGTGCTCGGAAACGTACTGGGAGCCAATGCAGGTCTTTCAAGACCGGTGTTATATGGTCTCGGCGGCCGCTCCCAGTCACCAGTCTAGCTGCCGCATTCTGGATTAGTTGTAGTTTCCGAGTCACCTTCAAAGGTAGCCCCACGTAGAGTGCATTGCAGTAGTCCAAGCGGGAGATAACCAGAGCATGCACCACTCTGGCGAGACAGTCCGCAGGCAGATAGGGTCTCAGCCTACGTACCAGATGGAGCTGGTAAACAGCTGCCCTGGACACAGATTTGACCTGTGCCTCCATGGACAGCTGTGAGTCCAAAATGACTCCCAGGCTGCGCACCTGGTCCTTCAGGGGCACAGTTACCCCATTCAGGACCAGGGAATCCTCCACACCTGCCCGCCTCCTGTCCCCCAAAAACAGTACTTCTGTCTTGTCAGGATTCAACCTCAATCTGTTAGCCGCCATCCATCCTCCAACCGCCTCCAGACACTCACACAGGACCTTCACCGCCTTCACTGGTTCTGATTTAAAAGAGAGGAAGAGCTGGGTGTCATCCGCATACTGATGAACACCCAGCCCAAACCTCCTGATGATCTCTCCCAGCGGCCGCATGTAGATGTTGAAAAGCATGGGGGAGAGGACAGAACCCTGAGGCACCCCACAAGTGAGAGCCCAGGGGTCTGAACACTCATCCCCCACCACCACTTTCTGAACACGGCCCAGGAGGAAGGAGCGGAACCACTGTATAACAGTGCCCCCAGCTCCCAGCCCCTCAAGACGGTCCAGAAGGATGCTATGGTCGATGGTATCAAGCGCCGCTGAGAGATCCAGCAGAACTAGGAAACAGCTCTCACCTTTGTCCCTAGCCCGCCGGAGATCATCAACCAGTGCGACCAAGGCAGTTTCAGTCCCATGATGAGGCCTGAATCCCGACTGGAAGGGATCCAAATGGTCCGCTTCTTCCAGGCGTGCCTGGAGTTGTTCGGCAACCGCTCGCTCAATCACCTTGCCCAGGAATGGAAGATTTGAGACTGGGCGATAGTTGGCCATCGTGGCCGCATCTAAAGATGGTTTTTTAAGAAGCGGTTTAATAACCGCCTCTTTCAGCGGGTCTGGGAAGGCTCCCTCACGGAGGGAAGCATTCACCACCCCACGAAGCCCATCGCCCAGTCCTTCCCGGCTAGCTTTTATAAGCCAGGATGGGCAAGGATCCAGGAGACAGGTGGTTGGTTTCACTCGTCCAAGCAGCCTGTCCACATCCTCGGAGGTAACAGATTGAAATTGATCCCACTCAACTTGACTAGACAGAGCTCTAGCACTCTCCCGCCCCGGCCCTGCTCCCACGGTGGAGTCTACTTCTTCCCGAATCTGGGCGATTTTATCTGTAAAAAACTTTGCAAAATCATTGCAGGAGAACATGTGGCCCGTACTGGGCCCCGATGTTGTAGGTGGTTCCGCTAAATTGTGAACCACCTGAAAAAGTCTCCTGCTGCTGTTTTCTGCAGATGCAATAGAGGCGGTGAAGAAATTCTTCTTCGCCGTCGCTATCGCCACTTGGTAGGCTCGACGTTGAGCTCTAACCTGTGTCCGGTCAGATTCGGAACGAGTTATCCGCCACCGGCGCTCTAGCCGTCTCAACGATTGTTTCATTGCCCTCAGATCCGTGGAAAACCACGGGGCTGTCCGGGCTCCATGCAATCGGAGAGGGCGCTTCGGAACCAAACAGTCAATAGCCCTGGTTAACTCCACATTCCAGCGGGCCACCAGGGAATCAGCTGAAAGGCCATCAACATGGGATAAAGCATCCCCTACCACTCTCTGGAAACCATTTGGATCCATTAAGTGGCGGGGGCGGACCATCCGAATTGGTCCCACCTCCCTGCAGAGGGGATGGGTCGCAGAGAAGTCCAGTTGCACCAGGAAGTGATCTGACCATGGCACTTCTTTCGTTTCGCTTTTACTTAGTGTCAGATCACCAACATCCATAGAGGTAAACACCAGGTCCAAGGCATGTCCGTGGCTATGAGTTGGGCCAGACTTATTCAGGGACAGCCCCATGGAGGCCATGCTTTCCACAAAGTCCCGAGCGGCCCCTTGTAAGGTCGTGTCGGCATGGATGTTAAAATCCCCTAGGACGACCAGGCTAGGTGTCTCCAGGAGAACATCCGCCACGACCTGAAGCAGCTTGGGCAGGGAATCCTTGGTGCAGCGGGGAGGTCGGTACACCAAAAGGAATCCTGTACTGCCCCTATTGCCCAACTTCCAGAACATGCACTCAGAAAACTGGGTCTTCCCAATAGGACGCCTGGTGCAAACTAATGACTTCCTAAAAATCACTGCAACATGACCCCAGTCAAGCTTGCAAAAATCTTTCATTTGCCCGATAATAAATGTTGGAAATGTAAAGAAACTGAAGGTACATTCTTTCACCTTTGGTGGACGTGCCCAAGGATTAAGGCTTTCTGGGAGATGATATAAAATGAACTGAAAAAGGTATTTAAATATACCTTCCTCAAGAAACCAGAGGCCTTTCTCCTGGGCATGGTCGGCCAATTGGTGCTAAAGAAGGATAGAACTTTTTTTATGTACGCCACAACAGCAGCAAGAATACTTATCGCAAAGTATTGGAAGACACAAGACCTACCCACTTTGGAAGAATGGCAGATGAAGCTGATTGACTGTATGGGACTTGCAGAAATGACTGGCAGAATCCGGGACCAGGGAGAAGAGTCGGAAGAAGAAGATTGGAAAAAATTTAAGGACTATTTACAAAAATATTGTAAAATTAAGGAATGTTGAATGATGCTGGATTGAAATTAAGTGGTTTCAAGCTGTAACTATGATAAAACGACTTTCTTTTTGTAAGCAAGAATTTAAAACTACAATAATTTAAGATGTTGAGATAAGGATTTGCTGTATAAACAATTCAAACTGGGTATACAAGAAGGGGAGGTATGAGGAGGTCGGGGAAATAAGTCACAAGAAAATAAGTTGTGAAAATTAAGTGTTTTTAATATTTTTATGTTTGTTTTTTTCTTTTGTTTGTAAAAAATTGGAAACTTTAATAAATATCTTTTTTTTTTAAAAAAAAAAAAAAGAGAGTGGCCAGTTTCTCCTGAAAAAGGCTTGATTTCCAACAGAGCAAAGCGTGACACGGCGGGAACTGATGGGGTGCAAACAGGGAAGCCAGTCCGTAAGAAGCTACTGGTCGCGTTTTGTGATGTTAGTACACCGGCTCGGGTGGGATCTGGACTCTGAACTGATACAAATGTTGTTCGAGGCGGGTCTGTCCCCTGAAGTGAAAGACGAGTTGTCCCGAGCGCCCCGGCCACGGTCGATGGACGAGCTCACAAAGGCTGTGCTCGCGATAGGCGTGTCAGTATCTCAGCTCACAGTCAGAGGTAAACTGGCCTCCCCCGGGCAATTGAGCTGGATACTTGTTTACCTTCCGTCTGCTACTCCCGGCAGGCAAGGTCGTAAATCGGCGATTCTCCTCATTAGATGTGAAGAGAACACACCCTCTGCTTCTCTCTCCTTGCTTTCCCCCCAGGGAGGGGAAATGAGACAGACAGGAGTCCTATTTACATGTTTTATTCCTGTCATTCAGCAGTACATAGAAAACGTGACTGCACCCTTCAGACTCCAACAGAAGAGTCACAGCTCCACCCCTGCACTTCCAGTACAGGTCACATGACACTCTGAGCTAACATCCGGTGCTCAGTACAGAGAATAGACTCCTCCTTTTTGCCAACAGTACAGTTGCAAACCACAACATCCTGTTTTGCATTCCAGCCATCTGGAGCTGGCTTTTGCATTGCTGCTTTTATCCAACAAGGCGTACGCCAAGAAGCGCGGGCTCAGGAGAAGTGGGAAATGAGAGGGGAACGTTTCCATGACTACCGCATTCCTGAGATACCGAGGGAGCCTCCCCAGGCGGCAGAGCCAATGGAAATTGATGGTGAAGGTCGTAAAAGGGAGGGAAAGGAGTGGAAAACTACCAAGAAGTGTTTCCTCTGTAATCGACCGGGACATTTTGCTAAGGTCTGCCCTCAACGAAAAGCCTGGCAAGGGATGGTAGGGGCTGCAGACCACGACGAGGGGGGGGGGAGGAAGGGCAGGCGCAGGGAAATGACAACGCCTGGCTGCCAGCCAGCAGGGGCAGCAGCCAGGCCAGCAACCAATAGAAGTCCCCCAGCCTGACCCCCCCCCAAGGCAGCTATAGCCATAGAAGTGGTGCTAGAACTCCCGAATGGGCACCCTGTCAAAGTTAAGGGACTACTGGATTCGGGCAGCTCGTGTAATTTCTTCAGCAGGGACTTCGCTCTGGAGCACCAACTCCACCTGTTGCCTCTGGATTTTCCCTTGCAGGTGACAACCATCGATGGCAGGGAACTTCTGGGAGGGGAAGTGACACACCAGACCCCGCCAATGCGAATGAGGGTTTCCAGGCACACGGAGACCATTGCCTTCCACGTGGCCACACTGGCAGGACCCCCAATAATACTGGGTATGAGCTGGCTGGCACTGCATGATCCAGTAGTGTCATGGCATCAGCGGTCAGTCACCTTTGGGTCAGCTTACTGCTTAGGACACTGTCTGGGAGGGGAGAACCCAAGAATGACGGTGGCCAGGGTGGCTGGGCTGGCCGTGGAACAAAAAGGGGAGATGCCACCGCAATATGCTGACCTGAAGGAGGTCTTCAGCGAGAGGGAGGCAGATAGACTACCTCCCCACAGGCCCTTTGACTGCCAAATCAACCTGTTCCCAGGGGCTCAGTTGCCGGTGGGCAAGCTGTATGCCATGTCCGACCGGGAGATGCAGGAGTTGCGGCAGTTTATTGACAAGAACCTGAAGAGGGGGTTCATAAGGGAATCAAAGGCGGTGGGGGGCAGTCCGGTGTTCTTTGTGGACAAAAAGGAGACTAATCAGCCCAGGTTGGTCGTAGATTATAGGGTCTTGAACCTGGTGTCAGAACCCGTGACCTTCCCAATGACAAGGATTGATGACATTTTAACCCGGGTGAGGCAGGGGAAGATTTTTACCAAGCTGGACCTCAGGGGGGCATACAATTTAATTAGGATAAGGGAGGGGGACGAATGGAGAACTACCATGTTCACCCCCCTGGGGGCCTTCGAGTACTTGGTCATGCCATTTGGATTACAATCGGGCTCCGCCTGTTTTCAAGCATTCATGCACCACGTGTTAGGGCCCCTGCTGTACAAGAATTGCGTAGCCTTTTTGGATGACGTCTTAATCTATTCGGACAATGAGAAGCAACACGTCAGAGACGTCAGGGAAGTGCTACAGAGACTGCAGAAGCACCAGTTGTGGGTCAAGCTGGAAAAATGCCAATTTCACGCCCGGGAGGTCGGGTTTCTGGGGTACAAGTTGTCAGACAAGGGCCTAGCTATGGACCCAGGCAAGGTGAAGGCAGTGCTGGAATGGAAAGCCCCCAAAACCCGGAAAGATGTGCAGAGGTTCTTAGGGTTCAGCAACTTCTACAGGAAGTTCATAAAGAACTTCGCTCACTTGACAGCACCCATAACAGATTGTCTCAGTAGCAAAAAGAAGTTTGCGTGGACAGAAAGTGCCCAGCAATCCTTTGAAAGGCTGAAGAAGGCGTTTGCTTCGGAAGAGCAGCTCCTGCACGTCGATCTGGAGAAGCCCATGAGACTGGAGACGGACGCATCCGACTGAGCTGTTGGAGCGGTCCTTTGCAGCCCGGGGCCAAGCAGGACTGGAGGCCGTGTGCCTTTTTCTCAAGGAAGCTGAGCAAGTCAGAGCAAAACTACACAGTGTACGACCGCAAACTGCTTGCGATCTACGCGGCGTTTCGGCAATGGAGACATCTGTTGATAGGGGCGCGGCACAAGATCCAGGTTTGTACTGATCACAAGAACTTGGAATACTGGCGGACCGCGTGAGTGCTCAACCAGAGACAGATTCGATGGGCCCAGGAGTTCACCAGGTTTTCCTTTGAGATCAGATACGTGCCGGGAGAGGAAAACGTAAGAGCAGATGCTCTCTCCCCGAAACCGGAATACCTGGAGGGAGAGGGAGCACCAAAGACCCGATAAGTGTTTCCCGAGGACCGGTGGGTGTGTGGGGGAACGTTGGTTGGGAAACGAGAACTGGCAGGGCTTACAAGAGACGACACGTTCGCTCAAGCAAAAATCAGAGAACTCCGGGACGGAAGGGAAGACCATGGAGGGTTTGAGGAAAAGGAAGGGGTACTGTACTATAAGGGGGCACTGTACGTACCGGGGGAGACCTTGAGGGGGAAGGTACTTAAACAGCTCCATGACAACCCAACAGCGGGGCACATTGGACAGCACAAGACCATGCTGCTCGCTACCAGGCAGTTCTGGTGGCCAAAGGTGAGGGAAGATGTACGGGAATATGTATGGGGCTGCGACCGATGCCAGAGGGCAAAGGGAGAGAGGGCTGCCCCCACAGGGTTACTGGAACCCTTACCTACACCGGGAAGGCCCTGGGAGGTGGTGTCTATTGATTTTATGACAGATTTGCCCAAGTCAAGGGGGAAGACAGCAGTCATGGTAGTAGTCGATCTACTGACAAAAATGTGCCATTTCATAGCCTGCTCACACGCGGTGACAGCAGAGGAGACAGCCAGGTTGTTTGTGGATCACATTTTCAGACTGCATGGGACTCCCTCGAGTGTAATCTCGGATCGTGGGAAACAATTTACTTCCCGGTTCTGGAGGAAGCTCATGAGCCTGATACAGGTCGAGGTGAGCTTCTCGACGGCGAGACACCCAGAAATCAAGGGACAAGCAGAGAGAGCGAACAGTATACTCCAGCAATACCTACGCTGCTACGTCAGCGAGAGACAGAACGATTGGGTAGAGAAATTAGCTTTGGCTGAATTTGCATACAATAACGCTGAACACGTGTCCACGGGAATGAGCCCGTTCATGGCCAATTATGGGTGTCACCCCAGGGCCTTCCCGGGGAGGGGGGGGGAAGCATGGAGTGTACCCGCGGCCGAGCAGTTTATATAAGAAATGGAGGCCTTACACCAACAACTCAAGATGAACTTGGAGCGGGCCAAGGAAGTTTACAAGAGACAGGCGGACAAGCACCGTCAGGAGGGGGAGGCCATACGGGTAGGAGACCGGGTGTGGTTGTCAACCCAAGGGTTGCCCCTAAAGGGAGGGTGCAAGAAGTTGCAGCCAAGGCGGCTGGGGCCTTTTGAGGTAACACAGCAGGTGAACCCAGTGGCGTTCAAACTCAAGTTGCCGGACAGCATGAAGATACATCCGGAGTTCCTTAGGTCCCTACTCACACCGTATAGGGAGGGGCGAGAGTTTCCGGGGCGGGAGGGAGGAGTCACCACCCACCCGCGGGTAGAGGAGAGGGAACACCGCAACCGTTCCATAGGTCCCTACTCACACCGTATAGGGAGGGGCGAGAGTTTCCGGGGCAGGAGGGAGGAGTCACCACCCACCCGCGGGTAGAGGAGAGGGAACACCGCAACCAAGCCATGGAAATCCTCGATTCAAGGTTATGAGGTCGCCTGGTGGAGTACTTGGTAGCTTGGGAGGGAGAACCCAGGTCAGAAAACACGTGGGTCCCCGCTGAGTCAATCAATGACGGGTATCTGGTGGAAGAATTTGACGGTTTGTTCCTGGATAAGCCAAAACCACTAGCGAGATTCTGGGAGGAAGAGTTTGGAACCACAGACGACGAAGGGGACTTTGTGGGTTTTCCTGCCTCCGAAGAGGAGGGAGGAGAGGTGTCAGAGGGAGAAGAATCAGACTGGGAGGTCCACCCTGCGGGGAGAGATCGGAGTGGGTGGGAGGCTGGTTTTGTTTTTTTTTAAATATATTTTTATTGTTTTTTCCAGATAAAGATTGTTCAGCAACTTATACAAAATCCATTTACAAAGAAAAAAGAAGAGAAAAGAAAAGAAAAAGAAATTGATTGTTTCCAAGCTTGTTCCAATCTACCTATCGAACTTCCCCACATCTCTCCCGCATTGCATCCTTAACAAATAAAAATTTCAACAAATTATATCCTTGTTTCATACATTTCTTTTGTACCTTCAAGCTTACATTTTAGTTTAAATTACTTATTGTCAAATTAATTCATTGTTTAATTTCAATGTCCTTCACTCTCATTGCTGAAGCTGTTTTCTCCAAATCGTGCGAATTCTTATAGTTCATATAATTTATAATACTTTTGCAGATAGTCCTTAAATTTTTTCCAATCCTCCTCCATTGCTTCTTCTCCCAAGTCTCGGATCCTGGCAGTCATCTCAGCCAATTCCATGTAGTCCATCAGCTGCGTTTGCCACTCTTCCAGTGTGGGTAAATCTTGAGTCTTCCAATGTTTTGCAATAAGAATCCTTGCTGCTGTAGTTGCGTACATAAAAAACGTTCTATCCTTCTTTGACACCTTTTGGCCGACAATGCCCAACAGGAAGGCCTCTGGTTTCTTAGGGAAAGTGTACTTAAACACCTTTTTTAACTCGTTATATTTCATTTCCCAGAAGGCCTTTACTTTAGGGCACGTCCACCATAGGTGAAAGAATGTCCCTTCAGCCTCTTTACATTTCCAACATCTATTATCAGTCAGATGATATATCTTTGCTAGTTTGACTGGGGTCATGTACCACCTGTATATCATTTTCATAATGTTTTCTTTCAATGCATTACATGCCGTAAATTTCATACCGGTGGTCCATAACCTTTCCCAGTCTTCAAACATGATGTTGTACCCAATATCTTGGGCCCACTTTATCATGGCCGATTTAACTGTCTCATCCTGGGTATTCCATTTAAGCAGCAAGTTATACATTCTTGATAACAACTTAGTCTTTGGTTCTAACAATTCTGTCTCTAGTTTCGATTTTTCCACCTGGAAACCTGTTTTTCTTTTATCCGTCTTAAATACCTCTTGAATTTGGGCATAATGAAACCAGTCTTGCACCTTATCTTTTAGTTTTTCATAACTCTGTAACCTCCAGTTATCTCCAATTTTTTCTATTATTTCCCCATATGTCGGCCATTCGGCCTCCATATTGGGTCTTTTCCGCGCCTTGGCCTCCACTGGTGAAAGCCACCTCGGGGTCTTACTTTCTAGCAAGTCCTTATATTTTGTCCAGACTATAAAGATTGCTTTTCTGACAATATGGTTTTTGAACATTTTATGTGTTTTTACCTTGTCGTACCACAAATAGGCATGCCATCCTAAAGAGTTGTTAAACCCTTCCAGATCTAGGACATCAGTGTTCTTAAGCAAAAACCAATCTTTCATCCAGCAGAAGGCTGCAGCTTCATAGTATAACCTTAAGTCTGGCAGGGCAAACCCCCCTCTTTCTTTTGCATCAGTTAATATTTTAAACTTTATTCGGGGCTTTTTGCCCTGCCAAACGAACTTCGAAATATCCTTCTGCCACTTCCCAAAACATTCCACTCTGTCCACGATCTGTAAGGTTTGAAACAAAAATAACATCTTTGGCAACACATTCATTTTTATCACTGCTATTCGGCCCAACAAGGAAAGTTTCAATCTTGTCCAAGTTTCTAAATCTTTTTTCACCTCTGTCCAACATTTTTCATAATTATCTTTAAACAAATTCAAATTTTTTGAAGACAAGTTAATCCCCAGGTATTTCACCTTTTTCACGACATTTAATTCTGTTTCCCTCTGAAACCCATCTATTTCTGAAGATGTCAAGTTTTTACCCAATACCTTGGTTTTTTGTTTGTTCAGCTTAAATCCTGCCACCCGACCAAAGTCCTGAATCAATTCTAGAACTCTTTTTGTACTAGATTCTGGCTCCTGTAATGTCAAAACCAAATCATCTGCAAATGCTTTCAGTTTATATTGTTTCTCTCCGACCTGTACACCTTGTACCTGCCGGTCCTTCCTAATCATATTCAAGAGCACCTCCAGGACCGAGATAAATAATAAGGGGGAGAGAGGGCACCCTTGACGTGTTCCTTTTTCAATTTGAAACTCTTCTGTCACCACATTGTTCACTATCAATTTAGCTTTCTGTTCTGAATATATTGCCTCTAAGCCATTTTCAAATCCCCGTCCCACTCCCATCCCTTCCAAATTTTTCTTCATAAACCTCCAGGAAATGTTATCAAAGGCCTTCTCCGCATCAATAAAAATTAACACTGCTTTGGTGTTAATGTTAGTTTGCAAAAGTTCCAAGACATCAATAATGTTCCTGGTATTATCATACAAATGTCTACCTGGTAGAAAGCCTGCCTGGTCCTTATGAATTACTTCATTCAGTACCTTTTTGAATCTATTTGCCAAAATGTCTGCAAATATTTTGTAATCCACATTAAGGAGTGAGATGGGACGGTAATTCTTTAGTTGAGTCTTTTCAGATTCCACTTTAGGAATTAATGTAATGAAAGCTTCTTTCCACGTTTCTGGTGCTCTCCCTCCATCCATAATCTGGTTGCAAACCTCCGTTAGGGGTTGTATCAAATAGTCTTTTAGTATCTTATAATACTTGGAGGTAAGTCCATCAGGGCCTGGAGATTTGCCCAACTGCATATTCTGAATGGCGACCTCGATTTCCTGTTGTGTTATTCTGTAATTCAGGATTGATCTCTTTTCCTGAGAAAGTTCTGGTAGGCCATTGATTTTCAAAAATTGATCCATCTCAAACACTTCCTCGGGTCCTTGCGTATACAGTTTTTTAAAATATTTCTGGAAACACTTTCTAATTTCACCTGGTTTCTGGATGTTTTTCCCTTCAACCTCTAGATTGGTAACATAGTTCAATTTTTGTCTTTTCTTCAACTGCCATGCTAGCAGTTTCCCACATTTATTCGCTGATTCAAAAGATCTCTGTTTCATTTGTTTAATTTTCATTCCACTTCTTGGTTTATCAATTTCATATATTGTGCTTGGTGGAATTTAATTTCTCTCAAAGTCTCTTTTGATTTCGGATTAGATCTCAGTTTTTTCTCACCATCTTTTATCTTCTCTAATATCTTATCTTTTTTTCCATTCCAGAGCTTTTTCTTGATTGTATTCTGTTGTATCAGAAACCCTCTCATTACAGCTTTGCTTGCGTCCCAGATAGTTCTCTTTTCCACCGAGGTATTCAAATTTATTTCAAAATAGTCTTTTAAAGATTTTTGGGCCTTCTTTACAATCTCTTGATCTCTTAACAGGTTGTCATTCATTTTCCATCTGAAGGAACCGGTTGGAATAAATCTTAATTCCAATTTCAGAGCGTTATGGTCGGAGCAGGTTTTTGGGCAGATTTCCACTCTTACAGTCTTAGGTGCCAGCCCTCTAGTTACCCAGATCTGGTCGATTCTTGTCCAAGATAGGTGGGCCTCAGAGAAGAACGTTCCCTCTTTACCAAGGGGGTTCCTTGTCCTCCAAATATCAATCAAATCCATGTTGTCAGTCAGTTCAAAAAAGGTTTTAGGTAGTCTGCCGTCTTTAGTCAAATTTTGATTCTGCGACTTGTCCATTAGGGTAGAGACCACTCCATTCATGTCTCCCATCATAATGATGTTAGTATAGTCCAGATAGTCCAGCAATGTCTCATGCAGTTTCTTATAAAATTCCGATTTCCCCTCATTTGGTGCATAAATTCCTAATATCAAAACTTTTTCACCCTGAGTTTGTATTTCAATTGCCAAAATTCGTCCATATTCATCTTTAAACAAAAATTTTGGTGACAAATTCTCCTTTGCATAAATTACTACGCCTCTTTTCTTAACTCTGTCCGATGAAATAAATTCTTGGCCCAATCTTTTATTTATTAGCACTTTCTTTTGGAGTCTTGTCACATGTGTTTCCTGAAGACAGATTATGTCCAAATGTTCTTTTTTCAAGATATGAAAAATCTTTCTTCTTTTCTTCGGAGAATTTGCGCCATTAATATTCCAGCTGTACAACTGCAGAGACATCCTGGATCGATCTGTTGTTACTCTTTATGGGGTGTCCTCCTTTTCTTTCGGACCCGAGGGCAAAGATAATGGATCTGCTCCGGGCGGTGGTGGTGGCCAAGGGATCGTTGTCCCCTTCTGTAGGTCCTCTCCGTGGTCGTGCAGGAACTTCTGGGAATCTTCTTGCGTTTTAATCTTAATCTTCTTTCCCTTATATGTAAATGATAACCCTTGAGGGAACTCCCACCTATAAGGTATCCCGTTGCCTCTCAGTAATCTTGCTAGGTCCGTGTAAACAGCTCTCAGGTCCAAAAGTTGTTTTGGTATATCCTTATAAATTTCCACTTTCCTGTCTTGGAACTCAAGTGATTTCTTGAAGTGAAGGTCTAATATCTTGTCTCTCTCCTGTTTCGATCTCAAAATAATCAAGCAATCCCTGGGTCTGTCCCTCCTTGTTGCTCTTCCCAATCTAAATGCAGTTAATATTTTAAAGTCCTGGTCAACTTTTATACCCCAGAATTTAGAAAACTCCTCTGTCAAATAACCAGCCAAATCTTCTTTCTCAGATTCTGGGATAAAGCGGAGTCTCAAATTATTTTCCCGGTTTCTCAATTCAATCAAAGACAGGTAGGCCTGCTGGTCACTAATATGTTTATGTAGTGGCCTAACTTCTCCCTTTATTTCCTGAATTTCTTTATTTGCTTGCTCAGCTTTCAAATTTGCAGCTTCAGCCAATTTCCGATTTTCTGATGCAGTGTCTTCAAGGTCTCCAATTGCTTGTGAGTGTTGTGTCACTTGTTCAGTAAGTTTAGTAATGGAGGATGTGGCTAAGTCTATTTTAGCCGTCTGTTCATCCACTTTCTTATTTAGGATTGCAAATTGATCCAACATCTGTTTCAATAAAGTGGACTCAGCCCCTCCTGCAGCCATACCCTCTGATACAGCCTGACCAGCTTCGTCTAATACAGCAGGGACGGATGATCTGCGTGCTTGGGTTGTCAAGGTTGTTTGCAAAAGTTGTCCTTTCCCTGCTTTCGCTTTTGTTGCAGCCCTTGTTTTCGGCTGGCCACTCATTCCACACCTGTCTCTGACTCAAGGTCAAATTGTCAATCTTCCCGTAGGAAAAGCAGTCCCAGAGTTGCCAATAAAAACCACAGAAAGACAAAATAAAGTTTGTTCCCAGGCAATTGTAAATCCAGAACTCCGCTAGAGGGAGTATTATTGCAGTTCAGGAAAGAAAAGAAAGAACTTGTCCGCCATTTAAAGTCCCTGCAGTACCACAAAGTTTAGACAAGTCTTTTTTAAGAAAGGGAAAAGGAAAAATAAGCCTTAACCCACCTCTTTAGAGCTTACAGAGTATCCACTAATCGTCACAAAGTCCATAAGGTGCCTGCTACAGTTCTTTAAAATTATCCTCCAGAGCGCCCAAAAGTATCAAGTTCCACTTTAGATACAGTTTCCGCAGCCACAGATTTCCTTCACTCTGCCAGCCCGATACTAGGTATCTCAGAATTTGTAATCCACTAAGGAGGGGAAAGTTCCCAGTCTATTCAATGCCATAAAAATTAAAAGAAGGAAAGCTTGCCTTTACCCTTTTGGTTAACGGTTCCGTTCACGCACGATGGTTTCAGTTTTTAAATCCCTTTAAAGCGCTTCCCGCTGTCGGTTCTTTGTCTTTGATCTTTAAGCAACGCGGAGAGACGGACTTCCTTTTTTTCGTCTCTCGCTTTCAGCCGAAATTCAAAAGTTTGTAATCCCAAAGAAAGAGTAATCCTTACTCACGAGTAGATAATTTTGAGTCCAATTCAAAGGAAGAAAGGTCGGCGCTCATCGGCAGCAGCCGCGCGGCTTCACTCCAGCAGAAAGAGCGATGAACCCACAGCACCGCTTCCCCTCCACGCTTCCGGAGCCCCTTACGGGGTCCCTTCTTCGTTTTGGGGGTCGCTCCAGGTGCCCGCCGAGTCCCACGGCCACGAGCTCGCTCTGCTCGTGGTTTATCTTAGTGGATCGTCGCTGTGCCGTAGCGCACGATCCTTTTCTGCGGAGCCCCTCTTCAACAACTGAAGAGGACCGCCATTGCCGTTTCGCGCCGCCTCCGGAAGTCGGTGGGAGGCTGGTTTTGAATCCTCAGAGGATGGTGACAGCTCCTTCAGGGGATTCCCCGCATCGTCGGCCGAGGAAAGAGACGAGGTTGTATCAGAAAATCGCACCGGGGGTGGAGGGGGTCCTGGGGAGGAGGTGGATGTCAGGGAACTGCCATCAGAGCCAGGGGGAGAGGGAGGGCTCCAGAGGGATTCCGGAGAGCGTCCCGGGAGGGAGAGAAGCAGCACATCTTTTGGGGAAGGAAATCAGCGTAGTACCAGTGGAGAAGGGGGGCAGATGGGGGAATCGGCGAGGTGGCTCCAAGACTCCTCGCATGGGACCAGCGGGGAGAACACGGGTCCTCCGATGCCCACACCCTCCCTGCGCAGAAGGCTTCCACGCAGGGAAAGTAGGCGGAGACTAGGCGTCAAAGAGCTTCTTTGCTGGAAGAAGTTCAAGAAACGCCCACTGACGGATTCTGCCAGTGATTGAGACAGCCACGGGTGAGTGGCTGTCCAGACAGAAAGGGTTCACTCAGGCAACACAGCCAGGTGTGGCGCCGATTTACGCACGAGCAACCCCTAGGACCATTACAGGGGGATATTGAGAAAGAAGAGACTTGGAATTAGAAGGTTAGGATTTAAGGTAAGGTTACCAGATTTTTTTCAAATAATCCGTGGACACTTTTTCAAAAGAGAAACAAATGTTATTTTTTAAAAATAACTTTTTTAAAAAATAAGAAGTAATATCTTGTCTTCTGGGTCTCCTCTGTCGCGTGGCCTTCCTCTGGGCCCCCGCCTGATCTCTTGGAGTGCTATCTGCCCTGGAGTAGGCTCGGGTCGGGCCTGGGCTCGGCCTCGTGTCCTTGCCCTCCTGGTGCTCTCCTACCTCTCTTCCTCAGCGGCCGCAAGGTCGGGGCTCCCCTCTTTTTTCTCCTTCCTCTTTCTCTCTCTTCCTTCTCCTTCTCCCTGTGTTGGCTCCGGGGTTTTTACTGGCCCTGGCACGCTGCTGGGCAGTCGGCCACGTGGCCGGGCGCTCTCGCTCCCGCCTTGATTTGGGTCCTGGGTGTGTGTGTCAGCGGTTCCCCCAGTTGACGCGCCGGGCATCCCTGGTTCCCCCTCGGCAGTGGCAGCGGTAGCGGCAGTCTCAGTAGCCCGGAGCCAGCCTGGTAGTGCACTTGGCTCTGGCTGGCTTCAGGAGCTGCTCATTGCCCTGGCACCTGCCATTTTGCCTCGCCGGAAGTCCCCATATGATGTGTCTTGTGCTGTTGAACCAATCACGCAACATTCCTTCCCTACTAATAAATCTACAACACTTAAAATATAAATCTGGGGGCCTTATATGAAATCCGGGGACATTCCGGGGACGGATTTTGTTGGGGACAGATTTGTAAATCCGGGGACTGTCCCCGGGAGACGGGGACATCTGGTAATCATCCCGTAATAGGGCTTCTCCTGCCTTTGCCAGTATGTCAGCCTTCTCAGCCTCCTTAAAGAGGGCATTCAGAAGCACTTGTACGTCTGGCCATATGGGATTGTGAGTGGAGAAGGTGGCGCAGTCTGGATGAGTCCCTCTGTCTTGCTCTTTGATCACTGTGACCGAGCACCATTTTGGGCCGATCAGGATCTATGGGGAAGGGGATCCACCCAGACGTTGTGTAGGGAACGGGAAGAGAAGCCTGGTCAAGAGACTGGCTCATGTCAGAAGGAGGCCTGACTGCATCCTTGGCGAAGCCCAGGGCAGGGCAGGAAGGCAGCATTGCCCAGCAGGAAGGCATTCGGAGGCAAATCATCAGCAAGCAGCAGAAAATCCCCTCCCCTATGGAGGCAAAGGCGGTGAAAAAACTCAATATGGAGGCCAAATGGCCGAAATATTGGGAAATTTTGGAACAGGAAGGGGATAAACTGAAATTGCAGAGTTTTGAGAAATTAAAAGCTAAAGTGCGAGATTGGCTTCATTATTATCAAATAATGGAGGTTTACAAGTTGGACAGGAAAATTGGCTTCCAGGTGGAAAAATCAAAATTAGAAACAGAACTGTTAGAACCCAATACTAAGAACTTGTCAAGAATGTATAACTTGCTGTTGAAATGGAATACACAAGATGAAACAGTGAAATCAGCCATGATAAAGTGGGCACAAGATATTGGTCATAACATTATGTTTGCTGACTGGGAACAGTTGTGGACCACCGGTATGAAATTAACGGCATGTAATGCCTTAAAGGAAAATATTATGAAAATGATTTATAGGTGGTACATGACTCCAGTCAAGCTTGCAAAAATTTACCACTTGTCTGATAATTAATTTTGGAAATGTAAAGAAACTGAAGGTACTTTTTTCACCTTTGGTGGACATGCCCAAAGATTAAGGCTTTCTGGGAAATGATATATAATGAAATGAAAAAGGTATTTAAATATACCTTCCTTAAGAAACCAGAGGCCTTTCTCCTGGGCTTTGTCGGCCAATTGGTGCCAAAGAAAGACAGAACATTATTTATGTATGCTACAACAGCAGCAAGAATACTTATCACAAAGTATTGGAAGACACAAGATCTACCCACCTTGGAAGAATGGCAGATGAAGGTGATAGACTATATGGGATTGGCAGAAATGACTGGCAGAATCCGAGACCAGGGAAAAGAGACGGCGGAAGAAGATTGGAAGAAATTTAAGAACTATCTTAAGAAACATTGTAAAATTAATGAGTGTTAAAATGATGCGGCTTTAGTAAGTAAGTGGATTACAGCTGTAAAGATTAAGTTAAAAGAAAAGAAAGGTTAACAATTAGACAAAATTAAGGGTGAGGATTTGCTGAACTAAATATTTGAAATTGGAATGCAGAAAGGGGAGGTATGAGGAGGTCGGTGAAGTAAGTTTTAAGAAAATAAGGATTTGAAATTATACTTGTTTTTTCTTGTTTGTGTTTGTTTGTATTGTTGTGTTTGATTATATAATTTGTGAAACTTTAATAAATATCTTATATATAAAAAAAGAAAATCCCCTCCCCTTCCCTCAAGAAGACTGAAGAATCTCTAGTCGGCCTTCAGGTGAGTTCAGCATCCCAGGTCTCTGGGGTGTTCCTGTCCATTACAAAGCTGACTCGAGGCTCCGTCAACTGAGCCCCTACACTCCTTGCGTACATGAAAGGGCCACAGAAAGGATGGGAGGCAGCCTTTTCCTGGAGCCGTCTTACCTGCAGCAGTTCACTCGCTGGCTGCTGACCCTTTTCCTCCATCACCTGGATGATCCTCTCAAGAGAGGAGAGTTTCCTGCAGAGTCTGACCAGCTGCTCATCCCTTCTCCCTGCAATCTCCTTCCCCACCTCTTCCACATGATTCAGCAGACGCTTTTCTTCTTCTTCTTCCAGGAACTGGCGCAGTTGTCTCAACTTCTCCACAGTCTTCAGCCTCTCCGGCTCTGAGGAGGTCGGAGTGAGGAAGATGGTCAGCCTTCAAAACATCAGCAAGAGAATTAGGATTTGAATTGAACTGCTTCCACCCTCTCAGCTCACAAGTCCTCAAGCTTCTCCTTGACTGCTTTTCACATAATAAACAACAATGGGAAATAAACTCCATTTAGCTGCATTCAAAGGCGAACTTACCTAATTCACAATTCTTGGGAAAATATGGAGACCAAAACAGCAATCTTTTGAAATTCACACATCTGAATTTCGCAAGGTTGACCCAGTCAGGTAGTGTTCACAAAAAATGTATTCATGAGGGTAAAGCACGTATCCAACTAATTATACGAGAAGGTAGCCACCCTAGCATTTGATTCATTTTCAGAATAATAAATAAATAGCAAACCGATATGGGAAAAGGAGAGAGAAGTTGAAATGGGCAGATTTCCCCATCCCTCCTCAGTCCGGACTTGCTTCTTGAAGTGCTTGTTCCCTCACTAGTAACAATAGGGACACTTCCAAGGAGGTCTTTGCTTTCCTTGTCCAGGTCTGCTTGATAGGCCAGAATTTCCCCTCTCTCTCTCCTCCGAATCTCCAGGTGGCAACAAAGAGAGGAGAATATTCTACTGGCTTCTTGGGTCCAGTGGCCTTGCTATAATAGCAAAGTAATTGACTGGAGGAAAGAAAAGTACAGAGGTTTTCAACCTTTTGGGGTCCACGGCTCCCTGGACCAACTCCCTTCTTTCTGCGGCACCCCTGTGGGGCTCAGGAGACCAGTTAGGTCCCCCCTTGCTTGCCCAGCTTGCCTCCCCTCCCCCTTTCTCGAACAGCCTCCCTTGAGGAGTGCTCTCTCAGCCTCCTCTCCTTAGGAGCCCTCCTCTTGGTCTGTGAGCTGCCCCCGCTGCCCCCCAGGGGCCTGGGACTTGCCTGTCCATTCCCAACAGCAAGGGCCCCTCGCCAGTTGGCTTGCTTCCTCTGAGGCCGCCTCAGCTCCTGGCAGCCCACACCCCCTGGCCAGCCCCAGAGGCACCATTCTCTGGGGGAGAACAGCTGGACAAGCCTTGGGGAGGCAGAGATGGCATCCGAGGAGGGAGGGAAGGAAAGAGGGACAGAGGCCAGTGTCTCCCGCGGCACCCCTGACCATCATTCAAGGCACCCCAGCTGCCACAGCACACTGCTTGAAAACCACTGCAGAACTGGGACGGGAAAGGTTTCTCATCCAACCAACTGGTCTGGAGAAGAGGAAAGGCAGCCATGCTTGCTCCTTTGTCTTCTCCGAGGAGACTTCCAGCCTGACCTCTCATCTTGAGGCCCCAGGGAGAAGTGGGAGGAGGAGGAGGAGGAGGAGGAGGAGGAAGCATCCCCAGAAGAAGTGTGCTCCCCACCAGTAGGTGCTTCCACCCCCCACTCCTAAATCTGCTTGCAACAGATACTTGGGGGGGGGGGGCATCCTGCACCATCTGGTCAATTCCTGGTGCTAGGAGAATTAGAAGGTCTAAGATATAAACACATACATAAATACCGTAAGTAGTTCTCATCACAAAAGAATATGCAGGTAAACCCATGAACAGCCAGGTAAACCCATCAAGAGGTTTCCTGGCAGACAGGAGTCTGTTGTAGGCCGCCCGTTCTGTGATGTATGTATGATGTATGGAGGGGTGGTCTTGGGCTCCAGGGTGGGCAATTTCAAATGTCTATATAAGGACTTGGTTCGGGGTCTCCTCCTCCCTTCTGCGTGGGGGTGGGGGGGTGAGCACCAGTTAATAAAGATCTGGCTTACTAGCTGCTTTGCTTCTCAATGTTCTCTGGTTGGCCTCTGTTATTTTCTCCTACCGATAGAGAAGCTACCAAAGGACTCTATATGGGCTCTGAGGTACCCCAGAAGGGAAAAGGAGCTGATTTTTCCTTAGAACACTGGCCCCCAGTCCCCACCCCCTTGCAGCTGACCCCTTGCTGCTCTCTGCTTGGCAGGGTATTGAGGAGGCATCCTGCTAGCCAAAGGAGACATGTGCAATTCACATTTGTAGTGTTCTAAATATGTACAAAACAACCTTGCTGGGGGATGTGGATGAGGTTAACCCTTTCTCTCCCTGCCATGGTCCCATGAAGCTGCTGTATTTCAAGGGAGGATCCCTTGGCCCCCCTGGCAGAGAGAAAGACTTCGACTCCCTCCTCCCAACCATCCCAGCAGCCCTCAGGATTCCCCTTGGCTTCTTCTAACGTAATAAACAACCACCAATTAATACCATGCCTACTTTGGATCTGAGAATTAAGAAGATCACCTGCCAAGAAGAATACACAGCTATTTCTCCCCCTCAAGGTACCTTGTATTCCTCGACAGCCTCTTCCAGAGGAATCATAGAATCATAGAATCATAGAGTTGGAAGAGACCACAAGGGCCATCGAGTCCAACCCCCTGCCAAGCAGGAAGCACCATCAGAGCACTCCTGACATATGGTTGTCAAGCCTCTGCTTAAAGACCTCCAAAGAAGGAGACTCCACCACACTCCTTGGCAGCAAATTCCACTGTCGACCAGCTCTTACCTCGTGGTGTTGGTGCTTCTTGGATCTGCCCCAAACCACACAGATGGAGGCTTCATCCTCCTTGCAAAAGAGTTTCAGGGGCTCCTGGTGCTTCTCACAGACTCCTCCTTTCCCTCTGGAAGACTGAGAGTCTTGGCTACTTCGACAAAGGTAGCCGATTGCCGATTGCGGACAAGGCTCCTTCTCTGGACTCCAACTTGGCCTTGAGGACAGGAAGCCAGCCTCCTTTTTGCCCCGCTGCACTGGATCAGGCCGGACCGGCAGAAGTTGTGCCCACACTCTGGGATGGTCCCTGTGTCGTAAGAGAGTCAGGGTCAGAGAGGGGAATAAAGGAGAAGGACCCTACCAATATCAAATAGATCGTATTCTGCCTTCACACCCTACAAGAAGGTCAACGGTGCCTTGGGGAATGGATCCTTTTTCGCTGTATCGACTTGTATCTTTTTTGCTGTATCTTTCTCATTGACTTTAAGAATGGATCTGAATGTAGTTTTCAACTCAAATGTATTTTCCCTCAAAATGCTGTACTTTTCTAAATGTATCCAAATGTATCCGAATGGGTTTTTGTATTTCCCCCCAATCTCATCACCTAGAGAATGTTCCCTAAATGTAACAATCACTTGTTCCAAATGTATTTGATTCAAATATATTCGAGTGTATACTTTTATGGGAAAACGTAGCTAGGAAAATGTGGAGATATATATATTGCTTATAGTGCCTTTGAACGGTCAGACTTCCACCCTCTATCCTTTCAGGAGCTGCCAAAAACACTCTCCACACCACACTGCCATCTACTGGGTCTACAAATAATACCATGAATACACACAAATACAAGCTCTAAAATAAATTAGTTTTATTTTCCCATAAGTATGCAAACATAAGACTATCACACCCGAATTGATAGCTATGCAGAACAGGATTCCCCCCCCTCCCTCCAATGGATAGCTCCCTGCGCGGCTGTCTTTGAGGGGGGTGGAGGGAGGAACGGGTGGGATCGACATCCGATAGCTGCCTGCCTGCCTGCCTGCCTGCCTGAACATGCCGTGCACCTGGGGGGCGCTGCGACCGGCGCCCATTGGGAAGGAACAAGACAGGAAAAGGAAGGAAATGGGAGAGGTTTTTGTAAGGCCCCACTTTTCACATGGTGTCCTGTTGTGTGGTCGGAAAGTACTCTTTATTGTTTGATTTGGGTTGATGTCAGAATAAAAGCGAGTTCCTTCAAAATAACACATTCCTTTTTATCTTACCAATTTCTCATATTGTAAGAAGCGGAAGAAGAAACCACAGAGAGCATTCATATTTTCCTTCTGATCAATGAAGTCAAACGTTACAATTACCCATTTTAGAATGAGCACCTATAGGGAGAAGACAGATCTCAGTAAGCCAAAGCAAGGCCAAGACAACAAACCCCTTCTGGAATATGGTCAGCGTGTACAACATCTAGCTGAATCATCACCAGGATAACGAAGTCAGACTGGGGGAAATTGCATTCTTCAGAACCAAGACATCATTACCATGCTTTCCAAGTTACCTGAAAGTCACTAGAACACTTGTGAGCACAGAGCCAAGACACAGCGGAAATAAGAGTTTGGCCTCATTAGGCCCCCCTACCATGAACTCCTTAGGTGGGCCACCCTGCGTCCGCCTCGGCATCGCGCCTCGCTATTCTGCAACTCGAGATAACACTGAACTGCTCTGCAGGGTTGTTGTAAGGATTGCAAGTCAAGGCATCCGAAGTGCCTTTGAACATTGAAAAGCCCCTAGCCAATGCTTTGAACTAATGTCGCTTTAAAAAGGAAACTCTGATTAGTAAGAGTTTGGGGAATTAAAAATTGGTTTGTTCTGGGGGCGCTGAAGCTGTGTTCTGGCTTGAAAACCCAGTGAGACCACTGGGCCATCTAGTTCTGTATGGTCTGCCACAGCCAGCAGCTGCTCTCCAGGATTTCAGAGCTCTCTTTCCCATGAATGGGTTGGAACTGCCGCTTTTTGCATCATGTGCCTCTCAAAGTGGGCCACCCCGAGCCATTTCCTGTATAGCGTTCTACATCCCATGTAGCCCTGCTTCTTCCAGCTCAGTTCATTTCATTCTGCAACTGTGCAAGTTAGGCCGCATCTGCTTTAGGCATTCAAAGCACCATCATGCCCCTTGACATGCCAACAGTTGCATCTTTGTATTCAATCCCTTCAGCACCTTGGACAGCAGTCTCTCAAGGCTCAGCCACAGGTACCTGGCGCCCCATGCTTCCTAGGCCCAGGTCCGTGCTTTAAAGGCACTGTGTCCGAGTGTTTTGTTGTCCCAGGGCTTTCTAATTGTGACTCATGTTCAGCATCCCTTTCCAGGGCAGCTTTATTTATTTCATGTCTGAAAGGAGTCCTCTGTGCGTGGCAAAGGCTTGTTGCTGGGACAATAGGAGGCTGCCTTATACTGAGTCCCACTATGGCTCTATCTAGCTCAGTCTTGTCCACAATGGATGGCAAAAACTCTCCAGGGTTTCAGACAGAGGACATTCTAGCTGGAGATACAACAGATTGAACCGGAGAGCTTCTGCATGTAAGCAGCTGCTTTACCACTAAGCTATGGCCCTTCTCCCATTGCTTCTGCCCTGAATGAACTGCAAGCCTGTCCTCCAGTCCTCCCAAAACTCTCTTTTGTGGCTACACTCTGCAGGAGGTCATTGGTTGCAGAAGTTGAGCTGTCTGCACAAGTGACTGAACCCGTGAGAAGGCTGATCTGGAATGAAATGCTGACTTTCAGGCATCTCTTGAAGACCTTTTCTATGCCAACAGCTCTGTGCTATCACTTAAACATTTCTTGAGCACCCAGACATTTGAATTCTTTGGACTGATTTTAATGTCCACCCTCCACCCGCTTTTGTACATTGCCGTATTTTATTACATGCCCTAGCTTCTGAGAAGCCTTTCGCTCAAACCAGTTAGATATGACATGAATTAGTCGTTTTATCCACCCGGCATGTATGGAACAGACCCTGACGAATCAAATGACAAGGCATAATTAATCCCCCAGCTGAACTGAACAGGGAGCAGCAGCTGGGGTAGAACATGCAAACAAGAAATTATTAGTTCAAGGTACAGAAGCCCCAGAATACCCCAGCCACATGGAGGTCTTGCTCAGCTGGAGATGCCTTATTTCCTTTGAAGATATAAGCTAATGAGAATTTTAGGCTGCCGGGGGTGGGGCAAAATCTGAGGATGGGAAAAATGATATCACTGGCAGTCACATGGGAGGCTGCTGAAAATGCACATGGAGAAACAATGGATCCTTGTACTGAGGGGACTGTTTGACCTGCAGGAGGAAGCCAGTTGTTGAAAGGGAACATGGATCTGAGAAGGAGCTTAGAGGGAGCTTTCAACATCCAGCTGGAGCCATCAATGGCAGTTTGTCACTAGTTCGGAGTTGGGGACTCTTTTTCAGTCTTAAGGGCCATATTCTCCTCTGGGAAGCCTTCCAGGGGCCGTGTGCCTGTGGTGGAAGGGGCCACAGGTGAAAGTGGGTGGAGTGATGAATGTAAACTTTGTTTTCCTAAGGGAGGCTGGTTTCTACACACATTCAACTCTCCACTCTCTGTCCTTCACGACTCAAGGGTGCGAGGGGAGGGGTAGTACCTCTGGTGGGGGGCACATTGTGCTCCTTCTGGGGTAGTTTGTCCACCTTTGGTCACTACAGCTCTCACCTGCGGCTCTTAGAAACTGTCAGCCTGCAGCAGCAGCCACACCCCAGGAATGGCTTCAACTGGCAGGCTAACCAGGTGAGGGGAGTTGATGGGTCTCAAACCCTCAGTGAGTTAGGGGCTTCCCCTGCACGCAAAGCTAGTGTCGGGTACTGGCTAGAGGAGGAGGAATGGTGGGAGGCTACAGCCAGGGAACCCCCCCCCCCCAGGGAAGCATCAAAGTGGGAAGGCTCCAAGCCAGGAGACTGCTGGTGGGATGCAGGAGACAGGTCAGAAGAAGAAGAAGAAGGGGGAGCAGATGGCTTGGAGGCTAAACAAGCAACAGGTTTAAGTGAGACTGAGGCAGCTGAGGAGGAGGAGGAGGTGGCGGCGGCTGAGGCTGCAACAGATCCCCAGGCACCTGCCATGTCCACTGTTCCCTTCTCCCCTCCTCCTGTGTCCCCAGGAACAAGGGAGGCATTACATGGAGCAGAACAAAAGGCACAGAGAGCCCCTCCACGACTGTTGGGAAGTCAGCCGACTGGGGAGGAGCCTTAGGCTAGGGATGCCATATTTCTAAAAGTAGAAACCAAGACACCCCGAAAGCTGTGGAGCTATTTTTAGGAAGACCCCCAAATTGTTGAGCTTCTTAAAGGAAGACCCAGAAGCTGTTGATGTCTGATAGCCCTACCTTAGGAGGAGGCTAAGATCCTCCGTTCTGGCAACTGGGGCTAGTCCTGCCTGTGGAGTTTCTCTCTCAGGTTTTGTCTCTCTGAAGAAAGAGTCCACCTTACTGCTCATCTCTGAGTTTTGATGCTGAACTGCAGCTGAATCAGCCCTGACAGCCAGGCTCCGGACAATTGAGCAGATGAGACCACTAGGGGGTCCAACAGTCAAGAAGGTGGTTTCTGCCCGTGCTGTAGAGGGAAGTGACGAGCAGTGGGGCTCATCCACCTGGGAAGGTAGCTCATTTAAGAGAAGGAAGTCCCTGATCCTAAACCTTCTTGATCCATTTAGCCCAGTATTGCCCACTTCCAGCCTGAGTGGCAGAAGCTCTCCAAGGTCTTGGGCAGAGAGAGGCTCCTACCTACATTGAGCTTCTAACTGCAGGTGCTAGGGACTGCACCTGGGACCTTCTGCATGCAATTCAGGTGTTGACACACTGAGGCTATGGCGCCTCCACAAAACCTTCAGGTATGGGCAGGAGGCACTACTCGGCATCCTTATATCCCACCCTTCCTCCCAAAGGAGTCCAGGGCAGCAAAGACACAGCAGTTAAACAACCAAAACATCCAAAAACAGTTCCTACACAGAAGCAGACTAAGAAAAATCTCTCCTTAGAAGGCTTCTTGAAAGAGGAAGAGGAAGTAGGCATTGAAAAGATAGCAGAGAAGGGACCCCCGATAAGATGGTACCTGCAGGAAAATGTCACTACTCCTCTTTTGTCTCTTCCTTCTGAAGGATCCCGGTGAACAAGCAAAAAGCCCTTGGAAAAACACACACACACAAACTCACACACACGAGGACAAGGCAAGACAGGGCTGTGCACCACAAACCATCCCCAAATAAGCCTCCATTCTGTGGGATGTAAAACAAAGGAGCAGTCAATGACAACATTCCTAGAGTGTACATGTTAGAACATGGGGAGGGATGTCTGTCCAGCAAGCAGGTAAACTTCCTGGGACGGACTTCCTCCGCATGTGACCAGAGGTGGGTGTGGCCTCACCTGTGCAGGTAAATGATAAAAGCACAGGGCAGGCAGCCATCTCTCTCTCTTGCCTCTCTCATCTTCATCTTTCGAAGAAGCAGGATGCCCTCTTGGCTCTCAGCCAAGAGAGGAGGAAAGGACTATCTTCCTATAAGATAGATTCTAAATGTATGTTACCTTTTTAAGCGTGTCTGCCTTCTGGGATCATATTGTGAACAGAACGTGAGTAAACTCTTTTATACTTTTATAAAGACTGTGTCGTGTCTTGTATTTTAAGAGGGATCAAAAGGGGGAAATTGCCAGAGTAATTATTATAGAGGTTCTAGTGAACCTGTGCAGACGTTACTGTTGCGAACTTAAAAGGGGGAATGTTATAAACTCTGCTGATATTTTGGGAACTTGTTAGCACAAGTTGGATTAGGATATAATCTCACAATATATCCTCTCCTGCACCCCAGAACATCCCCACACATTCCCCATCAATCAATATTGGGCTAAAAGCTATAGGACATAAAGCTACATGCACCTAAAAACTGGTTTTGAAATAGCCTTGGTCTTGCCTAGTCCCTCAGCCTTGTGAGCATTCCACTTTCTCTACACTATGCGTGTACCCCTGACCGTGTCCTCCCTTACTCATTTCCCCCCTAAACTAGAAAGCCCCAAATGTTTTAGCTTCTCATCTGGGAGTTGCTCCAGCCCCTTGATAATTTTGGTTGCCCTCTGCTGAACATTCCTGCCCCCCCCCCAAGCTGCAAACGTGGCAAACAATGCCTTCCCTGCAGTTGCACTGCCAAAAAAGTTCAGTTTTACTTTTAAGGACAGGAAATTCTCCTGCAGGCCATCTGTGCTAAAGAGAGGGTACAGATATAAGTCTCCTTGTTTTGGACCACCCAATTGGCATAACAATAAGACAAGATTAAAAGTGTTGAGTTTTCCCCACCCCATGGAAAAGGAGCAAATGAAAAATCCTCTCCTGAGCTGTGGCTGCTACTTCCTGAGCATGAGAGATGAAAAGGGCCTGTATGGATTTGGCAAAGTCAGCATTCAGAGTTCGAGAATCACACTTGGCTCATGACCAAGGGTGTCCAAAAATAGCAAAAGCCAAACTTTTGGCTCAGAGTTGAAATGCTGACGTTCCTCTTCTCTATGGCCTGCTGGTCAGCGGATGCCTTGACCAAGACCTGGTTGTCCAACTTTAGACCTTTCGCCTACACCTGCTGTTCTGGGCTATGAAACAACAGCAGCAATTCAGCCCTTGGCTCACTGCAAATCATGTGTGCAACCACAGAACCTGGCTTTGGGCTGCTTTGCCTCTGACTTACTTTGCAACATCCTCTCCCTCCAGAGGAATCTTGCTTTGAACAAAAGTAACCCACAGTGGAGGATCAACTTCACTTTACTTGACTAGACCCAGTGGCATAGTGGGCTGCGGGGGCACAGGGGCAGTTTCCCCCAGGCACAAAATTGTTAGAGGTGCACAATTTCAGCACCTGGTGCTGCCTCAATACAGCTGCACGCTTCCATCACTGGGGTCCGATGACAACGGCTTGTCCATGCACTCAGGTAAGTGACCTCTCCAGACAATGGGATGGCTCTTCTTTTCTTATCTCTGGGGCTGTGATCCCCTGGGTGATGTGGACGCCATTAGGCAGTCGAATGCGCATGCATACTCCGTCTGCTTCCCTCCCTCCTACCCCCTCCTCCACGTGGCCCCGGGAACTGGCAAGCCATCCTATGTCTCTGACTAGGCAGAGCTCTGGCACCCTCCTACCTTGGCGGAGTCTACCTCTCTTTATCTGCAGAAAAACTCATGACAGGAGTCATTACAGGAGATCTTGGACTCTGTATCAGACCCTGATGGCAAAGGTGGTTCTGTTAGACTATGAGCCACCTGAAAGAGTCTCCTGGTACTGGTTTCACCAACAGATCCAGCAACAATGGTCCTCCTCACCGTCGCTATCGCCACTTGGTAGGCTCGACGTTGAGCTCTAACCCGTGTTTGGTCTCATTTGAAGTGGGTTTTTCACCAGCAGCACTTTAGCTGTCTCAGGAATTGTTTCATCACCCTCAGCCCCAGGGGTAGAACCACAGGGTCATCCAAGTGCCATGCCATTGGAGAGGGTGCTTTTTAAGGTTTGTGGAGCAGCACCCTCTTATTCCCCACCACCAAATGTGCTTCCCATGTGTTTGGCCGCTGTCGATCGGGTCTCCCCAGATGAATTTGCTATTAGAAGGAGGCATGTGAAGCCATAATCCTGGAAAGAGATTCTGGAGAGAAGCACTCAACCCAATTTTAGTGTTTGATTCTGTGAGAGGCACCCAGTGCTTGGTCTTACTAGCTGCAGCTCAACTTTAACTATGTTTACAGCAGAGGAGCAAGTCCTGGAGGGCTGGCTTCCTCTTCTGCCTCTATGGGTGAGTTGGCATTGATGAGGAAAATTCCGGGGTGTGAGGCTACTCAACAGCCCAGCTTGTCGGGCAGAGCCCGCGGGTACTTGCGGTCAGAAATGAAAGAGATCCCAGCCACAAATTGGAGCAAAACAGCGGTCAGGAGACCAAGATCTTTTTTTGTTGCGCAACAGGTTCCCACAGGAGTAAGAACCCCGAACATGGGGTGACATTGACTTTTAAAACTTCCCACATTGCGTACAGACCCAATCGCCTTCTCAATCCAGCCCACGGATGGTCCAGGAATCAGTGTGTTTTAACATGAGTAGAATAATAAAAAATAATAATAATAAATTTTATTTATATCCCGCCCTCCCCAGCCGAAGCTGGGCTCAGGGTGGCTAACAACAATCAAAATAGTTCAACATTCTAAAACATTCATTATAAAATTAATTAAATCAAATTAAAATCAAATTAATGGCAACCATCAAGCAAAACTTTGTGCAGATTGCCAGAGGAGGGGGTCAGGCTGCGCCCTGACAAAAGGCCTGGTGGAACAGCTCTGTCTTGCAGGCCCTGCGGAAGGATGTCAGGTCCTGCAGGGCCCTAGTCTCTTGTGACAGAGCGTTCCACCAGATTGGAGCCGCGGCCGAGAAAGCCCTGGCTCTAGTTGAGGCCAGCCTAACCTCTCTGAGGCCTGGGACCTTCAAGATGTTTTTATTTGAGGAGCGTAAATTTCTCTGTGGGACATACCAGGAGAGGCGGTCCCGTAGGTACGAGGGTCCTAGGCCGTATAGGGCTTTAAAGGTTAAAACCAGCACCTTAAACCTGATCCTGTACTCCACTGGGAGCCAGTGCAGCTGGTACAGCACCGGATGGATATGATCTCGCAGCGAAGACCCCGTAAGGAGTCTCGCCGCGGCATTCTGCACCCACTGGAGTTTCTGGGTCAGTCTCAAGGGCAGCCCCACATAGAGCGAGTTACAATAATCCAGTCTGGAGGTGACCGTCGCATGGATCACAGTGGCTAGGTTAGGGCGAGAGAGATAAGGAGCCAACTGCTTAGCTTGGCGGAGATGAAAAAATGCTGCCTTTGTTATAGCTGTAATCTGCGCCTCCATAGAGAGGGAGGTATCGAAGATTACACCCAAACTCTTCACGGATGATGCTGGCACTAATTGCACCCCCGCAAGAGACGGGAGTTGCCCCCTCAATCCCATATCGCTCCGTCCCAGCCAGAGGACCTCTGTCTTCGAAGGATTTAACTTCAACCGGCTCCCACGTAACCATCCAGCCACAGCTTCCAGACATCTGGTCAGTGTATCTGGGGCCGAGTCAGGATGGCCATCCATCAACAGATAGAGTTGGGTGTCATCGGCATACTGATGGCAACCCATCCCAAAACTCCGGACAAGCTGGGCGAGGGGGCGCATAAAGATGTTAAAAAGCATCGGGGAGAGAATCACACCCTGAGGCACTCCACACACCAAGGAGTGGCGCGATGACAATTCCCCCCCAAGCGCCACCCTCTGTCCCCGACCGGAGAGAAACGAGCGCAGCCATTGAAGGACTGTGCCCTGGATCCCCACGTCGGCAAGGCGGCGGTCCAGGAGTTCGTGATCGACCATGTCGAAGGCTGCTGACAGGTCTAGAAGAATCAGCAGCCCCGACCCGCCTCGATCCAGCTGCCTGCGGAGATCATCTGTTAGGGCGACCAGAGCCGTCTCGGTCCCATGACCAGCGCGGAAGCCGGACTGGAATGGATCGAGAGCAGATGTTTCATCCAGAAACCTACCAAGCTGTTCAGCAACCGCTCTCTCAATCACCTTACCCAGGAATGGAAGATTCGAAACCGGGCGGTAATTGGATAGATCTAAAGGATCTAATGATGTTTTCTTTAAGAGCGGACGCACCACTGCCTCCTTCACTTCCCCTGGGAATATCCCAGTGCCAAGGGACAAATTGATGATATCACCCGGGGGGGGGCACCTCGTCTGGACACGCTCTAATCAGCCAGGACGGGCACAGGTCAAGAGGACAAGTGGTGGGCTTTCCAGCTTGGAGGAGTCTGTCCACATCGGCTGGGGATATCCGGTCAAAGTGGTCCAATACTGGACCCGAGGACAGTCGAGGGGCCTCCAGTTCCTTCATTGTATCCAAATTGGCAGGGAGGTCATGGCGGAGCAACAGGACCTTTTCCGCAAAAAAGCTCGCAAATGCCTCGCAGCTGTGTGTCGAATTGTTATTTAAATTTGGCTGTCCTTCGAGGGACGTTAAAGACCTAATTATACTAAATAATTGCGCCGGGCGAGAGCTAGCGGAGGCAATGGAGGCCGAGAAGTAGAACTTCTTAGCGGCCTTCACTGTCATCTCGTAGGTTTTCATAAAAACCCTATAAGATGTTCTTGAAGCTCCGTCACGGGCACCCCGCCATACTCGCTCTAGCCGTCTGAGGTCCCGCTTCATTTTCCGAAGCTCCTCGGTAAACCAGGGAGCCCGGTTTCTGCGGGGTCGCAGAGGGCGCCTAGGTGCGATCTCATCGATGGCTGCCAGGAGCTGGATATTCCAGCCCTCAACAAGCTCAGTCAATGAGTCGCCAGGGGGAGCAAGGGCCCGCAAGGCCTGACGGAATCTATCAGGGTCCATCAGCCTCCGCGGGCGAGCCCAAATTGGCTCGCCACCTAAGCAGGGTGGGGGTGGAAAATCAATCCTGGCTTTCAATGCGTAGTGATCAGACCATGGCACCTTCATCGAGGGAGACATGATCACATCTATACCGGCGCCAAAGATCAAATCCAGCGTGTGGCCTGCTTGATGTGTGGGGCCCGAAACAAACTGGGAGAGCCCTAGTGTCGCCATGGAAGACACCAGGTCCAGAGCCTGTGAGGAGGGAGTGGCATCAGCATGGATGTTGAAGTCCCCCAGTACCAATAGGTTGGGGAACTCCAAGGCCCAGCCGGCCACCGCCTCCAGCAGGCCTGACAGGGTGGCTGCTGGTGCGCTAGGTGGCCGGTACACCAGCCAGACAGCCAAGCTATCCTCGGAGCCCCACACTAGGCCAACACATTCAATGCCGGGGATCGATGGCGATGGTAGAGCCCTGAAAGAACTCTTGCTCAAAATGAAATTTTTTGACAGAATTACAAGCCTGGTAGATGAAGGGAACGCAGTGGATGTAGCCTACCTTGATTTCAGCAAGGCATTTGACAAGGTGCCCCATGATATTCTTGTAAAGAAGCTGGTAAAATGTGGTCTTGACTATGCTACCACTCAGTGGATTTGTAACTGGCTGACTGCCCGAACCCAAAGGGTGCTCATCAATGGTTCCTCTTCATCCTGGAGAAGAGTGACTAGTGGGGTGCCACAGGGTTCTGTCTTGGGCCCGGTCTTATTCAACATCTTTATCAACGACTTGGATGATGGACTCAAGGGTATCCTGATCAAATTTGCAGATGACACCAAACTGGGAGGGGTGGCTAACACCCCAGAGGACAGGATCACACTTCAAAACGACCTTGGCAGATTAGAGAACTGGGCAAAAACAAACAAGATGAATTTTAACAGGGAGAAATGTAAAGTATTGCACTTGGGCAAAAAAAATGAGAGGCACAAATACAAGATGGGTGACACCTGGCTTGAGAGCAGTACATGTGAAAAGGATCTAGGAGTCTTGGTTGACCACAAACTTGACATGAGCCAACAGTGTGACGCGGCAGCTAAAAAAGCCAATGCAATTCTGGGCTGCATCAATAGGAGTATAGCATCTAGATCAAGGGAAGTAATAGTGCCACTGTATTCTGCTCTGGTCAGACCTCACCTGGAGTACTGTGTCCAGTTCTGGGCACCACAATTCAAGAAGGACACTGACAAACTGGAACGTGTCCAGAGGAGGGCAACCAAAATGGTCAAAGGCCTGGAAACGATGCCTTATGAGGAACGGCTAAGGGAGCTGGGCATGTTTAGCTTGGAGAAGAGGAGGTTAAGGGGTGATATGATAGCCATGTTCAAATATATAAAAGCATGTCACATAGAGGAGGGAGAAAGGTTGTTTTCTGCTGCTCCAGAGAAGCGGACACGGAGCAATGGATCCAAACTACAAGAAAGAAGATTCCACCTAAACATGAGGAAGAACTTCCTGACAGTAAGAGCTGTTCGACAGTGGAATTTGCTGCCAAGGAGTGTGGTGGAGTCTCCTACTTTGGAGGTCTTTAAGCAGAGGCTTGACAGCCATATGTCAGGAGTGCTCTGATGGTGTTTCCTGCTTGGCAGGGGGTTGGACTCGATGGCCCTTGTGGTCTCTTCCAACTCTATGATTCTATGATTCTATGTATCTCTGGGTTATTTGTGGGGCATAGGAATCTGGGCTGGGACAAACTTCCTTTACATGTGACTAAAGGTGGGTGTGGCCTCACCTGTGCAGGTAACGACAAAAGCACAGGGCAGAGCAGCCATCTCTCTCTCTTTCACCACATGCATCGAAGAAGCAACATCTGCTTAGCCAAAGATGCTTGGACGTGCTTTCGAACTGCTAGGTTGGCAGGAGCAGGGACCAAGCAACGGCAGCTCAGCCCGTCGCGGGGATTCAAACTGCCGACCTTCTGATCGGCAAGCCCTAGGCTCTGTGGTTTAGACCGCAGCGCCACCCGCGTCCCTCCTGCACATCCATACCCTGGGGCAAATCTGGGGATGGGCTCTTGGTTTCTTTGGCCAAGTAACTGCTCAGTAATTGTCACCTTTGGGCACTTCCCTGGGTGGGGTGGGGGGGCCGGGGTGTACACGTGTCCTCACGCTTGAGGGATTATGGCGGGAGATAGAGGGGGAAAGAGTCCTTTCCTTAAGGGCAAGAATGGCGTTGGAATGGAGGAAATTGATGCAGCGGGTTGAGTTTCGAGGATTTTCTGAAGTGAGGGGCTTTTCCTAAGCCGGCAGTCCATAAGGGAAGTGTCTTGACAGATTTCTTGCAACAAAGGATCACTTTTGGCAATAGAAACCAGTTAATGGGCTTTTGATGGACTGAGTCCATTGTTCTCTCAGCCGGCGGCCACTCAGGAGCTCAGTCAAGCTGGCGAAGCTCCGCTGCTCCGCAGAACGGAAACAGGCAGTGGCACAAGAAAGATTCTGTCCACTAGAGGCCGCTATCCGCTAAGCCCTATTGGCTAGCTGTCCAAATCCGATGCTTTTGATTGGGCTATACGCAGCAGTATGTAAATACAGAGTTCATTCCCAAGTCCCCGTTCATATTGAAATGCTTTCATACCAGAAAGAGGGAAGCAGGGTCTTTCATTGATAAAAAAAGATGTGGTGCTTGGTGCGACAGGGGAAGGAAAGGGCTTTCTCGAGCTCATTGTCTCGCGCCCTAGCTATGTGGAGGGGTTTCTGGGGAAGGCGAGATCCCTAGCGAATTTCCCCCTCGGAAATTCCGTATAGCATATTCTTAGAAAAGAAAGGAAAAAGGAAAAAGGAGGGGGAGAGTAAAGACTGAAAGGGAAGAAAGGTTTCCTCTGTTCCCCTCCACTCTTCCAAAAGAATTCCGAGCTGAGGTGCAGAGCTCTTTCCTCCCTTGTGACCTCCCCACCCTCCTCCTCCTCCCTTCCACATAACTGGCTGTGTCACCTTGCCTGCCAATCATACCTCCCTTTGAACTGAAGCAGAGTTCCATCCCTGTTTGTGCCAGTTCTGGAGTCTAAAAGCCGAGGACCTAAATCAGCCAAAGGAAAATGACACCCTTCCTACCCACGTAAAAATGCAACTTTCATTGGTCTGTTTGCTACTGGACGTGGTCGCCAAGCTTGGCAAAAGGGGTTTGTTTTTTTCTTTTGGTTTAAGAAGCGAAGCAATAGCTCATTTGCTTGCGAGTGTGGGAGTCTGCAATTCTTGGTGTTCCAGGGCTTTTTGCAAGTTGGAGTTGCCTCCAGTCCAGCCCGGATGTCAGAACAGTCCTTCTGGATTAGACCAATGGATGATCTAGTCCAGCACCTTGTTCCCCATAGTTGCCCAGCAGAGGCTCACAACAAGCCCATAAGCAGGACCTGAGTGCAATGGCCCTCTCCCACTCATATTCCCAAGCAGGGCCGGACCTCTGATGAGCCAGAGTGAGGCAGCTGCCTCAGGCGGCCGATGCTGAGGTGAGGGGATTGAGCTGGGAGTGGCCTGTGGCCTGGCCGGTACCCCTACGTTAGCTGACTGCTCTCAAGTGCAGGGAAAGCTCCTGTCCTTTCCAAAGTACTTGGAAGAAGATTCAGCAGTCAATCCAATTGGCTTCGGTACAGGAAAGATTTTGGGGTGTTTTACTGTTTTGGATGTTTCAATTTGCTGGCAGCGCCCAGAATGGCTGGGGCAACCCAGTCCGATGGACAGCATAGAAATCTCAACGTTGAATTTGTCTGATTTCCTTTCAGAGCCATTCAAGTTGGTACTTTTCAGCACCTAGGGGTGTGGTGGCATCTGGACCATGGACCTCTCAGCTGGTGACTTGTGGGAGTCAGTCTGCAGCTCACCACACCTCAGCCAGTGGGATGTATCACCAGAGATTACAGAACCCCAGCCGAGTCTTCAGAGATGTCCTGCTCTCAGCAGAGCAGCTTCTTCCAGAGCAGTGGCGGAGCAGGGTGGGGGCGGTCCGCACTGGGTGTCATCCTGCGGGGGGGGGGGAGGAACATTCACTGGTGGCTTGGGAAGCTGGGGGTCGTGGGTGGGCGCTCCCGGCTGGAGGAGGCAGGCAGGGGAGAGGACGGGAAGGAGGCAGGTGAGCAAAGAACGGAGGGGGGCAGGAAGGGGAGAGGAAGGAAGCGGGATCGGTGGGTGCGCCTTTCATTCTGCCTGGAAGACCAGCGCCTACAGCTGGACTATCAAGTGGATTGAAAGGGTCACTTTGGGGGCAGCGCTGCAAATGCAGAAGGGATCTTGGCCGGTTTCCAAAAAGGGAGAGTGAGTTTCCCTCTGACAAACGCTTTCTGCCTCCCCTCTGCAAAGCTCCACATGTTTCCGCCCCACCCTGTCCTCAGCCAACCCCCCACTTAGAAGCCACTCTTGGGTTATTGACTTCTGTGGGCTTGTGTATCTGTGTCTCCCGTGTGGGGTTCCTCTCTGCGTAAAGTCTTCAAGCTGTGCCTGTGTGCGCCTGACAAATCGGCCCCATTGCCTTTCCCTCGTCAAAATGTATCTTTCCCCCCACCTCCAGTCTCCGTTGTTGTGGGTCCTGGCTGAGAGGAAAAACAGAAGACGGGGGCCATCGGTCAGGGATAGTCTACTTGAGATTCCTGCATTGCCCCAGGGGGTTGGCTTGATGACCCTCAGGGGTCCCTTCCAGCTCCACTCTTCTCTGGTGCAGGCTTGTGCAGAGTACAAGTTGGGTGCAAGGGGTGCAGCCCATCTTATGCACCGCCGGCTCGGGAAGAAGTCCCACTGATCCTGATGAGACTCGCAGGCGAGTAGATTGCTGCTGTACAGGCCTGCTGTTGAAATCAATGTTTTTCTTTTCAGAGCATGGTGAAATCCCCATGACTAAAACCTCCCCTTCCGTAGTTTCTGTCAGGAGTTCAGCCTACACTCGAGTAGGACCCTGGCAGAGACACGTGCCCGACTGGCATGTTCCCTCCCTCCTGGTCGATCGTTTGGGAGCTTCATAAGCTTGCTTCAGCCCGAACATCACAGCGACCGATGCCAAGCGACACCGGCACACTTAGGGATGCGCAGAGTTTGTGGATCATGCGTGACAGACCTCAGCAACTCAGCATTTTGGCTAATCGACTTTATTTACATGTAAACACACACACGGAGCACTGCAACATGGCTCCCTCTCTCTCTAGCATCAGACAGCAAAGAGAAAAAGAACAAAGGACAATAGTCCCACTTCACGGAACACAGGAACACAAACATCCTGTCGCCGTCACTTCCCACTCTGTGGAGTCAAAACATAGACAACAGTCCCGTGACTGGAATCATGGAGCTGGAATTCTAACAGTTTCAAGCGCTACCACAGGTTCCGCAGAATATCTGTACTGCATGGTTTACTGTGGCAGCACCTGCCTTTTGAAACTCCCCGCCTCTTGCAACAAAGCACGTGCCTTTGCTAGACGCTTTTCAGGCACCTGCTAAAAGCATTCTTCTTGAGGCAAGCATACCTAGAAGCTTAGGAAGTTGAAGTAATCTTCATCTCTTAATATTTTAGCTTTTGTATGTTTTAAAGTAGGATTGTTGATTTTTCTTGATTTTACTGCTGTGGTGGTTTTTTTGTTTTTTGTTTTGTTAAACCACGTTGCAGGCTTTTTAAAATAAATTTTATTAAATAAAGAAGCAATACATAGAACTAATAATAGAAATATATAGGAAAATATATCCCCCCCCCGTTTTCTTTATTTTTCCTTCTCCTCCTCCTCCTGCTGCTCCTCCTCCTCCTCCTCCTCGTGTTCCTCACCTGAAGGAAAAGCCAAAGAACCACCATTAAAATTGGTGCCTGGTATGTGCAACCATATGCTGTATTTTTATTCTTTTTGGCAAGAAAATGGGCACACAAGGAGGCAGCAAACCTTTGTGCCCTTCAGAGGTACATGCGCAGTCTGCTACTGGCCTCTGGTCTCCTGCGCATGGGGTGGGGGTGGGGGGGAGGCCACCCCTTCCACGCAGTGAAGGCGACCCTGGCATGGCTACCAGCTGCCCACAAAGGGGCACTGAACTGGGCTCCAGACTGTGGTGGGACTACCCTAAGCCCCAGCCAACATGGCCAGTGCTCATCAGGGATGATGGGACTTGAAACCCATTGGGAGGGAGGGCCATGTGAAGACAGGATTCTCAAACATACCTCTGGCTTGCGGCTCCTGGAGTGTTGCTGAAAACGCCTGGAGTTTCTCTTCAAGCTCCTGGAGCTTCACACGGAATACTTGAGCTTCCTTAAATACTGTTTCAGCTGCATGCCACACCTCAGCCAAAAGAGCTGCTATCACTGAGAAAAAGAAGGGAGCATCTGTGCATGTCATTCTGGTCAAGTTGCACCAAAGTGGGACTTGTTCATCTGAGCTCCACAGGCTGGTTTTTCTAATTGTTTGACTGGGGTTGTTTGTTGGTTTTTCTTTAATTTGGGGCAAGGCCTTTTTATGTGCCCTTTCAATCCCCAAGAGCCAGCACTGTAAATCAGTTTTAAGGGAGTCTTAGAAGCACAGCTGCCGCCACCCCGAACATCATCAGCAGTTACACATACAGGCTTTTAAAACTTATTTAATATCTTTTTTAAAAAAGTTAACCTTGTAATTCCTAAATCATTTTAAACACTTTGAAATACTTTCTAAAATTCTGCTTTTTAACATTTATGTAAATGATGTAATAAAGGAACCGAAATGGCCAGATATTTCCCTGTTTCAGTTATATCCCAGAATGTATCCATTTTGCTGCATGCCAACGATACGGTGTTGTTAGCACAAACGCAAATGGCTATGAGGCGATTACTAAAGAACTTTGGGAGACTGTGTTGTAACAAAGATTTGAATACAAATTAATCCAAGACAAAAGCCGTAGTATTGGGGGCAGAGCCCAGGAAGCAGAAATGGCTCCTAAATGGACAAGCCATTGAACAAGTCAGGCATTTCAACTACAGTGGTACCTCTGGTTGCGAACGGGATCCGTTCCGGAGCCCCGTTCGCATCATGAGCAGAACGCAACCCGCGTCTGCACGTGTGCGGGTCGCAATTTGCCGTTTCTGCGCATGCGCGTGACGTCATTCTGAGTGTCTGCACATGCGCGAGCAGCGAAACCTGGAAGTAACCCGTTCCGTTACTTCCGGGTCGCTGCAGGACGCAACCTGAAAAGACGTAACCTGAACCGAGCGGAAGAAGAGGTATGACTGTATTTGAGGATTTGCTTCTCTGATAGGAGTACTGGGTCTCATCAGATGACAGCGTCGGCCTTGAAGGCATCAAGATCTGCACAAGCTATTCTTAGCTTTACCAGAACTGAAGGTGGCAATGGGATTGCCCCTGCTCCGAGAAGATATACAGTGGTACCTCGGAAGTCAAACGGAATCCATGCCAGAAGTCCGTTTGGCTTCCAAAACATTCGGAAGCCGCGGAAGCCCCGTCGGACATTTGGGCTCCAAAGAACATTCACAAACCGGAACACTCACTTCCGGGTTTGTGGCGTTCGGGAGCCAAAACATTCGAGTCGCAAGGCGTTTGGGATCCAAGGTACGACTGTATTGGAAAGGGGTCCCCACAGGTAACATGGGGGGGGGAGAACGATAGGAGGGGATCGGGAGAGAGAGGGAAGCCCGGAGGGAACGCCCCACCTAGCCCAGCTCCGACCCCAAGCCTATATCACCAGCGGCTGGAGCAAAAGAGCAGAGGAACCACGCACCGGCGACTGGCTGGGGGAAAGAAGAACGCAGCATGGACCCTCCCCAGTGCAGGGGGGCACAGCAAAAACCATGCTTTATTTTATTTAGTTTATTTTCAGTCCATTTCTTATCCGTATTTTAAAGCCCTATGAACCCAGGTAGGCGGCCTGAACCACTGGAGCCCATTTCCTGGAACCGCCGCCTCAGCCCTGATCTAGGGACCCGACACCAAGCCCTGGGGGTCCCACGGGAGAATTCAAACTGCCCCTTTTTCTTGTTCCCTTCTCTCTCTCTCTCTCTCTCTCTCTCTCTCTCTCTCTCTCTCCCCTCCTCCTTCTTCTTTAGCTATACACACAATGCTCCCTTTTTAATGAATACATTATTACTCATTATTCATCCGTTTCTATTCACTTCTTACTCATTTACTCATTTTCATTATTATTACTTTCTCTTTTTTTAAAAAAAAGTTTTTTTAAATTTCTCATTAAAGAATTCTATATATATATCTACTATTCCATCCCCACTCCTCCCCTTTTTCTATTTACTTATTACAATGGTTCTTTTTTCTTTTCCTTCTCTTTTCTAAACAAACAAACAAACTATTTTCAGTAGGATTTTTTGTGTTTTCTTTTTCTTTCTTTCTTCTTTTTCTCTCTATCTCTTTTCTCTCTTCTTTATCTTTTCTTTTCCATCTTGTCTTTTGTCTCACACTATAACTTGAACCACCACAGCGACTTTTGATTTTTAAATAGAATTCCATTAGCCTTTACATTTTTAACTTTCGACTCTTATCTGCAAACTCGCAGCCCCACCTCCCCACCTTAACACTGGGAGGGCCATGTCCCCCGAATTTGTGGAGACAGGATTCACAAAAATACCTCTGGCTTGCGGCTCCTGGAGTGTTGCTGGCAACGCCTGGAGTTTCTCTTCAAGCTCCCAGAGCTTCACAAGGAATGTTTGAGTTTCCTTAAATACTGTTTCAGCTCCTTGCCACACCCCAGCCAAAAGAGCTGCTATCACTGAAAAAAAGAAGGGAGCATCTGTGCATGTCATTCTGGTCAAGTTGCACCAAAGTGGGACTTGTTCATCTGAGCTCTACAGGCTAGTTTTTCTCATTGTTTGACTGGGGTTGTTTGTTGGTTTTTCTTTAATTTGGGGCAAGGCCTTTTATGTGCCCTTTCAATCCCCAAGAGCCAGCACTGTAAATCAGTTTTAAGGGAGTCTTACAACCACAGCTGCCGCCACCCCCCACGCCCCAACATCATCAGCAGTTACACATACAGGCTTTTAAAACTTATTTAATATCTTTTTTAAAAAGTTAACCTTCTAATTCCTAAATCATTTTAAACACTTTGAAATACTTTCTAAAATTCTGCTTTTTAACATTTATGTAAATGATGTAATAAAGGAACCCAAATGGCCAGATATTTCCCAGTTTCAGTTTTATCCCATAATGTATCCATTTTGCTACATGCCAACGATACGGTGTTGTTAGCACAAACGCAAGTGGCTATGAGGCGATTACTAAAGAACTTTGGGAGACTGTGTCGTAACAAAGATTTGATTACAAATTATTTCAAGACAAAAGCTGTAGTATTGGGGGCACAGCCCAGGAAGCAGAAATGGCTCCTAAATGGACAAGCCATTGAACAAGTCAGGCATTTCAACTACAGTGGTACCTCTGGTTGCGAATGGGATCCGTTCCGGAGCCCCGTTCGCATCATGAGCAGAACGCAACCTGCATCTGCGTGTGTGTGGGTCGCGATTTGCTGCTTCTGCGCATGCGCGTGACATCATTCTGAGCGTCTGCACATGCGCGAGCAGTGAAGCCTGAAAGTAACCCGTTCCGTTACTTCCGGGTCGCCACAGGACGCAACCTGAAAAGACGTAACCTGAAACGAGCGGAACAAGAGGTATGACTGTATTTGAGGATTTGCTTCTCTGATAGGAGTACTGGGTCACATCAGATGCCTCGGCCTTGAGGGCATCAAGATCTGCACAAGCAATTCTTAGCTTTACCAGAACTGAAGGCGGCAATGGGATTGCCCCTGCTCCGAGAAGATATACAGTGGTACCTCGGAAGTCAAACCGAATCCATGCCAGAAGTCCGTTTGACTTCCAAAACATTCGGAAACCAAGGCGAGCAGCGAAACCTGGAGGTAGCCTGCTCCGTTATTTCCGGTTCACCCCGGGACGCAATTCTCAAAAATACCTCTTGCTTGCGGCTCCTGGAGTATTGCAGGGAGTGGCTGGAGGTTTTCTACAAGCTCCTTGACCTTCATATCCAATGCTTGATCATCCTTAAGTACTGTTTCCGCCCCCGTCTTTGGGCTATTTGGCGCCTTCTTCAGTATTTCAACATCCTGGAGAGGACAGACACTTCCTGCTAGACATTTACTCCAGACATTTACAGAAGGCACAGAGGCACTGGTTGAAGAAGTTGGGAATGAGCAGACAGTGCTATTGCTGAGAAGGAGCTCCACCCCAGGGTGCTAAAGAGCTCTTTCCCTAGCCTGCAGGTGCCAGAAGGCCAAGCGCTGGTGTTGCAGTGGTGGTACTTCAGAGGAGTAGGAGAAAAGGCTGATCTGGATTCTGGCTATATAAATGGCCTTGCCTGAAGCTGTGGATTGTGCTCTGCATTAGCAGAGAGGCTCTACTTAGTTGCAAATGAAGCACATTTCCGTTATGATAGAAACCGGTGTTTCCATGCAGGCTTGTTCAGGAACTCTGTGAACTAGACAGCCGCTGTTTTAAACTGGCCCTTTTTCTGGCAGGTTAAACCATTACAGTTGACTTGATTCACTTCATCCGCCAACTACCCTTCTAAGCAACCAGAGCAATTACAAATAAAAGGATCTCCAACCATGCGCTATCCCTATCTGCAAGCAAGCTCTCCCACAAAGTGGGGGGGGGGCAGGGGATCCCCTATGCTGTGCTTTGCCTCAACGCCCCAAAGACAAGCCGTCCAGCTGGAGAAAAGGGGGGAGGGGTGTACGCCACAGAAACGGCCAAGAACGCTGTTTTTTGCTCAGCAATGAGGCGTTAAAGCAGACATACCTTCCTCTGGGTCTGCTCTCTCGGGTTGGGCTCTCCCTCTCCTCAGCGGCGGCGGCTGCAGCAAGGTCGGGGGGCACCCCCCCCAGCCAGTGGATTGGCTGGCTGGATTGTTCCCGAATTTAATTAATGTCCCCAGATGTAGTCGGGACCTGCGATGCTGCTTGCTGCCATGGCGTCAGCCATGTTACAGCGCAGGAAGTCCCCAGGCGTAAATCCGGGGACATTCCGGGGACAAATTTCTGCCGGGGACAGATTGCTGAATCCGGGGACTGTCCCTGGCAACCGGGGACACTTGGTAAGCCTCCTTCTGGCCTTACCTGAGCAGGAAGTGCAGCTTGTCCTGGATCACCGTGGATCCCTTCAGCTGCCATCAAGCTCCCAGGTGTGGATCTGTTGTCCTGACCTGATTTTTAAATAGAATTCCATTAGCCTTTACATTTTAAACTTTTGACTCTTATCTGCAAACTCGCAGCCCCACCTCCCCACCTTAACACTGGGAGGGCCATGTCCCCGGAATTTGTGAAGAAAGGATTCTCAAAAATACCTCTGGCTTGCGACTCCTGGAGTGTTGCTGGCAACGCCTGGAGTTTCTCTTCAAGCTCCTGGACCTTCACACCGAATGCTTGAGTTTCCTGAAATACTGTTTCAGCTGCATGCCACACCTCAGCCAAAAGAGCTGCTATCACTCAAAAAAAAGTTTAAAAAGTTTTTTAAAATTTCTCATTAAAGTGTTCTATATATATATATATCTACTTTTCCATCCCCACTCCCCCAGTTTTTCTATATACTTATTACAATGGTTCTTTTTTCTTTTCCTTCTCTTTTCTGAACAAACAAACAATTTTCAGTAGGATTTTTTGTGTTTTGTTTTTCTTTCTTTCTTCTTTTTCTCTCTATCTCTTTTCTCTCTTCCTTATCTTTTCTTTTCCATCTTGTCTTTTGTCTCACACTATAACTTGAATCACCACAGCTACTTTTGATTTTTAAATAGAATTCCATTAGCCTTTACATTTTTAACTTTCGACTCTTATCTGCAACTCCCAACCCCACCTCCCCACCTTAACACTGGGAGGGCCATGTCCCCGGAATTTGTGAAGACGGGATTCTCAAAAATACCTCTTCCTTGCGGATCCTGGAGTATTTCTGGCAACAGCTGAAGTTTTTCTTCAAGCTCCTGGACCTTCATACGCAATGCTTGATCATCCTTAAGTACTGTTTCCACCCCCGTCTTAGGGCTATTGGGCGCCTTCTTCAGTATTTCAACATCCTGGAGAGGACAGACACTTCCTGCTAGACATTTACTCCAGACATTTGCAGAAGGCACAGAGGCACTGGTTGAAGAAGTTGGGAATGAGCAGACAGTGCTATTGCTGAGAAGGAGCTCCACCCCAGGGTGCTAAAGAGCTCTTTCCCTAGCCTGCAGGTGCCAGAAGGCCAAGGGCTGGTGTTGCAGTGGTGGTACTTCAGAGGAGTAGGAGAAAAGGCTGCTCTGGATTCTGGGTATATAAATGGCCTTGCCTGAAGCTTTGGATTGTCCTCTGCATTAGCAGAGAGGCTCTACTTAGTTGCAAATGAAGCACATTTCAGTTATGATAGAAACCGGTGTTTCCATGCAGGCTTGTTCAGGAACTCTGTGAACTAGACAGCCGCTGTTTTAAACTGGCCCTTTTTCTGGCAGGTTAAACGATTAAAGTTGACTTGATTCACTTCATCCACCAACTACCCTTCTAAGCAACCAGAGCAATTACAAATATTTTTTTTTTATAAAATTTTTATTGGGTTTTCACATTTTATATAGACAAAGACAAAGACAAAAACACAAAAAACATAAAAACAAACAAACAGAAAAGTAAAACAACAAACATATATAGTTTCCAGAAAAAACTTATTTTCTAACCCTGGTCATTGACTTCCCCCCCACCCCCTCCCTTGCATCCCTATTCCCAAATTTGTATCAGCAAATTGGCATTTCCTTATCCATCTTCATATTAGTCCTTTATATATATATATATATATATATATATATATAAAAGCAAAATTAAATTTATTCTAAGTTGGACCTCAGTTCCCTTCCAACGATTTCCCATTTTGTCTTAAATAATAATCTTGTTAGCTAAATCCCATAGTCTTAAGTGTTGTTGAAACTAGATTCTTCCCTCCCTCCCTTCCCCGGTTTGTGTCCCTTCCGAAAACATGTCCAAAATAGCAATTATTAGCCCGGATTCCTTACGTCCGAGGCTCTCAAATCTCTTTCAGTCCCTCTCCGCCGGCCTAGTTGGCAATCCTTTATGTCGGTCTTCACGTCTCGAAAGAGTTCTTTCACAATCAGTCCAAAATCTCTTCCCATATTTGCAAGCAACTGCTGAGGAATTTCCACAAGGCATGAATTTTGAACATAATCAAAGTCAGAGTCTATGTGGAGGCCCCAATTATACTTCTTTATTTTAAATTCCTTGATTTCATAAATTCCCAGGGCCTCCACTTTCATCTTCTGGATCTTTTGTAGATTTGTAGTAGGTTCAGTCCAATAGTCTCCTTGTTTATATTCCACAGATGTCAGCTTCTGGACAATATTTTCCCATTTCAGTTCTTCTCTTTCTTGTTTTGTCTTCTCCTCTTCTTTGGTTATCATTTCCGGCTCAGCTGTGGATTCTTTCTCAGCCAGGTTCTCATTACATTGAACAGAACTACTTATTTCAGGATTCAAGGTCATCAATTGTTCACTCATAGCCGTAGTCTGTTCCTGTAAGATTCCAACCAAATAAAACATCCTTTCGATTTCTCCCAGTATCTTTCCATCCACAGCCATTGTAATTCCACAGATTTCCCCCTAGAGGGAATCTGGTTACTTAGTGTTCTTTTCTCCAACAGTCCTCTGTCTTATTATTGATTCTTTGTTTCCAACAATTTTAGTTCAATTGTAACTCCTTTTAATCCAGAGGGGTCTTAAGTAGCAATTTTTCTACTATTAACAGTCCGTTTGACAGCTTTGACAGCTGTCAAACTCTGCTCTTCTTATACCAGCTCCAAAGTAGGACACTCCCGAGCCCGGGAGGGGGGGTTGCTTACAACAGAAATATACCCCTTCCAACACTCCTCTCTCCTGCTCAAAAAAAGATTCCTTTTCCAAATCTTGGAAGTTACTGTCTTTTTAAACTCACCCTTTACAGGGTAGGCACTCCAGCTTAGTTCTTTTATCGTTGCTCTGGATCGTCTGCAAGGGGGGGGTGCGGACTTCCTTTTAACACATCCCCCGATCGTCTCAAATTCAATAGGTGAAATTCTTAGAATCCAAATTCAATTAACTCACGGGTTCTTTTTCTCAGCCGAATTTCAAGGAAGGAAGTCAGCGCTCTCCGGTCATGGCTCGCGGCTTCGCTCAGCAGAGGTAGCGATGGACTCTCGGTGCCACGCCACCCCCCGTATCCCCTCCGCAGCCTTTAAAAAGGCTCTTTGCGAATCAGGGGGGGCGCTTAAGGCACCCACCGAGTCTTCAGTCCGCAGGCTTTCGTGCCTGCGGTTTTAAGGGTCCCCGTGTCGCCGGCACGGCAAAGACCCGTCCCCCGCTGAGCCGATTCCCTCCGGAGCTCGGAGGGAATTCCCAGATCGCGCCAACCCCGGAAGTCCCCCAGAGCAATTACAAATAAAAGGCTCTCCAACCGTGCGCTATCCCTATCTGCAAGCAAGCTCTCCCACAAAGTGGGGAGGGGACCGGGGGATCCCCGCTGCTGTGCTTTGCCTCAACGCCCCAAAGACAAGCCTTCCAGCTGGAGAAAAGGGGGAGGGGTGTACGCCACAGGAACGGCCATGAACGCAATGAGGCGTTAAAGCAGACATACCTTCCTCTGGGTCTGCTCTCTCGGGTTGGGCTCTCCCTCTCCTCAGCGGCGGCTGCAGCAAGGTCGGGACACCCCCCCAGCCAGTGGATTGGCTGGCTGGATTGTTCCCGAATTTAATTAATGTCCCCGGATGTAGTCGGGACCTGCGATGCTGCTTGCTGCCATGGCGTCAGCCATGTTGCAGCGCAGGAAGTCCCCAGGCGTAAATCCGGGGACATTCCGGGGACAAATTTCTGCCGGGGACAGATTGCTGAATCCGGGGACTGTCCCTGGCAACCGGGGACGCCTGGTAAGCCTCCTTCTGGCCTTACCTGAGCAGCAAGTGCAGCTTGTCCTGGATCACCGTGGATCCCTTCAGCTGCCATCAAGCTCCCAGGTGTGGATCTGTTGTCCTGACCTGATTTTTAAATAGAATTCCATTAGCCTTTACATTTTAAACTTTTGACTCTTATCTGCAAACTCGCAGCCCCACCTCCCCACCTTAACACTGGGAGGGCCATGTCCCCGGAATTTGTGAAGAAAGGATTCTCAAAAATACCTCTGGCTTGCGACTCCTGGAGTGTTGCTGGCAACGCCTGGAGTTTCTCTTCAAGCTCCTGGACCTTCACACCGAATGCTTGAGTTTCCTGAAATACTGTTTCAGCTGCATGCCACACCTCAGCCAAAAGAGCCGCTATCACTCAAAAAAAAGTTTAAAAAGTTTTTTTAAATTTCTCATTAAAGAATTCTATATATATATCTACTATTCCATCCCCACTCCTCCCCTTTTTCTATGTACTTATTACAATGGTTCTTTTTTCTTTTCCTTCTCTTTTCTAAACAAACAAACAAACAATTTTCAGTAGGATTTTTTGTGTTTTGTTTTTCTTTCTTTCTTCTTTTTCTCTCTATCTCTTTTCTCTCTTCCTTATCTTTTCTTTTCCATCTTGTCTTTTGTCTCACACTATAACTTGAACCACCACAGCGACTTTTGATTTTTAAATAGAATTCCATTAGCCTTTACATTTTTAACTTTCGACTCTTATCTGCAACTCCCAACCCCACCTCCCCACCTTAACACTGGGAGGGCCATGTCCCCGGAATTTGTGAAGACGGGATTCTCAAAAATACCTCTTCCTTGCGGATCCTGGAGTATTTCTGGCAACAGCTGAAGTTTTTCTTCAAGCTCCTGGACCTTCATACGCAATGCTTGATCATCCTTAAGTACTGTTTCCACCCCCGTCTTAGGGCTATTGGGCGCCTTCTTCAGTATTTCAACATCCTGGAGAGGACAGACACTTCCTGCTAGACATTTACTCCAGACATTTGCAGAAGGCACAGAGGCACTGGTTGAAGAAGTTGGGAATGAGCAGACAGTGCTATTGCTGAGAAGGAGCTCCACCCCAGGGTGCTAAAGAGCTCTTTCCCTAGCCTGCAGGTGCCAGAAGGCCAAGGGCTGGTGTTGCAGTGGTGGTACTTCAGAGGAGTAGGAGAAAAGGCTGATCTGGATTCTGGGTATATAAATGGCCTTGCCTGAAGCTTTGGATTGTCCTCTGCATTAGCAGAGAGGCTCTACTTAGTTGCAAATGAAGCACATTTCAGTTATGATAGAAACCGGTGTTTCCATGCAGGCTTGTTCAGGAAGTCTGTGAACTAGACAGCCGCTGTTTTAAACTGGCCCTTTTTCTGGCAGGTTAAACGATTAAAGTTGACTTGATTCACTTCATCCGCCAACTAACCTTCTAAGCAACCAGAGCAATTACAAATAAAAGGCTCTCCAACCGTGCGCTATCCCTATCTGCAAGCAAGCTTTCCCACAAAGTGGGGGGGGGGGACAGGGGATCCCCACTGCTGTGCTTTGCCTCACAGCCCCAAAGACAAGCCGTCCAGCTGGAGAAAAGGGGGGAGGGGTGTACGCCACAGGAACGGCCAAGAACGCAATGAGGCGTTAAAGCAGACATACCTTCCTCTGGGTCTCTTCTCTCTCGGGTCGGGCTCTCCCTCTCCTCAGCGGCGGCGGCTGCAGCAAAGTCGGGGCACCCCCCCCCCCAGCCAGTGGATTGGCTGGCTGAAATGTCCCCGAATTTAATCAATGTCCCCGGATGTAGTCGGGACCTCCGATGCTGCTTGCTGCCATGGCGTCAGCCATGTTGCAGCGCAGGAAGTCCCCAGTGTAAATCCGGGGACATTAATTATATCCGGGGACATTCCAGGGACAAATTTCTGCCGGGGACAGATTGCTGAATCCGGGAACTGTTCCTGGCAACCGGGGACGCCTGGTAAGCCTCCTTCTGGCCTTACCTGAGCAGCAAGTGCAGCTTGCCCTGGATCACCATGGATCCCTTCAGTTGCCGTCAAGCTCCCAGGTGTGGATCTCTTGTCCTGACCTGAATACAAAAGAAGTGATTTTACATCTCCATTCCAACACGAAACGAAAGCCCAGAGCCTGGCTTCATGCTCCCCCTCATCTGGAATATGGTCACTTCCAGCCCCCTCCCAGCCCAAGGATCTCCTTGTAGAGTACTGCTTGTATGACAGAGAGGGTTTCTGTGGAGTGCTGCCTCCTTCTGCAGGTGCAAGCTGTTTTTCCAGCAGAAAAATGCTTCCTGGTAGATTGGAAGCGGCCACCCCTCTTTCCCCAACCCATTCCATATGCATCCCGACCCCAACTATCAGGATTTGCCATCTGGCCTGACTCTACAGTGCTGCTGATACACAAGATAGGCAATAGCCTGCCACTCACTAACCTAACTGCAGCCTTGCAGGAAAAGAATATAAGAGCAGCCAGAGATTTTGTAGTCCAGCCTATTCACATAAGCAGACCAGTCCCCTGCAGCGCACACCCTCCTACTCAAAACCAAGTCAGCTCACCGCCATAAACTGGGCCTCTTTCTCCTGCTTCACTTCTGAGATATTTCAGGGCAGGCTGGATTAAAGTCGGCTCACATTCCTGGCAAGGCTGTTTCCGTCCACGGAGTTTCTTCTATGAGACACATGAGCCAAATAGTCGAGGAGACAGTTTTTTAGCTGCCTGTCATTCATACACTTTATACTGAAAGGATTTCAGGGGCAGATGCTCTTTTTCTGCATGGAGGGTGGGGGTTTCCAAAGGGGCACTATTCAGACCTGCATTCATGGCTTATGAGACGTAGCCATGTGACAACTGCACATCATGCTGATGTGTTGAAGGGCTGATGTTGCACTTCCAGGTAGAAGAGCTCGTTGGCATTATTCTAGGCTCTGTGTCAATTGACTTTGTGACATGATGGGGGGGGGGAGTTCTTATTTTTAGAGTATTTACCTGCAACCTCTTATGTGGGAATCTCAAGGTACTTTACAACTAGGTCCGAAAATAGGCAAACATTGAAATGCAGCAGAATAAACAGGCCTACAGTAAAAAAAAATCCCTCAAAGCCCATATTGGCTGGCAGCAGCATCCCCCCAAGTCCGTGATGGATAAAGACTTCCCCCACATGGAGCAGAATTGCACCCATGTTGGCAAAGGCCTCCTTTCTAGAAGGGGGAGCAGAGGCTGCCCCCACCCACTGCTCTCTTCTCCCAGGCATCTGAAGAGACAAACGGCTCCCCTTCTCTACCTGTGTGCCACAAGCCTGAATTGCAAGACAGTTCCCACTTTGGGGCAACAGGGAACAAACATGCAGAGGACGAGTTCGGAGGCTCCCCCAACAAAGCCATTTCCCTGGGCCCACCTGCCAGCCCACAGGAAAACGGCACGATTCTCCCCACCAACAGGACATAACAAGAAGATGGGGACTATAACATAGGACTTCCTAACTTGTGAGTTCTGATGAGCCGCTGCTGCTTCCCCAGTTTAAAGGATGGCGGCTCAGGTGAGCCATTAAGCTAGAAGGAGGAAAAGGACCGACCCCGGGATGGGCTGTCTGCCTTCCTGTTGCCTTCCACCCCACGACATCCTTCCCCAGCCTGGTGCACTCCAGGTGTTCTGGGGCTCCATCTCTCACCAGGCCCAGGCTGTATGGCCAGGGGTCAGGGATGGGGGCAGTTGTCCAAACCAGCTGGAGAGACTCAAGGAGGGCATTACAGCCTCAAAGCCCTTTCCCTACCTCTCAATCTGGACTTACCTGGCCTTGCCCCTGGCCGCCTTTAGCCAGATCAGCTGTGCTCGGAGCTGGGACAGACCCCTCTGGAGACTTGGAGGCAGAGGAAACAGCCTGGGTCCCCGCAAAGGTGATCACACTTTTCCTACTCCCAGACTGCAGGCTAGAGAACGTCGCTGCAAGCTGGTGACCCATTCCCTGGGTGGTGCACTGGGAAGAAGAAACCTCATCCAGAGATGGGAGGGAAGCACTTTGGCCAGTGCCATGGGGCCTTTCTTCGGAAAGCTGCTCGGGGACCTGCAATGGAGCACTGCCCAAGGAGGAGGAAATGTGGGAGGCCTGCTGGGAAGGCTGCTGGGACGCCGACTCTTCCTGGCTAAGGGAAGCAGCTCTTCCAGTGGTATCTCTGGGAACAGAGGGCATCGAAGTGAGCTGGCAATGAGAAGGCTCAGCCAGGTGGCAGCCGGAGGTCTCTGGGGTCGCACCCCGGGATGCGTTGGGCGAACTTTTCTTCTCCATTCTGTGGACACGAAGGCAAGTCTTCTGACCACTGTACCAGCTGGTTTCAAAGGCTATTTTTTATGAAAGCTTGAAAAACAAAGAAAACACAATATACAGAAATCAGTGTCAGATATCAAGCATTTTGAAAACATAAAAATGAAAAGAAACAGAAGACGAAAAGCTTCCTTCTTTGTTGCAAAGTGATTCCCAAGAATAAGCCCAGAGTAGGTAGGCCTTTTGACTCCTGGGGAAATCACCGGCAACTTCATGCCAAATGCAGCAGAGGGAAGGGCCACAGGAGCTGCTATGAAACAGACGATCCTCAAATCACAGCTGTTTGATACAGGGATGGAATCAATCCTTTTGCTTCAGTCAAAACCTCAAGGGTCGTAGGTTGTGGTTAAATGAACTGGATGGTGTTACAAAGGATCTCAAAAGGAAACACCGTTTTTCAATTTGAAAACTGTTGAATGATCTTTACCTATCCTGGGAACAGTACATGAAGAACTACACGAAGATGATGTACAGATGGTATACAACACCAGTGCAGTTAGGGAAAATGTACAAAACTAGTTCAAATATATGTTGGAAGTGTAAGGAAAAGGAGGGAACATTTTATCATATGTGGTGGGAGTGTAAGGCAATTAAAACATTTTGGGAAATGATATACAATGAATTGAAGAAAATGTCCCATTTAACATTTGTTTAAAAACCCGAGGCATTTTTGTTGGGGATTGTAGGGAAAGATCTGCCAAAAAAGTTGAAAAACATCTTCATGTATGCGACAACGGCCGCGAGAGTTCTGGTTGCGCAAGGATGGAAGACTGCAGAAACCCCAACTAAAGAATCATGGCGAGAAAAGTTGATGGACTATGCAGAAGTGGCAAAATTGACATATAAGCTATGGGACAAGGATAACTGTGACTTTAAGGATGAATGGGGACCTTTCACAAAGTCTCTGAAGACGCAACAAAGCGAATTGGACTCCTTGGCAGGTTTTGAATAAACATCCACATATTTTTTTTACTGATAATAATCAGCTAAACAGTTTGAGGATCTATACAACTTTGTAACATGCAGAAAATAGCAATATTAGAGAAACCAAAGACTGGAACTGAGGGAAGTCGGGGGGTGGGGGGTGGGTTCTGGGGGGGGGGAGGGAGGAAAATGGGGGGGGGGAATAAGGATATGTTTTTGGATAATATGTCTTGTTATAACTTTCAATATTTTTATTTTTTAATATCCTGGGAACAGTAAACCGCAGTGGTGGGCAGTTCCACAGACCCTCCTCCTCTGCTCAAAATGCATACAGACCCATCTTTGCGCGGGGAAGATCCAGACAAAAGGAGTCTGTTTTCAAAGTACCCGCGGAGGGGTCTAGACGGCTCCATCCTCTTGCCTCCCCTGCCCCCCCCCCGCCCCCCGATCACTGTTTCACTCCGGAAGGCGTCTCAGACCTGGGTGGAGCAGCCACAAAGGACAGGCAAAGAGACAAGGTCCTGCCCAGATTCAGGCTTCCTCATGATCGTGTGGAATCTGTACACGTTTCTGTTGGCGCTTCCACTAGTGATTTATCTGTACAGGATCGGACTTCATTTCAGCCAACCACATCCTTCCTCTTCCCCCTCCCTCTTCCCCCGACAGCATACTAGAGCAGTGTTCCCCAACCACTGTTCCGCGGCACACTAGTGTGCCGTGAGATGTTGCCTGGTGTGCCGCGGGAAAAATTAAAAAATTTGAAAGATTTTTTTTTTAAGTCAAATTTTCGATTGGAACCCCTGGGGTTCCCTCCCTCCCTCCCGCTCTGCGCCTCCCTCCTCCTCCTCCTCCTCCGGGGAGGCCCTTCCTGGCTCTCGGCCAAAGCTTGGCGGCTGCCACTCACTCACTCGCTCGCCCACCCGTCCCTCCATCCCTGCACCCGGCCTCTCCCCCTCCGTCCCCGGCGCAGGGGCTGCCGGGATCCGTAGTCCCCTCGCCCTTGGGCTCCGCGCCCGCGCGGGGTGCGCGAACTACGTTTCCCAGCGTGGCCTGGCGGGCCGGGCGTTTTGTTTGAAGCGCTCTTCTCCCGGCCATGGAATGAGCGCAGCGGCGGCGGCCGGGCGGGCAGGGGCTCTTCCGCGCAGACCCCGCGCAGCCTGCCTGCGCCCCCGCAGAGATCGGGCGGCAGGATGGAGCCCGGGGATCCCCGCGTAGGCTGAGCGGCGGAGGCGGAGGCTGCCCCCCAGGTAGGGCTGCGTCGGGGGGGTTATTTTTGCAATGCTGCATCCGCGCCGGAGGGGACGCATCAGACCGCGGGGAGACCCCTTGGCGGGCGTGCAAGGCAATGCATGCATGCAGGCGTTGCATGGAGTGCAGTGCAATGCAATGGCAACACGGCGCCCTGCATGCATGCATGCAACTTCCACCGGCGCTCCGGACTTGGCAGGTGAGGGGGGTCCCCAGTGGGCGGCAGAGAGAGCCGGGAGGGCGAAGGGGAGCCGGGGGGGAGCAGCGCTGCTCCCCGAGCCGAGCCCGGGGGGAAACTTCGGCGTCGTTGCGCCGGGTGTTGGAAGCGGAGGCTGGCGGGGGGCCCTCACCTGCAAAACCTGGTCGCCTCTCATATATTTCGTGCATTGCATTCATCGCCCACTTTCTCCTCCAAGGAGCTCCCGGGGGCGCGCGTGGTTCTCCCCGTGTTATCCTCGCAACAACAGCCCTGCGAGGTGGGTCAGGCGAGTGGCCCAAGGGAGCACCCAGGGATTGTCCTGGCCAGGTGGGGTGATTTGAACCCTGCTCTCTGCCCGGTCTTCGTCCTCATTTAGCCCCCACATGTGCATGACTGTGCATGACTGAGGTTTCCCCCCCTCGTCTTGGCTATGGTGTGAGTCTGTGCTGTTAATTAATGGGGTTCTGCCTTCCGAGAAGATGAGCCAGCCCTCAAGGAGGTGATTATGTAATTTGCTAGCAATTCATGTCCCTCCCGGCGTGACGCTGCGCGCTGACGTCACGGGGCTGTAATGGTGGTGTGCCTCGAGATTTTTTTCATGAAACAAGTGTGCCTTTGCCCAAAAGAGGTTGGGAAACACTGTACTAGAGTTCATATGGATTTCAAAGCATGCTTTGAGAACTTGTATGCTTAGCTTTAAACTCCACAAAATTAGCCTATGGCTAGGATGCTATTTATCAAAGTCTGTGCCCATTAAAATATGGTCAGATACAAGTATGCTTTCCCCCTTGTTATACAATTATTATTTTTAAAATTGCATTCAACCATTTACTATTTAAGCAGCTTATACACCACTTGACTATAATCATCTCTGAAGTGACACACGAGAAATACATTGCAGAAAAAGTTAACATGGATGACATCAGACTTCCGTTAAAAAGACCTGCTGGAATAAAAAAAGGATTCGGTAGGTGCTGGGTGCTCTGCCTGATGCTCTCAACTGACAAGATGTAGGTGTGGTTGAATCAAATGGGAACAGTGACCACAGTGCTATCAGACTCAACATACACAGTATGGAAGTGGACAATTGCTAAGGAAATCCAGAACAGTCACATTTGACTTCAAAAGAGGAGACTTCCTCAAAATGAGGGATTGGGTAAAAAGGCAGTTGAAGGGGGAAAGTCAAGGATGGTGAGCCCTTCTGTGCTCCAGAGGGCCTGGGTGGCCTCATTCCCCTCTTGTTCTGAGCACTGCAGAGGGAGGCAAACATGTCCTTCCTGGGGGCTGGTCCCTCCCCGCCCTGTTCCTGGAGGGCAGCAGGAGGAGGGGGCTGCTGCAGCTGCCTCCTTTGGGGGCATGGCTCACCTTGCCTGCTCCTGCCCTCCTCCAACACACACAACCTTACCTGCCTCAGCCATCCATGGGGGCTTGAGAGTGCCTGAGCAGACTTTGTCATGGGAGGAGGCAGGCCTTGCAGAGGAGGAATGCTGGGGGCAGGCATTCAAACTCAGCCCTGAAGCTCACTGGGTGACCCTGGGCCAGGCACTCACGCTCAGCCTAACCTACCTCAAAGGGCTGTTGTGAGGATAAAATGGGGGGGGGGGAGAGAGAACTCTGCACACCAACTGGACCTCCTTGCAGGAAATGGGGGCTATAAATGTAATCGTGTTATTTGTACCCCACCCACCTCACTGGGTTTCCCCAGCCTCTCTGGGCGGCTTCCAACACATATTAAAACAACAAACATTCAAAGCTGCCTTCCAGAGGTTTGATAGTTGCTCATCTCCTTGTCACCTGTAGGGAGGGCGTTCCACAGAGAGGCTGCCACCACCGAGAAGGCCCTCCCTCTGCCTGCTTCCCTGCAACCTCGCTTCTCACGGGGAGGGAACCACCAGAAGACCCTCGGAGGAGGACCTCCGGGCTGAAGGATGGGGGTGGAGATGCTCCTTCAGGTATACTGCGCTGAGCTTCATGACCTAACATTTGCCTCGCTTAACATAATTAATTAGTAAGTGACGTTTCCTTCTTCCATTCAAGCAGTACAGGAAGTAAGAACGTGGAAAAAGGAGTACTACTTCTAGTATTCCCAACTCCTGACATAAAACAGCATAAAGGTTGCCTTTTCTTGACCATCAATCACCTGCGCAAAGTCCCTACACCACCCCCTATTGTGCTTCAATACAGCCCCATCGGTCAGCCTGGACGCTGAGGTCCAGCACTGAGGGCCTTCTGGTGGTTCCCTCATTGTGAGAAGCGAAGTTACAGGGAACCAGGCAGAGGGCTTCTCGGTAGTGGCACCCGCCCTGTGGAACGCCCTCCCACCAGATGCCAAAGAAATAAACAAGTATATGACATTTAGAAGACATCTGAAGGCAGCCCTGTTTAGGGAAGCTTTTAATGACTGATGTTTTAATGTATTTTTAATCTTTTGCTGGAAGCCGCCCAGAGTGGCTAGGGAAACCCAGCCAGATGGGCCAGGTAGAAATAATTTAAAAATATAATTATTAAATTATTATACGCGTTAGAAACAGAATTTGAAGGGGCCGTCTTTTCTGGCAGTGCCAAATGAAGCTGCTGACCCATTTCTAAGTCCTAAAATCCACAATGTCTCTGAATACCTGAAAAACCCAGTGGTGCAGGACCCCCCCCCCCGGAAAAAGAACCCATAAACAACACCCCAACCCTCTTTTATTGAGTGTAAAAGAGAAACCCCTTGTTTAAATTTTACAATCTCCCTGTTTCCGCTTTAAGAACTCTCAATAGATTAACCATTTCTCTTTATCCGTCACCCTTTTGTCTATAAAAAGTGTCTTCTGGTGAAACCCAAAATAGAGTCTTTGTGTATAAACTAACTTTATATCTATTTTCAGATTCTTAATGCGCCACGCACGTCTAATACAGTGGTTCTCAAGGTGCGCATTTACTCTGACTTGATCTACCACAAATATCCAAGCCATCTAACCCTGAAATCCTAACCTTCTAATTCCAAGTCTCTTCTTTCTCAATATCCCCATTCCGTTAACCACACCAAGCAACAAGCTGTAAAATGCAAGTTTAAAACGCAAGCTTTCCTTTGCATCTCGCAGAACTTTATATGTAATTCGTGGTTTTTTTTCACCTGTCCTCCAAACTTAGGTCTTTTTGCCATCCTTTAAATGGGAAATCCGTAGTTGAGCCATACTTTTTGGTAAAACGTTCGTCTGGATCCCGGAAGTCCTACCTGAGAAGAACAATGGGAGTGTCCGCTAGCGCCAGCCACTTCTCCTTCTGCAAGCAGCGCCACCCGAATTCCCACCTGGGATGAGCCGCTAAACGGAGCCGCCGGAGAAAGACTGGGGCGGGCGGCAAGTGGGAGGGGGAAGTCGTGCGCTTCTGTCCCGTCAGAAAAGTGCTGCTCCTCCTCGGAGGCAGCCTGCTTGCAGACAAGGGGGCTGGGCTGCCTCAAAGCCCATCAAGGCCACGGGCTGCTAGCATGACTCATCCTGGCTTTATCATCTGAGGGGAAAGGATGCACGGTCTTAAATGCTGGCCTTGGCAACGTGGCTTAGCAACCCTGGGTCAGCTTAGCCTCCCTCGCAGAGGGTTGTTTTGAAGATACACTCAGGAAAACACCCGAGGCACGAAGAAGAAGAACGAGGAGAGTGGGGTCTGGAAAGGGGGGTGGGGAGTGCTCCCACCCCAGCCGCTCCAGGATGGGAAGTGCGTTCCAGGGGAAGCAGGATTCAGGTGGAGGAGGACGTCGGGTTGGGTGGGGGTTGCCAGGAGCAGCACAGTGTCCCTCCAACCCCCGGCTTCCACTCTCTCTTTAATGATATTTATTAAGGTTTCAAAGAAAAGAATTACATGAATTAAAAAAAGAAGAAGAAAAAAGACAAAAGAAAAAATAAAAGAAAAAATACAAAATACAAAAAAAGATAAAAAAACACTTTAAAAAATACATCAGTCTTTCCATACCTTACATTCATTTCCTTGTTTCCCTGACCTCCTCGCACCTCCCTTTTTCGTATTCCAATTCAGTTAGTTAATTCAGCAATTTCTTTCCCTCTTTGCTTTTATCTTAGTCCTTTAACATAATATATTATAACTTTGGATTCTCACCTGTTAACAATCCATTTTTACATACACCTTTATAACATTGCTGCTTAAACCACTTAACTTCATTCTGACATCATTCTAACATTCATGAATTTTGCAATATTTCTGTAAATAGTCTTTAAATTTCTTCCAATCTTCTTCCACCGACTCTTCTCCCTGGTCTCGGATTCTGCCAGTCATTTCCGCCAATTCCATGTAGTCCATCACCTTCATCTGCCATTCTTCCAGAGTGGGTAGATCTTGTGTCTTCCAATACTTTGCAATAAGTATTCTTGCTGCTGTTGTGGCATACATAAAAAAAGTTCTGTCCTTCTTTGGCACCATTTGGCCGACCATGCCCAGGAGAAAGGCCTCTGGTTTCTTCAGAAAGGTATATTTAAATACCCTTTTCATTTCATTATAAATCATCTCCCAGAAAGCCTTAATCCTTGGGCACGTCCACCAAAGGTGAAAGAATGTACCTTCAATTTCTTTACATTTCCAACATTTATTATCTGGCAAATGATAGATTTTTGCAAGCTTGACTGGTGTCATGTACCACCTGTATATCATTTTCATAATATTCTCTCTTAAGGCATTACATGCTGTGAATTTCATACCTGTGGTCCATAACTGTTCCCAGTCAGCCATCATTATGTTATGTCCAACATCTTGTGCCCATTTAATCATAGCAGATTTCACCGTTTCATCCTGTGTATTCCATTTCAACAGCAAGTTATACATCTTTGACAAAATCTTAGTTTTGGGTTCTAGCAGTTCTGTTTCTAATTTTGATTTTTCCACCTGGAAGCCAATTTTCTTGTCCAAATTATATGCCTCCGTTATCTGATAATAATGAAGCCAGTCTCACACTTTGTTTTTTAATTTCTCAAAACTCTGCAATTTCAGTCTATCTCCCTCTTGTTCCAAAATTTCCCAATATTTCGGCCATTTGACCTCCATATTGAGCTTTTTCTGAGATTTCGCTTCCATCGGTGACAGCCACCTTGGGGTTTTGTTTTCCAGTAGGTCCTTATATCTTATCCAAACATTAAACAATGCTTTCCTGACAATATGGTTTTTAAATGCTTTATGTGCTTTGACCTTATCATACCACAAGTATGCATGCCATCCAAATACATTATTAAAACCCTCTAAATCCAAAATGTCTGTGTTTTCAAGAAGCAGCCATTCTTTCAACCAGCAAAAAGCTGCTGATTCATAATAAAGTTTAAGGTCTGGCAGGGCAAATCCACCTCTTTCCTTTGCATCTGTTCCCCGGCTTCCACTCTCCAGGCAGGCGCCCAACGTGGCCAGCTGGCAAGGGCTCTTTCTTACTCCAGCCTTGGCGTGCAGATCCTGTGTTCAGCCCCAGATCTCTGAAATGAAAGGCAGCATCTGTCAGAATAGGTCATACTGAGCCAGTACAGATGAAAGTGACTATTGGTTCGCTTCCTCTGCTATCTGCCTTTTCGGGCACCTCAGAGGTGGCAGAGAGAGGCAGGAGAGAGACCCCTTTCCTCCATGTCCCCACCCCAACTCTTAGGACCAGAAGCAAGAGACAGCTTTGCTGAGCACGTGCCCCTTCCCAGGGAGATGAAACTCTGCACTACTGTTCCCTGAATTGCTCACGAAGCAGCCATACTCCAGGCTCTTATTGCCACAGCCCTGCAGGATCAGACCAAGGCCCATCTAGTCCAGCTCTCAGCAGCCCAGCAGATGTCCAAGGGAAGCCCCAAGCAGACTCCAAATGCAGCCCCACTCTCCCCACTGGGGACACCCGCAACGGGTAGGCAGAGGTAGACTGCCTCTGCGGCTGGAGGTGCAACATGGTCTAATTTGACGAATGAATTTGACGAATCCTTTCTTAAAGCCATCCCCCTCAGTGCCTCTGGAAGGAGGAAATTTCAGTGTCACTAGGCACTCTGTGTCTGGCCTGAATCTGCCATCATTCCGCTTTCTTAAAGAGATCCAGGTTCTGATATTATGAGGAGGAAACATGGCTCTGCCCCTTTCCCACATCATGCATACTTCTATGATGTCCCCACTTTCCCCCCTCTCGCAGAGCCCCAAAGCCTCCTACATTGTAAGCCTTCCTTGAATCCCTCCCACAAAATACTGACAGTCTGGAAACACCCTGGGTGCAAACATGTTTTACTGGGGAAAGGATCTTTGCCTCTTCCTCCTTCCTAACCTGCAGTAGTGCCCTGGCAAATCACAAAGTGCAGGCTCCCTTCATGGTACTCACAGCCACACCGCTTCTAAGGTTATACAAATTTAAAATATCAACAACAAATCAACACAATGAGGCTATAATGACACAATCTGAATCATTAGGGGTGCATTGCAGCAGTCATTGCAAATCTCCATGACTCGCCTTTCAGCCAGAAGCTCTGCAGCACAGGTGGTTCTGATGATTCCCCTGACGACTTCCCCCTCCCACTTGCCGCCTGCCCCAGTCTTTCTCCAGCGGCTCAGTTTAGTGCGCCAAGCGGCTCATCCCTGGTGGGAATTCGGGTGGTGCTGCTTGCAGAAGATGTGGCTGGTGCTAGCGGACACTCCCACTGTTCTTCTCAGGTAGGACTTCCGGGATCCAGACGAACGTTTTACCAAAAAGTATGGCTCGACTACTGATTTCCCATTTAAAGGATGGCAAAAAGACCTAAGTTTGGAGGACAGGTGAAAAAAACCACGAATTACATATAAAGTTCTGCGAGATGCAAAGGAAAGCTTCCTTTTTAAACTTGCATTTTACAGCTTGTTGCTTGGTGCGGTTAACGGAATGGGGGATATTGAGAAAGAAGAGACTTGGAATTAGAAGGTTAGGATTTAAGGTAAGGTTACCAGATTTTTTTCAAAGAATCCGGGGACACTTTTTCAAAACAGAAACAAATGTTATTTTTTAAAATCATTTTTTTTTAAAAATAAAAAGTAATACCTTCTCTTCTGGGTCTCCTCTGTCGCGTGGCCTTCCTCTGGGCCCCAGCCTGATCTCTTGGAGTGCTATCTGCCGTGAAGTAGGGTCGGGTCGGGCCTGGGCTCGGCCCCGTGTCCTTGCCCTCCTGGTGCTCTCCTACCTCTCTTCCTCAGCGGCCGCAAGGTCGGGGCTCCCCTCTTTTTTCTCCTTCCTCTTTCTCTCTCTTCCTTCTCCTTCTCCCTGTGTTGGCTCCGGGGGTTTTACTGGCCCTGCAGAGCCACTGGGCAGTCGGCCACGTGGCCGGACGCTCTCGCTCCCGCCTCGATTTGGGTCCTGGGTGTGTGTGTCAGCGGTTCCCCCAGTTGACGCGCCGGGCATCCCTGGTTCCCCCTCGGCAGTGGCAGCGGTAGCGGCAGTCTCAGTAGCCCGGAGCCAGCCTGGTAGTGCACTTGGCTCTGGCTGGCTTCAGGAGCTGCTCATTGCCCTGGCACCCGCCATTTTGCCTCGCCGGAAGTCCCCATATGATGTGTCTTGTGCCGTTGAACCAATCACGCAACATTCCTTCCCTACTAATAAATCTACAACACTTAAAATATAAATCTGGGGGCCTTATATGAAATCCGGGGACATTCCGGGGACGGATTTTGTTGGGGACAGATTTGTAAATCCGGGGACTGTCCCCGGGAGACGGGGACATCTGGTAATCATTCCGTAATAGGGCTTCTCCTGCCTTTGCCAGTATGTCATCCTTCTTAGCCTCCTTAAAGAGGGCGTTCAGAAGCACTTGTACGTCTGGCCATATGGGATTGTGAGTGGAGAAGGTGGCGCAGTCTGGATGAGTCCCTCTGTCTTGCTCTTTGGTCACTGTGACCGAGCACCATTTTGGGTCGATCAGGATCCATGGGGAAGGGGATCCACCCAGAAGTTGTGGAGGGAATGGGAAGAGAAGCCTGGTCAAGAGACTGGCTCATGTCAGAAGGAGGCCTGACTGCATCCTTGGCGAAGCCCAGGGCAGGGCAGGAAGGCAGCATTGCCCAGCGGGAAGGCATTCGGAGGCAAATCATCAGCAAGGAGCAGAAAATCCCCTCCCCTTCCCTCAAGAAGACTGAAGAATCTCTAGTCGGCCTTCAGGTGAGTTCAGCATCCCAGGTCTCTGGGGTGTTCCTGTCCATTACAAAGCTGACTCGAGGCTCCGTCAACTGAGCCCCTACACTCCTTGTGTACATGAAAGGGCCACAGAAAGGATGGGAGGCAGCCTTTTCCTGGAGCCGTCTTACCTGCAGCAGTTCACTCGCTGGCTGCTGACCCTTTTCCTCCATCACCTGGATGATCCTCTCAAGAGAGGAGAGTTTCCTGCAGAGTCTGACCAGCTGCTCATCCCTTCTCCCTGCAATCTCCTTCCCCACCTCTTCCACATGATTCAGCAGACGCTTTTCTTCTTCTTCTTCCAGGAACTGGCGCAGTTGTCTCAACTTCTCCACAGTCTTCAGCCTCCGGTTCTGAGGAGGTCGGAGTGAGGAAGATGGTCAGTCTTCAAAACATCAGCAAGAGAATTAGGATTTGAATTGAACTGCTTCCACCCTCTCAGCTCACAAGTCCTCAGGCTTCTCCTTGACTGCTTTTCACATAATAAACAACAATGGGAAATAAACTCCATTTAGCAGCATTCAAAGGCGAACTTACCTAATTCGCAATTCTTGGGAAAATATGGAGACCAAAACAGCAATCTTTTGAAATTCACACCTCTGAATTTCTCAAGGTTGACCCAGCCAGGTAATGTTCACAAAAAATGTATTTATGAGGGTAAAGCACGTATCAAACTATTCATACGAGAAGGTAGCCACCCTAGCGTTTGATTCATTATCAGAATAATAAATAAATAACAAACCGATATGGAAAAAGGAGAAATGAGAGAAGTTGAAATGGGCAGATTTCCCCATCCCTCCTCAGTCCGGACTTGCTTCTTGAAGTGCTTGTTCCCTCACTAGTAACAATATGGAAACGTCCAAGGAGGTCTTTGCTTTCCTTGTCCAGGTCTGCTTGATAGGCCAGAATTTCCCCTCTCTCTTTCCTCCAAATCTCCAGGCGGCAACAAAGAGAGGAGATGAATATTCTACTGGCTTCTTGGGTCCAGTGGCCTTGCTATAATAGGAAAGTAATTGACTGGAGGAAAGAAAAGTACAGAGGTTTTCAACCTTTTGGGGTCCACGGCTCCCTGGACCAACTCCCTTCTTTCTGCGGCACCCCTGTGGGGCTCAGGAGACCAGTTAGGTCCCCCCTTGCTTGCCCAGCTTGCCTCCCCTCCCCCTTTCTCGAACAGCCTCCCTTGAGGAGTGCTCTCTCAGCCTCCTCTCCTTAGGAGCCCTCCTCTTGGTCTGTGAGCTGCCCCCGCTGCCCCCCAGGGGCCTGGGACTTGCCTGTCCATTCCCAACAGCAAGGGCCCCTCGCCAGTTGGCTTGCTTCCTCTGAGGCCGCCTCAGCTCCTGGCAGCCCACACCCCCTGGCCAGCCCCAGAGGCACCATTCTCTGGGGGAGAACAGCTGGACAAGCCTTGGGGAGGCAGAGATGGCATCCGAGGAGGGAGGGAAGGAAAGAGGGACAGAGGCCAGTGTCTCCCGCGGCACCCCTGACCATCATTCAAGGCACCCCAGCTGCCACAGCACACTGCTTGAAAACCACTGCAGAACTGGGACGGGAAAGGTTTCTCGTCCAACCAACTGGTCTGGAGAAGAGGAAAGGCAGCCATGCTTGCTCCTTTGTCTTCTCCGAGGAGACTTCCAGCCTGACTTCTCATCTTGAGGCCCCAGGGAGAAGTGGGAGGAGGAGGAGGAGGAGGAGGAGGAGGAAGCATCCCCAGAAGAAGTGTGCTCCCCACCTGTAGGTGCTTCCACCCCCACTCCTAAATCTGCTTGCAACAGATACTTGGGGGGGGGCATCCTGCACCATCTGGTCAATTCCTGGTGCTAGGAGAATTAGAAGGTCTAAGATATAAACACATACATAAATACCGTAAGTAGTTCTCATCACAAAAGAATATGCAGGTAAACCCATGAACAGCCAGGTAAACCCATCAAGAGGTTTCCTGGCAGACAGGAGTCTGTTGTAGGCCACCCCTTCTGTGATGTATGTATGATGTATGGAGGGGTGGTCTTGGGCTCCAGGGTGGGCAATTTCAAATGTCTATATAAGGACTTGGTTCGGGGTCTCCTCCTCCCTCCTGCGTGGGGGTGGGGGGGTGAGCACCAGTTAATAAAGATCTGGCTTACTAGCTGCTTTGCTTCTCAGTATTCTCTGGTTGGCCTCTGTTATTTTCTCCTACCGATAGAGAAGCTACCAAAGGACTCTATATGGGCTCTGAGGTACCCCAGAAGGGAAAAGGAGCTGTTTTTTCCTTATAACACTGGCCCCCAGTCCCCACCCCCTTGCAGCTGACCCCTTGCTGCTCTCTGCTTGGCAGGGTATTGAGGAGGCATCCTGCTAGCCAAAGGAGACATGTGCAATTCACATTTGTAGTGTTCTAAATATGTACAAAGCAACCTTGCTGGGGGATGTGGATGAGGTTAACCCTTTCTCTCCCCGGCCGTGGTCCCATGAAGCTGCTGTATTTCAAGGGAAGATCCCTTGGCCCCCCTGGCAGAGAGAAAGACTTCGACTCCCTCCTCCCAGCCATCCCAGCAGCCCTCAGGCTTCCCCTTGGCTGCTTCTAAGGTAATAAACAACCACCAATGAATACCATGCCTACTTTGGATCTGAGAATTAAAAAGATAACCTGAATGGATCTGAATGTATTTTTCGACTCAAATGTATTTTCCCTCAAAATGCTGTATTTTTCTAAATGTATCCAAATGTATCCGAATGGGTTTTTGTATTTCCCCCCAATCTCATCGCCTAGAGAATGTTCCATAAATGTAACAATCACTTGTTCCAAATGTATTTGATTCAAATGTATTTAAGGCCCCACTTTTCACATGGTGTCCTGTTGTGTGGTCGGAAAGTACTCTTTATTGTTTGATTTGGGTTAATGTCAGAATAAAAGCGAGTTCCTTCAAAATAACACATTCCTTTTTATCTTACCAATTTCTCATATTGTAAGAAGCGGAAGAAGAAACCATAGAGAGCATTCATATTTTCCTTCTGATCAATGAAGTCAAACGTTACAATTATCCATTTTAGAATGAGCACCTATAGGGAGAAGACAGATCTCAGTAAGCCAAAGCAAGGCCAAGACAACAAACCCCTTCTGGAATATGGTCAGCGTGTACAACATCTAGCTGAATCATCACCAGGATAACTAAGTCAGACTGGGGGAAATTTCATTCTTCAGAACCAAGACATCATTACCATGCTTTCCAAGTTACCTGAAAGTCACTAGAACACTTGCGAGCACAGAGCCAAGACACAGCTGAAATAAGCTAATCCTACAAACTTCGGGGTTTGTAGGACTTCCGGGGTGGCGCCATCGGTAATGGCGGATTCCCTCTGACTCGGAGGGACCAGCTCTGCGGGAATCGGGTCTGTACCGCTACGGCGAAGCGGGGACCCTTCAAAAATCACAGGCGGGTGAAGCTTGTGACCGTGGGACTCGGCGGGCACCTTTCGGGCCCCCCCTCAATTTGTAAAGGAGCCCAACTACGGGCTCCGGAGCGAAGAGGGGCTAGTGGCGCGGTGCTGAGAGTCAACTGCTTCTTCCGTGGAGCGAAGCCGCACAGCCGTTACCGGAGAGTGCTACCTTTTTCCTGTGACAATCTGGCTGCAAAAACAACTACCCGTGCGTAGGTTAATTTTGAAAATAAAGGAAAACAAAGACGTAATTTGGCACCGAAGCGGGGAGGCATAAACAGGAAGTCTGCCTTCCGCTCTTTGTAAATAGAGTAAAGTAATGAACATGTAAGCTAAAACCTTGAAAGACGCTTGAAAAGGACTATGATTCTAACATCAAAACAAGTGATTTCCCCCCTTGGCTGCAGGAGAGGAGGGGGGAAAGGTGTGAACTGTATTTTCCTGCAAAAAGAGAGGAAAGGAAGCTAAAATCCACCGCTTAAAACCTGGGAACGGGCTGCCAATGGACAATAAGAATGCCGTACTGTGAAATGTGCTGTTGGTGAATAGAGTACTTTTTGACAGTTAACTCTGCAAGTGAGATACAAGGTTTCTGGCTGGCTTCTCCTGGCTTTAAAGTACCTGGAAAATAACTGAAATTGAAACTGTTGTCTATTTTGTGAATTGGGGGATTAAAAAAGTTTATTATTTTTTTTTAAGGCAACAACTTTTGACTGTTACTGTGTCCCCCTAGAGGAAGCTTGAAATTGTTACAATAACAACTGGGCCAGGGGAATTTTCCACTTCAAAACAAATTCAGGCCGTGGGACTGACCTTGGGCTTTAACTAGAGTGTTATGGCAGATGGGAAAGAAAAGATAGATTTGCCTCAGGAAAAAACAACGAGGTCTGGCAGATCTTTTCGCCCAGACACTGGGCTGCAGCGAAGAGCATCAACATCTGGCCCCTCTGCATCATCAGGGGCTGCATTTGTACAACCTAAACCTAAAGGAATGGCAACCGAAGATGTTTTAGCTCAGGCTTTAGGCAAAATTAATGAATCTCTGGAAAAACTAAGTAAACAAGTAGCTGAAGCATCAATTAAAATTGATCAAAATACTACAAGTATTAACAATCTGGGACAGAAGGTAACTACTAACACAGAAACTATTGAGAAACTGCTACAGGAATCTACTTTGACCAGAAAGACAGCTGAAGAAGCAAAAGAAATAGCAGTTTCTGTAGAAGAGAAGATACCACCGATACATAGACAACTTGAGGGCCACAGGTCGATATTGTCTATGATTGAATTGAAGGAGAAACAAACGAATTTCAGGATCAGGGCCGTACCTGAACTTGAGAAAGACAATCTGACTCACTTTCTTATGCAGGAATTTGCAGACTTTTGGGACCTAGATTTGGAGAAGGAAGATTTTAAGAAAGTGAGTGCTTTCAGGCTTGGAAGAGGAGGGAAGAAGAACAGGGTGAGAGACTGTTTGATCCGAACAAAAGAGGAGAGAGACAAAATCTTGAGTCTGCACTTTCAGAAGACCCTGGAAATACATCAGTCAAGAGTGGAGATATTTAAAGACATCCTGAAATATCTTTTGGACCTGAGGTCCAGCTACGGAGATTTGGTTGTCCTGTTGAGAAGCAACAGAATTATCTTTAGGTGGAGATTTCCCCAAGGCCTATCTTTCAGCTTCAAAGGAAGAAAGATAAAAATAAGATCAGTGGACGACAAAGAAAGATTTTTGAAAGACCACGGAGAAGACCTGCAGAAAGAATCTGGAGAAGAGCTAAGAGCACTAGAAAGAGGAATATTAGACATAGCAAAACTACCTTTTGGACTGGACTGCCTAGAGGAGGTGATACCACCGACAGAGCAGGAACAGGCACTTGGCGCAGTTGGAGGAAAAGTAAAGTAACTACATCATGGCTCTGCAACTATTAAGCTGGAATACTAATGGTCTCAACTCCCCCCAGAAAAGGAAAAGAGTTTTTCATTTATTAAAAAAGGAACAATTGGACTTGATTTGTCTACAGGAAACACATGTGATAAGGCTACATAGAAAAGTATTGATTAATAAAAGACTGGGTCAGGAGTTTACCTCATCGGACAAAGTTAAAAAAAGGGGAGTAGTGATTTATGCAAAGGAGAGACTATCACCGAAATTTATCTTTAAAGATGACCAAGGAAGATTTGTGGCAATTGAAATTCAAATACAAGGAGAGAAATTCTTAATAGTGGGAGTTTATGCACCAAACGAGGGGAAATCTGAATTCTTTAAAAAGTTGCATGAGACCTTGATGGACTATTTGGACTATAATGTGATTTTGATGGGAGATATGAACGGAGGCACAAAGACAGGTAGTCACTAAGGATGGTAGACTACCGAAAACCTTTTTTGAGATGACAGACAACTTGGATTTAGTTGATATCTGGAGAACAAAGAATCCCTTGGCAAGAGAGGGAACCTTCTTCTCTGAAGCCAAAATGACATGGACAAGAATTGACCAAATATGGGTAACTAGAGGAATGGCACCAAAGACAAGAAAAGTAGAAATTTGTCCAAAAAACCGCTCCGACCATAATGCTGTGAAGATGGAGATGAAACTAACACCAACTGGCTCTTTCAGATGGAGGATGAATGACACCTTATTTAAAGATGAAAAAGTGATTAAGAAGGCCCAAAAAAACCTTGAGAGACTATTTCGAGATAAATATGAACACCAATGTTGAAAAAAGAGTAATCTGGGACGCAGGCAAAGCTATTATGAGAGGGTTCTTGATACAACAGAATGAAATAAAGAAGAGAATTCAAAATGAGAAGAAGGATAAAATATTGGAGAAAATAAAGGAAAGTGAAAAGAAATTGAGAGCAAAACCAAAGTCGCAAGAGATCTTGAGAGAAATAAAGCTATATCAAGTACAATACATGAAAATGATGAATCAGGAGATAGAATGGAAAATTAAACAAATGAGACAAAAGACATTTGAGTCGGCTAATAAATGTGGGGAATTGTTGGCCTGGCAAATGAAAAAAAGACAAAAATTAAACACTATTATAAATTTAGAAGTGGAAGGAAAGAACATACAGAACCCAGTCGAGATTAGAAACTGTTTCCAGAGGTATTTTAAACAATTATATACACAAGGGCCACAGAAAGAAATTGATTTAGATCGATTTTTGAAAATAAATGGATTACAAAAAATCTCTCAAGAAAATAAATTAATGCTGAACTATAAAATAACTGAACAGGAGGTAGAAGGTGCCATTCAGAATATGCAATTAGGTAAATCTCCAGGACCGGATGGACTGACTTCTAGATATTACAGATCCTTAAGAGAATGGTTAGTACAACCTTTAAAGGAAGTCTGTAATGAAATAATGGATGGGAAAAGGGCACCAGAGTCGTGGAAGGAAGCGTATATCACACTTATACCGAAAACAGAGACTGAAAAGACGCAGCTTAAGAACTACCGCCCCATATCACTGCTTAATGTGGATTATAAAATTTTTGCAGACATTTTGGCTAAAAGACTAAAAATAGTGTTAGTGGAAGAGATTCATAAAGATCAAGCAGGCTTTCTCCCGGGTAGACACTTGTCTGATAATATGAGAAACATAATTAATATTTTACAAAAATTACAAGTGAATATTAATATCAAGGCAGTTTTGATATTTGTGGACGCGGAGAAAGCTTTTGACAATATTTCTTGGAGTTTTATGAAGAAGAATCTACAGGGGATGGGGGTAGGCCAAGGTTTAGAAAACGGTATAAGTGCAATTTATTCAGAACAAAAGGCTAAATTATTTCCGGTTTGGATTGCCAGCAGTATGGGAGCGCGGAGAAGTTGCTGAGCGACTTCCCCGAACTGCGCGGGGGTTTTGAGGGGCAACGCAAAGGCACTGCGACCCCCAAAAACTTCCAGGGGGGCCCCCTGGTAGGAAGCGCTACCAGCAGCGTCGGAGAGGTCCGAAGCCTTTTGGAATCTTCTCTATTTTGGGGAGGACTCTGAAGCAATGGGACCGAGAGACGCATTCCGGTAAGCTCTGCGACCCCGTGCAGCTATGTCTCGAGCCCCCGCTGAAAAGTGGCGACAGACTTCCGAAATCTTTTAGAACTGCTGCCTTTGGAACTGAAAGATAAATGTTGAATTGTAAAAATCAGGCAAATAGACCTTAAGGTGCAGCAGATGTTAATGGATTAAGTTAAGGAGCCCGACCTGTATTTCGGAGCTAAGATGGCGCTGGGAAGCTAATCGGAAGAGCGAGACAAAGTAACAAGCTTCACCCGCTGTAGAACAAAGAGAGGGAAGCCCCCGCCGGGGATTTCGCGGGGCAAAGTAACTACTAAAAGAAGTGTACAAATGAAAGGAAACTTTAGAGACTTTGTATTGAAAAGTGGACTATTGGAGAGCTGGATAGAAAGTTAAAGGGGAAATCGGGAGGAGCGAACGGAGAAACTTTAGAAGTGGGGAAGACAAACAGAGGGGAAAGAGAGAGCAAGTCAGCCTGAAGGCTTTGGCAAATTCCCCCCCTCCACCAACCCCCGCTCCGTCAACTCCCACGACGGATTAAAACTACCCCGACCCGCCGTACCTGCGTTCTTTTTAGCTCTCCAGCTTTTGTAGCCTGTTGCCATACTGTTTTAACACCAAAAGGAACACAGCGCGCAAGTCCCTGTGTGTGAGAAGAAACAGCCTGCTTTTGTCTGGGGGATGTCCGGTCGGGCTTACCTGAAGCTGGTCTCCCCAAAGGACTTAGAGACTGGGAAGGAACTTTTCGCCTCTTTCTTTTTGGATTGAGCCTGCGTCGCTGAATCAGCCGTTTCCTTGACGTCTGCCTCTTCTTTTTGAGACTGGGATTAGACTTCTCATTTTTGAATTCAAACTCTTCCCCCTCCCCCTCTTGGAGAAACCCAAACTTGGCAGAGAAACCCTGAAACTCTAGGGATCTCTGTGTTGGAATTCTGCCTGGGTCAGAGGAATGTGCCACAGCGTAGGCACCGGCAGATATTCCTGTCGACCTCCCCGCGTCTCCACTCTGCTGATAAGCAGGCGAGGTCCCGGCGATTCATCTCAGATATGTGAGAGGAACACACCGTTCATCCTCTCTCCCCTTTGGTGTCCCCCAGGAGGGGAAAGAAGCAGACAGAAAACTATTTACATCTTTTATTTCTGTCTCTCATATCAGTACAGAGAAACATGTCTGCACTCGACAACAGCAAGAAGAAACTCCACCCATGTACTTCCAGTACAGGTCATATGACACACACACTGAGCTAACATCCGGTGCTCAGTACAGAATGGACTGCCCCTTTGTTTCCATGGCAACAGTCACAAACATCCTGTCTGGCTTTCCAGCCACAAGCAGCTGACTGAGCTGCTGGAGCCTTTGCTTGCTGCAGCATTGGTGCTTTATGGTAACACTCTGTCCCAGCGTCTGCCTTTCTGCCTCCCCTCCCCCCCACCTGTCCCTCCCCTTCCCATGCCCACCTCCCCTATTTTTCTTTGTATTTCAAGCCCTTCGACCGCTGGTTGCGTCTAAGGAAATATTAACAGGATAAGAACCCTTGCTTACCTAGCCAGGCAGCAACACTGCATGCGGCTGATTTAAGAAAATAGGACAAGAACCTGTTATACGGGGGAACGGATTAAGCCAAACAAGTGGCTGAAAATCAAAAGAGAAGTCTTCATATTACCTGCCTTATTTAAACTGTATTAACTTCTTTATTGCTTCTCCTTTGGGTCACACCTCCAGTATATCCTAACATTCCCCTTCCCTCTCATCTTTGGCTTTTTTACACCTTTACCTTTCAGCGGAAATTCATCTTTTTTATCAGCTAAGTGCAAGGATATGTAAATTAGACGGGAAGGCCCCCAGTATGGTACAAGAGATTTAATTGTGTACCGAGTGTGAAAATAGAGGGGACAGATTTACATTGACCTAAAAGATATCACTAACATAAACATTGCTTGAATCCAGGGAGCAGGTCAACGTAACTCTTTTTGTGATATCCAAAATACCCAAGATTGCATGTCCTGCCGGCAAAACCACAAAAACCCTTAAGTTAATTCATTGTGAGGGGTGGGAGGTGGGGAGGGGAGGGAGGTGGACAGATGACGGGGAGAGACGGAAAGAAGGCTGTGGGAACACCAATGGATAGGAGAACTTCAAGGCAAGAGGAAATAAAAGATTTAGATGCATTATGGCTGAAAATAAAAGAGGAACTCAGACAGAATGAAACACGTATAGAAAAAAAGTTAGGAGAGATGCAGGAATCCTTTGATAAAAAGATTGAAGTTGTTACAGGGGAACTCTCAAACAAAATAAAAGATTTAACAGTCAAAACAAAGTCTTTAGAAGAATTAAATAAAAAAATGCAAAAAGATTTGAGAGACCAGAGAAAAGAAGCTGAAAAAGCTAAAGAAAATTTTGGAGAATTGAGTAAAACTCAAGAACAGGTGTTAGACAACCTAGCCTTGATGGAGATGAAACAAAAGCAGTTAAACTTAAAATTCAGAGGAATAGGGGAAGAAAGAGAGGAAGATATAAAAGGGAAAATGATCAAAGAACTTGCGACTTGGCTTGTATTGAAAGAAGAAGAGGTTGCGCAAAAGATAGAAAACGCTTTTAGAATAAAAATAAGACCCAAACAAAACAGATTGAAAAAAGTCCCAGGAGATTGTCTAGTGATCTTCAAATCGATAGACATGAGAAATATGATTTTGAGGGAGAGCTACCAGAAGAAACTGGTAATTGATGGAAAACCAATTATTATTTTTAAAGAAATTCCAATCAGATGACTTCGGAAAAGAGAGGGCTATAAACAAATAGTTGGTATTTTAAGGAAAAATGGCATACAACATAGATGGGAATTCCCAGAAGGGATTTCCTTTTTTTACAAAGGGAAAAGATTTAAGATAACTGATAACCAGGAAGTCAGCAAATTTTTACGTAGATACGAAAAGGACCTCGGGGGGGGTGGAGGAAAGACATGGGGAGAGGGATGGAGAGAGGGAAGAAAGAGGGGGGTGTTTGGAGGAGAGACTGGAGAGGGAGGGAGGAGCCGGGGGAGGAGGGGATGAAGATGAGGGGGAGGAGGGGGAGGAGGAGGAGGAGGAAGAGGTCGAAGAACAAACAGAAGACAAACCCACCCGAGTCTAAACAGACAAAAACCAAACCGGGAAATTACTGACTTATTAGTAGACAAAAGTGATAATGAACCTTAAAATCGTAACATGGAATGTAAATGGTTTGAACGAAAAAGCCAAAAGGAATAAAATTGCAAATGTGTTGAAAAAGGAAAAATTGGATGTAATCTGTATTCAAGAAACTCATGTAGCTAAAAAGCATAAACATGTCCTAACAAACAAACTCTTGGGTACGGAATTTATAAACTCTACGGAAGAAAAAAAAAGGGGGGTGGTAGTATATGTGAAGGAAAAATGGGAACCAAAAATGATATACAAAGATGAGGAGGGGAGGATACTAGGGGTTCAAATCAAGTTCCAGGGAGAAAAGATTAATGTAGTTAACATTTATGCCCCAAATACAAACAAACCTGAGTTTTTCAAGAAATTAGAACAAGTATTATTAGATTTAGATGACAACAAGACGATATTATTGGGAGACTTCAACGCGGTGCCGTCACCAGAAAGGGACAGACAAACGGAAAACAGAAAACGAAATCAAGGAAAGTTACCGAAATCATTCCAAGATTTGGAAGAAAACCTAGACTTAATAGACATATGGAGATATAAACACCCAACAGAAAAGCAGTTCACCTTCTTTTCCGAAGCACATAAAAGCTGGGGCAGAATAGATCAGATCTGGACCTCGAGAGCACTTACTCTAAGAACAATAAGTTGTGAAATTCACCCAAGAACATTTTCGGATCATAACATGATAACTTTGGAAATCAAAGGGATAACACAGGGAAGCTTCAGATGGAGATTAAATGAATACCTATTAGAAAATGACGACGTTATTGAAAAGGCCAAAACCACCCTAAAAGAATACTTTAACTTAAATCTAAATACAGGAACAAGCATAGAAGTGGTCTGGGACGCCAGTAAGGCGGTAATAAGAGGTCTATTTATTCAGCAAAACAACTACAAGAAGAAGATAAGACAGCAGAAGCAAGAAGAAATACTTAAGCAGCTAAGAGAGTATGAGAAAAAATTAACAGACCACCCGAAGGATGAGCAAAGTATTTGAGCAATAAAAATGTTACAAACACAATATTCGATGCTGACGAGTCAAGAAATTGAATGGAAAATCAAACTAATGAAGCAAAGATACTTTGAGTCAGCGAACAAAACAGGGAAATTTCTGGCCTGGCAATTGAGAAAAAGACAGAAACAGAATATGATAAATAAAATAAAAGTAGAGGAAGATCTGATAGTAGACCCAATTAAAATACAAAAAAAGTTTCTGGAATTTTATGAAGAACTATATAAGAAGGGGGAAGAGGACCTAACGCAAATAGAAAGATATCTAAAGAGACATAAAGGGAAGACCATCACGGAGGAAGAAAGATTTCAACTAAACAAACCCATTAACATAGAAGAGGTTCAAAATGCTATAAAAAAAATGAAAATAGGAAAAGCTCCAGGTCCGGATGGTCTTTCGGCCAAATATTACAAAGTTTTAGGAAATCAACTATCATTGGTGCTCTGTGATACAATGAACAACATCTTGAGAGGAGGGAAAATACCTGAGTCGTGGAGGGAAGCCTTCATAACATTAATTCCAAAACCGGATGCAGATAAAATGTGTATTAAAAACTACAGGCCAATATCCCTATTGAACAACGATTACAAAATATACGCCGATATTATGGCAAACAGATTAAAAAAGTGCCTATTGAATTTAATTCACAAAGACCAAGCAGGCTTTTTACCAAATAGATTCCTGAAGTGTGAGACACACTATAAACTTGTGAGACACACTATAAACTTAATCGAATATCTGGAAATTAACAACAACATACCAGCGGCCTTGATCTTCATAGATGCCGAAAAGGCGTTCGATAATGTCTCTTGGCCGTTCTTACTAAAGACTATGGAAGAAGCGGGGATAGAGGGAGAATTTCTGAGAGGAATACAGGCAATATATTCAAACCAATCTGCCAAACTGGTGATAAATAACAATCTTACAAACACGTTCCAAATTGAAAAAGGAACCAGGCAAGGTTGCCCCCTCTCCCCGCTCCTATTCATTATGGTTTTAGAAGTCTTGGCAAATAAAATAAGATTAACACCTGAGATCAAAGGGATCAAAATAGGATCAAAAGAGTTCAAACTAAAAGCCTACGCAGATGACTTGATGTTACCCTTAGAAGAGCCGCAAGGGAGCATCGAAAAGGCGCTGGAGATATTAGAAGAATATGGCAGACTAGCAGGATTTAAATTGAATAGATCAAAGACCAAAATATTAACAAAGAATTTGAGAAATGATATAAAAGAAAAATTAGAGAGTCAACACGGAATTAAAGTGACTAAAAAAGTAAAATATTTAGGCATTTGGCTTACACCAAAAAATATAAATTTAATTGAAGATAATTATACAATGACCTGGAATAAAATTTAAAAAGATCTGGATGTTTGGAGCAGAGTTAATCTTTCGTGGCTCGGTAGGATGGAGGCAATAAAAATGAACACTCTTCCCAAGATGCTGTTCCTTTTTCAGAATATCCCGGTTATTAGAGGGACCAAAATATTCAAAGACTGGCAGAAAGTCCTCTCAAGATTTATATGGCAGGGAAAAAGGCCAAGGATCAGATACAAACTACTTACAGACCGAAAGGAGAGAGGGGGGATGGCGGTACCCAACTTAAAACTATACTATGAAGCTGCCTGCTTATGTTGGGTGAAAGATTGGATAACTTTGGAGAACACGGATCTGTTGGAACTTGAAGGTGTAGATAACAGGTGGGGTTGGCACGCCTACCTTTGGTTAAATAAAGGAAGAACACATAAGGGCTTTTCAAATCATATCATTAGAGGTCCATTATATGAAGTTTGGGAAAGAAATAAAAAATTGTTAGAACCAAGAACACCCTGGTGGCTGTCCCCAATAGACATTTTATCATTTAAAAAAACAAACCTGGATGAGAAAAATTTAACATACGAAGATTTACTGACAAGCTCCCATGAAAACTGGAAACTAAGACCGTACGAGGAACTGAAAGGAAAGCTGAAGGGTTGGCTACAGTACCATCAGATCAATGCAAGATGGACGGAAGACAAGAAAGTAGGAATGAGCGAAAAGAAATCAAAATTCCAAATCGAAATAATTGAAAGTAAATCTAAATTATTATCCAAATTGTATAATATCTTATTGGAAGAGGATACAAAAGATGTAGAAATTAAAGAAGTTATGGTAAAGTGGGCAAGAGATTTGGGGCACAATATAGAATACGAGAAATGGTCGAAATTATGGAATCAGGGAATAAAATTCTCAGCAAGTGTAGCAATTAGAGAAAATTTAGAAAAGATGATATACAGATGGTATTTAACGCCAGAAAAACTAAATAGGATGTACAAGACCGGTAACAAGGCCTGCTGGAGATGCAAAACAAATGAAGGGAATTTTATACATATGTGGTGGACATGTGAGGGAATAAAAAAATTTTGGAATCAGATATATGATGAACTAAAAAAAATATTTAGACTCACATTTCCCAAAAAACCAGAGGCCTTTTTACTAGGGATGGTTGGAAAAGAAATACCGGAAAAAGATAAAACCCTGTTCCAATACGCAACAGCTGCGGCTAGAATGCTAATCGCCCAAAATTGGAAAAACCCAACTACACCAACGGTGAAGGATTGGCAACTGAAGCTATATGATTTTATAGAATTGGCAAGAATGACGCAAAGAATCAGAAATCAAAAAAATACAAAGTTAAAAGAGGATTGGAATAAATTTATGGTATATAGTGAAGGCAATTCTGGTAACTTAACAACTGCAGTAGGTTTGATTTAACTCTTCCGATGTTATAAACTAAAAACCAACACCAGCTGTAAGATGAACTTATCAAAAGTAGAAACCCGAAATCAGGAGGGAGGGAAGTCGATGTAAACGTGTGGTATGTGTTTTTTCTTTTCTTTTACTTTTCTCTCTTTATTTTTTCTTTTTCTATCTAATGTCTTTTTAATGTTTAATGTCTAACTTTTAATGTTTCTTTTTGGCTGTGCTTCTTTGGATGTGTATGATGAAGGAAATATAATAAAAAGCATTTGGAAAAAAAAAGAACAAAAGGCTAAATTAATTGTTAATAACGTGGTGACGGAGGAATTTAAGATAGAAAAAGGGACACGACAAGGTTGCCCAATCTCCCCACTGCTTTTTATATCGGTCCTGGAGGTTTTGCTGAATATGATTTGAAGGGACCAATTGGTTAAAGGTATACAAGTCGGAGCTAAACAGTACAAATTGAGAGCATTTGCAGATGACTTAGTATTGACATTACAGGAGCCAGAATCTAGTACCAAAAGAGTTTTGGAACTGATTCAAGAATTTGGTCAGGTTGCAGGATTTAAACTGAATAAGCTAAAAACAAAGGTCTTAGAGAAAAATTTAACAGCAATTGAGAGAGAGAGGTTTCAGAATGAGACAGGATTAGTACTGGTTAAGAAAGCGAAATACCTGGGGATTAACATGACAGCCAAAAATGGGAATCTATTTAAAGACAATTATGAAAAATGCTGGACTGAAGTGAAAAAAGATTTAGAAATCTGGTTGTCAGGAAACTGACATCAGAGCAACCGGCGAAGGAGAGGCTCTCCGATTCTGCAGGGGAAGGAACAAGCACAAGGGGGAGACGCAGCTTGATGGAGGGGGAAGGAAATCAGCGTAACACCAAGGAGCCAGGAGAGCAAATGGGAGAAGAGGTGGAAGGGCTCCGGGATTCTTCCTTGGAAGTCAGTGAGGAGAGCCCTGGTCATCCACTACCCACGCCCTCCTTGTGCAGGAGACTCCCGCGCAATGAGAGGCAGAGATGATTGGGATTCAAACAACTCTTATGCTGGCAACGGTTTAAGAAACGCCCACAGACAGACTCTGCGAGCGACTGAGGCAGCCACGCTGAGATGGGCTGTGCAGTCAGGACGGTTTAACCCAGGCAGCCAAGCTCCCAAAGGGGACAGTTTACGCACGAGTAACTCCAAACCATTACAGCAGTCTGTCTGTCACCGAAAGTTGCTCATGCGCAACAAGTAGGCGGCATCATGAGTAAGACTGGAGAAGTCAGAGCCACGGAGGGGGCTGCTGGAGGACAATCGCTGGAGGAGAGAAACCGCGACTTGGAACAGCACATAGCCCTCTTGACAGCGAGGCTGGACGAACGACGGTCTCAGGATGCCCAGGGGAGGCCCACCCCCATAGCAAGGAAGGTACCGGGACTGGTGCATAAGTTTGGGGGGAGACCTCAGGATTATGGGGCGTTTAGAACAGAAATAGAATACGCCTTGAAACTGCAACAGAGCGATTTTGAAGATGATGCATCGCGGGTTGCTTACGTTGTGGGGCACCTGCAGGATGGGGCTAGAGAGTGGATCAGGCCCCCTTATGGTGACGCAAAATGCTGCCATGCAGGACCTGGGGAAATTTTTCCAGGCGATGGACGCAATGTTTTGCACTGATGTGCAGCAAAGTGTGACAAAACGGGAACTGATGAACTGTAAGCAGGGAGACCAGTCAGTTAGAGACTACTGGTCACGTTTTGCAATGATAGTTCACCGTCTCGGGTGGCAGCTGGACTCTGAACCCATACAAATGTTGTTTGAGGAGGGGTTGTCACCAACGGTCAAGGATGAGCTTTCGCGCGCACCCCGCCCACAGTCCATGGATGAGCTGACCAAAGCAGCACTTGCGATTGGTGTACGGCAGGAAGCGCGAGCGCAGGAGAGGCGGGAGAGGAGAGAGCAGCGTTGCCATGACTACCGCATTCCTGAAATACCAAGGCAGCTTTCCCCGCCGGAGGAGCCAATGGAAATAGGTGGCGCGTGCGCCCAGGAGGTTTCAAACTCCAGCGAAGGTCGCAAGAGGGAGGGAAAGGACTTTAAAACGACCAAGAAATGTTTCCTCTGCCAGCGGCCAGGACATTTTGCCAGAGTCTGCCCGCAGAGAAAGGCTTGGCAAGGAATGGTGGGGGCCGTGGGAGGCGAGGAGGAAAAGCAACAGACACAGGAGCAGGGAAACGGGAACGCTTGGCTGCCAATCAGCGGGCACAGCAGCCAGGCCAGCAACCAGTGAAAGTGCCCAAACCAGATCCCCCAAGGGCAGCAATAGCCATTGAGGTGGTGCTAGAACTCCCGAATGGGCACCCAGTCAAGGTTCAGGCGATGCTGGACTCAGGGAGCTCCTGCAAATTCTTCAGCAGGGACTTTGCATTAGATCATCAGCTTCACTTGCTACCTTTGGATTTTCCCTTGCAAGTAACCACCATTGATGGGAGGGAGCTTATTGGAGGGGAAGTGACCCACCAGACCCCACCAATGAGAATGCGGGTGTCTAGGCACTCAGAGACGATCGCCTTTCACGTTGCCTCATTAGCGGGGCCCCCAATAATATTAGGAATGAGCTGGCTAGCACAACATGATCCCGTGGTGGCGTGGCATCAGAGGACTGTCAGCTTTGGGTCAGCCTACTGCCTGGAGCACTGCCTAGGAGGGGAAACACCCAGGATGAGTGTCGCCCGAGTGGCAGGAATGGCAGTAGGACGGAAGGGGGAGGTGCCGCCACAATATGCTGATCTGAAGGAGGTCTTCAGTGAGAAGGAGGCAGATAGGCTACCACCCCACAGGCCCTTTGACTGCCAAATCAATTTGCTCCCGGGTGCACAGCTGCCGGTGGGTAAGCTGTATGCCATGTCAGACAGGGAGATGAAGGAGTTACGGGAGTTTATTGACAAGAACCTAAAGAGGGGATTCATAAGAGAGTCGAAAGCAGTGGGGGGCAGTCCGGTGTTTTTTGTGGACAAAAAAGACACGGACAAACCCAGGCTTGTAGTGGACTTTAGGGCCGTAAATTCGGTGTCGGAACCAGTGACTTTCCCAATACCCAGAATTGACGACATTTTGACGAGGGTGAGGAAGGGAAAGATTTTTACCAAACTAGACCTCAGGGGGGCTTACAACCTGATCAGGATGAGGGAGGGGGATGAATGGAAGACCACCATGTTCACCCCCCTAGGGGCCTTTGAATATTTAGTTATGCCTTTTGGATTACAATCAGGCTCCACCTGTTTTCAAGGGTTCATGCACCATGTGTTGGGGTCTCTGCTGTATAAGAACTGTGTGGCCTTCCTGGACGACGTCCTGATTTATTCGGAAAGCGGGGAGCAACATGTACGAGATGTCAGGGAAGTGCTACAACGATTGCAGAAACACCAGTTGTGGGTCAAGCTAGAGAAATGTCAGTTTCATGCCAGAGAAGTGGAATTTCTGGGGTACAAGTTGTCTGACAAGGGCTTAGCGATGGACCCAAGCAAGGTGCAGGCAGTGTTGGAATGGAAGCCCCCAAGGACACGGAAGGACGTACAAAGGTTCCTAGGTTTCAGCAACTTCTATAGGAAGTTCATAAAGAACTTTGCTCACTTGACCGCACCCGTCACAGACTGTCTCAGTAGCAAAAAGAAGTTTGTGTGGATGGAGGAAGCTCAGCAGTCCTTTGAAAGATTGAAGAAGGCGTTCGCGTCGGAAGAGCAACTATTACACGTAGACTTGGAGAAACCCCTGAGGCTAGAGACCGACGCGTCTGACAGAGCCATCGGGGCGGTCCTTTTGCAGCCCGGGCGGAGGAAACAGGAATGGAAACCGTGTGCCTTTTTCTCAAGGAAGCTGAGCAAGTCGGAGCAAAACTATGCTGTGTATGACCGAGAACTGCTCGCGATCTACGCTGCCTTTCGTCGTTGGCGTCATCTACTGATAGGGGCGCAGCACAAGATCCAGGTTTGTACAGATCACAAGAACTTGGAATACTGGAGGACTGCACGAGTGCTCAACCAGAGACAGATTCGCTGGGCGCAGGAATTCTCCAAGTTTTCTTTTGAAATCCAGTATGTGGCCGGAGAGGAAAACGTGAGAGCGGACGCTCTCTCGTGGAAACCAGAGTACTTCGAAGGAGAGGGGCCGCCGGAGACATGACACATCATACCTGAGGACCGATGGGTGTGTGGGGAAACTCTAGTGGGCAAAAGAGAACTGGCAGGGCTTACTAGGAACGATGAATTCGCACGAACTAAAATCAGGGAGCTCCAAGATGGGAGAGAGGCACCAGAAGGGTTTGAGGAAAAGGAAGGGGTGTTGTACTATAGGGGGGCCATGTATGTACCGGGGGAAGCTCTAAGAGAAAGGGTACTCAAACAACTCCACGACAACCCCACAGCGGGGCACTTTGGACAGCACAAAACGATGATGTTGGTCACCAGACAGTTCTGGTGGCCACGGGTGAGGGAGGATGTACGGGAATATGTGCGAGGGTGCGACCGCTGCCAAAGGGCTAAAGGGGAGCGAACGGTACCAGCAGGTTTACTGGAACCCTTACCCACACCGAGCAAACCCTGGGAGGTGGTGTCCATTGATTTTATGACAGATTTGCCCAAATCACGGGGGAAAACCGCGGTCATGGTAGTAGTCGACTTACTGACCAAAATGTGCCATTTTATAGCCTGCTCACATGCGGTGACGGCCGAAGAGACGGCACGATTGTTCGTAGAGCACATTTTCAGGTTGCATGGCGCCCCCTTGAGGGTTATCTCCGACCATGGAAAACAATTTACTTCCCGGTTCTGGAGGAAGCTCATGAGCTTGCTGCAAGTAGAGGTGGGGTTATCGACAGCAAGGCACCCAGAGACCAATGGGCAAGCGGAAAGGGCAAACAGTATACTTCAACAATACTTACGCTGCTACGTCAGCGAGAGGCAGAATGATTGGGTAGAGAAACTAGCGCTGGCGGAATTTGCGTACAATAACGCTGAACACGTGTCGACGGGAATGAGTCCGTTTATGGCCAATTATGGGTGCCATCCCAGAGCTTTCCCGGGGAGTGAGGAGCAAAGCTGGAGTGTACCCGCGGTGGAGCAGTTCGTGGAAGAAATGGAGGCCCTACACCAGCAACTCAAGATGAACTTAGAGAGGGCTAAGGCGACTTACAAGAAGCAAGCAGACAAGCACCGCAGGGAAGGGGAAACCATACGGGTGGGGGACCGGGTGTGGCTGTCCACTCAAGGGTTACCATTTAAGGGAGGGTGTAAGAAGTTGCAGCCCCGACGGCTGGGGCCATTTGAGGTAACACAACAGGTAAACCCCGTAGCATTCAAGCTCAAGTTGCCCGACAGTATGAAGATACACCCTGTGTTCCACAGGTCCTTGCTCTCACCACACAGGGAGGGGCGGGAATTCCAGGGGCGGGAGGTAGGAGTCATCCCACAACCGCAGGTAGAAGAAAGGGAACACCAGAGCTCGGCCACGGAAATAATTGATTCGAGGTGGCGAGGGCGTCAGGTGGAGTACTTGGTGGCTTGGGAAGGGAGCCCAGGTCAGAAAACACGTGGGTCCCCGCGGAAGCCGTCAATGACAGGTATATGGTGGAAGTATTCCATCGCCGGTTCCCAGACAAACCCAAACCCTTGGAGAGATTCTGGGAGGAACAATTTGGAACCACAGATGACGAAGAGAGTTTCGAGGGGTTTTCAGAATCCGAGGAAGAATCGGACTGGGAAGGTCACCCAGTGGGTGGGAACCAAGGCAGGTGGACAGAGGTTTTCGAATCCACTGAGATGGGTGACGATTCCTTCAGAGGTTTCCCCGTCTCGTCGGCCGAGGAAGAGAGAGAAATCGATTCCACAGGTCGAGCGGGGGTTGGGGGGGGTCCTGGAGGGGAGGTGGATGTCAGGAAACTGACATCAGAGCAACAGGTGAAGGGGAGGCTCTCTGATTCTGCAGGGGAAGGAACAAACACTAGGGGGAGACGCAGCTTGATGGAGGGGGAAGGAAATCAGCGTAACACCAAGGAGCCAGGAGAGCAAATGGGAGAAGAGGTGGAAGGGCTCCGGGATTCTTCCTTGGAAGTCAGTGAGGAGAGCCCTGGTCCTCCACTACCCATGCCCTCCTTGCGCAGGAGACTCCCGCGCAATGAGAGGCGGAGATGATTGGGAGTCAAACAACTCTTATGCTGGCAACGGTTTAAGAAACGCCCACAGACAGACTCTGCGAGCGACTGAGGCAGCCACGCTGAGATGGGCTGTGCAGTCAGGACAGTTTAACCCAGGCAGACAAGCTCCCAAAGGGGACAGTTTACGCACGAGTAACTCCAAACCATTACAGCGGTCAAATTTGAAGCTTTCACTGTTAGGCCGTATTGCTGCGATAAAAATGAATGTATTGCCTAGAATGTTGTTTCTGTTTCAAACATTGCAAATTTTGGATAAAATGGATTGCTTCAAGAAGTGGCAGAGAGATATTTCTAGATTTGTCTGGCAGGGCAAGAAGCCTAGAATAAAATTTAAAATACTAACGGATGCAAAGGAAAGAGGTGGATTTGCCCTGCCAGACCTTAAACTTTATTATGAATCAGCAGCTTTTTGCTGGCTGAAAGATTGGCTGCTTCTTGAAAACACAGACATTTTGGATTTAGAAGGTTTTAATAATGTATTTGGATGGCATGCATACTTGTGGTATGATAAGGTCAAAGCACATAAAGCATTTCAAAATCATATTGTCAGGAAAGCATTGTTTAATGTCTGGATAAGATATAAGGACCTACTTGAAAATAAAACCCCAAGGTGGTTGTCACCGATGGAAGCGAAGGCTCAGAAAAAGCTCAATATGGAGGCCAAATGGCCGAAATATTGGGAAATTTTGGAACAAGAGGGAGACAGACTGAAATTGCAGAGTTTTGAAAAACTAAAAAATAAAGTGCGAGATTGGCTTCATTATTATCAGATAATGGAGGCATATAATTTGGACAAGAAACTTGGCTTCCAGGTGGAAAAATCAAAATTGGAAACAGAACTGTTAGAACCCAAAACCAAGATTTTGTCAAAGATGTATAACTTGCTGTTGAAATGGAATACTCAGGATGAAACGGTGAAATCTGCTATGATTAAATGGGCACAAGATGTTGGACATAATATAATGATGGCTGACTGGGAACAGTTATGGACCACAGGTATGAAGTTTACGGCATGTAATGCCTTAAGAGAGAATATTATGAAAATGATATACAGGTGGTACATGACCCCAGTCACGCTTGCAAAAATCTATCATTTGCCCGATAATAAATGTTGGAAATGTAAAGAAATTGAAGGTACATTCTTTCACCTTTGGTGGACGTGCCCAAGGATTAAGGCTTTCTGGGAGATGATCTATAATGAAATGAAAAAGGTATTCAAATATACCTTCTTGAAGAAACCAGAGGCCTTTCTCCTGGGCATAGTCGGCCAATTGGTGCCAAAGAAGGATAGAACTTTCTTTATGTATGCTGCAACAGCAGCAAGAATACTTATTGCAAAGTATTGGAAGGCACAAGATTTACCCACTCTGGAAGAATGGCAGATGAAGGTGATGGACTACATGCAACTGGCGGAAATGACTGGCAGAATCCGAGACCAGGGAGAAGAGTCGGTGGAAGAAGATTGGAAGAAATTCAAAGATTATTTACAGAAATACTGCAAAATTAATGAATGTTAGAATGATGTTGGATTGAAGTTAAGTGGTTTTTAGCAGCAATGTTAAAAGGAATATGTAAAAATGGATTGTTAACAGGTGATAATTTAAAGTTATTATATTTTAAGATAAGAGATTAAGATAAAATCAAAGAGGGAAAGGATTTGCTTAACTAACTAATTTGAACTGGAATACAAAAAGGGAGGTGTGAGGAGGTCGGGGAAACAAGCAAATGAAAGATAAGAAATGGAAAGACTAATCTGTTTTTTAATTGTTTTTATCTTTTATTTTCATTTTGTATTTTTTTTCTTTCTTTCTTTTTTCTTTCTTTTTTTCTTTGCTTATTTTTGTAATATGTTGAAACTTTAATAAATATCTTAACAAACTTCGGGGTTTGTAGATGGTTGTAAAGGTTGCTGAAAGGTTTCTAGTTCACTAGTTGGAAACAGCTTCCAGGCTTGGCAGGACCAAGGTTGCTTTGTAACTGTTCCTGTCTGCCTGCTTGCCATCGTGCATATTTGTAAACCATTTCTGCCAAAATATATACATCTGCAATCGTAGTTTCTGGAAGCAGACCCTGCAAGAGTGCACACTCCACGAAGTCCATATGAAGAGTGTTACGGAATGGAGGGGGGGCATATGAACAAAGTCTTACTCCCGAGTAAGAGACGTAGAGCCCGAGGCGATGACCTCAAGGGAACCCTGCCACACTAGGACTCCCCTCGCCCCGTCACAACGTTGCACCAAGCACCGCACAAAAGTCCAAAACCCCGAGAAGAAAGCGCCATTTCTGACCCCGTATCCCGATGCTATACATGATCGATGTATTTGATGAATGAACAATGTATTTGCATGAGGATGCGCTCTAGCCAATCAGATGGCGTTGAATGAAGCCCTTCAGCCAATCGCAGCAATGCAATGGCTCTGCAGAGGCAGCTCACCGCTGACAAGGTGATGACAGCTCCTGCTGCGAGAACAACGGACTGAGTCCCTCGAAACCTCGTTCCCCTGTTAATCCAATCAAAACTAGATGTTGTTTAGTCGTTTAGTCGTGTCCGACTCTGTGTGACCCCCTGGACCAGAGCACGCCAGGCCCTCCTGTCTTCCACTGCCTCCCGCACTTTGCTCAAACTCATGCTGGTAGCTTCGAGAACACTGTCCCACCATCTCGTCCTCTGTCGTCCCCTTCTCCTTGTGTCCTCCATCTTTCCCAGCATCAGGGTCTTTTCCAGGGAGTCTTCTCTTCTCATGAGGTGGCCAAAGTATTGGAGTCTCAGCTTCAGGATCTGTCCTTCCAGTGAGCACTCAGGGCTGATTTCCTTCAGAATGGAGAAGTTTGATCTTCTTGCAGTCCATGGGACTCTCAAGAGTCTCCTCCAGCACCAGAATTCAAAAGCATCAATTCTTCGGCGATCAGCCTTCTTTATGGTCCAGCTAGATACAATGTAGCAATGTCAGGCCAGGCCACTTCCGAAAAGAACCGCCTGTATTAAAAAAGCTTAAAAACACTTGGAAATTCATAGAAAACCACCGGTTTCACCGATTCTCTTCAATCCACCGCCAGTCTGCGTCGTTGGCCAAGGACTTGGGAACCCCTCGGTCCCCGCCAGTATTCCCCAAGCAGGAGGTCACCTACTCATAGGAAGGTACTTTACCCGTAGGTGACAATCGCTGGGCAAAAGCTCTCCTCCGGACTTACCCAGGCAGACTATGCAAACCAAAGTTCTATTATCCTCTTGCAGTAGGTGCTTAGAATGTACTTGGGTGTCGAGACCCCACAGCCACCCCCTCGTTGGAAATGACTCACACAAGGACATGAATATTAGGTTTCTGTTACTGGGCAAATTTTGGCCACGACTTTATTGAAATTAAAGAATGTGAGCGGTATTGGCTTAGGCATTGGTTGGACCTGACTATATCTGACTCCTGCCCATTGTGCAGGAAGTCCCAGTAAGGGTAAGCCACCGGTAGGGGGAGCCCTGTCGATGCGAACCAACTCAAGCTCCCCCTGGTGCTCCCGTCGAGGTCGTGTCAAGGCCTTAGCCCCCCAGCCGGGCTTCAGACTAGATCAACACCCCCGGATTCCTGTAACGGAATACCCTTAAGCATGGAGGGGCAGGTGTTGGCCACACCTCCCCTCCCCCACACAAGGTCAAACAATGCCTAACTGCAACCCTAACAAAGTTGTGACGATTGCTACGAGGTAGGCGAAAACCAAGTGGCCAGTGCCAATTTGCCAAGTGGTAAAATTCCTACCAGGCCCCTCGGACAACCAAGGCGACCAACCCAAGTCCATAGCAAGGCCATTGCCTAACCTGCAAAATAGGGAGGGAGGGCGGGTGATTGAGGAAGCGAGCCAAAGAGGAAGTTCTCTGTGTTACGATATGGATGCAATGCAGCTGCCAACTGCTAGCTTGAAAACAAAACATGATGGGAATGTTGGGACTGTCCGTGGGAAAAAGAGGGACAGTCAATTCACAGGGCAATGCACCGGAATTAGCTCAGAGTGTAATATGAGCTCTTCCTATTGTTCCTGTACAGGAAGTACAGGAAGTGTTGGTCTCTCGACTGCTGGAGCTTGAAGAGAGCAGTCATGTTTTTTGTAACGCTGCAAAGACAGAAATAAAGGCATGTAAATACGTTTCTGTCTATCTCTTTAACCTGCTGGGGGGGCAAGAAAGAGGGGGGGTGTTCTTCTCACGCTGAGAAGAATCACGTATCGCGACCTTAACCTGGATCTTGCTGGGGAATGCAGACAGGGAGGTCAACAGGAGATCAAGCCGGATGCCTGGAGAGTTGCCAGTTACTACTGATATAGCCTTGAATTCCGACACTCTGGGGGTTGGCTGGCCAGGCTCTGACGTGGCCGGGATCCCATAGGCAATGGGGGACAGAGTCCCCCGCCCCTGGTGGGGAGTGGGTGGCCCCGTGGTCCACCGCAACTCCTCCCCACTGGGAAGTGGAGCGGATTTCCCAAGACATATCCTGTATTTGCATGTTACCCCAACACATTCCTCCTATGTTAATCATGTATAACCCTCCCCTTTTCTGTTGGAGTGGTGATGTTTAGCGAACTGTCTGCTGGTATAAGATAGGAACTTTTAAAAGTCCTTGTCACCCCATTCTCGGGGTTCAATTCCTCTCTGAACCTGTTGCGCAATAAACTTTGGTCTCCGCTATTTGCTCCGGTTGGTGGCTGGACTCCTTCTTTGTTCCGCAGGGACCCACGGGCTCTGAGCAGCCTCCCACCCTCTTGAGAGAAGAAAGATGGCTTTTGCTCCCACTGCAGTGTTGTAATCTAAATAAGCACATCTTCCTACAAGTGAATAGTAGCCACCTATCTGGGGGAAAATAAAGTGGTATGCTGAGAGACATGGTTACGGTGGAGAGCAAATCTGTGTTCCACAATCCGAACATCCCGAGAGATACCAGATGGCAGCTTTTTTTTACTGTGTCCACAGAACTCAATGAAAGCCAACCAATGGTTTTGCAGTTGCTTTCCATGGACATTTTGCAACCAAGCACAGAATTCCTTGAACCTCGGAAACGCTTCTGATTTCTGCCTGAGCACGAACACATGAATGTACCTGGAAAAAGCATCAATCAATACCATGAAGTGCTTTGCTCCACCTAGAGAGGTTGCAAGTGGACCAACAAGGTCTGCGTGGACAGTCTGGTAGGCTTTAGATGCCCACCTGCCAGAAACCTTGCCCTATTGAACTGTGTGTCATCATGATGGCCTTGGCCGGTTGTGAGTTGTGAAGGCCGCTTCCTGCAAGGCCCATTCCACCTGGCCTGGGGGGCAGGGCCCAGACACCAGCTCTACTAAAGAGGCTCCTGGTGAGACCAGAGGGACATCGCTCGGCCTGACAAGAAACCCAAACTATTGGATTCTTTTGCCCCATCTTTTTGTGCCTGCTCAACAGCCGTGTCATGGTTATGATCATATTTTATTCTCTTGGGAAGCCCCTTCACCACGGCAAGGCAGTGATCCATGAAGGGGTCAGATTATTTAGATTTGGTAAATAATTCTTATTGCTATTCTTATTGTATTGATTATTATAATTGATTTCTGTAGTTCTGACGGTTTAGCTGCCTTGAGCATGAAAATAGAAAGGCAGGATACAAACCTAATCTAATAAAGAGCCCTCCTCCTCCTGAGCCTGGGGCAGGACCGTAGCCTGAGAGGGAGAGGGTTGCACAGTTCCCCGATTATTTTGGAGGAATTCCACACCACACATTTAAAGCTCTTACACCACTTGAAAGAGTCCAGGCTTTCCCTCAAGAATCCTGGGAACTGTAGTTTGCCAAGGGTGCTGAGAGATGTTAGATCTGTAGCAAACAGAGGTTCCCAGGATGTGTTGGGTGAATCTGTGACTCTTAGTGCAATGCTTCTTGAAATGTGTGGTTGTGACCATTGTCCTCATAACAGCACTGGGGTTCGGATTGCAGTGTGTGTGTGTGTGTGTGTGTGTGTGTGTGTGTGTGTGTTGCAGAATGGTTTAATTAGCTCGTTCTCCTCCTAGCACATCGTCTTCATTCAACTCTGGCTGTTGAATGAATGCTTTCTTATAATCATTCTTATGTTTAAGTGGGCTTTGGCCTCCTTCCAGACAGCAGCTTGAAAGGGAAGCAGAGGAAAGCTCAAATGATGACAGAAGGCAGGGGCATCCAACAAGCAAGAGTTCTGGTTTGGATGTGACACTTTTAGACTTCCCCAAGCCATCCCGAAGCCCCAATTTCACTCGGCCCCATTTCACTCTGGTCCATCTGAGTATCTCCTTTCCACCTATGCCTCCCCTCCCCCCCAAATATTCACAATTAAGAAATCAGAAAACAACCCCCACCTCTCTTTCGACAGAACTAGATGGAATGATCAGGCATAGCAACTCCTGCAGAGAGGATAAAACCAAAATGTTTCCAAGGGACACATTTATCAAACAAGATATCTGCCCATAGCTCAGTCAGTAGAGTGTGAGACTCTTCATCTCAGGGTCGTGGGTTCGAGCCCCACGTTGGGCAAAATATCCCTGCATTGCAGGGGGTGGACTAGATGACTCTTGTGGTCCCTTCCAACTCTACAATTCCAGGATATCCTGTGAGGAGTAGTCAACTGAGTTTTACTCAGAAGAGATGCGTCAAAATAAACACAGCCACGTAATTAGTGCCCATCAATTTAAATAGGTCTGCTGTGGAAAGGACTGATGTTGACTACAACCCTGATGTTTTCTGATTATTTTATAGAGCGTTTCCCTCAATACCAAAAAATGGAGGCAGAGACAATTTACTGAATTTCAAAACCACCGAAGCTTTATTGAATGAACGAATCAGTTTGTTACAGTCACATACCAGAATATGGACTTATACAGAGATAGAGAACATGTAGAAGAAGAAGTGGAAGGACAGATCGTGAAGCTGAGGCTCCAATACTTTGGCCACCTCATGAGAAGAGAAGACTCCCTGGAAAAGACCCTGATGTTGGGAAAGATGGAGGGCACAAGGAGAAGGGGACGACAGAGAATGAGATGGTTGGATGGTGTCCTTGAAGCTACTAGCATGAGTTTGATCAAACTGCGGGAGGCAGTGGAGGACAGAAGTGCCTGGCGTGCTCTGGTCCATGGGGTCACGAAGAGTCGGACACGACTAAACGACTAAACAAGAAGAAGAAGAAGAGTTTGGATTTGATATCCCGCTTTATCACTCCCCTTCAGGAGTCTCAAAGCGGCTAACATTCTCCTTTCCCTCCCCCTCCCCCAACAAACACTCTGTGAGGTGAGTGGGGTTGAGAGTCTTCAGAAAAGTGTGACTGGCCCAAGGTCACCCAGCAGCTGCATGTGGAGGAGCGGAGACGCGAACCCGATTCCCCAGATTACGAGACTACCGCTCTTAACCACTACACCACACTGGCTCTCATATACATGTAGATTAAAATCAAAATCTATAAGCTAGAACACAGTAAAGAATACAGATGTGAAACTACTAAAATGTGTAGTTTAAGACCTTAACCGCTAATTTAAAATATGCATGTCAATGCTTTATTATAATTAAGGCAGGTAAAGTAATTATTACTCTTAATATTATTCATTGCTATGAGGCTTCTTGAAGCAATTCAGAATACAATCAACATTAGCAGAACACTTTCCTTTACAAGGAAAATTTAAAAAGCAACAATTTAAAAGCAATAAAAAAGTAATATTGCATAGGAAAGAATTCTAAAACAACAGCAATGATCACAATTAGCAACAACACACAATGAAACAGCAAGCAAAACTTGCCACTCGATCATCGCTGAGCCTTGAAACTTGTGTCTTATCCCCATAATCGAAACTGACATCAAGTCTTATGTCATCTGGAAGAGAATGAAGGAGAAGAGAGATGAATTTCTGCCACATTTACTGATTCACCAAATTGACCTGGCCCCCATTCCACCCTATTTACAAGGAGGCTTTATGGATCCTGTCTTTGGTGGCAACGACTCCTTCCAAGCCTGCAGTTTGGCCATCTTTGTGCTGTGGCAGGATTTCACAGCCACATGACCCAGGAGGTCTGCATCAAGCAAGGATGCCGCAGCTACTGAGTGGGCTCTCCTTAGTCTGGAAAGTGCGTCCCATGTCCCCAGGCTGTGGGTGTTACCTTCTTTGGGGCAGAAGTGAGCCAGCTCCAGAGGGACGAGAGCATGCTGTAGAGAAAAGACAAGACCGTACTGGATCAGATGACTGATCTGATCCTCAACCCTCCCCCCCCCCCCAAATAATGGGTGCAAGAGAACATGGAAGCAGACCAAAGCCAGGGAAGACTTGCTTCCATCATGGGATGAGTGAGTTCTATTGCCTGGCCCCAAGGTGGAAGTGTAAGATCAAGGAAGAGGGCAGGAAATGTCTCCAGCCTTGTCCGGCCTCCCAGGGACACACATTGTGTTGTGCGCCTGATACCAGACTGTGATTCCTGCTGTGGGAATCCTTTCACAAGCCACTCTGGGAGCCTCTTGGGGCTGTGAAGGTGCCAAAGGTGAGAGACTTACCTTCAGGCAACTGAGCCTTCTTGCACAGGACATCAGCCAGCTAATGCCACTGGCTGCCAGTTGCCTCTCCGCTGCAATCGCACTTGTTGTGTAACCTCTCAGTTCCTGTGGGAGGAAAGGGGACCTCAGGATCAGGAGGCTGGTCTGGGGGAAAGAGGCAGACCACTGTGAAGCCCTTTACACTCTCAGAGAGAGATCCGTTTCTGTTCTAAAATGGCAATGTCCTCCAGCCCCAAATTGTAGCTCTGCATCCAAGGCCCTCCTTTGGCTGTCTGGGCAAGTGGGCCTTTGCTGGCTGGTCCATGTGGCCAGCTTGCCTGGAAGAAGCGGACCATTTGGATCCCTTCCAGTCGGGATTCAGGCCTCATCATGGGACTGAAACTGCCTTGGTCGCACTGGTTGATGATCTCCGGCGGGCTAGGGACAAAGGTGAGAGCTGTTTCCTAGTTCTGCTGGATCTCTCAGCGGCGTTTGATACCATCGACCATAGCATCCTTCTGGACCGTCTTGAGGGGCTGGGAGCTGGGGGCACTGTTATACAGTGGTTCCGCTCCTTCCTCCTGGGCCGTGTTCAGAAAGTGGTGGTGGGGGATGAGTGTTCAGACCCCTGGGCTCTCACTTGTGGGGTGCCTCAGGGTTCTGTCCTCTCCCCCATGCTTTTCAACATCTACATGCGGCCGCTGGGAGAGATCATCAGGAGGTTTGGGCTGGGTGTTCATCAGTATGCGGATGACACCCAGCTCTACCTCTCTTTTAAATCAGAACCAGTGAAGGCGGTGAAGGTCCTGTGTGAGTGTCTGGAGGCGGTTGGAGGATGGATGGCGGCTAACAGATTGAGGTTGAATCCTGACAAGACAGAAGTACTGTTTTTGGGGGACAGGAGGCGGGCAGGTGTGGAGGATTCCCTGGTCCTGAATGGGGTAACTGTGCCCCTGAAGGACCAGGTGCGCAGCCTGGGAGTCATTTTGGACTCACAGCTGTCCATGGAGGCACAGGTCAAATCTGTGTCCAGGGCAGCTGTTTACCAGCTCCATCTGGTACGTAGGCTGAGACCCTATCTGCCTGCGGACTGTCTCGCCAGAGTGGTGCATGCTCTGGTTATCTCCCGCTTGGACTACTGCAATGCACTCTACGTGGGGCTACCTTTGAAGGTGAGTCGGAAACTACAACTAATCCAGAATGCGGCAGCTAGACTGGTGACTGGGAGCGGCCGCCGAGACCATATAACACCAGTCTTGAAAGACCTGCATTGGCTCCCAGTACGTTTCCGAGCACAATTCAAAGTGTTGGTGCTGACCTTTAAAGCCCTAAACGGCCTCGGTCCAGTATACCTGAAGGAGCGTCTCCACCCCCATCATTCTGCCCGGACGCTGAGGTCCAGCGCCGAGGGCCTTCTGGCGGTTCCCTCATTGCGAGAAGCAAAGCTACAGGGAACCAGGCAGAGGGCCTTCTCGGTAGTGGCGCCCGCCCTGTGGAACGCCCTTCCAGCAGATGTCAAAGCGATAAACAACTACCTGACATTCAGGAGACATCTTAAGGCAGCCCTGTTCAGGGAAGTTTTTAACGTGTGATATTTTACTGTATTTTTGGTTTTTATGGAAGCCGCCCAGAGTGGCTGGGGAGGCCCACCCAGATGGGCGGGGTATAAATAATAAATTATTATTATTATTATTATTATTATTATTATTACAAGAGGGGAAGGGCCCAAGAGGTGCACTGCTAGGTGGCGGTTTCTCCATGAAAGCTTTCTAGGTCAAACAGCCACTGAGGCCATCAAGATACTTACATTCACCAGCAAGTTCAGGGTCTTAGTGCTTGGGGCCTCCCAGAGAAGGCCTCCCAGCATCAGAGTATAATGTTCCTCTAACTCCTGCAGGCAATGGCAATGAGGGAGAGGATGCGCCAAGCAGGGGAAAGAGAGATCAGATGTTGAGCAATGGGAGCAATGCTTAAAGCGTGTGAAGAAGAAACAACAACTAGAGAAGTCAAATTTCAAGGCTACCTGCTTGTCGGGCTCAGTTTTGACCTCAATGACCGCTGCAAAGGCTGCATGCACAATCAGGCTGTGGAGCTTCAGTGGTAATTTGGGCTTCATGAGGCTGGAGAGAAGGCGGGAAACCTTTTTAGACTCTGTCTCATATGGGGGGGAGCATCAAATACATTTCATTCTCTTGAACTGAATGCATGTGTTAGCTTAAACCACTTTTGACAATCAGGTTTAGAATTAATTCAGGAATTTGGTCAAGTGGCTGGTTTTAAACTGAATAAGTTAAAAACCAAGGTTTTAGAGAAAAATTTAACACCGATTGAAAGAGATAGGTTTCAGAATGAGACAGGTTTGACTGTGGTCAAGAAAGTGAAATATTTGGGGATTAACATGACAGCCAAAAATGGGAATTTATTTAAAGATAATTATGAAAAATGTTGGACTGAAGTGAAAAAAGATTTAGAAATTTAGTCAAATTTGAAGCTTTCACTGTTGGGCCGAATTGCTGTGATAAAAATGAATGTATTGCCGAGAATGTTGTTTTTATTTCAGACATTGCAAATTGTGGACAAGATGGATTGTTTTAAGAGGTGGCAGAGAGATATCTCTAGATTTGTCTGGCAGGGCAAGAAGCCCAGAATAAAATTTAAGATACTGACAGATGCAAAGGAAAGGGGTGGATTTGCCCTGCCAGACCTTAAACTTTACTATGAATAGCAGCATTTTGCTGGTTGAAAGAATGGCTACTTCTTGAAAACACAGACATTTTTCATTTAGAAGGTTTTAACAATGTATTTGGTTGGCATGCATATTTATGGTATGATAAGGTCAAAGCTCATAAAGCATTTAAAAATCATATTGTCAGGAAAGCTAGGTTTTAATGTTTGGATAAGATATAAGGACTTGTTGGAAAATAAAACCCCAAGTTGGCTGTCACCAATGGAAGCAAAAGCTTTGAAAAAGCTCAATATGGAGGCCAAATGGCCGACATAGTGGGAAATTTTGGAACAAGACGGAGATAGATTGAAATTGCAGAGTTTTGAGAAATTAAAAAACAAAGTGAGAGACTGCCTTCATTATTATCAGATAATGGAGACATATAATTTGGATAAGAAAATTGGCTTCCAGGTGGAAAAGTCAAAATTAGAAACAGAACTGTTAGAACCCAAAACTAAGAATTTGTCAAGAATGTATAATTTGCTGTTGAAATGGAATACTCAGGATGAAACGGTGAAATCTGTTATGATTAAATGGGCACAGGATGTTGGACATAATATTATGTTTGCTGACTGGGAACAGTTATGGACCACAGGTATGAAGTTTACGGCATGTAATGCCTTAAGAGAGAATATTATGAAAATGATATACAGGTGGTACATGACCCCAGTCAAGCTTGCAAAAATCTATCATTTGCCCGATAATAAATGCTGGAAATGTAAAGAAACTGAAGGTACATTTTTTCACCTTTGGTGGACGTGTCCAAAGATTAAGGCCTTCTGGGAAATGATATATAATTAATTGAAAAAGGTATTTAAGTATACCTTCCTGAAGAAACCAGAGGCCTTTCTCCTGGGCTTTGTCGGCCAATTGGTGCCAAAGAAAGACAGAACATTATTTATGTATGCTACAACAGCAGCAAGAATACTTACTGCAAAGTATTGGAAGACACAAGATCTACCCACCCTGGAAGAATGGCAGATGAAGGTGATTGACTACATGGAATTGGCAGAAATGACTGGCAGAATCCGAGACCAGGGAGAAGAGTCGGTGAAAGAAGACTGGAAGAAATTCAAAGACTACTTACAGAAACATTGTAAAATTAATGAATGTTAGAAGGATGTTGGATAGAAACTAAGCGGTTTCCAGCTGTAATGCTTTAAGAGATATGAAAAAAAAGAGGTTTCACTGAGGAGATTTCACCCCTCCCATACCCAAGAATCTCCTGATGATCTCCTGATGGTCTCTGCTGACTCTCCAGAGAGGAGGAGGCGTGTCCTGCCTATCTACTTATTCTGCCCAGCAACATCTCTGTGTGTGTGAGAGAGAGTCAGTCAGTCAGTGTATCGGAGAAAGTGAGTGTGTTGGAGATCCTAGAGATAAGATTGCTGCTAAGTGCAGCTGCAGACTCTCAGTGTAGCATTGATTTATGCTTAGACTATTCAGCTCTGTATATAGTTTTGTATCATAGTTGTAGTTATAGAATAAAAGGAAGATATTCTACAGAGCTGCTCTCTGCAAGACTCTGCTGCGCAACTCTGCTGCGCAACGACTGTAGTATTGAGACAGTGAATCCGGTGCTCTCAGCTCTAAGCTGTGAGTCCACAGCACCGTGACCTGTTCCTGTGAGAAAGGAGGTCTCTGGCGGTGCTACCCAGCTCGCCTAGCCCAGTCGGGGTTGAGGTGCATGAGTCCAGTTGGTGCGCTGGCTCTAGGGCGATGCTGACATTCACAAACGGGTTAAAGTTTAATGGTAAGGATTTGCTGAACTAACAAATCGAACTGGAATACAAAGAAGGGAGGTATGAGGAGGTCCGAGGAAATAAGTGTATGGAAGTTATGTTATTGAAAATTAATGTGTCTTTTTAACTGTTTTTTATTTTGTATGTTTATTTTTCTTTTTTCTTGTTATATCTTAAAAACTTTTAATAAATATCTTTTTTAAAAAAAAAAACCACTTTTGACAATCAAGCAGCGTATAAATTTTACAGGGTAAAAATGAATAAAGGTAAAATTAAAATAAACACACGAGGGCACTGTTTATGCGGCAGTCTACCTGGCACTTGGTTGCAAGCCTCTAGGTCTTAGTTAATCCCACCCCTAAAAGCTGAGCCATTTCACAGTCATCTCTAGACAATATAGCTTCTATTTTCTCTCTCACATCTCCACTCATCCTGTAAATTGTTGCTGCATGAATAAAGCTTTTTGAACGCAAAAAACCCAAGAAATTGTAAGCAATTCTTCCAATCGAATTCACTGCAGTGGCAAGGTCTGGTAACACCTTTCCACATTCTGCTCCCCTCCCCCCCGCCAGCTCCTTGTCAAGCTCAAAAAACCCGGTATACCTCAGTTGGTAAAGGGCTTCCAGTGCCGTAGCAAGGACCAATTCAGGCTGCGTAAAGCACGAAGTCCGTCCCATGAGATCCTGATAGAGAACAGAGGGCGGAGAGGGAAAACGTCAGTTCCCTACGGACATCAGGTGGATTCCTCCAACCCCAAACTCAGTGCAGGAATTGGCAATGTAATGCCAAATGCCTGCACAACCCTTCTCTTGGCCAGATCCCACCAGGTACTGTGTCCAGTTCTGGGCACCACAATTCAAGAAGGACACTGACAAACTGGAACGTGTCCAGAGGAGGGCAACCAAAATGGTCAAAGGCCTGGAAACGATGCCTTATGAGGAACGGCTAAGGGAGCTGGGCAATGAAACAATTGTTGAGACGGCTAGAGCGCCGGTGGCGGATAACTCATTCCGAATCTGACCGGGCACACGTTAGAGCTCAACGTCGAGCCTACCAAGTGGCGATAGCGACGGCAAAGAAGAATTTCTTCACCGCCTCTATTGCATCTGCAGAAAACAGCAGCAGGAGACTTTTTCAGGTGGTTCACAATTTAGTGGAACCACCTGCAACACCGGGGCCCAGTATGGGCCACATGTTCTCCTGCAATGATTTTGCAAAGTTTTTTGCAGATAAAATCGCTCAGATTCGGGAAGAAGTAGACTCCACCGTGGGAGCAGGGCCAGGGCGGGAGAGTGCTAGAGTCCTGTCTAGTCAAGTTGTGTGGGATCAATTCCAATCTGTTACCTCCGAGGATGTGGACAGGCTGCTTGGACGAGTGAAACCAACCACCTGTCTCCTGGATCCTTGCCCATCCTGGCTTATAAAAGCTAGCCAGGAAGGACTGGGCGATGGGCTTCGTGGGGTGGTGAATGCTTCCCTCCATGAGGGAGCCTTCCCAGACCCGCTGAAAGAGGCGGTTATTAAACCGCTTCTTAAAAAACCATCTTTAGATGCGGCCACGATGGCTAATTATCGCCCAGTCTCAAATCTTCCATTCCTGGGCAAGGTGATTGAGCGAGCGGTTGCCAAACAACTCCAGGCACGCCTGGAAGAAGCGGACCATTTGGATCCCTTCCAGTTGGGATTCAGGCCTCATCATGGGACTGAAACTGCCTTGGTCGCACTGGTTGATGATCTCCGGCGGGCTAGGGACAAAGGTGAGAGCTGTTTCCTAGTTCTGCTGGATCTCTCAGCGGTGTTTGATACCATCGACCATAGCATCCTTCTGGACCGTCTTGAGGGGCTGGGAGCTGGGGGCACTGTTATACAGTGGTTCCGCTCCTTCCTCCTGGGCCGTGTTCAGACAGTGGTGGTGGGGGATGAGTGTTCAGACCCCTGGGCTCTCACTTGTGGGGTGCCTCAGGGTTCTGTCCTCTCCCCCATGCTTTTCAACATTTACATGCAGCCGCTGGGAGAGATCATCAGGAGGTTTGGGCTGGGTGTTCATCAGTATGCCGATGATACCCAGCTCTACCTCTCTTTTAAATCAGAACCAGTGAAGGCGGTGAAGGTCCTGCGTGAGTGTCTGGAGGTGGTTGGAGGATGGATGGCGGCAAACAGATTGAGGTTGAATCCTGACAAGACAGAAGTACTGTTTTTGGGGGACAGGAGGCGGGCAGGTGTGGAGGATTCCCTGGTCCTGAATGGGGTAACTGTGCCCCTGAAGGACCAGGTGCGCAGCCTGGGAGTCATTTTGGACTCACAGCTGTCCATGGAGGCACAGGTCAAATATGTGTCCAGGGCAGCTGTTTACCAGCTCCATCTGGTACGTAGGCTGAGACCCTATCTGCCTGCGGACTGTCTCGCCAGAGTGGTGCATGCTCTGGTTATCTCCCGCTTGGACTACTGCAATGCACTCTACGTGGGGCTACCTTTGAAGGTGACTCGGAAACTACAACTAATCCAAAATGCGGCAGCTAGACTGGTGACTGGGGGCGGCTGCCGAGACCATATAACCCCGGTCTTGAAAGACCTACATTGGCTCCCAGTACGTTTCCGAGCACAATTCAAAGTGTTGGTGCTGACCTTTAAAGCCCTAAACGGCCTCGGTCCAGTATACCTGAAGGAGCGTCTCCACCCCCATCATTCTGCCCGGACGCTGAGGTCCAGCGCCGAGGGCCTTCTGGTGGTTCCCTCATTGCGAGAAATAAAACTACAGGGAACCAGGCAGAGGGCCTTCTCGGTAGTGGCGCCCGCCCTGTGGAACGCCCTTCCAGCAGATGTCAAGGCGATAAACAACTACCTGACATTCAGAAGACATCTGAAGGCAGCCCTGTTCAGGGAAGTTTTTAACGTGTGATATTTTACTGTATTTTTGGTTTTTATGGAAGCCGCCCAGAGTGGTTGGGGAGGCCCAGCCAGATGGGCAGGGTATAAATAATAAATTATTATTATTATTATTATTATTATTATTATTATTATTATTATTAAGCCTGGAGAAGAGGAGGTTAAGGGGTGATATGATAGCCATGTTCAAATATATAAAAGGATGTCACATAGAGGAGGGAGAAAGGTTGTTTTCTGCTGCTCCAGAGAAGCGGACACGGAGCAAAGGATCCAAACTACAAGAAAGAAGATTCCACCTAAACATGAGGAAGAACTTCCTGACAGTAAGAGCTGTTTGACAGTGGAATTTGCTGCCAAGGAGTGTGGTGGAGTCTCCTTCTTTGGAGGTCTTTAAGCAGAGGCTTGACAACCATATGTCAGGAGTGCTCTGATGGTGTTTCCTGCTTGGCAGGGGGTTGGACTCGATGGCCCTTGTGGTCTCTTCCAACTCTAGGATTCTATGATTCTATGATTCTAGGCCTTCCTTCTGCCCAGCATCCCCCCAATCCCATCCCCAGCTCTCCTGCCCCCCTCACCCCTGGATACCTCATGCAACCTCTCACTCACCGCAATTGCCTTGGCGGCCATCTTTTTGGAGTACCTCAACCTGTCCTTTTCTCTCTGGCGGGCCTCCGAGCAAGTGGCCAGCACACAGCAGAGGAACATCTCATCCTTCTCCAGTTGCTGAAATGGCAAGAGTCAGGCTGTCAGTTCATGCCAGGAGGGCTTCTCTGCATCTGAGACCGCCAAAATGGGGGTACAAACAGCACTGGTGGATGGGGGGGGGGTGAGGGATTTCGTATGTACTGTGCTGTTTTCTCAAATACTAACCACAGGCGATGCCCAGACCCTGCCAGTCTCTGAACCATCTGCAACAAGAGAAGCAGGAAAGGACATGGGGGCAGGTTAGTTCATTTCTACTTATTTTCCACAGTTGAGTATTAGAGTATTAAGGCCAGCCCTCCTTACGCTCCAAAATGAAAAGGAAGCATTTGCTCACGTGGGCCCACAGCAACCCTGGACTTCTTGGGGACTTTGCGGGTCCCCTTCTTCTTGAGGGCTGCCATGTCCCTCAGTCGCCTGAACCTAGAAGAGAAGGAGAGGGGCAGACTTTGTTGTTGTTGTTGTTGTTGTTGTTGTTGTTGTTGTTGTTGTTGTTGTTATACCGCCCTATACCCACAGGTCTCAGTTACAACCAGTGCTTTTTCTGGGGGGATGCAGGGGTACTGTCAGGGGTTCAGGAGCAGAGGCGAGGGCAAGGGAGGAAACAGAGAGCGAGGGGGAGGAGGCAGAAGAAAGGATGAGTGATGACGACGACCCGAGATCTCCGAGTCTTTCCAGTGAATCAGAAGATTCACAAAAAGGAGCACCAGTGGCCAGGGCAAGGGGGGAGACTAGGGGGACACCCCAGGAAGAAAGAGCCAGAGGGGACTCAGAGGGGAGCAGTTGGAGATCGGGACCAACGTCACCGCCAGAGAGTAGGAAAGAGGAAGAGCGCCAGGGAGCAAGCGCTGGCAGCTCGCAACAGGAGGGAGGGCACGAGTCAGGAGTGGCCACACCTTCATCGGGGAGCGAAGTGACGGTTAGACGGAAAGTGGAAGGTTGGGCGCGCGCGCCAAGTTCAAATGCACAGGAAGGTGGCGCAGTAGGCAGCCCGGAAAGGGAGCCAGGTCCTAAAGCCCGGCGCAAGGAGACAGGAGAGTCAGGGGGGTCAGCGTCAGAAGAATCCCGGAAGGAAGAGACCCAGGGGGGCAGAGGGACCCAGAGGAGAACTGTCAGGCGGAAAAGGTGGAGCAGGGCTAGGATATTAAGTTGGTGCGCAAGGGGCGGAGACTCAGACGGAGCTTCGCCGATCTAAGCATAAGACGTAGGGTTGCACGCAGCAGCTCGAGAATGGAGACTGTAACTCAATAAAGACTTTTATTTAACGATCGCTGGCTAGCGTGATCCTCTGTGAGCTAGGATCTGGAAGTAACCCTGACAGTAAGCTCCGTCTCTTCAAATTGTGGGCATCCACGGCCTCGCGGAGAGGAGGGAAAGCGGGTGCCTACAAGAGAGCTCACGAACGGCAGACAATATGACGGCCGAACAGCAAATAACGGAACTCAGAGAAGCAGTTTCACGACTGAATGCCGAGGCGCTGGCGTCCAGGAAGAGAGAGGAGGAAGCAGCTGCCGCCTACAGGGATCTCCAGGTCAGGTTGGACGTGCTTACGAAGCAGGGGCAACAGACACCCAAATCAGAGGGGATTGGGTTGGGGAGACGCACAGGCGGTCTGGTCTCGCACTTCGATGGGAATTTGCAACAGTACCCCAACTTTAGAGCAGACGTAATGTGTGCACTGCAACTACTGCACAAAGACTTTAGAGATGAACAAGAGAAAGTGGGGTTCATCATGTCCCATTTGCATGGAGACGCAAAAGCATGGCTGCGCAATTTGTGGAGAGATAAGGATCCTGCGCTCCAAAATGCGGACGCCTTTATTAAAGCGATGGATGGCTGTTTTTTATCAAGCATTGACGTGGATCTTGCCCGAAAGGAGGTGCATGGACTAAGGCAAGGGAGGGCCAGCGTAAGGCAGTATCATGCCCGCTTTTTCGCCTTGGTCAGTGCCCTGGAATGGGACAGAGATTCGGCTCCTGTCAGAGACCTTTTTTGGGAGGGCTTGCACAACTCGGTTAAAGATGAGATTGCGAGGGGGGAGAGACCCCGGACCACGCAGGAGATCGTTCAGAGGGCGCTGGCGGTGGGGGTGCGGCTGGAAGAACGTCCGTGGAGCAGGGACGAAGGGCGCAGCGGGCGCGAACCAGCCAGGGGCTCCTCCTTCCTTCCCAGAGAAGCAGCGCGTGCGCAATCCACGCCTCCAACAGGGGGAGGGGTGGAACCGATGGAGGTTGGGAGTGCAAGGGCTCAGTCAGCAGCCAGAGCCCTAGCACCGGCAGCAGTGAAAGCGAAGCCTCCTAGAGGGAACAGGAAGTGTTATATCTGCGAGGATCCAGGGCATATGGCGAAAGAGTGTCCCCGGAGGCTCCACAAGCACACTGCAGCCTCAGCAATGGTGACTGCAGCAACGCAGCACGGAGAACCACAGCAGGGAAACGACGATGTCTGGCTGGAGGAAGAGGCACTGGGGCCCAGCCAGACGTGTCAGTGAAGCAGTCCCCAGAGATTTTACCGCCCATGGACCCCCTCCCGCCCAAGCCAGTAGTGAGGCTCACCGCATCGCTCCAGCTACCCAATGGAATCACCATGGACGTGCCAATCACCGTCGACTCGGGAAGCAATGCAGACTTCATAGGGCAGGACTTTGTCGACCGGCACGCTATACAGTTGCTGCCTGCCACGCTGCCCCTGCAGGTTGTCACGGTGGATGGCAGGGAGCTGTTAGGGGGGCAAGTGGTGAAGCAGACGCCACCTATGGTGCTGCGGCTTGGAAATCACAGGGAAATCATCAGCTTCAACGTCACTCAACTCTCGGACACGCCTATTGTATTGGGCATGAGTTGGCTGGACAAGCACAGCCCGACGCTGGCTTGGTACCAGAGGCAGCTGACCTTCGGCTCTTCCTTTTGTGCTGAACACTGCATCATGCCCCAGCAGGAAGGGGAGCAAGAGGAGTCACAGCTGCTGCTAGGCACGCTGCAAGCGATTCCCCACAAGTACGCAGAATTTTTGGAGGTTTTCTGCGAGAAGGAGGCAGACAAGCTACCCCCCCACAGACCATATGACTGCAAAATTGACCTGCTGCCGGGGGCGGCGCTGCCCAAAGGGAAGCTGTATTCCATGTCTGAAGACGAACTGCAGGAACTCAAAGAGTTCATAGATCATAATTTGAAGCGCGGTTTCATCCGAGAGTCCCAGGCAGCGGGGGGCAGTCCTGTATTCTTTGTGAAGAAGCGAGACACGCCCCAAAAAAGACTCGTAGTGGACTACCGCATTTTGAACAGTGTCACCAAGCCATCGGACTTCCCCATGCCCCGAATCGACGACCTCCTCGCAAAAGTACGCAAGGGCAGCGTGTTCACCAAGTTGGACCTGCGAGGGGCGTACAACCTCATTCGCATGCGGGAAGGAGATGAGTGGAAGACAGCCATGTTCACGCCCCTGGGCACCTACGAATATAGAGTTATGCCTTTTGGATTGCAAAATGGCTCCCACGTTTTTCAAGCTTTCATGCATCACGTGTTGGCGGGGCTCCTCTACAAGACGTGCGTCTGTTTCTTGGATGACATCCTGATCTTTTCAGAATCGCAGCAGGAACATGACAGACACGTCAGGGAAGTGCTGAGCAGGCTCCAGCAACATAGGCTTTACGCCAAGCTGGAGAAGTGCCAATTCGACGTGACGGAGGTGGATTTCCTGGGCTACAAGTTGTCTGACAAGGGGCTCGCCATGGACAGCGCCAAGGTTCGAGCGGTGTTGGATTGGAAAAGCCCACGCAACCGGAAGGAGGTCCAACGGTTTGTCGGCTTCGCGAACTTCTATCGCAAGTTCATCAAAGGCTTCGCTATGCAGACAGCGGCCATCACGGACACGCTCAGTTCCAAGAAAAAGAAGTTCATCTGGACAGTGCAGGCGGAGCAGTCCTTTCAGGCACTCAAGCGTCTTTTCGCGTCGGAGGAACAGCTGCTTCATGTCGACCCCAGCAGGCCGATGAGAGTTGAAACAGACGCCTCGGACAGGGCCGTCGGAGCAGTCCTGCTGCAGAAGGACCCGCAGGGGGTTTGGAGGCCCGGAGCGTTTTACTCCAGGAAGCTCAGCAAGTCCGAACAGAACTACACCATCTGGGACAGGGAGTTGCTGGCTATTCATGCAGCGTTCAAAGCATGGAGGCACTTCCTGATTGGAGCCAAGCACACGGTGCAGGTCTGCACGGACCACAAGAATCTGGAGCACTGAGAGAACTGAGGATCTCTGGAGAACTGAGATCCTCCTCCAGAGACCCCTCGCTCCCCCTCCTTGTCCCTGCTTTGGCTGCTGACTCTCTCCCATTCTCTGGGAGCCCTACCAACTCCCTTTCCTCTGATGTCAGTTCCCTGACAGGTACGCACACCCCGAAACATTTTGTGAATCTTTGCATTTTTGTCCATTTACTGTACTGCATTTATTTTCTCCGATTTGAACTATAAAATGGTGATTTTCTTGAGTCAAAATGAGAGTACCCCAAACATTTTTTTAATAGGAAAAAGCAGTGGTTCCAACATAAAAATCGCAATATAAAAACACAAAATGCATAATAAAGGTGAAAAATAACCCAGTAAAGCCCCCTCCCCAACACATTTCAAAACCTGAGACAGAAGCCTACAACCAAAATGGGGTGTGTGTGTGTAAGAGAAGGCAGGGAGTCTTTGCAGCATAGCCATAACACAAATACGGGTGGCCTAACAGTTGCAGGCAGACCCATATCATTTCACACACTACTTAGGCTGCGGGACATCGTATCAACAAGGAAAGGAGCATGTGGTGTTGTTGCATCTCCTCGGGTATTTGTTGATTTGTCGCCACGAGGGGTTGTAGTTGTGGAGGTATAGTTTGAGGTTTCTGGTTATTTGTACCCTAGGTGCCCACTCACACACAAAAACAAATCTCCCTGCAGCCAACCAAAGACCACCAACCACACCCTAGGTCACCCCCCAACCTCTCTCACCACCAAGGAAATGCAACAAGGGAATAGTAAGTGAACCCACGCAAGTGATGCTGACACAAAACCCCACACATACAGGGGAAACTCGGGAAATTAGAATATCGTGGAAAAGTTCATTTATTTCAGTAATTCAACTTTAAAAAGGTGAAACTAATATATGAGATAGACTCATGACATGCAAAGCAAGATATGTCAAGCCTTTATTTGTTATAAACGTGATGAATATGGGGTACAGCTGATAAAAAACCCAAATTAACAATCCCATAAAATTAGAATATTGTGAAAAGGTGCAGTAGCTATTCAATCCATAACACCTGCAATGGGTTCAGTAGGAAGCACAATCATGGGGAAGGCTGCTGACCTGACAGTTGTGCAGAAAGCCATCATTGAGACCCTCCATAAGGAGGGAAAGCCTCAAAGGGTAATTGCAGAAGAGGTTGGATGTTCCCAAAGTGCTGTATCAAAGCACATTAATGGAAAGTTATGCGGAAGGGGAAAGTGTGGAAGAAAAAGGTGTACAAGCAGCAGGGATGACCACAGCCTGGACAGGATTGTCAGGAAAAGACCATTCAAACGTGTTGGGGACTGAGGCTGGAGTTAGTGCATCAAGAGCCACCACACACAGAAGGATCCTGGAGCTGGGCTTCAAATGTCATATTCCTCTTGTCAAGCTGCTCCTGAACAAGAAACAACGTCAGAAGCATCTTGCCTGGGCTAAAGGGAAAAAAAAAAGAACTGGTCTGTTGCTCAGTGGTCCCAAGTCCTCTTTTCTGATGAGAGCAACTTTTGCATCTCATTTGGAAACCAAGGACCCAGAGTCTGGAGGAAGAATGGGGAGGCACACAATGCCAGATGCTGGAAGTTCAGTGTGAAGTGTTGATTTGGGGAGCCATGCCATCAGCTGCTGTTGGTCCACTGTGCTTCATTAAGTCCAGGGTCAACGCAGCAGTCTACCAGGAGATTTTGGAGCACTTCATGCTTCCTTCTGCAGACAAGCTTTATGGGGATGGATTGGATTGATCTTTATTACGGCCATTGGCCCGTTACACGACAGTTTCCCATACCGACTGTGATGGGATGATGAGCTGCTTGTGCGTAAAATCGTAGTCCCTCAGAGTTTGTGCAACTCCACAAACCTCTGTCTGTGACAGAGCTCCTCAGACATGTCTGCTCTAATCACTTGCAGATTCCGACAGTGGTTGTTTTCGGAAGCGCTTCCAGCATAAAAGCTCCTTAACGGAAACACGTCTTCGGGACTCGCGGCGTGACAGCTTCCTGCGAGGAATGGGTCTCCCTATGGGAGCTTCTGACACCTCCCCACTGTTCTCGCTGGACGTGTCCCTGAGCCCTCCCTCTTGCTCGTTTTCCCTCAGAGATCCTCCCCTTTCCCTGCTAGTTCCTGCTTTAGCTGCTGCGTCTCTCTCAGCCTTCGTGAGACTTTCCTCCAGAGACCCATCTCTCCCCCTGCTGGTCCCTGCTTCAGTTGTTGAGTCCCTCCCAGCCTCCGTGAGCCCCCTCCCCACCTGTTCCTCCGATGGCAGTTCCCTGACATCCACCTCCCCTCCAGGGCCCCCTTCACCCCCTCCCGTTCCCTCTCCTCTGGGTGGTGAGGAGATAAAACCCCGAAAAGAATCCTCTTCATCTTCAGACGTCTCGAACATTTCCCTCCATCGGTCGCCGTTCCAGCTCGCTGAATCCTCCTCCTCCTCGGAATCTGTGAACCCCTCCAACTCCTCTTCTTCGTCGGTGGTGGCAAAGTATTCCCTCCGGAACCTCGCTACAGGCTGAGGTTTACGTGGGAACCTCTGATGAAAAGCTTCTATTAAAACCTCGTCATTGACATCCTCTGCCATGACCCAGGTGTTTTCCGACTCCGGTTCCCCTTCCCACATTACCAAATACTCTACTTGATCTCCCTTCCACCTGGAATCGAGGATCTCCGCTACATGGTAGCTTTCCTCCATTGCTGGTCCCCGAGTGACCCTCCCTTCTCTGTCCCCTTTATACGGTGACAGCAATGACCTGTGGAAAACTGGGTGCAGCTTCATGTGGTTCGGTAACCGGAGTCTGAAAGCCACTGGGTTGACCTGTTGCGTGACTTCAAATGGGCCCAGTCTTTTGGGTCTTAACTTCTTACAACCCCCTTTGAATGGTAACCCTTGGGTTGACAGCCACACCTGGTCCCCCACCCTAATGGTTTCACCTTCTCTTCTGTTTTTGTCTGCCTGCCTCTTATATTCCTCCTTGGCCCTGTCTAAGTTAAGTTGGAGCTGGCGATGGATCGCTTCCATTTCTCCTACGAACTGTTCGGCAGCTGGAACGCTCCAGTTCTCCCCTTCCCCCCCTGGGAAAGCCCGGGGATGGCACCCGTAATTAGCCAAAAAGGGGCTCATCCTCGTGGACACGTTCTCCGCATTGTTGTAGGCAAATTCCGCCAACGCCAGCTTCTCCACCCAATCATTCTCTCTGTCATTGACATAACACCTCAAATATTGCTGGAGGATGCCATTGGCTCTTTCCGCCTGCCTGTTGGTTTCAGGATGCCGGGCAGTCGAAAAATTGACCTCTACATGCAGTAAGCTCATGAGCTTCCTCCAGAACCTGGAAGTAAATTGTTTCCCTCGGTCTGAAACCACCCTCAAGGGGGCGCCATGCAACCTAAACACATTTTCTACAAACAATTTAGCGGTTTCTTCTGCCGTGACAGCATGTGAGCAGGCTATAAAGTGGGCCATTTTGGTTAACAGGTCTACCACAACCATGATGGCTGTTTTCCCTCTGGACTTTGGCAGATCAGTCATGAAATCTATTGCCACTGCTTCCCATGGTCTTTCAGGTGTGGGTAGCGGTTCTAATAACCCTGCTGGTGCCCACCTCTCCCCCTTGGCTCGCTGGCATTGGTCACACCCTCTCACATACTCCCGCACATCTTCCCTGACCTTGGGCCACCAAAATTCCCTGGTAACCAGCCACATGGTTTTGTGTTGCCCAAAATGCCCTGCTGTGGGGCTATCGTGCAGTTGCTTGAGTACCTTCTCCCTCAAATCACCTTCAGGTATATATAACGCTCCCTTGTAATACAACGCCCCGTTTCTCTCCTCAAAACCCCCGGGTTTATCTCCCTCCCTCCTGAGACCCCTGAGTTTGTCCTGGGCGTATTCATCATGCACCGTTCCCTCTACCAGTTCCCTTTGCCCCACCAATGCCGCCCCACACACCCAGCGGTCCTCTGGAATGACATGTCTTTCTTCGGGTGCTCCCTCCCCCTCCAAATATTCAGGTTTGCGTGAGAGAGCGTCCGCCCTAACGTTCTCTGGGCCTGGCACGTAACAAATCTCAAAGTTAAATTTGGAGAACTCCTGGGCCCATCTCAACTGCCGTTGGTTGAGCACTCGTGCCGTTCTCCAATACTCTAGGTTCTTGTGGTCAGTGCACACTTGCACCTTATGTTGTGCGCCAATTAGCAGGTGCCTCCATCTCCGGAAAGCCTCATGAATAGCAAGAAGTTCTCAGTCGTACACTGTGTAGTTCCTCTCGGATTTGTTCAGCTTTCGCGAAAAAAAGGCACACGGTCTCCACTCTGACTCCTCCTTCCCTGGCTGCAGAAGAAGCACCGCCCCTATGGCTCTGTCTGATGCGTCTGTTTCGACTCTCATCTTTTTTTGTAAATCCACATGCAGAAGTTGTCCTTCAGAGGCGAAGGCCCTTTTCAGTTCCTCAAAAGCTCGCTCCGCCTCCTCAGTCCAAACAAATTTCTTCTTACTGCTGAGACAGTCCGTAATGGGCGCCGTCAGGTGTGCAAAGTTTCGGATGAACTTACGATAAAAGTTCCCAAACCCTAGGAACCTCTGCACATCCTTCTTGGTTTTGGGTGTTTTCCATTCCAGCACTGCCTGGACCTTGCCGGGATCCATGGCCAATCCCTTGTCTGACAGGCGGTACCCCAGGAATTCCACCTCCTTGGTATGAAACTGACACTTCTCCAGTTTCACCCACAGCCTGTTGGCTTGCAGCCTGCTCAACACTTCTCGGATGTCTCTCACATGCTGCTCCTCATTCTCAGAATACACCAACACGTCATCTAGGAAGGCCACACAATTCTTGTAAAGCAAAGGCCCCAGTACGTGGTTCATAAACGATTGGAAGCACGCCGAGCCTGCTTGTAAGCCAAATGGCATAACGAGATATTCAAATGCCCCCAAAGGGGTGAACATGGTGGTTTTCCATTCATCCCCTTTCCTTATACGTATCAGGTTTGTAAAAATCTTTCCCTTCCGCACCCTGGTCAAAATGTCGTCAATCCTGGGCATAGGGAAAGCCAAGGGTTCTGACACTGCGTTTAAGGCCCTGAAGTCACACACAAGTCTCGGCTTGTCCGTGTTTTTTTTATCCACAAAAACCACTGGGCTACCCCCCACTGCTTTGGACTCTCTGATGAAGCCTCTCTTCAGGTTCTTGTCAATAAACTCTCTTAGCTCCTGCATTTCTCTGTCTGACATGGCATACAACTTGCCTACAGGAAGCTGTGCCCCAGGGAGTAAATTGATTTGACAGTCAAAGGGCCTATGCGGGGGTAGTTGGTCAGCTTCCTTCTCGCTGAACACGTCGCTGAGATCTGCGTATTGTGGTGGTACCTTCACTTTCTCCATTACTTCCGTCCCTGCTAGGGTGGCTTGGGCCCCTGCTGAACCCTTTCCCCCTTTGCAGTGTTCTAAGCAATGTGCTGAACCAAAGGAAACCACTCTCTGATGCCAGCCCACCAGCGGATCATGTAACGCTAGCCAGCTCATCCCCAAAATAATAGGAGCTCCTCCCAAGGTGGCCACATTAAACGCTATCAGTTCTGTGTGCCTTGCCACCTTCATTATCATTGGGACGGTCTGCAAGCTGACTTCTCCTCCCAACAACTCCCTGCCATCGATCGTGGTCACCTGCAGGGGGTTGCTTAAAGGGATAGTCTGTATCTGGTGTTCAGCTGCAAACTTTTTGCTCATGAAATTGCAGGAGCTGCCTGAGTCCAACAGCGCCTTTATCTTTAGGGGGTGTCCATTTTGCAGCTGTAGCGACACTTCTATCACTAGGGCAGGTTTAGGAGCTTCTGGCACAGGCACTTTCACTGCTCTTTGGCCTGGCTGCTGTGCCCCGACTGTGGCAACCAGGCGTTGGCTTTTACCTGCTCCGGTTTTCCCTCCTCTCTTCCCTCAACAGCTCCCACCATCCCTTGCCATTCCTTCCTCTGGGGGCAGACTCTGGCAAAGTGACCTGGCTGTTGGCAGAGATAGCATTTCCGGGCGCCTTTTCCCTCCTTCTTTCCCCCCTCACTGGGCTTTGAAACTGCGCGTGCGCGCGCTGTTCCGATTTCCATCGGCTCTGCCGGCGGGAAAGTTGTCTCTGGAATGTCAGGAATGCGGAACTCCTTCCAACGTTCCCCCTTCCCTTCCCGCCTCTCCAAAGCTCTCGCCTCCTGGCGCGCTCCTATGGTCAACGCAGATTTAGTCAGCTGATCCATAGAATCCGCCCTAGGACCCCGGGAAAGTTCGTCTTTCACAGCCGAAGCAAGCCCTTCTTCAAATAGCATTTGAATGGGTGCCGCCGATAAGTCCCACCCCAATCTGTGAACCAGCATGGTGAACTCAATCCAGTACTCACGGACAGATCGGCTTCCCTGCTTGCAAGCCATTAGCTGTCTGCACACCACTCCCTCCTCAATATCGCTGGAAAACATGAGATCCATTGCACGAAAGAACTTCATGGTGTTCTTTAGGACGTCATTATGCGTTGCCATCAGGGGTCTAACCCAGTCCCTCGCCCCTTTTTCAAGATGCCCAATCACAAAAGCCACTCACGATTCCTCGTCAGGGAATTCATCAAACTGCACATTGAGGGCATATTGCATCTCTGTTCTAAAGGCATGGTAGTCCTTGGGGTCCCCCCCCCAAACTTCTGCACCAATCCTGGTACCTTTCTGGTGAACTGACTTTCCTCCAGAGACCCATCTCTCCCCCTGCTGGTCCCTGCTTCAGCTGTTGAGTCCCTCCCAGCCTCCGTGAGCCCCCTCCCCACCTGTTCCTCCGATGGCAGTTCCCTGACACCGACATATTATACTTAAACCTCCAAATTTAAAATCGCCAAAACTTACAAAAGACAAACAGTAACCGAAGCAAAACAAAAACAAAAACCACCATCATACATTACAATAATTTTGTAACCTATACATTGCCCTCTGCTCATAAATTAATCAGGGATATCAATGGTGATATCACCTAAAACATAGATCATGGTTTAAAACAATGGTGGTGATATCACCTAAAACACAGGTCATGGTTTAAAGGGGTTGTCCGAATCACACAGGAGACCGTTTCTCTTCTTTAGGGATAGGACGCTGATCAGGAATCTGGCAACCATGAGTGATTTTAGGGGGTCATCATCAATTAGTAAGTATCTCAGTTTGGCTTCAATCGTATCATCGGCAATTCCCTTAAGATATTGAGCAAGAAACTTGCTCCTGGCCGGTAAGTGAAAGGCACAGTCAAAAATTATGTGATGCAACGATTCGGGTGCCCCACTATTACAATCACATAAGAGCGATATCTGTCCATTGGAGAATCTATTTCTCAGCACGTTTGATGGGAAGGTGTTGAATCTTGCCTTTACAAAGGCATATCTATGAGCTGAGGAAGTTAAGGAATTCAAATAGTTTGGGAGCCTTAAGAGGGGTAATAAACCAAGATTTAGAGGTGAGCAGGTACCATTGCCCAAGATCATTTTCTGCTGTAAGTCCATCTCCTCTAGCTTACAGGTTACTGTTCTTTTAGCTGGGACTATATCCTGCTCTAGTAATTTGGATGGGAAGATTCCCATTGCCGTTATTTTCAGCTGTAATTTTTTTACCCATGGGCTCTGGAAATCATCTCTCCACATACATTGTATCAAGTACAAGTTTGGGAGATTGTGCCATAGAGATAACCAGTGACAAAGTATGTGCTTCCACAGAGCATTTTCCAGGGATACAATATTAAGTTCCATGCGTAACGCTGTATTACTTACACAGTTGGGCAGTTTCAGTATCCCTCTTAAAAACTGACTTTGAATGACCTCCAGGTGCGATAGGTTGACAAAGATCCCCCAGATTGAGATGGCATAAGCAATTGTCGGGATCACCTTGGCCTTGAAGACTTTCAACGCTGATGGGATATGAAGGGCCCCATCGGTGAAGAAGAATTGCAAGATCGCCACGGAGCTAGCTTTGGCTCTATTTGTAACATAGGCTACATGGGCCTTCCATCTGAGGTTATGTTGTAACCAAACTCCCAAATATTGGAATCTATAGACTTGTTCAATGACTCTCCCATCAATTCTCCAATTATGGAGTTTCCGGCTCTTTGAGAAAATCAGGATCTTAGATTTTCCATAATTAATTGTAAGGGAATTTGCGTTACAGTATGATCCAAAATTTTTTAGGGCCCTCCTGAGACCTACTCTAGAAAAAGAAAGAATGACTGCGTCATCCGCATATAATAACAAGGGGCAGCGATAAAGTGCTAGGCGGGGTGCATGAATCCTTTCTTGGGCCTCTATTAGGGAAGTCCTCATGTCACTTATAAACAGATTGAACAGGAGTGGAGCCAATATACAGCCCTGTCGGACACCTCCGTTAATGGGAATTGAATTTGTGGGATCACCCTCCGGGGTGAATCTCACTCTGGCCGCTGAGTTCTCGTGGAGTTTGATTATTAGCCAGAGAAGCCTTCTGTCAATGCCCCAACGGGTGAGTTTTTCCCAGAGGGTGCTCCTGGGGATACTATCGAATGCTGCCTTTAGGTCAATGAATGCCACACAGAGTTGGCCACCCTTTGGGGTGGAATATTTCCAGGCAAGGTGCTGTAAAATTAGAATATGATTAATTGTTGACTGTTTTGGGCGGAATCCAGCTTGTTCGGGCCCAATTAATTTTCTCTCTTCGGCCCATTGAATAAGTCTATTCAACAGGGAGCGGGCATACAGTTTACCCACTATTGAGAGCAGGCTGATGTTCCTGTAGTTCCCCGGATCATCTGGTGAGCCCTTTTTGTGGATTGGAACGATAACAGCGTCCTTCCATACTTCCGGAATCATTCCAGAGTTGTTAACTGCATCGAAGATGTTCGCCAGGACCTTGGCCCACCAGTCCGCGTGGTATTTTATAGCTTCTGCCGGGATCAGGTCTGGCCCAGGCGCTTTCCCTGTTTTGAGATTGACGATCAAGTCATGGATGTCTTCCAGATCGGTAGGGGGCCAGAGGGGAAGCTGATCTTGAAATTCGTCTCTTGTGTTAACGATACAGTCAGTTGTGGCAAAGTAATTTTTTTAATAGGATTCCCAAACCGGGACGGGAATAATAGTTAAAGGGTATCTTTTAGTTCTTTTATTTACCAGGAGCCAAAATTGTCTGGTGTTCCGTGATGATGAAGCTTCTATAATTGCCCACCATTGATTCACTTGCCATTCAAGTCTGGCACCCTTTTGAATTTGCTTGTAGGCCGATTTTGCTTGGAAATATTCTTTTGGCAAGACCGTTGCCCCAGAGGCTTTATACTCTTTGTAGATGTTACCAAGAAGTTGTCTAGCCTGTTTACAAGCACTGTTGAACCACAATGCACCTGTCTTCCTTTGTGCTCGATTTATTTTATGCGACGGGACAGAGAAAAAAGACGTTAGATCTTCCGACATATTCGAGAATAGTCTTAGGGTTTGGTCATAATCATGATAATCCTCAATTAAGCCTGAATATGCTTGTTTTAGTCCTAGTTGTAAATATGCTGAGAATTTTTGAGCCTGTAGTTCGGACCATTTTACACTTTTGACTTGCAGTACCGAGTTCGTACTCAAATGTGTTGGATGTCTGTCTCCATCTGGGGTCCAGTCTATAGTCATTGTGGCGACCAACGGTAGGTGGTCGCTCAGTTGAATATTTTCAACTTTAAAATGGGAAAATTTGGGGAATATATCATGAGATACCAGCATATAATCCAGGACACTGTTTGCAGAGGAGCTTATGTGTGTGAACTCACCCGGTATGTCAGGTGGGCAGTTCCCATTTAGAATCACTAGGTTTAGACGTAGTACCAGTTGGTAAAGAAGGGTTCCTGCTTCATTTACCCTTTTGTCTTTGGAGAGTCTTTGATTATGGAGGGAGAGGTCATTAATGAATTCAGGGGTTATCCACCATTTGGCTTTGATTAAGGACTCCCAGTTTGTTGCAATGCGAGCATTGAAATCCCCTGCTATAACATTGGGTATATTGGGGTGTTTGGAGTGACAAAGAATAAAATGTTCCTCCAATATTCCGCTTTATGGGGATGCTGATTTCATTTTCCAGCAGGACTTGGCACCTGCCCAGACTGCCAAAAGTACCAAAACCTGGTTCAATGCCCATGGGATTACTGTGCTTGATTGGCCAGAAGACTCGCCTGACCTGAACCCCATAGAGAATCATAGAATCATAGAATCATAGAGTTGGAATAGACCACAAGGGCCATCGAGTCCAACCCCCTGCCAAGCAGGAAACACCACCAGAGCACTCCTGACATATGGTTGTCAAGCCTATGGGGCATTGCCAAGAGAAAGATGAGACACATGAGACCGAGCAATGCAGAAGAGCTGAAGGCTGCTGTTGAAGCATCCTGGTCTTTCATAACACCTCAGCAGTGCCACAGGCTGATAGCATCCATGCCACGCCGCATTGAGGCAGTAATTGATGCAAAAAGGGCCCAAACCAAGTAGTGAGTACATATGCATGCTTCTACTTCTCAGAGGTCAAATATTGCTCTATTTGCAATCCTTGTTTTGCTGATGTCATCTCATATTCTAATTTTCTGAGATTGTTAATTTGGGGTTTTCATCAGCTGTATGCCATAATATCACAATCATAACAAATAAAGGCTTGACATATCTCGCTTTGCATGTCATGAGTCTATCTTGTATATTAGTTTCACCTTTTAAGTTGAATTACTTGAATAAATGAACTTTTCCACGATATTCTCATTTCCCGAGTTTCCCCTGTACACTAAGTAGAAGAGAAGCATTGCCACCCGACCCCACCCTCCCCCTCTTCCCCCCTCTGTTCTTCCTAACCCAACACTGCATGCAACACTAATGTCTCACAACAAATGAAACTGATCTGTAGAAAACACAACTACTGATATGGAAGGGGGGGCATGCCTTTCTTCACCCTTCCGCCGGTCACCAGAGGGTCCGAGGCGATGACCTCAAGGGTACCCAGCCCCAGGTGGACCCCTCAGCCCCCACACCGATGCACAAGCACCACACTCTACCCCAAGCCCCATAAATAAAGTGCCTTTTCCCCTTTCCTACACCGATCCGCTATTATGGGCGAAATAAGCCCAAAATCTTATGCCTTTCCTCCCGCTCTATCTTTACTATGGGTTGACCGTACGAAGCTGTATTCCCTATTCCTTTCAATGGCTGCGTTCTACCCAATCAGAACCATGCATTCGCTTTGCAGAGCTAGCTCAGCGAGCTCCTGCACGCCTCATTTAACCTCTTGACAAGCTGCTGACGGCTCCCGGCTGAGAGAACAATGGAACCGAAACTCATGAACCCATAAAAGTGTCAAATATTGCAACAATGTATCTATTTTGTTTCCGACCTCAATTATCAATATAAAATGGACTAAAATCTTTAAAAATTCGTATAAAATCAACCACAACTCCGATTTTCTTGCTTTTGGTGCCAATCGGCTCAGTCTCTCCAGGACTCCATGACACCTCCCCTGCCCTCCATGATCCCTCAAGCGAGGTGTCACGTACTCAGGAAGACCCTAATCCTGTCAAATCGCTCTGCCAAGCCTTTCCTCCGGGCAATGCCAGGTGGCAGACTATGAATACATGGACCATTGTCCCCCAAGGTGGTTGTCACCGATGGAGGCAAAGGCCCAGAAAAAGCTCAATATGGAGGCCAAGTGACCAAAATATTGGGAAATTTTGGAGCAGGAAGGAGATAATCTGAAATTGCAGAGTTTTGAGAAACTAAAAGATAAAGCGCGAGATTGGCTTCACTATTACCAAATAAGAGAGGCCTATAATTTAGACAAAAAAATTGGCTTCCAGGTGGAAAAATCAAAGTTGGAAACAGAATTGTTAGATCCTAAAACAAAGATACTTTCAAGAATGTATAACCTGCTGTTAAAATGGAACACTCAGGACGAGATGGTTAAATCTGCTATGATTAAATGGGCACAGGATGTTGGACATAATATTATGTTTGCTGACTGGGAACAGTTGTGGACCACAGGTATAAAATTTACGGCATGTAATGCCTTGAGAGAGAATATTATGAAAATGATTTACAGGTGGTACATGACCCCAGTCAAGCTTGCAAAAATCTATCATTTGCCCGATAATAAATGTTGGAAATGTAAAGAAACTGAAGGTACATTCTTTCACCTTTGGTGGACGTGCCCAAGGATTAAGGCTTTCTGGGAAATGATCTATAATGAAATGAAAAAGGTATTTAAATATACTTTCCTGAAGAAACCAGAGGCCTTTCTTCTAGGCATTGTCAGCCAATTGGTGCCAAAGAAGGATAGAACTTTTTTTATGTATGCCACAACAGCAGCAAGATTACTTATTGCAAAGTATTGGAAGACACAAGATTTACCCACTCTGGAAGAATGGCAAATGAAGATGATGGATTATATGGAATTGGCAGAAATGTCTGGCAGAATCCGAGACCAGGGAGAAGAAATGGTGGAAGAAGACTGGAAGAAATTTAAAGACTATCTGCAGAAATACTGTAAAATTAATGAATGTTAAAGTGATGTTGGACTGAAAATAAGTGGTTTTGGTATTAAGGCTTATAAGAATATGTAAATATAGATAGTTATTTGGATGAGAATTTATAGTTATAATAGGTTAAGAATATAGAGTAAAGATAAATGAAAGAGGGTAAGGATTTGCTGAAAGGACTTTGTAAACGGGAATACAAAAAGGGGAGGTGTGAGGAGGTCAAGGAAATAAGCAAAAGAACCTAAAGATATTGAAAAATGGATTATTATTATTTTTTAAGATATTTTTTCTTTTTTCTTCTTTTTCTACTTTTTTGAATGTCTTTTTTTGTATTGTTTGTCACATTGTTTTTCTTTTGTGTAAAATCTCAATAAATATTTTATTTAAAAAAATACAAAGGAGGTGGAGTTGCGGGCGACTGAGGGAATCCCCGGCCGCGTCAGCCCCTGGACAGCCAATCGGCTGGCTCAGGGGGCGTGACCAGCCCTATTTATCGCTGGCGCGGCTGGTTTTTCGCCTACCTCGTAGCAAATCGTCACAACTTTCTGGGTATTGGCGGTTAGGCATTGGTATTGGTATTGTTCTGTAGATGGAAGAGGGGAGGAAGCGCCATCACCTGCCCCGCATATTGAAAGGTAGTCCGATAAAGGGTTCCGGGAGGCTTGGCCCTGTCCAAAGCCTATGGAGGTGAGCGTCTAAGGCACGCCCCTGAGCGGTGACCCCCGGGGGGGGGGTGTTCCGAGTTGATGTGCATCAGCAGGACTCCCCCTACTGGTGGTTAACCCTTCCCGGACTTCAAGCGGACGGGCTGAAGCCGGATAGTCAGTTAGGACCAATGCCTAAGCCAATACCAATACCACTCATCACCTGTAACCAATAAAGTTGTGGCCATATTTAGCCCATTAACCTGAAATAATTGTGTCATGTGTCTTTATTTCCACTTGGGGGGGGCGGGAACTCGCCACGCAATAGGGCTCTTTTTGTTTTTTTATGCACCCACAGACCCCAAACTGCTCTCCACAGGAACACAGTGGTGCATCTCATGTATGGGGGGGGGGGGATTCCAACACTCCCCCCACCCCCAGCAAAGCAAAGATAAGGAAAGCATAAATGCCACCTTGAACTGCTTGGATGAAAAGTGGGCTATGAATCGGGCCTGCAACCTTGGTGCTATCTGCAGCTCCCTCTAACCAGCTGAGCTGCAATGAGATTTGAGGGAGAATGGGAAGGCGGGTGGGAAGAGAAGTTAAGCTGTTCAGGAAGGGGTTGAATCCCATGGGGATGCTGGCCGTGTGGGGGACCCCAAGCTCTCGCCCCAGAAGATTACAAAAAAGAAGCAGACGAAATCCTACTTACAGATTCACGATGCTGGCCATCTCTTCAGGTGAAATCCGCTCCTGTTTAAACTCAACTGCTTTAAAATGCTCACACAACACTAACTCTGAACCTTGCCTCTAACCCTATTGCTACTCCTCTCTGTCTAAAATATACAGGAGAATATGTGCACAAAATATACAGATGAAAATGAAATGATAAAGTGAAAGCATTTGTTGAAATACAGTAGAGAACTCACGCCTCCCGAGTTGAGGGAGGCCTTGCTTTGCATGCAGGAGATCCCAGGTTCAGTCCAGGATCTCCACCAGACAGGGCTGGGACTGTCCCCTGTTTGAAAACCCTGCAGCGCTGCTGCCAGTCAGTGTAGGCAGTGCTAGGCTAGATTGACTCTGTCAAGTGCAACTTCCTATGAATGCTCCTCTTATACGATTTCTCGAAACACAAGCAAGCTACCTTATCAACGAGTTGTGAGAGTTCATTCATGACTTTTAACAAACAGCAGAAACCATTTTATTATTTCTATGAGAGTACAGAAATCCTGAATATGAAAGGAAGGAAACTTCCTGCCTCTGCAATAAAGGCAGCTGCACTGCTAGGTGAGCTGTCCCGATGCCAACTGAAACAGACCCTCCAAAGATTCAAAGGTGAAAAGGGAATTTTGAGCATCTGAGCACAACTGGGCCGTCTTCTGCGTTAACGTGAAGTGCAGGAAGTGATTGCCTTGAGCAGGGGTAGGCAACCGAAGGCCCTGGGTCCGGATGCGGCCCAATCGTCTTATCATTCCGGCCCACGGAGAGTCTGGGAATCAATGTGTTTTTCCATGAGCAGAATGTGTCCTTTCATTTAAAATGCACCTCTGGGTTCTTGGTGGGGCATAGGAATTCGTTAATTTTCTCTCTCCAAAATATAGTCCGGCCCCCCAAATGCTGTGAGGGACGGTGGACCAGCCCACGGCTGAAAAAGGTTGCTGACCCCTGGCCTTGAGCCTCCTCAGGACTGGCGCAGGGGCCGTGCATTGCAGGGTGCCAGCCAAGGCCCCTGCCCCAGTACTGATTGCTGATTCTACTGAGTCCATCAGTATATTGTTGTGAAGTGACCTGGCATTTTAAATGAAGTGCAATATAGGCTTGTCTTACATCTTTAACAACAACACAGTAAATTGCACAGAAGAATTCCATGTTGCCTGTGGGAGCGGCTGGGTAGACCTCTTTGCAGCTGCATGATTCATGCATTTGATCTATAAGCAACTGGTCAATCTTCATAATTGGCTCTGGCTTCGTGTAGGAGATTGAACGCATTCTTCTATTTCTCAGCCCTGTATTCCACCCCCACCCCCTCCTCCTATGCTCAGAGTGAAATGTTTATGAGTCCTGCAGATCTAGTCTCAGAAGTCAAACCTCTACCCCAAAGACGGGGGAGCCTGTGACCTTCTAGAGCATACATTTCTTTGGACTGCTATATGCTGAAGTGAACAAATGTTTTGTCTGAAACCCTTGAGAGCTTCTGTGGGCCGCCCTAGAGAACACTGGGCTAAAGGGATCATGGGGATGACTTGTTCCACAACAGCAGATGGCATGCAGAAATTTAAACTGTAGCAAAGGGATGTAAACTGTCTAGCTAGCTAGCTATGTCTTGCTGAAAGTGCATGCACTCCTCTTAGCCAAAGCCCCAATAATTGCAAGCGTGGAGCCACACAAACAGGCCTGATCTCGACACTGTCTTGGGGGAAACTCCCGATGCTGGAAAATTCATGTGTTCAATTTCTGCACATTGAGACAGGAGCCAAAGAAAGCACACACAGAGTAGGGGGGCTCATAAAAAAGGTTTCTTTGGGAGGGGGTGGGTTGAGGTTTGCTCCGATGTGAAAGCTAAAGAGCAGCCTTTCACAGAGAAAGGAGCAGAGTAAGGCGGAAACTACTGGGACCCGTGCTTTCCAGGCACGCTGACGGGAGGGATGAGTCCAGCATTGCATTGTTGGGTCGTATTTTCAGTGACAACTATTTATGACAGAGGTTTACAGAAAATTGATCTAAAACCTCTGCTTGTAAGAGGCTATGGGCATTTGAAGAAGCCCATCATAATCTTTACATGAAATGTATCTTTAGAACACCGGTGGCGTCATGTCCCCATTTGTTGCCTTAGTTTCTCCATCAATGCACCACCCACAATTTGCCATCATATTGGCATCAGGTGTTTTCCAGGCCAGTGAATGTCAGCAACCCCTTCTTCTAAAGCTGCTTCCCCAGTTTCATCCCAAATAGAAAGAAATGCCATTTGGTAGCCCATTGAGAAGCTTTGGGAAGCAATGAAATACATTTCTGAAAGTTATTTATGGATGCACAAGGTCACCACAACTTTGCTTAAGGTGAATGGAAAGGAACATTTCCCCAGGCGGCACACCACTGTCCCTGAATCTCGTCCGCTGCTTGGTCATTTCAACAGATTGTGTGTCTTAGTAAGATTTTGTACATTTCAGAAAGCTTTCCCTTGCCTACAAATGAAGTGCATGATTTTTCAAAAACTTATTAATGCCCCGTGCTTTTACTTCTGGTGTGGTAAAAAATTGCAGACTCTGGCTATCATTTGAAGCAGTGTAAGACGCTGGTTTACGTTTCCCCTCACATTTGGTGACTAGGTAGGGATATGCAGTTTTGTGTTTTGTTTTTTGAAGAGTTCCTAAGGAGTCCTGCTGCTTCCGAGTTTTATTTTGGGGGTTGTTGTTGTTGTTGTTTACAAAAAGGTAATCCAGTTGTAACCTTTTTCTAGGTACAATTCTGTACATTCTGGTACTACCTGTTCACTCATGGTCCCTCCAAATCCCTTTGTTTCTTTTAGCAACGTGTCCTTGTGTATCTGCTACCTTTGCTTACAGAATTTCTCCTGAGGGGTGCTTTGAACATGTCCCGTAATACATGTGGATAAAAGGAATCGCCTTTGTTAATTTCAAAAGCCATTTTATTTCTTCCATGATTTTCCTCTGTTGCTAATTTATTTTGTAAAAGCAAGTGGGGTTTAGTCACCAGAGAGGTGGATTCTGTGGTTTTGCTCAATAGGTCATGGTCATTTCAAGAGCCATAGGGCCTGAGATGGTTCCAGCTCTAACTTACGTGTAAGATTAGGAGTCCAAGAATGTGGAATCAGTACTGCAGAAGGTCAGTTCTGACATACTTCCCCCCTAAATAGTGGGTGAAGTCCTTTTGGAAAGGACTCAAAGCTTTCAAAGTGTCAAGTTTTGCTGTACTGAAGGACTGTCCATATCTAATCTATTAGAACACTGAACCCTCCTCCCCACTCCAGGAATTTTGCTATCCAGTTGCTCATCTCATTTCCATGGAGGACATTCCAAGAAAGAAAAGAGGGTTTGTATTTGGATAATAAAAGTTTCCTGTCGAGTACATTTATATATTTTAGAGAAGGTAAGCAACTTAAAATGACCACAGACCCAGTAAAACGCATTACAAAGAGAAGAGAAACAACATTTAAAAGCAGATACAAATAATGAGGCATTATTCTTTTCTCGAGAAGCCAGCAAAATTTCATTTTTCCTGTTTTGTTTTAAGCATGCTTTTTATTCAAGTTTTTAACAAACAACAAGGTGGTAAGCTGCTGAATATAGGCAGACCATCATTTCTCAAGGGCCATTCCAAATGTGTACAATTGATGGCCTCCAAGTAAGCTGCACCCTGTGAGTTCAGAGGTCCACTGGTGCCATTGTCCCTGTTAGCATTTTGAAAGAAAGGGCGCCAAGATTTCATCAAGCTGTCTGCCTTGATGAGACTTGCAGTGAGGATCCCTTTGATAAGCCATCCGCAATGCATAAAGGAGGGCAGGTGGCTTGGTGAGCAGGGAAAGTCTTTCAAAGATTTGGACCAGCGATGTGCCTTTGCTTCGGGCAAAGGGTGATGGTGGATGGATCCTCGCTACCTAACTCAGCACTGTCTGTACTGATTGGCAGTGGCTCTACAAGGTTCCAGGCAGGTGATGTTTTCAGTTTCACCTGGAGATGCTGGAGACTGTTCTGGGACCTGCATCACCAGCGAGCTCTGGTCCTCCCTTAAGGAGTTAGGCGGCTCAATGGGCTGACTCTGTGGAAGGCACCATGCTATTCCCACCATGCTATTCCTGATGTGCCTTTGCTTCGGGCAAAGGGTGATGGTGGATGGATCCTCGCTACCTAACTCAGCACTGTCTGTACTGATTGGCAGTGGCTCTACAAGGTTCCAGGCAGGTGATGTTTTCAGTTTCACCTGGAGATGCTGGAGACTGTTCTGGGACCTGCATCACCAGCGAGCTCTGGTCCTCCCTTAAGGAGTTAGGCGGCTCGATGGGCTGACTCTGTGGAAGGCACCATGCTATTCCCACCATGCTATTCCCGATGTGCCTTTGCTTCGGGCAAAGGGTGATGGTGGATGGATCCTCGCTACCTAACTCAGCACTGTCTGTACTGATTGGCAGTGGCTCTACAAGGTTCCAGGCAGGTGATGTTTTCAGTTTCACCTGGAGATGCTGGAGACTGTTCTGGGACCTGCATCACCAGCGAGCTCTGGTCCTCCCTTAAGGAGTTAGGCGGCTCAATGGGCTGACTCTGTGGAAGGCACCATGCTATTCCCACCATGCTATTCCCGATGTGCCTTTGCTTCGGGCAAAGGGTGATGGTGGATGGATCCTCGCTACCTAACTCAGCACTGTCTGTACTGATTGGCAGTGGCTCTACAAGGTTCCAGGCAGGTGATGTTTTCAGTTTCACCTGGAGATGCTGGAGACTGTTCTGGGACCTGCATCACCAGCGAGCTCTGGTCCTCCCTTAAGGAGTTAGGCGGCTCAATGGGCTGACTCTGTGGAAGGCACCATGCTATTCCCACCATGCTATTCCCGATGTGCCTTTGCTTCGGGCAAAGGGTGATGGTGGATGGATCCTCGCTACCTAACTCAGCACTGTCTGTACTGATTGGCAGTGGCTCTACAAGGTTCCAGGCAGGTGATGTTTTCAGTTTCACCTGGAGATGCTGGAGACTGTTCTGGGACCTGCATCACCAGCGAGCTCTGGTCCTCCCTTAAGGAGTTAGGCGGCTCAATGGGCTGACTCTGTGGAAGGCACCATGCTATTCCCACCATGCTATTCCCGATGTGCCTTTGCTTCGGGCAAAGGGTGATGGTGGATGGATCCTCGCTACCTAACTCAGCACTGTCTGTACTGATTGGCAGTGGCTCTACAAGGTTCCAGGCAGGTGATGTTTTCAGTTTCACCTGGAGATGCTGGAGACTGTTCTGGGACCTGCATCACCAGCGAGCTCTGGTCCTCCCTTAAGGAGTTAGGCGGCTCGATGGGCTGACTCTGTGGAAGGCACCATGCTATTCCCACCATGCTATTCCCGATGTGCCTTTGCTTCGGGCAAAGGGTGATGGTGGATGGATCCTCGCTACCTAACTCAGCACTGTCTGTACTGATTGGCAGTGGCTCTACAAGGTTCCAGGCAGGTGATGTTTTCAGTTTCACCTGGAGATGCTGGAGACTGTTCTGGGACCTGCATCACCAGCGAGCTCTGGTCCTCCCTTAAGGAGTTAGGCGGCTCGATGGGCTGACTCTGTGGAAGGCACCATGCTATTCCCCTTTAAATTAGCCATTTCGACAGAAAACACGAGAACTGGAATTTTGGGCTTGAATGGATTTTTGGATCGCCTGCATGCCAAGCACATACTTCTCCCACGGGCCAGCACCCTTCCTCAGTGACTGAGCTCTCATTGCACACAGCCATCCAGCAAGCAAAAAAATGTTCTTGTTAGAAGGGCAGAGTGGGGAGCAAGAGATTCAGGGGCCGGTTTTAGACCCACAGTGCTCGGGTTTATTCTGTTGCCTGCTTGACATTGTGCCTCCTTCCCCCCTACCTTTTATTCCTATGAAAGTTTCACAATGTCGCTGCTTGGGATTCTGGATAATCTATGGTGTTTTTCTTTTCAGATTTTTAAATTAATTTTCCAAAAAATATTTGAGACAAGCAAACAAACAAACATCCTAATTGTAATTAAACCAATCTTGATAACATTGTTAAGTGACTTCCTCAAATCCCCCTGGTTGAATTTCATTGTATTTCATTTTAACAGTTTTCCAAAATCAATCTTCTTAAAAAAAATATAAAAAATTAACTTGATCACTTCACATCTTTCATTCTTTCTAATCTAGCTTGAAACATCTCAATTCCTATCCTTACATATTTAAATCCTAAGCCTATCTCATCTTTGCAAGCTTTTCCAGTTAGGTTATCTTGACATATTCAGCTAAAGAATCTTTGAATTTTGTCCATTCTTCCTGGTACTCCTCCTCCTTCTGGTCGCGGACTCTTCCCGTCAGGTGGGCTAGCCCCGGGATTCTGGAGAATCTATGTGACTAGATGCTTGTAATGTATGCCAGGCAATCTGGCACAAGTGGGCAGGGTTGGCTATTTGCAGTATGGTAGTGCTGCATAGAGCGCGCTGGGGAGACCATGCATTAAAAAGGGACTCAAAAATAACTTAAACAAGGTTTTAATAAGAAAAACAAAAACTCCATTTACACTAAATACATCAACAAACAAACATGACCCAACCACCAACCCATCCCCCAGGGTAATGGGAGAGCTAGGTGCTGCTCCTTATATACTACACCCAATTGCTGACACAGCTTGATTAACACAACTCAGCAGCACCTGCTATGTTTCACAGCTGTAAAGCTGGGTCTCTTATTTTGCTCTGGCCCTTGCTCTGGCCCCTTAAAGACATACACATCAGGTGGAACAATGATGAACCTTTACATTTAAAGAAACCATTCAACATTTCCCCTGTGGTTCATTATTGTGGAACAAAAACATAAAGCATATTTTGTACATGTCTTTCATGTGTAACCTTTGGAAGTGCTTTAGTAAAAATGTCTGCAATTTGATTGTCACCTGGAACATATTCAAATACAATCATTTAGTCAGCAATTAGTTTCTTTACAAACTGTAGACGTAATCTTAAGACTCTAGTGCGCTGCGTATTAGTCTCTGAACACAGGATAGCAAGGCCGCTCTAGGAATCGAGGTAAACTTTTACTGGTAGTGTTACTTGCATCTGTAGGTCTGCAAATACTTGCAGATGCCATTCCACATCACGAGTGGCCTGAACGCATGCACATAATTCACTCTCTGTTGTGGAGAGACAAATAATGGTTTGTGTCTGAGACTTCCATTCAAATGGACAACTGTTATAACAAAACACCATACCAGACACACCCCTGCAATTATTTTGTTCTACTGCATGAGATGCATCGCAGAAAATTTCAAAACCTTTGTCAATACTTGTTGTAAACTGCAACCTATAATGTTTGGTATGTTTAAGGTACATTACCACTCTCTTAAGGGCAGAGAAACATTGCGTAGTGGGCTTTTCCACAAATTTTGCCAGAAAGTGAAAAGCATAAGTTATATCTGGTCTTGAGATTCTTTGAATGAAATTTAGCTTGCCTATAGCAGAACGATACAAAGTTTTGTTAGGAAATGGCTTATCTTCACCTGTAAAGGTGAAACCACACACCATAGGTGTTTCCTTCCCATTTGCATTTTCTAAACATAGCATTTCAACAATATCATCAATTTTTGCAGTTTGATGCACCAGAAAAGATCCATTTTTTCCTTTCTCAATTTGCATGGATAAGTAATTCTTAGCTATGCCTAATTCCACCACATCAAATTTCTTCTGTAACTGATACTACCTGTTCATATTCTTGTATAGTTTTGGTAGAAATTAACACGTCATCTACATACACACATATTTTTGTTACAGAGTTTGCCCTTTCCTTTATAAACACACAAATGTCTGCCTTTCTTTGCGAAAAACCAATATCCAGCAATTCTTTTGCTAAAGTTTGGTGCCAATTCCTTCCACTTTGGTGCAGACCATAAAGGGATTTATTTAATTTGCATACCAAACCTTCAGCGGCGTCTATGCCTTCAGGAACACGCGTAAAAATTTGTTCTTTTAAATCTGCAAACAAATATGCAGTTTTTATATCTAGGTGATAAACAGAATGTCCACATTGTGATGCATCTTTTAACAAAAGCTTAACTGTTTCATATTTTACACTTGGTGAATAACACAAATCACAATCTTCGCCTGGAATTTGTTGAAAACCCCTAGCAATTAATCTAGCCTTGTACCTTACAACTTCATTTTTGTCATTCATTTTAACTCTATAAACCCATTTTGAATCAATAAGTCTCATATCTGGGGTTTGTGGTACAAGAGACCAAGTGTTGTGCTCTTTTAAAGACGCTATCTCAGAGTTCATAGCTTTATACCAATTTGCAGCTTGGTGCTTAGGTAAGTTCTGAACATCATTGTAGCTTTTTGGCTCAAAAACCGCCTTATTGGCATACACAGTATTAAAATGTTCATCTGCATATCGTTGTGGCTTCTGTCTCTTTCTGTCTGAACGTCTCAGTCCGGAAGGAGAGTCAGACTCCTCAGACTTAATGGGACTAAGTAAACTACTAGTTTCAGGTTGTAAATAATCACTGTCAGATTGAAGAGATGCCTGTTGGCTAAGCTCACGGTCAGAAAACTCAAGAGAATCTAACCTCCCCTCGGGTGCCTGTGACTTTAAATCCTCAAGCAAATTATCAGATTCAACAGGCTTTTCGTCTCTTTCCATTAATTCAGAGGCACCATTTCCTGCTGCTGCTGCTTCTTCCTCTTCTTCATCAGTATCATTTATACCGTTAGTATCTTGGGAAACAGCAACCCCATTCCAATTTACAGTTTGTATCATGCTTCTGGTAATATGAAATTTGCCAGTTGCTGGTATGTAAATTCTGTACGCCCCCTGCTGGTAGCCCATTAATTTTCCCTGAACACTATGCTCACCCAATTTCTGCTTAGCGGGATAATGCATAATTACATCTGAACCCCAAATGCGTAGGTATTTCAGATTAGGGCGTTTTTTAAACAACTTCTCATAGGGGGTGACATCTAAACCAGAATGATAACTGCGATTTCTAACATAACAAAACGCATTAAGCGCTTCAGCCCAAAAGTCTTTGGGCAGATTAGCATCGTGCAGATAAGTTTTAACCCCTGCCTGCAGGTCACGCTGCACAACTTCAACAAGCCCATTTTGCCAGGGACTTCGGGGGCAAGATAACTCATGAGTAGTCCCCTGCGCTTCCAGGAAATTCTCAAAATCCTCAGAAACAAATTCCCCGCCCCGGTCAGAAAACAGGTTCTTAATTGGTTTGTTAAAGTGCATTTTTACCCAGCTACAAAAAACTTTGTACTTCTCAAATGCTTGGGACTTCTCAGCTATTGCATAAGTCCAACAATATCTACTATACTGGTCTATCAGATTGAGCCAGTACTTAGAACCTCCTAATGATGGTGGGAGTGGCCCAACTAAATCACAATGTACATGCTCAAATGGCTCAGTTACTTTCCTATCTGAGCACCTACCCTTGCGTGCAACCTTAATCTTATTCTTGCAACAAGATAGACATTGCATAAAGAATTTGCATGGTTTTAAGTTGAGGCCATTAACAATATTCTTTGTCTTAATTACATCAGCAAAATTCAGGTGTCCTAGAACTCTGTGTGCCTCATGGACACACCCGGAATGTGGCCTTACATTCCTCAACCCCTGGCTTGACTGTGCTGCTGTGCAATTTATAGGCGATTGTGAGTAGGTGCGAAAATACAGTCTATATAAACCATCAGAGTTCCGAAATACCTTTTGGATCTTAGGTCCAACTACGGTGACTTGGTCGCCCTGTTGAGAAGCAACAGAATCATTTTCAGGTGGGAATTCCCCCAAGGTCTATCCTTTAGCCTTAAAGGAAGAAAGATAAAAATAAGATCAGTGGATGACAAAGAATGATTTTTGAAAGACCACAGAGAAGACTTGCAGAAAGAATCTGGAGAAGAGCTAAGTGCATTGGACAGAGAACCGACAGACAGAAGACCAAAACAAAAAGCATCGGACAAAGGACTATTAAAAAGAGGAATACTAGATATAGCTACATTACCCTTTGGATTGGACTGCTCAGAGAAAGTGACAATAACACCACTGACAGAACAAGAACAAACACTTGGTGCAGTTGGAGGAAAAGCAGAGTAATTACATCATGGCTTTGCAACTTTTAAGCTGGAATACTAATGGTTTGAACTCCCCCCCCCCAAAAAAAGGAAAAGAGTCTTTCATTTATTAAAAAAGGAACCATTGGACTTGATTTGTTTACAGGAAACACATGTTGTAAGGCTGCACAGAAAAGTATTGATTAATAAAAGACTGGGTCAAGAGTTTATTTCATCGGACAAAGTCAAAAAAAGGGGAGTAGTGATCTACGCAAAGGAAAGTCTATCACCGAAATTTATATTTAAAGATGACCAAGGAAGATTCGTGGCAATCGAAATTCAACTACAAGGAGAGAAATTCTTGATAGTAGGAGTTTACGCACCAAATGAGGGGAAATCAGATTTGTTTAAAAAAGTTGCATGAGACTCTGATGGACTATTTGGATTACAATGTGATTATGATGGGGGATATGAATGGAGTGGTATCCACAAATATGGACAAGGCACAGAGACAGGTAGTTACTAAGGACAGTAGGCTACCGAAAACCTTCTTTGAGATGACTGACAATTTGGATCTAGTTGATATTTGGAGAACAAAGAACCCCTTGGGCAGAGAGGGAACTTTCTTTTCTGAAGCCAAAATGACATGGACAAGAATTGACCAAATTTGGGTAACTAGAGGACTGGCTCCAAAGACAAGAAAAGTGGAAATTTGCCCTAAAACCTGCTCCGACCATAATGCTGTAAAGATGGAGATGAAACTAACACCAATTGGCTCTTTCAGATGGAGGATGAATGACACCTTGTTTAGGGATGAAGAAGTGATCAAGAAGGCCCAAAAAACCTTGAGAGATTATCATGAATACTGTTGGGATACTGCCAGGGAGATATAGTCCATCATGGCCCCAAGCCGGCTGCCGGACGATCCATCGACCTCTGTAGTCATGCAGCTTCTAGCGACACGAGTTTCCTGCCACATTCCAGGGCTTGTGCACACTCTTTATCAGCAGATAAAGCACAGCCAAAAGTTGCACTGCAGAAGAGCATTATTTACAAGCTTTATTCAGTGTTGATCAGAACAAAGAGAGACATGACTGTCCTGCGTCAGAGTCTCCGACAGACTGAGAAACGAAAGCAATAGCAAAACATAAACATCCTGTGAACAGGAAATACGCAGGCTGTGACACAAACATCCTGCTCCCTTTTAAGGTGGAACGGAAATATCCTAACATCCTCCCCCTTTCTGTGTAACCTGTAGTACCTGTGGTTCAACCCAATTGCAACATCTGTACGTAAACCTTTAGTTGTTCTCTGTTAACAACCTTAGACAACAGATCAGCAGGAATTTCATTTCCTGCCATGTAGGACACCTGAATGAGTCCTTTCTGAATACACTCCCTTGCACGATGTAGCTTAATCGGCAAGTACTTGGTTCTTTGCTTGCACCTCTCTGAGTTCAGCAAAGCCAAACAGGATCTATTGTCTTGATACACTTGTATAGGACATTTCACAGAAACTCTGATGTCCTTAAACAGTTGCATCAACCATTCACAATCCATGAGTGAAAATGACAGAGCATTGAGTTCTGCTTCACAGGAACTTAGGCTCACTGTCGTCTGCTTCTTGCACAGCCAGTCAAACAGACAGTGGTTGTACATGTAGCATACTCCAGAAGTGCTTGTACCATCCGTGGTGTCACTTCCAAAACTTGCATCTGCAAAGATTTCAAGACCTCCAGTCTTCTGACTGGTGAACCTCAGCCTGTAGTGCATAGTCCCTTTCAAATAGCGGGCTATGCGCTTCAGAGCTTTCCAATCCTGAACCGTAGGATTGTTGGCATGTCTGCTAAGCAGATTACAGCTTACAGCTATGTCAGGTCTTGAGCATCTGGCAATGAAATTCAGCTTGCCTAGAATGCATCTGTACAGCGTTGTGTCAGAAAACGCTTCAGCAGTACTGTCTACCTGGTAACCTGTCACCATCGGTGTGTCTGCTGGGTTTGCATCAACCAAATTCAACCTGGTTAACACATCAGCAATTTTCTGTGTTTGGTGTACCAGAAAATTACCTGCTTGGTCCCTCTCCACCTGCAGAGAAAGATAGTTGGATACCTCACCAAGATCCTTCATGTCAAAGTGCTCCTTCAGCTGAGCTAGGGTGCTTTGATAAAAAGCCTGATTCTTCCAAAACGTCAGAAGATCATCAACAAAACATAAACAATACAGTTTGTTTTGCCCCTCCTCCTTGACAAACACACATGGATCAGCTTTGCCCTGGTGAAAACCTAGAGAAAGCAATGTCTCAGTGAGTTTCGTGTTCCAACACCTAGCACTCTGCTTGAGACCATATAAGTATTTCCGCAGTTTACAGACCATTCCCTTCTGTATCTGCATCCCATCAGGTGGAAGCATGTACAGCTCCTCCCCCAAAATCCCGTACAAAAAAGCTGTATTAATGTCATGGTGGGAAACATGCAGTTTCTCCTCCGCAGCGATCTTGAGCATCAGCTGAATGGTCTCATATTTAACAGTGGGTGAGTAGGTCTCGTGGTAATCCTGTCCTGGTACCTGTGAAAAACCTCTGGCAACCAATCGGGCTTTGTGTCTGACTACCTTGCCATTCTGGTCTGTCTTGGCCTTGAAGACCCATTTGCTGCCAACCAGTCTCATTCCTGGGACTACCGGTACCAGTTCCCAAGTTTGGTTCCTGTTCAAGGAATCAACTTCAGCCTTCATGGCATTAAGCCAAGGCTCAGCATCTTTAGAGGTTAACTCCTGAACCTCTTTGAAGCTTGAAGGTTCCCACACCTTCTCTGAGCTACTAAGAACAGCAGTTGCCGTCTTAGCAAACTCATCAGCATATCTCTTTGGAGGTCTGCCCTTCGTGGCTCTCTCAGATCTGCGTACTAGACGCAAGTCTTCTGGACTCATCTCCTCTTTCTTAGGAGAAAAGTGACCAATGGTGAACAGTGGTTCTTCCAGTTCATTGTCAGACGCATCAGATGGTCTGACTGAGGCCTTTGCGCTCTTGTAGTCTGCTGTGTCATCACTGTTACTGACACCAGCAGCAGCGCTGCCCACTGAACTGGAATCCAAACTCTGATCATCATCAGCAGCAGCAGCAGCATCATCATCCTCAGCAGCAGCTTCCTCAGCTTTAGCTGCTTGCTTGACATCACCTTCATCCTCCTCTGGGTAACTCTGGAAAATTCCCACATTTTCCCCCCACTTAGGATTGTACTCAACACTCCTTGTGAACTTAATGGACTTAGAGTTAGTCATCCATACCCTGTATGCACCTTTTTCGTACCCCATGAACAAACCATGTGCCCCACGCTTCCCAAGCTTGTTGATTTGTGGGGTGTGTACCCACATGTCAGAACCAAAGATTCTCATGTGCTTGATGTTGGGTTTCTTACCAAACATCTTCTCATAGGGGGTACAGCCAATGGGTGATGACAATCTGCGATTAAAAGTGTAAACAAAATTCCTCAGAGCTTCCCCCCAAAACTTATCAGGGAGATTGGCATCATGCAACAAGGTTTTCATTCCTTGCAGCAATGTTTGATTTGCTCGCTCCGCAAGCCCATTCATCCATGGCGATCTGGGCGTTGACATGTCATGCTGGATTCCCTTCTCAGTCAGGAAAGCTTCAAACTGCTGAGAAGTGAACTCCCCGCCACGATCAGTAAACAGACAGCCAATACGTTTACCATGAACATTCTCCAACCAAACACAGAATGCCTTAAACTTCGGAAACGCTTGCGATTTCTGCTCGAGCATAAACACATGAATGTACCTGGAAAAAGAATCAATTAGAACCATGAAGTACCTTGCTCCCCCCAAAGAGGGCGCAAGTGGACCAACTAGGTCCGCATGCACTAGCTGGTAGGGTTTGGAAGCCTGCCTGCTAGACTCCTTGCCTTTTGGAGCAACCTTCACCTTGTTCTCTGCACAAGATACACATTTCATGTGAAATTTACAGGGTTTGATGGTCAAACCTTCAACCACCTCTGGCATCTTGGCCAATGCCTTCCAAGAGAGGTGACAAAATCTTCGATGTGCATCGTGAATGCAACCTGCATGAAGAACTTTGTTAGTTTGTGCAACACAACAAGAATCAGCATTAGACACAAAAGCACTAGAGTCGTCATAAGTTATATGGAACAAACCATCCATGAACTTTGCGTGCAAATAGTCCTCTTTGCCTTTTCTGATGACACAGACGCTCCTCTTGAAGGAAATCTGAAAACCACGCCCAGTAAGCTGTGGGACACTGAGCAAGTTGCTTGCAGCTCCCGGAACATAAAGTACACCTTTGATGGTAATGTGCAGACTTGCCAGTTTCACAGTCCCTTCTCCTGCGATTTGCAACGTCTTTCCGTCAGCCAGGTGGATCTCACCTTCTTGAGGTGTGAAGGAGATAAACAGGTGGCGGTCCTTCGTGAGGTGGCGGCTCGCACCTGAATCCACAATAAACCTGCCTTTGGCTTTTGGAGCAGTGTTTACAGCAAGCAAACCCTTGTTTTCCACTGGCGTGGGCTTTTGCAGCTTGCCCCCCTGCTTCTGGTCAGCAGACGTGCCTTTAGCCTCTGGTGAAGCTGTGCCAGCAAACAAAACCTTGTTTTCCACTGGCGTGGGCTCTTCACCCTCCCTCTGCTTCTGGCCATCTGCAGGCGTCTGCCTCTGTTTACCTTTGCCTTTCCGGCATCTGCAAAGGGGATGACCTTCGTTCCCACGGGAAACAGAGCTCTCAGCTGCCGACTCCTTGGCTCCCCCTGGAGGCTGGAATGCTGCCTGGGATGACGTGACGGTCAGCTCCCCCTGCAGCCTGCAACCGGTGCCCTCAGCATCCTTGCATTCACTCGCATTCTGGGAAACAGCCAGGACCTCCGATGCAGTCAAACTCTGGGCTGGGATGACTGGCTGGTGAGCTTTTTTCAAAGCATTCCACATCTTACGTGCAGTGGTGTTGCCAGCAAGCGTCTTAATTTCCTCAAGAGAGACGGACAGGACTATTACGTCAATGGCCTTCAAATTCTGGCGTTTCCATTTCTCTGTCAGAGGAACCGGAGGGGCCTCACTCACAGTATGCCACACTCCATACTGACGCAGCAAACTTTCACACCCCTTTGCCCAGGTTTTATAGTTTTGCCCATTTAACTTTGGGCACTCAGCAGCTTGGAAAAACTGTTGAAAAAAAGTTGAACTGTTGAAAAAAAGAGTAATCTGGGATGCAAGTAAAGCGATCATGAGAGGGTTCCTGATACAACAGAATGCAATAAAGAAGAGAACCCAAAATGAGAAGAAAGATAAAATTCTGGAGATAATAAAGGAAGGTGAGAAGAAATTGAGAGCAAAACTAAATTCGCAATAGATTTTGAGAGAAATAAAGTTACATCAAGTACAATATATGAAAATGATGAATCAGGAAATAGAATGGAAAATTAAACAGGTGAGACAAAAGACTTTTGAATCGGCTAATAAATGTGGGAAATTGCTGGCCTGGCAAATGAAAAAAAGACAAAAACTTAATACTGTTACAAATTTGGAAGTGGAAGGAAAGAATATACAGAACCCAGTGGAGATTAGAAATTGTTTCCAGAGGTACTTTAAACAATTATATACACAAAGGCCACAGAAAGAAATTGACATAGATCGATTTTTGAAAATAAATGGACTACAAAAAATCTCTCAAGAAAACAAGCTAATGTTGAATTACAAAATAGCTGAACAGGAGGTAGAAGGTGCCATCCAGAATATGCAATTGGGTAAATCTCCAGGACCGGATGGCTTAACTTCAAGATACTATAGATCTCTGAAAAGTTGGATAATACAACCACTAAAGGAAGTTTGTAATGAAATTTTGGAAGGGAAAAAGCACCAGAGTCGTGGAAGCAGGCGTACATCGCACTTATACCGAAAATTGAGTCTGAGAAGACACAGCTTAAGAACTACCGCCCCATATCTCTCCTTAATGTGGATTATAAAATTTTTGCAGACATTTTGGCTAAAAGATTTAAAAAAGTATTAGTGGAAGAGATACATAAAGATCAAGCAGGCTTTCTCCCGGGCAGAAACTTGTCTGATAATACGAGAAAAATAATTAACATTTTGGAGAAATTACAAGTGAACATTAATACCAAGGCAGTTTTTATATTTGTGGACGCGGAGAAAGCTTTTGACAACATTTCGGTTGCCATCAATTTGATTTTAACTAATTTTTATAATGAAAATTTTTAGAATGTGTGATTATTTGATTGTTTATTTGATTGTTGTTAGCCACCCTGAGCCCGGCTCAGCTGGGGAGGGCGGGATATAAATAAAATTTATTATTATTATTATTATTTCTTGGAGTTTTATGAAGAAGAACCTACAGGGGATGGGGGTTGGTCAAGGTTTTGAAAATGGTATAAGTGCAATATATTCTGAACAAAAGGCCAAACTAATTGTTAACAATGTGGTGACGGAGGAATTTAAGATAGAGAAAGGGACACGACAAGGTTGCCCAATTTCCCCATTGCTTTTTATATCAGTCCTGGAGGTCCTTTTAAATATGATTAGAAGGGACCAATTGGTTAAGGGTATACAAGTCGAAGCAAAACAGTATAAATTGAAAGCATTTGCAGATGACTTAGTATTGACATTACAGGAGCCAGAATCTAGTACTAAAAGAGTAATAGAACTGATTCAAGAATTTGGTCAGGTTGCAGGATTTAAGTTGAATAAGTTAAAAACTAAGGTTTTAGAGAAAAATTTAAAACCAATTGAGAGAGAGAGGTTTCAGAAGGAGACAGGATTAGCATTGGTTAAGAAAGTGAAATATTTGGGGGTTAACATGACTGCTAAAAATGTGAATCTATTTAAGGATAACTATGAAAAATGTTGGACTGAAGTGAAAAAAGACTTAGAAATATGGTCAAATTTGAAGCTTTCACTGCTAGGCCGTATCGCTGTGATAAAGATAAATGTATTGCCAAGAATGTTGTTTTTGTTTCAAACACTGCAAATTTTGGACAAAATGGACTGTTTCAAGAAGTGGCAGAGAGATATTTCCAGATTTGTCTGGCAGGGCAAGAAGCCCAGAATAAAATTCAAAATACAGTGGTACCTCGCAAGACGAATGCCTCGCAAGACAAAAAACTCGCTAGACGAAAGGCTTTTTTGTTTTCGATTTGCCTCGCAAGACGAATTCCCCTATGGGCTTGCTTCGCAAGACGAAAACGTCTCGCGACTTTGTTTCCTTTGTCTAAAAACTGTTAAAACCAAGGGTGCTTAGCTTGAAGAGCTGCAGTTGCGACTTGACTTCGAGGAGCAACTGTTAGCACGTGGTTTGGTAGCCTTTTCTCAGACTTTGCTCACCTTTGAAGCTTTTCCAAAACTTTTCCAGAACTTCTCTTTCATCCATTTGGTAAGTTAAACTTTTAAAACTTTTTGGGGGGGTTTGGATTTTGGGTTGGGGTGTTTGGGATTCAAGGACTTGGTGTTGTGGGGGGGGGTTGCGATAATCTGTGGGCTTGTGGGCCTTTTTTTGGAATTTTTATGATTTTCTGTGACCACTGGGCAAGATTGTTTATTTTCAAAAAATTTTCTGAGTTTGAATTTCTGAGTGCTGGCTGGCTGGGGGAACAGTTGGGGAGGTTTCTGCAGGAATCTGGGACCATTTGCGGGTTTTTTTTGGAATTTTTATGATTTTCTGTGACCATTGGGCAAGATTGTTTATTTTCAATTTTTTTTCCTGAGTTTGAATTTCTGAGTGCTGGCTGGCTGGGGGAACGGTTGGGGAGGTTTCTGCAGGAATCTGTGGGCTTGTGGACCTTTTTTGGGAATTTTTATGATTTTCTGTGACCATTGGGCATGGTTGTTTATTTTCAATTTTTTTTTCTTAGTTTGAATTTCTGAGTGCTGGCTGGCTGGGGGAACGGTTGGGGAGGTTTCTGCAGGAATCTGGGACCATTGGCGGGGTTTTTTTGGAATTTTTATGATTTTCTGTGACCATTGGGCAAGATTGTTTATTTTCAAATTTTTCTTGTCTGAGTTTGAATTTCTGAGTGCTGGCTGGCTGGGGGAACGGTTGGGGAGGTTTCTGCAGGAATCTGTGGGCTTGTGGGCCTTTTTTGGGAATTTTTATGATTTTCTGTGACCATTGGGCAAGATTGTTTATTTTCATTTTTTTTTCTTAGTTTGAATTTCTGAGTGCTGGCTGGCTGGGGGAACAGTTGGGGAGGTTTCTGCAGGAATCTGGGACCATTTGCGGTTTTTTTTTGGAATTTTTATGATTTTCTGTGACCATTGGGCAAGATTGTTTATTTTCAAATTTTTCTTGTCTGAGTTTGAATTTCTGAGTGCTGGCTGGCTGGGGGAACGGTTGGGGAGGTTTCTGCAGGAATCTGTGGGCTTGTGGGCCTTTTTTGGGAATTTTTATGATTTTCTGTGACCATTGGGCAAGATTGTTTATTTTCATTTTTTTTTCTTAGTTGAATTTCTGAGTGCTGGCTGGCTGGGGGAACAGTTGGGGAGGTTTCTGCATGAATCTGGGACCATTTGCGGGGTTTTTTTGGAATTTTTATGATTTTCTGTGACCATTGGGCATGGTTGTTTATTTTCAATTTTTTTTCCTGAGTTTGAATTTCTGAGTGCTGGCTGGCTGGGGGAACAGTTGGGGAGGTTTCTGCAGGAATCTGGGACCATTTGCGGGGTTTTTTTGGGAATTTTTATGATTTTCTGTGACCATTGGGCATGGTTGTCTATTTTCAATTTTTTTTTCTGAGTTTGAATTTCTGAGTGCTGGCTGGCTGGGGGAACGGTTGGGGAGGTTTCTGCAGGAATCTGTGGGCTTGTGGGCCTTTTTTGGAATTTTTATGATTTTCTGTGACCATTGGGCAAGATTGTTTATTTTCAATTTTTTTTTCTGAGTTTGAATTTCTGAGTGCTGGCTGGCTGGGGGAACGGTTGGGGAGGTTTCTGCAGGAATCTGTGGGCTTGTGGGCCTTTTTTGGAATTTTTATGATTTTCTGTGACCATTGGGCAAGATTGTTTATTTTCAATTTTTTTTTCTGAGTTTGAATTTCTGAGTGCTGGCTGGCTGGGGGAACGGTTGGGGAGGTTTCTGCAGGAATCTGTGGGCTTGTGGGCCTTTTTTGGGAATTTTTATGATTTTCTGTGACCACTGGGCAAGATTGTTTTTTTTTTGAAATTTTTTCTGAGTTTGAATTTCTGAGTGCTGGCTGGCTGGGGGAACAGTTGGGGAGGTTTCTGCATGAATCTGGGACCATTTGCGGGGGTTTTTTGGAATTTTTATGATTTTCTGTGACCATTGGGCAAGATTGTTTATTTTCATTTTTTTTCTGAGTTTGAATTTCTGAGTGCTGGCTGGCTGGGGGAACGGTTGGGGAGGTTTCTGCAGGAATCTGTGGGCTTGTGGGCCTTTTTTGGAATTTTTATGATTTTCTGTGACCATTGGGCAAGATTGTTTATTTTCAATTTTTTTTCTGAGTTTGAATTTCTGAGTGCTGGCTGGCTGGGGGAACGGTTGGGGAGGTTTCTGCAGGAATCTGGGACCATTTGCGGGGTTTTTTTGGAATTTTTATGATTTTCTGTGACCATTGGGCAAGGTTGTTTATTTTCAATTTTTTTTTCTGAGTTTGAATTTCTGAGTGCTGGCCATGTTTTTTGTTTTTTTTTATAAAATTTTTATTGGTTTTACAAAGTTTTTAAATAACAAACAAACACTTAAAAAGACAAACATACACGTATAGTTTCATAGCATATTTTCATAAACCTCTTTTCTTGGACTTCCCCTCCCCCCCCCTTTCTGCATCCCAATGTCCATTATTTTTTTTTTAGCAACTCCCAATTGTTACTTCGGACCTCTGTCATCTTAGTCTTTTCTATATTCTGACCTTATATCACTGTATCCCTTTGTCTCTGAAAACCGCAACACTTTAACATTCATTGAGTTTATAATAGTCCTTAAGATAACTTTTAAATTTTCTCCATTCTTCTTCCACCGTCTCCTTTCGTTGGTCACGGATTCTGCCTGTCATCTCAGCCGATGTCATATAGTCCATCACTTTCATCTGCCATTCTTCCAAAGTGGGTAGATCTTGTGTCTTCCAATACTTCGCGATAAGTATTCTTGCTGCTGTTGTGGCATACAAAAAGAAAGTTCTATCCCCTTTAGACACCAATTGGCCGACAATGCCCAAGAGAAAGGCCTCTGGCTTTTTAGGAAAAGTACATTTAAGTACCTTTTTCATTTCGTCTGGGACGCGGGTGGCGCTGTGGGCTAAAGCCTCAGCGCCTAGGGCTTGCCGATCGAAAGGTCGGCGGTTCGAATCCCCGCGGCGGGGTGCGCTCCCGCTGCTCGGTCCCAGCGCCTGCCAACCTAGCAGTTCGAAAGCACCCCCGGGGCAAGTAGATAAATAGGTACCGCTTACCAGCGGGAAGGTAAACGGCGTTCCGTGTGCGGCTCTGGCTCGCCAGAGCAGCGTTGTCACGCTGGCCACGTGACCCGGAAGTGTCTCCGGACAGCGCTGGCCCCCGGCCAATAGATGTGAGATGGGCGCACAAACCCCACAGTCTGGCAAGACTGGCCCGTTTGGGCAGGGGTACCTTTACCTTTACCTTTACCTCATTTCGTTATAGATCATTTCCCAGAAAGCCTTAATCTTCGGGCACGTCCACCAGAGGTGGTAAAAGGTACCTTCGGTCTCTCTACATTTCCAACATTTATTATCGGGCAAATGGTAGATTTTTGCCAGTTTGACTGGGGTCATGTACCACCTATAAACCATTTTCATAATATTTTCCTTTAATGCATTACATGCCGTGAATTTAATACCGGTGTTCCATAACCATTCCCAGTCAGCTGACATGATATTATGCCCAACGTCCTGTGCCCACTTGATCATAACCGATTTGACTGTTTCGTCCTGAGTATTCCATTTCAGCAACAAGTTATACATTCTAGATAAAATCTTAGTATTGGGTTCTAATAACTCAGTTTCTAGTTTTGATTTTTCCACCTGGAAGCCAATCTTCCTATCCTGTTTAAAAAATTCCATTATTTGACGGTATTGAAACCAGTTTTGTACTTTATGTTTGAATTTCTCCTGGCTTTGTAGTTTAAACTTATCTCCATCCTGTTCCAAAATTTCCCAATACTTCGGCCATCCGACCTCCATATTGAGTTTCTTCACTGCTTTAGCCTCCACTGGTGACACCCATCTAGGGGTTTTGTTTTCCAACAAATCTTTATATCTTATCCAAACATTATATAGTGCTTTTCTGACAATATGATTTTTAAAAATACTATTAACTTTGTCATACCATAGATATGCATGCCAACCAAAAGCATTGTTGAAACCTTCCAGATCCAAAATGTCCGTATTCTCGAGGAGCATCCATTCTTTCAGCCAGCAAAAAGCTGCTGCCTCATAGTACAGTTTTAAGTCCGGCAGGGCAAAACCCCCTCTTTCTTTTGCATCTGTCAATATTTTAAATTTAATTCTGGGCTTTTTGCCCTGCCAGACAAATTTCGAAATATCTTTCTGCCACCTCTTGAAACATTCCATCTTGTCAAGAATCTGCAAGGTCTGAAACAAAAATAACATTCTAGGCAATACATTCATTTTGATCACCGCAATTCGGCCTAACATTGACAATTTCAAATTTGACCATATTTCTAGATCTTTTTTAATTTCTGACCAACATTTTTCATAATTGTCTTTATACAAGTTCACATTTTTAGATGTCAAATAAACCCCTAAATATTTGACCTTCTTAACCACTGTCAACCCTGTCTCTTCTTGGAATTTCTCCTTTTCCATATCTGTTAAGTTTTTTCCTAAAACTTTGGTTTTTTGTTTATTCAACTTGAATCCAGCTACCTGGCCAAAATGTTGTATTATTTCTAGAACCTTTTTCGTACTAGTGATTGGCTCTTGTAAAGTCAAAACTAAGTCATCTGCAAACGCTCTTAACTTGTAATGTTTAGCTCCGACCTGCACTCCTTTAACCTGCTGGTCATTTCTAATCATATTCAGCAACACCTCCAGAACGGAAATAAAAAGCAATGGGGAAATTGGGCACCCCTGTCGTGTTCCTTTTTCTATCTTAAGTTCCTCAGTTACTACATTATTTACAATCAATTTAGCCTTTTGTTCAGAGTATATTGCAGCCATACCATTCTCAAAACTTTGGCCTACCCCCATCCCGTGAAGGTTCTTCATCATAAAGCTCCAAGAAATATTATCAAAGGCTTTCTCCGCGTCCACAAAAATCAATACTGCTTTAGTGTTTATATTCACCTCTAGCTTTTCCAAAATGTCTATTACATTCCTTACATTGTCTGCCAGGTGTCTTTTAGGGAGAAAGCCTGCTTGGTTCTTATGAATCCTTTCCATCAACACTCTTTTAAATCTTTTTGCCAAAATGTCTGCAAAAATTTTATAATCCACATTAAGTAGTGATATTGGGCGGTAGTTCTTCAGTTGAGTCTTTTCAGTCTCTGTCTTTGGTATGAGTGAAACATATGCATCTTTCCACGATTCAGGTGCCTTCTTTCCCTCAAGGATCTCATTACAAACTTCTTTTAATGGTTGAGTCAACCATTCCTTCAACGATTTGTAATATCTAGAAGTCAGTCCATCTGGTCCTGGAGATTTGCCCAATTGCATGTTCTGAATGGCGGCCTCTATCTCTTGTTCTGATATTCTCTGGTTCAGATCCATCTTACTTTGATGAGAGATTTTTTGTAATCCATATTTATCAAGGAATTTGTCTATATCTTCTTCATTTTGCGAACCTTGAGTGTATAGTTTTTTAAAATAACTCAAAAAACAATTTCTAATTTCATTCGGTTTAGATATATTCTTTCCATCCACTTCTAGGCTTGTAACCGTATTCAATTTCTGCCTTTTCTTCAGTTGCCATGCCAGAAGTTTGCCACATTTATTTGCTGATTCAAATGTCTTTTGTTTCATTTGTTTTATCTTCCATTCAATCTCTTGGTTCATCAATTCCATATATTGTGTTTGGTATAACTTAATCTCTCTTAAAATCTCCTGGGACTTTGGTTTTGTTCTTAATTTTTTCTCTCCTTCCTTTATCTTTTCCAAAATCTTTTCTTTTTTCTCATTTTGTTTTTTCCTCTTTATTGAATTTTGTTGAATCAAGAAGCCTCTCATCACTGCTTTACTTGCGTCCCAGATCACTCTCTTTTCCACGTCTGTCCTCAAGTTTATTTCAAAATAGTCTTTTAAGGTCTTTTGGGCCTTCATAAGGATCTCCTTATCTCGAAAGAGGGTGTCATTCATTCTCCATCTGAATTGACCAGTTGTTGTAAGTTTCATCTCCATCCTCACGGCATTATGGTCGGAGCAAGTTTTTGGGCAGATTTCCACCTTCTTAACCTTTGGAGCCATACCACTAGTAATCCAAATTTGATCGATTCTGGTCCAGGTCATCATTGCTTGAGAGAAAAAGGTTCCCTCTCTCTCCAGAGGGTTCCTTGTTCTCCATATGTCTATCAAATCCATGTTTTCCGTCATTTCAAAAAAAGTCTTAGGAAGTCTCCCATCCTTACTAACTGTTAGTCTTTGTGCCTTGTCCATGTTAGTGGAGACCACACCATTCATGTCTCCCATGATTATCATATTGTAATCCAGATAGTCCATCAGAGTTTCATGAAGTCTCTTAAAGAAGTCAGATTTACCTTCATTTGGTGCATAAATTCCCACAACTAAAATTTTTTCTCCTTGTACTTGTATCTCCACCGCCAGATATCTCCCTTGTTCATCTTTAAATATCATTTTTGGGGCCCATTTCTCTTTCACATATATTACAACTCCTCTTTTCTTAACTTTATCTGATGCAATAAATTCTTGTCCTAATCTTTTATTTATAAGTAGTCTTCTATGGGCTCTAGTTATGTGGGTTTCTTGTAGACATATCAAGTCCAGTTGTTCTCTGTTCAAAATATGAAACACTTGTCTTCTCTTCAGAGGCCCATTCAGTCCATTACAATTCCAACTAAGGAATTGCAAAGCCATCTTATTATTTTTCTGAAGCTCCTCCAACAGCTCCAAGTTGTTGCTCTTCTTCTGATGGTGATGGTTTTTGCCCAAACGAGAGATTCAGGATGTCTAGTACTCTCCTCTGTTCTGCAAGTACGTCCACTGTCCCCTTCTGTAGGTCCTCCTGGTTTCTTGCTAAAAATTTGTCCTTGTCTTGAATAGTCTTTATCTTCACCTTCTTTCCCCTATAATCAAATGACAGTCCTTGTGGAAATTCCCACCTGAAGCGGATAGAGTTTTTCTTCAGTAGAAGAGTCAAATCTTTGTAGAAGTTTCTTAAATCCAGAATATATTTTGGAATATCTTTAAAAATCTGTATAGCTGAGTTTCCAATTTGCAGGGCCTTTCCAAAGTGTAGTCCTAATATTTTGTCTCTTTCGTCCTTGGATCTCAACGTAATCAGGCAATCTCTCGGGGTCTTTCTGTCGTGCTTTTTGCCCAATCTGAAAGCTGTTGTGATTTTGAATTCGTCTTCTTCAAGATCCCAGCAGTCAACAAACTCCCGTGTCAAATATTCCGCAAGATTGTCTCCTTCATTCTCTGGAATCAGTCTTAATTTTAAGTTTCTCTCTTTTCTCTGTAACTCCCACAGGGCCAAAGTTGCGTCGTGTTCATAAACCTTCTTGGCGATCGGCTCTAATTTCTCTTGTGTCCCTTCAGCAGTAACTTTGGCATCTTCAGCAATTTTACGCGTAGTAGCATTTTCCTCCACCAATTTATTTATTGATTCTGTATTCTGGTTTAGTCTTGCTGATATTTCTGTTAATTTTTGTGTATTTTCTGAAGTCTGTTTTGTCAGAGACTCCAAAGATTGATTTATTTTAAGCAGGGCTTCTGTCACGGCATCCATAGAGACAGCCGTCCCTTTTTCTTGTCCTATTGTTCCTGCAGATCCAGTAGTTACGCCTGAGATTGAGCCTCTTTTCTTTGTCTGTTGCTGCAGCTGCTGTTGTTGTTGTTGCTTGGTCTTGGCTCTTGTAACTATCTCTTCTTGTGAGCCACTCATGTCAAGGTCGTTTCCCACAGGAGTTATTCCCCGTTGGAAAATTCCACCGTCCCAAGCTGTGCCAAGTTTACTTTACCCTCTAGAGGGAGCAAGTCAAAATGGCCAAAAGTAAAATGTCCAAATACAAAGACAAAGGAGAATATCCAAGGATGCAAAAAGAAAAGTTTTTTACCACAGTTAAAGCAAGTATAGCTGGAGGCTTGTAGCTACAAATTGCCACAATTTCCCAGTATATACTGTTTCATCTTGTGATGTACTGTAGCCAGGCACTGTATAAACTTTGTATCGCAATATCACTTTTACAGGAGGAAGTCAGTTCAGTGTTTTATTGTCCTAAGAGGCAGACCGTTTCGTACTTTTGTTAGCTGAGACAGCAGAGGATTTTTACTGTAGATAGGTCATGCAGTTACTAAAGTCTCTTTCGCCTCCCCTCTGCCCTGCTAGCTAGAGGGGAGATCTAAGGTCTGAGTGTCCGGTTTAGTTATATAAAAGCAAGTTTCAACGGATGCAGATTTAGAGTTCCGTTGCTTTCACTTTCATGCAGTCGGGGGGAGGGAGACTTCCTTGATTTAACCTCCCCGCTTTTAGTCCGATTTTCAAAATTTGAGGGGGTCCCGATTGTTTTCAATTCCTACTCACGGGAATTCAGCCCAAATTTTCTTTCAGGAAGGAATCGGCGCTCTCCGCTTATGGCGACGCGGCTTCACTCCACAGGCTGGGTGACGACTCTCAGCACCGCGCTCACTCCCGATGCCGCTCCGTAGCCTTTAAAAAGGCTCTTTCGCAGTACCGGGGGGCGCAAAGGTGCCCACCGAATCTCCTTGTTCTCAGGCTTCAGCGCCTGAGATTTTAGGGGTCCCCCGCTCGCCGTAGCGGGTAAGACCCAAACTTGCGGAGCAGTCCTTCTCCGGAGCTCGGAGGTAGGACCGCCATTAAGCGCTGGCACCAACCGGAAACTCGGCCATGTTTTTTTTTTTGTCTGGGTGGGGGAACAGTTGGGGAGGGGTTTGCAGCAGTTGGGGAAGGGCTGGGGGAGCAGTTGGGGAGGGGTTTGCAATTTCTCTGTTGTGGGTGGGTGGGTGTCTGTGGGAGCAGTTGAGGTTTTTGAAGACATTGGTGATTTTTGAAGCTTTTCCAAAACTTATTTTGCAGCCATTTGAGGTTTCTGAAGACCTCGGTGATTGATTGTTGAAGCTTTTCCAGAACTTCTCTTTCATCCATTTGGTAAGCTAAACTTTTAAAACTTTTTGGGGGGTTTTTGGATTTTGGGTTTGGGTGCTTGGGATTCAAGGCCTTGGTTCTGGGTTTTAATTTCTGTGTGGTGGGTGGCTGGGTGCTTTTGTATTTTTTGGATTTGAAGCACATCACTGATTTTTTTTTCTGTTTCTGAGTTTACGAAGGTAAGAGCTGTGCTGCTATGGGATCTAAGAAGACTGCTGCTGCGGTGGCCGGTGAGAGAAGAAGGAGACGGTGACGCTGGAAATGAAGAAGGAGATCATCCGGAAGCACGACGGCAGAATGCGTGTGACGGACATCGCCAGGGAGTACAGGAGGAATCCATCAACCATCGGGACCATCCTGAAGATGAGGGAGAAGATCCTGGCGACTGATGCAGCCAAGGGAGTCACCAGGATCGTGAAGAACCGCCCAGTTGTTCTCAGTGGCGTAGCGTGGGGGGTGCCAGGGGTGCCAGCTGCACGGGCGCAACTTCTGGGGGGGCGCGCTCGCTGCCTCCGGAGTCGCCGAAGAGCCTCGGGCGCAGGCTGTAGCAGAGCCCCATGTCTCGTGGAACCGACGAGCTGGCAGCGGCTCTCAGCGCTCGCCGCGGTCCCCGCGCGTCAGGGCCACGGAGGGCGCGCCAGGCAGCCCCTCCTCACCGACGGGCAGCGTTCGCCTGCGGGGCTCGGCCAGCGCACTGGGCTGGCCGCGTGGAGTCGCCGAGGAGCCACCGCCGCCTGCCATGCCGCCCTGGCTGCTTCAACCGCGTCCGACAGCCGGCTCGAGGCTCCTTCCGGCCGGGTCTCCCGACGGGGCGCTGCGGGCGGAGGCTCCGGCACCAACCGCCACGCCGCCCAGGCTCGGGTCGCTGTCTGGACGCGCGCAGCCCGCCAAACGCATCGGCGGCGTTCTAGTGCCTGCGCGCCAAGACTGCCCACCCGCCCCGACGGGGCCCCCCCACCCACGCCGGAGGCCGGCCGACGCACTGGCCCCACAGCCGCCCCCTCCCCGCGCCAGAAAGAAGCCGCGTCGGGACTAGCCGGGCCGGGGAGGGAGACCGAGAAGGCTGCGCCGCGACGCCCAAAAACGCGCGTCTTGGCGTATTAATGACCATGGTTAGGTGTCACTGTGACCGAGCACCATTTTGGGCTGATCAGGATCTATGGGGAAGGGGATCCACCCAGAAGTTGTGGAGGGAACGGAAAGAGAAGCCTGGTCAAGAGACTGGCTCATGTCAGAAGGAGGCCTGACTGCATCCTTGGCGAAGCCCAGGGCAGGGCAGGAAGGCAGCATTGCCCAGCGGGAAGGCATTCGGAGGCAAATCATCAGCAAGGAGCAGAAAATCCCCTCCCGTTCCATCCAGAAGACTGAAGAATCTCTAGTCGGCCTTCAGGTGAGTTCAGCATCCCAGGTCTCTGGGGTGTTCCTGTCCATTACAAAGCTGACTCGAGGCTCCGTCAACTGAGCCCCTACACTCCTTGCGTACATGAAAGGGCCACAGAAAGGATGGGAGGCAGCCTTTCCCTGGAGCCGTTTTACCTGCAGCAGTTCACTCGCTGGCTGCTGACCCTTTTCCTCCATCACCTGGATGATCCTCTCAAGAGAGGAGAGTTTCCTGCAGAGTCTGACCAGCTGCTCATCCCTTCTCCCTGCAATCTCCTTCCCCACCTCTTCCACATGATTCAGCAGACGCTTTTCTTCTTCTTCTTCCAGGAACTGGCACAGTTGTCTCAACTTCTCCAAGTCTTCAGCCTCTCCGGCTCTGAGGAGGTCGGAGTGAGGAAGATGGTCAGTCTTCAAAACATCAGCAAGAGAATTAGGATTTGAATTGAACTGCTTCCACCCTCCCAGCTCACAAGTCCTCAGGCTTCTCCTTGACTGCTTTTCACATAATAAACAACAATGGGAAATAAACTCCATTTAGCTGCATTCAAAGGCGAACTTACCTAATTCACAATTCTTGGGAAAATATGGAGACCAAAACAGCAATCTTTTGAAATTCACACCTCTGAATTTCTCAAGGTTGACCCAGCCAGGTAATGTTCACAAAAAATGTATTTATGAGGGTAAAGCACGTATCCAACTAATTATACGAGAAGGTAGCCACCCTAGCATTTGATTCATTTTCAGAATAATAAATAAATAGCAAACCAATATGGGAAAAGGAGAAATGGGGAGAAGTTGAAATGGTCAGATTTCCCCATCCCTCCTCAGTCTGGACTTGCTTCTTGAAGTGCTTGTTCCCTCACTAGTAACAATAGGGACACTTCCAAGGAGGTCTTTGCTTTCCTTGTCCAGGTCTGCTTGATAGGCCAGAATTTCCCCTCTCTCTTTCCTCCAAATCTCCAGGCGGCGACAAAGAGAGGAGATGAATATTATACTGGCTTCTTGGGTCCAGTGGCCTTACTATAATAGCAAAGTAATTGACTGGAGGAAATAAAAGTACAGAACACATACATAAATACCGTAAGTAGTTCAAGTAATGCAGGTAAACCCATGAACAGCCAGGTAAATCCATCAACAGGGTTCCAGGTGCTGCAGACAATTTGCTCAGTGTCCCACAGCTGACTGGGCGTGGCTTTGAGATTTCCTTCAAGAGGAGCGTCTGTGTCATCAGGAAAGGCAAAGAGGACATTTGCATGCAAAGTTTAAAGATGGTTTGTTCTGTATAACTTATGATGACAATGGTGCTGTGTCTAATGTTGATTCTTGTTGTGTTGCACAAAAAACCACAGGCGGGAGAAGCCTGTGGATGTGGGATTCGGCTGGCACCTTTTGCGCCTCCCCTACTCATGGGGAAACCCGGTTTCGGGGATCCGGAGCGTCGTGGGGTGAGCGGCGCGGTGCTTCAAATCAACTGCTTCTTTCACGGAGTGAAGCCGCATTGCTGTTGCCGGAGAGCGCTGACTTTTTCCTGTGGACAATTGGACTTTAAACAACTACCCGTGAGTAGAACAGAAAATTGGATCTTTAAACATCTTAATTTGGCACCGAAACAGGAAGGTTTCAAACAGGAAGTCCGCCTTCCTCTTTTGTAAATAGATTGAAGCAAAGACGTTGCAAGCTAAAGTCTTGGAAAGCCTTTTGTAAAGGATTAAATTTCCATCGGTTAAAATTAATAAACCCCCCTTGGAAGCAGGAGAAGAGGGGGAAAATTTTAGATCGCCTAAGCCTGCAGGAGAGAGAGAGTGAAGAAAGATAAATTACCACCATTTTGAACCTGGGAACGGGCTGCCAGTAAAATCGACGTTTTGGGAAAGTTCATTGACTGTGAATAAAACTTATGTTGACAGATAGTTAAATAAGAGAAATATATTGTTTCCATTGTTTCCTTTTGCACTTAAAAAGGAGCAAAAGTAACTGAAAATCGAAACTAACTTTGTTGCTGGATCTGCGTTTAAAAGGACGGATACAAATAGAAATTGTTTCCTCTAGAGGGAGCTTTTGAAACTGTTGCAGGAGTGGAGCTGGGGAATTTTCCAGCTGCAGAGATTAAAGACCGTGAGAATCAGAGATTGACCTTGGACAAGAATGTCGACAGAAGAAGCCTTAGTGATTGCATTTTGCAAGACAAATGCTTTATTGGAACAGCTTCATGAGAAGACGGATGTGATGATTATTAAAATTGATAATTTGGGACAAAAAATGACTGATTTGGGACAAAAAGTGAATACCTATACAGAAACTACTCAGGAATCGATTCAGGAATCTGCTTTGACATGGCAAGCTGTGGAGAAGACGAGGGAGAAAGCTGTTGTTGAACCTCAAGTAACACAAGTGGAGAGAGCCCCAGCCTTACAGAGGCAATTTGATGAATATAAGCTGTTGCCTTTTACGATTGAATTTAGAGAAAGCCAGATTTGGAGGGATGGAGTCCCGCTTGGATTGGAGAAGGAAAGTTGGATAGATCCCCTTATGCAGGGATGTTCTGGCTTTTGGGATCTGGATTTGGGTCAGGGGGAGATTGGAGTTGTGGGGGCCTTTAGCTTCAGAGGGATTTTGAAACACACTCTGAAATATCTTTTGGACTTTAGTTCTGACTATGGAGAATGGGCTGACCTGCCGAGAAGGAATAAAGACATTGTTAGGTTGGGGTTTCCCCGAGATCTACTCCTCAGCGCCAAAGGAAGGAAATTAAGAACAAGATCAACAGAAGATAAAGTAAAGTGCATGTATAAATATGAAGAAGATCTGCAGAAGGGACATGGAAAAGAGTTAAGAGCCTCGGACAGAAGATCACCAGGTTGATGGACCATATGGAATGGATAGAAAGGACTGACAGAATCCGAGACCCGGGAGAAGAGACGGTGGAAGAAGATTGGAAAATTTATTTAGAGAAATATTGTAAAATTAATGAGTGTTAGAAAAATGTTGGAATGAAATTATACGGCTTTAGTAGAAATGTTATAAGGAGTTAAGCATAAATAAGTTTTAGGGTTTTAATGGTAAGATAAGGTTAAAATAAATTAAGACAATTAAATGACAGAAAACAGTGAAAGATGGAAAGGATTTGCTGAAATAATTAATAACTAGAACACAAAAAAGGGAGGTGTGAGGAGGTTGATGAAACAAGTTAATGAAAGACAAAGATATGGAAATATTGGATGTTGTCAGGGTTGCTTCCAGATCCTAGCTCACAGAGGATCACGCTAGCCAGCGATCATTAAACAAAAGTCTTTATTGAGTTACAGTCTGCATCCTCAAGCTGCTGCGTGCAACCCTACGTCTTATGCTTAGATCGGCGAAGCTCCGTCTGAGTCTCCGCCCCTTGTGCACCAACTTAATATCCTAGCCCTGCTCCACCTTTTCCGCCTGACAGTTCTCCTCTGGGTCCCTCTGCCCCCCGGGGTCTCCTCCCTCCGGGATTCTTCTGACGCTGACCCCCCGGACTCTTCTGTCTCCTTGCGCCGGGCTTTAGGACCTGGCTCCCTCTCCGGGCTGCCTACTGCGCCACCTTCCTGTGCATTTGAACTTGGCGCGCGCGCCCAACCTTCCACTTTCCATCTAACCGTCTCTTCGCTCCCCGATGGAGGTGTGGCCACTCCTGACTCGTGCCCTCCCTCCTGTTGTGAGCTGCCAGCGCTTGATCCCTGGCGCCCTTCCTCATCCCTGCTCTCTGGCGGTGACGCTGGTCCCGATTTCCAACTGCTCCCCTCTGAGTCCCCTCTGGCTCTATCTTCCTGGGGTGTCCCCCTAGTCTCCCCCCTTGCCCTGGCCACTGGTGCTCCTTTTTGTGAATCTTCTGATTCACTGGAAAGACTCGGAGATCTCGGGTCGTCGTCATCACTCATCTTTTCTTCTGCCTCCTCCCCCTCGCTCTCTGTTTCCTCCCTTGCCCTCGCCTCTGCTCCTGAACCCCTGACAGATGTGTTTTTAATTGTTTTTGCTTTTGTTTTTGTTTTGATGTATTGTGTCTTTTGTTTTTTTAATGTATTGTAATGTATTGATTTATATTGTTTACTTTTTCTCTCTTTTTTTACTTCTTTCTGTAATCCTTAAACTTTTAATAAATATTATTTTTAAAAAAGAGAGAGATTTCCTTCAAGAGGAGCGTCTGTGTCATCAGGAAAGGCAAAGAGGACATTTTGCATGCAAAGTTTATGGATGGCTTATTCTGTATAACTTATGATGACAATGCTGTTGCTGTGTCTAATGTTGATTCTTGTTGTGTTGCACAAACTAACAAAGTTCTTCATGCAGGATGTATTCACGAGGCGCACAGAAGATTTGGACACATGTCTTGGCAGGCCCTGGCCAAGATGCCTGAGTTGGTTCAGGGCTTGAACATCAAGCCCTGTAAGTTTCACATGAAATGTGTATCTTGTGCAGAGAACAAGGTGAAGTTTGCTCCAAAAGGCAAGGAGTCTAGCAGGCAGGCTTCCAAACCCTACCAGCTAGTGCACGCAGACCTGATTGGTCCACTTGCGCCCTCTTTGGGTGGAGCAAGGTACTTCATGGTTCTAATTGATTCTGAGAAGCCTTTCGCTCAAACCAGTTAGACATGACATGAATTAGTCGTTTTATCCACCCGGCATGTATGGAACAGACCCTGACGAATCAAATGACAAGGCATAATTAATCCCCCAGCTGAACTGAACAGGGAGCAGCAGCTGGGGTAGAACATGCAAACAAGAAATTATTAGTTCAAGGTACAGAAGCCCCAGAACACCCCAGCCACATGCAGTTAAGAATAGCAATTCCAGATTAAAGGGCTTGCATCTGAGACATTTGTTCCTTCCTTTTTGCCAAGGCAGGTGATGTTCCTACGAATACATTGGAAATTTTGAAAGGACCGTGGGCATTTTCCCTCCGCAGCTGAAGATCCAGAGCTATCTGAAGAGGGGGAAATACCAGGTCTTGCTCTGCTGGAGATGTCTTATTTCCTTTGAAGATATAAGCTGATAAGAATTTTAGGCTGCCGGGGGTGGGGCAAAATCTGAGGATGGGAAAAATTATATCACTAGCAATCACATGGGAGGCTGCTGAAAATGCACATGGAGAAACAATGGGTCCCTGTACTGAGGGGACTGTTTGACCTGCAGGAGGAAGCCAGTTGTTGAAAGGGAACATGGATCTGAGAAGGAGCTTAGAGGGAGATTTCAACATCCAGCTGGAGCCATCAATGGCAGTTCGTCACTAGTTTGGAGTTGGGGACTCTTTTTCAGTCTTAAGGGCCATATTCTCCTCTGGGAAACCTTCCAGGGGCCGTGTGCCTGTGGTGGGGTGGGCCACAGGTGAAAGTGGGTGGAGTGATGAATGTAAACTTTGTTTTCCTAAGGGAGGCTTGTTTCTACACACATTCAACTCTCCACTCTCTGTCCTTCACGACTCAAGGGTGCGAGGGGAGGGGTAGTACCTCTGTGTCAGGTTCTCAGGCCGCAGTCAGAGGTAACTGGCCTCACTCCAGGCATTCGGCTTGAGATCCTTGTTGACCTCCCCGTCTGCGTCTCCCGGCAGGATACAGGCAAGGTCACAAATCGGCGATCCCACTCAGAGTGAGAGGGACACACCTCTCCTCCCTCCTCCCTGCTTCCCTCAGGGAGGGGAAAAGAGACAGACAGAAATCTATTTACATGTATTTATTTCTGTCATTGCAGCAGTACAGAGAAACGTGTCTGCACTCTCCAGTCTCCAACAGTAGAGAGAGAAAAAACTCTACCCCTGTACTTCCAGTACAGGTCAGGTGACACTCTGAGCTAACATCCGGTGCTCAGTACAGTGAATAGACTGCCCCTTTGTTCCAATAGTACAGTCCCAAACATCAACATCCTGTTTTGCATTCCAGCAACTTGCAGCTCGCTCTTGCATTGCTGCTTTTTCCTGACATCCTCCCCCAAAAGTATCAATGTGCGTTGCGAGCAAAACATGATCCAGAGAAGAAAACAAACAGTTGTTATACATATAACACTCCCCTGTTGTTTCAGTTCCACCCTTGGAACTCCCCGCCACTGGTTTCCCCAGTGTACCTCTCTGGTTGTCTGGCTTCCAAGGAATGAGTGCATCTGCATTACCTTGGCTTGCTACTCTCTGTTGTGTCTTTGTCTCTGACTTAGACACAACTTCAAACTGTCTTGAGTTGTTAACAATAGCAACACATGCAACAGCTAAGTTAGCAAACTCTTTGGAATACCTCTTGGGTGGTACACCCTTTGTAACTCTCTCAGACCTGCGTATGAGGTGCTGATCCTCTCTGCTCACTGGTTCAGCCTCTGGACTCTTAGGAGAACCAGATCCAATAGTAAACAGTGGTTCTTCCTCCATCTGTGAAGGCCTATCCATTGTGTAAGACTTCCTCTCAATGACTGTGTCAACTGAGCTCTGTGAGCTTTCACTGTCATCATCACCACTGTAATCAGTAAAATCATCATCATCATCATCTGAATTGCTCTCAGTGGGAAATGTGTGAACAATTACTCTCTCCTCTTCAGGAGCACTCTCTAGAAATTTTGTGAGAATCACCTGACCAGATTCAGACAAAATTACTCTGTAGAGACCCTTTTCATAGCCCACAAAAATGCCTCTGGCATTCTTTACTCCACCTGGAGCTTCTGTTCTCCATTGTGCTCCTTCTGGGGTAGTTTGTCCACCTTTGGTCACTACAGCTCTCACCTGCGGCTCTTAGAAACTGTCAGCCTGCAGCAGCAGCCACACCCCAGGAATGGCTTCAACTGGCAGGCTAACCAGGTGAGGGGAGTTGATGTTGTAATTGCAGAGTCCTGTACACAGCGGAAGGATGAGCAGTACGTGCCACATGCTTAACTTTGCTTTATTTTCACTTCAATGTTGAGAGATTACAAACATGCATCTTGCCTCTGCGGGAGCAGAGAAGCAACCGTCCTTCTCCTCGGAATGAAGAACACCGAGAGAACTAGTGAAAAACAGGAAACCAGTGTACCTCACATCCAGCTTCCCATTCCCGTGGGAAAACCCAACAGTACTCTGACTGTGGAATGCAAAACATTGTCCCGTGACAAGCACTTCGCTGCACAGTGAAGAAAGCAGAAACCAACATCCTCCCCCTTTCTGTGAACATCACTGGGCAGCGTGTTCATACAATATCAGTACAAACCCAATTTCTGTACATAGGTACAGTGTTGATCCCTTGATACAATCTTGGACAATACATCAGCAGGAATTTCATTACCTGGCATATAGGACACCGTTACGAGTCCCTTCTGAATATGTTCCCTAGCATGTTGCAACTTCAATTGCAAGTGCTTCGTGCTTTGCTTACAACCTTCCGAATTCAGCAAAGCCAAACATGCTTTGTTGTCCTGGTAAACCTGGATTGGACATTTGACAGGAATTTTCATGTCTTTGCACAATTGTAACAACCATTCACAATCCTTAAGTGAATAAGACAGTGCATTCAGTTCAGCTTCACAAGTACTTAAGCTAATTGTTGTTTGCTTCTTTGCATGACCAATCAAATAGACCCTGATTGTACATGTAGCAAACTCCAGACGTACTTTTCCTGTCTGTAGTGTCACTTCCAAAACTTGCATCTGCAAAAATCTCAAGACCACCAGACTTCTGATTGTTAAATCTCAGTCTGTAATGCATAGTGCCTTTCAAATAGTGTGCTATGCGTTTTAGAGCTTTCCAATCCTTAACAGTGGAATTGTTAACTTGTCTGCTTAGCAAATTACAGCTAACAGCAATGTCAGGTCTTGAACATCTGGCAATGAAGTTTAGCTTGCCTAGCACACTTCTGTACAGTGTAGTGTCAGAAAATGCTTCTTCAGTGTCATCTACCTGATAAACTGTTGTCATCGGTGTGTCTACAGGGTTAGCATCCATCAGGTTCAGTTTGCTTAACACATCAGCAATTTTCCGTGACTGGTGTACTAGAATGTTACCACTTTGATCTCTCTCTATTTCCAGAGATAGGTAGTTGTTTACCTCACCAAGATCTTTCATGTCAAAGTGCTCTTTCAGTTGAGCTAGGGTGTTATTGTACATTGTCAAAATAAAAAAAAATTCCTTCCAGTAGCACCTTAAAGACCAACTAAGTTAGTTCTTGGTATGAGCTTTCGTATCTGAAGAAGTGTGCATGCACACGAAAGCTCATACCAAGAACTAACTTAGTTGGTCTTTAAGGTGCTACTGGAAGGAATTTTTTTTATTTTGACTATGGCAGACCAACACGGCTACCTATCTACTATTGTACATTGTGACATCTTTCCAAAAGAATAAAATATCATCAACATAAAACAAACAATACAGCTTCTTTTGCCCCTCCTCTTTGACAAATACACATGGATCAGCTTTCCCTTGCTGAAAACCTAGAGAAAACAATACTTCAGTGAGTTTTGTGTGCCAACACCGTGCACTTTGTTTGAGACCATAAAGGGACTTTTTTAGAGCACAAACAAATCCCTGTTTTACCTGTACGCCATCAGGTGGAAGCATATAAAGTGATTCACCTAGAGATCCGTACAAAAATGCTGTATTCACATCGTGGTGACTAACGTGTAGATTCTCCTCTGCAGCTAGCTTGAGCATAAGCCTAATGCTCTGATACCTCACGGTGGGTGAGTAGGTCTCGTGATAGTCTTCACCTGGTACCTGTGCAAAACCTCTGGCTACTAATCTGGCTTTGTGTCTGACTATCTTGCCATTTTGATCTGTCTTCGCTTTGAAGACCCATTTGCTTCCAAGCAGTTTCATTCCTGGAACTACTGGAACTAGCTCCCAGGTTTTGTTCCTTTCTAAGGAATCAAGCTCAGCCTTCATGGCATTTAACCATGGCTCAGCTTCCTTAGAATCCAAATCCTGGATTTCTTGGAAACTTGAAGGTTCAAATACCTTCTTGGAGCCTTTAACAGCTGCTACTGCTATCTTAGCAAATTCATCAGCAAATCTCTTTGGAGGTCTGCCTTTTGTGGCTCTTTGTGACCTTCGAATTAGCCTTAAGTCCTCAACACTTTCCTCTTCCTTCTTAGGAGAAAAGTGGCCTATTGTGAACAATGGTTCTTTCAATTCTTGATCAGAGCTTTCAGAGGGTCGCATAGAGGCTTTCACACTCTTGAAATCCTCTGAACCATCCAATTCAGTTTCAGACTCAGAATCAGAACCTTCATCTGTGGGTGTGGGTTGTTGCGGCTGCTTTTGCTGTTGCCTATCCTCAGTTTCATCACTGTCATCAGGATAACATTGGAAAATTCCCACATTCTCCCCCCACTTGGCATTGTACTCAACACTTCTTGTGAGCTTAATTGTCTTAGAGTCAGTCATCATTATTCTGTAAGAACCTTTCTGATAACCTAGAAAGATACCATGCAATCCACGCTTGCCTAACTAGAGCTTTGTGGTGTGTGAACCAACATGTCAGAACCAAAAATTTTCATGTGTTTGATGTACGGTTTCTTGCCAAACATCTTCTCATAGGGGGTACAACCAATCGCTGAAGATAACCTGCGATTGTAACTGTAAACAAAACACGAGAGAGATTCGGCCCAATAACTCTCTGGAAGATTGGCATCATGCAGCAAGGTTTTTAAGCCTTGAAGCAATGTCTGATTTGCCCTTTCGCAAAGTCCATTCTGCCATGGCGAGCGAGGACTGGACAAATCGTGTTGAATTCCTTTCTCAGTCAGAAAAGCTTCAAACTGCTGAGAAGTGAATTCTCCCCCGCGATCTGTGAAAAGAGTCTTTATCTTCTTACCATGCACATTTTCCAACCAAGCACAGAATTCCTTGAACCTTGGAAAAGCCTCTGATTTCTGCTTGAGATTGTACACATAAATATACCTGGAAAATGCATCAATGAGAACCATGAAGTACCTATTTCCACCCAAAGAGGGTGATAGTGGACCAACTAAATCAGCATGAACAACCTGGTATGGTTCTGTAGCTTGCCTACTAGACACCTTACCTTTCGCAGCCATTTTCACCTTGTGTGCTGCGCATGCCTTGCACTTCATGTGGTACCTGCAGGGTTTAATAGTCATACCTTCAACCAAGGCAGGCATTTTAGATACTGCCTCAAAATGCAAATGACCAAATTTTCTGTGAAAATCGTGAATACATCCTGCATGCAAACTTTTGTTAGAACCTGCAATGCAACAAGTTTCATTCTGCACAACATCATCATAATGCAAAACAAACAAACGATCAACACATTCAGCATGCAATACATAATCGTTTTTCTTTGTGATGGTGCATTTCCTGTTCTTGAAGGAAACGTCAATGTTCCGTTCATTCAGCTGCATAACACTGAGTAGATTGTGTGTGGCATCTGGTACGTAAAGCACATCTTGTATCGATAAGTCCAAACTGTGAAGAACAACAGTTCCGTAGCCTTGACTGGGGATCGTGTGGTCATCCGCCTGGTGAATCGCACCTTCCTGTGGTGTAAAAGACACGAACAGTCGCTTATCGTTGCACATGTGGTGGGTCGCTGCTGAATCAACAACGCGAAGAAAGATCTAGACGTCTTCTGGACCTTTGCGACCTTTGGAGTGAAGCGTGAGACCATCGCCTTGTGCTGCGTTGTCCTGGACACTGGACCTTTGCCTTTGCTTTGGCCTTTTCCACGCGATGAGCTTCCGCTGCGCTGCTCTGTCTTGGCCCTGGGATATCTGCATTCCCTCTTCATATGGCCTAGACGTCCACACGAGTAGCATTTTACTGCCTTCAAAGCTTTGGCGCCATCTGGTGGTTCCACTGCACTCTGGGATGACGTCTGTGAAGACTCCCCCTTACCCATGCAGCTAGCACCCTGACGGTCTGCTTCATTCAGAATCACGGCAGTAACATAGGCTACTGTGAGCTGAGCAGTTGGCTGAACAGCAATCTGAGTGGCAACGGACTCCCAACTTGGACCCAAAGAATGTAGTATCATGAAGGAATACACAGCCTCTGGAAAGGTGAGTCCTCTCTGTTGCAGCTCATGTCTCAGATTCTGCATCTCCATCAGATGTGTATGCACATCTCCACCTTCAGCAAGAGCCATACCATGCAGCTTGGCATAGTAGTACATTGAGGAACCTGCTTCTGTCCTCAAGTGAGCCTCTCTTAAAGCGTCCCAAATTTCTCTGGCTGTGGTCTTATCACGCAACAGACAGAGCTCTTCTGGGGATGCTATCAATGTAAGAGTTCCCATCGCTTTGGAATCTTTAGTTTTCCATTCGTCTGTAATTGGAGCTGGGGGGTTGTCTGTAATAACTTTATACAGACCCTCTTTCTGCAGAATAGCCTCTGCATAGAGAACCCAGTCCGCATAGTTTTTCTTATTGAGCTTAGGAAACCCAAAAGCATCAGCCAGCTTTGCATTTGCCATCTCCGCGGCGTTTAATCAAGCTGCGTCACTGCTGCTTTCAAACCTCATTCCAAAAGCACTTTCAAAGGTACTTTCGGTTTTCAAGCCTCCCAAGCCTGTGAGCTTGTGCCTTAGAGCCTTTGCCTGTATCGCGGCAAAACGGCTTTAAAAGTTCAAAGTCCAGCCATAAAGCCATCAACTAGAAGCTGGCAGGCTGCCTGGAGCATGAGCACATACCTCTCATCAATCAACTCGACGCGCAGAGCAGATAACGCCGATCCGTTTCTCTGTCCCTCTGCCGGCATTCCGACTAGGCTTCTGGAGTCCATCCTTCAGTTTGATTGCGTCTTTCTGGGCCCAGAACCAAAAATGTTGTAATTGCAGAGTCCTGTACACAGCGGAAGGATGAGCAGTACGTGCCACATGCTTAACTTTGCTTTATTTTCATTTCAATGTTGAGAGATTACAAACATGCATCTTGCCTCTGCAGGAAACCAGTACTCTGACTGTGGAATGCAAAACATTGTCCCGTGACAAGCACTTCGCTGCACAGTGAAGAAAGCAGAAACCAACAGTTGATGGGTCTCAAACCCTCGGTGAGTTAGGGGATTCCCCTGCATGCAAAGCTAGTGTCGGGTACTGGCTAGAGGAGGAGGAATGGTGGGAGGCTACAGCCAGGGAACCCCCCCCCCCCGGAAGCATCAAAGTGGGAAGGCTCAAGCCAGGAGACTGCTGGTGGGATGCAGGAGACAGGTCAGAAGAAGAAGAAGAAGGGGGAGCAGATGGCTTGGAGGCTAAACAAGCAACAGGTTTAAGTGAGACTGAGGCAGCTGAGGAGGAGGAGGAGGAGGTGGTGGCGGCTGAGGCTGCAACAGATCCCCAGGCACCTGCCATGTCCACTGTTCCCTTCTCCCCTCCTCCTCTGTCCCTAGGAACAAGGGAGGCATTACATGGAGCAGAACAAAAGGCACAGAGAGCCCCTCCACGACTGTTGGGAAGTCAGCCGACTGAGGAGGAGCCTTAGGCTAGGGATGTCATATTTCTAAAAGTAGAAACCAAGACACCCTGAAAGCTGTGGAGCTATTTTTAGGAAGACCCCCAAATTGTTGAGCTTCTTAAAGGAAGACCCAGAAGCTGTTGATGTCTGATAGCCCTACCTTAGGAGGAGGCTAAGATCCTCCGTTCTGGCAACTGGGGCTAGTCCTGCCTGTGGAGTTTCTCTCTCGGATTTTGTCTCTCTGAAGAAAGAGTCCACCTTACTGCTTATCTCTGAGTTTTGATGCTGAACTGCAGCTGAATCAGCCCTGACAGCCAGGCTCCGGACAATTGAGCAGATGAGACCACTAGGGGGTCCAACAGTCAAGAAGGTGGTTTCTGCCCGTGCTGTAGAGGGAAGTGACGAGCAGTGGGGCTCATCCACCTGGGAAGGTAGCTCATTTAAGAGAAGGAAGTCCCTGATCCTAAACCTGATTGATCCATTTAGCCCAGTATTGCCCACTTCCAGCCTGAGTGGCAGAAGCTCTCCAAGGTCTTGGGCAGAGAGAGGCTCCTACCTACATTGAGCTTCTAACTGCAGGTGCTAGGGACTGCACCTGGGACCTTCTGCATGCAATTCAGGTGCTGACACACTGAGGCTATGGCGCCTCCACAAAACCTTCAGGTATGGGCAGGAGGCACTACTCGGCATCCTTATATCCCACCCTTCCTCCGAAAGGAGTCCAGGGCAGCAAACACACAACAGTTAAACAACCAAAACATCCAAAAACAGTTCCTACACAGAAGCAGACTAAGAAAAATCTCTCCTTAGAAGGCTTCTTGAAAGAGGAAGAGGAAGTAGGCAATGAAAAGATAGCAGAGAAGGGACCCCCGATAAGATGGTACCTGCAGGAAGCCGTCATCTGCAGAGCAGAGCCATCCATTGGGTATATAAGGGGTGATATGATTTTTCAGGTGCCTTAGCCTCAACCAATACCTCAAACTATCAATCAACCTCCTCAGTCTCCTTTATGCTTCTGATGAAATAGGCTATGCGTGCATAAGTTTTTGTTATGTTGTCTTAAAATGCCACTACTCTTTTGTCTCTTCCTTCTGAAGGATCCCGGTGACCAAGCAAAAAGCCATTGAAACACACACACACACACACATGGACAAGACAAGACAGGGCTGTGCACCACAAACCATCCCAAAATAAGCCTCCATTCCCCATCAATCAATATTGGGCTAAAAGCTATAGAACACAAAGCTACATGCACCTAAAAACTGGTTTTGAAGCAGCCTTGGTCTTGCCAAGTCCCTCAGCCTTGTGAGTTTGGGAGCTAGTCTGCAAGGGTGAAAATCTAATGGAGGATTCCATTGTTGAATTAACCAAGCAAGGGTCATAGTTGCCACCTATGTACCTTGTGGTTGCTCTGTGCCAGAGGGCAAATGAGGGTGGGCCTCCTCCCTCGCCTGTCTGGGAATGAGAAAGGAAAAGGTCAGAGTTGTGTGAGAGAGCTGGGCTGGAAGTTGGCAGAAGTCACAGAGAGAGAGAGCCATGCCTGATTTCTTCTTGATTCGAAGGCTGTAACTGGAAGAAGCAAGACCTGCTGGGACGTTAATGCTGTGAGCCTCTCCATCTTCAGCTCAGGTTGTATATGTGTGTGAATAAACCATATATCAGAAAGACACCACAGTCTCCGCTGAGCCTCATTCCAAGGAAACTTGCTCTAACAACCTCACTAATGCGGCCCCTTCAGTCCTTTATTCTAGTTCCCCTTTCCATGCCGTACCATACAAGGCTTTGCCAGTATTTTCAGGGTCATCTTCCACCACAATTTAGGGTTTCCATATGTCTGGGGAAACCCGGACATGTCCTCTTTTGGGGGACCAACATACCTATCTGGGCGATTTTTTACATTTTAAAGGAAATGTCCAGGTTGAGGGGGAGGTGTTGGGGTCTCGGGCTCAGGTGGCTCGTGAGTGGGCTGCTCTGCCGGTCATGGCCCCTGCCAGCCCGAGCTGGGGAAAGGGGCATGGCACACCTCTTTTCCCAGCTCGGGCTGGCAGTGCCTCAGGCTGTCCTCTTTTTTTGCTTTTATTTATTAATTATTGAATTTATATACCACCCTATACCCACAGGTCTCAGGGTGTTTCACAAAGAAAAAAAGGGGGGGAAATACAGTTGTACCCTCGTTTTCAAACAGCTTAGTTCTTGAACGTTTTGGCTCCCGGAACTGATTCCATTCAACTTCCAAGGTACGACTGTTATCAAAATCAAAACAACAACCACCAAGTAACCCACAACTGGATGGCCCCATTGGGTTCTGGAATTATGGAGGGATGAAAAACTGATTGCATCCCACTTTCTCTACACTATGCGTGTACCCCTGACCGTGTCCTCCCTTACTCATTTCCCCCCTAAACTAGAAAGCCCCAAATGTTTTAGCTTCTCATCTGGGAGTTGCTCCAGCCCCTTGATAATTTTGGTTGCCCTCTGCTGAACATTCCTGCCCCCCACCCCAAGCTCTGCCTTCAACTGCAAACGTGGCAGACAATGCCTTCCCTGCAGTTGCACTGCCAAAAAAGTTCAGTTTTACTTTTAAGGACAGGAAATTCTCCTGCAGGCCATCTGTGCTAAAGAGAGGGTGCAGATATAAGTCTCCTTCTTTTGGACCACCCAATTTGCATAAAAATAAGACAAGATTAAAAGTGTTGAGTTTTCCCTGAGCTGTGGCTGCTACTTCCTGAGCATGAGAGATGAAAAGGGCCTGTATGGATTTGGCAAAGTCAGCATTCAGAGTTCGAGAATCACACTTGGCTCATGACCAAGGGTGTCCAAAAATAGCAAAAGCCAAACTTTTAGCTCAGAGTTTATCTGTGTCCCTCCAGATTTTGCTGGTCTCCAATGCCCATCACCATCATGACCAATGGTCTGGGATTATAGGTATCTGGAGTCCAGAAACACCTGGAGGGCCTGAGCTTGAAATTAGGAGTGTCAGTTTTTCACTCTGGGCCTGAGACATTCTGAACAAAGGGACAGTCTCTGCAAGAGCGCTCCAATGCTGAAATGAAAAATATGGCATGTCAAACAATAGCTTGGGATCACACATCCACTCTGGAAGTCCTAAGGCCAGATGTGTGGGAGCTGTTTGGGCTTACTCACTGATCAGAGAAAGGAGTTCTGGGCACATCATTTTTTTAAAAAAGCATTCCCTTCTTTTCCTTTTTTAATTTATGCAAGTGGGTTCTGAAACAAAACGTTGCAACTTGGCGAGTACTTGGCGAGTACTTATGCCCAAGGCCAGCCTAAGACATTTTGCTGCCTGAGGGAAAGGACAAAATGCACTGAGGTCAGCTGGGTTGTTAGAAAGGTAGCGGGCAAGGCACGTGACAGCTCTCTTCTCCCACAGAAGCAGCCTAGTCAGGAGGAGGAGCTGAGGGGAATACTTTGCTGATAAATCTCATGCTAGTAATGTACCTAGATAATTAACATTTTCAGTACAAGTATGAAATTGGTATTGTTTACACAGTTGAACAAAAATGTATATTTCCTAATAACATCAACTCTGATTTGGACCTATTTATAGTATATCCTGAGATTTTGCCAAGACATCTATATTTTGCATTATTCTCCAGACATGCCTGGAGTTGTTCAGTGACCATCCGTTCAATCACCTTGCCCAGGAATGGAAAGTTTGAGACTGGACGATAATTGGACATAATGGCCAGGTCCAAATATGTCTTTTTAATAAGCAGTTGAACAATCACTTCTTCAGGTGGTAGGTTTCACTCGTTCAAGTCTGTCCACATCCTCAGAGGCAACAGGTTGTAATGGATCCCATCCAACTTGACTAGACCCAGTGTTGTAGTGGGCTGCGGGGGCACAGGGGTAGTTGCCCCAGGCACAAAATTGTTAGAGGTGCCTCAATACAGCTGCACGCTTCCATCACTGGGGTCCGATGACAACGGCTTGTCCATGCGCTCAGGTAAGTGACCTCTCCAGACAATGGGATGGCTCTTCTTTTCTTATCTCTGGGGCTGTGATCCCCTGGGTGATGTGGACGCCATTAGGCAGTCGAATGCGCATGCATACTCCGTCTGCTTCCCTCCCTCCTACCCCCTCCTCCACGTGGCCCCGGGAACTGGCAAGCCATCCTATGTCTCTGACTAGGCAGAGCTCTGGCACCCTCCTACCTTGGTGGAGTCTACCTCTCTTTATCTGCAGAAAAACTCATGACAGGAGTCATTACAGGAGATCTTGGACTCTGTATCAGACCCTGATGGCAAAGGTGGTTCTGTTAGACTATGAGCCACCTGAAAGAGTCTCCTGGTACTGGTTTCACCAACAGATCCAGCAACAACGGTCCTCCTCACCGTCGCTATCGCCACTTGGTAGGCTCGACGTTGAGCTCTAACCCGTGTTTGGTCTCATTTGAAGTGGGGTTTTCACCACCAGCACTTTAGCTGTCTCAGGAATTGTTTCATCACCCTCAGCCCCAGGGGTAGAACCACAGGGTCATCCAAGTGCCATGCCATTGGAGAGGGTGCTTTTTAAGGTTTGTGGAGCAGCACCCTCTTATTCCCCACCACCAAATGTGCTTTCCATGTGTTTGGCCGCCGTCTATCGGGTCTCCCCAGATGAATTTGCTATTAGAAGGAGGCATGTGAAGCCATAATCCTGGAAAGAGATTCTGGAGAGAAGCACTCGACCCAATTTTAGCGTTTGATTCTGTGAGAGGCGCCCAGTGCTTGGTCTTACTAGCTGCAGCTCAACTTTAACTATGTTTACAGCAGAGGAGCAAGTCCTGGAGGGCTGGCTTCCTCTTCTGCCTCTATGGGTGAGTTGGCATTGATGAGGAAAATTCCGGGGTGTGAGGCTACTCAACAGCCCAACTCGTCGGGCAGAGCCCGCGGGTACTTGCGGTCAGAAATTAAGGAGATCCCAGCCACAAATTGGAGCAAAACAGCGGTCAGGAGACCAAGATCTTTTTTTGTTGCACAACAGGTTCCCACAGGAGTAAGAACCCCGAACATGGGGTGACATTGACTTTTAAAACTTCCCACATTGCGTACAGACCCAATCGCCTTCTCAATCCAGCCCACGGATGGTCCAGGAATCAGTGTGTTTTAACATGAGTAGAATGTATCCTCTTGCTCAAAATGAATCTCTGGGTTATTTGTGGGGCATAGGAATCCGTTCATTATTTTTTTCAAAATATAGTCTGGCCCACCACATGCTCTTGTGGGATGTGAAGCACAAGAGCAGTCAAGTACAACATTCCTAGAGTGCACATGTTTACACATGGGGAGGAATGTTTGTCCAGCCAGCAGGTAAACTTCCTGTTTCCTTCTGGGCTGGGACAAACTTCCTTTACATGTGACTAAAGGTGGTTGTGGCCTCACCTGTGCAGGTAACGACAAAAACACAGGGCAGGGCAGCCATCTCTCTCTCTCTTTCACCACATGCATCGAAGAAGCAACATCTGCTTAGCCAAAGATGCCCTCTTGGCCTCCAGCCAAGAGAGGACAAAGGGACTGTCTTCTTATGGAATAGTTTTCAAGTGTATGTTACTTTTCTAAGCTAAGTCTGCCTTCTGGGATCCAATTGTGAACAGAATGCGAGCAAACTCTTTTTATACTTTTATAGAAGACTGTGTCATGTCTTATCTTTTATGAGGGAAAAAGGGGGAAATACCAGAACAGTTATTATAGAGGCTTTAGCGAGCCTGAGCAAACGCATCCACTGCCAATTTTAGAAGAGGGGAATGTTACTCTGCTAAATTGTGGAACTTGTTAAGACAAGTTGGATAAGGATATAATCAGACAATATATCCTCTCCTGCATCCCTGAACATTCCCACAGGTCTGAGGGACGGTGGACAGGCCATAGGCAAACATGTCCAGACTTCTCACTCAGTACAAGCTTAACACAGGCAAACATGTCCAGGCACCTCTTAAGTAAAGCTAAAGGTAAAGGGAGCCCTGACCATTAGGTCCAGTCGTGACCGACTCGGGGTTGCAGCGCTCATCTCGCTTTACTGGCTGAGGGAGCCGGCGTACAGTTTCCGGGTCATGTGGCCAGCAGGACTAAGCCGCTTCTGGCGAACCAGAGCTGCGCACAGAAACGCCATTTACCTTCCCGCCGGAGCGGCACCTATTGATCTACTTGCACTTGGACGTGCTTTTGAACTGCTAGGTTGGCAGGAGCAGGGACCGAGCAACGGGAGCTCAGCCCGTCGCGGGGATTCAAACTGCCGACCTTCTGATCAGCAAGCCCTAGGCTCTGTGGTTTAGACCGCAGCGCCACCCGCGTCCCTCCTGCACATCCATACCCTGGTGTAAGTCTGGTGATGGGCTCTTGGTTTCTTTGGCCAAGTAACTGCTCAGTAATTGTCACCTTTGGGCACTTCCCTGGGTGGGGGGGGGGAGGGTGTACACGTGTCCTCACGTGTTATGTACTGAGTTGAATAGGATCCAAACTGAAGCAGTCTGATTGGTCCTAGAACAATAGGATCCAAATTGCAGCAGTCTGATTGGTCCTAGAACAATAGGATTCAGAATGCAGCAGTCTGATTGGTCCTAGAACAATGCAGTGGTATGATTGGTTGGCAGGAACCACCCAATCATGCTCCAGATATAAGTGAATCCACAACCTGATTGGCTTACAGTAGAATTCCAGAATTAGCCAATCATGTGCAGCCCATTGTGTAAATAATGTGTATAAAGCAGATACTTTGAGGGGACTTTCATTCATTCCTCCTCACCACTATGAGCTGAATAAAGAGCATGAAATCACTTTGCGACTCTGAGTATATTTCACTGGCGACGAAGGTGGGATCCCGCTGAGCTGACTGCCACACAGAGCACCGCAGCACCGCCACCTGCCGCAACGCTGCCTCGCACCGTGTATCCAGGCTTCAGCTCCGGGACACAAGGAACTCAGAATGGCAACCAACAGCAGCTTCTCGCCGTTCAACCCAGCATCCGGAAACTGGGAAGCGTACGCCTCCCGTTTCACCTTCCTCCTAAAAGCCAAAGGGGTCACCAACGAAGAAGACGCCAAGAAGAGGGCGATATTCTTCAGCGTCTGCTGAGAAGAGACATTTGAAATCGCCTGGGCTCTCCTTGCGCCTGAAGACGTCGCTACTGTTCCATACAAAACAATAATGGAACAGCTGAAGGGGCACTTTTCGCCGCAGCCCTAAGTGGTAGCTCGTCAAAATGCCTTCTACGCAAAGCGGCAAGCCCCTGGGGAAACCATAACTGGGTTTGTGACCTCTCTCCGCCAAGCCGCCCGGTTCTGCAACTTCTCAGAGCTGGAGAACATGCTTCGCGACTGCCTCGTCAGTGGCCTGAAGGATGAGAAGCTGCAACGACGCCTCTACGCTAAGAAGGACCTAACGTTCCATGTCGCTCTGGGGGAGGCCCTGGCAACGGAAGCTGCCGAGAGGTCGACGCAAGAGGCACGGCCGAGCCTGCCATCCCAACCGAGGGTCCACCATGAAGACCTCACCGACAACTCAGGATCCGACAGGGAGGAGGTGCACCGAGTACAGCAGCGCACTCAAGCAGCGCACAGACCACAGCTGCCTCGACGAGAAGGAGGGAACTGCGCAAGCTGCGGGGAGAGTCACGAGAGGAGGACCTGCCGTTTCCGCAACGCAGAGTGCAGGCAGTGCAGAAAATCGGGACACATCGCCCGGGTGTGTCGGGCTCGGCCCACCCGACACCAGGCATCAGATGACCAACCCAAGAGCCCCAGGTCCCGGGGCCCAACGCACCAAGGCAACTCGACGGAGCTCACGGACTGCCAGGTATACCAGTTGCCCCACCCCAACGTAGAGAAAATTTATGTAGAGGTACAGATAGAGGGGGGCCCGTGCCGCATGGAGCTTGACACGGGTTCAACTCTATCCATAATCTCAGCAAGGACCTTAAGGAAACTGTGTCCTACTGGGGGTCCCAAACTCAGGCTGGCCCCATTCACCCTCCGGTACTTCCAGATACGTAAGGTCCCCACAATGGGGGTGGGGACCTTCAGGGTGCAATACAGAGGGCGGACACGACAACTGGACTTGCTTGTGGTCAAGGGCCCCTACATTAGCTTACTGGGATTGGCATGTGTCAGGGCCTCAGGAACAGAGGCACAGGGGAGAGAGGAAATGGAGAGCGAAGGGGAAGAATCGGAGGGCAGCGTAGGGGGGTATAGCAGTGACCCGAGAGATTCCATGAGCTCCTCCAGCGAATCAGAAGATTCCCAGAAGGAGGCGCCGATGGTCAGGGCAAGGGGGGCCAGCGGGGACTCCCAAAGCAGCAGCTGGAGATCAGGGCCAGCTTCCCCACCAGAGCGTAGTGGGGGGGAGGAGTCCCAGGTGTCAGAGCCAGCGTCTCCTCCAGCAGGGAGAGAAGAGGAGTCGAGACTGACCACACCTCCACTGGGGAGTGGGGGAACGGAGGGGAGGTCAAGTACAGCCAGCCTCCCCGAAGGGGGAAGCAGTGACAGGAGCAGTGTAGCGGTCAGGAGGAAGGTTGCCGGCTGGGCATGTGCGCCAAGTTCAAATGTACAGGCGCGCGGGACAGCAGAAAGCCCGGATTGGGAACCAGGTGCTAAAGCCCGCCGGAGGCAGGGGGAAGACTCAGGGGACTCAGCGTCAGAAGAGTCTAGGAAGGGCGAGACCCCAGCTGACAGGAGGACCCAGAGGAGGAAAGAGCAGAGGAAGAGGTGGAGCAAGGCTAGGGTCTTAAACTGGTGTCTGGGGGGAGGAGACTCAGACAGAGCTTCAGCGGTCTAGAGTTTCAGACGTAGAGCTGCACGCCACGGCTGTAAAAATGAAAATGAACTTCAATAAAGACTTTTATATATAACAACGAACTGGCGTTGGTCCTTTGTGAGCTGGGACCTAGGGCAGCTCTGACAGCATGGTTTGGACCACTGGGGCTAGCCATCACCGGGGTGAACCACACTACCTTACAAGTGGACGTGGACGCCATATGCAAGGAATTTCCAGGGGTTTTCGATGGGAAATTGGGACAGTATACGGGGCCCCCCCCCATTGCTCTACAGCTTGACCCCGCAGTACGACCGGTCAGGCTCAAGGCCCGCCGGGTCCCGTTCGCCCTGAAACCCCGTATAGACGAGGAACTGGACTGGCTTGTGGAGCAAGGAGTGCTGGAGCCAGTGCCTAATGCCCCCTGGGAAACCCCAATCGTCACACCCGTCAAGCCTAATGGTTCGGTCCGCATCTGTGCAGACTACAAATGTACCATAAACAAGGCCCTCACGGCCCATGCATACCCAGTGCCAGTGGTCAGCCATGTCCTTGCCACCCTGGCTGAGTCGAAAATTTTTGGCAAGCTGGACTTGGCCCAAGCATATCAACAGCTGCCAGTAGATGAGGCCACAGCAGAGGCACAGACGATTGTGACGCACAGAGGAGCGTTCAGGGTAAAGCGGCTGCAATTCGGTGTCAGTGTGGCACCAGGCATATTCCAGAATCTAATGGACTCGCTCCTTAAAGGGATTCCTGGCGTCACCCCCTTCTTTGATGATGTGTTGATTGCCGGGCCCACACCAGAGGAGTTTGAGGACCGCCTCCGCACCGTTCTGCACCGTTTCCAGATGGCGGGTCTCAAGGTGAAGCGGAAAAAATGTCTACTAGGAGTGCCTCAGGTGGACTTTATGATTTATGGTGGACGCAGAAGGGGTCCACCTGACTGGGGACAAGGTACGGGCCATTTGTGATGCCCCAGCGCCCAAGAGCAAGACTGAACTTCAGGCCTTCTTGGGACTATTGAACTTTTACCATTCCTTCCTTCCCCACAAGGCGGCGGTGGTAGCGGAGCCCCTACACAGACTCCTGGACAAGCGGGCCCCTTGGGTGTGGGGCTAGCGCCAGGAGGCCGCATTCCAGGCAGTCAAGGACTTGCTTGTCTCAAACTCTGTCTTGGCACACTTCGACGAGAGGCTGCCGGTGGTGCTAGCATGCGACGCCTCGCCCTATGGCATTGGCGCTGTCCTGGGGCACCAACTCCGAGATGGAAGAGAGGTACCGGTGGCGTACTTTTCCCAGACACTCAACGCAACCGAGCGGAACTACTCGCAAATCGACAAGGAGGGTCTGGCAATCGTGAAGGGAGTAAAAAAATTACATGATTTCTTGTACGGGCGGCCCTTCACCGTGGTGACTGACCACAAGCCGTTGCTTGGCTTGTTTGCCCCCGAAAAGCAGACCCCCCAAGTGCTGTCTCCTCGCATCCTCAGGTGGTCAATTTTCCTTGCCAGCTACCAGTATGCACTGATTCACCGCCCGGGGAAGGCGATGGGCCATGCGGACGCCCTCAGCAGGCTACCACTACCGGAAACAGGCCCCGACCCAGCACCTGCACAAGAGGTTATGAGCCTGGAGCTGCTTCCCGACCGCCCCATTCAGGCACAAGAAGTTGCACACCATTCCAAGAAAGATAGGGTCATCTCCCGGGTCCTGGACTGGGTGTGGAGGGGATGGCCCAGCAGCAGCCCCGGGCCAGAATTCGCCAGCTACACAACCCGCAAACATGAACTGTCGGCCCACAAAGGGTGCCTGTTATGGGGAAGCAGGGTCGTTGTTCCCCAGCCCCTCCGCAAAAGGGTCCTCACAGCCCTACACGAGACACACCCAGGGGTAGTAAGAATGAAGGCCCTGGCCAGGAGTTATGTGTGGTGGCCGGGGATCGACGGAGAGATAGAGGCCTGGGTCAAACACTGCCAGGCCTGCCAAGAATCCCGCCCAGATCCCCCAAGGGCCCCAGTCCAGTCCTGGGAGTCCGTCCGAGCACCATGGTCACGCTTGCATGTGGACTTCGCTGGCCCCTTTCAGGGGAAAACATTCTTCATAGTGGTGGACTCCTACACCAAATGGCTGGAAGTCGCACTGGTACCGTTCACTTCTACATCCGCAGCCATCCGGGTACTGCGCAGGCTGTTTGCAACCCACGGGCTCCCTGAAACTCTTGTCTCAGACAACGGGACTGCATTTACGTCAGGAGAATTCCAAACCTTCACAGCGCAGAACGCCATCCGCCACATCCGTTCGGCACCATTCCACCCTGCCACCAATGGCCAAGCAGAACGCATGGTGCGGACCACCAAGGACACCCTTCGCCGCATGACACAAGGGGATTGGGAGTAGAATCATAGAATCATAGAGTTGGAAGAGACCACAAGGGCCATCGAGTCCAACCCCCTGCCAAGCAGGAAACAGTACTGCCTTGCCACATTCCTCCTAGCACAGCACAGCACGCCACGCTCAACGACTGGCCGGAGCCCCGCTGAACTACTAATGGGTTGGCGCCTTGCAATCAGATTGGACCGCCTTCACCCCGATAGAGCTCAGGATGAGGTAGTGGTGGGGGAAGGCAGGAACCCCCGGACCTTCGAGGCCCAGGACCCAGTGTACGCAAAGAATTTTGGGGCAGGCCCAGCATGGGTACCCGCCACAGTCACCAGGGTCACTGGCCCCGTGTCGTACGAGGTGCTAACGGATGAGGGGCAATGCTGGCGCCGCCACTGCGACCAGATACTGCGACGATTCCCGGGAGAAAACCAGGAGGAGGAAAGGTCAGAGGAGTCCCAAAGGAACAGAGGGGCAGTGAGGCCCATAGAGCAGGAGGGGCCAGCAGGAGAGGCAGAATCAGTAAATACAGAGAGGACCCGCGAGGCCGAAAGGACACCGGAACCAGAACCACGACTGAGCGAGCCGGTTGCACCAGACCAAACAGCCCCATCACAGCCAGCATCCTTGGAACACGAGCCAGAACCTGAACCCCGGACCAGGGAACACCCCAGGCCGCAACGCACACGTAGGCCGCCGGCGTACCTCAAGGACTATGAATGCGACCTCCCGGGCAGGACTGGAACTTAGAGGGGAGGGGTGTTATGTACTGAGTTGAATAGGATCCAAACTGAAGCAGTCTGATTGGTCCTAGAACAATAGGATCCAAATTGCAGCAGTCTGATTGGTCCTAGAACAATAGGATTCAGAATGCAGCAGTCTGATTGGTCCTAGAACAATGCAGTGGTATGATTGGTTGGCAGGAACCACCCAATCATGCTCCAGATATAAGTGAATCATCCACAACCTGATTGGCTTACAGTAGAATTCCAGAATTAGCCAATCATGTGCAGCCCATTGTGTAAATAATGTATATAAAGCAGATACTTTGAGGGGACTTTCATTTCATTCCTCCTCACCACTATGAGCTGAATAAAGAGCATGAAATCACTTTGCGACTCTGAGTATATTTCATCACGCTTGAGGCATTATGGCGGGAGATAGAGGGGGAAAGAGTCCTTTCCTTAAAGGCAAGAATGGCGTTGGAATGGAGGAAATTGATGCAGGGGGTGGATTTTCTGAAGTGAGGGGCTTTTCCTAAGCCGGCAGTCCATGAGGGAAGTGTCTTGACAGATTTCTTGCAACAAAGGATCACTTTTGGCAATAGAAACCAGTTAATGGGCTTTTGATGGACTGAGTCCATTGTTCTCTCAGCCGGCGGCCACTCAGGAGCTCAGTCAAGCTGGCGAAGCTCCGCTGCTCCGCAGAACGGAAACAGGCAGTGGCACGAGAAAGATTCTGTCCACTAGAGGCCGCTATCCGCTAAGCCCTATTGGCTAGCTGTCCAAATCCGATGCTTTTGATTGGGCTATACGCAGCAGTATGTAAATACAGAGTTCATTCCCAAGTCCCCGTTCATATTGAAATGCTTTCATACCAGAAAGAGGGAAGCAGGGTCTTTCATTGATAAAAAAAGATGTGGTGCTTGGTGCGACAGGGGAAGGAAAGGGCTTTCTCGAGCTCATTGTCTCGCGCCCTAGCTATGTGGAGGGGTTTCTGGGGAAGGCGAGATCCCTAGCGAATTTCCCCCTCGGAAATTCCGTATAGCATATTCTTAGAAAAGAAAGGGAAAAGGGAAAAGGAGGGGGAGAGTAAAGACTGAAAGGGAAGAAAGGTTTTCTCTGTTCCCCTCCACTCTTCCAAAAGAATTCCGAGCTGAGGTGCAGAGCTCTTTCCTCCCTTGTGACCTCCCCACCCTCCTCCTCCTCCCTTCCACATAACTGGCTGTGTCACCTTGCCTGCCAATCATACCTCCCTTTGAACTGAAGCAGAGTTCCATCCCTGTTTGTGCCAGTTCTGGAGTCTAAAAGCCGAGGACCTAAATCAGCCAAAGGAAAATGACACCCTTCCTACCCACGCAAAAATGCAACTTTCATTGGTCTGTTTGCTACTGGACGTGGTCGCCAAGCTTGGCAAAAGGGGTTTGTTTTTTTCTTTTGGTTTAAGAAGTGAAGCAATAGCTCATTTGCTTGTGAGTGTGGGAGTCTGCAATTCTTGGTGTTCCAGGGCTTTTTGCAAGTTGGAGTTGCCTCCAGTCCAGCCCGGATGTCAGAACAGTCCTTCTGGATTAGACCAATGGATGATCTAGTCCAGCACCTTGTTCCCCATAGTTGCCCAGCAGAGGCTCACAACAAGCCCATAAGCAGGACCTGAGTGCAATGGCCCTCTCCCACTCATATTCCCAAGCAGGGCCGGACCTCTGATGAGCCAGAGTGAGGCAGCTGCTTCAGGCGGCCGATGCTGAGGTGAGGGGATTGAGCTGGGAGTGGCCTGTGGCCTGTGGCCTGGCCGGTACCCCTACGTTAGCTGACTGCTCTCAAGTGCAGGGAAAGCTCCTGTCCTTTCCAAAGTACTTGGAAGAAGATTCAACAGTCAATCCAATTGGCTTCGGTACAGGAAAGATTTTGGGGTGTTTTACTGTTTTGGATGTTTCAATTTGCTGGCAGCGCCCAGAATGGCTGGGGCAACCCAGTCCGATGGGCAGCATAGAAATCTCAACGTTGAATTTGTCTGATTTCCTTTCAGAGCCATTCAAGTTGGTACTTTTCAGCACCTAGGGGTGTGGTGGCATCTGGACCATGGACCTCTCAGCTGGTGACTTGTGGGAGTCAGTCTGCAGCTCACCACACCTCAGCCAGTGGGATGTATCACCAGAGATTACAGAACCCCAGCCGAGTCTTCAGAGATGTCCTGCTCTCAGCAGAGCAGCTTCTTCCAGAGCAGTGGCGGAGCAGGGTGGGGGCGGTCCGCACTGGGTGTCATCCTGTGGGGGGGGGGGAGGAACATTCACTGGTGGCTTGGGAAGCTGGGGGTCGTGGGTGGGCGCTCCCGGCTGGAGGAGGCAGGCAGGGGAGAGGACGGGAAGGAGGCAGGTGAGCAAAGAACGGAGGGGGGCAGGAAGGGGAGAGGAAGGAAGCGGGATCGGTGGGTGCGCCTTTCATTCTGCCTGGAAGACCAGCGCCTACAGCTGGACTATCAAGTGGATTGAAAGGGTCACTTTGGGGGCAGCGCTGCAGAGTACAAGTTGGGTGCAAGGGGTGCAGCCCATCTTATGCACCGCCGGCTCGGGAAGAAGTCACACTGATCATGATGAAGCTCGCAGGGGAGTAGATTGCTGCTGTACAGGCCTGCTGTTGAAATCAATGTTTCCTTTTCAGAGCATGGTGAAATCCCCATGACTAAAACCTCCCCTTCCGTAGTTTCTGTCAGGAGTTCAGCCTACACTCGAGTAGGACCCTGGCAGAGACACGTGCCCGACTGGCATGTTCCCTCCCTCCTGGTCGATCGTTTGGGAGCTTCATAAGCTTGCTTCAGCCCGAACATCACAGCGACCGATGCCAAGCGACACCGGCACACTTAGGGATCCGCAGAGTTTGTGGATCATGCGTGACAGACCTCAGCAACTCAGCATTTTGGCTAATCGACTTTATTTACATGTAAACACACACACGGAGCACTGCAACATGGCTCCCTCTCTCTCTAGCATCAGACAGCAAAGAGAAAAAGAACAAAGGACAATAGTCCCACTTCACGGAACACAGGAACACAAACATCCTGTCGCTGTCACTTCCCACTCTGTGGAGTCAAAACATAGACAACAGTCCCGTGACTGGAATCATGGAGCTGGAATTCTAACAGTTTCAAGCGCTACCACAGGTTCCGCAGAATATCTGTACTGCATGGTTTACTGTGGCAGCACCTGCCCTTTGGAACTCCCCGCCTCTTGGAACAAAGCACGTGCCTTTGCTAGACGCTTTTCAGGCACCTGCTAAAAGCATTCTTCTTGAGGCAAGCATACCTAGAAGCTTAGGAAGTTGAAGTAATTTTCATCTCTTTTAATATTTTAGCTTTTGTATGTTTTAAAGTAGGATTGTTGATTTTTCTTGATTTTACTGCTGTGGTGGTTTTTTTGTTTTTTGTTTTGGTAAACCACGTTGCAGGCTTTTAAAAATAAATTTTATTAAATAAAGAAGCAATAGTAAAGGTAAAGGGACCCCTGACCATTTGGTCCAGTCGTGACCAACTCTGGGGTTGCGGCGCTCATCTCGCTTTACTGGCCGAGGGAGCAAGTGTACAGCTCCCAGGTTATGTTGCTAGCTTGTCTAAGCCGCTTCTGGCGAACCAGAAGAGCAGCGCACGAAAACGCCATTTACCTTCCCGCCGGAGCGGTACCTATTTATCTACTTGCACTTTGACGTGCTTTCGAACAAAGAAGCAATACATAGAACTAATAATAGAAATATATAGGAAAATATGTACTCCCCCCCCCCCGTTTTCTTTATTTTTCCTTCTCCTCCTCCTCCTGCTGCTGCTCCTCCTCCTCCTCCTCGTGTTCCTCACCTGAAGGAAAAGCCAAAGAACCACCATTAACATTGGTGCCTGGTATGTGCAACCATATGCTGTATTTTTATTCTTTTTGGCAAGAAAATGGGCACACAAGGAGGCAGCAAACCTTTGTGCCCTTCAGAGGCACATGCGCAGTCTGCTACTGGCCTCTGGTCTCCTGCGCATGGGGTGGGGGTGGGGGGGAGGCCACCCCTTCCACGCAGCGAAGGCGACCCTGGCATGGCTACCAGCTGCCCACAAAGGGGCACTGAACTGGGCTCCAGACTGTGGTGGGACTCCCCTAAGCCCCAGCCAACATGGCCAGCGCTCATCAGGGATGATGGGACTTGAAACCCATTGGGAGGGAGGGCCATGTGAAGACAGGATTCTCAAAAATACCTCTGGCTTGCGGCTCCTGGAGTGTTTCTGGCAACGCCTGGAGTTTCTCTTCCAGCTCCCGGAGCTTCACACGGAATACTTGAGCTTCCTTAAATACTGTTTCAGCTCCATGCCACACCTCAGCCAAAAGAGCTGCTTTAACTCAGAAAAAGAAGGGAGCATCTGTGCATGTCATTCCGGTCAAGTTGCACCAAAGTGGGACTTGTTCATCTGAGCTCCACAGGCTGGTTTTTCTCATTGTTTGACTGGGGTTGTTTGTTGGTTTTTCTTTAATTTGGGGGCAAGGCCTTTTTATGTGCCCTTTCAATCCCCAAGAGCCGGCACTGTAAATCAGTTTTAAGGGAGTCTTAGAAGCACAGCTGCCGCCACCCCGAACATCATCAGCAGTTACACATACAGGTTTTTAAAACTTATTTAATATATTTTTTAAAAAGTTAACCTTGTAATTCCTAAATCATTTTAAACACTTTGAAATACTTTCTAAAATTCTGCTGTTTAACATTTATGTAAATGATGTAATAAAGGAACCCAAATGACCAGATATTTCCCTGTTTCAGTTTTATCCCAGAATGTATCCATTTTGCTACATGCTAACAATACGGTGTTGTTAGCACAAATGCAAGTGGCTATGAGGTGATTACTAAAGAACTTTAGGAGACTGTGTCGTAACAAAGATTTGAATACAAATTATTCCAAGACAAAAGCCGTAGTATTGGGGGCACAGCCCAGGAAGCAGAAATGGCTCCTAAATGGACAGGCCATTGAACAAGCCAGGCATTTCAACTACAGTGGTACCTCTGGTTGCAAACGGGATCCGTTCCGGAGCCCCGTTCGCATCATGAGCAGAACGCAACCCGCGTCTGCGTGTGTGCGGGTGACGATTTGCCGCTTCTGCGCATGCGCGTGACGTCATTCTGGGCATCTGCACATGCGCAAGCAGCGAAACCTGGAAGTAACCCGTTCCGTTACTTCCGGGTCGCCGCAGGACGCAACCTGAAAAGACGTAACCTGAGCCGAGCGGAACAAGAGGTATGACTGTATTTGAGGATTTGCTTCTCTGATAGGAGTACTGGGTCACATCAGATGCCTCGGCCTTGAGGGCATCAAGATCTGCACAAGCAATTCTTAGCTTTACCAGAACTGAAGGCGACAATGGGATTGCGCCTGCTCCAAGAAGATATACAGTGGTACCTCGGAAGTCAAACGGAATCCATGCCAGAAGTCCGTTTGGCTTCCAAAACATTCGGAAACCAAGGCGCGGCTTCCGATTGGCTGCAGGAGCTTCCTGTACTCAATCCGAAGCCGCGGAAGCCCCGTCGGACATTTGGGCTCCAAAGAACATTCACAAACCGGAACACTCACTTCCGGGTTTGTGGCGTTCGGGAGCCAAAACATTCGAGTCGCAAGGCGTTTGGGATCCAAGGTACGACTGTATTGGTAAGGATAGGAGGGGATCGGGATAGACAGGGAGCCCGGAGGGAACCCCCCACCTAGCCCAGCTCCAACCCCAAGCCTATATCACCAGCGGGTGGAGCAAAAGAGCAGAGGAACCGCGCACCGGGGACTGGCTGGGGGCTAGAAGAACGTGGACCCTCCCCAGTGCAGGGGGGCACAGCAAAAACCATGCTTTATGTTATTGAGTTTATTTTCAGTCCATTTCTTATCCGAATTTTAAAGCCCTATGAACCCAGGTAGGCGGCCTGAACCACTGGAGCCCATTTCCTGGAACCGCCACCTCAGCCCTGATCTTGGGACCCGACACCAAGCCCTGGGGGTCCCACGGGAGAATTCAAACTGGCCCTTTTTCTTGTTCCCTTCTCTCTCTCTTTCTCCCCCTCCTCCTTCTTCTTTAGTTATACACACAACCCTCCTTTTTTATTAATACATTATTACTCATTATTCATCCATTTCTATTCACTTCTTTTTTTAAAAAAAGTTTTTTTAATTTCTCATTAAAGAATTCTATATATATATATCTACTTTTCCATCCCCACTCCCCCCTTTTCTATTTACTTATTACAATGGTTTTTCCCCCCTTCTCTTTTCTGAACAAACAAACCAACCATTTTCAGTAGGATTTTTTGTGTTTTCTTTTTCTTTCTTTCTTCTTTTTCTCTCTATCTCTTTTCTCTTTTCCTTATCTTTTCTTTTCCATCTTGTCTTTTGTCTCACACTATAACTTGAACCACCACAGCGACTTTTGATTTTTAAATAGAATTCCATTAGCCTTTACATTTTTAACTTTTGACTCTTATCTGCAACTCCCAACCCCACCTCTCCACCTTAACACTGGGAGGTCCATGTCCCCGGAATTTGTGAAGACAGGATTCTCAAAAATACCTCTTGCTTGCGGCTCCTGGAGTATTGCTGGCAACGGCTGGAGTTTTTCTACAGGCTCCTGGACCTTCATAGGCAATGCTTGATCATCCTTAAGTACTGTTTCCGCCCCCGTCTTCGGGCTATTGGGCGCCTTCTTCAGTATTTCAACATCCTGGAGAGGACAGACACTTCCTGCTAGACATTTACTCCAGACATTTACAGAAGGCACAGAGGCACTGGTTGAAGAAGTTGGGAATGAGCAGACAGTGCTATTGCTGAGAAGGAGCTCCACCCCAGGGTGCTAAAGAGCTCTTTCCCTAGCCTGCAGGTGCCAGAAGGCCAAGCGCTGGTGTTGCAGTGGTGGTACTTCAGAGGAGTAGGAGAAAAGGCTGCTCTGGATTCTGGCTATATAAATGGCCTTGCCTGAAGCTGTGGATTGTGCTCTGCATTAGCAGAGAGGCTCTACTTAGTTGCAAATGAAGCACATTTCAGTTATGATAGAAACCGGTGTTTCCATGCAGGCTTGTTCAGGAACTCTGTGAACTAGACAGCCGCTGTTTTAAACTGGCCCTTTTTCTGGCAGGTTAAACCATTAAAGTTGACTTGATTCACTTCATCCGCCAACTACCCTTCTAAGCAACCAGAGCAATTACAAATAAAAGGATCTCTAACCGTGCGCTATCCCTATCTGCTAACAAGCTCTCCCACAAAGTGTTCTATGAGACACATGAGCCAAATAGCCGAGGAGACAGTTTTTTAGCTGCCTGTCATTCATACACTTTATACTGAAAGGATTTCAGGGGCAGATGCTCTTTTTCTGCATGGAGGGTGGGGGTTTCCAAAGGAGCACTATTCAGACCTGCATTCATGGCTTATGAGTCGTAGCCGTGTGACAACTGCACCTCATGCTGATGTGTTTAAGGGCTGATGTTGCACTTCCAGGTAGAAGAGCTCGTTGGCGAGACTTCTGGTCGGCACCAGCGTTAATGGCGGTCCTCTTTCCGAGCTCCGGAGGAGGACTGCTCTGCGAGTTCGGGTCTGACCCGCTACGGCAAGCGGGGGACCCCTAAAATCACAGGCGCTGAAGCCTGTGAACAAGGAGACTCGGCGGGCACCAGAAGCGCCCCCCTTTACTGCAGAAAGAGCCTTTTTAAAGGCTCTGGAACGGCATCGGGAGAGCGCGGTGCTGAGAGTCGTTACCCAGCCCGCAGAGTGAAGCCGCGTCGCCATTGACGGAGAGCGCCAATTCCTTCCTGTAAATCTAGGACTGAAAAACCTGTGAGTAAGACTGAAAGCTAATTTGGAACCCTTTAAAATTGAAAATTTGGCTGAAAACGGGGAAGGTAAAAATTAAGGAAGTCTGCCTTCCCCCGACTGTATGCCAGCTAAAGCAACGGAAATTTAAAGCTGCATCTGTATGAAACATTCCTTGACTATTTAAACCTGACATTGGACTTAGATCTCCCCTCTAGCAAGCAGGACAGAGGGGAGGAAAAAGGGACAATAAGAACTGCATGACTTATCTAAAAGGGAAAAATCTTCTGCTGCCTTAATACCCTGAAATGGACTGCCAAACAAGATAATAGAGCACTGGTTCTTGGGAAAGTTACAGTGTGGTGTAGTGGTTAAGAGCGGTAGTCACGTAATCTGGGTAACCGGGTTCGCGTCTCCGCTCCTCCACATGCAGCTGCTGGGTGACCTTGGGCCAGTCACACTTCTGTGAAGTCTCTCAGCCCCACTCACCTCACAGAGAGTTTGTTGTGGGGGAGGAAGGGAAAGGAGAATGTTAGCCGCCTTGAGACTCCTGAAGGGGAGTGAAAGGCGGGATATCAAATCCAAACTCTCTTTGCTACAAAGTTTTTAGACCTTGTTGCTACAGTATATTGGAGCATGCTGAAATAGTATCCACTGGAAAAAGTGCTGTAACATATATTTACAAGCCTCCTGATATACTTGTTTTTAACTTCTTTGTCTCCGTACTCGGACATTTTGCTTTGCTCCCCCTAGAGGGCTTAAGTAACGGTTGTAACAGTCTAGGACAGTGGAATTTTCCATCAGAGGACTGTTTTCGTGGGAACGTCCTTGGGACATGAGTTGCCCAGCAGAAGAGATAACCACCAGAGCCAAAGCTAAGCAGCAACAACACCAGCAACAGCAACAAAAGAAAAGAGGTTCAATTACAGGCGTAACTCCTACAGGAACAACAGGACAAGAAAAAGTGACAGCTGCCTCTATGGAGTCAGTGACACAAGCGTTACTCAAGATAAATCAATCTTTGGAGACCTTAACAAAGCAGAGTACAGAAAATACACAGAAATTAACAGAACTAACAGCAAGACTGGACTTGAACACAGAATCTATAAACAGGCTGGTTCAAGAAAATTCTGCAACACGTAAGATTGCAGAGGAAGCTAGAACTATTGCTGGAGAGACACAAGAGAACTTAGAACCGATTGCTAAAAAGGTTCATGAACATGATGCAACTTTGGCTTTGTGGGAACTACAGAGAAAGGAAAGAAATCTGAAATTGAGATTGATTCCCGAGAGCGAAGGAGACAACCTCGTGGAGTTTTTAACACAAGAGTTTGCTGATTTCTGGGAAGACCTGGAGGAGGAAGAATTTAAGATAACAACAGCATTTAGACTGGGCAGAAGACTGAACAGAAAGACCCCGAGGGATTGCCTGATTACCCTTAGATCTAAGGAAGAAAGAGATAAAATATTAAAATTACACTACCAAAAGGCTTTGCAAATTGAAAATTCATCTATACAGATTTTTAAAGACATCCCTAAATATATCTTGGAGTTGAGAACCTTCTATAAGGATCTGGTCTACCTGCTGAAGAAGAACATCATTCCTTTCAGGTGGGAGTTCCCACAGGGGCTGTCCTTTGACTACAAGGGAAAGAAGGTGAAAATAAAGACAATACAAGACAAAGAGAGGTTCCTGGAAAGAAACCAAGAGGACCTACAGAAGGGAACTGTGGACCCAATCGCAGAACAAAGGAGAGCACTAGATATTTTGAACTTATCGTTTGGACTTAATCCACCACCATCAGAGGAAGAGCAACAACTGGGAGCAGTTGGAGGAACAACGGAAAAGTAACAAGATGGCCCTGCAATTCCTTAGTTGGAATTGTAATGGGCTCAATATGCCTTTGAAGAGACGTCAGGTTTTTCATATTTTGAAAAGAGAACAATTGGATTTGATATGTCTACAAGAAACCCATGTAACCAGAGCACACAGGAAACTACTCATAAATAAAAGATTAGGACAAGAATTCATTTCATCGGACAAAGTTAAGAAAAGAGGAGTTGTGATTTATGTAAAAGAGAAATGGGTTCCAAAAATGATGTTTAAAGATGAGCAAGGAAGATATTTGGCAGTTGAAATACAAGTGCAAGGAGAAAAATTTCTAATAGTTGGAGTTTATGCACCAAATGAAGGCAAGGCGGAATTCTTCAAGAAGCTCCATGAAACTTTGATGGACTATTTGGATTATAATGTGATAATTATGGGAGACATGAACGGTGTGGTTTCTACAAATATGGACAAAGCACAAAGACTGACAATCTCAAAGGAAGGGAGACTTCCGAAGACCTTCTTTGAAATGACTGAAAACATGGACTTAATAGATATATGGAGAACGAGGAACCCTCTTGAGAGAGAAGGAACATTCTTTTCTCAAGCAATGATGACCTGGACCAGAATTGATCAAATCTGGATCACTAGTGGGATGGCTCCAAAGATTAAGAAGATAGAAATCTGTCCAAAAACTTGCTCCGACCATAACGCCGTAAAGATGGAAATGAAACTTACAACAACTGGTCAATTTAGATGGAGGATGAATGACACCCTGTTTAGAGACAAGGAGATCCACATGAAGGCCCAAAAAACTTTAAAGGACTATTTTGAAATAAATCTAAAGGCCGACGTGGAAAAAAGAGTGATCTGGGACGCAAGTAAAGCTGTGATGCGAGGTTTTTTGATTCAACAAAACTCAATAAAAAAGAAAAAGCAGAATGAGAAGAAGGAAAAGATCCTGGAAAAGATAAAAGAAGGAGAGAAAAAATTAAGATCAAAACCAAAGTCCCAGGAGATTTTGAGAGAGATTAAGCTATACCAGACGCAATATATGGAATTGATGAATCAAGAGATTGAGTGGAAGTTAAAGCAAATGAAACAAAAGACATTCGAATCGGCAGACAAATGTGGCAAACTTTTGGCATGGCAATTGAAGAAAAGGCAGAAACTAAATACAGTTGCAAGCTTAGAAGTGGATGGGAAGAACATATCTAAACCCAATGAGATTAGAAACTGTTTTCTGAGCTACTTTAAAAAACTTTATTCTCAAGGACCACAAAATGAAGAGGACATAGATAAATTCCTTAATAAATATGGATTACAAAAAATCTCTCATCAAAGCAAGGTGGATTTAAACCAGAGAATAACAGAACAAGAGATAGAGGGTGCCATTCAGGACATGCAACTGGGCAAATCTCCAGGACCAGATGGACTGACTTCCAGATATTACAAATCTTTGAAGGAGTGGTTGGTTCAACCGTTAAAGGAAGTATGTAACGAAATCTTAGAGGGAAAAAAGGCACCAGAATCGTGGAAAGAAGCGTATATTTCACTCATACCAAAGACAGAGACTGAAAAGACTCAACTTAAGAACTACCGCCCAATATCATTACTTAATGTGGATTACAAAATCTTTGCAGACATTTTAGCAAAAAGATTTAAAAGAGTGTTGATGGAGAAGATTCATAAGGACCAAGCAGGCTTTCTCCCAAAAAGGCATTTATCAGACAATGTAAGGAATATAATAGACATTTTGGAATTGTTAGAGGTGAACATAAACACCAAAGCAGTGCTGATTTTTGTGGACGCGGAGAAAGCCTTTGACAATATTTCTTGGAGTTTTATGAAAAAGAATCTTCATGGGATGGGGGTAGGCCAAGGATTTGAGAACGGTATGGGTGCGATATATTCTGAACAAAAAGCCAAGCTGATTGTAAACAATGTGATAACTGAGGAACTTAAGATAGAAAAAGGAACACGACAGGGGTGCCCAATTTCCCCACTGCTTTTTATTTCTGTTCTGGAGGTGTTGCTGAATATGATTAGAAATGACCAGCAGGTTAAAGGCGTACAGGTCGGAGCTAAACATTACAAGTTGAGGGCTTTTGCAGATGACTTAGTATTGACTTTACAAGAGCCAAACACTAGTACGAAAAGGGTGTTGGAGATAATTCAACAATTTGGCCAGGTAGCCGGATTCAAACTGAACAAACAAAAAACTAAAGTCTTAGAAAAAAAATTAACAGTCATGGAGAAGGAGAAATTTCAAGAAGAGACAGGTTTGACAGTGGTTAAGAAGGTGAAATACCTAGGGGTTCATTTGACATCTAAAAATTTGAACTTGTATAAAGACAACTATGAAAAATGTTGGTCAGAAATTAAAAAAGATCTAGAAATATGGTCAAATTTGAAACTGTCAATGTTAGGCCGAATTGCAGTTATTAAGATGAATGTATTGCCTAGAATGCTATTTTTGTTTCAAACTTTACAGATTCTCAACAAGATGGACTGTTTCAAGAGGTGGCAGAAAGATATTGCAAAATTTGTCTGGCAGGGCAAAAAGCCCAGAATAAAATTTAAAGTACTTACAGATGCAAAAGAAAGAGGGGGATTTGCCCTGCCGGACTTAAAACTGTACTATGAAGCAGCAGCGTTTTGCTGGCTGAAAGAGTGGATGCTCCTCGAGAACACAGATATCTTGCATTTAGAAGGTTTCAATAATACATTTGGTTGGCATGCATATCTATGGTATGATAAAATCAAAATGCATAGGGCCTTTAAAAATCACATTGTCAGAAAAGCGTTGCTTAATGTTTGGATAAGATATAAAGATTTGTTGGAAAACAAAACCCCTAGATGGTTGTCACCCTTGGAGGCTAAGGCACTGAAGAAACTCAATATGGAGGCCGGATGGCCAAAGTATTGGGAAATTTTGGAACAAGATGGAGATAAATTGAAATTACAGAGTCATGAGAAATTGAAACCTAAAGTACGAGATTGGCTCCATTATTATCAAATAATGGAGGTTTACAAACAAGACAAGAAAATTGGCTTCCAGGTGGAGAAATCAAAATTAGAAACTGAATTGTTAGAACCCAATACCAAGAACTTGTCAAGAATGTATAATTTGCTGCTGAAATGGAATACACAAGATGAAACAGTTAAATCGGCTATGATTAAGTGGGCACAGGATATTGGTCATAACATTATGTTTGCTGACTGGGAATGGTTGTGGAACACCTGTATAAAATTTACGGCATGTAATGCCTTAAAGGAAAATATTATGAAAATGATCTACAGGTGGTACATGACCCCAGTCAAGCTAGCAAAAATTTATCATTTGCCTGACAATAAGTGTTGGAAGTGTAAAGAAACCGAGGGTACCTTTTATCATCTTTGGTGGACGTGTCCGAAGATTAAGGCTTTCTGGGAAATGATATATAATTGTCAGGGAACTGACATCAGAGGAAAGGGAGTTGGTAGGGCTCCCAGAGACTGGGAGAGAGTCAGCAGCCAAAGCAGGGACCAGTAGGGGGAGCGAGGGGTCTCTGGAGGAGGATCTCAGTAATGCTGAGAGAGACGCAGCAGCCCAGGCAGGAAACAGCAGGGGAGAGAAAGGGGTGAGAGACACATCCAGCGAAAATAGCGGGGAGGTGTCAGAAGCAACTGCAGGGAGACCCATGCTTCGCCGGAAGCTGCCACGTCGTGAGTCCAGGAGACGCGTTTCCGTTAAGGAACTTCTTTGCTGGAAGCGCTTCCGCAGGCAGCCACTGTCAGACTCTACTAGTGACTAGAGCAGACATGTCTGAGGAGCTCTGTCACACACAGAGGTTTGTGGGGCCGCACAAACTCTGAAGGGGCACAATTTTAAGCACAAGCAGCTAATCATCCCCTGACAGCAGTCTGACAGTCTTTGTACGCTGCCTGTGCAGGAGAAAGCATCATGAGCAACCCAGCCGGAACCGGAGAGGCAGGGGTTGGAGCTGGTCCAAGCTTGGAAGAAAGGTATCAAGCTCTGGAGGTCCAACTTGCGCTGCAGACGGCGAGGCTCGAGGAGAGAAGGGCTCAGGATGCTGACAAAAAGGGGAGAACCACTCAGTTCCCCAGAAAGGTACCAGGATTGGTGCAGAAGTTTGGGGGGGACCCCAAGGATTACCATGCCTTTAGGACCGAGATGCAATATGCCCTGAATGTGCAGTTTGATGAGTTCCCTGATGAGGAATCGCGAGTTGCTTTCGTAATTGGGCATCTTGAGAAGGGGGCGCGGGACTGGGTTCGACCCCTGATGGCAACGCACAACGATATCCTAAAGGACACTATGAAGTTCTTTCGTGCAATGGATATCATGTTTTCCAGCGATATTGAGGAAGGGGTGGTGCGCAGACAGCTAATGGCTTGCAAGCAGGGAAGCAGATCTGTCCGTGAGTACTGGACTGAATTTACCATGCTGATTCACAGATTGGGGTGGGATTTATCGGCAGCACCCATTCAGATGCTATTTGAAGAAGGTCTTTCTTCGGCTGTGAAAGACGAGCTGTCCAGGAGCCCCAGGGCGGTGTCTATGGATCAGCTGACCAAATCTGCGCTGACCATTGGAGCGCGCCAGGAGGCAAGAGCCTTGGAGAGGCGGGAAGGGAGAGGGGAACGTTGGAAGGAGTTACGCATTCCAGACATTCCTGAGCCAGCTTTCCCGCTGGCAGAGCCGATGGAAATCGGAACAGCCCGCGCGCGCGCAGTTTCAAAGCCCAGTGAGGGGGCGAAGAAGGAGGGAAAGGGAGCCCGGAAATGCTATCTCTGCCAACAGCCAGGCCACTTTGCCAGAGTCTGCCCCCAGAGGAAGGAATGGCAAGGGATGGTGGGAGCAGTTGAGGGGGGAGAGCAGGGAGAAACGGAGCAGGTAAAAGCCAACGCCTGGTTGCCACCGTCAGGGCACTGCAGCCAGGCCAAAGAGCAGTAAAAGTGCCCGTGCCAGAAGCTCCTCGACCTGCTCTAGTAATTGAAGTGTCGCTAGAGCTGCAAAATGGACACCCCCTAAAAATAAAGGCGCTGTTGGACTCAGGCAGCTCCTGCAATTTTATGAGCAAGGAGTTTGCTGCTGAACATCAGATACAGACTATCCCTTTAAGCAACCCCCTGCAGGTGACCACGATCGATGGCAGGGAACTGTTGGGAGGAGGAGTTAGCTTGCAGACCGTCCCAATGATAATGAGGGTGGCAAGGCACACAGAACTGATAGCGTTTAATGTGGCCACCTTGGGAGGCGCTCCCATTATTTTGGGAATGAGCTGGCTAGCCCTACATGATCCGCTGGTGGGCTGGCATCAAAGAGTGGTTTCCTTCGGTTCAGCACATTGCTTAGAACACTGCAGGGGGGAAAAGGGGTCAGCAGGGGCCCAAGCCACCCTGGCAGGGACTGAAGTAATGGGGAAGGGGAAGGTGCCACCACAGTATGCTGATCTCAGCGACGTGTTCAGCGAGAAGGAAGCTGACCAACTACCCCCGCATAGGCCCTTTGATTGCCAGATCAATTTACTCCCTGGAGCACAGCTTCCTGTAGGCAAGTTGTATGCCATGTCAGACAGGGAAATGCAGGAGTTGCGAGCGTTCATTGACAAGAACCTGAAGAGAGGCTTCATCAGAGAGTCCAAGGCAGCGGGGGGTAGCCCAGTGTTTTTTGTGGATAAAAAAAACACGGACAAGCCGAGACTTGTATGTGATTTTAGGCGGTTAAATGCAGTGACAGAGCCGGCGGCTTTTCCTATGCCCAGGATTGATGATATTTTGACCAGGGTGCGGAAAGGAAAGATTTTTACAAAGCTGGACCTAAGGGGGGCGTACAACCTGATACGTATAAGGAAAGGGGATGAATGGAAGACCACCATGTTCACCCCTTTGGGGGCATTTGAATACCTCGTTATGCCTTTTGGATTACAAACAGGCTCCGCGTGTTTTCAAGCCTTCATGAACCACGTACTGGGGCCTTTGCTCTACAAGAATTGCGTGGCCTTCTTAGATGACGTGTTGGTGTATTCGGAGAATGAGGAGCAACATGTGAGAGACGTCAGAGAAGTGTTGAGCAGGCTGCAAGCCAACAGGCTGTGGGTGAAACTGGAGAAGTGTCAGTTTCATACCAAGGAGGTGGAATTCCTGGGGTACCGCTTGTCAGACAAGGGGTTGGCCATGGACCCCGGCAAGGTTCAAGCGGTGCTGGAATGGAAAACACCCAAGACCAAGAAGGATGTGCAGAGGTTCCTAGGGTTTGGAAACTTTTATCGTAAGTTCATCCGAAACTTCGCCCACCTGACGGCGCCCATCACGGACTGTCTCAGCAGTAAAAAGAAGTTTGTTTGGACGGGGGAGGCGGAGCGAGCGTTTGAGGAACTGAAAAGGGCCTTCGCCTCTGATGAACAACTTCTACATGTGGATTTACAAAAAAAGCTGAGGGTCGAAACAGACGCTTCTGACAGAGCCATAGGGGCGGTGCTTCTTCTGCAGCCGGGGAAGGAGGGGTCAGAGTGGCGACCGTGTGCCTTCTTTTCGCGAAAGCTGAACAAATCTGAGAGGAACTACACGGTGTACGACCGGGAACTTCTTGCGATTCATGAGGCCTTCCGGAGATGGAGGCACCTGCTAATTGGTGCACAACAGAAGGTGCAAGTGTGCACGGACCATAAGAATCTAGAGTATTGGAGAACTGCGCGAGTGCTCAACCAACGGCAGTTGAGATGGGCCCAGGAGTTCTCCAAATTTAACTTTGAGATTTGTTACGTGCCAGGCCCAGAGAACGTTAGGGCGGACGCTCTCTCACGCAAACCTGAATATTTGGAGGGAGAGGGTGCACCCGAAGAGACCCATGTCATTCCCGAGGACCGCTGGGTGTGTGGGGCGGCATTGGTGGGGCAAAGGGAACTGGTAGAGGGAACGGTGCAGGATGAATACGCCCAGGACAAACTCAGGGGTCTCAGGAGGGAGGGAGACAAACCCGGGGGTTTTGAGGAGAGAAACGGGGCGTTGTACTACAAGGGAGCGTTATACATACCTGAAGGGGAATTGAGGGAAAAGGTACTCAAGCAACTGCACGATAGCCCCACAGCAGGGCATTTTGGGCAACACAAAACCATGTGGCTGGTTACCAGGGAATTCTGGTGGCCCAAGGTCAGGGAAGATGTGCGGGAGTATGTGAGAGGGTGTGACCAATGCCAACGAGCCAAGGGGGAGAGGCGGGCACCGGCAGGTTTATTAGAACCACTACCCACGCCGGAAAGGCCATGGGAGGCAGTGGCAATAGATTTCATGACTGATCTGCCCAGGTCCAAAGGGAAAACAGCCATCATGGTTGTGGTAGACCTGTTAACCAAGATGGCCCACTTTATAGCCTGCTCACATGCGGTCACAGCGGAAGAAACCGCTAAATTGTTTGTGGAAAATGTGTTTAGGCTGCATGGCGCCCCCTTGAGGGTGGTTTCTGACCGAGGGAAACAATTTACTTCCAGGTTCTGGAGGAAGCTCATGAGCTTATTGCATGTAGAGGTGAATTTCTCAACTGCCCGTCATCCAGAAACCAACGGGCAGGCGGAAAGAGCTAATGGTGTCCTCCAGCAATATTTGAGGTGTTATGTGAATGACAGAGAGAATGATTGGGTGGAGAAGCTGGCGTTGGCAGAATTTGCCTACAACAATGCAGAGAACGTGTCCACGGGGATGAGCCCCTTTTTGGCTAATCACGGGTGTCATCCCCGAGCCTTCCCAGGGGGGGAAGGGGAGAACTGGAGCGTTCCAGCCGCAGAACAGTTCGTTGAAGAAATGGAAGCGATCCATCGCCAGCTCCAACTTAATTTAAACAGGGCGAAGGAGGAATATAAGAGGCAGGCAGACAAAACCAGAAGGGAAGGGGAAAGCATTAGGGTGGCGGACCAGGTGTGGCTGTCCACCCAAGGGTTACCATTCAAAGGAGGTTGTAAGAAGTTAAGACCCAAAAGGCTGGGCCCATTTGAAGTCACGCAGCAGGTCAACCCAGTGGCTTTCAGACTCCGGTTACCGAACCACATGAAGTTGCACCCAGTGTTCCACAGGTCGTTGCTGTCACCGTATAAAGGGGACAGAGAGGGGAGGGTCAATAGGGGACCAGCTATGGAGGAAAAGGAACACAGCTACCATGTAGCGGAGATTCTCGATTCCAGGTGGAAGGGAGAGCAAGTAGAGTATTTGGTAATGTGGGAAGGGGAGCCGGAGTCGGAAAACACCTGGGTCAGGGCAGAGGATGTAGATGACGAGGTTTTGATAGAAACTTTTCATCAGAGATTCCCTCGTAAACCCCAGCCAGTGGCGAGGTTCCGGAGGGAATACTTCGCCACCACCGACGAAGAAGAAGAGTTGGAGGGGTTCTCTGATTCCGAGGTGGAGGAGGATTCAGCGAGTCGGAACGAAGACCGATGGAGGGAAATGTTCGAGACGTCTGAAGATGAAGAGGATTCTTTTCAGGGTTTCAGCTCCTCACCGCCCAGAGGAGAGAGTAGGGGCGGGGGAGAAGGGGGCCCTGGAGGGGAGGTGGATGTCAGGGAACTGACATCAGAGGAAAGGGAGTTGGTAGGGCTCCCAGAGACTGGGAGAGAGTCAGCAGCCAAAGCAGGGACCAGTAGGGGGAGCGAGGGGTCTCTGGAGGAGGATCTCAGTAATGCTGAGAGAGACGCAGCAGCCCAGGCAGGAAACAGCAGGGGAGAGAAAGGGGTGAGAGACACATCCAGCGAAAATAGCGGGGAGGTGTCAGAAGCAACTGCAGGGAGACCCATGCTTCGCCGGAAGCTGCCACGTCGTGAGTCCAGGAGACGCGTTTCCGTTAAGGAACTTCTTTGCTGGAAGCGCTTCCGCAGGCAGCCACTGTCAGACTCTACTAGTGACTAGAGCAGACATGTCTGAGGAGCTCTGTCACACACAGAGGTTTGTGGGGCCGCACAAACTCTGAAGGGGCACAATTTTAAGCACAAGCAGCTAATCATCCCCTGACAATAATGAAATGAAAAAGGTACTTAAATGTACTTTCCCTAAGAAACCAGAGGCCTTTCTCTTGGGCATTGTCGGCCAATTGGTGTCAAAGAAAGATAGAATTTTCTTTATGTATGCCACGACAGCAGCAAGAATACTCATCGCAAAGTATTGGAAGACACAAGATCTACCCACACTGGAAGAATGGCAGATGAAAGTGATGGACTATATGACACTGGCTGAGATGACTGGCAGAATCCGCGACCAGGGGAAGGAGACGGCGGAAGAAGATTGGAAGAAATTTAAAATCTATCTTAAGGACTATTATAAACTTGATGAATGTTAGAATGTCGAGGTTTTGAGAAAGAAAGGGTTACAGCGATATAAGATTAGATTAAAGGAAAGACTAAGAGGACAGAGGTTTGACAGAACTATTTAGAACTTGCTGAAAAACTTTGGACATTGGGATACAGAAAGGGGAGGTATGGGGGAGTCCGAGAAACAAGGTTTATGAAAAAAAAAGGGTACGAAACTATACATGTTTGTATGTCTTTTTATATGTTTGTATTGTTTTAAAAATTTTGTAAAACCAATAAAAAAATTTGAAGAAGAAAAAATAGAAGAGCTCGTTGACATTATTCTAGGCTCTGTGTCAATTGACTTTGTGACATGAAGGGGGGGGGGAGTTCTTATTTTTAGAGTATTTACCTGCAACCTCTTATGTGGGAATCTCAAGGTACTTTACAACTAGGTCCGAAAATAGGCAAACATTGAAATGCAGCAGAATAAACAGGCCTACAGTAAAAAAAAATCCCTCAAAGCCCATATTGGCTGGCAGCAGCATCCCCCCAAGTCCGTGATGGATAAAGACTTCCCCCACATGGAGCAGAATTGCACCCATGTTGGCAAAGGCCTCCTTTCTAGAAGGGGGAGCAGAGGCTGCCCCCACCCACTGCTCTCTTCTCCCAGGCATCTGAAGAGACAAACGGCTCCCCTTCTCTACCTGTGTGCCACAAGCCTGAATTGCAAGACAGTTCCCACTTTGGGGCAACAGGGAACAAACATGCAGAGGACGAGTTCGGAGGCTCCCCCAACAAAGCCATTTCCCTGGGCCCACCTGCCAGCCCACAGGAAAACGGCACGATTCTCCCCACCAACAGGACATAACAAGAAGATGGGGACTATAACATAGGACTTCCTAACTTGTGAGTTCTGATGAGCCGCTGCTGCTACCCCAGTTTAAAGGATGACGGCTCAGGTGAGCTATTAAGCTAGAAGGAGGAAAAGGACCGACCCCGGGATGGGCTGTCTGCCTTCCTGTTGCCTTCCACCCCACGACATCCTTCCCCAGCCTGGTGCACTCCAGGTGTTCTGGGGCTCCATCTCTCACCAGGCCCAGGCGGTATGGCCAGGGGTCAGGGATGGGGGCAGTTGTCCAAACCAGCTGGAGAGACTCAAGGAGGGCATTACAGCCTCAAAGCCCTTTCCCTACCTCTCAATCTGGACTTACCTGGCCTTGCCCCTGGCCGCCTTTAGCCAGATCAGCTGTGCTCGGAGCTGGGACAGACCCCTCTGGAGACTTGGAGGCAGAGGAAACAGCCTGGGTCCCCGCAAAGGTGATCACACTTTTCCTACTCCCAGACTGCAGGCTAGAGAATGTCGCTGCAAGCTGGTGACCCATTCCCTGGGTGGTGCACTGGGAAGAAGAAACCTCATCCAGAGATGGGAGGGAAGCACTTTGGCCAGTGCCATGGGGCCTTTCTTCGGAAAGCTGCTCGGGGACCTGCAATGGAGCACTGCCCAAGGAGGAGGAAATGTGGGAGGCCTGCTGGGAAGGCTGCTGGGACGCCGACTCTTCCTGGCTAAGGGAAGCAGCTCTTCCAGTGGTATCTCTGGGAACAGAGGGCATCGAAGTGAGCTGGCAATGAGAAGACTCAGCCAGGTGGCAGCCGGAGGTCTCTGGGGTCGCACCCCGGGATGCGTTGGGCGAACTTTTCTTCTCCATTCTGTGGACACGAAGGCAAGTCTTCTGACCACTGTACCAGCTGGTTTCAAAGGCTATTTTTTATGAAAGCTTGAAAAACAAAGAAAACACAATATACAGAAATCAGTGTCAGATATCAAGCATTTTGAAAACATAAAAATGAAAAGAAACAGAAGACGAAAAGCTTCCTTCTTTGTTGCAAAGTGATTCCCAAGAATAAGCCCAGAGTAGGTAGGCCTTTTGACTCCTGGGGAAATCACCGGCAACTTCATGCCAAATGCAGCAGAGGGAAGGGCCACAGGAGCTGCTATGAAACAGACGATCCTCAAATCACAGCTGTTTGATACAGGGATGGAATCAATCCTTTTGCTTCAGTCAAAACCTCAAGGGTCGTAGGTTGTGGTTAAATGAACTGGATGGTGTTACAAAGGATCTCAAAAGGAAACACCGTTTTTCGATTTGAAAACTGTTGAATGATCTTTACCTATCCTGGGAACAGTACACCGCAGTGGTGGGCAGTTCCACAGACCCTCCTCCTCTGCTCAAAATGCATAGAAACCCATCTTTGCACGGGGAAGATCCAGACAAAAGGAGTCTGTTTTCAAAGTACCCGCGGAGGGGTTTAGAGGGCTCCATCTTCTTGCCTCCCCCGCCCCCTGATCACTGTTTCACTCTGGAAGGTGTCTCAGACCTGGGTGGAGCAGCCACAAAGGAAAGGCAAAGAGACAAGGTCCTGCCCAGATTCAGGCTTCCTCATGATCGGAATGCCTGCCCCCAGCATTCCTCCTCTGCAAGGCCTGCCTCCTCCCATGACAAAGTCTGCTCACACACTCTCAAGCTCCCATGGATGGCTGAGGCAGGTAAGGTTGTGTGTGTTGGAGGAGGGCAGGAGGAGGGCAGGAGAAGAGGAGGTTAAGGGGTGATATGATAGCCATGTTCAAATATATAAAAGGATGTCACATAGAGGAGGGAGAAAGGTTGTTTTCTGCTGCTCCAGAGAAGCGGACACGGAGCAATGGATCCAAACTACAAGAAAGAAGATTCCACCTAAACATTAGGAAGAACTTCCTGACAGTAAGAGCTGTTCGACAGTGGAATTTGCTGCCAAGGAGTGTGGTGGAGTCTCCTTCTTTGGAGGTCTTTAAGCAGAGGCTTGACAACCATATGTCAGGAGTGCTCTGATGGTGTTTCCTGCTTGGCAGGGGGTTGGACTCGATGGCCCTTGTGGTCTCTTCCAACTCTAGGATTCTATGATTCTGTGTGGAATCTGTACACGTTTCTGTTGGCGCTTCCACTAGTGATTTATCTGTACAGGATCGGACTTCATTTCAGCCAACCACATCCTTCCTCTTCCCCCGACAGCATACTAGAGTTCATATGGATTTCAAAGCATGCTTTCAGAACTTGTATGCTTAGCTTTTAAACTCCACAAAATTAGCCTATGGCTAGGATGCTATTTATCAAAGTCTGTGCCCATTAAAATATGGTCAGATACAAGTATGCTTTCCCCCTTGCTATACAATTATTATTTTTAAAATTGCATTCAACCATTTACTATTTAAGCAGCTTATACACCACTTGACTATAATCATCTCTGAAGTGACACACGAGAAATACATTGCAGAAAAAGTTAACATGGATGACATCAGACTTCCGTTAAAAAGACCTGCTGGAATAAAAAAAGGATTCGGTAGGTGCTGGGTGCTCTGCCTGATGCTCTCAACTGACAAGATGTAGGTGTGGTTGAATCAAATGGGAACAGTGACCACAGTGCTATCAGACTCAACATACACAGTATGGAAGTGGACAATTGCTAAGGAAATCCAGAACAGTCACATTTGACTTCAAAAGAGGAGACTTCCTCAAAATGAGTCAAGGATGGCGAGCCCTTCTGTGCTCCAGAGGGCCTGGGTGGCCTCATTCCCCTCTTGTTCTGAGCACTGCAGAGGGAGGCAAACATGTCCTTCCTGGGGGCTGGTCCCTCCCCGCCCTGTTCCTGGAGGGCAGCAGGAGGAGGGGGCTGCTGCAGCTGCCTCCTTTGGGGGCATGGCTCACCTTGCCTGCTCCTGCCCTCCTCCAACACAGACAACCTTACCTGCCTCAGCCATCCATGGGGGCTTGAGAGTGCCTGAGCAGACTTTGTCATGGGAGGAGGCAGGCCTTGCAGAGGAGGAATGCTGGGGGCAGGCATTCAAACTCAGCCCTGAAGCTCACTGGGTGACCCTGGGCCAGGCACTCACGCTCAGCCTAACCTACCTCAAAGGGCTGTTGTGAGGATAAAATGGGGGGGGGAGAGAGAACTCTGCGCACCAACTGGACCTCCTTGCAGGAAATGGGGGCTATAAATGTAACTGTGTCATTTGTACCCCACCCACCTCACTGGGTTTCCCCAGTCCTAAAATCCACAATTTCTCTGAATACTTCAAAAACCCAGTGGTGCAGGACCTCCTAGCATGCCATCTGCTGGGGAACATTTCCTAGCACTTGGCTGGGAGCTGCTGCAGCGCTATAGTCAGGAAAGGCTTTCTGTATATCGGTAAGTCCCAACAGTTGAATAGGAACCTTCAAAAACAATGTATGTATTTGTATCTCAGATGTTTTAAGCTATTTCACATGTCCACCAAGCACGAGAAAATGTCCCTTCATCTTCCTGACATTTCCAACAAACATTTGGTATGTTTTCATGTATTCTAAATAACTTCTCGGGAGTTAGATACCAACCATACTTAAATATATATATATATTTAAAAGTCTATTTTAAGTCATAACTCAATGTATATTTTAACTCTTTAGTCCACATATGTTACCACTATTCCAACTGTACAATATAACCAAAAAAAGAGAGAATCTTGCCCCTTTAATCATGCACTTTTTAGTTTGTTCCTCTTCCATTTAGGATTTCAACAAAAGTTTGTACATTTTTGGTATCACATAATGTGCACAATTGTATCTCAAAACCCGTCTTCCACTCTTCCATACCCCAAGTCTTCATTTCCAACTAGAATCTCTCAATCAATCAATCAATAATACATTTATTTGTATGTTGCCTTTCCAAATTTCAAACCATGTGCAAGGCAGCTTACAAAAAAATAAAATATTACATAACTGCGAACGTAACAAAACTAGTCGTAAATAGTTGCAAATTATTGATAAGATGGACTGTTTCAAGAAGTGGCAAAGAGACATATCTAGATTTGTCTGGCAGGGCAAAAAGCCCAGAATAAAACTTAAAATTCTCACCGATTCTAAAGACAGAGGGGGGTTTGCCCTGCCAGACTTAAAACTTTATTATGAGTCAGCAGCTTTTTGCTGGCTGAAGGAATGGCTACTTCTTGAGAATACAGATGTTTTGGATTTTGAAGGGCATGACAATGTATTTGGGTGGCATGCATATCTATGGTACGGCAAGATAAAAGCACATAAGGCATTTAAAAACCATATTGTCAGAAAAGCACTGTTCAATGTCTGGATAAGCTATAAAGACTTTTTGGAGAGCAAAACTCCAAGGTGGCTATCACCTATGGAGGCGAAAGCCTTAAAAAAACTCAGCATGGAAGCTAAATGGCCAAAATACTGGGAAATTTTAGAACAGGAAGGTGATAAAATGAAATTGCAGAGTTATGACAAGCTTAAAGAGAAGGTGCGAGACTGGTTACACTATTTTCAAATAAGAGAGGTTTACAATTTGGACAAAAAAAATTGGTTTCCAGGTGGAAAAATCAAAGTTAGAAACAGAATTGTTAGAACCCAATGCTAAGATACTTTCAAGAATGTATAATCTGCTGTTGAAATGGAATACTGAGGAAGAAACGGTAAAATCTGCAATGATAAAATGGGCACAAGACATAGGTCACAATATCATGTTTGCTGACTGGGAGAAGTTGTGGACCACCGGGATTAAATTTACGGCATGTAATGCCTTAAGAGAGAATATTATGAAAATGTTGTACAGGTGGTACATGACTCCAGTCAAGCTTGCAAAAATATATCACTTGCCCGATAATAAATGTTGGAAATGTAAAGAGATTGAAGGTACATTCTTTCACCTTTGGTGGACGTACCCAAGGATCAAGGCCTTCTGGGAAATGATATATAATGAACTGAAAAAGGTATTTAAATATACTTTCCCAAAGAAACCAGAGGCCTTCCTCCTGGGCATAGTGGACCAATCGGTGTTAAAGAAGGATAGAACTTTTTTTATGTATGCTACAGCAGCAGCAAGAATCCTCATCGCAAAACATTGGAAGACACAAGATCTACCCACCTTGGAAGACTGGCAGATGCAACTAATAGATTACATGGAGATGGCGGAAATGACTGGCAGAATCCGAGACCAGGGAGAAGAGTTGGTGGAAGAAGATTGGAAGAAATTTAAAACTTATTTGCAGAAGTACTTTAAAATTTTTGAATGCTGATGACATTGAAATGAATTGCAGGGGCTCTAGCAACAGGGTAAAATGTAAGATTGGATTAACAATTGATAAACTAATAGGACACGAATTTGCTGAATTAATTATTAAAAGGGATACAAGAACGGGAGACGTGAGGAAGTCAGGAAAATAAGTTAACTAAAGATGAAATTAAGAAAGAGGGAATTTTTTGGTTTTTTTGTTTTTCGATATGTGTTTTTCTCTTTTTTTCTTTTTTTGTGTTTAAAGTGTGTATTTTTGTATTTTGTAACTTTGTATTTTCTCTGCCTTTGTATTTTTCTGAACTTTTTTATTGTTAAAACTTAATAAAATATTGATTAAAAAAACTAGTCGTAAACAATGAACAAAATATCAAAAAGTACACAACGAAATTGAAAAAAAATCCACATAAATAATAAGATTCCACGTAAATCATATAATCCAAACTAAAGAGAAAAAAAATTATCAGCAGCAACAGCAACCCCCCCCCCCCGGAAAAAGAACCCATAAACAACACCCCAACCCTCTTTTATCAAGTGTAAAAGAGAAACACCTTGTTTAAATTTTACAATCTCCCCGTTTCCACTTTAAGAACTCTCAATAGATTAACCATTTCTCTTTATCCGTCACCCTTTTGTCTATATCTATAAAAAGTGTCTTCTGGTGAAACCCAAAATAGAGTCTTTGTGTATAAACTAACTTTATATCTATTTTCAGATTCTTAATACGCCACACACGTCTAATACAGTGGTTCTCAAGGTGCGCATTTACTCTGACTTGATCTACCACAAATATCCAAGCCATCTAACCCTGAAATCCTAACCTTCTAATTGCAAGTCTCTTCTTTCTCAATATCCCCCATTCCGTTAACCGCACCAAGCAACAAACTTTAAAATGCAAGTTTAAAACGCAAGCTTTCCTTTGCATCTTGCAGAACTTTAAATGTAATTCGTGGGTTTTTTCACCTGTTCTCCAAACTTCGGTCTTTTTGCCATCCTTTAAATGGGAAATTAGTAGTCAAGCCATACTTTTTGGTAAAACGTTCGTCTGGATCCCGGAAGTCCTACCTGAGAAGAACAATGGGAGTGTCCGCTAGCGCCAGCCACTTCTCCTTCTGCAAGCAGCGCCACTCGAATTCCCACCTGGGATGAGCCGCTAAACGGAGCCGCCGGAGAAAGACTGGGGCGGGCGGCAAGTGGGAGGGGGAAGTCGTGCGCTTCTGTCCCGTCAGAAAAGTGCTGCCCCTCCCAGGAGGTTCGCGTCTCCGCTCCTCCACATGCAGCTGCTGGGTGACCTTGGGCCAGTCACACTTCTGTGAAGTCTCTCAGTCCCACTCACCTCACAGAGTGTTTGTTGGGGGGGGGGGGGAGGAGAATGTTAGCCGCTTTGAGACTCCTTAGGGTAGTGATAAAGCGGGATATCAAATCCAAACTCCTCCTCCTCCTCCTCCTCCTCCTCCTCCTCCTCCTCCTCCTCCTCCTCCTCTTCTTCTTCTTCTTCTTCTTCTTCTTCTTCTTCTTCTTCTTCTTCTTCTTCTTCTTCTTCTTCTTCTGGGCTGCCTCAAAGCCCATCAATTCAATTCAATTCAAAATCCTTTATTAGGCATAGCACACCACACATTAACAGAAAGACATCATATACAGACTGTATAAAATACGGGCTCAGCGAACACAATTTATCCCAGACCTATTCTTGACTCCAGGAAATAAATCGATGTACATAGATAATATAACACAACACAGCAACATCACCTACCATTAAAAGCCACTAAGTCTCTTTATCATGGCCCATTCTCTCTTCATGGACAGCATTTAAAAATTCAGCCGCTATTAAAGTAATTTGGTCATCGCTGTCCGCCAGCAGGTCCTGAACAGTTGGTTGTGTAAAAATCTGTTTATTCAATTTTAGGGCCTCAAATAATTGTTTTCTGGCATGACTGCCAAAATCACAGGAAAAGAATATATGCTCCAGAGTATCGGGTTCCTGTTTTCTGCATTTACAGAGACGCTCTGATTCTGGGATAGCTAAGTATCTTCCTCTCACTACCACCGAGGGAAACATGTTAAATCTGGCCAACATAAACAGCCTACGCGATTCATGTTTCTTCAGATTTGTCATGTATCCCTTTTGGAAATCTCTACACAAAGGGAGATTTAAGTGGATAGGAGAGCAGGTGCTGTGCTTTGCAACCTCAAGCATGGCGAGAACACTTTTTTCTGTGAGAGTCTTCCTGATAATTTCCCATGTTTCTTTGGGATCAGAGATTTCGAAGTCAGTTAGAGTGAGCCCTATCGAATCCAGTTTTCTCCTACAGATCAATGATAGATTGTAGATTACACTATCACTTAAAAGATCGTAAAGTAGAGAATTAGGGGATAGGGCTCTATAATGGAGGAAGATCCAATATTTCAAGGTCCTCAGCCATGCTCTTACTGATAAAGGCAATATTCCCAGCTCACAACATATTGTTTCATATTTTACAGTGTTTGCAAGTCCTAATAATGACCTCAGAAGGGATGCGTGAAATTTATCCAACCTCTTGAGGTCACCTAAAATCCACACTGGTGTGCCGTATAGAGGTTGGGCACAAATTTTCATGTCAATCACTTGCAAAGCCCATCAAGGCCACGGGCTGCTAGCATGACTCATCCCGGCTTTCTCATCTGAGGGGAAAGGATGTGTGGTCGTAAACGCTGGCCTTGGCAACTTGGCTGAGCTACCTTGGGCCAGTCCTTGGGCCAGTTCTTGGGCCAGCTTAGGCTCCCTCACCGAGGGTTGTTCTGAAGATACACTCAGGAAAACACCCGAGGCATGAAGAAGGAGAACGAGGAGAGTGGGGTCTGGAAAGGGGGGTGGGGAGCGCTCCCACCCCAGCCGCTCCAGGATGGGAAGTGCGTCCCAGGGGAAGCGGGATTCAGGCGGAGGAGGACGCCGGGTTGGGTGGGGGTTGCCAGGAGCAGCACGATGTCCTTCCACTCTCCAGGCAGGCGCCCAACGTGGCCAGCTGGCAAGGGCTCTTTCTTACTCCAGCCTTGGCGTGCAGATCCCGGGTTCAGCCCCAGATCCAGGTTCTGATATTATGAGGGAGAAAACATTGCTCTGCCCCTTTCCCACATCATGCATACTTCTATGATGTCCCCACTTTCCCCCCTCTCGCAAAGCCCCAAAGCCTCCTACATTGTAAGCCTTCCTTACAGGGGAATCATCAGAACCACCTGTGCTGCAGAGCTTCTGGCTGAAAGGCGACTCAGGGAGATTTGCAATGACTGCTGCAATGCACCCCCTAATGATTCAGATTGTGTCATTATAGCCTCATTGTGTTGATTTGTTGTTGATATTTTAAATTTGTATAACCTTAGAAGCGGTGTGGCTGTGAGTACCATGAAGGGAGCCTGCACTTTGTGATTTGCCAGGGCACTACTGCAGGTTAGGAAGGAGGAAGAGGCAAAGATCCTTTCCCCAGTAAAACATGTTTGCACCCAGGGTGTTTCCAGACTGTCAGGATTTTGTGGGAGGGATTCAGGTCCAGCCCAGAACTTCAGCTTTTCCAATGAGAATGGATTAAAGCACTCTGACCATTCCCTTAGCAGAGTCTAACTACTGTTGTAAGTTTTGGGCAAGGAAGACATGAATGCAAAACAAACAAGTGGTCGTCTCCTCCGGAGGAACCCCTGCACTGTAAATATATTGACAGCACACTTCCAGGTCGTTGGCATCGGCATCCCAGAACTGTGAAGGTTGCCTCAACTGTTGAGCAACACAGCTAAGGAAGAAGGAGTGGAGTGTCTCCGGGGGGAGCATAGCTCCCATTCCCTTCCAAACACACAGACAGGACAGTGTGGTGGCACCCAGGGAATAGTTGCAGCAGCCGGATGGCTGGCTGAAACACACACCATTGCACTCTTTTTGGATGGGATTCACTCTGAATCAGCCAGTTAGTGAACTTGGTGCTCCTGTGCAACAAACCCACTACAAAACTGCTCTTTCCCTCACACTTCCAGGTCCCTCCAGCTGGGCTTTTTGAGTGTGATGGGTTTTTCTCACTCCAGAGCAGTTTGTCTTTAAGCTGAAGGTCACCGGGAAAGCAAGGGAGACTAAAAAAAATTGCACTCTTGGTTTCCTGGAAGAAGATCAAAAGACTCCCCTGGACTAGAAGAGACGTCTCATTAACAACTGGAGAAATGCCAAAGAACTTTGGATATCTGCTTGGGAACTTTCTGATGCAGTATTAATTTAACAAGGAGCCAGGAGTGAAACCGAAAGTAGACTGACCAGCTAGCTGAATCCAATTATATTGCTATGGGGTGGGGGGAACCTCTAACATTTTACTTTTCAATACTTGTACTTCCAGGGTGAATTTAATAGGGGGGGGGGGGTTGGAGGAGCGGAGGAAAGAAGAGCTAACTTGTCCGTGGCTAGGGGGCGCAATCTGGACGGTTCTGCCGGGGCGCAAGATCACCTAACTACTGCTCTGCACCTCTGGACCAGGGGTGGATGGTGCTCATTGGGACTGGTAGGGTGGAAGGCAAGGAGGCCAACAGTAGGTGGCGCCAGAGCCAAGGAGTGGCAGAGCAAATGCATTCTGTATCTGAGATGGAGTGGGAAGGGGCTGGCGGCCACCACAGCCATCCCCTGTCTGCCCTCATGGAGTGGCTGGAATCCACTGGGCAAATGCTCATCTTGCCAGAGTCTGGGTCTTCTGCTGTTGCTCTCTCAGAAACCGTGCCCAGGTGGGATGTTTCGTTTTTCGTAGCTGCTTCATCCCTGAGGAAGTTGGAGGTGATGCAACACCCTTCTCCCTTGGCTCTGTGGAAAGAAGGCATCTTTCCATTTTGAGCGCATTTCACAGGCCAGGAGACAAGCACTGATTCCTGAGGGGGAGAAGAGGCCCAGAAAAGATGAGCCCTTCCCAGCCCAAAGTCGTTCCCCTGAGATTCAGCCTCCGGGCTATGGCTAACCAGCTTAGGAGCAGAAATATTGGGAGCGGGAAGGAACTGTATTAAAAAAGCCTAAAAACACTTGGAAATTCATAGAAAACCACTGGTTTCACCGATTATCTTCAATCCACCGCCAGTCTGCGTCGTTGGCCAAGGACTTGGGAACCCCTCGGTCCCCACCAGAATTCCCCAAGTGGGAGATCACCTACTCACAGGAAGGTACTTTACCCGTAGGTGACAATCGCTGGGCAAAAACTCTCCTCCGGACTTACCCAGGCAACAGACTATGCAAACCAGTTCTATTGTCCTCTTGCAGTAGGTGCTTAGAATGTACTTGGGTGTCGAGACCCCACAGCCACCCCCTCGTTGGAAATGACTCACACAAGGACACGGATATTAGGTTTATGTTACTGGGCAAATTTTGGCCACAGCTTTATTGAAATTAAAGAATGTGAGCGGTATTGGCTTAGGCATTGATTGGACCTGACTATATCTAACTCCTGCCCATTGTGCAGGAAGTCCCAGTAAGGGTAAGCCACTGGTAGGGGGAGCCCTGTCGATGCGAACCAACTCAAGCTCCCCCTGGTGCTCCCGTCGGGGTCGTGTCAAGGCCTTAGCCCCCCAGCCGGGCTTCAGACTAGATCAATACCCCTGGATTCCTTTAACGGAATACCCTTAAGCATGGAGGGGCAGGTGATGGCCACACCTCCCCTCCCCCACACAAGGTCAAACAATGCCTAACCGCAACCCTAACAAAGTTGTGACGATTGCTACGAGGTAGGCGAAAACCAAGTGGCCAGTGCCAATTTGCCAAGTGGTAAAATTCCTACCAGGCCCCTCGGACAACCAAGGCGACCAACCAAAGTCCATAGCAAGGCCATTGCCTAACCTGCAAAATAGGGAGGGAGGGCGGGTGATTGAGGAAGCGAGCCAAAGAGGAAGTTCTCTGGGGGTTGGCTGGCCGGGCTCTGACGTGGCCGGGATCCCATAGGCAACAGGGGACAGAGTCCCCCGCCCCTGGTGGGGAGTGGGTGGCCCCGTGGTCCACCGCAACTCCTCCCCACTGGGAAGTGGAGCGGATTTCCCAAGACATATCCTGTATTTGCATGTTACCCCAACACATTCCTCCTATGTTAATCATGTATAACCCTCCCCTTTTCTGATGGAGTGGTGATGTTTAGCGAACTGTCTGGTGGGATAAGATAGGAACTTTTAAAAGTCCTTGTCAACCCATTCTCGGGGTTCAATTCATCTCTAAACCTGTTGCACGATAAACTTTGGTCTCCGCTATTTGCTCCGGTTGGTGGCTGGACTCCTTCTTTGTTCCGCAGGGACCCACGGGCTCTGAGCAGCCTCCCACCTGGATTTTTCCGTAACAACAGAAACTCGACTAACCCTCTTGAGAGAAGAAAGGTGGCTTTTGCTCCCACTGCAATGTTGTAATCTAAATAAGCACATCTTCCTACAAGTGAATAGTAGCCACCTATCTGGGGGGAAATAAAGTGGTATGCTGAGAGACATGGTTACGGTGGAGAGCAAATCTGTGTTTGACAATCCGAACATCCACAGAGAAACCAGATGGCAGCTTTTTTTACTGTGTCCACAGAACTCAATGAAAGCCTGTTGGGATGTAAACACAGGAGCAGTCAATGACAACATTCCTAGAGTGTACATGTTAGAACATGGGGAGGGATGTCTGTCCAGCAAGCAGGTAAACTTCCTGGGGACAGACTTCCTCCGCATGTGACCAGAGGTGGGTGTGGCCTCACCTGTGCAGGTAAATGATAAAAGCACAGGGCAGGCAGCCATCTCTCTCTCTTGCCTCTTGCCTCTCTCATCTTCATCTTTCGAAGAAGCAGGATGCCCTCTTGGCTCTCAGCCAAGAGAGGACGATAGGACTATCTTCCTATAAGATAGATTCTAAATGTATGTTACCTTTTTAAGCCTGTCTGCCTTCTGGGATCATATTGTGAACAGAACGTGAGTAAACTCTTTTATACTTTTATAAAGACTGTGTCGTGTCGCCCCCTATCACCCTTGTTATTTATTTCTGTCCTGGAGGTGTTGCTGAACTTGATTAGGAAGGACCAACAGGTGGAAGGAATACAGGTCGGAGAAAAACAATATAAATTGAAGGCCTTTGCAGATGATTTGGTTTTGACAGTACAGGAGCCAGAAACCAGTACAAAAAGAGCCTTAGAGTTAATTTCTGAATTTGGTCGGGTGGCGGGATTTAAGCTGAACAAACAAAAAACCAAGGTTTTGGCAAAAAATATGACCTCTTCAGAAGTGGATGGGTTTCAGAAGGAAACAGAATTAAATGTGGTAACAAAAGTGAAATACCTGGGGGTTAACTTGACTGGAAGAAATTTAAATTTGTTTAAAGACAATTATGAAAAATGTTGGTCTGAAATTAAAAGGGACTTAGAAATTTGGTCAAGATTGAAACTTTCTTTGTCGGGAAGGATAGCAGCAGTTAAAATGAATGTATTGCCAAGAATGTTATTCTTGTTTCAAACCCTCCAGATCGTGGACAGAGTGGAATGCTTTGGAAAGTGGCAGAAGGATATTGCGAAGTTTGTCTGGCAGGGCAAAAAGCCCCGAATAAAATTTAAGATATTAACAGATGCAAAGGAAAGAGGGGGATTTGCCCTGCCGGACTTAAGATTGTATTATGAAGCTGCATCCTTCTGCTGGATGAAGGATTGGTTTCTGCTAGAAAACACAGATGTCCTAGATCTGGAAGGGCATAGCAATGCTTTTGGGTGGCATGCTTATTTGTGGTACGACAAGGCAAAGTCTCATAAATTGTTTAAAAACCATATTGTCAGGAAAGCTCTATTCATTGTCTGGACAAAATACAAGGACTTATTTGAAAATAAGACTCCGAGGTGGTTATCACCGACGGAGGCCAAGGCCATTAAACTACGTAACATGGAGAGTGGCTGGGCAAAATATTGTGAGTTAATAGAAAGAGTTGGTGACACTTGGAGGTTGCAGAGTTTCGAAAAATTGAAGGGAAAGGTGCGAGACTGGTTTCATTATGCCCAAATTTTAGAGGTTTTTAAAAAAGATAAGAAAATTGGTTTCCAGGTGGAAAAATCAAAACTAGAGACAGAATTACTTGAACCTAAGACTAAAGTGCTTTCAAGAATGTATAACTTGTTGCTTAAATGGAATACTCAAGATGAGACAGTTAAATCAGCTATGATAAAATGGGCACAAGACATTGGGTACAACATTATGTCTGAAGACTGGGAAAGGTTATGGACCACCGGTATGAAATTTACGGCATGTAGTGCCCTAAAAGAAAACATTATGAAAATGGTATACAGGTGGTACATAACCCCGGTTAAACTTGCAAAGATATCTGTCTGACAATAAATGTTGGAAATGTAAGGAGGCTGAAGGTACCTTTTTTCACCTCTGGTGGACATGCCCGAGGGTGAAGGCTTTCTGGGAAATGATTTATAATGAGTTGAAAAAGGTGTTTAAGTACACCTTTCACAAGAAACCAGAGGCCTTCCTCCTGGGCATTGTGGGCCAGAGAGTGTTAAAGAAAGATAGAGTTTTCCTTTTATATGCAACTACAGCAGCAAGAATTCTTATAGCCAAACATTGGAAAGCACAGGAGTTACCCACGCTGGAAGAGTGGCATTCACAGCTGATGGACTACATGGAACTAGCTGAAATGACCGGCAGAATTCGAGATGTGGGAGAAGAAGCGGTGGAAGAGGACTGGAAAAAATTTAAGGACTATTTACAAAAACATTATAAGTTATATGAATGTTGAGAATTTGTTAAGTTTTCGGGAAAAATATGCTTCAGTATTGAGATTGGTAAATGGTGGAAATTAAGTTAGCATTCTGAAAAACATAAATCACAGACTATATAATCAAATGAAAGTACAAAAACACATAAAATAAGGTATCAATTTGCTATTTATTTTTATTGTAAAGAAAGCAGGGGATGGAAGATGTGGGGAAGTCCAGTTGATGATGAAAATAGATCTGGAAAAGTGATTTTCTTTCTTTTTTCTTTTTTTCTTTTTTTCTTTTGTAACTTTCTTCTTTTTTGTAAAACTGCTTTTGTTGTGTCAATGACGATGTATTTTGACCTTGGAAAAAAAAGCAAATAAAAACTTTTTTTTTAAAAAAAAAAAAAAGACTGTGTCGTGTCTTGTATTTTAAGAGGGATCAAAAGGGGGAAATTGCCAGAGTAATTATTATAGAGGTTCTAGCGAACCTGTGCAGACGTTACCGTTGCGAACTTAAAAGGGGGAATGTTATAAACTCTGCTGATATTTTGGGAACTTGTTAGCACAAGTTGGACTAGGATATAATCTCACAATATATCCTCTCCTGCACCCCAGAACATTCCCACAAAGCCAACCAATGATTTTGCAGTTGCTTTCCATGGACATTTTGCAACCAAGCACAGAATTCCTTGAACCTCGGAAACGCTTCTGATTTCTGCCTGAGCACGAACACATGAATGTACCTGGAAAAAGCATCAATCAATACCATGAAGTACTTTGCTCCACCTAGAGAGGTTGCAAGTGGACCAACAAGGTCTGTGTGGACAGTCTGGTAGGCTTTAGATGCCCACCTGCCAGAAACCTTGCCCTATTGAACTGTGTGTCATCATGATGGCCTTGGCCGGTTGTGAGTTGTGAAGGCCGCTTCCTGCAAGGCCCTTTCCACCTGGCCTGGGGGGCAGGGCCCAGACAACAGCTCTACTAAAGAGGCTCCTGGTGAGACCAGAGGGACATTGCTCGGCCTGACAAGAAACCCAAACTATTGGATTCTTTTGCCCCATCTTTTTGTGCCTGCTCAACAGCCGTGTCATGGTTATGATCATATTTTATTCTCTTGGGAATTCTGCTGTTTTAAATGTGCATTTTATATTTGACTTTACTTAGCAATGTTGGTTTTTTGGGGGGGAACGCTTAAGTTTTTGGTTTTGTTTTTGTTAACTTTGTGTTAAATATGTATTCTGTAGTTGACTTCCTTTGTAATGTTTTATTTTGAAATCTTTAATATTTCAGTTTTTGGTTAACTATGTTGCTTTAACTGTATACTCTATATTTGACATTCTTCAGATTGTTTTATTTATGTTTTAATATGCTGTAAACTGCTTTGAATTTTTTCTTGAAAATGTAAAGTGGTATAGAAAGGAAATTAATAATAATAATAATAATAATAATGATGATGATGATGATGTTCATTGAAATGTTGTGTCCAAAGACTGCAGCCGATGGAGAGATCACCCCTCCCTCAATTTTCTATCATATTATTTAGATTTGGTAAATAATTATTATTGCTGTTCTTATTGTATTGATTATTATAATTGATTTCTGTAGTTCTGACGGTTTAGCTGCCTTGAGCATGAAAATAGAAAGGCAGGATACAAACCTAATCTAATAAAGAGCCCTCCTCCTCCTGAGCCTGGGGCAGGACCGTAGCCTGAGAGGGAGAGGGTTGCACAGTTCCCCGATTATTTTGGAGGAATTCCACACCACACATTTAAAGCTCTTACACCACTTGAAAGAGTCCAGGCTTTCCCTGAAGAATCCTGGGAACTGTAGTTTGCCAAGGGTGCTGAGAGATGTTAGATCTGTAGCAAACAGAGGTTCCCAGGATGTGTTGGGTGAATCTGTGACTCTTAGTGCAATGCTTCTTGAAATGTGTGGTTGTGACCATTGTCCTCATAACAGCACTGGGGTTCGGATTGCAGTGTGTGTGTGTGTTGCAGAATGGTTTAATTAGCTCGTTCTCCTCCTAGCACATCGTCTTCATTCAACTCTGGCTGTTGAATGAATGCTTTCTTATAATCATTCTTATGTTTAAGTGGGCTTTGGCCTCCTTCCAGACAGCAGCTTGAAAGGGAAGCAGAGGAAAGCTCAAATGATGACAGAAGGCAGGGGCATCCAACAAGCAAGAGTTCTGGTTTGGATGTGACACTTTTAGACTTCCCCAAGCCATCCCGAAGCCCCAATTTCACTCGGCCCCATTTCACTCTGGTCCATCTGAGTATCTCCTTTCCACCTATGCCTCCCCTCCCCGCAAAATATTCACAATTAAGAAATCAGAAAACAACCCCCACCTCTCTTTCGACAGAACTAGATGGAATGATCAGGCATAGCAACTCCTGCAGAGAGGATAAAACCAAAATGTTTCCAAGGGACACATTTATCAAACAAGATATCTGCCCATAGCTCAGTCAGTAGAGTGTGAGACTCTTCATCTCAGGGTCGTGGGTTCGAGCCCCACGTTGGGCAAAATATTCCTGCATTGCAGGGGGTGGACTAGATGACTCTTGTGGTCCCTTCCAACTCTACAATTCCAGGATATCCTGTGAGGAGTAGTCTGAAGTGAAGGCACAAGACAGGAGCTGATCACCATGTGAGCTGCGCACAGGTGGGCTGAAGCGAGCTGCTGACCAGTCCTGTGGAGCCTCCTTTTATTGAGACAAATATGCAAGCTAGGCAGATACATTTTGGGCTGTGACCTTTACACACCTTTGGTCCCGAGATCGTGGGGTGGTACAAAGTTATTTTGGCACCTGTTTCCACCGCGTCATTTTCCCCTTGCACAGTGTATGACGAAGGAGACAAAAGGTCTCAGGGACAAAGGTTACAGACAGGACACCGCAGACTGCTGAGACCGCAAAAGGTCAGACAGAGGGAACGATGTTCCAGACAGCCATGACTTTGTCTGTGAGGGGGAGTATGCTACGCACCCCAGGGTCACGCGTGCAGGCAGACTGTGGCTGCCTGCTGGTGGGGAGTGTGCTCCCTCCGGACCCCACTGCCCACTCCGCGATTATCCCTACAGTAGTCAACTGAGTTTTACTCGGAAGAGATGCGTCAAAATCAACACAGCCACGTAATTAGTGCCCATCAATTTAAATAGGTCTGCTGTGGAAAGGACTGGTGTTGACTACAACCCTGATGTTTTCTGATTATTTTATAGAGCGTTTCCCTCAATACCAAAAAATGGAGGCAGAGACAATTTACTGAATTTCAAAACCACCAAAGCTTTATTGAATGAACGAATCAATTTATTACAGCCACAAACCAGAATATGGACTTCTACAGAGATAGAGAACATGTAGAAGAAGAAGAAGAGTTTGGATTTGATATCCCGCTTTATCACTACCCTAAGGAGTCTCAAAGCGGCTAACATTCTCCTTTCCCTCCCCCCCCCAACAAACATTCTGTGGGGTGAGTGGGGCTGAGAGACTTCAGAGAAGTGTGACTGGCCCAAGGTCACCCAGCAGCTGCATGTGGAGGAGCGGAGCGCGAACCCGGTTCCCCAGATTACGAGACTACCGCTCTTAACCACTACCAAACACTGGCTCTCATATATATGTAGGTTAAAATCAAAATCTATAAGCTAGAACACAGTAAATAACAGAGATGTGAAACTACTAAAATGTGTAGTTTAAGACCTTAACCGCTAATTTAAAATATGCATGTCAATGCTTTATTATAATTAAGGCAGGTAAAGTAATTATTACTCTTAATATTATTCATTGCTATGAGGCTTCTTGAAGCAATTCAGAATACAATCAACATTAGCAGAACACTTTCCTTTACAAGGAAAATTTAAAAAGCAACAATTTAAAAGCAATAAAAAAGTAATATTGCATAGGAAAGAATTCTAAAACAACAGCAATGATCACAATTAGCAACAACACACAATGAAACAGCAAGCAAAACTTGCCACTCTATCACCGCTGAGCCTTGAAACTTGTGTCTTATCCCCATAATCGAAACTGACATCAAGTCTTATGTCATCTGGAAGAGAATGAAGGAGAAGAGAGATGAATTTCTGCCACATTTACTGATTCACCAAATTGACCTGGCCCCCATTCCACCCTATTTACAAGGAGGCTTTATGGATCCTGTCTTTGGTGGCAACGACTCCTTCCAAGCCTGCAGTTTGGCCATCTTTGTGCTGTGGCAGGATTTCACAGCCACATGACCCAGGAGGTCTGCATCAAGCAAGGATGCCGCAGCTACTGAGTGGGCTCTCCTTAGTCTGGAAAGTGCGTCCCATGTCCCCAGGCTGTGGGTGTTACCTTCTTTGGGGCAGAAGTGAGCCAGCTCCAGAGGGACGAGAGCATGCTGTAGAGAAAAGACAAGACCGTACTGGATCAGATGACTGATCTGATCCTCAACCCTCCCCCCCCCCCCAAATAATGGGTGCAAGAGAACATGGAAGCAGACCCAAGCCAGGGAAGACTTGCTTCCATCATGGGATGAGTGAGTTCTATTGCCTGGCCCCAAGGTGGAAGTGTAAGATCAAGGAAGAGGGCAGGAAATGTCTCCAGCCTTGTCCGGCCTCCCAGGGACACACATTGTGTTGTGCGCCTGATACCAGACTGTGATTCCTCCTGTGGGAATCCTTTCACAAGCCACTCTGGGAGCCTCTTGGGGCTGTGAAGGTGCCAAAGGTGAGAGACTTACCTTCAGGCAACTGAGCCTTCTTGCACAGGACATCAGCCAGCTAATGCCACTGGCTGCCAGTTGCCTCTCCGCTGCAATCGCACTTGTTGTGTAACCTCTCAGTTCCTGTGGGAGGAAAGGGGACCTCAGGATCAGGAGGCTGGTCTGGGGGAAAGAGGCAGACCACTGTGAAGCCCTTTACACTCTCAGAGAGAGATCCGTTTCTGTTCTAAAATGCAAGCCTCTAGGTCAGGGGTGTCAAACTCAAATTCATCGGGGGCCGCATCAGCAGTTTGGTCACCCTCAAAGGGCCGGTTGTATCTGTAGGACTTTATCAAAGTTATTTTTCCTTAGGCACTGGTGTGTGTTGTCTTGAACCTATACACCAGGGGTGTCAAACTCAAATTCATCGGAGGCCGCATCAGCAGTTTGGTCACCCTCAAAGGGCCGGTTGTATCTGTAGGACTTTATCAAAGTTATTTTTCCTTAGGCACTGGTGTGTGTTGTCTTGAACCTATACACCAGGGGTGTCAAACTCAAATTCATCGGAGGCCGCATCAGCAGTTTGGTCACCCTCAAAGGGCCGGTTGTATCTGTAGGACTTTATCAAAGTTATTTTTCCTTAGGCACTGGTGTGTGTTGTCTTGAACCTATACACCAGGGGTGTCAAACTCAAATTCATCGGAGGCCGCATCAGCAGTTTGGTCACCCTCAAAGGGCCGGTTGTATCTGTAGGACTTTATCAAAGTTATTTTTCCTTAGGCACTGGTGTGTGTTGTCTTGAACCTATACACTATTTAATATACCTATTCCAGTACGATTTTAAATAAGAATAGAAGAAGAAATAATAATGATTTTTTAAAAAGATGACGAGATGGGCTTCCAGGCAGACTGGAGCTCCAATGGGGAGGAGACAGGAGCCTGTCCCAACAGAGCAGAGCAGAAGCAAATGTTGCCTCCCCCCACCCTGCCGCCGCACTCAGGAGTCGGAGGATACGGAGCTGCAGTTTGGACAGCAGCAGTTTCTTCCTTCCAGCGGCACTGCAGGCGCGGGTGGCCAGGATGTCCTGCTGGGGCCTGAGCTGCTGCAGTTGCTCCCGAGGAGGGGGCTATCCGCCAAGTCCTCCGGCCTGGAGAAAGCCGATGTGTTGGCGTGGGGAGGGGGGCGGTGTTTCGTAGCCAGGCTCCCGCAGCCAAGTTGCTGGCAGGTTCCCACTTTGCTCCAGCCGCCCAGATGCCGGCGCGGTCCTCTTCGGGGTGGCGCCTCTGCTTTGCGGTGTGGCACACCGCCCGCCCGCCCGGCTCCCTCCACCCCACTCTGCGTAGCTGAACCGGCAGCAGCTTCGCCTCTCCCAGCCCAGCCGGGGCGTGCCGCCTGCGGCAGGACCTGCGCCGGGTCCCCGCTCTCCACTCGCCTCCGCCATTCCCTTCCCCGCCTGCCGGCCACGCTACTTACCCACCAAGATGACCCCCAGCCAGCCCCTGGGCCCGCCGCCCGCGCCCCCGGCCATCTCCTCACCAGCTGCAGCGCCGCAGTGGCCTCTTCTTGCGGCCCGAGCGAGTGAGCGAGCGGCGTCCCAAGCGTGGCTCTCGCTCCCTGCCCTCGCTGCCAGCCTCCGCGGCTCTCTCGGGCTCCAAAAGTTGCCGCGCGCGCGACCTGCCCCCTCGAGCAGCCGTGCCTGGGAGGCTCCGAGGGACGGAGGCAGCCGGCTCCGAGCTCGGCTTCGCGGGGCCGCCTCCTTCACAGCGAGCCCCGGGCTGGACCAAGCGAGCAGAAAGCCTCTTTGCCTGGCCCACGAGGCAGGCGAAAGTGGTGGGACCGGCCGGTAGGCAGCGCCGACGGGGTGCGTCGGTTGGAGCCCTGTCTGCAAGCAGGCAGGGAAGGCTATTCGCGTGGGTCACTTTTTAGAAAGGCAGAGAGCCTCCACTGGAGTCTGGGTCTGGGTCGGGACCAGTAAAAAGGACGAGAAGCTCGCTTCCTCACCCTTGATGCCACGGGCCGCATGACGAGGTCTGGTGGGCCGGATTCGGCCCGCGGGCCTTGTGTTTGACACCCGTGCTCTAGGTCTTAGTTAATCCCACCCCTAAAAGCTGAGCCATTTCGCAGTCATCTCTAGACAATATAGCTTCTCTTTTCTCTCTCACATCTCCACTCATCCTGTAAATAGTTGCTGCATGAATAAAGCTTTTTGAACGCAAGAAACCCAATAAATTGTAAGCAAATCTTCCAATTGAATTCACTGAAGTGGCAAGGTCTGGTAACACCTTTCCACATTCTGCTCCCCTCCCCCCGGCCAGCTCCTCGTCAACCTCAAAAGACCCGGTATACCTCAGATGGTAAAGGGCTTCCAGTGCCGTAGCAAGGACCAATTCAGGCTGCGTAAAGCACGCAATCCGTCCCATGAGATCCTGATAGAGAACAGAGGGCGGAGGGGGAAAACGTCAGTTCCCTACGGACATCAGGTGGATTCCTCCAACCCCAAACTCAGTGCAGGAATTGGCAATGTAATGCCAAATGCCTGCACAACCCTTCTCTTGGCCAGACCCCGCCAGGCCTTCCTTCTGCCCAGCATCCCCCCAATCCCATCCCCAGCTCTCCTGCCCCCCTCACCCCTGGATACCTCATGCAACCTCTCACTCACCGCAATTGCCTTGGCGGCCATCTTTTTGGAGTACCTCAACCTGTCCTTTTCTCTCTGGCGGGCCTCCGAGCAAGTGGCCAGCACACAGCAGAGGAACATCTCATCCTTCTCCAGTTGCTGAAATGGCAAGAGTCAGGCTGTGAGTTCATGCCAGGAGGGCTTCTCTGCATCTGAGACCGCCAAAATGGGGGTACAAACAGCACTGGATGGGGTGGATGGGGGTGGGGGTGGGGGGTGAGGGATTTCGTATGTACTGTGCTGTTTTCTCAAATACTAACCACAGGCGATGCCCAGACCCTGCCAGTCTCTGAACCATCTGCAACAAGAGAAGCAGGAAAGCACATGGGGGCAGGTTAGTTCATTTCTACTTATTTTCCACAGTTGAGGATTAGAGCATTAAGGCCACCCCTCCTTACGCTCCAAAATGAAAAGGAAGCATTTGCTCACGTGGGCCCACAGCAACCCTGGACTTCTTGGGGACTTTGCGGGTCCCCTTCTTCTTGCGGGCTGCCATGTCCCTCAGTCGCCTTGTGGCCGGAGACCCCCCCCCCTTCTAACACACTCACACGTACTGCCCAACCACCACACTCACACACACACACCTCCCTTCCCCGATCCTGGAAACGTCCCTTTAGAGAGCCGTCTCCTAGAAAAGAAAAGCCTTCCGTAAATAAGGAAGCGCTACCTTTGACAGCTCTACGGAGAACCCTATCCTTATCATATAATTTCCCCCAGTAGACCGGGCACCCCGTTTCACCTATCCTTATTATGGGTAGATCGGGCGTCCGAACTCTGGGTCAGCCGGCTGCCGTCTTGACCAATCAGCATTAGCGAACAGCGCCCCTGGTGGCGGCTACGCAGGTACTGCAGCCGGCATCTACTGCTTCCCCACTTTGATAGCTTACTGATACAATGTTTCCAGATCCAATTGACCGTGACTGATTTAATCAAAGAGTTGCTTCATTGTTTCCGAAGCTTCGGAGTACTACAGACTTCAAAGTCCTTTTCTTCAGAAATTCACCAAAAACCAGCCGTACGTCGGATTTTCATCGGACCACTTTTATTCTACTTCAGATTACAAGGACTACCAAAGGGGGGTGACCTGGCACCAACCAGCCATAATCCCCCAACCGAGCAAGCACGTACTCAGCGCCTCCTCCCAACTGACCTGTCCACCTTGATAGCCCGCTTGATGGGCCCAGACAGCAAACTGCCAAGGACACAATAGGCTGCATATGATAGTGTATTCTGCTTCGACCAAGACAAAGGAACTGTGACCGGATTTCCCCAGGGGGGGCAAGGAGCTGCGCCTTTTCCTTTGTCCTCCAAAATGACTCACAGGAAGGGGGGAGAGGGGCACTGACCAGGTGTTGAGATACTCGAGTTACCTGCCCGATCCCTCCCCTGACTCCTCCTGTTTTTAATATAATCATGATGTAAATATGATGTAATTCTGGGGGTGTAGCTAAGGGGATTAGCAACTAATAAAAGTTAGGGTCTGCTTTTGTTCTGGGCTTCAGTCTTTCCTTAATAAAGACCAAGCCTACTGGCTGCTGTTTTGCTCTGAATTGCTCTGGTTGGTGTCTTTGTTTCGTCCAAGGGAGCCCTCGGATTTTCCGGTAACAGTTTTGGCGACCGTGCTCAGGGACACTTGGTTCTCCTGCAAAGGTGAGGGGGGATATAGAGGGGATCGGGCGCCACTGGGCAACTTTAGCCCGGGGATCCTTTTTTCCTCTCCCTGTCTCTTCTTTGTGGGCGGTAATCAACCATCACCAAAAGCCCAACCAGAGAGAGCAAAGGCGAGGTAAAAGCCGGCTAAAGAAAAGGATCCCGGGATCCGCGGGGGATATCTTCGAACGTGAGTATGTTTTGAAGTAAATACATTGGGAGGGGGGTTGGAAAAGGGAACATCTCCACGACAGCCAGACTTTCCTTCTTTCATTTCCGACGTTACCCCTCGGAGTCGGCCGGGAACGTCCTAAAAACTCTCTCCTTTTCTCCCCCAATTCTCCCCTTCGGAAAGTGGCCAGGGAGATCGCGGAACTTTACTGTCTGACGTTACCCCTCGGAGTCGCCCGGGAACGTCTATAACTTTTTCTTTCTCTCCCCAATTTCCTTTTCGGAACGTGGCTGGGAAATTGTGGCACCTTTACTGTTTTCCGACGTTACCTCTCGGAGTCGCCCAGGAACATATGTAACTTTTTCTTTCTCTCCCCGATTTCCCTTTCTGAGTGTGGCCGGGGAAATCGTGGCACTTTTACTGTTTTCCGACGTTACCCCTCGGAGTCGTCCAGGAACGTCTAAATCTCTCTCTCCTTTTCTCCCCCGTTTTCCGTCTTGGAATTGAGTCCGGGAAAGCGTGGCTCTTTTACTGTTTCTCTGACGTCCCTCCCTCGGAGGCGTCCGGAGGCGTCCTTCAAAATCTCCCTCTCTCCTTTTCTCCCCCATTTTCCGTCTTGGAATTGAGTCCGGGAAAGCGTGGCTCTTTTACTGTTTTCTCTGACGTCCCTCCCTCGGAGTCGTCCGGAGGCGTCTTTCGAAGTATTTTCTCACTCTCCCTCTGCCCTAACTATGCAAACGAAGCCGCCCCTCCTGCCTGGCGACCTTTGTTAGGGATGACCCGGGTACGTGAGAACGCAAGGTCGCTTGCTTCCTTTCAAACTTTGGTCTTTTCTCGGACCCCGATCTGGCATTGCACTGCGCAAGCGTTCAGTAGGGGATTCCGAACTTAGTCTCAAGGGCTAGGCAGGAGGCTGTCGTGGAGGGTAGAAGGGGCGGTTCACGAATTGGGGCCCCACACTAGGACCAGTTGTGCAAGCAATACCGAGATAGAATTCCAGGATCCGTGGTTGTATATCGGGTAGAGAGAGACCCGTGGTTTTAAGGCTGAGGTTTGAGGTTTATAGATGATAAGTGAAATACGGTTCGATGATAGGCAGGATTAAGTTTAAATAGAGATAAACAGAGGTACCTTAATTACTGAAAGAATACATTTTTTTTTCTACCCTTCCTCCCTTTTGTTTTTCCCCTTGTCTGTCCACCCCTTTTGTCTTTTTAGTATACATCGCTAGCGAAATACCCCATTTTGTATAATAGAGTGATGGGAGCCCACGCTTCTCAGCACTCTGATTGGACTCCTCCTGGCGACAAGGCTTCTATGAAGCCTTTCCGCTCTGGAGAGGACTCTGATACCCCTTTAAAATTTGTTCTCCTTAACTGGAAAGAATTGAGAGGGAGAAAGGGACTCTCAAAGTCCAAACTGAAAGATCTCTGCAACATCTCGTGGGTCGCTTTTACCCACCATTTGGAACCATCCTCCCAATGGCCATCTCATGGTTCCTTTAACCTTGTGAAGATGCAAGCACTTAAGTCCTATTTAGCCGACGAGAAGCCCCGGCAACTGTACTATCTCAATGCCTTCGTTGAAGCCCGCGAATTATTTCAACGGCAGCAAACCCAAATTGTTCGGCAAATGGCCGTTTTGAAGACGACCAGACCTCCCCCGTATGATGAGATTAGAGCCCAGGAGGAACAATTAGATAGAACCCTCATTCCCTTCTACTATCCCGAACCCCGAGCTCCTCCACGACTACTGGAACCCGGGGCGGGAAACAGAACAGAAACCAGCGCGGGGGGTGCGGGACCCAGAGAAGAAGTAACAAATCAGACCACCGCTGCCCCTTCCCAAAGTATAACAAGGGCATTACCGTCCAACCCTCCCCCAAACGCCTCCAACGTGGGAGAAGACCAAGTAGACTTGGGTCTAGGACCCCTACTCAGCGGGCAATTACTGAACGGAGACCGAGAGGGACCCGTCTCAAGTAGGACTCGGAATAGGGACAACCTACCGAACGGCGAAATAGAGGGCGCTTTCCCTCTAAGAGCATTACCTATTCCCCCACAGTCAGGGCAGGAGACCCGCCCCACATGGTTTTTACTCATCAACCCTTTCTCACATCGGATTTAATGAATTGGTCCAACAAGATGCCCTCCCTATGGGACGACCCAGACAAATGCCACCGCCAGGTTGCCACCATTTTCTCCACTCATAACCCCACGTGGGCTGATGTGCATATGTTGCCTGGGGCTCTTTTCAATGAGGCAGAAAAAAGGGAGATACTGGCAAAGGCAGGGGAGGCCCTAGCTCGGGAAGACTATCAACCAAACCGACCCGCCTCCATGGCCCCCCTGACCGCCCAGACATTACTGAACGATCCGGACTGGGACTATAATACCACCGACGGGGCATGGGGTTTAAAGATTTTCAAAAAAAGCCATCTTAGATGGAATCAAGGCTGCTGGCCAGCGAACCGTAAATTGGACCAAAGTCCAAGCCATCCTTCAAGGACCAGAAGAACACCCGTCCGACTATTATTCCCATTTGGTCTCTGCAATTAAAACCTGGGGCGGGATAGATCCAGAGAGCCCCCAGCATGAGGTCGTAGTTAAAGGCTTCTTTAAGGACCAAGCAACGGCGGACATAAGGAAAGCCCTAAATGCACACCTTGGGTATGATGGAAAGACCATAACCGAAATCCTTTCCATCGCCAAGTCTGTCTTTAATTCGAGAGATGAGCGGAGGAGAAAAGATCTAAAACCCGACTCTCCGCAGATATTAGCCTATGCAGGAGGGGTCCCCCCTTACAAGGATAAAATCAAACCCAGGGGACCCGACTACCGGGACCAGCGTATTTGTTACAACTGTGAGGAAGTAGGGCACATAAGAAGATTCTGCCCCCTCCTGACAGAAGTTACAAGACCCGAGTACACAGATCCAAAGACATGCAGACCGGATTACCGGGAACCTGCTCACTACAAACCTAGGGAACCAAACCCCTCATATGGACCTATTCAATCCACAGCCCAAACGCCATATCACATGGGTCTTCTTCATCCACAACCCAGACCTAGAAATCCCACCCAGGCCACCCGCGCTATTAACCCAGCTCATGAAATGGCGATGGAAGAATACCAAGAGCATTGACAACTAGAAGCAGATCCCGCCTCTTTCTCTTTTCTTTGTCCTGTCTTGCAATTATCATCCTCTGATCCAATCTGCACTATGCAAATCGATGGGCAATCCTACGATTGCCTTTTGGATACTGGGGCCACCTATTCCACTCTCACAAATAGCCATTTAACCCCCGGGGAAGAAACCAGAACCGTAATGGGACTGGATGGAATTTCTCGAAACTGTCCTCTTTCCAAACCTGCAAAGGTTTCCATCGGACCCCTATCTGTTAAACATACTTTCTTACTAACTTCTAGCCCCGTTAACCTCCTGGGGAGGGATCTGCTCTGCAAATTAAACGCCACCATACAATGCGGACAAGAAGGGATTTATTTACACATGCCAAACGAATCCATCTTCAGTTTTCAAGGAGTTCTGCAAGAAGCCCACAATACCACCATCGATCTTCCACCCGAACTCCTAAATAGCGTTTCCCCTTCCCTATGGGGAACCGAGTCAACCTCCATGGGGCTCTTAAAGTCTGCAACACCGGTGAAAGTAAACTATAGGAAAGATTTACCCTTCCCCTGCACTAAGCAATATCCCCTTCCCCCAGAAGCAATAGAGGGATTGGCCCCGATGATTGACGAATTCCTCAGGATGGGAGTTTTAGTCCCATGTGCCTCCCCTTGCAACACCCCTCTTCTTCCCGTCAAAAAGCCAAATACAAATCCCACCAAATGGCGCTTGGTGCAAGACCTCAGGCTCGTGAATTCTTTCGTCATCCCCAGACACACTGTAGTCGCTAACCCACACCACCTCTTAAGCACCATTCCGGAGGGAACTGTGGTCTACTCTGTCATAGATCTATGTTCTGCCTTCTTCAGCATCCCCGTAGACCCAGAGAGCCAATTCCTTTTTGCTTTCACATGGCAGACAGGGCAACTAACGTGGACCCGGTTGCCCAAGGATATGTAGAGTCTCCGGCAATTTTCTCATCCATATTACATCAAGATTTATCAGATGTAACCCTGCCAGGAGGCTCCGCCCTGAGACTTTACGTTGATGACATCTTACTCTATGGACGGGACCTAGAATCCTGTAAAAGTGACACAATAGCTCTCCTAAACATACTAGCACATAAGGGACACAAGGTATTCCCTAAAAAGATACAGTATTGTAGAAAGGAAGTCAAATATCTTGGTCATATCCTCGGAGAGGGCACTCGGGCCCTAACTACAGATAGAATTGAAGCAATAACCAAATTACCCCTACCAAAAACTAAAAGGCAGCTCCGAGGCTTCATCGGAATGAGTGGATTCTGCCAAGCATGGATCCCCCGCTACGGAGAATTCACCCGCCCTCTTACAGCAATGACACACAACAATGCCCCAGACCAACTACAGTGGTCTGCAGAGGCACTTGAAGCCTTCAAATCTATTAAAGGGGAACTGAGGACCTCGCCTGCCCTCGGACTCCCGGACTACAGACTACCCTTTTCCTTATACGTGCATGAAAATAAGGGAGTAGCCTCTGGAGTACTTACACAACCTTTCCAAGGGAGGAACAGGCCTGTCGCTTATTACAGCCTTCAACTAGACACTACTGTACTGGGAAATGTGGGGTGCCTTAGGGCCGTAGCAGCTGCAGCCCTGCTCCTAGAGAAAGCGCAAGAGACTGTCCTGGGGCACGACCTAACCGTGAACGTCCCCCATGCCGTCGCTACCCTCCTCAGCTTACAGGGATGCCAACGTTTCACAATACAACGTCTGAACAGATACGAAGCCATCCTCCTCAGTCCATCAAACGTCACCATAAAGAGGGTGAACTCTCTCAATCCTGCAACCCTACTGCCCCTCCCCGACGACGGCACCCCACATCATGACTGTTCTCAAATAGTCCGCCACATAGAAAAACCTCGGGAAGACCTCGATTACCTCCCTTTAACCGACCCCGACCTCATCTTGTACACCAATGGGAGTTCCAAGATTGTAGGGGGGGAACGGAAAAGTGGATATGCCATAGTCACCGATAGCGAGACCCTGGAGGCACGACCTGTCCACGCAAAATACAGTGCGCAGGCCGCTGAACTTATCGCCCTGATAAGAGCCTGCGAATTAGGGGCAGGACAGAGAATCACTATTTACACAGACTCAAAGTACTGCTTTGGGTTGGTGCATGCCACCGGACAGATCTGGTTACAGAGGGGCTTCTTGACTGCAGCAGGCACCCAAATCGCACACGCTTCCCTAGTAAAACGCCTCATGGACTCTCTACACTTTCCTGAAGCTATTGCAGTAGTCCATTGTAAAGCGCATACTAGAGGGAGGGACCCAGTTTCAACAGGGAACCGATGTGCTGACCGCGCAGCACAAGAAGCAGCCCTTCAGCCCCTCTCTGCAGACAATGAGTTCTAGGGACCCCAGGTTCCATCAGATGTAGACTTTGCTGAGATGTACAAGACTGCGACCCCAGAGGAAATTAAGGGATGGGAAGAACAAGGACCCCACTTAGACAACAATGTTTGGTATTTTCCAGACAAAAGGCTCATAATGCCCAGACTATGGGTACCTAAACACTTGAGGGTCCTGCACCAACGTACTCACTGGGGTAGGGACAAACTTATCGATACAATACAACGCTGCTGGTATGCCCCAGGTCTCGCTCTCGCCGCTAAGGCTGCCGTAAAGAATTGTCATACTTGCCAGACCTTTAATCCAAAGCATACCGCCAGATGCCCACCGGGGGCCAGACCATGGGCCTTCGTCCCATTCGAAAGTCTTCAAGTGGATTTTATAGATCTACCCCCTTGCCTAGGCTACAAACACGCTTTGGTCATCATTGATCAGCTGACAGGGTGGGTGGAATGTTTCCATACTCGCAAGACAACTGCCCAAATAGTTGCAAAGACTCTATTGCAAGAGATCATACCACGGTTCGGAGTTCCCAGACACATAGACAGTGACAGGGGTTCACATTTCACATCAGATATAATCCAGCAAGTAGCCAGTGCCCTAGGAGTTAAATGGAAGTTACACACACCGTACCATCCTCCTTCCTCCGGGCAGGTCGAAAGGATGAACCAGCAGCTTAAGTCTCAGCTGGGAAAACTCTGTAAAGACTCTGGTATCAAATGGGTAAATGCCCTCCCATTAGTCCTGCATAATCTACGGGCATGCCCCCGTGGAAACCTCAAACTGTCTCCCTATGAATTACTGTTTGGAAGACCCTCCCCGGTATATAATACTCAATTTCCTACTTAGAGGTGGGTGAGTCCGAATTAACCAAATATATAATACAGCTCCAGAAGCAACTCATTCTTCTCCACAGATACGCTGCCGCGAGCCAAAACATTCCCCTAGACGAGAACATCCACCCATACCAACCAGGGGATTGGATACTGGCAAAAACCTACCACAAGGTACCCCTACAGCCCAAGTGGGAGGGCCCCTACCAAGTACTTTTAACCACCCCAACTTCTGTTAAGGTAGCGGAGAAGACAGCCTGGCTACATCACACCCGCTGTAAGCCTGCTTCGCCACCCAAACCCGCCTCAGACGACACACCTTACAGTATCCCAGCCCGCTCAGCAGACGCCGACACCGACATAGAGGAGGAACAACAGACCGGACCAGATCGGGGCACGAATCAGGCCCAACAGACCGGACCAGATCGGGGCACGAATTGGGCCCAAGAGACCGGACCAGATCGGGGCACGAATTGGGCCCAACAGACCGGACCAGATCGGGGCACGAATCGAGCCCAACAGACCGGACCTGATTCGCCGCACACACCAACATAGTGGTCTTCAGAACTCATCACAACGACCGACGACAACGACCGACCCCCAATCCGCCTCAGATTCCGTAAAACACCCCCTCACAAGTCTGACAGCTCCGCAGTTTGACAGCTTCACTTGACAGCGCCGCAGTTTGACAGCTCCGCAGTTTAACAGCTCCGCAGTTTGACAGCTCCACTTGACAGCGCCGCAGTTTGACAGCTCCGCAGTTTGACAGCTCCACTTGACAGCGCTGCAGTTTGACAGCTCCACGTCTGACAGCTCCGCCGTTTGTTGGCTACAGCCAACACCACTACCAACCATGACCGCCACCATACCCACCCTGCTCGTCTTCCCCATCCTGATTACCACCACGACCTTTTCTCAGCACACCACAACCACACATGTCTCATGCCCTGGATTACAAATTGAATACAAATATCTGGATTTTGGAATTGTTGACATGGTAAAAAGTGGAACATTAGACCGTTTGGGAGATTTTGATTTCTGCTTACCTGAGACCCGCGTCCTCCTTCGACACTCTGTATTGCCAGTCCTCGCTACACACCAAACCTGGGAACTCTTTATTCGCTCTCCCTCTTACACGCCACTAGGCAAACTCATCCTCACCAGAGATGGCCCTTGGAACCGTGCCCGCTGCCTCAATGGTTCTTATATACTTTTTGCCGACGGAACACCCCAACAAACGTTAAACTGGACACTTCTGGACAATGGTGGCGGGGAGTCAGTTTACACTGACCGAAACCATCCCACAGACCACCTAGTCCATGGATTTTACTGCCAAAGAGTGGACTCCACTCCTCGCAACACCATCCTACAGGGAGTCTGCCTCCGAAGGTACTGCTGCGTTTGGGACATCGGCATCGCCTCCACCTGGGACGGCAAAGCGTACCTTGAAGGCTGGCATCACTCCATCACACCTCCAGCAGAATGGGATACCACCGGACCCCAGAGATGTGGAGGTTTAGCCACGAATCTCACCTACCTACTCCGACAAGACCCCCTTCACCCCGCTGGCACCGCACCTCAACAAAGGGGGGAACTGTCGATATCCGAAAACCCCACCAATAACGACCTTTTATCCACCTGGCACTCCAACACCTACGTAAAACTGGTCTCCCAAATCGCAAAACAAACGACCACCGACGATTGCTGGATCTGTGCCAACGCTCCCGCACACCTCCACAGTGGCATACCATTCCTTGGAGTATCCCTCACCCTACAACAACATCTCTCCGCTGACGTACAGTCCTGGAACCTGACCGCTGTGAACTTGACCCACCAGTACATCTACCTAACCGGACCCACTAAAGGTGACCTCTGCTGGAAGTTCAGCGGCAGTGACAAAGTCATCGGCCAGAGTACCTGTAAGTACACCATTGACATCACCTTAAGCGGTGAACTTCCGGTTCCGGACGCGAGCAGTGAGGAAGCACAGAAAGCCAGCTCTCGGCTTTCTGGGCGCTGTGGGGAGCGTGGGGAAGACGCAAGGGCGCAGCGTACCCCGAAACCTCAGGGGGGGAACCCTTGGGGGAGAGGCCACCTGCAGCGCGGACGCGGTCGTCCTACCTCCTCTGGGAAGGACAGAGGAGAGCGCGAGAGAACGGCGACCGCTGGCGCAAATTGGGAAGTGCCGATTCCACAGCGAAACGCCCAGAGCTTCAACTGCGAGCAGCGTCGGAACTCCTTTGAGATTAGAACGGGGTCTCTGGCGTATGAAGAGGTTTTATCTCCGGTTTGAAGTGCTTACTAGTTAAGCGCACAGTTGACGCGAAGCCAGGAGACGCCCAGGTTTTTTTTCTTTTTTTCTTTTTGTTTGTTTACTTTCGGGATTTTCCTCGGCAGCGGAGGCAAGATGGCGCAGAAGGGGAGTCGCAGGAGTGAGGAGGTTAGTGAATAGTCTGACTGAGTGAGTTAGAGCCGAATTGATAATAAATACGGACTACAATGTTTTTCATTGACTTTATTAAACAAGTATAACGCCAATCCTGGGGTATAAACTGTGACTAGCGCTTTTTCAAGCCCTTCGGAGAGGTTTTACCTTGGCTACGTCGTTGAACCTCCTTGATTTTTCAAAGCTACCCACTTCCCTTGAGGATATTTATTTGGATAAGTTGGTAAGAACACGACAAGGGAGGTGCGGCAGGGGTCTGATATCCGGTTTGCGGCCTGAGGTACATTAAAGACGCCCCATGCAGTGACACTAACAGCTGGCCAGGGTGCTATTATAAGCAACTGGTTTTCGGCGGAGGAAATTGGACACGGAGTTAACCAACGGTACAGATCCCTTTCTACGACTGGGCCGGATCTGTGAGGGGGTGAAGAGGGGGAATGTAACCCCGAGTGGGAGCCTAAACTGAATCCGGGACTGCAACGGTGACCACCACCGGGACTGCAACTTCTTGGTGAGAGGAGACTATAGTGTGTAAAGTGCTTAAAGTACCTGAAGCCCTTGAGGAGCTGGAATTCCCTGAAGTTCCTGAAGAGTCGGGTATAAACCAATTAGGACAAAATTTGATTGTATTGGATAAGAAGTGGTGTAGGACAATTACGTGTTTAAGAGTTATCCCATCCTCCCTCTGCCCTTCACCCTTTCTGCCCTACACCCTTTTACTGGGTGCTGAGCGTGACGCAGGGGAGGGTAGGTAAAGGACTTGGAGAGGACTGAGAGAATTAAAAGAAAAGGTCAAAGCCCGGAGCGGACTAATTGATACTTTTGGACTGATACCTTCCCCAGGGTTTTTTTTTTAAAGAGCATACCGCGGAACTGTTGCCCTCCCGGGGTTTATATGTGTTTATAGGGGTATTTGACGTTGTTAGACCAGATATTATATATATTACCCCCGGTGAGCGCTCTTTGAGAGGAAAGGAGGAAAGGTTAGGACTGTAGAATAAAAAAAAAAAACAAAAAAAGGATTATAAGAAGAAATTAACGGTGAAGAAAGGGGGAGGGTTACAGATAATGATGGGGAAGGAGGGGAAGGACTTAAAGAAAGCGGGCGGGACTCCAGGGGAAAGAAAGGTATCGCGTCAAGAGGAGATTAAAGATCTAGATAGCTTATGGATTAAAATAAAGGAAGAATTTAAACAAAATGAAACATATATGGAAAATAAGCTAGGGGATATGCAAGACCTGATTGACAAAAAAATAGAGGAAGCAGTAGGAGAGCTCTCATCCAAAATTCAAGATTTGTCAGTAAAATCTAAGATAATTGAGGAGTCTAACAAGAAATTACAGAAAGAAATGAGAGAACAGAAAAAGGAAACAGGGAGGATGAGGGAAGAGTTGGGTGAATTACATAAAGCACAGGATAAGATCTGGGACAACCTCGCCATGACCGATATGCGACAAAAGCAGCTTCACTTAAAATTTAGAGGTGTGGCAGAAGAAAGAAATGAGGATGTTAGAAAGAAAATGATTAAGGAGCTCTCTAAATGGCTGGGTCTGGAAGAAGAAGAGATAGCTTCAACAATAGATAATGCATTTAGAATGTCCAGACCACAACACCTAAAAATCAACAAATTTTTGGGAGACTGTCTGGTGATATTCAACTCCTTAGAAATGAGAAATCTAATTCTAAGGACAAGCTACCGTAACAAACTAAGAATCGAAGGCAGGCCCATTATCATCTACAAAGAGATTCCAATTAGATTATTAAGAAAAAGAGAGGGCTATAGACAAGTGGTTGCTGTCTTAAAGAGAAACGGAATACAGTTTAGGTGGGAGTTCCCTGAGGGGATTACTTTCTTCTATAAAGATAAGAAATTCAAACTAACGGACATACAGGAAACAGAGAAGTTTTTGAGAAGATATGAAAAAGAGCTAGGAAGGACAGAATATAGAGTACGAAGCAAAGAAGAGGTAAAAGGGAATGGTCGGGAAAAGGAAGAGGAGAGGGAGGGGAGCGCGAAAGACCAAGGAGAGAGGGGGTTAAACTCAGGAGATGAAGATGAAGAAGCCGCAGTGGGAGAAGGGGCGGTTGGAGAGGAGGGGCTCCTAGGAAACAAAGGCGCCGGTTTTTAACTCGAGTTTTGATTTGAGGTAAAGTAGTTGGAGAACTAAGACAACACTGGACACTTTAAAATTTTTATCATGGAATGTGAATGGGTTGAATGAGAAAGTTAAAAGGAATAAAATTCAAAAAGCTTTGAGAAATAAGAAATATGATGTAATCTGTTTTCAGGAAACCCATATAGCAAAAAGACATAGACATATTTTGGTGAATAAAAAACTGGGAGTAGAATTTGTAAACTCGGATGTAAACAAAAAAAAAGGAGTGGTAATATACGCCAAAGAAAGGTGGGAACCAACACAAATTTGTAAAGACGAGGAAGGTAGAATACTAGGTATTCAATTAAATTTCCGAGGGGAAAGAATTAATGTAGTGTCGGTATATGCACCAAATACAAAAAGAACAGAGTTCTTTGAAAAACTTGAAAGCATGCTGCTGGAATTGGAACCTTATAAATTAATTTTATTGGGAGACTGGAATGGGGTCCCAACACCGAGCGTGGATAGAAGTGAGAACCAGAGGAACGCAAATAGGGGGAAGCTCCCTAACTCATTTAATGAGTTAGTGGAAAATTTAGATCTAATTGACATCTGGAGGCACCGAAATCCTACCACTAAACAGTTCACCCATTATTCAGAGCCCCACCAGAGCTGGGGTAGGATCGACCAGATATGGATGACTAGGGCTATGGTATGGAGAGTTAAGAGATGTGAGATATTACCCAGGACCCTGTCAGATCATTGCCCCCTGACCCTGGAAATAAAAAACGAACTGAAAGGGCAGCCCAGGTGGAGGATGAATGAATATCTATTCGAGAATGAGGAAGTATTGGACATGGCCAAAAAAACCTTGAGAGAGTATTTGGAGACAAACTTGAATAGAGACACCCCAATAGAGTTGGTATGGGATGCCGGTAAGGCTGTCCTAAGGGGCTTTTTAATACAGCAAAATAGCTATAGAAAGAAGCTAAGGGAGAAAAAGAAGGAAGGCATTTTGGCCCAATTGAGGGACTATGAAAGGAAACTGGCTCTTAATCCGACAGATGAAATGACTAATCAAGCGGCGAAGGTGCTGCAGTCCCAATACTCAGCTATTTTGAATCAAGAGGTAGAACAGAAAATTAAATTTACAAGACAGAAATATTTCGAGTCGGCCAATAAAATGGGGAAGTTACTTGCATGGCAGCTTAGGAAAAGAAAGAAACAAAATGCGATTAATAAACTTATTGTAGATGATAGAGTGATAGAAGATCCAGTAGAAATTGAAAATTTACGGCTAAAATCTGGGTGCGGGGTTACTCTGCCACCCAGCTCATCGGACTAAGTCCGTGGGTCCCTGCGGAAGAAAATGAGCTCAGCCGGACACAGGAGCAAACTGCAGAAGATCCAAGTTTATTGCGCAACAGGTTCAAGGCGAGATTGAACAGCCAGAAAGGGGTGACATGAACTTTTGAGTTTTCCCTCCATATCCCAGAATACAGTGCATGAAACGTCACGAATACATTATGGGAAGGTTGGGTTTCACAAGTTACATCATGAATATACTTTACACGTCATGAATACATTATGAAAAGGTGGGATTACATTAATTAGCATTTTCGGATGAGGGAGGGGGGATATGCGGAGCGGGAAATATACATAGATACACATTTATTGAGTACCGGTGGTGGCAAGACAATGGGTCAGAGATATGCATCGTCTGCCACCTAATATTGCCTAGAGGAAGGATTTTGCAAGACTATCTGACAGGATTAAGAAGTTCCTGTGTACGTGACCTGCCGCTTCGGGGATTATGGAAGTGGGGACAGCATCATGGAGTCCAAGGGGAACTGAGTTGAATGGCACCGAGAACGAGCAGATCAGAACCACGGCTGATTTTATATCAATTTTTGAAGATTTCAGTGATTTCTAAGCCACTCTGTACTAGAGAGCAAAAGCAGAAACAGAGTGGATACATTGTAACAGGATTTTGACAGTATTACTTGAGAGATTATGGAGGACAGGGGAGGGGTGATGGAGTCCTAGAGAAATTGAGCAAATATATTGTAGTGAAGAAGACATTGCCCCCCCCCCCGTTCCGTATCAGTCCCCCATTCGGAGATAGATTTGCATTAAAGTTCTGTAAGAACTTGCAAATCTTTTCTCCGCACCCTAAATCTCGGTGAATGGGATGTGTGGCTTTATGCAAACCTGAAAGGGACTTGCAAGCCATGCCTCTTACGGTCATTTGCAAGTATAGCAGTGCAGGTAGCTGCATATAGGGTATTATATAAAGAACACCTCTTGTATTTTGTTGCTAAATTACTTGTGGCATTCTCAATAGTGTTTTATGCTTTACACCTAGCAGGAAGGTCTAATTGACTGAAAAATGCAGTTGGTGTTTTGTCCTTCGCCATTTTTGTGTATTTCTCAGGTGTCAAGCTAGCTCTTCTGTGGTCTCACACTGACATAGTGCTACAGCAACACATCCTGTCTGTTGAATCCCCTCGGGGCTTTCATTTAACCATGTTGCCTGGCATTCACCATAGCTGGCACAGGTTTGGGCATCTCGTGAGGGAGATTTCTTCGCCTTGGCCTTTAGCTATGGGATTCCATTATAGGCTGTGGTTTTGCACGCATGGGGGTTGCTCACTTGCACTTAAAGGACCAAAAGGCTAATTGCAGCCTGGATACACGTGCCCAATTCAAACTGAGTCCAATTTGAATTTATCTTGCCCCATGGTTCTCAACTCTTCAAACCAATCTGTTAAAAGAAAACCATTCTTAACAAGGGCAGTTGTCCAAATAAGTCAATTTAACTCTATAAGGGATCATTCCTGCTAAACCAAAGCATATGCACCTTCATGTACCTGGTGTTTTATGGATCCAGAAGCTTGTCCTTGGCGAAACGAGGTTTAACACATTTTAAAATGGATAGGGAAAGTTGGCAGGGTGCCAGGTGGAACAATTAAATGTGGTTATAAGTTGATCTAAACATTGGACTACACAATAGTGTGAGCTATTAGAAAGTATAAAATGCATGAGAATTCTCCATTGGTGTGTAAGCAATAAGACATTAAACATAAAAACAATTACACACAAAAATTGCCCCCCTTTGTGGAAATCACACTGTCAGACACATTTCAACATTCTTACATAATAACACATAATACAAAACAAACTAATTAAATATCAGTTACATATCTTGACACAATTGTGATCTTTTATGCATGTATCTTTTGAATCCTGGAGCACAGTCTTAAGGTTCAAAAGTGAGAAAATGTCCTTGCAATTCAACTCCTCCCCTTAGCCATGAGGGGTTGTTGCTGCTTTTCATCCTTGCACATCTGTAGAAGTGATATCCTGTAAGGGGCAGGGTTTTGGGGCTTAAAGACAGTTAGAAAAGGGAGGGGGCAAAAGGCGAAAAGGATGTCCTTCGGTTTCTGTTGGAAGTTGCAGATAATAAAATCTTAGTGGATTAAACATTTTATTCATTATCACATTTCCATATAATTACTGTTATTATCTGCTAAGTTTGTTTGCTTTCCTTCACTTAATTTTTGTTGTTGTTGTTCTTTTCATATTATAAAATAAAAAATTACTCCACATGTATAGAAAGAGAACTGTAAAAAATACAAAGGTTAAAAAATAAAAAAGAAAGCAAAAAATTAGATTACCAGTTAGATGAAAATGGACTTGACACAAAGACATCAGATTCAGAAAATAACTATTATTAAATAGTACAAAGATATTATCAAAACCACACATATTACTACTGGACTGGAAAAACAATGGAAAAACAATGAGGAAAACTTAAAATTCACCATGTGCTATTCAATAAAAGAACTTCATGAGACTGACTTTCAACATGTGATGAACATGTCCCCCAAAGTAAAACACAAACACACAAAAATGAGCTATGAGGAACCAAAAATAAATAAATGCTAAGACACACAATTAATAAGTAACCTGAAGTAATCTGTTTTGGCATTCTAACATCCCAAATGAAAATAAAGGTGTTTCTTGATGTGACATCAGCTGTAATGTTAATAGCGGAATACTGGGAAATGAGTTAATACCAATAAAATGAATGGAAATTTAAAGTTGTGCAGGTACCTTGCACTAGCCAAAATGACAGAATTAGTAAGAAATGCTCAGGCCAAAGGTAAACAAGTACCATTCCACAAACAATGTTTGGTTGTGCTTCGATTAACTTCATAGACATCATGGAGAAACTGATTAAATAAATGAAAACAGATTATTTGTAACTTAAAAAATGTCAAAGGCACAAAGAGATAGAGGTCACTAATACAGCAGGGATTCAGACTTGTTTCACAGAACAGAAAGAAAGTTGCTGTGGGAGGAAAAGGGACAAACACTTTGTTATCGGGGTTCACATATCCTGTTAAAAGGGAAAATTATTTCATGTGAGAAGCCTGTCAGGAAATGCTGTTCCTAAAATTCCCATTGAGGGGGGGGGATGCTTTGATATTTACCTGTGAAAAGAATTTTGCATGTTAAGATTTGGAACCTGGAAAGCTCTTGGCTTTTGATGGGCTAGTTTTTTGTTTTTTTTTTTGTAGCCTTTTGTCTTAAGCAGCCCCTGGAGCAAAGACAGATTAAGGGTGATTTCCCTCAATGGTTCTGACTTTTCTTTTACATTTGGAAGAAACCTCCTCTCCCTCCTTACAGTCCCCCCCCCCCGTCCTCTCTCTCTCTTCTTTAGCTGATCTAGCCTCTGTGCATGTGCAGAGTTCATGTCTCAGCAAACCTTTTGTACTATTGAAAATGTTGCATCCTTTGGCTAAATTAACATTTGAATAAGGGAAGGGAAGGGTATGGAGTAGATTTTGAAAACAGGGTTTGATTTTAAACAAAAAAGAGAAACTCAGCAATTTAAGTATTTACCAAAGCTAGCGATTTCGGCCCAAGCAAACGGGACTGCTTCCTTTATGTACAGGAAAGGGCTAATATCCCTCTGGCCATTCGCGGAACAATCAACCGCTCTCTTATTTATGAGTAAAAAATGGCCAGAGAGTTAGAATTCATAGGAATTTTTTTTTTTTAAACATTCTCAGTCATTTCGGCCTTACCATTTGCAGACAAATGGATTGGTCAAGGCTAATTCTACTTGATTATCCATTTGTATGTGCTTAAACTTTGAGTAGACTTTTAAGTCTGATTTTTGTAAATAATAGACAAAATGATAAACACTGTAATCACTTAAATGCCTGATATCACCAGTTCTGCTTCAAACATCATGGCTTTCACCTCTCATCACACCCTTTAAAAAACAAAGAGCCAACCTGGGCTGAATTTCAACTCATCAGCCACAAATTGGGAAAGTTGAAAGGGACCTGGGGTCATCTAGTCCAACCCTAAAATACAGGGTTCATAGCAAGATTTGTACTACCAGAAACACACACATACCTATAGAAATTATCTTTAAAGGAAGATTGAAGTTAACATTTTTCCTAAGATAGGGAGAGGATCTTTTATAAAGCAAAGTTAATTCAATTGATATAACCACTCACAAATAATTACAACAGCCATAGATTTGACAATTTTGTTGAACTTGCAGAGCAATAGTAAGCCTAATCTATGCCCCCCCTTGCAGTTTCCTTTAAAGGAAGCTTACTCAGGAGTAAATTTACCTGGCACAGAATAAGAAGGAGAAGGAGGGGAAAAAAAAAAACCCTGAAAGAGACAGAATGAAACAAGGGGGGGGGGCATTTTCTAAGAAAAGAGGCCAGGAAGTCTTATAGAGACTGATATCAGGAGCCTTACAATAACTCTTCTGTCCAACCAAATAAAAGTTAAAACTGGACTCAGATATTTTCTTAGAAGGAACACCATACTTTCATAGGCATATGCTTAATGAAATACATACACTGCATTTTAGCTTGAGAGCAGTTGGCTCAACTAGGCTTTTGCAGCAGAAACATTAGGTTATCAGCACCTTCCAAAATAAGACTGTAGACTCGCAATCTCAAAAGTTGGGGCAAAGCAAGAGGTGGGGTAAACATTTGCACACTTCATTCTCATTTTCTCTTATTTAGGACTGCTAAGATCCAGCATGACTTCCTTAGATTTAAATTTTGAAGCAAGCTTGCAGTTTAAACTATGCACACTTAAGAAAGGCAGTCTGCCAGAGACAGAAGGAACAGACAACACACATAACGGACAACATGTAAACATACATATTCTCATATATGTATTAACAGACAACACACATAACAGACAACATGTAAACATATATATTCTCATCCTTTAGTTGGTTATTGCAAGGAGATGGGCCACTACCTTTGGCTTCATTAAGTGAAATTAGTAGGAAGGTCCCACATGGTTTTATGAGCCTCCTTGCCTCTTCAAACACACCACCAGGTAATCAGACTGGTAGGGCTCACAACGCTTGGTTGACTGGGTACCCCTTTATAGATGCATGCGTTGCTGTTGTTGCTTTTTTGCTTTTTCCTTTTTTTGGGGGGGGGTGTCTGGGATAGAGAAGGGGAAAAAAGAGGGGTTGATTAGGATTGGTATGTCTAGGGGTTTGGTATGCTTAGTACAGGGACGTATAGTAAAGAGGAGAAGGGGCTTCTAGTTGCCTGGCAACTTCCTTAGTGGGTTTTAGAGAGCTCTAGCTATCCGGTTCCTTGCGTTCCATTTCCTATTTCCTTATTTCCTTATTTCCTATAACCTGGGGTCTCTTTCCACTCTGCCGGTCCTGCCCAATTCCTCATGGGCTATCCCTCCTGGCAACCTCCTACCTATCGTCACATCTCAGGAAAAGGGGCCCTACTGGACGCCCGCGCCATGCAGTGCCAGATCAGGTGGTCCCTGGATAGAATTTCGAACTGAAAATCCCCCTTGCTTTTGGAAGCGGGCTCACGCACGGTTACGTGGCACCGACCAGTGCGGCTGGGATTGGGATAGAAAGCCAGACCCCTTCCTGCCCCCTCCGTAAGGGCGCTCGGGAAGTTCGGAAAGAGAGCTCCAACCCCTTGCTTTCAACTGGGATGCCCGTTGCAGAGAGTCGGCTATCTTTCAAGTCGGGTCTCTCCGTCTTACTTTCGGGCTCCCAATTGGTGCGGCTGGCTGGAGATTTTAAGGAAAAGAGATAGAGCTCAGAACCCCCCTTTCGGGTTGAGCAGCGGTCCACGGTCTCTCTCACTAACCGGACCAAGAGAAAGGCAAGAAGGAGCGATAGAGAGGAGGGCAGAGAATTCAGTTGCCAGGAGACTTCCACCCCCTTCCCACCAGTGCACTGGATTTTCCTTTTTCCTTATACTCACGCGTCTTCTATGGTGATCCCGGGATCGATGAATAAGCCGGCTGGATCCCTCTTTGCTCCCTGGCTGAACTCCTAGGGCTTTCGATTACCGCCCAGAAGATGGCTGGGGGTCCAAAAGGATCTTCCCAGGCAAAATGGCCCGGAGCCGGCTGAAGATTTCGGGGCCCCCAGTCAGCAGCTCGGGAGAACCGCAAGCCCCACGTTGGGCGCCAACTGTTACGGCTAAAATCTGGGTGCGGGGTTACTCTGCCACCCAGCTCATCGGACTAAGTCCGTGGGTCCCTGCGGAAGAAAATGAGCTCAGCCGGACACAGGAGCAAACTGCAGAAGATCCAAGTTTATTGCGCAACAGGTTCAAGGCGAGATTGAACAGCCAGAAAGGGGTGACATGAACTTTTGAGTTTTCCCTCCATATCCCAGAATACAGTGCATGAAACGTCACGAATACATTATGGGAAGGTTGGGTTTCACAAGTTACATCATGAATATACTTTACACGTCATGAATACATTATGAAAAGGTGGGATTACATTAATTAGCATTTTCGGATGAGGGAGGGGGGATATGCGGAGCGGGAAATATACATAGATACACATTTATTGAGTACCGGTGGTGGCAAGACAATGGGTCAGAGATATGCATCGTCTGCCACCTAATATTGCCTAGAGGAAGGATTTTGCAAGACTATCTGACAGGATTAAGAAGTTCCTGTGTACGTGACCTGCCGCTTCGGGGATTATGGAAGTGGGGACAGCATCATGGAGTCCAAGGGGAACTGAGTTGAATGGCACCGAGAACGAGCAGATCAGAACCACGGCTGATTTTATATCAATTTTTGAAGATTTCAGTGATTTCTAAGCCACTCTGTACTAGAGAGCAAAAGCAGAAACAGAGTGGATACATTGTAACAGGATTTTGACAGTATTACTTGAGAGATTATGGAGGACAGGGGAGGGGTGATGGAGTCCTAGAGAAATTGAGCAAATATATTGTAGTGAAGAAGACATTGCCCCCCCCCCGTTCCGTATCAGGTTTGTTACTTTTTTTGAAAAGCTGTATGAAAAAGGAGAAGAGTGCAGTGCAGAAATAGAGAACTATTTAGACCAAGAAGTAAGGAAATTTTTTACAGAAGAGGATTGTACACAATTAAACAATGTGGTGTCTGTAAAAGAGGTTCGGGACGCTATTAATAAGATGAAGAATGGGAAGTCCCCTGGTCCGGACGGTCTGCCTGCAATATACTATAAAAAATTGGTAGACCTGTTAGCGCCGGCTTTAACAGAGGTAATAAATAATACTCTTGAAGAAGGGAGGATACCCAGCTCCTGGAAGGAGGCGTACATTACGTTAGTCCCTAAGACTGAAAACGAAAAGACAGATATAAAAAACTACAGGCCAATTTCACTTTTAAATTGTGACTACAAGATTTTTGCAGATATCATGGCCGGCAGACTTAAAAAATTATTAAATAGATACATACATAGAGATCAAGTGGGATTCCTCCCAGGTAGGCAATTAAGGGATAACGTCCGGCATGTATTAGACATTATTGAGTATTTGGAGGCAAGACCAGATGTGCCAGCGGCCCTTATTTTTGTTGATGCAGAAAAAGCTTTCGACCGTGTTTCCTGGGAATTTCTGCTACAAAATCTTGATAAGGTAGGAATAGGGGGCCCCTATCTGAAGGGCATCAAGGCGATCTACACAGAGCAGCAGGCTAGGCTGATTATTAATAACAATTTGACTAAATACTTTCCGATTATGAAAGGTACAAGGCAGGGTTGCCCTCTGTCACCTTTATTGTTTATTTTGGTGTTGGAAACAGCCGCAAATAAAATAAGAGCGACTACGAACATCAGGGGACTAAGAATTGGAGAGAAAGAATACAAACTAAAAGCTTACGCTGACGATCTGGTCTTTTTTTTTGAGAACCCAATTGAAAGCACTAGCAGAGCGATAGAACTCTTGGAAGAATTCGGTAAATTATCCGGATTCAAGTTAAATAGGGGAAAAACCAAAATACTGACAAAGAATTTGACAGCACAGGAGAGATTACAGCTGGAACAACAGGTGGATATTAAAGCAGTAAATAAGGTGAAATATTTGGGAATTTGGTTGTCTCCAAAGAATATTAACTTGGTAGAGGACAATTATAATAAATTGTGGAAGGAAATTAAGAAAGATATGGACACCTGGCGTAGACTGAACCTATCCTGGACAGGGAGGATGGCATCGATTAAGATGTGTATCCTCCCGAGACTGTTATTCCTGTTCCAGAACCTACCAGTTATAAAAGGTACCACCTGCCTTAAAAATTGGCAAAGGACTTTGACCAAATACATTTGGCAGGAGAAGAAACCTAGGGTGAAACTTAAATACTTGACGGACTCTAGGGAAAGAGGGGGCTTTGGTGTACCAAACTTAAGACTTTACTATGAGGCAGCATGCCTACTCTGGATAAAAGAATGGGCCACCCTGAAGGATACTGATTTATTAGATCTGGAAGGATTTGATTTAAGATTCGGGTGGCATGCCTACCTCTGGCAGGGAAAAGATAAAGTCCATAGAGGTTTTTATAATCATATAGTTAGAGGATCACTCTTAGAAGTTTGGAACAGGAAGAAAAATGTGATTGAACAAAGTATCCCTCGGTGGCTCTCACCTGTGGATATCATCAAAATAAAGAAATTAAATATGATAGGTAAAAGGTGGACGTATGAGGATCTATTAATTAAGTCAGAAGAAGGGTGGAAATTAAGATCGCAGGATGAACTGAAAGAGAAAATTAAGGACTGGTTTCACCTGCACCAAGTTTGTGCACTATGGAGGGAGCATAAGAGAATAGGTATGGGAGAAAATAAATCTAGATTTCAAGTGGAGATTATGGAGAGTAATAACAAACTATTATCTAAAATGTACAGGCAACTGCTGGAAAGTGAAAATAAGGAAGAGTTGATTAAAGAGGTAATGGTGAAATGGAACAAAGATCTAGGATATGAACTAGGCTATGACAAATGGCAAATTTTGTGGAAGAAAGGTATGAGATTTACTGTGTGTGCTGACTTACGTGAGAATCTTTATAAGATGATGTATCGTTGGTACCTGACCCCGGCCAGACTAGGGAGAATGTATAGAACAGCAGACAACACTTGCTGGAGGTGCAAAGATAAGGTGGGGACCTTCCTTCATATTTGGTGGACCTGTGAGGAAGTGAAGGGTTTCTGGGGACAAATTTACGAGGAGCTAAAGAAAATTTTGAAGTATAATTTTCCCAAGAAACCGGAAGCGTTCCTCTTAGGGATGATTGGGGAGGAAATAAAAAAGACGGACCAGACCTTCTTCCAGTACGCCACCACTGCTGCGAGGATTTTAATAGCTAAGAAATGGAAATCCTCCGAAATACCAACAATGAGAGAGTGGCAGGTGAAATTGTATCAATATTTGGAATTGGCGAGACTTACACAATATATTAGGCGGGATAACCCCATTAAAAAGATAGAAGACTGGTCCAAATTCTTAAGTTACCTTGAGACCAACTTGGGAATTAACAATTTAACAGTAGACGATGTTTAACTCCTACGACATGTAAAGATAAACGAAAATGACTGCAGAAGATTTATGTAGAATACTTAATCCAAAGCTGAGGTTAATGGAAGTCAAAGTGTGTAAGGGTGTGATTGGAATTTTCTTCTTTGTTGTTTTTTTTTTCTTTTTTTCTTTTTTTTTCCTTTAGATGTATGTGTTTTATCTTGTTGTTTGTTTCGTGTTTTTTTATTGTATAAATTTTTTCTTTGTATGTGTAAGTCAATGCGTCTGTAATAAAGTTTAATAAAAAAAAAAAAAAAAGACATCACCTTAAGCGGTAAAATTACCCTGTGGCAACAGGGTAACCCCTCTACCCATCCCAACTTACTGTCTGCATGGAAACGTGTAATGAACTTACCTGACTCCTGGGACCCCTCCCCAGTTTCCCAGTGTTTCTTCCGCACCTTCCACACTGGCCGCATAGACTCGTGCCTACAGGGGTTGTTCTGGGTTTGCGGCCACCGCGGATATGCATGGGCCAGCCTGTTATCTTGGCACCTGTTATCTTGGACTAATCTTGCCTGGGATCCGGATCACCCAAGATCTCCCCACCGGAAGGAGACGCAATAAGAGAGCAAAAGACCTGTCAGAACTTTCCGATGTGACAGCCAATGGAGAAACTTATGGCCGGGCCCTTTTCCCCGCGTACGGAGCGGGCTCCAACCACGTCGACATCCTCAAACTAACGGACATTCTATTAAACTTTATGGAGGAGTCCAATGCGGCTACCCAATCTATCCTGACAGAATTAACAGAGGTCAGACAGACATCGATTCAGAACTGCCTGGCTTTGGACTATGTTCTCGCTTTGACAGGAGGCGTATGTGCCCTTGTGGGAACCGAGTGCTGCACATACGTCTCTGATCAAACTCTAAATATCACTGGACATCTTAACAACATCCACAAGCTAACAGATGAGCTTAAAGACATTCAACATGAAGGATTGTCTGACGCCCATTTGTGGAGCTGGCTACCGGGGTCCGGGTGGATCAAACAACTCCTAGGAAACGAACTCCTGATCCTGATCACTGTAACAACCTGCATTGCTGTCTTCTGTTGCGCAATCCACTGTTTCCCAATGTGTTGCCAAACCTGCGGCTCTTGCGCTTCGATTCTTCGTCCGCGATCGTCTGCCGCTTATACAACACCCACACCAAGGACCTGGTCGACCCTCATCGAGATGGGACCCCTGAAAAACCCGCAAGATCTAGACTCTAGGTATGACATGTCAGATTTCTATTGACTTGTGCGGAGAGAAGGATTGCACGGTTCTTACCTTCGCAATCTTATCTCCGAAGGGGGGAACTGTGGCCGGAGACCCCCCCTTCTAACACACACACACGTACTGCCCAAACACCACACTCACACACACACACCTCCCCTCCCCGACCCTGGAAACGTCCCTTTAGAGAGCCGTCTCCTAGAAAAGAAAAGCCTTCCGTAAATAAGGAAGCGCTACCTTTGACAGCTCTACGGAGAACCCTATCCTTATCATATAATTTTCCCCAGTAGACCGGGCACCCCTGCTGCAGTTGCTCCCGGGGAGGGGGCTATCCGCCAAGTCCTCCGGCCTGGAGAAAGCCGATGTGTTGGCGTGGGGAGGGGGGCGGTGTTTCGTAGCCAGGCTCCCGCAGCCAAGTTGCTGGCAGGTTCCCACTTTGCTCCAGCCGCCCAGATGCCGGCGCGGTCCTCTTCGGGGTGGCGCCTCTGCTTTGCGGTGTGGCACACCGCCCGCCCGCCCGGCTCCCTCCACCCCACTCTGCGTAGCTGAACCGGCAGCAGCTTCGCCTCTCCCAGCCCAGCCGGCGCATGCCGCCTGCGGCAGGACCTGCGCCGGGTCCCCGCTCTCCACTCGCCTCCGCCATTCCCTTCCCCGCCTGCCGGCCACGCTACTTACCCACCAAGGTGACCCCCAGCCAGCCCCTGGGCCCGCCGCCCGCGCCCCCGGCCATCTCCTCACCAGCTGCAGCGCCGCAGTGGCCTCTTCTTGCGGCCCGAGCGAGTGAGCGAGCGGCGTCCCAAGCGTGGCTCTCGCTCCCTGCCCTCGCTGCCAGCCTCCGCGGCTCTCTCGGGCTCCAAAAGTTGCCGCGCGCGCGACCTGCCCCCTCGAGCAGCCGCGCCTGGGAGGCTCCGAGGGACGGAGGCAGCCGGCTCCGAGCTCGGCTTCGCGGGGCCGCCTCCTCCACAGCGAGCCCCGGGCTGGACCAAGCGAGCAGAAAGCCTCTTTGCCTGGCCCACGAGGCAGGCGAAAGTTGTGGGACCGGCCGGTAGGCAGCGCCGAGGGGGTGCGTCGGTTGGAGCCCTGTCTGCAAGCAGGCAGGGAAGGCTATTCACGTGGGTCACTTTTTAGAAAGGCAGAGAGCCTCCACTGGAGTCTGGGTCTGGGTCGGGACCAGTAAAAAGGACGAGAAGCTCGCTTCCTCACCCTTGATGCCACGGGCCGCATGACGAGGTCTGGTGGGCCGGATTCGGCCCGCGGGCCTTGTGTTTGACACCCGTGCTCTAGGTCTTAGTTAATCCCACCCCTAAAAGCTGAGCCATTTCGCAGTCATCTCTAGACAATATAGCTTCTCTTTTCTCTCTCACATCTCCACTCATCCTGTAAATAGTTGCTGCATGAATAAAGCTTTTTGAACGCAAGAAACCCAAGAAATTGTAAGCAAATCTTCCAATCGAATTCACTGAAGTGGCAAGGTCTGGTAACACCTTTCCACATTCTGCTCCCCTCCCCCCCGCCAGCTCCTCGTCAACCTCAAAAGACCCGGTATACCTCACTTGGTAAAGGGCTTCCAATGCCGTAGCAAGGACCAATTCAGGCTGCGTAAAGCACGCAATACGTCCCATGAGATCTTGATAGAGAACAGAGGGCGGAGGGGGAAAACGTCAGTTCCCTACGGACATCAGGTGGATTCCTCCAACCCCAAACTCAGTGCAGGAATTGGCAATGTAATGCCAAATGCCTGCACAACCCTTCTCTTGGCCAGACCCCGCCAGGCCTTCCTTCTGCCCAGCATCCCCCCAATCCCATCCCCAGCTCTCCTGCCCCCCTCACCCCTGGATACCTCATGCAACCTCTCACTCACCGCAATTGCCTTGGCGGCCATCTTTTTGGAGTACCTCAAGCTGTCCTTTTCTCTCTGGCGGGCCTCCGAGCAAGTGGCCAGCACACAGCAGAGGAACATCTCATCCTTCTCCAGTTGCTGAAATGGCAAGAGTCAGGCTGTCAGTTCATGCCAGGAGGGCTTCTCTGCATCTGAGACCGCCAAAATGGGGGTACAAACAGCACTGGATGGGGTGGATGGGGGTGGGGGTGGGGGGGTGAGGGATTTCGTATGTACTGTGCTGTTTTCTCAAATACTAACCACAGGCGATGCCCAGACCCTGCCAGTCTCTGAACCATCTGCAACAAGAGAAGCAGGAAAGCACATGGGGGCAGGTTAGTTCATTTCTACTTATTTTCCACAGTTGAGGATTAGAGCATTAAGGCTCCTTACGCTCCAAAATGAAAAGGAAGCATTTGCTCACGTGGGCCCACAGCAACCCTGGACTTCTTGGGGACTTTGCGGGTCCCCTTCTTCTTGAGGGCTGCCATGTCCCTCAGTCGCCTGAACCTAGAAGAGAAGGAGAGGGGCAGACCTTGTTGTTGTTGTTATACCGCCCTATACCCACAGGTCTCAGTTACAACCAGTGCTTTTTTTTCTGGGTGGATGCAGGGGTACGCACACCCCAAAACATTTTGTGAATCTTTGCACTTTTGTCCATTTACTGTACTGCATTTATTTTCCCCGATTTGAACTATAAAATGGTGATTTTCTTGAGTCAAAATGAGAGTACCCCAAACATTTTTTTAATAGAAAAAAGCACTGGTTACAACATAAAAATCACAATATAGAAACACAAAATGCATAATAAAGGTGAAAAATAACCCAGTAAAGCCCCCTCCCCAATACATTTCAAAACCTGAGACAGAAGCCTACAACCAAAATGGGGTGTGTGTGTGTAAGAGAAGGCAGGGAGTCTTTGCAGCATAGCCATAACACAAATACGGGTGGCCTAACAGTTGCAGGCAGACCCATATCATTTCACACACTACTTCGGCTGCGGGACATCGTATCAACAAGGAAAGGAGCATGTGGTGTTGTTGCATCTCCTCAGGTATTTGTTGATTTGCCGCCACGAGGGGTTGTAGTTGTGGAGGTATAGTTTGATGAGGTTTCTGGTTATTTGTACCCTAGGTGCCCACTCACACACAAAAACAAATCTCCCTGCAGCCAACCAGAGACCACCAACCACACCCTAGGTCACCCCCCAACCTCTCTCACCACCAAGGAAATGCAACAAGGGAATAGTAAGTGAACCCACGCAAGTGATGCTGACACAAAACCCCACACATACAGGGGAAACTCGGGAAATTAGAATATCGTGGAAAAGTTCATTTATTTCAGTAACTCAACTTAAAAAAGGTGAAACTAATACAGTGGTGCCTCGCAAGACGAAATTAATTCATTCCGCAAGTTTTTTCTTCTTGCGAGTTTTTCGTCTTGCGAAGCACGGTTTCCCATAGGAATGCTTTGAAAATCAATTAATGCATTCCTAGGGAAACCGCCTTCAGACCAGGTCCGGGGACAGTCTGTCCCCCGACCTCTTCTGAAGGCTGGGGGGGGGGGACAAGGGCTTTTCTTCCCACTGCCAGCCTTCAGAAGGCTGTTCTGAAGGCTGGCGGTGGGAAGAAAAGCCCTTCTTCCCACCTCCCGCCCCGCAAGCTCCGGGGACAGGAGGGCTTTGCTGCCGACCGCCAGCATTTTAAAAGCCCCCGCTGTCCCGGGGCGATTTTAAAATGCTGGCGGGCGGGAGCGAAGCCTCCGCTGTCCCGGGGAGATTTTAAAATGCTGGGGGTCGGCAGCGAACGCTTCGCTCCCGCCCGCCAGCATTTTAAGATCGCCCGGGACAGCAGAGAAGTCTCCGCTGCCCCGGGAAGGCAGGCGGGGGGGGGAGGGAGCAAAGACTTTTGCCCCCCGCCGGCCTTCAGAAGAGGTCCAGGACCTCTTCTGAAGGCCGGCTGTGGGCAAAAGTCTTTGCTCCCGACTGCCAGCAATTTAAAACAGGTCCCCGGAGATTTCCCTATGGGCTTTCGTCTTGCGAAGCAAGCCCATAGGGAAATTCGTCTTGCGAAGCGCCTCCAAAACAGAAAACCCTTTTCGTCTTGCGGGTTTTCCGTCTTGCGAGGCATTCGTCTTGCGGGGTACCACTGTATATGAGATAGACTCATGACATGCAAAGCGAGATATGTCAAGCCTTTATTTGTTATAAACGTGATGAATATGGGGTACAGCTGATAAAAAACCCAAATTAACAATCCCATAAAATTGGAATATTGTGAAAAGGTGCAGTAGCTATTCAATCCATAACACCTGCAATGGGTTCAGTAGGAAGCACAATCATGGGGAAGGCTGCTGACCTGACAGTTGTGCAGAAAGCCATCATTGAGACCCTCCATAAGGAGGGAAAGCCTCAAAGGGTAATTGCAGAAGAAGTTGGATGTTCCCAAAGTGCTGTATCAAAGCACATTAATGGAAAGTTATGCGGAAGGGGAAAGTGTGGAAGAAAAAGGTGCACAAGCAGCAGGGATGACCACAGCCTGGACAGGATTGTCAGGAAAAGACCATTCAAACGTGCTGGGGACTGAGGCTGGAGTTAGTGCATCAAGAGCCACCACACACAGAAGGATCCTGGAGCTGGGCTTCAAATGTCATATTCCTCTTGTCAAGCTGCTCCTGAACAAGAAACAACGTCAGAAGCATCTTGCCTGGGCTAAAGGGAAAAAAAAAAGAACTGGTCTGTTGCTCAGTGGTCCCAAGTCCTCTTTTCTGATGAGAGCAACTTTTGCATCTCATTTGGAAACCAAGGACCCAGAGTCTGGAGGAAGAATGGGGAGGCACACAATGCCAGATGCTGGAAGTTCAGTGTGAAGTGTTGATTTGGGGAGCCATGCCATCAGCTGCTGTTGGTCCACTGTGCTTCATTAAGTCCAGGGTCAACGCAGCAGTCTACCAGGAGATTTTGGAGCACTTCATGCTTCCTTCTGCAGACAAGCTTTATGGGGATGCTGATTTCATTTTCCAGCAGGACTTGGCACCTGCCCAGACTGCCAAAAGTACCAAAACCTGGTTCAATGCCCATGGGATTACTGTGCTTGATTGGCCAGAAGACTCGCCTGACCTGAACCCCATAGAGAATCTATGGGGCATTGCCAAGAGAAAGATGAAACACATGAGACCGAGCAATGCAGAAGAGCTGAAGGCTGCTGTTGAAGCATCCTGGTCTTCCACCGCCACAGCATAAGAGGCCTGAGAGAGGCCTCTGGGACATGGCTGCTGCTGCTGCTGCTCGCATGAGTGTTGGGAGGACTGCTCCCTTTTCTGCCAACTCCATCTGGCCTAGGGGGCGGGGCCTGCACTCACCGCCACAGCTTGAGGGCCTCCATCAAGGCCTCCGGGACACGGCTGCTGCTGCTCCCGTGAGTGTTGGGAGGACCGCTCCCTCTCCTGCCAACTCCATCTGGCCTAGGGGGTGGGGCCTGCACTCACCGCCACAGCATAAGAGGCCTGAGAGAGGCCTCCGGGACACGGCTGCTGTTGCTGCTTGTGTGAGTGCTGGGAAGACCGCTCCCTCTCCTGCCAACTCCATCTGGCCTAGGGGGCGGGGCCTGCACTCACCGCCACAGCATAAGAGGCCTGAGCAGCTACCGGCAGCAATGGACAAAATGGTTTTAAATGTTTTAATTGCTTTTAATTTGCAGCACCTTAAATGGTGGTGGTTGTTTTTTATAACATTATATTATTTCATTATTTTATTTTTGCTTGGGGTGGGATAAGCATTTAGTCAGCGCTATTGTTTCTTGCTGTGTTTTGTTTTGTTTTGTTCTGTTTTGTTTCGTTTTATTTTTATTATTATTATTCTGTTAAATTATTATATTGTTTGTATTTTGCTTTTTAAGCGGAAGGGTCATGGCTGCCTGGGAGTGGGCCTCAGCCAATAGATTGGGTGGGGCAGGTTCCACAGGGGGGGATGTATTGGGACACCCGATCTCAGTGATCACGGGCAGGAGGAGGAGTTATGCTAAGACCAGACCATGTCATTACCGAGGAGGCAGGTTTAGTCGTTGTTTGAGGACTATCCCTGCCTCCAGGTCTGGTCCTGACCGGAAGGATACTGGAATCAACAAGGGAAACCCACATGACCTGAAAGTGTTGCTGTGCAATGCCAGGTCAATGATGAATAAAACCACTGCCATCCACGACCTGATTGTGGATGGAGGATTTGACCTGGCATGTGTGACAGAGACCTGGTTGGAGGAAGCAGATGGGCCTGTCCTTGCCGCTGCTTGCCCACCAAGTTTCTCTTACGCACAGCAACCCAGGTCATGTGGGCGGGGAGGGGGGTTGCAGTGATTTTTAGGAAGTCATTAGTCTGCACCAGGCATCCTATTGGGAAGACCCAGTTTTCTGAGTGCATGTTCTGGAAGTTGGGCAATAGGGGCAGTATAGGATTCCTACTGGTGTACTGACCTCCCCGCTGCACCAAGGATTCCCTGCCCGAGCTGCTTCAGGTCATGGCGGATATGCTCCTGGAGACACCTAGCTTGGTTGTCCTGGGGGATTTTAACATCCATGCCAACACAACCTTACAAGGGGCCGCTCGGGACTTCCCCTTTTGTAAATAGATTGAAGCAATAAGGCTGCAAGCTGAAGTCTTGGAAAGCCTTTTGTAAAAGACTAAATTTCCATTGGTAAAGAACATTAAACCCCCCCTTGGAGGCAGGAGAAGAGGGGAGGAAGTTGTGGACTGAGTGTGCCTGCAGGAGAGGTTAAAATACCGCCGCTCTGACCCTGGGAACGGGCTGCTAGCAGGACTGACGTCTTGTGGAATGTCCATTGACAGTGTTTAGAACATTCATTGACAGCTAGCATAAGAGTAATACATTGTTTCTACTGTCTCCGGCTGCCTTTAAGAAAAAGAAGTAAAAGTAACTGAGAACTGAAACTAACTTCGGATTGTTTGAACTGTGTTTAAAAAAGGATATCACTGACTAATATAAATAGAAACTGGTTGTTGTTTTTTAATAAAAATGTTCAGTTTCTGTTAATTGATTCTCATGGGAACTTGCAGATTCTGGCTTCACACAATTAACTCAAGGCAGTGTCAATTTACTCTTGGCAGAAAGCCAAGGTCTGCTTGACCTAGAAACTACTTACTCTGATTGGTTAATGACCAGCACTCAACTCTGTTATCTAGGAATGCTAGCACAGTTTGGTGTTAGGTGTGTTGAAGAAGTTAGAAGTGCTGTGTATGGTTATGAGAGAGAGAGAGAGAGAAAGAAAGGATTTATTTTGCTTTGTTTTGTATGCAGAAACTCTGCTGGTTTTATTTTTCCTTTTAATAAATCCTGTAAATAGTTATTCTGAGTCTAGCTGACTAGTCATTACCACCTCGACTAGCTTCTTCGCTGTGCAGGAAAACTCTGCTACGTTTGGGCTAAAGCCATTAGAGCTATGCCTGACACTTCAAAGTTCCATGAAAAAAATTTATTGGTTTTTCACAATTTTTATAAACACAAACATTACACAATAAAAACAAACAAACACATAAACAAACATGTATAATGTCAAATCCTTTTTTCTTAAACCTTACTTCACCGACTTCCCCATACCTCCCCTTTCTGCATCCCAATTTCCAAATTTGTTTCAGCAAATCCTGCCCCTTGATTTTATCAAATTTTCCCTTATTCTTTTCCTTTACTTAATCTTTTACAGCTGTAATCCCCTTTTTTCAAAAACCTCAACATTTTAACATTCATTAATTTTACAATGATTCTTGAGATAAATTTTAAATTTCTTCCAGTCTTCATCCGCCGTCTCTTTCCCCTGGTCACGGATTCTGCCGGTCATTTCAGCCAGTCCCATGTAGTCTATCACCTTCATCTGCCATTCTTCCAGAGTGGGTAGATCTTGTATCTTCCAATACTTTGCGATGAGTATTCTTGCTGCTGTTGTGGCATACATAAAAAAAAGTTCTATCTTTCTTTGGCACCAATTGGCCGACAATGCCAATTGGCCGACAAAACTAACTTCGGATTGTTTGAACTGTGTGTAAAAAAGGATATCACTTACTAATATAAATAGAAACTGTTTCCCCCTAGTGGAAGCCTTTGAAACTGGTGGCTTTATAAGAGCTGTGCTAGGGGAATTTCCAGCTGCAAGATAAAAAACTGTGAGACTCTGGGACTGACCTTGAATCTTCTAAGTGTTATGGCAAATGGAAAGGAAAAAACAGACCAGTCAACTGCTGAAAAAACATTAAGATCTGGGAAGACATGGCAGCAACCCAGGAGAGGCTCAACACAAGGCCTCCCTGCTTCTTCTGCTGCTGCTTCTGTACCAGTACACTCAAAATCAAGAGGAATGTCGACAGAAGAGGCCTTAGCGTTTGCATTAAGTAAGATAAATGATTCATTGGAACAGCTTAATAAGAAAGCAGATGCGACAAATGTGAAAGTGGATGCGACGAATGCGAAAGTGGATGCTGCAACTATTAAAATCGACTTAAATACAGAAAGTATAAATAATCTGGGACAAAAGGTGAACACTAATATAGAAACTATCCAGAAACTAATACAGGAATCTACTTTGGTACGGCAGACTGCGGAGGAAGCCAGGGAGAAAGCTACTGCTGCTGAATGTAAAGTAACACAACTGGAGAAAGAGAGAGTCCCAGCCTTACAGAGGCAACTTGATGAACATAAGTTGACGCTTGCTATGATTGAACTTAAAGAAAAACAGACGAATCTGAGGATTAGAGCCCTACCCGAATTGGAGAAGGAAAGCTTGACAGACTTTCTTACACAGGAATTTGCTGCCTTTTGGGATTTGAACTTGGGTCAAGAAGAGTTTAGAATTGTGAGGGCCTTCAGACTTGGAAGAGGAGGGAAAAAAGAGAAGAATAGAATAAGAGATTGCTTGATCACCCTTCGAACTAAAGAAGAGAGAGATAGAACCTTGGGCTGGCACTACCAGAAGAGCTTAGAAGTACATCAGTCAAGAGTGGAAATTTTTAAAGACGTTCCGAAACATATTTTGGCTCTTAGGTCAAATTACGGAGATATTGTTGCTCTGCTGAGAAGGAACAAAATCATCTTTAGGTGGGAGTTTCCCCAAGGTCTATCCTTCAGTTTCAAAGGAAGGAAAATAAAAATTAGATCAGTAGAAGATAAAGTAAAGTTTTTGTATAAATACGAAGAAGATCTGCAGAAGGAACTTGGAAAAGCACCAAGAGCATTGGATAGAAGATCACCAGATAGAGGACCAGAGCAAAGAGCTTCGGATAGAAGATCACCGAATAGGGGAATATTGGATATATCAGCACTATCTTTTGGACTGGATCTTCCAGTGAACGTGCCACCACCACCACCAACAGAACAAGAGCAAGCATTGGGTGCAGTTGGAGGAATATCAACGTAATTACATGATGGCGTTGCAGATTTCGAGCTGGAATGTGAATGCACTGAACTCTCCTGAAAAAAGGCGGAGATACTTTCATTAATTGAAAAAAGAACATTTGGACTTGATTTGTTTACAAGAAACACATGTGATAAGGCTACACAGGAAAATACTGAGTAATAAAAGACTGGGCCAAGAATTTATCTCATCAGATAAAGTTAAAAAAAGAGGAGTGGTCCTTTATGCAAAGGAGAGCCTATCACCGAAATTCAGATTCAAAGATGACCAAGGAAGATTTGTTGCAATTGAAATTCAATCACAAGGAGAGAAATTTCTGATCGTAGGTATTTATGCACCAAATGAAGGAAAATCGGAGTTTTTTAAGAAGCTACATGAGACTCTGATGGACTATATGGACTACAATATGATCTTGATGGGAGACATGAATGGAGTGGTGTCTACAAACATGGACAAAGCACAGAGACAGGTAGTCACTAAAGATAGCAGACTACCAAAAACCTTTTTTGACATGACTGAAAATATGGTTTTAGTTGACATTTGGAGAATGAAGAACCCTCTGGGAAGAGAGGGAACGTTCTTCTCTGAGGCTAAAATGACATGGACAAGAATTGACCAAATCTGGGTAACAAGGGGATTGGTTCCGAAGATCAGCAAAGTGGAGATTTGCCCTAAAACTTGTTCTGATCATAATGCTGTAAAGATGGAAATGAAATTGACGCCAATTGGTTCCTTTAGATGGAGGATGAACGATACTTTGTTTAGGAATGAAGAGGTGACCAAGAAGGCCCAAAAAACTCTAAGAGACTATTTTGAGATAAACATGAATACTACAGTGGAAAAAAGAGTAATTTGGGACGCAAGTAAGGCGGTTATGAGAGGATTCCTAATACAACAGAATGCAATTAAGAAGAGAACTCAGAATGAAAAAAAGAATAAAATCTTGGGGAAAATAAAGGAAGGAGAGAAGAAACTGAGAGCAAAACCAAAGTCACAGGAGATCCTGAAAGAGATAAAGTTATACCAAGTACAATATATGAAGCTGATGAATCAGGAAATAGAATGGAAGATTAAACAGATGAGGCAAAAGACATTTGAATCGGCAAATAAGTGTGGAAAATTGTTGGCCTGGCAAATGAAAAAAAGACAAAAACTCAATACTATTACGAATCTGGAAGTGGAAGGGAAGAATATACAGAACCCAGTGGAGATCAGGAAGTGTTTTCAGAGGTATTTCAAACAACTTTATACACAGGAGAAGCAGAAAGAAATGGACATTGATCGATTTTTGAAAATAAATGGACTACATAAAATCTCTCAGGAAAAACAGCTAATGTTGAACCACAAAATAACGGATCAGGAGGTGGAAGGGGCCATCCAGAACATGCAATTAGGTAAATCTCCAGGACCAGATGGTTTGACCTCAAGATATTACAGATCTTTGAAGGAATGGTTACTACAACCATTGAAGGAAGTTTGTAATGAACTATTGGAAGGGAGAAAGGCACCAGAGTCGTGGAAGGAAACTTACATTACACTTATACCGAAAACAGAGACTGAAAAGACACAGCTCAAGAACTACCGCCCCATATCGTTGCTTAATGTGGATTACAAAATTTTTGCAGATATTTTGGCTAAAAGATTAAAAAAGGTGTTAGTAGAAGAAATTCAAGTAGTAGAAGACCAAGCGGGCTTTCTCCCGGGCAGACATCTGTCTGACAATATGAGGAATATAATTAATATTCTAGAAAAACTACAAGTGAATATCAATACTAAGGCAGTTTTGATATTTGTGGATGCAGAGAAAGCCTTTGACAACATTTCTTGGGGTTTTATGAAGAAGAATCTACAGGGGATGGGGGTAGGTCAAGGCTTCGAAAATGGTATAGGTGCAATTTATTCAGAACAAAAGGCAAAATTAATTGTGAACAATGTAGTGACAGAAGAGTTTAAGATTGAGAAAGGGACACGACAAGGTTGCCCAATCTCTCCATTGCTCTTTATATCGGTCCTTGAGGTGTTGTTAAATATGATTAGAAAGGACAAAGAGGTTAAAGGTATACAAGTGGGAGCTAAACAGTACAAACTGCAAGCATTTGCTATGACTTAGTATCGACTTTACAGGAGCCAGAATCTAGTACTAAAAGGGTATTGGAACTGATCCAAGAATTTGGACAGGTAGCAGGTTTTAAGTTGAACAAGATGAAAACTAAGGTTTTAGAGAAAAACTTAACTGTGAATGAGAGAGAGAAGTTTCAGGAGGAGACAGGACTAACACTGGTTAAGAAAGTGAAATACTTAGGGGTTAACATAACTGCCAAAAATGTGAATTTCTTTAAGGATAATTATGAAAAATGTTGGATGGAAGTGAAAAAGGATTTAGAAATATGGACAAATTTGAAGTTATCATTGTTAGGTCAAATTGCTGTGATAAAAATGAATGTATTGCCAAGGATGTTGTTTTTATTCCAAACATTGCAAATTTTGGATAAGATGGATTGTTTCAAGAAGTGGCAGAAATATATTTTCAGATTTGTTTGGCAGGGCAAGAAGCCTAGAATAAAATTTAAGATATTAATTGATGCTAAAGAAAGAGGTGGATTTGCCCTGCCAGACCTTAAATTTTATTATGAATCAGCTGCTTTTTGCTGGCTGAGACAATGGCTGCTTCTTGAAAACACTGACGTGTTGGATCTAGAAGGTTTCAATAATGCATTTGGCTGGCATACTTATTTGTGGTACGATAAGGTAAAAGCACATAAAGCGTTTAAAAATCACATTGTTAGAAAAGCATTGTTTAATGTGTGGATAAGATATAAGAATTTGTTAGAAAAGAAAACCCCAAGATGGTTGTCACCAATGGAAGCGAAGTGTGCTGGTCCCGGGGGGGAAAGGTACTAATACCGTAGCCGAAGTTCAGTCCAGAGTCACTAGCAGGGTAGACGATCACTAGGTGAGACGCGAGGTCCGAAACAGGGAGCCGGGCGGGGGAGCAGGAACGCTGGTAGGGCAGCAGCAGGAAGCCAGGCGGGTAACAGGAACACTGGTAGAGCAGAAGCAGGGAGCCAGGCGGGGAACAGGAACACTGGTGGGTCAGCAGCGGGCAGCCGGGCAAGGAACAGGCACACTGGGAGTGCAGATCTAGGTCTGGGTAAAGCAGGTACTCCACAACGACGTTGCTCCCGCAACCTGGGACCGGGCTGCCTGACCTTTATCTTCTTCTAAGGCCAGGGGCGGTCCCGGCCCCCAGGAGCCCCGCCTCTCCTGGCCTTAAGGCGAGCACTCCTCCTGGGAGAGACCAGTTCCCTTCGCCTCTCTGCCCTAAGCCTCTGCAGTTCAGGAGAGGCCGAAGGGTTACTGGGCCCCGGGGGAGGCTCACCTGTAGCCACTGAGTCCTCCAGCACCTCTGGGGCCAGAATGGTCTCACCTGGTGCCTGCCCCTGAGGATCTGGCACAGGTGCAAGCTCCTCAGCATCTAGGCCTTGCCCCAGTTCAGCCGGCCCTGGAGGCGGGGACTCCTGTGCCGGCTGGGATTCCTCCGGTTCACTCTCAGACTCGGAATCCCAGGCCATCACACGAAGGCACAGAAAAAACTCAATATGGAGGCCAAATGGCCAAAATATTGGGAAATTCTGGAACAAGATGGAGAGAGAATAAAATTGCAGAGCTTTGAAAAATTGAAAAACAGAGTGCGAGATTGGCTCCATTATTACCAAATAATGGAGGCATACAAATTGGACAAAAAAGTTGGTTTCCACGTGGAAAAATCAAAATTGGAAACAGAATTGTTAGATCCAAAAACCAAGAATTTGTCAAGAATGTATAACTTGCTGTTGAAATGGAATACTCAGGATGAAATGGTGAAATCAGCTATGATTAAATGGGCACAAGATGTTGGACATAACATAATGATGGCTGACTGGGAACAGTTATGGATCACAGGTATGAAATTTACGGCATGTAATGCCCTAAGAGAAAATTTAATGAAAATGATTTATAGGTGGTACATGACACCAGTCAAGCTTGAAAAAATCTACCATTTGCCCGATAATAAATGTTGGAAATGTAATGAGACTGAAGGTACATTCTTTCATCTTTGGTGGACATGCCCAAGGATTAAGACATTCTGGGAGATGATTTATAACGAAATGAAAAAGGTATTCAAATATACCTTCCGGAAGAAACCAGAGGCCTTTCTCCTGGGCATGGTCGGCCAATTGGTGCCAAAGAAGGATAGAACTTTTTTTATGTATGCAACAACAGCAGCAAGAATACTCATCACGAAGTATTGGAAGACACAAGATTTACCCACCCAGGAAGAATGGCAGATGAAGTTGATGGACTATATGGAACTGGCGGAAATGACTGGCAGAATCCGAGACCAGGGAGAAGAGTCGGTGGAAGAAGACTGGAAAAAGTTTAAAGACTATTTACAGAAATACTGCAAAATTAATGAATGTTAGAAGAATGTTGGAATGAAGTTATATGGCTTTAGTAGAAATGTTATAAGGAATTAAGTATAAATAGATTAATAGAATATTAAAGGGAAAAAATAAGGTTAGAATGTGTTAAGATAATTATAGGAGAGAAAACAGAGGAAGATGGAAAGGAATTGCTGAAACAATTAACAGAAGTGGAATACAAAAAGGGAGGTGTGAGGAGGTCGTTGAAATAAGTGAATGAAATATAAGATATTGAAATTATTTGATGTGTTTTAAATCGCTTTTGTTTTGTTTTGTTAGTTTAATGTGTGTTAGTGTTATGTAGTGTCTTTGTATTGTATTGTATTGTCTATTCTTTTTTTTGTAGTGTTTAAATTGTTGGAAAAGCAATAAATATTATTTTTAAAAATAATAATAAAAAGAACCAGTGAAGGCGGTGAAGGTCCTGTGTGAGTGCCTGGAGGCAGTTGGAGGATGGATGGCGGCTAACAGATTGAGGTTGAATCCTGACAAGACAGAAGTACTGTTTTTGGGGGACAGGGAGCGGGTTGGTGTGGGGGATTCCCTGGTCTTGAATGGGGTAACTGTGCCCCTGAAGGACCAGGTGCGCAGCCTGGGAGTCATTTTGGACTCTCAGCTGTCCATGGAGGAGCAGGTTAACTCTGTGTCCAGGGCAGCTGTCTACCAGCTCCATCTGGTACGCAGGCTGAGACCCTACCTGCCCGCGAACTGTCTCGCCAGGGTGGTGCATGCTCTAGTTATCTCACGCTTGGACTACTGCAATGCGCTCTACGTGGGGCTACCTTTGAAGATGACCCGGAAACTGCAATTAATCCAGAATGCGGCAGCTAGACTGGTGACTGGGAGTGGCCGCCGGGACCACATAACACTGGTTGTGAGAGATCTGCATTGGCTCCCAGTACGTTTCTGAGCACGATTCAAAGTGTTGGTGCTGACCTTTAAAGCCCTAAACGGCCTCAGTCCTGTATACCTGAAGGAGTGTCTCCACCCCCATCGTTCAGCCCGGACACTGAGGTCCAGCTCCGAGGGCCTTCTGGCGGTTCCCTCATTGCGAGAAGTGAGGCTACAGGGAACCAGACAGAGGGCCTTCTCAGTAGTGGCGCCCGCCCTGTGGAACGCCCTCCCATCAGATGTTAAAGAGATAAATAATTACCTGACATTCAGAAGACATCTTAAGGCAGCCCTGTTCAGGGATGTTTTTAATATGTAACGCTGTACTGTTTTTAACACTGTTTGGGAGCTGCCCAGAGTGGCTGGGGAAACTCAGCCAGATGGGCGGGGTATAAATAATAAATTATTATTATTAATATTATTCCATAACACCTCAGCAGTGCCACAGGCTGATAGCATCCATGCCACGCCGCACTGAGGCAGTAATTGATGCAAAAAGGGCCCAAACCAAGTAGTGAGTACATATGCATGCTGCTACTTCTCAGAGGTCAAATATTGCTCTATTTGCAATCCTTGTTTTGCTGATGTCATTTCATATTCTAATTTTCTGAGATTGTTAATTTGGGGTTTTCATCAGCTGTGCGCCATAATATCACAATCATAACAAATAAAGGCTTGACATATCTCGCTTTGCATGTCATGAGTCTATCTCATATATTAGTTTCACCTTTTAAGTTGAATTACTTGAATAAATGAACTTTTCCACGATATTCTCATTTCCCGAGTTTCCCCTGTACACTAAGTAGAAGAGAAGCATTGCCACCCGACCCCACCCTCCCCCTCTTCCCCCTCTGTTCTTCCTAACCCAACACTGCATGCAACACTAATGTCTCACAACAAATGAAACTGATCTGTAGAAAACACAACTTGACAAAAGAGACAAGGCACGTTTTTTTTGTAAACTAAGAAATCTTCAATCATTTGTTTGTTTGTTTGTTTATTATTTAAAACACCAACAAGGAAAGGAGCAGGAAGGAGTTATCCAAGATGATCGTGGCCTTGGAGAGAAAGCGGATGGAGGGAAAGCTTTGAATCAACTAATTTGAGAATGCTGGTGGGACCTTCTTCACATCATGTTTACTCCGTTGCTGAAATTTGCAGGCAGCCGATGCTACAAGGACAAGTAGCCTGCAGGGCTGGGAAGCAGATTACACCAATTGTTGGAGGAGAACAACAGCATCTCTTACTATCACTCAGCATAGCAATATAGAGCTTCCAGGAACAGAGGCACTCTACCTCTGAAGCCCACAGCTAGAGGAGAAGCAGCAGGAGTGGGCTACTGCTTGTGAGTTTGGACTAGATGGGCTTTTCCTCTGATCCAGCAAAGTCACTTCCGCCTACAAAGGAGGTGGAGTTGCGGGCGCCTGGGGGAATCCCCGGCCGCGTCAGCCCCTGGACAGCCAATCACTGGCTCAGGGAGCGTGACCAGCCCTATTTATCGCCGCCTACCTCGTAGCAAATCGTCACAACTTTCTGGGTATTGGCGGTTAGTCATTGGTATTGGTATTGTTCTGTAGATGGAAGAGGGGAGGAAGCGCCATCACCTGCCCCGCATATTGAAGGGTAGTGGGGGGGGGGGGGAGGTTCCGAGTTGATGTGCATCAGCAGGACTCCCCCTACTGGTGGTCAACCCTTCCCGGACTTCAAGCGGACGGGCTGAAGCCGGATAGTCAGTTAGGACCAATGCCTAAGCCAATACCAATACCACTCATCACCTGTAACCAATAAAGTTGTGGCCATATTTAGCCCATTAACCTGAAATAATTGTGTCATGTGTCTTTATTTCCACTTGGGGGGGGGGGCGGGAACTCGCCACGCAATAGGGCTCTTTTTGTTTTTTTATGCACCCACAGACCCCAAACTGCTCTCCACAGGAACACAGTGGTGCATCTCATGTATGGGGGGGGGATTCCAACACTCCCCCCACCCCCAGCAAAGCAAAGATAAGGAAAGCATAAATGCCACCTTGAACTGCTTGGATGAAAAGTGGGCTATGAATCGGGCCTGCAACCTTGGTGCTATCTGCAGCTCCCTCTAACCAGCTGAGCTGCAATGAGATTTGAGGGAGAATGGGAAGGCGGGTGGGAAGAGAAGTTAAGCTGTTCAGGAAGGGGTTGAATCCCATGGGGATGCTGGCTGTGTGGGGGACCCCAAGCCCTCGCCCCAGAAGATTACAAAAAAGAAGCAGACGAAATCCTACTTACAGATTCACGATGCTGGCCATCTCTTCAGGTGAAATCCGCTCCTGTTTAAACTCAACTGCTTTAAAATGCTCACACAACACTAACTCTGAACCTTGCCTCTAACCCTATTGCTACTCCTCTCTGTCTAAAATATACAGGAAAATATGTGCACAAAATATACAGATGAAAATGAAATGATAAAGTGAAAGCATTTGTTGAAATACAGTAGAGAACTCACGCCTCCCGAGTTGAGGGAGGCCTTGCTTTGCATGCAGGAGATCCCAGGTTCAGTCCAGGATCTCCACCAGACAGGGCTGGGACTGTCCCCTGTTTGAAAACCCTGCAGCGCTGCTGCCAGTCAGTGTAGGCAGTGCTAGGCTAGATTGACTCTGTCAAGTGCAACTTCCTATGAATGCTCCTCTTATACGATTTCTCGAAACACAAGCAAGCTACCTTATCAACGAGTTGTGAGAGTTCATTCATGACTTTTAACAAACAGCAGAAACCATTTTATTATTTCTATGAGAGTACAGAAATCCTGAATATGAAAGGAAGGAAACTTCCTGCCTCTGCAATAAAGGCAGCTGCACTGCTAGGTGAGCTGTCCCGATGCCAACTGAAACAGACCCTCCAAAGATTCAAAGGTGAAAAGGGAATTTTGAGCATCTGAGCACAACTGGGCCGTCTTCTGCGTTAACGTGAAGTGCAGGAAGTGATTCCCTTGAGCAGGGGTAGGCAACCGAAGGCCCTGGGTCCGGATGCGGCCCAATCGTCTTATCATTCCGGCCCACGGAGAGTCTGGGAATCAATGTGTTTTTCCATGAGCAGAATGTGTCCTTTCATTTAAAATGCACCTCTGGGTTCTTGGTGGGGCATAGGAATTCGTTCATTTCCCCCAACCCAAAAAATATAGTCTGGCCCCCCAAATGCTGTGAGGGACGGTGGACCAGCCCATGGCTGAAAAAGGTTGCTGACCCCTGGCCTTGAGCCTCCTCAGGACTGGCGCAGGGGCCGTGCATTGCAGGGTGCCAGCCAAGGCCCCTGCCCCAGTACTGATTGCTGATTCTACTGAGTCCATCAGTATATTGTTGTGAAGTGACCTGGCATTTTAAATGAAGTGCAATATAGGCTTGTCTTACATCTTTAACAACAACAGCAACAGCACAGTAAATTGCACAGAAGAATTCCATGTTGCCTGTGGGAGCGGCTGGGTAGACCTCTTTGCAGCTGCATGATTCATGCATTTGATCTATAAGCAACTGGTCAATCTTCATAATTGGCTCTGGCTTCGTGTAGGAGATTGAACGCATTCTTCTATTTCTCAGCCCTGTATTCCACCCCCACCCCCTCCTCCTATGCTCAGAGTGAAATGTTTATGAGTCCTGCAGATCTAGTCTCAGAAGTCAAACCTCTACCCCAAAGACGGGGGAGCCTGTGACCTTCTAGAGCATACATTTCTTTGGACTGCTATATGCTGAAGTGAACAAATGTTTTGTCTGAAACCCTTGAGAGCTTCTGTGGGCCGCCCTAGAGAACACTGGGCTAAAGGGATCATGGGGATGACTTGTTCCACAACAGCAGATGGCATGCAGAAATTTAAACTGTAGCAAAGGGATGTAAACTGTCTAGCTAGCTAGCTATGTCTTGCTGAAAGTGCATGCACTCCTCTTAGCCAAAGCCCCAATAATTGCAAGCGTGGAGCCACACAAACAGGCCTGATCTCGACACTGTCTTGGGGGAAACTCCCGATGCTGGAAAATTCATGTGTTCAATTTCTGCACATTGAGACAGGAGCCAAAGAAAGCACACACAGAGTAGGGGGGCTCATAAAAAAGGTTTCTTTGGGAGGGGGTGGGTTGAGGTTTGCTCCGATGTGAAAGCTAAAGAGCAGCCTTTCACAGAGAAAGGAGCAGAGTAAGGCGGAAACTACTGGGACCCGTGCTTTCCAGGCACGCTGACGGGAGGGATGAGTCCAGCATTGCATTGTTGGGTCGTATTTTCAGTGACAACTATTTATGACAGAGGTTTACAGAAAATTGATCTAAAACCTCTGCTTGTAAGAGGCTATGGGCATTTGAAGAAGCCCATCATAATCTTTACATGAAATGTATCTTTAGAACACCGGTGGCGTCATGTCCCCATTTGTTGCCTTAGTTTCTCCATCAATGCACCACCCACAATTTGCCATCATATTGGCATCAGGTGTTTTCCAGGCCAGTGAATGTCAGCAACCCCTTCTTCTAAAGCTGCTTCCCCAGTTTCATCCCAAATAGAAAGAAATGCCATTTGGTAGCCCATTGAGAAGCTTTGGGAAGCAATGAAATACATTTCTGAAAGTTATTTATGGATGCACAAGGTCACCACAACTTTGCTTAAGGTGAATGGAAAGGAACATTTCCCCAGGCGGCACACCACTGTCCCTGAATCTCGTCCGCTGCTTGGTCATTTCAACAGATTGTGTGTCTTAGTAAGATTTTGTACATTTCAGAAAGCTTTCCCTTGCCTACAAATGAAGTGCATGATTTTTCAAAAACTTATTAATGCCCCGTGCTTTTACTTCTGGTGTGGTAAAAAATTGCAGACTCTGGCTATCATTTGAAGCAGTGTAAGACGCTGGTTTACGTTTCCCCTCACATTTGGTGACTAGGTAGGGATATGCAGTTTTGTGTTTTGTTTTTTGAAGAGTTCCTAAGGAGTCCTGCTGCTTCCGAGTTTTATTTTGGGGGTTGTTGTTGTTGTTGTTTACAAAAAGGTAATCCAGTTGTAACCTTTTTCTAGGTACAATTCTGTACATTCTGGTACTACCTGTTCACTCATGGTCCCTCCAAATCCCTTTGTTTCTTTTAGCAACGTGTCCTTGTGTATCTGCTACCTTTGCTTACAGAATTTCTCCTGAGGGGTGCTTTGAACATGTCCCGTAATACATGTGGATAAAAGGAATCGCCTTTGTTAATTTCAAAAGCCATTTTATTTCTTCCATGATTTTCCTCTGTTGCTAATTTATTTTGTAAAAGCAAGTGGGGTTTAGTCACCAGAGAGGTGGATTCTGTGGTTTTGCTCAATAGGTCATGGTCATTTCAAGAGCCATAGGGCCTGAGATGGTTCCAGCTCTAACTTACGTGTAAGATTAGGAGTCCAAGAATGTGGAATCAGTACTGCAGAAGGTCAGTTCTGACATACTTCCCCCCTAAATAGTGGGTGAAGTCCTTTTGGAAAGGACTCAAAGCTTTCAAAGTGTCAAGTTTTGCTGTACTGAAGGACTGTCCATATCTAATCTATTAGAACATTGAACCCTCCTCCCCACTCCAGGAATTTTGCTATCCAGTTGCTCATCTCATTTCCATGGAGGACATTCCAAGAAAGAAAAGAGGGTTTGTATTTGGATAATAAAAGTTTCCTGTCGAGTAGATTTATATATTTTAGAGAAGGTAAGCAACTTAAAATGACCACAGACCCAGTAAAACTCATTACAAAGAGAAGAGAAACAACATTTAAAAGCAGATACAAATAATGAGGCATTATTCTTTTCTCGAGAAGCCAGCAAAATTTCATTTTTCCTGTTTTGTTTTAAGCATGCTTTTTATTCAAGTTTTTAACAAACAACAAGGTGGTAAGCTGCTGAATATAGGCAGACCATCATTTCTCAAGGGCCATTCCAAATGTGTACAATTGATGGCCTCCAAGTAAGCTGCACCCTGTGAGTTCAGAGGTCCACTGGTGCCATTGTCCCTGTTAGCATTTTGAAAGAAAGGGCGCCAAGATTTCATCAAGCTGTCTGCCTTGATGAGACTTGCAGTGAGGATCCCTTTGATAAGCCATCCGCAATGCATAAAGGAGGGCAGGTGGCTTGGTGAGCAGGGAAAGTCTTTCAAAGATTTGGACCAGCGATGTGCCTTTGCTTCGGGCAAAGGGTGATGGTGGATGGATCCTCGCTACCTAACTCAGCACTGTCTGTACTGATTGGCAGTGGCTCTACAAGGTTCCAGGCAGGTGATGTTTTCAGTTTCACCTGGAGATGCTGGAGACTGTTCTGGGACCTGCATCACCAGCGAGCTCTGGTCCTCCCTTAAGGAGTTAGGCGGCTCAATGGGCTGACTCTGTGGAAGGCACCATGCTATTCCCCTTTAAATTAGCCATTTCGACAGAAAACACGAGAACTGGAATTTTGGGCTTGAATGGATTTTTGGATCGCCTGCATGCCAAGCACATACTTCTCCCACGGGCCAGCACCCTTCCTCAGTGACTGAGCTCTCATTGCACACAGCCATCCAGCAAGCAAAAAAATGTTCTTGTTAGAAGGGCAGAGTGGGGAGCAAGAGATTCAGGGGCCGGTTTTAGACCCACAGTGCTCGGGTTTATTCTGTTGCCTGCTTGACATTGTGCCTCCTTCCCCCCTACCTTTTATTCCTATGAAAGTTTCACAATGTCGCTGCTTGGGATTCTGGATAATCTATGGTGTTTTTCTTTTCAGATTTTTAAATTAATTTTCCAAAAAATATTTGAGACAAGCAAACAAACAAACATCCTAATTGTAATTAAACCAATCTTGATAACATTGTTAAGTGACTTCCTCAAATCCCCCTGGTTGAATTTCATTGTATTTCATTTTAACAGTTTTCCAAAATCAATCTTCTCAAAAAAAATATAAAAAATTAACTTGATCACTTCACATCTTTCATTCTTTCTAATCTAGCTTGAAACATCTCAATTCCTATCCTTACATATTTAAATCCTAAGCCTATCTCATCTTTGCAAGCTTTTCCAGTTAGGTTATCTTGACATATTCAGCTAAAGAATCTTTGAATTTTGTCCATTCTTCCTGGTACTCCTCCTCCTTCTGGTCGCGGACTCTTCCCGTCAGGTGGGCTAGCCCCGGGATTCTGGAGAATCTATGTGACTAGATGCTTGTAATGTATGCCAGGCAATCTGGCACAAGTGGGTAGGGTTGCCATCCGCCGGGATTTGGCCGTTGGAAACAAGTGTCCATGCGGGAAACGCTTGAATGTCCAGGAAAATCCAAAGGTATAGCAATTCTACACGTGGGGAGTAGGGACGCAAGCGCAAATCAGAATAAAGCAAAGGCTGGGAAAGTTCAAACAGAAACACACACACTATTCCTCAAGATTTGTCTTTAAGACACAGGATCATAGAATTGTGGAGTTGGAAGGGACACCGAGGACCATCTAGTTCCCTTATTCCCAATCAGGGGTCCGTGGCCCCATCCCTTGCCTCCCTCCAACTAATTTCCTCTCATTTTGGCATGGCAATAGCATACATTTTATGGGCGGTCTTGTTGTTTTTAGTATACCTAAAATCCTTTGCTTATTACCCCACATTTTGAACCCGCAGCCCTGAGATTAAGAGTGCCACGCTCTACCAACTGAGCCACCCCACTGTAATGATCCCACACCTCCCCTCTTGACGAAGCTGCCTGCAAAGCTGATCTGCCGAGGAAATGTCCTTCTGCAGGCATGGTTTCAATCCAAACAGCAAATACTAGTGGTCAACTCCAAAAGTGCGGTCAACAAACCCTGCTTGCCAAAGAACAATTGAACGCACCCCTGAAGCTCCTTTGCAGCCATGTCTTTACCTTGACACCACGTATGATGCTAGATGTGGGGCCTGCGGGCCTGTCAAGGTTCCCCACCTCTGCTCTATCTAGCCAGGCTGATGTTTTCAAATGGGGGTCAAAGCTGTGAAGCTGTTTGGATGCATGACTGGACTTGACTGTGGGCATTTCATTGTGCTGTGTCCCAGAGCCTTAAGGATGGGGTGGCCTAGGAACCTAAGCCACCAGGTATATAAAAGTGAGGTCCACTCCAGCCAAGAGCGAAAGAAAACCACCAAGCAGCCCTGCTCCCCAACAATGCCCCCCAAAGAGGATACGGATTGTCTCGGGAATGCTGGTGTCCAGGCACTCAGTTATCTCCTGCAGCTCGTCCTGCGTCCCCGGGGTCCGGAAGAGGTCCTCCTGAAGCAGAGTATCACCCATGCGTTCGGAAGGGATGAGGTACATCCTGGATAGCATGCAGAACAATCCAGCCCTGGGGTTCATAATGTGAGGTCGAGGAATGCCACAATGGAGAGAAGCCCATCACCAAGAGAGCTGGCACAAGGGGTCAGGAAAATGGCGACGGAGGTAGCAGCCTAGCCAGAACCTCCCGTCTTCAATTAAGCTTTTAATTAGGTTTTAGCCATCTTCTGACCCTATGTTTATATTTTTAGTCGTTACTTTTTCCCCCCTCTGCTTTTAGCCCAATGGTTTATTGTTTTATTGTTTTATTATCTACTGTTTTATGGCTCAACTTGACTTAGCGTAACAAGGAACGCTAAAGAAGATAGATTGCAGTCTTTGCATCTAACACACAGCTTTCATCCATTGAAGGGAGGCACGAACACGCTGTATCGTCAAGGCTGAGGTAAATTATTCCCCTTTCCAAAAATATTTCCGCGGTGAGCATTGAAAGCCTTAAAGCTGAAAACTAAAGACGGAAAAGGGAGCAGAAACCCTAGAGGCCCACCGAGATAAGGGGCAAGCATGAAACCTTGCTTGTAAAACAACCCTCCCTTTCGAAGGTGGGAAACTGGAAGATAAACATAATCCGTCTTGTGAGCGAAACAAGTGAAGCCAAAAAACCCAGGACTAAGAGACTCCAGCAAACTGCTCCCAATTACCGTATTTTTCGCTCTATAACACGCACCCGATCATAACACGCATGTAGTTTTTAGAGGAGGAAAATCCGTAGGCATGCCACCCATAGGCATTTCCTCCATAACACGCACAGACATTTCCCCTTGCCTTCTAGGAGGAAAAAAGTGAGTGTTATGGTGCAATAAATACGGTACCTTTTTCCACGCTCAATATGGTCCTTACAAGAAAGAACTATATGGACCTGGGAATTGCACCAATATCACCTCAGGGGGAGTGGGAGCCCCAAAGGAAGCAAAGTAAAATCACCAATTACTTCCCCCATAAAGAAGGGAGTAAGAATCCACAGCATGAGAGCACCCCAAAAGAAATTGCCCCTACTATGCTGGATTGGTTATTACAACGCAAAGACTTACAAACTGAGCTTGAAAGACCAAATTATTCCATGAGCTGGGCGCAGGAACTGGACCTAGCTGAGAACGCCCTGATGACCAATTCCCCCAACCCCAATAACCTCGAGCACCAAAAATCAACCCAGAATCTCAGGGGAAACCAGCAAGACCCTCAGCCCACAGCGATTGCCAACAGCATAGAAGAGAGGGGTGACCAGTTACACGATCAAATAGATCAGATACGCACAGACCTCTACAACATAAAAAACTTCCTAGCAGTAACAAATGGCCTACTCCTGACGCTTGTGGAGAATTTCAAACAAGTAAAAAGAGCCACAGATCAGTCCTTGGACTCAGAGGATAGAATCCACTTACCACCCAAAAAGAACTCACGCAAAAGAAAATTGGAACCCAAGATGAAGAAAACTAAAAACATCAAAAAATTTAAGCCGTCCAAAAAAACCCAACACATCAGTAAAAAACAGTGGCAGAAACTCTTCAACTTATTATCATCACCTCCTATATCCACAAAAAAAATCAAAGCTCAAGGCACCAAAGAGTTCGACAAGGGAGACTCGCCAAAGACCAAACCCCTCCCCATATGTGAAAATAATTCCCCAAGTACATTCAAAGAAATAAGCCCCCCCCAGCTGTTCTCCCCCTGTGTTCGCCCAGCCTGACAAAAGCAACCAAGCTACAGCTGGATGTTCCTGTCTTGAATCCACCCAGGACCCCTGTAGCAACTGCAAACAGAAGTAAGCCGGGGATCTCCAATATAGACGGGAACCCGCGGGAACTCCAAGCCCGCAGTAGAAAGAAAGAATGGATCCTGGTCCTAAGCCTGGAAAAGATGGTATTCACGAACTATCCAAAACCACTGGGTCCTCGCACAGGGACAGACCGCGTGAGGCACCTGCTGACTATTATAAACAACATTCTACCTGGGGCAGTTAAAGCAACTGACATAGACAGTATTGACTACCTATATCAAGATGGACATTCAGTCTGTGCCTTGATTACTTTCACAGATCATAATCTGGTCAACTTCATCTTTAGAACAAGAAATCTATTTTTAAAGAAAGGAATAGATTTATTAAGAATCTTTGAAAACAGAGCCCCGCTAACCTCCCTACTGGCGGCCAAGGGGGTAGGGAGACCAGGAACAGAGGTACAAAACGATAGAGTGCACATGCAACAAAACCAGCAAAACCAGAGCCTAGTGCATCAGCAGGAAAACATAGCTCCTACTGAGACTCAACTTCATTTGAACGACAGAGAGGACTCTTTTTCCATAGAAGAACATGCCCTAATAAATCGGTTCTGGTCACTGCAGATGCCAGCCCAAAAGGAAATCTTGGTCAGACTGGACATCCTGAGAAGCAGACTGACCAAAAAGGAGGTCCATGTTGAGACTACGGAAGGCTCACACATACGGCCTATATCCCCCAAGTGCCTAGTGGACAAGAGGACGGTGGGAGGCGCCTTTAAATGTGTAGATTCGGAAGACCAGTCGCAGCCCCCGCTGGTGTATGGTAAGGCAAAACCAAAACAGACTGTCACATCCCCGAGTACCTGGTTCAACTATCAAAAACTCTCCCCAAATGAATTAGCAACTCCGCCAAGTCCAAACCACCCCCTAAAGTCCCCAAGAGCTATGGATAATCATTCCCTTATGCAGCAGATGCCTATTGACAAACTTAATGGGAGTGGTTTTTTTTAGATGTAAAGGGGTCACTGGACACCGTGGACCCAACAAATCTACACCATGGAGGGACAGAGAATTAAAGCTGCTGTCCTGGAACATTGCAGGATGGCGCGCTAAGAAAAACAATCAACAACTTGCAATGTTCCTTAAGCGATTCGATATCATCCTCCTGCAGGAGACCTGGCACAGCGACCCCATTCTGTTCAATGGGTATTCTTGTCACTCCCTATTTGCTACTCCATCTGTGAGGGGAGGTAGGCCTAGTGGAGGTTTAGCTAGCCTTATCTCCACAGAGCTTGAACATTCCTTAAAAGCCCTCCCAAACTGCAATTCACTCGCCACGGCAGTCCTACTCAAATTTAAGAGAGATGCACTGGTAGTGGTCAATGTCTATCTGCCCCCCTGCCAAAAAAAATCTATAGTGAAAGCTAACTGGGCAGAGTTAGAGGCATTTCTAGAGTCCATAGAATCTTCCCACCCTTCTACACCGATTATAATTGGGGGGGATTTCAACGCCCGTATGGGAATTGATGACAACAATCTTTATAGCCAATATAATCAGATTCAGGACCCTGAAAGGCCAACCGAAGCAGGCGTTTCACGACTTTCTAAAGACAATAAATGCAACTTCTCAGGGCTATGTCTAGCCCAGGTCGCAAAAAGAAGGGAGCTGATGATAATAAACGGTAGTAAGGAAGAGGATCGCCCAGGGGAGTATACCCATTTTTCAAAGATGGGAGGAAGTGTGATAGACTATATTCTGATATCAAGATTCGCCTATAACTCTGTGTCAAAGTTTCAAGTGGGACATAACACCGAAAGTGACCATCTCCCACTAATTCTAGCGCTCAATGGCCCATCGTTTAACAAACCCACGGCTAACCTTTACTACACCCCCATCGTTAACCTGGGATCACCGGCCCCCAGAAGAATTAAATGGACCCCTATGCTCAATACAGAGCTAACTCATCTCCTCCATTCGGAAGACGTGAAGACCATCTACACAGCCATTGTATCAGCTAATACCGGGGGAAAGGCCATGGACTCGTTCAACGAGTTATTAGCAAGACTAAAGACCTTTCTAACAACTGAGATACTTAATTCTGTTACAAAGCGGGCAAAGGATCAAGAGAGATGGTTTGATTTGGAGTGCAGACAAGCAAGGAAATGTCTGAGATCAACCTACCGGAACTACAGAAACACCGGAGCACCCTTGCTATTTATGGCTTACATCGATTTAAGACGAAACTATAAACAGCTATTAAAGGCAAAAAAACAAAAAGCTGAGAGATTGGCCTGGTGTAACTTAGTGAAGGCCTCGAATGAGAAAGATTCAACCTCCTTCTGGCGTACCATTAGGGGGCTCCTGGGCCAAGAGCGGATTGGTCCCACATGCACTGTAGAACCCCAGGAGTGGATGAAATATTTCCAAACCCTCTTCTTCGACGACAAAGCTCAGCACAATGATCCAAGTGCCTACTCCGAGAACTTACCATATTGGCCTCCTGTCTCCATAGAGGAGGTGGGGAACCTAATTGCCCAACTGAAAAACAACAAAGCCCCGGGCATAGACCACATTCCAGCAGAGCTCATGAAGAACAATATCAGTTGGTGGGCTCCTTTAATGGCGTCAATATTCACATACATCGATTCAACAGGCATAATCCCTGGCTGCTGGACAGAGGCAGTAATCATTCCAATCTATAAAAAGGGTCCTATGGCAGATCCAGCGAGCTATAGACCCATTAGCCTCCTTACTATCCCCAGCAAATTGTATGCCAAACACCTCCACATCAAACTAATTGACTGGATGGAAACGGAGGCAGTTCTGGCAGAGGAGCAAGCCGGCTTCAGACAGGGCAGAACAACAATAGACCATTGTTTCGTATTAGCACATCTCATTGATAAATAACGCCAATAAAACACGTGGGATTCTATACGCAGCATTTATTGACCTGAAGGCGGCCTTTGACTCGATCTCACGAGTCAAACTTTGGGCTAAACTCAATGTTACCAACATTGATAAAAGATTACTAGTCTTGATAAAAAGCCTCTATAAAGACTCCAAGTTATATGTAAGAACCTCAGTAAATGGGCAACTAATTGGCCCTGTATCAGCCACCAAAGGAGTCAAGCAGGGCTGTATTTTAGCCCCGGCCTTATTCAACTTATATATAAATGACATGGTCAAATACCTAACATCCCCGGAGTTTCATGCCCCTAAACTGGCCGAAAAACCAATTTCAGTACTCCTCTATGCGGACGACGCGGTTCTCTTATCACGAGCTAGAGTAGGCCTCAAAAGGCTACTAAGAGAATTCTCAGCCTACTGCAGGAGAGATCAATTGGTGGTTAATCACCAAAAAACCAAAGTCATGGTCTTCGCTAGGAGACACAGACATCATAGATGGGAGATGGACAATCAGCCAATAGAACAGGTCAAAATTTTCAAATACCTAGGAGTGGTTTTCCAGTCAACAGGGGCCTGGGAGGCCCATCATAAATATGCTAGGGAAAAAGCATCTCAAAGCGCCAAAATACTGTCTCGCTTTTACTTTACGAAAGGGGGCAGACATATCCCAGCAATTACTCTACGGGGCCCAAATCTGGACGGGAAATCATTGCCGCACATTTGAAACTGTCCAGTCTAAATTCTTAAGACAGATTCTAGACGTTCCACCATGCACACCAAATGCGGCCCTACGGCTGGAGACTGGCCTCCTCTCCGTCGAAACCCGAACCTGGTTAAGAACATTTAACTATTGGCTTCGCTTAAATTTAAACCCATCCGGACTACTACCTCTAGTAGCACGAGATGCACATAGAAGTCAGTGGTCCAAAGTACTGCATCAAAAACTACTTATATGTGGCCTCCAAGCACAGCATCTCCTGAAAATGGGTCTCCCCAAGGCAAAAACTATTATTGATCAGCGCATGAAGGATATTGAGCAGCAAAATAATCTGGCCTATATTAAGAAATTTAGTGCTTGGTACGCTTATCTGCCCCCCTCCCACTTTGATTTTCGGGCACCTTATTTGTCTACCTTAACCATTCCAAAACTCGGACGGGCCTTTACACTGGCCAGACTAAATATGTTACCCTCGGCTGTTCTTGAGGGTAGATATCAAGGAACTCCATTCGAGAACTGGCTCTGTCCCTGTGGAGCTGGCTGCGTGGAGACTGTGTCACACGTGCTCTTGTCTTGCTCCCTATATAAAGATCTCAGGGACGAGACCATCGCGCCACTCCTGTCTGCCATCCCGGGCCACTTTTGCGAGGCCAAGCTGTTCTCACTCCTGGCCGACCAGAACGGCTCGACAACAGAGAAGGTTGCCAGATTTGTCGAGAGAGCAATGAGACTGAGAACTGCTACCTGAGTGACATTAGCGTCGTCGCCCAGATTCCTCTCCTAGGATCTTACTATTATTATCGTTATGTTTTGTTACTATTATTTTGTCACCCCCTAAAATGTATTTTATATAATTGACTTTTTAGTTTTATTCTTTGTGTGTCGTATTGTTGTTTTATTGCTATGGCCGATGGCTGACGCAAATAAAGATTAATTCAATTTGAGCTGGCACAAGGGCTGAGAATTGTATCCCGCCTGCTTTCCACAGTAGCATTCCTACTCCCCTTCTCATGCTTTGGGGCAATGGGAGAGTGAAATCATTCCTCGCTTCTTCTAGTGGCGAGGCTCAGAGAGCCGCTTTGCTAGGGAGAGGCAGACAATGGTTGGGAACACTTGGGTTCTTCTGAGCCGCTCTAAGGAAGACCATATGCTGGATGTCCAACCCGCTGCCGCTCCACCAAGGTGCCACTATACTCACAGCAGGAGTTTGTAAGAGCGAGTCGGTAGCTAAGATATAAATCAATTGGGATGTTTGGAACCTGCACACCCCAAAACTGGTACTGGATTCCAGCCCACACCCATCCTTTCAATGGTATCTTCCCCCTCAGCTCACCTGGTGGCAGGCATTCTTGAAGAGGTGGTCCACCAAAAGCCAGATCTCCTTGGCCGCTCAGTGGAGTCATTACCATCCTGGGGTACGATATCCAGAAACTGCTTCTCCTGGAGGTCCAATGACAAGCGGGACTGGCACGAGAGCCTGACAGAATGTGTGCCTGTATGCATTCTTTCCTTGCTCCAGCTGGGTGGACAAGTCTTGCCCTCTGAGGCCACAACTAGGGCTGGGCGATAGCTGGCTTTCAACACGGTGATATATCACTAGCTAAACATTGCAATACACCAATATAGCACGATGTCTGAAATAAGGTGGAGCTATGTAGAGGCATTGGCTGGCTTCACGATTTCCCCCGCATTGTGATTTTTGCTGCCCCCTGCAGGAGGGCAGGGGAAAGCTGAACCGGCAGAGTCCACTGGGGCTGCAGGAATCTCGAGAAGCATTGTCTGGCTTCACAGTTTCCCCCCACATGGTGTTTTTTGCATAGTACACACACACATCATGATTCACAATATATTGCCAGGTCAGAAATTATGAAACCAGTCTCACTATCTAGACTTCAAGCTGATTTGAAAATATATCTATATTGACATATCGCCTGGCCCTAGCCACAGCAAGCATCTCAAGGGGGAAAACAAAAAACAAATTGCTTGCACCCCAAATCCAAGCTCCCCCTCCCCTATTAATATGCAGCTAGTAATCCTTCCACTCCGGATGTGCAGTTCACACAAAAGCTTACTAAATATGCAGCTGTGGACATGGGGTTTGGCTAGAGAGCCAGTGTGGTGTAGTGGTTAAGAGCAGTAGTCTCGTAATCTGGGGAACCGGGTTCGTGTCTTCGCTCCTCCACATGCAGCTGCTGGGTGTGTGGGAATGTTCTGGGGTGCAGGAGAGGATATATTGACTAATTATATCCTTATCCAACTTGTGCTAACAAGTTTCCAAAATATCAGCAGAGTTTGTCCATTAAACTTTAATTAGTTTAATGTTAAGTAAACGTCCAGTGCGCTTCCAACGCCATAAATCTTATCTCAGCAGAGAATTTCGTGCAGCGGTTGAAGAAGGCAGGAGAGTCAGTACCTTTCAATGAAGAATCCTGGAGCAAGCACTTTGGAACTCAGGAAAAAACTTTATTTACAAAAGAAAAACCCTGGCGATAAAGCACACATGCTTTTATCTCCGGCATAAAGAAAACTTTACTCTAAACTTAACTCATGCTAGCAAACACGCCCATGGCCACAAACTGAGTCTGCGAGTCAGGGACTTCTGGAGGCGGTGCCATCGCAATGGCGGATTCCCTCTAGTCTGGAGGGAATTGGTCCTCGGAAATCGGGTCTTGCCGCTACGGCGAAGCGGGGACCCCATCGAAAACTACAGGTGGGTGAAGCCTGTGACCGTGGGACTCGGCGGGCACCTTCAGCGCTCTCCCAATTTGCAAGGGAACCCTGCAAGGGGCTCCGGAGGAAAACGGGGGTTTGACGCGGTGCTGAGAGTTGATCGCTACTTCTGTGGAGTGAAGCCGCGCAGCTGTTGCAGAAGAGCGCTGACCTTTTTTCCTGGGACAATTCGGCTATTAAACAACAACCTGTGAGTAGGTCAAGCTTTAAGATTCAAAGTTAAAAGAAAAAGAAGGTGTAAACAGGAAGTCCACCTTCCGTTTTGTATATAGATCAAAGCAAAGACTGACTAAGCTAAGACCGGGAGAGGTGCGCTAAAAGTCTCAAGCCCAAACATCAAATAATAAAGAACTCCCTCCCTGAATTGAGAGGGGAGGGAAGAAGGGAAAGTATTTTCTGTTTGTTAAAAATAAGAGAGGAAGGAAAAGAAGGAAGGGATATAAGACCACCACTCAATCCCTGGGAACGGATTGCCAAGATTAATAGAACGGTCGTTCTGAGAACCGCACTATTTATGGACAATGTAACTTCTTGGACAGCCAACTCTGCATGTGAGATACTTTGGACTAGAAATTGTTATTAACTTTGCTGTAGGGGGCCTCTTGAAGAGCTGGGAAGTTACTTTATTGCACTATTTCTGACTGTTACTGTGTCCCCCTAGAGGCTCACTGAAATTGTTACAATTGGTTGGGGAATTTTCCACTTCTAACTAGCTAGGGAATTTTCCACTGTAAAACAAGCTTGACTGTGGGAGCGACCTTGACTCGTTGATAAAGTGTTATGGAGGAAAAGACAAGAAGATCGGGCAAAGTTAGAATCCAACAGACCAGCGCAGCACTGCAACAGCGCAGAGCATCTGCATCTGGCCCTCCTGTTCCACAAGGGGAAGACCCGGCACAAGCGGGGGTAAAAGGTATGACATCGGAAGAAGGATTTACTTCAGTTTTAAGTAAAATTTATGAAACCTTAGATAAATTAAGCAAACAAGTTACTGAAGCGACAAATAAAATTGACCAGAACACCATAAGCATTAACAATTTGGGGCAGAAGGTAAATTCAAATACAGAATCTATTGAAAAATTGCTGCAAGAATCTGCATTAAATCAAAAGACAGCTGAGGAAGCAAAAGAAAAAGCAGTGGCTGCAGAGGAAAAGATAACACCGATATGTAAACAGCTTGGAGACCACCAGTCACAGCTTGGGACCCACCAGGCACTTTTGTCTATGATTGAATTGAAGGAGAAACAGACCAATTTGAGGGTCAGGGTGGTACCTGAACTTGAGAAAGACAATCTAAGTGACTTTTTGACACAGGAATTTGCAGACTTTTGGAAACTGGATGACAAGCAAGACTTTAAGATAGTAAAAGCTTTTAGACTTGGAAGAGGAGGGAGAAAGAACAGGGTGAGAGACTGTTTGATCACCCTTCGATCAAAAGAGGAGAGAGATAAAATATTGAGCCTGCATTACCAGAATACTTTGATAATACATGAATCAAGAGTGGAGATATTTAAGGGTATTCCGAAACATCTTTTGGACCTTAGGTCTAACTACGGGGATTTGGTGACACTGTTGAAAGGTAATAGAACCATCTTTAGGTGGGAATTCCCCCAAGGCCTATCTTTTACCTTTAAAGGTAAAAAGTTTAAAATAAGATCAGTGGAAGAGAAAGAAAAATTTCTGAGAGATCACGAAGAAGACCTGCAAAAAGGAGTGCAAGAAGATCCAAGGGCCTTACGACCAGGAACATCAGACAAAGTACCACCACCCTTGGGATTGGACAAGTTACAGAAAGTGATACCACCGTCAGAACAAGAGGAGTTACTGGGAGCAGTTGGAGGAAAATAATTTAAATACACCATGTCTCTGCAACTACTAAGCTGGAACATTCATGGACTTAATTCCCCGGAGAAAAGGAAGAAAGTTTTTTATTTATTGAAAAAGGAACAATTGGACTTAATTTGCCTACAGGAAACACATGTGATAAGGCTACACAGGAAAATATTGATCAATAAGAGACTGGGCCAAGAATTTATTTCATTGGACAAGGTTAAAAAGCGAGGAGTAGTTATCTATGCAAAAGAGAGCCTATCACCGAAATTTGTTTTTAAAGATGATCAAGGAAGATTTAAAGCAGTTGAAATTAAAACACAAGGAGAAAAATTTCTGATCGTAGGAGTATATGCACCGAATGAGGGGAAATCTGAATTCTATAAGAAGTTGCATGAGACTTTGTTGGACTATATGGACTACAACATTATTTTGATGGGAGATATGAATGGAGTGGTATCGACAAACATGGATAAGTCGCAGAGACAGGTAGTCACTAAGGATGGTAGACTACCAAAAACTTTTTTTGAATTGACTGACAATATGGATTTGATTGATATTTGGAGAATTAGGAATCCCTTGGGTAGAGAGGGAACCTTCTTTTCTGAAGCCCAAAAGACATGGACAAGAATTGACCAAATCTGGATAACTAGAGGAATGGCACCCAAGACTCGAAAGGTAGAGATTTGCCCTAAGACGTGCTCCGACCATAATGCCGTGAAAATGGAGATGAAACTAACACCAACCGGTTCCTTCAGATGGAGGATGAATGACACCTTGTTTAGAGATCAAGAGGTTATTAAGAAGGCCCAAAAAACCTTGAGAGAATATTTTGAGATAAATTTGAACACTACCGTGGAAAAAAGAGTAATCTGGGACACAAGTAAAGCAGTTATGAGGGGGTTTCTGATTCAAAGAATTCATTAAAGAAGAGAGCTCAAAATGAGAAAAAAGAAAAAAAAATGGAAAAAATTAAAGAGGGCAAGAAGAAACTGAGAGTGAAACCCAATTCACAAGAGATTCTGAGAGAAATAAAGCTACATCAAGTGCAATATATGAAGATGATGAATCAGGAAATTGAATGGAAAATTAAACAAATGAGACAAAGGACTTTTGAATCGGCAAATAAATGTGGGAAACTGCTAGCTTGGCAGATGAAAAAAAAGACATAAGTTAAACACTATTGCTAATTTAGAGGTGGATGGAAAGAACATTCAGAATCCAGTGGAAATTAGAAAATGTTTCCAGAGGTATTTTAAACAATTATATACACAAGGGCCCCAGAAAGAATCTGACATAGACCAGTTTTTGAAAACAAATGGATTGCAAAATATTTCTCAAGAAAATAAGATAATGTTGAACTATAAAATTACGGAACAGGAGGTAGAAGGTGCCATTCAGAATATGCAGTTGGGAAAATCTCCAGGGCCGGATGGCTTAACCTCAAAATACTATAGAACTTTGAAGGACTGGATAATTCAACCACTAAAGGAGGTTTGCAATGAAATTTTGGAGGGGGAAAAAGCGCCAGAGTCGTGGCAAGAAGCATATATTACACTTATACCAAAAACGGAGTCTGAAAAGACACAACTTAAGAACTATCGACCCATATCCCTGTTAAATGTGGATTACAAAATATTTGCTGACATTTTGGCTAAAAGGCTAAAAAAAAGTACTAGGGGAAGAGATACATAAGAATCAAGCTGGCTTTCTCCCAGGCAGACACTTGTCTGACAATATGAGGAATATAATTAACATTTTGGAGAAGTTGCAAGAGGACATTAACACCAAAGCAGTTTTAATCTTTGTGGACGCTGAGAAAGCCTTTGATAATATTTCTTGGAGTTTTATGAAGAAAAATCTTCAGGGGATGGGGGTCGGTCAAGGGTTTGAAAATGGTATAAGTGCAATTTATTCAGAACAAAAGGCTAAATTAATAGTTAACAATGTGGTGACAGAGGAATTTAAGATAGAGAAAGGGACACGACAAGGCTGTCCGATTTCCCCACTACTCTTTATTTCAGTCCTGGAGGTTCTGTTAAATATGATTAGAAGGGACCATCTGATTAAGGGTATAAAGGTTGGAGCCAAACAATATAAATTGAAAGCCTTTGCAGATGATTTAGTATTGACATTACAGGAGCCAGAACCTAGTACTAAAAGAGTATTAGAACTGATCCAAGAATTTGGTCATGTGGCAGGATTCAAGTTGAATAAGTTAAAAACTAAAGTCCTTGAGAAAAACTTAACAACGAATGAGAAAGAGAGGTTTCAGAATGAGACAGGCTTAACAGTGGTTAAGAAGGTGAAATACTTGGGGATTAATATGACAGCCAAAAATGGGAACTTATTTAAAGACAATTATGAAAAATGCTGGTCGGATGTTAAAAAGGATTTAGAAATATGGTCAAATCTGAAGCTTTCCTTGTTGGGTCGAATTGCTGCTATAAAGATGAATGTATTGCCAAGAATGTTGTTTTTGTTTCAGTCACTACAAATCTTAGACAAAATGGACTGTTTCAAGAAGTGGCAGAGAGACATTTCTAGATTCGTCTGGCAGGGCAAGAAGCCCAGAATAAAATTTAAAATACTAACTGATGCAAAAGAAAGAGGGGGATTTGCCCTGCCAGATTTTAAACTCTATTATGAATCAGCAGCTTTCTGCTGGTTGAAAGATTGGCTGCTTCTTGAGAACACAGACATTTTGGATTTAGAAGGTTTTAACAATGTTTTTGGGTGGCATGCATACTTGTGGTACGACAAGGTTAAAGCACATAAAGCATTTAAAAACCATATTGTCAGGAAAGCATTGTTTAATGTCTGGACAAGATATAAAGACTTGTTTGAAAACAAAACCCCAAGGTGGTTGTCACCGATGGAGGCAAAGGCCCAGAAAAAGCTCAATATGGAGGCCAAGTGGCTGAAATATTGGGAAATTTTGGAGCAGGAAGGAGATAAACTGAAATTGCAGAGAAACTAAAAGATAAAGTGCGAGACTGGCTTCATTATTATCAAATAAGAGATGCTTACAATTTAGACAAAAAAAATGGCTTCCAGGTGGAAAAATCAAAGTTGGAAACAGAACTGTTAGATCCTAAAACAAAGATACTTTCAAGAATGTATAACCTGCTGTTAAAATGGAACACTCAGGACGAGATGGTTAAATCTGCTATGATTAAATGGGCACAGGACGTTGGACATAACATCATGTTTGCTGACTGGGAACAGTTGTGGACCACAGGTATAAAATTTACGGCATGTAATGCCCTAAGAGAGAATATTATGAAAATGATTTATAGGTGGTACATGACACCAGTCAAGCTTGTAAAAATCTATCACTTGCTCGATAATAAATGTTGGAAATGTAAAGAAACTGAAGGTACATTCTTTCACCTTTGTTGGACGTGCCCAAGGATTAAGGCTTTCTGGGAAATGATCTATAATGAAATGAAAAAGGTATTTAAATACACTTTCTTGAAGAAACCAGAGGCCTTTCTTCTAGGCATTGTCAGCCAATTGGTGCCAAAGAAGGATAGAACTTTCTTTATGTACGCTACAACAGCAGCAAGAATACTTATTGCAAAGTATTGGAAGACACAAGATTTACCCACTCTGGAAGAATGGCAGATGAAGATGATGGACTATATGGAATTGGCAGAAATGACTGGCAGAATCCGAGACCAGGGAGAAGAAATGGTAGAAAACGACTGGAAGAAATTTAAAGATTATCTACAGAAATACTGTAAAATTAATGAATGTTAAAATGATGTTGGACTGAAAATAAGTGGTTTTGGTATTAAGGCTAATAAGAATATGTAAATATAGATAGTTATTTGGATGAAAATATATAGTCATAATAGGTTAAGAATATAGAGCAAAGATAAATGAAAGAGGGTAAGGATTTGCTGAAAGGACTTTGTAAACGGGAATACAAAAAGGGGAGGTGTGAGGAGGTCAAGGAAATAAGCAAATGAACTTAAAGATATTGAAAAATGGATTATTTTTTAAAAGATATTTTTCTTTGTATTACACTGTTTTTCTTCTTTTTTCTTTCTTTTTTCTTTTTAGCTCTCTTTTTTGGTAACTTTCTTGTTAGCTGTCGCTCTTTTTTTCTTTTTTTTCTTTTTTGTATGTGTAATTGTTGGTTTGATTATTTTTGGCTTTTGAGGAGACTTGTGTTTAGTGTAAAATCTCAATAAATATTTTATTTAAAAAAACAAAAAAAACAAACTGAGTCTGCGAGTCAGGTCAAGGGGGGGGGGAGAGAGAGAACACACGGGTGAACTGACTATTTATACAAACTAACTCACATTCCTGGATGCTTAATGACTTCCAGCTGCTCAGTGATTAGAGCGACTTGTTACCTCTTAACCCTTTAGTACCAACACCCCCTCTCGCTCGTAACACTGAGCTGTACCAACCTTAATTCAAATTTAAACCTGAACAGAAATATTTATGAGATTGCGGACTCAAAGCTTTTGTAAAACCGTCTGCGAGATTTTCTTTGCTTGGACAATACTTTAGTTCAATTAAACCTTGTTTTACACTTTGGCATACATTTTGATAACGGATATCCAAGTGTTTTGTGAGTGCCTTGAATTGACCTGATTTAGCTAGTTTAATACAAGGTTGATTGTCTTCCCACACTCTGATAGGTAGGGAACTGTTAGAGTAAATTCTGGGTGCGTGAAGGCACAGCCACCCAGCTCGTCGGACAGAGTCCGCGGGTCCTAGCGGAGAAGAAAGGAGCTCAGCCGGACACAGGAGCAAAATACAAAGATCCGAGTTTATTGCGCAACAGGTTCAAAATGGCATTGAACCCCGAGCATGGGGTGACATGAACTTTTAAAAGTTCCCTCCATAACCCAGAATACAGTGCGGGAAACGTCATGAATACATTATGGGAAGGTCATGTTTCGTAAATTACATCATGAATACATTAGAAACGTCATGAGTACATTATGGAGGGGGTGGGATTACATTCATTACCATTTCGGATGAGGGAGGGGGAATATGCGGAGGAGGAAATATACATAGATAAGCATTTATTGAGTACCGGTGGTGGCAAGACAATGGGTCAGAGATATGCATCGTCTGTCACCTAATATTGCCCAGAGGAAGGGTTGGTCGAAACGATCAGACAGGATTAGGAAGTTCCTGCGTACGTGATCCGCCGCTTCGGGGATTATGGAAGTAGGGGCAGCATCATGGAGTCCAGGGGGAACTGAGTTGAATGACACCGAGAGCAAGAAAATCGGAACTACGGCTGATTTTATATCAATTTCTAAAGATTTCTATTATTTCTAAACCCTTCCGTATCGTAGGGAGAAAGTAGAGGCAGGGTGGATACATTGTAACAAGGTTTTGACAAGCGGATACAGACTGGATACATTGTAACTGGATTTTGACAGTTTTACGAGGTTCTTGGTTTCGGATCCATTGTTCTCGCGGTGGGGGGCCGTCAGCAGCTTGTCAGGAATGAAATGAGGCGTGCAAGAGCTCCCTGAGCTAGCTGCTGCAGGGCGAATGCATGGCCGTGATTGGCTAAAGCGGAGCTCAGTATAGTGAATGGGAACACATTATGATGCGGTCTACTCACGTTAGGAATAGGGCGAGAGGAAGGCATAGAGAAGATCGGGGCTTATTTCGCCCGTATAGAGAAAGGAAAAGAGCCTTTTATTTGCAAGGCAGGGGTATAGTGTGGTGCTTGTGTAACGATGTGGGGGCTGGGGTTTCTAAGCAGAGTTGGGCACGGTCGAGGTCATCGCCTCGGGCCCGTTCAGAAAGTGATGGGGGGGAGATGCTTGCCCCCCCTTCTCCTTCCGTATCAGTCCCCCATTCGGAGATAGATTTGCATCAAAGTTCTGCAAGAACTTGCAAATCCTTTCTCCGCACCCTATACCCCTGTGATTTCATACTCCCCTTCTCCCAGGTGTCTCATTTGCACATATTCAGGGAAGACAGGAGCGTTGTGAGAGCGGGAATAGGCTCGAAAGGAAAGAGGAGTGGATTGAGCGGGGAAGCGGAGAAGAGAGCAGCAAGGAGAGACACAATGCATGGCACAACAGAGCACTGAGATGCAAAAGGCAACAGTAAGAATAGTGAGCAACATGACCTTGATCAGTTGTCGGAGCCACCCCAGCTTGGGCAGCCATCCCCACAAGTCGACGTCAGACAGTCCCTCGTGTTGTATCTCGTTTAGTCTACCTGCCAACTCGTGGATGTTATTCAAATGTCCAGTAATGTTTAAAGTTTGGTCAGTTACATACGTGCAGCACTCGGTACCTATTAAGGCGCACGTCCCTCCTTGGCTAGACAGCAGAAAGTCCGTAGCGATTCTCGTCTGTAAACTTAGCTGTCTCACCTCTGACAGTTCTGACATCAGGGAGTCCGTGATTTCAGTTGCCTCCTGCATGAATTTGAGGAGGATGTCAGTAAGTCGAAGGATGTCAACGTGGTTGGATCCAGCCCCGTAAGCAGGAAAGAGTGCTCGACCCACGGTTTCCCCGTTAGCAGCGACATCGGATAAGTCAGACAGCTGTTTTTCTTCTCTTTTATTTCTCTGCCTCCCAGGGGGTAGATGTGGTACTACTCTTATGCCAGGAACGATGTACCCGACAAAGCAGGATCCGGACATATGGGGGCTCACCCAGGTATATGCACGATGGCCACATACCCAAAACAAGCCGCTTAGATAGGACTCCATTCTCCCTGAGGCGAAGGCTTGCAGTAACATTGCGTCGGCGGGTTGAGGCTGCCAGAGTGGGGGTTGGCCGATGACAGTGGCCCAAGCAAGGGTGAGGTTTGGGAAGGTTCGGGATCCTGTCATGTCCGTGATGGTGACATGGCCGGTGGATAAGAGTTCTAAGTTGGACGCACAGGTACTGGAGCCGATGAAGGTCCCTTCCCCGGCGAAGGTGCGGCAGAGTGGACCCTTAGTCGGGCCAGTGAGGTAAAGGTATTGGTGGGTCAAGTTCAGCGCGGTCAGGTTCCAGGAGGCGACGTCCCCTGACCGGAATTGTTCTATGGTAACTGGGACTGGAACGAGGGGAAGGCTCTGTTGAAGGTGGCTAGGCGCATGGGCGAAGATCCAGCATTTAGGGTAGGGTGTCTCCTTGGCCACCTGGCCGATGAGTTTAATATAAGAGTTCTGTTCCCAGGAGGAAAGGAGATCTTCTCCTGGGAAGGAAGGGTCAGCGCCGAGTTTCCGTGGTGCCGTGCCGAGTGGATGAAGGGGGTCGGTGGTGTTTAGGAGGCGCCTGTCTTTGGCTATGCCCCCACATCGCAAAGGTCCAACGTTATCCCATGTGGGGGAGCGTGAGGGATGTGCTGGATGGTACCAACCCTCTAGGTATTCTGCCCCTCTCCAGTCGTGGGCAACTCCGAGGTTCCAAAGGCAGCAGAACCTTCTTACGCAAAGTCCTTGTAGTTGAGGTTTTCGGGGTTCCGGGGTCATGAGGAGACATTGGAATCCGAAAATCAAGTTGTCGGAGGGATTGGTTGCGTCAGTGTAGGATGGTGCAGCCCCCCCTTTCTCGATTTCGGTCCAGTTAGGGTTCCTCAAAAGTTCTCCGTTGCCGAAAAGGAAATGGGTCCCGTTCTTGCAGGTGAGGCGGTAGTAAGAATGGTCGAGGGTGACTGCGGCCGACCCAATTCGGTGTAGGGTTTGGTCCCGGATGAAGAGTTCCCAATACTCGTTGTCAGTCAGCCAGGGTACGAGGGAATGTCGTAGCAATGTCCGAGACTCGGGGAGGCAAAAGTCAAAGTCCCCCATTCGATCAGGGTTTGACTTTCCACCCGTCTCGAGTCGGCGATAGTCCAGGAAATGGTAATCCGTGGGTAAGCCAGTGCAATGATCGGTTGGCATGGCCGAGGAGTAGGCCAAAGTCTGGTAGACAAGAAAAATGAAGAAGTTCATGGTCGGAGTCCGGGGATGGGAAAGCATGGGGTATAAGGAAGTCGAAAGGCCGTGGGAAAGCGCTATCAGACGAGGTGTCAAAGAAGCTGTCAAAGCGCGCTGTCAGTGGAGCTGTCAACGGAGCTGTCAAAGCACGCTGTCAGTAGAGCTGTCAACGGAGCTGTCAAAGCACGCTGTCAGTGGAGCTGTCAACGGAGCTGTCAAAGCACGCTGTCAGTGGAACTGTCAACGGAGCTGTCAAAGCACGCTGTCAGTGGAGCTGTCAACGGAGCTGTCAAAGCACGCTGTCAGTGGAGCTGTCAAGTGAGGTGTTACAGCGTTTGAGACGTAGCTTGAGGGCGTCGGTGTCTGGGACGATTTCAGATGTCCAGTTGGGTGGTGTGGCGTCCGGTCCGGTCTGTAGAGCCCGACCTTGGCCCCGATCAGCAGGTCCGGTCTGTAGAGCCCGACTTTGGCCCCGATCAGCAGGTCCGGTCTGTTGGGCCCGATTCTGGCCCCGATCTGGTACAGTTAGTTCCTCGTCGTCGTCGATGTAGGAGGGGGGGCGGGGAGTCGAAGGTGTAATCCTCCCCGTGGCTGTCCTGAGTCTCCAGGGGAGGTGGTGCCGACTTGCACCTCGTGTGATGTATCCACGCGGCCTTCTCCCCCACTTTTACAGCGGTTGGTGAGGTCAGAAGTACCTGGTAAGGTCCTTCCCAAATTGGTTGTAGGGGTAATTTCGGATATACCTTGACTAGAACCCAGTCCGCTGGATTAAAGGAGTGGGCTTGGACGTCGATGGGCAGGTTCTGTCCCTCGACGGCCGCGTAGTGGTGGAGACGCTTTAGCTGTGTCTGGAGCTGAATGACATAATTAGTGAGCTCTGTTTCCCCCACCTCGAGTTCTGAAAGGGGGTATAGGGTATTGTACACAGGAGGGGGTCTCCCAAACAGGAGTTCGAACGGTGACAGTTTTAATGGTCCAGTTGGGGCACTTCGAATGTTATGTAGAACTAGTGGAAGTGCATTCACCCATTTCAGTCCCGTAACTCGGCAGAGCTTTCCCAACTGTATTTTTATCTCCTGATTCATCCGTTCCACTTGACCAGAAGATTGTGGGTGGTAAGGGGTATGTAAGTCCCACTTTATTTGGAGGGCTCTGGCGACTAGTTGTACTATTTCTGCGGTAAAGTGGGTTCCCCTGTCACTGTCCAAGCGGCGGGGTATTCCGTATCGGGGTATAATGTCTTGAAGGAGCGCTCTGGCAACTACTGAGGCAGTGGCTTTTCGGCAGGGGAACCCTTCCACCCATGAGGAGAATTGGTCTATTATGATCAAGGCATGTTTGAAACCCTGGCATTGTGGCAAATCTATGAAATCTAATTGCAGACTCTCAAAAGGGACAAAGGCCCATTGTCTGGCCCCTGGCGGCCTTTTGGGTTCGCGTTTTGGGTTGAACGCGCCGCAGGTAGCACAATTCTTGGAGGCTGCAGTGGCTGCGGCAGCTAATCCTGGAGCAAACCAGGATCTCTTAACGTGTTCGATTAACCTTTCCTTTCCCCAGTGTGTTTGCTGGTGGAGGACCCTCACCAATTTTGGAGTCCACGCTTTTGGAAGGACGGTTCTGCCATCGGGGAGGGTCCAGACTCCAGCTTGGTTAACTGCGCCTAAGGATTCCCACATGGTCTTTTCTTCGTCTGGGGCAGCATGGTACATTTGTGAGGGATCTACATTGAGGGGGAGTTGTAATGCTTGGAATTCAGACTCATCTCGCGGTGGGCGGAGTGCAGCCGCTTGTGCTGCCTTATCAGCGCGTCTATTTCCCTTTGAGACTGGGTCTTTCCCTTTCGTATGCGCTTTACAGTGTACTACGGCTATTGCAGTGGGTAGGTGGATTGCTGTCAACAGTCTCTCGACTAGTGCGGCGTGTGAAATTTGTGAGCCGGCGGCAGTCAAAAAACCTCTTTGGAGCCAAATTTGACCAGTGGTGTGTACAAGTCCGAAACAGTATTTGCTATCCGTGTAAATGGTTGCTCTTTTACTTTCACTAATTTTGCAGGCGCGTATGAGGGCAATTAACTCCGCGGCCTGGGCACTGTACTGGGGATTTATCGGATTTGACTCTACGACTTCGAAATCGGAAACCACTGCGTATCCAGTTTTCCTTTCCCCATCAATAACTTTTGAGCTGCCGTCGGTGTAGAGTATGACGTCCGGGTTTTCTAAAGGGATGTGGTCTAAGTCTTCCCGGGGTTTCTCCGCCTGGCGGACTATCGTAGCGCAATCATGATGCGGGGTACCATCATCAGGGAGGGGGAGCAGGGTTGCTGGGTTGAGGGAATTGACCCGTTTTATGGTGACGTTAGACGGGGTTAGTAGGAGAGCTTCATATCTGTTGAGGCGGGAGTTTGAGAAGTGGTGGCAGCCCTTGAGGGTTAGGAGGGTGGAGACGGAGTGGGGAACATGGATGGTGATTTCATGTCCTAGGACTGTTTCTTGGGCCTTTTCAAGTAGGATTGCGGCGGCCGCAATAGCTCTCAAGCAACCTACTGCCCCTTTCGCAGTGTTATCCAGCTGAAGGCTGTAATAGGCTACCGGTCTTTCTGTATCTCGGAAAGGTTGGGTCAAGACGCCAGAAGCTACCCCCATTTGCTCGTGTATGAAGAGGTTAAAAGGAATCCTGTAGTCTGGCAGGCCTAAGGCAGGGGCGGATCTTAATTCCCGTTTTAAGCGTTCGAAGGATTTATGTGCTTCCTCTTCCCAGATCAAGGTGTCTGGGTGGTCTTGTCGGGTCATGGCCGTCAGAGGCTTGGTTATCTCACTGTAACCCGCGATCCAAGCTCTGCAGAAGCCAGCCATCCCTAGGAATCCCCGTAGTTGTCGTTTTGTTTTGGGGAGAGGGATTTTTGTGACCGCTTCTATTCTATCAGTGGCCAGGCTTCGGGTACCTATTCCTAGAATGTGCCCGAGGTACTTTACTTCTTGCTTGCAATACTGCAACTTTTTTGGTGACACCTTGTGTCCCTTTCGCACTAGTTCGGCAAGGAGGTATTTGGTGTCCCTTTTACATGCTTCCTCATTGGTGGAGCAAAGAAGAAGATCATCTACATAGAGGAGGAGGACGGAACCAGAAGGGAGGCGTATATCTTGCAAATCTTGGTGTAATATGGCCGAAAAGATTGCGGGTGACTCCACGTACCCCTGGGGCAACCTCGTCCAGGTTAATTGACTGGGTCCCCAGGTGAAGGCGAAGAGGAATTGGCTGGCTGGGTCCAGGGGTATGCTAAAGAAGGCGGAGCATAGGTCCGCAGCAGTGTACCATTTGGTGTCAGCCGGTATGGCATTCAGGAGGGAATTTGGGTTGCCCACCACCGGGTGGCGGGGTATTACGAATTGATTCACAAGTCTTAAGTCCTGGACAAAGCGGTATCGGACTGGGGCTCCTTCCGCAGATGGCTTCTTAACGGGGAGAACTGGGGTGTTGCATGGGGATGCGCAAGGAACCAAGATCCCCTTTTCGAGGAAGTCCTCTATCATGGGGTTTAATCCTTCGATGGCTTCCTTGGGTAAGGGATATTGTTTAGTGCATGGAAAGGGTAGGTCAGTCCTATAAGTGATTTTTACTGGGACCGCTGATAGTAAGAGACCCACTGAAGTCGATTCGGTGCCCCATAGGGAGGGGGGTAAATCGTTTTCCAGTTCAGGTGGGAGTTCCGGGAACTGCCTGTCTGCCCTCGCTTCCTCCATTATTCCCTGAAATGCGGGGATGGAATCCTCCGGCATGTATAAATAGATACCCTCCTTAGAACATTTGATTGTTGCGTTCAATTTACAAAGGAGGTCTCTTCCGAGGAGGTTTACAGGACTGCTGGTCAAGAGGAAGGTGTGTTCGGCCAGTAGGGGTCCAAGAGTAACTTTAGTTGGGCGTGAAAGTGGGCAAGTGCGGGGGATCCCATCCAGACCCATAACTTTTCTGGTCTCTGAGCCCGGTTCCAGGTGGCTATCGGTTAGGGTGGAATACGTGGCTCCAGTATCCAGTAGGCACTGATATGGGTGACCGTCTATATCTATGGTGCAAAATGGGTCTTCCGCGGATAACATGAGGACTGGGCAGATGGTCTGAGTTTGGTCGGGATCTCCCTCTAATTGTCAATATGCTTCCTGGTCGTCCGGTGGTGGTTGGTTGGGGGGGTGTAGGGGTGGCGCAGTGGCGTTGGTCCAATGGTGGGCTGGTGGGTTTATGGTGGGCATTTGGGCTCTTGGTCCTGGTTGAGGTCTCTGGTTTTGAGCGGGTATACTTGGAGGTACTTGCGGGTTGTAAGGGACAGGGGCTGCTTGAGGGGTATAGGTGAGAGGCGGTTGGTTCCCATACCCGTGGGTCGTGTTGGAGCGCGTCCCGTAAGGCGTATTATTATTGAGGTAGGGACAGAACCTTTTTATGTGTCCCTCTTCCTGGCAATAAAAACATCCTCCGGTGGCAGGCCCCCATGGCCTCGGGGGGTTCAGGGGTCCTCCTCCCCGGACCCCTTTCCCTCGGCTGAAACCTCTTCCTCTATGGGGGTTCGGTTCCATGCTGAGAGCAAGAATCTGATCAACTTCAGGCTTGGAGTCTTTCTTTTTCCTCTCATCTCGAGAATTATAGATTGATTTAGCAATGGAGAGGATTTCGCTAATACTTTTGCCATCATATCCTATTTGTAAGTTCAGGGCCTTCCTTATATCAGGGCAGGCTTGGTCCTTAAAGAAACCCTTAATTATGACCTCGTGTTGGGGGTTTTCGGGGTCGATTCCCCCCCAGGTTTTGATGGCTGAGATCAGCCTGGTGTAATAATCAGATGGGTGTTCGCTGGCCCCTTGCAACACGGTCTGGACTTTCGTCCAGTTGACAGTACGTTGTCCGGCGGCCTTAATGCCGTCTAAAATTGCCTTTTTAAATAGGTCCAGACAACAGATGCCATCAGTTGTATTGTAGTCCCAAGTCGGCTCGATGCGTAAGCACTGAGCCGTAAGTGGCTCTACATCTTGTGGACGTCCTGCCTGATAGTTCGGGAGTTCAATCGCCTCCCCGGCTTTTGTCAGGATATCTGCCTTCTCAGCCTCGTTGAAGAGGGCGTTCAGGAGGACGTGAACGTCTGGCCAAGTCGGCTTGTGGGTGGAGAAAATAGCGCTGACCTGACGGTGACACTTATCCGGGTCATCTCTTAAAGACGGCTGTCAGGGGTTCAGGAGCAGAGACGCAGAGAAGGGAGGAAGCAGAGAGCGAGGGGGAGGAATCCGAAGGGAAAATGAGTGATGATGACGACCCGAGATCTCCAAGCCTAAGCAGTGAGTCAGAGGACTCCCAAAAGGGAGCCCCAGTGAGCAGAGCAAGGGGGGGATCCGGGGGGACACCCCAGGAGGAAGGGAACAGAGAAGATTCAGAGAGTAGCAGCTGGAAGTCGGGACCCACGCTCATAACTGAGGGCGGCAGCAGCTGGAAGTCGGGACCCACGCTCAAGACTGAGAGCAGCAGGGAGGAAGGTAGCCAGGCATCGGGTTCCGGAGGCTGTCAGCAGGAGGGAGGGCACGAGTCAGGGGTGGTCACGCCCTCCTCAGAGAGCGAGGCAACGGTTAAGAGGAAAGTAGAGAGTTGGGCGCGCGCGCCAAGTTCAAATGCAGCGGAAGCTGGAGCAGTAAGCAGCCCGGAGAGTGAGCCAGGTCCTAAAGCCCGCCGCAAGGAGGCAGAAGGATCAGGGGGGTCAGCGTCAGAGGAGAGTAGAAGGGAGGAGGCCCAGGGGGGCAGAAGGACCCAGAGACGTAGGGAGAGGCGAAGGAGGTGGAGCAAGGCTAGGGTATTAAGCTGGTGTGCAAGAGGCGGGGACTCAGACGGGTCTTCGCCGACCTAGGGCAGAAGGTGTAGAGCTGCACGCTGCAGTTCGGAAATGAAACCTGTAACTTAATAAAGACTCTTATAAAGTGAACGCTGGCGGACTTGGTCCTATGTGAGCTGGGACTGGGTAGCAGCTCTGACAGTAAGACCCGTCTCACAAAAGCTTCGGACACCTGATATCTCGCAGCGGAGAGAGAGGCAGCTGGAGGAGGGGATCGGTGTTTGGGAGCAAGCTCACGACGGTTAGCAGAGATGACGGAAGCAGAGACAGTTGCAGCGCTGCAACAGGCAGTTACCCAATTGAACGCGGAGGTACTGGCATCCAAGAAGAGGGAGGAGGATGCGGCAGCCGCCTACAGAGATCTCCACGCCAGGTTTGAAGCATGGGTTAAACACGGGCAGCCAGGACCCAGACCGGAGGGGGTTGGGTTGGCACGGAGAGCAGGAGGGCTTGTGGCTCACTTCGATGGGAATTTACAACAGTACCCCAATTTTCGAGCAGACGTAATGTGCGCACTGCAACTGCTGGCAAAAGACTTTAGAGATGAGGAAGAGAAAGTGGGGTTCATACTATCCCATTTGCATGGGGATGCTAAAGCGTGGCTACGCAATTTGTGGAGGGATAAAGATCCGGCGCTTCAGAATGCAGATGCCTTTATCAAAGCGATGGATGCGTGTTTTTTGTCTACTATTGATGTGGATCTTGCCCGACGGGAGATTCATGGACTAAAACAAGGGAGGGCAAGCGTCCGGCAGTACCACGCCCGCTTTTTTGCGCTGGCCAGTGCCTTAGAGTGGGACCGGGATTCGCCCCCTGTCAGAGACCTGTTCTGGGAGGGTCTAAGCTCTGCGGTCAAGGATGAAATTGCAAGGGGGGAGAGGCCCCGAAGCACGCAGGAGGTGGTCCAAAGGGCGCTGACTGTGGGGGTGAGGCTGGAAGAACGTCCATGGTGCAGAGATGAAGGACGTGGAGGGCGCGAAGCAGCGAGAAGTTTCTCTTTCGTTCCAAGAGAAGCAGCGCGTGCGCAATCCACACCTCCGCCTGGAGGGGGAGGGGAACCGATGGAGGTTGGAGGTGCAAGGGCTCAGTCAGCAGCCAGAGCCCAAGCACCGACAGCAGTGAAAGCGAAGCCTCCTAGAGGGAACAGGAAGTGTTACATCTGCGAGGATCCAGGCCATTTGGCGAAAGAGTGTCCCCGGAGGCTCCACAAGCACACTGCAGCCTCAGCAATGGTGACTGCAGCAACGCAGCAAGGAGAACCACAGCAGGGAAACGACGATGTCTGGCTGGAGACAGAGGCACTGGGGCCCAGCCAGACGCATCAGTGAAGCAGTCCCCAGCGATCTTGCAACCCACGGACCCCCTCCCACCCAAACCAGTAGTGCAGCTCACAGCATCTCTCCAGCTACCCGATGGCGTCACTATCGAAGTGCCGCTTTCTGTGGATTCTGGAAGCAACGCAGACTTTATAGCGCAGGATTTTGTGGAGCAGCACGCTATACAGCTACTGCCTGCCACTCTGCCCCTGCAAGTCGTCACAGTGGATGGCAGAGAGTTGCTAGGGGGGCAGGTGGTGAAGCAAACGCCACCGATGGTGATGCGCCTTGGCAACCACAGGGAAGTCATCAGTTTTAATGTCACCCAACTGTCGGACACGCCCATTGTGTTGGGCATGAGTTGGCTGGACAGGCACAGTCCGACACTGGCTTGGTACCAGAGACAGCTGATCTTCGGCTCCTCTTATTGCGCAGAACACTGCATCCTGCCCAGACAGGAGGGAGAGGAGGAGGAATCACAACTGCAGTTGGGAACGTTGCAAGCAGTCCCCCACAAATACGCGGACTTTCTGGAGGTCTTCTGCGAGAAAGAGGCTGACAAGCTACCACCGCACAGGCAATATGACTGCAAGATTGACCTCCTACCAGGGGCGACGCTGCCGAAAGGGAAGCTGTATTCCATGTCTGAGGACGAATTACAGGAACTCAAACAGTTCATAGATCACAATTTGCAGCGAGGTTTCATCCGGGAGTCCAGGGCAGTAGGGGGCAGTCCTGTTTTCTTCGTGAAGAAGAAGGACACGCCCCAAAAAAGACTGGTGGTGGATTTTCGCCTCTTAAACAAGATGACCAAGCCTTCTGATTTCCCCATGCCCAGGATTGACGACCTACTAGCGACGGTGCGCAAGGGACGCGTGTTCACCAAGTTGGACCTGCGAGGTGCGTACAATCTCATCCGCATGAGGGAGGGCGATGAGTGGAAGACAGACATGTTCACGCCTCTGGGCACCTACGAATACAGAGTGATGCCGTTTGGATTGCAAAACGGTTCTCACTGTTTCCAAGCTTTCATGCATCATGTGTTGGCGGGACTCCTTTACAAGAAGTGCGTCTGCTTTCTGGATGACATCCTGATATTCTCCGACTCGCAGCAAGCCCATGACCAAGATGTTCGGGAGGTGCTGAAGAGGCTGCAGCAGCATAGACTGTACGCCAAACTGGAGAAGTGCCAGTTCGACACGACGGAGGTGGATTTCTTGGGTTACAAGTTGTCGGACAAGGGGCTAGCCATGGACAGCGCCAAGGTTCGTGCGGTGTTGGATTGGAAGAGCCCGCGCAATCGGAAGGAGGTCCAGCGGTTTGTCGGCTTCGCCAACTTCTATCGCAAGTTTATCAAGGGGTTCGCGATGCAGACGGCGGCCATTACGGACACGCTAAGCTCCAAGAAAAAGAAATTCATCTGGACGGAGCAGGCGGAGCAGTCCTTTCAGGCACTCAAGCGTCTCTTCGCGTCGGAAGAGCAACTGCTACATATCGACCCCAGCAGACCGATGCGGGTAGAGACAGACGCGTCCGATAGAGCAGTGGGAGCTGTCCTGCTGCAAAGGGACCCACAGGGGGTCTGGAGGCCGGGAGCGTTCTACTCCAGAAAGCTCAGCAAGTCGGAGCAGAACTACACCATCTGGGACAGGGAGTTGCTGGCCATTCATGCAGCTTTCAAGGCGTGGAGGCACTTCCTGATCGGCGCCAAGCACACGGTGCAGGTCTACACGGATCACAAGAATCTGGAGCACTGGCGCACGGCTCAGTTCCTGAACCAGAGGCAGATACGTTGGGCGGAGTTCTTTGCTGACTTCAATTTCCGAATAGAGTACGTCCCAGGCGACACCAACGTCATGGCGGATGCACTGTCCCGCAAACCGCAATACCTCGAAGAGGCGACGCCAGCGGCAGCCATGCACATCTTCGCGCCAACAGCGTGGGCGTGCGCTTCAGCCACAGTAGACCTGGATGCGGTGCGGCGGGCGTTGCAGGACGACTCCTTCGCGCAGGCGAAGATGGCAGAGGTGCACAAGGGCACGGCGAAGGGCGACGAGTTCCAGATACGAGACGGCTTGCTCTTACGTAAAGGGGCCATCTACGTGCCGGGAGACGAACTTCGCGCCAGGGTACTGCAGCAGCTGCACGACGCACCCACGGCCGGGCACTTTGGCACGGAAAAAACGGTGGAATTAGTCGCAAGGGACTTTTGGTGGCCCAGACTGAGAGGGGAAGTCGCGGACTACGTTGCGAGGTGCGACACCTGCCAGAGGGCCAAACCGGTGCACAAACCACCGGCGGGACTGCTGGAACCGCTGCAAACGCCGTTTGAACCGTGGGAGAGAGTGGCCCTGGACTTTGTTACGGATCTACCCAGCTCGAGAGGCAAGACAGCTGTACTAGTGGTGGTGGACTTGTTCACCAAGATGGCACATTTCATTCCGTGTGCGAAGGTGGCCACGGCGGAACAAACCGCCAAACTGTTCATGGATCACGTGTTCAAAGTGCATGGTCTGCCGCGGTCTATCCTGTCCGACCGCGGGCGCCAGTTCGTCTCGAATTTCTGGCAGAAGCTGATGAGTTTTCTAAATGTCAAGGTCGATCTGGCATCAGCAAGACACCCGCAGACCAACGGGCAAGCAGAGAGGGTCAATGCCATCATGCAGCAGTACCTGAGATGCTATGCCAATCAACAACCTGCGACCTGGGTGGATTACCTGCCGCTCGCCGAGTTCGCTTACAACAACACGAAGCACGTGTCCACAGGGGTGACGCCGTTCTTCGCCAACAATGGGAGGAATCCCAGAACCTTCCCGGGACGGGAGAGAGTGGGGGGCGGAGAACCACAGACGGCGGACGCGTTCGCGTCAGAGTTGCAGGCGGTACACGATCAACTCAGACGGCAGCTGGAGCTAGCTAAGCACGCCTACAAGGTGCAAGCTGACAAGCACAGGCGGGTTGGCGAAGAGATCCAAGTGGGAGACTGGGTCTGGTTGGCAGCCCACGCAGTGCCGACCAGGTCACTAGCCAAGAAGAAGTTGGGGCACAAGCAAATTGGTCCGTACCAAGTCGAAGCGCAGATCAACCCGGTAGCCTTCCGACTGGCGCTGCCGGAGGGTTCCAGAATGCATCCGGTGTTCCACAGGTCGGTGCTCACTCCCTACAAGGCACCTCACAGATTCCAGGAGCCAGGGACGGCACCGAGTCCGTTCCGGGAGCGGACGGAGACGCGAGGGGTGACGCAGCAAGACCCCATCAACGAGGTCACGGAGATTTTGGACTCCAGATGGGGGGAAGAGGGAGTCGAATACCTCCTAGCCAGAGAGGGCACCCGGGCCAGCTCCAATAGCTGGGTGCCAGACTACGCTTTGGAGGAACCCCTGCTCAAGGACGAGTTTCATGCCCTTTTCCCACACAGACCCATGCCAGCGAGCTTCTTCGACGACTGGCTGTTCACGCCCACACTTTCTTCCAGCACGTTCCATGGATTCGACTCGGACGGGGAACCCGCACTGAGCACCCGTTCCCCAGAAGGATCGCCGGCGGGTTCGGCGTCAGACACCTCGTATTGGTGGGACGATCGACCGGAGGAGCAATGGCGCCGGAAGTGGCTGGAGATGCCAGGTCGAGCGACCGACGCAGAGACTGACATGGACGTGTTCGGGGAGGACCTTGGGTTCGAGCACGGCGGTACAGAGATGGAAGCGGAACAGGTCAACGTCGGCGACCGCGAGGAGGAAGACTCGGAGGTCTTCAGTTGGCGGCCAACCACGGGGAGCGAACTGTATCCGGCATTCCCTCCCGTGATGATGGAGCACCCAGCACCCACACCTGAAAGCGGGGAGGGGGGAAGGGGGGGCTTCGAGGGGGGGATGGATGTCAGGGGTTCAGGAGCAGAGACGCAGAGAAGGGAGGAAGCAGAGAGCGAGGGGGAGGAATCCGAAGGGAAAATGAGTGATGATGACGACCCGAGATCTCCAAGCCTAAGCAGTGAGTCAGAGGACTCCCAAAAGGGAGCCCCAGTGAGCAGAGCAAGGGGGGGATCCGGGGGGACACCCCAGGAGGAAGGGAACAGAGGAGATTCAGAGAGTAGCAGCTGGAAGTCGGGACCCACGCTCATAACTGAGGGCGGCAGCAGCTGGAAGTCGGGACCCACGCTCAAGACTGAGAGCAGCAGGGAGGAAGGTAGCCAGGCATCGGGTTCCGGAGGCTGTCAGCAGGAGGGAGGGCACGAGTCAGGGGTGGTCACGCCCTCCTCAGAGAGCGAGGCAACGGTTAAGAGGAAAGTAGAGAGTTGGGCGCGCGCGCCAAGTTCAAATGCAGCGGAAGCTGGAGCAGTAAGCAGCCCGGAGAGTGAGCCAGGTCCTAAAGCCCGCCGCAAGGAGGCAGAAGGATCAGGGGGGTCAGCGTCAGAGGAGAGTAGAAGGGAGGAGGCCCAGGGGGGCAGAAGGACCCAGAGACGTAGGGAGAGGCGAAGGAGGTGGAGCAAGGCTAGGGTATTAAGCTGGTGTGCAAGAGGCGGGGACTCAGACGGGTCTTCGCCGACCTAGGGCAGAAGGTGTAGAGCTGCACGCTGCAGTTCGGAAATGAAACCTGTAACTTAATAAAGACTCTTATAAAGTGAACGCTGGCGGACTTGGTCCTATGTGAGCTGGGACTGGGTAGCAGCTCTGACAACGGCATTTGATTTGACCAGGTTACCAGGTCTGCCGTATAGAATGGTTGGTGTGTGTATACCATTCGAGGAGGTCCGTCCGGTTGCAGGGGTGGGATCGGCAAGGCCCTTAAGGGCATCTGGACGGCTGCGGACTCCGTCTGTTTGGACGTCCCCGGGGTCTCTTTAAGTTTTTCTAAAAGGCTGGGGTCTCTCAAGGTGGCATCTAGTATCTCTTTAGCTCGCTGTCCCAGGGCTACAAGGTTTGAGCCCTCTGAGGTAGCGCTCTGTATCTCCTTAGCTCGCTGCCTGGTTATTCGTGGGCTCGTGCCCCCCCGTGCCCCTGGCTCCTGTGTGTTCTCATCGCTATCCGAGCGATCCCCTGGGGCGGGTGGAATGGTTTGCCTATAGTAGAAGGGGATGAGCGCTTGTTCCGTGGAGTCTTCCCCAGGGTATCCCTCGTATGGGGGGGGCAAGGATGACCTTCCATGACTTAAGATAGGCAGTTGGTAGGTCGTTGCTCCCTTCGTGCCCTGGAGCAACCCCTTGACCGTCTCGAAGGTGGCCAGATATTCCAATTGACGGGGTTTTTCTTCTAACAAGTATTTTCTAAGATGTTGTAGACGGTCTTCATTAAAAGAGCCCCCCTTTGGCCAGCGTAATTCTGGTTTCGCGGAGGCAGTTCCGGCGGGCCAAGCGTCTCTACAAAGATCTTCTAACTTCTGCCTCGACAGCAACTTGTGCCCGGGAATAGATTTCCAATAGGAGATGACGAATTCAAGAGGGGAGTCGGGGTCTTTCTGGGATTCGGATGGCTTCCTTGAAGCCTTCCTCCCGGAGTGAGCCCGTTCATGCTTAGAGGCCTGGGTACCCATTTTATTTGTGCGTGTCTAGACAGAAAGAAGGAAGAGGGGGGGTTGGTAAGGTTTGGCGTGGGGTGTCCTAGGGAGTATTATGCCTAACGTAGGGGTATATAGTAGGGAGGGGTCTAGCTGCTTAGCAACTTCCTTCGCGAAGGGTTTGAGAGCTCTATCTACCTGGTTTCTTATGTTCCCTTTCCGATTTCCTTATTTCCTTACTCCTATTTCCTATAACCTGGGGTTCTCTTCCACTCTGCCGGTCCCGCCCAATTCCCATGGGCAACCCCTCCTGGCAACCTCCTACCTATCGTCACACTCTCAGGAAAAGGGGCCCTACTGGACGCCCGCGTAGTGCGATGCCAGATCGGGTGATCCCTGGACAGGTTTTCGAACGGAAAATCCCCCTTGCTTTCGGAAGCGGGCTCACGCACGATACACGTGTTACGTGGCCCGACCGGTGCGGCTGGGATTGGTGACAGAAAGCAAGACCACTTCCCGCCCCCTTGCCGGGCGCTAGAGAAGTTCGGAAAGAGAGCTCCAACCCCTTGCTTTCAACTGGGATGTCCGTTGCGGAGAGTCGGCTATCTTTCAAGTCGGCTCTCTCCGTCTTACTTTCGGACTCCCAATTGGTGCGGCTGGCTGGAGGATTCAGAGAAAGAGATAGAGCTCAGGGCCCCCCTTTTCGGGCTGAGCGGTGGTCCACGGTCTCTCTCGTTAGCCAGACCAAAGGAAAGGTAAGAAGGAGCGATAGGGGGGAGGGCAGAGATTCAGTTGCCAGGAGACTTCCACCCCTTCCCACCAGTGCACTGGATTTCTTCTCCTATACTCACGCGTCTTCAACGTTGATCCCGGGATCGAAGAGGCCGGCTGGATCCCTCTTTGCTCCCCGACTGAACTCTGGGGCTTCCGATTACCGCCCGGAAGATGGCCGGAGGTCCAAAGGATCTTCCCGAGCAAATGGCCCGGTGCCGGCTGAAGATTTCGGGGCCCCCGGTCAGCAACACGGGAGAACGCTTCCGCCCCACGTTGGGCGCCAAATGTTAGAGTAAATTCTGGGTGCGTGAAGGCACAGCCACCCAGCTCGTCGGACAGAGTCCGCGGGTCCTAGCGGAGAAGAAAGGAGCTCAGCCGGACACAGGAGCAAAATACAAAGATCCGAGTTTATTGCGCAACAGGTTCAAAATGGCATTGAACCCCGAGCATGGGGTGACATGAACTTTTAAAAGTTCCCTCCATAACCCAGAATACAGTGCGGGAAACGTCATGAATACATTATGGGAAGGTCATGTTTCGTAAATTACATCATGAATACATTAGAAACGTCATGAGTACATTATGGAGGGGGTGGGATTACATTCATTACCATTTCGGATGAGGGAGGGGGAATATGCGGAGGAGGAAATATACATAGATAAGCATTTATTGAGTACCGGTGGTGGCAAGACAATGGGTCAGAGATATGCATCGTCTGTCACCTAATATTGCCCAGAGGAAGGGTTGGTCGAAACGATCAGACAGGATTAGGAAGTTCCTGCGTACGTGATCCGCCGCTTCGGGGATTATGGAAGTAGGGGCAGCATCATGGAGTCCAGGGGGAACTGAGTTGAATGACACCGAGAGCAAGAAAATCGGAACTACGGCTGATTTTATATCAATTTCTAAAGATTTCTATTATTTCTAAACCCTTCCGTATCGTAGGGAGAAAGTAGAGGCAGGGTGGATACATTGTAACAAGGTTTTGACAAGCGGATACAGACTGGATACATTGTAACTGGATTTTGACAGTTTTACGAGGTTCTTGGTTTCGGATCCATTGTTCTCGCGGTGGGGGGCCGTCAGCAGCTTGTCAGGAATGAAATGAGGCGTGCAAGAGCTCCCTGAGCTAGCTGCTGCAGGGCGAATGCATGGCCGTGATTGGCTAAAGCGGAGCTCAGTATAGTGAATGGGAACACATTATGATGCGGTCTACTCACGTTAGGAATAGGGCGAGAGGAAGGCATAGAGAAGATCGGGGCTTATTTCGCCCGTATAGAGAAAGGAAAAGAGCCTTTTATTTGCAAGGCAGGGGTATAGTGTGGTGCTTGTGTAACGATGTGGGGGCTAGGGTTTCTAAGCAGAGTTGGGCACGGTCGAGGTCATCGCCTCGGGCCCGTTCAGAAAGTGATGGGGGGGAGATGCTTGCCCCCCCTTCTCCTTCCGTATCAGGAACATTCTCCAAACAATTCTTGTACCAGTTGCTTATAAAATTCCAGTTCTCTACATACATCTGATAATGCATTGAACTCAGATTCAGTTGAACTTAAAGCTATAAGTGATTGTTTTCTTGATCTCCAACCAATTAGTGCATTTCCAAATTTTATCGCCATTCCTGACACTGATTTTCTATCTGGTTCAGCATCTGCCCAACTGCTGTCGGCCCAACATTCAAGTTGTGTGCTGCCCTCTGCTGATAGTTTTAAGCGAAACCTTTTGGTAGTTTGGAGATACCTTAAAACTCTTTTTACTCCTTGCCAAGCATGCATTGATGGTTTTTCAGCTTGTCTACACAGCATGTTGACAGCATATGTTATATCGGGCCGAGTCCACTGTGCAATGTGGAGTAGACTGCCTATCGCTGACTGGTAAACCCCGGGATTACTGAGCTCTGCCTGTTGCTCGGCTTGAGCATCCTTTGTGTAACTTAACTCCATTGGGGTTTTAACACCAGCACAGTCATCCATTTTAAACCTTTCCAGCAACTGCTGGATCTTAGCTTCTTGGCTGAGCCAATAGTTCCCATTTTCATCTTGCTGAATTTTAACTCCTAGATAAACAGATACAGTGCCTAGTGATTTTATCTGAAACTTTTCTCCAAGCTTTGTGGCAAATTGTTGTGCAAGTTTATCGTCCTTTCCACTGTATAATAAATCATCAACAGATATCAAAACTGCTTCTTGTTCACATCCCGAGCCTTTTAGATAAAGACACGCACCTGCTGCGCTCTTTCTGAACCCCATGCTCTCTAGAGCATCGTTTAAGCAGGAATTCCAATTACGGGCGGACTGTTTCAACCCATAAATGGATTTGTGTAGGCGCCAGACCTGGTTTGGCTTGTCTCCTTCAAAACCTGGTGGTGGCGTCATATAGACTTCCTCCTGTAAGTCTGCATTTAAATAAGCCACATTGACATCAAAATGAAACAGCTTATTTCCCTTCTTAGCTGAAGAGGCTAAAAGCATTCTTAATGACTCTGATCTTGAAGTAGGGGCATAGATTTGAGAATAGTGAACACCTTGGCGCTGCGAAAATCCTTTTGCAACTAGTCGGGCTTTATATTGCAACTCCTCAGTAGTTGTGGGCTTTAAACAATATACCCATCGACAAACTACAGCTTGTTGCCCTTTCGGAAGCTCTGTACTTGTAAACACACCGAGAGACTTCATTGAAGCCATCTCTTTTTCCATCGCTTCCTGCCACTTTACGGCTTCTGAGCTTGGAAGCTGTTGTACCTCTATATATCTATCTGGCTCACACTGTGCCATATTTATGTATACACTTGTCACCTTAAACCGCTCTGGTGGTTTGCCCTTTGTGGCACGTTTTGATCTGTGCAATTGCTCCTCTTGTGCCCCCTCTGACCGTTGGCTGTCAGAATCTGTCTCAGACTTTATGTCTGGACGTGCCTCTAGGGATAAAGACCTCCGTTTAGATACCTCCCTTGGGCTTGGTGTTGCAGGCGACCTGCTTCACTTTTGCTGTCTGCTAGGCCTACTGACTGGCGATGTTGGAACACTCCTAGATTCTGGCTTTTCTGCCTTAGGAGAAGAACCTTGTGCCTGGTCAGAATCTGCATCTGAACCATGTGCACCATCCCCTTCTGGCTCACCACCCTCTGGACTTTCATTCTCAGCATAAATGCCTAAATCATCTCTCAAAATGTCAGGGTTAGCATGTAAGTGAGTCCATCCGGATTGCTCACAAAATTCAGCGCTCCTACTGATGACCACTCTTGTAGTATCCCCATCTGGGTTCACAAACCTCCAAGATTTGGCGTGTGGTTCGTACCCACAAAAGATGAGTTTCCTAGCCCTTGGACTTCCCTTTTTCCTTAACGCTTTTGGGATAAGTACATAGGCTTGAGATCCAAACACCCGAAAGTAATTAACTTTGGGCTTCTTCCCGTATAAAGCAAAATATGGCGTAGTATCAATTACCGAATTATATACCTGGTTCAGAACATGAGTAGCCGTCAGCCAGGCTTCCACCCAGTAACTTTGAAGGAGTTTGGAATCAAACAACATAGAGTTTGCCAACTCTTGCAGAACCCTGTTTTTGCGTTCGGCCACGCCTCCTTCTTGGGGGGAATAAGGTGTAGACAGACGATGCTTAATTCCCTTTTTCTTAAAGAAATTCTGCAACACAGACCCGGTAAATTCTAACCCTCTGTCTGTCTGAAAAGCAAGTACTCTAGTACCGAATTCAAGTTCTACTGCATGAACCCAATTTTTAACTGTTTCTGCAGTATCTGCTTTTGTTTTGAGAGGAAAAAACCATGTGACTTTTGTTTTGTCATCCGAGAGACACAGTGCATACCTCGAACCTCCCATGCTAGCAACAGGCATTGGGCCACATAGGTCCATATGCACAAGTTGGAATACTTTGTCAGATTTCCTATCTGAACTGGGATAGCTGCATCTATGAACCTTCGCCCTTTTACATGCAGTACAATTCAAATACTTAGTACATTTGTTCATTTTGCACCCTTCTGATAATTCAGGTTGCCTTTTAACATACTGAAAATTAATATGTCCCAAATGGCGGTGCCATAAATGAACACAAGAATTATGGGTAGGCGAGTTCACACAACCAGCATGAACCTGTTCAACTTCATCTGGACTTGTCTCAAAATAATATAACCCATTTCTGCATTCCACCTGCAAAAGAGATACGTTATTCTTTGAAATAGTGCAAACCCCATTTTCAAGCACAGTTTTAAACCCATCTCTATCAAGTTCTGACACAGACAAAATACACCCCTTCATTCCCTTTAGCACATAGGCATCAATTTCTGTATGCAAACAATTCAAGAACACTGTGCCTACGGTCTCTAAGGAACGTTTAGTTGAATCTGCCATTGTCACAACTTTAAGGGTTTGCAAATGCCTGCAATTCTGCAAACGGACACTAGATGGCGCCACCAGGTGGTGAGATGCACCACTGTCGATCAACCAGCCTAGATTGCTGCCTTGGCCACGCCCTTGCATCAACGCCGTTGCTGAAGCCATGTGCTGTGTGCTGTGGGAGTAGCCACGACCTCCTCCTCTTCTTCGACGTCCCCTGGAACTCCTTGTCTGGTAACTAGGGGCAACGGCCTTGGTGCTGTCTTGACCAGGTTCACGTGTACAATTCCTGATTAAATGGGAAGAGGAACCACAGCGAAAACAGCGTCTAGCTGCAAAAGCATTTACTGTGTTCTCAAACTCAGCATCCCCACTCTTAGGCACAGCATAACTCCTCTTTGAAGACAAACCTCTTTCTCTTTGCCTTTTATCCTGTTCATCAGCAAGTCGAGAAGAAATGTATTCAAGGGTTAATTCAGACGAAGGCATAGCTTCCAAAGTTAAAGCTAGAGTCTCATAGCTTTTATCAAGAGAAGACAACAAAATGTATGACTGCTGCTCCATAGAGAAAGGAATGCCCAGCTGTCTTAGTTGATTAAAGGCAGACACCATTTTGGCAATATGTTCTTTCACACACGCTCCTGGTTGGAGACGTAAATCAAACAAACATCTTGTAGCATGGATCTTGGCCCCCGCAGTGTTTCTGGAATTTAGCTGCTGCAGAACCGTCCAGACCTCATGCGTGTTCTTTAACTCAGAAACATAAGGCATTTGCTCTGGTCCCACTGCCAAAACTAATAGACCTTGGGCTTTCCTGTCACGTTTCTGTGAAGCTGCTGCTGCTGCTTTGTCTTCTGCAGACGCGTCTGCAGCTGCCTGTAAAGGCGGTGCTTCAGTACAACTCCACAACTCTTTTGCTTGCAACCAAACCCTTACTCTAGCCTTCCAATCTTGCCAATTTTTCCCATTGAGTCGCGTAAAGGGGACAGTAAAACTTTCCTGGGACTCTGCCATCCTCCCTGGGGCTTAGGAACGATACTCACACACCTGTAGACCGTCTCCGAGCTGCTGAGGTGGCTCCTTGAGGAATAAGATGTTTGCCAGCGAGTACAAACTGCGCAGTGCCTGTTTAAAACTTTTTCTAGGCACGTTGCAGGACTCAAGCTGCTTTGAAGGCTTTCGTTGTCGGCTTTCTGTCTTCGCTCCAGTCCTTTCATAAATCACTCTGAACTGCACTCCTTATCTCCTTCTTGATGTACAAACAGCCATAACCTGTCCATTAAACTTTAATTAGTTTAATGTTAAGTAAACGTCCAGTGCGCTTCCAACGCCATAAATCTTATCTCAGCAGAGAATTTCGTGCAGCGGTTGAAGAAGGCAGGAGAGTCAGTACCTTTCAATGAAGAATCCTGGAGCAAGCACTTTGGAACTCGGGAAAAAAACTTTATTTACAAAAGAAAAACCCTGGCGATAAAGCACACATGCTTTTATCTTCGGCATAAAGAAAACTTTACTCTAAACTTAACTCATACTAGCAAACACGCCCATGGCCACAAACTGAGTCTGTGAGTCAGGTCAAGGGGGGGGGGAGAGAGAACACACAGGTGAACTGACTATTTATACAAACTAACTCACATTCCTGGATGCTTAATGACTTCCAGCTGCTCAGTGATTAGAGCGACTTGTTACCTCTTAACCCTTTAGTACCAACAGAGTTTATAGACATTCCCCTTTAAGTTCGCAACGGTAACGTGTGCTCAGGTTCGCTAGAACCTCTATAATAATTACTCTGGTAATTTCCCCTTTTGTTCCCTCTTAAAATACAAGACACGGCACAGTCTTTATAAAAGTATAAAAGAGTTTACTCACGTTCTGTTCACAATATGATCCCAGAAGGCAGACAGCTTAAAAAAGGTTACATACATTCAGAATCTATCTTGTAGCAAGATAGTCCTTTCCTCCTCTCTTGGCTGGGAGCCAAGAGAGCATCCTTAGATGTTTCCTCATTGAAGGAAGATGGCAGAGAGAGAGAGTGGCTGCCTGCCCTGTGCTTTTGTCATTACCTGCACAGGTGAGGCCACACCCACCTCTGGTCACATGCGGAGGAAGTCAGTCCCCAGGAAGCTTACCTGCTTGCTGGACTGACATCCCTCCCCATGTTCTAACATGTACACTCTAGGAATGTTGTCATTGACTGCTCCTGTGTTTACATCCCACAGGGTGACCTTGGGCCAGTCACACTTCTCTGAAGTCTCTCAGCCCCACTCGCCTCACAGAGTGTTTGTTGGGGAGGAAGGTAAATGAGAATGTTAGCCGCTTTGAGACTCCTTCGGGTAGTGATAAAGCGGGATATCAAATCCAAACTTCTCTTCTTCTAACATTTTATTTAAATTGCTGGAACCTGCCCTGGGACCTTAGGGTGAAGGGCAGGAAATAAGTAAGAAAAACAGCAACAGAACATGGATGGGCCTTCATAGGTTGATGGGCTGCAGCCCCAGCCAGCATGATGAGATGATGGGGTCACATGTTCACCGCCCCTTGTCTAGAGCACGTTGCAGAGGCAGTGGTAGAAACTGAACAACAGCTGGAGCCCCAGCCTACGACTTTGTCTGGGCAATGCAGCACACAGCAGCTGGTGAACCATGCCTCCTGCCTCCTTCCCATCTTCCTCTCCAGAAATGTTCAGGGTGGTTAGTTCTATCTCAAGCGACCACATTCAAGAGAAAGAGGGGGGAGCAAGAGAGCTTTAGCAGCACAGCAGTGGCAAGCAGCCCATCACTAAATGGAGTTGGCAAGGATGGAGAATTTGATCCCCTCATCCCCAGGGCAGCTGTTGATTAGGATCCAGTTCATCTCCCCTCCCCCCCCCGCTAATACTCCCCGCCCCTGTCGAGAGAGAGAGAGAGAGAGAGAGAGAGAGAGAGAGAGAGAGAGAGAGAGTATTGGTGTGGGGAATGACACATGCTGTATCAGAGTCTTAGTGCAAGAGTAGCTGGTGCCTGCTAAAGAACACAGGAGCCTTGCTGGGTTAGATCAGCATTTTGTTCCCACAATGGCCAACCACATGCCCTTGGGAGTCCATAGGGACACGGGGACTAGAGCACTCTGTCCATCATGTTCCCCAGAAACTGGTAATCAAAAGCATGTGGTTTGTGATACTAGTGGCAAGAAATTGTTCAGTTTCTGTTAATTGATTCTCATGAAAACTTACAGATTCTGGCTTCACACAATTAACTCAAGGCAGTGTCAATTTACTCTTGACAGAAAGCCAAGGTCTGCTTGACCTAGAAACTATTTACACTGATTGGTTAACGACCAGCACTCAACTCTGTTATCTAGGAATGCTAGCACAGTTTGGGGTTAGGTGTGTTGAAGGCGTAGAAGTGCTGTGTATGGTTAAGAGAGAGAGAGAGAAAGAAAGGATTTATTTGCTTTGCTTTGTATGCAGAAACTCTGCTGGTTTTTTTCCCCTTTTAATAAATCCTGTAAATAGTTATTCTGAGTCTAGCTGACTAGTCATTTCCACCTCAACTAGCTTCTTCGCTGTGCAGGAAAACTCTGCTACGTTTGGGCTAAAGCCATTAGGGCTATGCCTGACACTTCAAAGTTCCATGATAGCCACTGATAAACATATCCTCCATGGTTCTAAATGTCTACAGCTGTCCAAATTGACAGTCACCACTGTCTCCTTGTGGCTAGGATAATACACCCAAGTAGATCTGATTTCGAGAGGAGTGACATTTCCCTGAGCCACCCCAAAGCAGCCACTACCGCTTCCCAAATGCCAGTGCTCAGGTGGTAAGAGTAAGCCAGAGTGGCATAGCCTGTGCAGCAGTGGCTGCGCACAGAGACAAGGAGAAAACTGGCTCTTGGGGCCAGAGGGGGCTGGCGCCTGCATCATGAGACTGGGCTTTCTGCCTCCCGTGCTGCCAATCGCAAGCGGACCCAGAGTCAAGCAGCGCGAAATCAGTGACAAGCAGTGCTGGCAAATTCTGGTTTCGTCTCCGTTCTCCTCTGCCGAGTTCTACAAGGGCCACGTTGAGACTAGGGAAGAGACCAAAGCAGAGAGCTAGAGCCACCACCTGGACTGGATTTGAGTCAGAAGGCAGGCAGGTGCGGGTTGCCTGAGAGGAAAGTCAGGTTGGTGGGGTAGTGCCTGGTTTGCCCTAAGGGACCAGCTGCCACTGCATGGAGCAGCTGCTGATCGGTGACAAGGGCAACTCCATTTACGTGCCTTCGAGGCACATGCACACTGCCGCAAAGCTGGAAGGGGCACTTGAAGGGGCAAAAATGCCCCCCCCCCCCAAGAGCACAAAAGCGGCAAAGTGGCATGGAAACAGCATCTCGACTCCCTCCCAGGAGCTTTGGCACCGACCTCTCAGGCCTGCGGAGAGTTGGAGCAAGGAGTTTTGCAGGGAGGCTGCTGGTTTTCAAAAGGCCTTTCAAAAGGGCTTCCGGAAGTTTAGAGGGTGTTTGCAGGCTTTTCCAATGCTGTCCCCAATATACGCAATTTCATTTAAACGCACGGTACCTCGGAATGCAACCCCCGTGTAAACCTGATTTGAGCCCGCTACAAGAACATCTAGAGGATAGCAAACCAACTGTGACCTTTTCTAGGAAGCTGTCTTCTCCCTGAGATCAGAGGAGGAAGGCAAGAGCAAAAGACAACCAAGGGTGTTAATGGCACAGGCCCTGAGAAGAGAAAGAAACAGCCCGTTGGCTGAACAGTATCTGGGCAGATGGCAGGGAAATGCACACGGTTCAGTGGCCCTGCGAAAGGGCAGGTGGGAGGACCAGAACCTGGGATGACTCAGTCAAGGCAAACAAAGGGCATGAACAGCACACAGGAAGCGGATGCACAGCTACAGAAGCTGAAGCTGAATGCAGCGGAGGACCCCCAGCCCCCACATTTCTGAGTGGAAGAGCAGCTGTTTTTCAAGCAGGCAAGCAGAGTGGGAAGGGTAGACATCCAGCACAAGGCTTCCAAGGAGGTCCCGAAGCAGCTTGGTAGGTAGCTCCCACTGATGGTGAGGAAATAGTCCTTGCCACGGTCAAGGTGAAGGACAAAGCTAGCCTCAATCTTCTCTTCCTTGCGGACGCACACATCCAGGGAAATGTCCCCCGTCTCACCTAAAACGGGAGGAGGTCAGGTAGATACACTCTTTGGCACAGCCAAGTTGGCTTGTCTGTAAATTAAAAGAGAAGACAGTGAGGAATTGAACAGAAGGACACAATAGGAGCCTGCTGGATCAGGCCAATGGCCCATCTAGTACAGCATCCTGTTCTCACAGGTGTATGGGGGAAACCTTAACTTCAAGAATTAGGAGAAGAAGCGACTCAGTTCCCACCCCCAGCCCACTTTCCTCTCTAGTCCTCCAAAGCAGCAGCTGCACAGAAGATGGTGACAGGATACTGGGGGGTGAGAGAAAGTGATCCTAACAAAAGAATATAAAAAGGGAAAGGATTTTTGCGCCCCCAATGTAACTTTCTTTTTTAGTTAGTTTACATTTCATTGAGTTTTTAAAAGTTTGGCTAGTTCTATATGATCCCCAAGATATTTCTGTGCCTCCACAACATAAAAATACGCATTGTTTTAAAAAAGTAATTTTTGGACGGAATGCTCTCACTGGTTCCCTGCGATGCCAAAAGGTGTTTTGGGACCCTCCAGCATTGTTTGGCTTCAATTCATTTGTGTGTGTGTCTTTGTTTAAAGCTGGTCACACACACTTTTACACTTTGGGCTCAGCTGCTTTGACGCGTGGCCCTTGGAGGCTTGAGCATGGGGCAATGCAGCCCACAAATGTTAAGCCTCCCCTGCTCTACCAAACTCCCAAGGTTTGAGGGAGGAGGGTTGGGAAGAGGAGGAGAAAAGGAAGGCCTTCCCTAGATGAGCCTTGGGGTCCCTTTGCGTGGACAGGCGGAGTCCCCAGATCCTGCACGGTCCCCCCGTCATGTGAATAACGACTCAAGACAACGTGCTATGGGATTAAATTGGCCACAACTTTATTAAATTTCAAATGTGGGTAGACCTTGGCTCAGGCATTGGGCGTTCTCCCTCCCCGGTCCCCAGCCGGGGACCTAGGGAGCATCAGGGTTATCCAGTGTGTGTGGGGGGGATGGGCCGGCTCTGGAGAACATATGTTCAAGCAGAGATGGCCGCCCCCGTAACGCCGCCGCCGCAGGAGGGAGCAATGACGACCTTTCGGTGTACGGCCAAAGCCTCCCTTCAGAAAACCCCTTTAACGGGGAACCCTGGTATCGCCGCCGCAAGAGGAAGATGGACAAAAGGATTCCGCCCAAGGCCTGATACCGCCAAAGTTGTGACGTTTTGCTACGGGAAAGGCGAAACCTGCCAATGCAGGGAAATTCCTTTCAGGCCCTTTAACAGCGACCTTAACGTAGCAGCGCCCGCATACCTGTGAAGAAAAGTTAACCTGCAAAACCTGTGAAGAAAAGTTAACCTGCAAAATAAGACCTTAACTGAGGGTGGGTAGGGTGGGAGAAGCTCTGGAGCCAAGTGAGGATTCCTAGGTAAGATCCTCCCTCTATTGTGTGGGCAGGTAATCCCTCCCCTACCTGGCCTGGTCTCCTTGGCAACGCTTCCCCCAGGTGGGATTGGACAACTGACTGAGGTAGGTGGAGACCTCCAGGTATCCCACCTGAGGGAAGGCAAAGCCAAGCCTATGCTGTTGGAGCCGCTCCAGATCTAGGGGCTGCACGCGTCCACGCAAAGGGCGCCCCCCATTTTAAGCGGGGAGCGGTCATTGCGTGGACAGGCGGAGTCCCCAGATCCTGCACGGTCCCCCCGTCATGTGAATAACGACTCATAGAATCATAGAATCATAGAATCATAGAGTTGGAAGAGACCACAAGGGCCATCGAGTCCAACCCCCTGCCAAGCAGGAAACACCATCAGAGCACTCCTGACATATGGTTGTCAAGCCTCTGCTTAAAGACCTCCAAAGTAGGAGACTCCACCACACTCCTTGGCAGCAAATTCCACTGTCGAACAGCTCTTACTGTCAGGAAGTTCTTCCTAATGTTTAGGTGGAATCTTCTTTCTTGTAGTTTGGATCCATTGCTCCGTGTCCGCTTCTCTGGAGCAGTAGAAAACAACCTTTCTCCCTCCTCTATGTGACATCCTTTTATATATTTGAACATGGCTATCATATCACCCCTTAACCTCCTCTTCTCCAGGCTAAACATGCCCAGCTCCCTTAGCCGTTCCTCATAAGGCATCGTTTCCAAGCCTTTGACCATTTTGGTTGCCCTCTTCTGGACACGTTCCAGTTTGTCAGTGTCCTTCTTGAATTGTGGTGCCCAGAACTGGACACAGTACTCCAGGTGTGGTCTGACCAGAGCAGAATACAGTGGCACTATTACTTCCCTTGATCTAGATGCTATACTCCTATTGATGCAGCCCAGAATTGCATTGGCTTTTTTAGCTGCCGCGTCACACTGTTGGCTCATGTCAAGTTTGTGGTCAACCAAGACTCCTAGATCCTTTTCACATGTACTGCTCTCAAGCCAGGTGTCCCCCATCTTGTATTTGTGCCTCTCATTTTTTTTGCCCAAGTGCAATACTTTACATTTCTCCCTGTTAAAATTCATCTTGTTTGTTTTTGCCCAGTTCTCTAATCTGTCAAGGTCGTTTTGAAGTGTGATCCTGTCCTCTGGGGTGTTAGCCACCCCTCCCAGTTTGGTGTCATCTGCAAATTTGATCAGGATGCCCTTGAGTCCATCATCCAAGTCGTTGATAAAGATGTTGAATAAGACCGGGCCCAAGACAGAACCCTGTGGCACCCCACTAGTCACTCTTCTCCAGGATGAAGAGGAACCATTGATGAGCACCCTTTGGGTTCGGTCAGTCAGCCAGTTACAAATCCACTGAGTGGTAGCATAGTCAAGACCGCATTTTACCAGCTTCTTTACAAGAATATCATGGGGCACCTTGTCAAATGCTTTGCTGAAATCAAGGTAGGCTACATCCACTGCGTTCCCTTCATCTACCAGGCTTGTAATTCTGTCAAAAAACGAGATCAGGTTAGTCTGACATGACTTATTTTTCAGAAATCCATGCTGACTATTGGTGATCACAGCATTCCTTTCTAGGTGCTCACAGACTGTTTGCTTAATGATCTGCTCCAGAATCTTCCCTGCTATTGATGTCAGACTGACTGGGCGGTAATTATTTGGGTCCTCTCTTTTCCCCTTTTTGAAAATAGGAACAACATTTGCCCTCCTCCAGTCTGCCGGGACTTCGCCTGTTCTCCAGGAATTCTCAAAGATGACTGCCAGTGGTTCTGAGATCAAGACAACGTGCTATGGGATTAAATTGGCCACAACTTTATTAAATTTCAAATGTGGGTAGACCTTGGCTCAGGCATTGGGCGTTCTCCCTCCCCGGTCCCCAGCCGGGGACCTAGGGAGCATCAGGGTTATCCAGTGTGTGTGTGGGGGATGGGCCGGCTCTGGAGAACATATGTTCAAGCAGAGATGGCCGCCCCCGTAACGCTGCCGCCGCAGGAGGGAGCAATGACGACCTTTCGGTGTACGGCCAAAGCCTCCCTTCAGAAAACCCCTTTAACGGGGAACCCTGGTATCGCCGCCGCAAGAGGAAGATGGACAAAAGGATTCCGCCCAAGGCCTGATACCGCCACCCGAGACCGCAATTGCGGTCTCGCCGCCAAGACTACCAACATCTGAAAGACGCCTTTTCCATCCTCCACCAATCAATCAGGCCATGCCTGATGTCGCTCAGCCAACGCTCGTTACCAAGGTCCAATAGGTGCACGCCATCGGGCTGAAATAGCTCCTGCATGTAAACTTTAATGTTGGGGTGTTTCACGACCCGACCTCCCATGCGAGTGGTTGCAGAGCGCACTGCCCTATTGATTTTTTCCACAGTGTAATTAAGTCTAGTGGGTTTGATGTTGCCATGCCAATGCAAGCGTGGCAGAGGTTCGGACCAGAAAATCGTGATATTGGGGTGAGTGGCGTGTGCGCTTTCCAGGTCTGCGATCGCTGTTTTGATCAAAATTATGCTTTTACGCACGACCAAGTCATTTTCGCAGAGGTGGAGCACAACCGCGCTTGGTGGGTGGCGGAACGCAAGTTCGTGACGCAACCGAGGGAGCAGGGGATCCCAACGCCTTCCCCGTTGTCCGAACCAGGCAATGGAGATCTTTGGCTGCAGACCCAGATGTTCTCCGCCTGGACCAGGTGGCTTCGGAACGCAAGTTCGTGACGCAACCGAGGGAGCAGGTGATCCCAACGCCTTCCCCGTTGTCCGAACCAGGCAATGGAGATCTTTGGCTGCAGACCCAGATGTTCTCCGCCTGGACCAGTGGTGGCTTCGGAACGCAAGTTCGTGACGCAACCGAGGGAGCAGGGGATCCCAACGCCTTCCCCGTTGTCCGAACCAGGCAATGGAGATCTTTGACTGCAGACCCAGATGTTCTCCGCCTGGACCAGTGGTGGTATGGATGGCCTTCCAATGCACTATGCTGTGGCCGAAGATCCACACATGCTTGGGGGTTGAGCCTGAAAGAAAGGATTATATGGTATCTGTCAGTGTCTGCTGGTTGTATCTAATGTAGCCTTTGAAGGCAGCTGAACGCCACCGCCCCATTGCTTTTATGTGTTCTGCCGGGAGGCCGCTTGCAGCTGCCGTGGTTGCTGCACCGATACGAAAGGAATGCCCAGAAAATTGTGCCGGGTCACCTACACAAGCATGAATGGCCTTACGCAATATTGAGTCAAATTGGCAACGGGTCATGGGGCGGCCTGATGCATGAATGGGAGGGCCTGGTCCTGGAGGACGTACCTTCAGGAATTTGCGTGTGTCCGTGACCGGGCATGGTCCAGTGTGTGGGGAGGGGGCTAGGCTTAGCGTGGTACCCCTACCTAGTTGATCGGTTTTGGAGGCTCGGATTTTGACTTGTAGCATGCGCCTGTCAGGGTTGATATCAGCCACAGACAAGCCCCTGCGATGAGATGACAGTGTGCCCCCAACGCACTCTCCGATACGGAGCGCACCAAAGAAGGCCAGGGAGAAGGCCGCCCTGAATAGCCTAACCTCATAGTTGGACCAGCAGATACTGGGGAGCACATCCGATATCAGCCGGAGGATCTCAATGGTTACTGTCCTCCTCTTATCTGGAATGGGCGGGTGAGAGCGACGCCACCCTGCAAAGCTTCCTTACGTGGGAAGTGTTACAGGGGTCTGGGAGCCAAAAACAGTTGCTGAAGTATGAGAAAGCAGCCTTGTGCAGGCTGATTGTCTTAAGGGGCCATGCCTCTACGCTTTAGGTGAACTATTAGAACATCATACTCCTTAGCTGCACGTCTGCGTCGTAAACCAAACTTATCTCTGAACCCCTCAAATTGGGACCATGCTCTGGTGTAGGATTGCAATGTTGATGGTGCAAGGGGGCTCAGTACCCCTGCTGTCACTTCTCTCGACCGAGTTCCCAGAGGTCCTCCGGAAAGGCTTCTGGGAGTTGATCGGCCTCGGGTGCTAGGTCGCCAAAACGCTCCATCTGAAAGCGAGACAGGGCATCTGCAATGTCGTTATTGAGGCCCGGGGTGAACCGCGCGGAAAAGGAGATGTTACCTTTCAGACATTCCAGCACGAAGAGACGGAGCACGCGAATTACCCTGTTGGCTTTTGCAGATTGCTTCGCAATGATTCTTACCACCGCCTGGTTGTCCGACCAGAAGCACACCCTGGTGTCCTTGAGGAGGTCCCCCAAACCCGGAGAGCCACTAGGATTGGGAAGAACTCAAGAAAAGTTAAATCGCATCTAATGACCTCCGTGTGCCAAGATGTCGGCCAAGGCTGCGCACGCCAGTGAGGTAGACACCGAAGCCAGAGCGACCAGAGGCGTCAGAGTGCACCTGTAGCTGCTCCTTAAGCAGCAGCCAATCTCGCCAAAAGGATACCCCATAGTAACTTTTCAGGAAGGTCAGCCATATTTTGAGGTCCTCCCTTATGGTATGAGTGACCCTGATGTGGGGGGGGGGGCAACACCGCCAGCCGTGAGACGGGCTAGGCGTGCGCAAAAGGCGCAACCGGGCGAGATAACCCTGGCTTCAAAATAGAGGTGTCCTAAGAGTGTCTGGACCTGATGCAACGTGGTCGTTTTCTGGGCCATCGTGGAGGGTGAGCTGCCCGTTGTTTGTGATCTGGAACTTCTCCTTCTGCAGCTGCCGGAACTTCACATTCTCAAACAGAAACTGCAGAGCAAAAGGGGGGGGGGAGGAAAGAGAGTGCTTGCCTTCAGCAGAGGCAAGGAAACGAGCTCCAGGGGGAAGTTTGTCCTTGGCCCCGGGCTCTCGTTTAGGGGACTGCACATGCAACAGGTCCACGTGGGGCTCTCCAGATATTGCTGCACTTGCCCCTGGCCATGTTGGCTGGGGATGATGGGAGTTGTAGTCCAGCATCTGGAGGGCACCGCGCTGGCTACCCCTGGAGTCTTTGCCTGCGAGGAAGAGGAAGAGGCTGCCGCTCAGTGGAAGGGCATCTGCCTTGCCTGCAAAGGTCCCAGGTTCTATCCCCAGCATCTCCAGGTAGGGCTGGGAGAGATCCCCCGGAAATCAAGACTGAGCTAGAAGGGCCAAGGGCTTCTTTCCCCCCTGGTCTTTTTGCAGCAAACCCTCTTTAAGGGGTTGGAGAGGATCCTATTCGTCTTTACCTCCCTCCAGGGAGGGAAGGAATTCGTTCTCCATCCTGTCCATCAACTGAACAATATCCTCAAACACTTTCCGGTACCGTCGGTCAGCCACAACCTTCACCTATGGGGGGGGGGCAGAGCACATTTGTTGGAGCTATGGACTAAAGGGGGGGGCATGAGTTAAGAGCAGAAAGGCCTGACGCACCCCCCTGTTCCCAGCCCTGAAAGAGGCAAGTACTGTAACTCTGAGAGCTTCCCCAGGATGGCAGCGGCTGTGACTTCCAGAGCCAATGGGCTGAAGCCAAATGCTCCAAGCCAAGTACCACAGAAGCTCCATTGCATGAATGGAGCCAACGGTTAAGGTATACAGTTCAGCCCATGTGGTCTGCCATGCCTGCAGGAGCAGCGTGTACTCAGAACAGTGGAGAATGGAAGCCTAGGGATTTAAGAGAGCCAAAACCTGCCCACTCCTTGCACCGGAAGTCATTGGCCAAGGAGGAGCTCTGTGGAAAGGGGCCTGGTTGTTGGTCAGGGCCTGCCCAGATTCGAGGAGGTGCCACATAGCAGGCAACTAAAAACCCTGAATAGACGATAGCCCTGGCCAGGGCAGGTGTTACCCCTGTGAGGAAGAGGGAGCCGACGGGCTTGTGGTCGCTCCTTTTCAATTCCATGTGGCTTCGGTAGCTGAGCTGATTCACGCTGCCTCCTCTCCAGAGGATTGGCTCACACCATGCTGGCACACGGCACTTCCCACTGCAAGGAGACAGGAGAGACACCAGGACTGTTGGACTGGCTGAGGCAACACACAAGGCTCACACAGTCAAACTTTGGCTCCACACACGGCCTGTGATCTTGACCACGGTCAACAGCTGGAGATGATGGGGCTTGGGAGTCCAACTTCTGAAGGGGCGGACCTTGCAGGTGTGCAGGCATTTTGCTTCATGGAGAGAGTTGTCAGGAAATCAAAAGCTGCCTTCTACCAGGTCAGAATGAATTTCTGACCTCCCCCAGTTTGGATTCCTACATTGCAGGGGATTGGACTAGATGACCCTCGTGATCCCTTCCAACCCCACAATTCATTAATTAAGTCTCCTCTGGCTGGCAGCAGCTCTCTGTGGCCCAATCCTTTTTCAGGTGGAGGTGCCTTTCAACTTGAGACTCTGCATACAAAGCATATGGCACACCACCAAATGATGATCCTTCCCCAAAGCAAGGGGCCCCGTTATTCTTGTTCAGACACTATTTTTTCAGTGACCCAAAAGACCCTTTCTGGCACCTGAAATGCTGCCCAAAGGAGCCTGCCGTTTTCCGGCTTCGTCACTACATGTTCCGTCTGTCCTTTTGATTTCCCCATTACCACAGCAAGAGCAATGAAACTAGCAGGCCTAGGTGGCTTCTGACAGTTGTCGAGAACCACAAGAATATGCCAAATCCTGGATGGTGAGGCTCAGTGCCTACTAGCCATAATGGCCACAGAACATACTCCACCAAGAGAAGCAGTATGGCTTGGAGGAGGGGAGCGTGCTGTTGCACTCAGGTCCTGATTGTGGGCTCCCCGAGAGGCATCTCATTGGCCAATGTGAGAACAGGATGCTGGGCCAGATGGACCAATGGCCTGATCCAGCAGGGCTGCTCTCATGCTCTTATGCCCTGGCAGACTCATCTTGAGAGAGCACCAAGTCTCATTCCCAGACTTCCTTGACACAAAGAGGATTCTCATTCAGCCTGCTGCACCTTTCAAGGAACTGCAACACCGCTTATACACACCACGAAACAGAGGATGCTGGTTATCAGGACAAATGTGGGGGAAAGGAGCCAAAACATTTCCAGAGCAGGGATGGCTTGAGGAAGACAACATATCACAGCCTTGCATTTCACAACTCGCCTAGCAGCCTTTGGCAACCCGGAATTCCATGCAAGCAAAGTGAGCAGGCGAAGGAGAGCTGGATCTCTCTCTTCCTCCGTGGCTTGGTGTCCATTCTGGCTGCAGAGGAAAGGAAGTCCGTCCAGCCCTCAACTCTAGCCCTCCTCCAACAGCTTGCTTAGCACAAAGCCATGTTTAAAATATATTTTTTACTAGCCTGCTCAGGAGGATGGAAAGGCAGGACACTACTAGCATCTCCGCAGACTAGGAAAAACAAACAAGCCTTGCAGAAGAATGATTGAGAGGACTTACTTACAAAGGCTCAACTATCAAGCAGGCGCTTACCTGGAGTCCCAGCGATCTGTTTTAGAGTCAAATTTGTACGTCGGGATGAACTTGATCTCTCCCTCTGTGAAATCAGCAAAAGCTGTCTTTTGGGTACACTGAATGTTTAGCTAAAGCCAAAAAGAAATCGCTAATCAGCAGAGAAGCAAAAGACCCCCTGTTGCCTGACAATGGAGTCTATTAACAGCCACTGTTGTGCTGGAAGACCAAGGTGAAGTACTAGTAGGTTAAAGGTAAAGGTAAAGGTAAAGGGACCCCTGGTTGGACAGTGTTCTCGAAGCTACAAACATGAGTCTGACCAAACTGCGGGAGGCAGTGGAAGACAGGAGTGCCTGGCATGCTCTGGTCCATGGGGTCACGAAGAGGCGGACACGACTAAACGACTAAACAACAACAACAACAAAGTGACCCCTGACCATTAGGTCCAGTTGTGACCGACTCTAGGGTTGTGGCGTTCATCTCACTTTATTGGCCAAGGGAGCCGGCATACAGCTTCCGGGTCATGTGGCCAGCATGACTAAGCTGCTTCTGGCGAACCAGAGCAGCACACGGAAACACCGTTTACCTTCCCACCAGAGCGGTACCTATTGATCTACTTGCACTTGGACGTGCTTTCGAACTGCTAGGTTGGCAGGAGCAGGGACCGAGCAAGGGAAGCTCACCCCGTCACGGGGATTCGAACCGCCGACCTTCTGATCGTCAAGCCCTAGGCTCTGTGGTTTAACCCACAGCGCCACCCGCGTCCCTACTAGTAGGTTAGCCAAGTGCAAACTGCTGAAATCCTATCTTATACACACTTATTAAAGGTACAGGATGCTTGTGCATTTTTGCCCCATGTCATCTTAAATTACTTTGCTGCATCACACGACAGGAAAACCCTCTAACTCAGGAGTAGCAGACACGTGGCCCTCACAATGCTGAAGAACTACAATTCCCATCATCCCTGATTACTGGCCATGATGGCTGGAGCCAACAGGAACTGCAGCTCAGTAACATCTGGCAGACCACAGGTTAGCCATACCTACAATATGCATTGTTATATGTACCAATAATCCATACAAACTGTTAACAACCACCAGAATACACCCTGACACTATGAGCAACTGCAAAACCATCATAAACTACTCAGAAGGGCCCTCTGCCCTGGTTCCCTGTGACTTCGCTTCTCACAGTGAGAACCGCCAAAGCCCTAAATGGCCTCAGCCCTGAAAGAGTGTCTCCATCCCCATTGTTCAGCCCAGGCATCAGGGTCCAGCACCGAGGGCCTTCTGGCGGTTTCCTCACTGTGAGAAGCGAAGTCACAGGGAACCAGGCAGAGGGCCTTCTGAGTAGTGGCACCTGCCCTGTGGGACACCCTCCCGTCAGATGTCAAGGAGATAAGTAACTATACAGCCTTTAGGGAAGTTTTTAATGTTTTATGATGGTTTTGCATATGTTGGAAGTCTGAGGCTGCCCCCCCCCCTTGCCTTCCTTGCAGCATCCTTCTCAAAGGGCTAAGGCATGACTACGCTCACAGAGTTTAAATCCACCATAAGGTGCAGCAATCAGGCCTCTGTTTCAACACAAAATACCAATGATCCTTATGCCAAGTGGGAGAAAGGTCATCAACATGATGAACACATAAACCTTGGAGAGAAAAATGTAAAACAAAAAGCACCAGCAATTTAATTGGACTTAATGGAAGTATCTGCTGATAAGAACATGTGAGCAATGCCATTTCCGAGCCTCGGGAGGAGAGGGTGTTGCGGGCTGGCCCCTCCCACAAGCGCGGGGCTGGAGTTTAGCCCTGCGAGAGCCAGGGAATCCCCGGGGGCGTGCCTCTCTGCCTTCCCCCTGCCCGCCAATCGGCGGGCCGGGGAGGCGTGGCCTGGGTGTGCCAGAGAGTGGCCCTCAGAATGGCGGGGTCAGCCCATTACCCGCGACCTTACATTCTTGGAATTTTTCCCGATAGTAGTAGCGGTACATCTTTGGGCGGAGCAGTTTAGCAATCATAGGGTTTGTTTCAATACAGACAATCAAGCAGTGGTTGCGGTCCTGACTAGGCAATCCGCGCGCTCCACCAGAGTAGGAAACCTTCTACGATCCTTTGTACTTCTGTGTCTGGAACGGAACATATACTTTTCGGCCAAATTCGTACCTGGCGTTAATAATGACATCGCGGATGCTCTGTCTCGTTTTCAGATGGAGCGCTTTCGCTCATTAGCGCCGGATGCGGAGCAATCATCGATGCCTTTCCCGGAGCATCTCTGGAATCTTGGGAGAGAGAAGTAATGAAGGGAGTATTTGGTGCTGTGGCTCCGTCCACGATGCGTTCGTACAAGAGGGCTTGGGCCGATTTCCTAAAATTCCGTAGTAAAGCACCGGGCGCTAGGCCCTTCGCTACACCTTCAACGAGGGAGGTCCTCCACTACTTGGCTCACCTCAAAGAGTTAGGCAGGGCGCCTAAGACCCTTAATATCCAGTCGGCAGGGATTTCTTACTTCTGTAAAGCCTTTTTTGCGACCGACCCGTGCGCGGCTTTTATCGTACGCAAGACACTGGAAGGATGGCGCAGACAGCACCCCCCTAGTGCAGACGGGAGGCGGCCTATAACGTATGACATCTTGTCACAGATCCACAAAGCATTACGCTCAGTGTGCTGGTCTAAGTATGAAGCGCGCCTATTCTCGGCTGCGTTCTCCATATCATTTTTTGGCGCGCTACGTATTGGGGAGGTCGTCTGCGAAGGGGGGGTTAACCATGCACAGAGGGGCATCCTATTAAGCGACCTGACCCTGTCACAGTCGGACCTAATAGTTAGGGTGCGGAGTTCAAAGACAGACCAGCAGGGTAAAGGGACTCTTCTCCGCCTTCCAGCAGCCCAGGACAAGGGTCCCTGTCCGGTAAGGGACACGAGACGCTTTCTATATCTAAGGCCCAAGGACCCGGGTCCCCTGCTGATCCATGCAGACGGGTCGCGTTTGGCCAGGCAGCAATTCACCAGGGTGATGCGTATGGCTTTGGCGGCATGTGGGCTACCAGCGGCTGAGTTTGCAGCACACTCTTTCCGCATTGGGGCGGCCACCACCGCAGTGCACCTGGGGCTCTCCACCAAGAGGATTAAGGAAATGGGGAGGTGGAGATCCAATGCTTATAAAGCTTATGTCAGAAATAACGTATGACTAAGAAGTATACCGCTGAACTCTTTTTCCCTGTCTGCTTGCTTTCCAGGAATTAAAAAGGTGCACATCTGGTTGGTGGGCCACAGTATAGTACATTGGGCCAGGATTCGGGCCATGAGTACAGGGCTAGGGCAAAATCTGAAGCTGCCTGCGAAGGTGGAGCTGGCGTGGCTAGCGCGGAGAGGGATGCACTGGAGTGAGTTTAAGCCAGCAGTGATGGCCAGAGCTGCCTCTGAGGGGCCTCCTGATGCATTGGTGATTCAGTTGGGAGAGAACGACCTCGCATATCGCAAGGCGATAGATCTCAGATGGAACATTTTTGATGACCTGTCCGAGCTGGTGACAGTGTACCCAAACATCAAAATACTGTGGTCCTCGTTGCTTGAGAGGAGGACTTGGAGGGACTGGGCGAGCCCAGTTGGTGTGAATAAAGCAAGGAAAGCTTTAGAGCGGGCAGTGGAACGTAGAGTGGTGGCCTTGGGCGGGGGCATCATCCGACACCCAAACATACAGTTCAGCAACGAGGCCCTCTACAGGCGGGATGGCGTGCATTTGTCCGATGCCGGGAACGATATATGGTTGGGGGATATCATAGTAGGGATTAGGGGTTGGTTACAGGCCTGAAGGTATTGGCGGCGAGCTTTGCTCGAGTGGCGGTTAGGCATTGGCAGGGGTCTATTGTTATGCAAATGGATGGGGGGGAAGGACACGCCATCACCTTCCCCCGAGAAAAGGGTAGTCGGGTAGAGGACTCCGGGGGCGTTTGCCTTGTCCGAGACCTAGTAAGGTGAGGGCCGCCGGCACGCCCACGAGCGGTGACACCCGTGGGGGTCCTAGCTGGCGTACTTCAGCAGGACACCCCCACGGATTGTGTTCAACCCTTCCCGGTTCCATGCCGGGTAGTCAGAGGAGCCAATGCCTAAGGCCAATACCTTCAATTCTGTAATCAATAAAGTTGTGGCCATATACGCCCATTAACCTTAACTAACGTGTCCTGTGTCTTCTTTTCATTGGGGGAGGGAACTTGCCACGCAACGCAGATTTTCTAGATTGATGCAAAACCTAGAGCAGGAAACCTTAGACCTTTAGATATTGCTGTACAGCAAGGGCTTCCAGTTTCCACCGCGGGACAGAAAGGGAGCGCGGAAAGCCTCGTCGGGGTTTACCGAACAATACAGGGGCTTGGGGGAGTTGCAAAGGCACTTCACCCCCCAAAAAACTCAAGGGGGATACCCTTGAGGGATGGCTAACCGGCAGCGTGGATGCGGTCCGGCTGTTCTTTCGGGGTTTTTTTCTTGAAGAGCTCGAAGACGACGGGATTGCAAGCGCAAGAGGAAGCTACCGACCCTGTGTTGCGATGTCTCTGGCTCTCACTAGAGAAAGCGGCGAATCTTCAAAAATTTAAGAACGGATCCTTAGTGTGAGAGAAGTATTTTAAAATTAAAATTTTGAAAGAACACACTAAGTGAACGCTGGATGTTGAAGGATTAAATTAAGGAATCCATCCCGGTGGAGGAGTTAAAATGGCAGTAGGATACAAAGTCGCAGGGGTAAAGGAAGGAATGCAGCCTCTAGCCTGACTGCGTGAGTACATAACAAAAGCCCACGGCAGCTTTTGTCGAGGCAAATAGACTTTTGAATTTGTAAAACAAAGCAACAGATTAAGGACTATCCAGAGACTTTGTTGTTCCCTCTCAGTGAGAGTGATAATTAGAAACGTAATAACCACAGAGCTGATTGAAAGACTAGTAGAAGTTTAATTTAAAAGAAAACAGGGAAAGCTTGGAAGCTGCGTTAAAAATAACAAAGTTACAGTAAAGACAAGAATAAGGGAAGATTGGCAGAAACGTCTCCTCTCTTTTAAATAAGAACTGTCTAAGAAAAAAGGTTATATTTGACTGCAATGATCTTGGGTTCTCTTTCGATCCTTACTGCTGAAAAACTGGACTTAAGTTAACCCCCTCTTTCCCGTTTTCTTTTTTGTTGTTTTTTTTCTCTCTGGGAAAGATTTACATTCAAGCGTTGGAGCTAGAAAAAACCAGAAATAATTGGAATGCGGAAAATATCACCCGATAAACCCTGGGAAAATTTGGAAAATAACTTTAAGTGTTTAAAACAGGGGGTTTTACACCCCAGTAGACTATAATTGGATATTTACAACATTTTGAATTGGACATTTACATTTTTTATGGACTTGAAAATATAAACAGGAAATGGGGACAGAATCCGGACCAGTGATTTGGTGACAGAGACTGGACCAGTGATCTCCTTTTCTTCAGGGACAGAGACTGAAACAGTGATTTCGTGATAGAGACCGGACCAGTGATTTTGTGACATGGGGATCTAATTGGTTTACAGGTCTGATTTAGATCATGGATTAAAGCCTGAATTATTAGCCTTACTAGACCTTGGATTAGGACATGGACTAAGTTATAGAATATCCTTTACACGTGATGGATTAAACCGGCAAGTGGTGGAAGATTAAAGAAATTAAAAGAAATCGGAACTGAATATTAATTAATTAATTAATTTTTAAAAAAGAAGAAGAAGGAACTACTGCTCTCCCATCAGAATCTACGTGGACTTTAGAAAACCACTTTAACAGGAATAATTCATATATAAGTAATAATTATTTGAGTCTTGGAGAAATTTACCAAACTTTCAGAGGGTGTTAAGGTTTTAAGGGATGGTTTGGGAAAACACAAACTATATTGTCATATACTATTAATAATACCCTAGGAGGGGGGAATCATTTGAAGAAAAACAAGAGCCTAAGGAAGGTACTAAGGTGTATAAACAAGACTTTAGGATTGCCAAGGTTGAGATATACTGGGATTATAAGTGAAGCTATTTTCTTTGATTTCTGGACATTTTATTATTCAACTGGATCTGTAACTGTATATTATAATAGTACATATTTTCTAGCAGACATTGGTGGTACTTGGAGATATTATGGTTGTACTTTAGGATACAGTTGAATTAATTGACTTCAAAGGTAATACTCTGTCTGAAAAAAATAGGAAATACAATAGAAAGTGATATAAAATAAATTGTAAGAATATAAAATAAGAAAAACAAAATCGCACGGGTGTAATAAGGTAAATTAAAGGAGAGTGGTTAAGACTTAGAAAAATAAGAATAACAAAAAAAAAAAAAAAGATTGTGCGCCCCTCAGGGGAGAGACAGAAAATTAACACAAGAAGAGGAAGTGGAAGAGGAAGGAGCAGTAGGTGGAGAAGAAGAGGGGGAGGAAGAAGAAGAGTTAATGGAGAAGAGGTAGACTAGAATATAAATTAAAGTCAAACAATATAATGTCGTTAAAGGTTGTGTCCTGGAATGTTAATGGTTTGAACGAAAAATCTAAAAGGAACAAAATTCAAAAGGTGTTAAAGAATAAAAATTATGATGTGATCTGTTTTCAGGAAACACACGTGGCAAAAAAACACAAACATATACTAGCAAATAAAAGGTTGGGGGTAGAGTTTGTTAATTCAGACACTAATAAAAAAAGAGGAGTTGTGATATACGTGAAGGAGAAATGGGACCCAATATTAATATGTAAGGACGATGAAGGAAGGATCTTAGGAGTACAAATCAACCATCAGGGAGAAAAGATTAACGTTATAAATGTCTATGCACCAAATATGAATAAAGCTGAATTCTTTAAAAAATTGGAACAAATGTTAACAGAATTGGAGGATCATAAGATGATTTTACTTGGAGATTTGAATGCCGTGCCAACACCTGAATTAGATAGAAGCGTGAAAAGAAGAAAACTTAAGCAGGGGAAATTACCAAGAACATTTAATAATCTGGTGGAAAATCTAGCTCTGATAGACATCTGGAGACATAAAAATCCAACAACGAAACAATATACACACCTGTCAGAACCACACCAAAGTTGGGCCAGGCTGGATCAAATATGGGTCTCAAGAGAATTAACATTAAGAGCACTTAAATGTGAAATCCAACCCAGAACTCTTTCAGATCATAGCTCAGTAACGTTGGAGATAAAAAGCAGATTACAAGGAACATACAGATGGAGAATGAACGATTATCTATTTGAAAATGAGGAAATAATTGAGAAGGCCAAAAGAACGTTGAAAGAATATTTTGAGATGAATTTAAATAAAGAGACTAATATAGAGATAGTTTGGGATGCCAGTAAGGCATTGTTAAGAGGATTTTTAATTAATCAGAACAACCATAGGAAAAAGTTAAGAGAGCAAAAAAAAAAAGAAAAAAAAGAAATACTCAATCAATTAAGAGATTGCGAAAGAAAACTAGCAATAAACCCAACTGAGGAGCAGGTTAAACAAACTTATAGAATATTACAAACACAATACTCAAATTTAGTAGGCCAAGAAGTAGAATGGAGAATCAAGATATGGAAGCAAAAATTCTTTGAATCAGCAAATAAAACCGGAAAATTACTAGCGTGGCAATTACGAAAAAACAAAAAACAAAATATGATCAACAAATTAAGAATAGAAGAGCAAATTGTGGAAGAACCTAAGAAAATAAAGGAAAATTTCATCAAATTTTATGGAAAATTATACAAAAGAGAAAAAGAAGACTGCACAGAAATAAAGAAATATTTAGAAGAAAATAGACTAAAAGGATTAACAGAAGAAGAAATAACACGATTAAATAATCCTATAAAAATTGAAGAAATCCAGGATGCAATAAAAAGAATGAAATTAGGAAAGGCTCCAGGGCCTGATGGCCTTTCAGCTAAATACTACAAAGTTCTAGAGGAATATTTAGCCCCGGTGCTGTGCGAAGTAGCGAATAACATCTTAAGCGGCGGAAAGACACCAGACTCTTGGAAGGAAGCCTATATTACATTAATATCTAAGCCAGACACAGCTAAATTAGATATGAAAAACTACAGACCAATATCATTATTAAATAATGATTATAAATTATTTGCAGAAGTAATGGCCAACTGTCTTAAGAAATGTTTAAGAAACCTTATCCATACAGATCAAGTCGGATTCTTACCCAATAGACAATTAAAAGACAACATAAGACATATAATCAACATCATTGAATATCTAGAGGCCAAGAATGAAATACCTGTGGCACTAATTTTTATTGACGCCGAAAAGGCCTTCGATAATGTATCTTGGCAATTCCTTGTAAGATGTCTAGAAACAGTAGGGATAGAGGGCGCCTTCCTGGAAGGGGTAAAAGCTATTTACTCAAGCCAGAAAGCAAAATTGATTATTAATAATGATTTAACTGATTATTTTGAAATTTCAAAGGGTACGAGACAGGGGTGCCCTCTATCACCTCTTTTATTTATAATGATACTAGAAATTATAGCAAATAAGATAAGAACAACTCCAGAAATACGTGGAATTAAAATTGCAAAAAAAGAATACAAATTGAAAGCATACTGTCAGGGGTTCAGGAGCAGAGGCAAGGGCAAGGGAGGAAACAGAGAGCGAGGGGGAGGAGGCAGAAGAAAGGATGAGTGATGACGACGACCCGAGATCTCTGAGTCTTTCCAGTGAATCAGAAGATTCACAGAAAGGAGCACCAGTGGCCAGGGCAAGGGGGGAGCCTAGGGGGACACCCCAGGAGGAAAGGGCCAGAGGGGGCTCAGAGGGGAGCAGTTGGAAATCGGGACCAGCGTCACCAACAGAGAGCAGGGGAGAGGAAGGGATTCAGGTATCAAGCGCTGGCAGCTCACAACAGGAGGGAGGGCACGAGTCAGGAGTGGCCACACCTCCATCAGGGAGCGAAGAAACGGTCAGACGGAAAGTGGAAGGTTGGGCGCGCGCGCCAAGTTCAAATGCACAGGAAGGTGGCGCAGTAAGCAGCCCGGAAAGGGAGCCAGGTCCTAAAGCCCGGCGCAAGGAGACAGAAGGGTCCGGGGGGTCAGCGTCAGAAGAGTCCCGGAAGGAAGAGACCCCGGGGGGCAGAGGGACCCAGAGAAGAACAGTCAGGCGGAAAAGGTGGAGTAAGGCTAGGATATTAAGTTGGTGTACAGGAGGCGGGGACCCAGACAGAGCTTTGCCGATCTAACCATAAGACGTAGAGTTGCACGCAGCAGCTTGAGAATGGGAACTGTAACTCAATAAAGACTTTTACTAAATGATCGCTGGCTAGCGTGATCCTCTGTGAGCTAGGATCGGGGAGCAACTCTGACAGTAAGCTCTGTCTCCTAAATTGTGGGCATCTACGGCCTCACGGAGAGGAGAGAAAGCGGGTGCCTACTAGCGAGCTCACGAACGGCAGACAACATGACGGCTGAACAGCAGATAGCGGAACTCAGAGAAGCAGTGACACGACTGAATGCCGAGGCACTTGCATCCAGGAAGAGAGAGGAGGACGCAGCTGCCGCCTACAGGGATCTCCAGGTCAGGTTGGAAGTGCTTACGAAGCAAGGGGAACTGACACCCAGACGGGAGGGGATTGGATTGGGAAGAAGAACAGGCGGTCTGGTCTCTCACTTCGATGGGAATCTGCAACAGTACCCCAACCTTAGAGCAGATGTAATGTGTGCACTGCAACTGCTGAACAAAGACTTTAGAGATGAGCAAGAGAAAGTGGGATTCATCATGTCCCATTTGCATGGAGATGCTAAAGCATGGCTGCGCAATTTGTGGAGGGATAAGGATCCGGCGCTCCAAAATGCGGATGCCTTTATTAAAGCGATGGATGGGTGCTTTCTATCAAGCATTGACGTGGATCTTGCGCGGCAGCAGATACATGGACTGAAGCAAGGGAGGGCCAGCGTAAGGCAGTATCATGCCCGCTTTTTCGCTTTGGTCAGTGCCCTGGAATGGAACAGAGATTCGGCTTCTGTCAGAGACCTTTTTTGGGAGGGATTGCACGGCTCGGTTAAAGATGAAATTGCGAGGGGGGAGAGACCCCGGACCACGCAGGAGATCGTTCAGAGGGCGCTGGCGGTGGGGGTGCGGCTGGAAGAACGTCCGTGGAGCAGGGACGAAGGGCGTGGAGGGCGCGAACCAGCCAGGGGCTCCTCCTTCCTTCCCAGAGAAGCAGCGCGTGCGCAATCCACGCCTCCGCCAGGAGGAGGGGCGGAACCTATGGAGGTTGGAAGTGCAAGGGCTCAGTCAGCAGCCAGAGCCCTAGCACCGGCAACAGTGAAAGCGAAGCCTCCTAGAGGGAACAGGAAGTGTTATATCTGCGATGATCCACAGCATATGGCGAAAGAGTGTCCCCGGAGGCTCCACAAGCACACTGCAGCCTCAGCAATGGTGACTGCAGCAACGCAGCACGGAGAACCACAGCAGGGAAACGACGCAGTCTGGCTGGAGGAAGAGGCACTGGGGCCCAGCCAGACGTGTCAGTGAAGCAGTCCCCAGAGATTTTACAGCCCATGGACCCCCTCCTGCCCAAGCCAGTAGTGAGGCTCACCGCATCGCTCCAGCTGCCCAATGGAATCACCATGGACGTGCCAATTACCATCGACTCAGGCAGCAATGCGGACTTTATAGGGCAGGACTTTGTCGACCGGCATGCCATACAGTTGCTGCCGGCCACGCTGCCCCTGCAGGTTGTCACGGTGGATGGCAGGGAGCTGCTAGGGGGGCAAGTGGTGAAGCAGACGCCACCAATGGTGATGCGACTTGGGAATCACAGGGAAATCATCAGCTTCAACGTCACTCAACTATCGGACACGCCCATTGTATTGGGCATGAGTTGGCTGGACAAGCACAGCCCGACGCTGGCTTGGTATAAGAGGCAGCTGACCTTCGGCTCTTCCTTTTGTGCTGAACACTGCATCGTGCCCCGGCAGGAAGGAGAGGAAGAGGAGTCACAGCTGCAGCTAGGCACGCTGCAAGCGGTTCCCCACAAGTACGCAGAATTTTTGGAGGTTTTCTGCGAGAAGGAGGCAGACAGGCTACCCCCCCCACAGACCATATGACTGCAAAATTGACCTGCTGCCGGGGGCGGCGCTGCCCAAAGGGAAGCTGTATTCCATGTCTGAGGACGAACTGCAGGAACTCAAAGAGTTCATAGATCATAATTTGGAGCGCGGTTTCATCCGAGAGTCCAAGGCAGCGGGGGGCAGTCCTGTATTCTTTGTTAAGAAGCGGGACACGCCCCAAAAAAGGCTGGTCGTGGACTATCGCATCTTAAACAGTGAGACCAAGCCATCGGACTTCCCCATGCCCCGAATCGACGACCTCCTCGCAAAGGTACGGAAGGGCAGCGTGTTCACCAAGTTGGACCTGCGAGGGGCGTACAACCTCATTCGCATGCGGGAAGGAGATGAGTGGAAGACAGCCATGTTCACGCCCCTGGGTACCTACGAATATAGAGTTATACCTTTTGGATTGCAAAATGGCTCCCACGTGTTTCAAGCGTTCATGCATCACGTGTTGGCGGGGCTCCTCTACAAGACGTGCGTCTGTTTCTTGGATGACATCCTGATCTTTTCGGAATCGCAGCAGGAGCATGACAGACACGTCAAGGAAGTGCTGAGCAGGCTACAGCAGCATAGGCTTTACGCCAAGCTGGAGAAGTGCCAGTTCGACGTGACGGAGGTGGATTTCCTGGGCTACAAGTTGTCTGACAAGGGGCTCGCCATGGACAGCGCCAAGGTTCGAGCAGTGTTGGATTGGAAAAGCCCACGCAACCGGAAGGAGGTCCAACGGTTTGTCGGCTTCGCGAACTTCTATCGCAAGTTTATCAAAGGCTTTGCTATGCAGACGGCGGCCATCACGGACACGCTCAGCTCCAAGAAAAAGAAGTTCATCTGGACAGAGCAGGCGGAGCAGTCCTTTCAGGCACTCAAGCGGCTCTTCGCGTCGGAAGAGCAGCTGCTTCATGTCAACCCCAGCAGGCCGATGAGGGTGGAGACAGACGCCTCGGACAGAGCCATGGGAGCAGTCCTGCTGCAGAAAGACCCGCAGGGGGCTTGGAGGCCGGGAGCGTTTTACTCCAGGAAGCTCAGCAAGTCCGAACAGAACTACACCATCTGGGACAGGGAGTTGCTGGCCATTCATGCAGCGTTCAAAGCGTGGAGGCACTTCCTGATCGGCGCCAAGCACACGGTGCAGGTCTGCACGGACCACAAGAATCTGGAGCACTGGCGCACGGCACAGTTCCTGAACCAAAGGCAGATACGTTGGGCTGAGTTCTTTGCGAACTTCGACTTCCGAATAGAGTATGTCCCAGGGGACACCAACATCATGGCGGATGCTCTCTCCCGTAAGCCACAGTATCTGGAGGAGGCAACGCCAGCGGCCGCCATGCACATCTTCGCACCGACAGTGTGGGCGTGCGCTGCGGCAACAGTTGACCTGGATGCGGTGCGACGAGCGTTGCAGGATGACTCCTTCGCGCAAGCAAAGATGGCAGAGGTGCACAGGGGCACGGCAGCGACCGACGAGTTCCAGCTGCGAGATGGATTGCTCATCCGTAAAGGGGCCATCTACGTGCCGGGAGACGAACTTCGCGCCAAGGTACTGCAGCAGCTGCACGACGCGCCCACTGCCGGGCACTTTGGCAAGGAGAAGACGATGGAATTAGTCGCCAGAGACTTCTGGTGGCCCGGAATGAGAGGGGAAGTCGCGGACTATGTGGCGAGGTGTGACACCTGCCAGAGGGCCAAACCAGTGCACAGACCGCCGGCCGGACTGTTGGAACTGCTGCAAACTCCGTTCGAACCATGGGAGAGAGTGGCCCTGGACTTTGTCACGGATCTGCCCAGCTCGAGGGGCAAGACGGCCGTGCTGGTGGTGGTGGACTTGTTCTCCAAGATGGCACATTTCATTCCGTGTGCTAAGGTGGCCACGGCGGAACAAACCGCCAAACTGTTCATAGACCACGTGTTCAAGGTTCACGGTCTGCCGCGGTCTATTCTGTCCGACCGAGGGCGACAGTTCATCTCGAATTTCTGGCAGAAGCTGATGGGCTTCCTGAACGTCAAGATCAACCTGGCGTCGGCTAGACACCCGCAGACCAACGGGCAAGCGGAGCGGGTCAATGCCATCATGCAGCAGTACCTGAGATGTTATGCGAATCAACAGCCTGCGACGTGGGTGGATTACCTGCCTCTCGCCGAGTTCGCCTACAACAACACGAAGCACGTGTCCACGGGGGTCACGCCGTTCTTCGCCAACAACGGGAGGCACCCCAGAACCTTCCCGGGACTGGAAAGAATGGGGGAGGGGGAGCCGCAGACAGCAGATGCGTTCGCGTCAGAGTTGCAGGAGGTCCACGATCAGCTGCGGCGGCACCTGGAGCTGGCCAAACACGCATACAAGGTACAAGCGGACAAACACAGGAGGGTTGGCGAAGAGATCCATGTGGGAGACTGGGTCTGGTTAGCAGCCCACGCAGTGCCGGCCAGGTCGTTGGCGAAGAAGAAACTAGGGCATAAGCAACTGGGGCCCTACCAAGTCGAAGAGCAGGTCAACCCGGTGGCTTTCAGGCTGGCGCTTCCGGAGGGTTCCAGGATGCATCCGGTGTTCCACAGATCGGTGCTCACTCCCTACAAGGCACCTCACAGATTTCAGGAACCAGGCACGGCACCAAGTCCACTCCGAGAGAGAACCGAGCAAGGGGGAGTGGCACAGGAGGAGCGCATCAACGAAGTCACAGAGATTTTGGACTCTAGATGGGGGGAAGAGGGGGTAGAATACTTTCTCGCCAAGGAGGGCACCCCGGCCAGTGCCAACAGCTGGGTGCCAGGCTACGCTCTAGACGAACCTCTGCTCAAAGAAGAGTTTCATGCCCTCTTCCCACACAGGCCCATGCCAGCAGACTTTTTCGACGACTGGCTTTTCACGCCCACGCTTTCAGCCAGCACGTTCCGGGGGTTCGACTCGGACGAGGAACCGACACGCGACGCACGTTCCCCGGAGGGGTCACCCTCGGGATCTGCCTCAGAACCTTCGTATTGGTGGGACGATAGACCAGAGGAGCAGTGGCGCACGAAGTGGCTGGAGGGTCCAGGCCGAGCAACGCCCCCAGGAGGAAGCGAGGGAGAGACAGACATGGACGTATTCGGGGACGACCCGGGTTTCGAGCACGGCGGCACAGAGTTGGAAGCGGAAGTGACCGTCGTCGACGAGAGCAGGGAGGAAGAACCGGAAGACTTCAGATGGAGGCCCGCCATGGGAAGCGAACTGTATCCGACATTCGTCCCCATGACACGGCAGCACCCAGCTCCCGCACCGGAAGGAGGGGAGGGGGGAAGAGGGGGCTTCGAGGGGGGGATGGATGTCAGGGGTTCAGGAGCAGAGGCAAGGGCAAGGGAGGAAACAGAGAGCGAGGGGGAGGAGGCAGAAGAAAGGATGAGTGATGACGACGACCCGAGATCTCTGAGTCTTTCCAGTGAATCAGAAGATTCACAGAAAGGAGCACCAGTGGCCAGGGCAAGGGGGGAGCCTAGGGGGACACCCCAGGAGGAAAGGGCCAGAGGGGGCTCAGAGGGGAGCAGTTGGAAATCGGGACCAGCGTCACCAACAGAGAGCAGGGGAGAGGAAGGGAGTCAGGTATCAAGCGCTGGCAGCTCACAACAGGAGGGAGGGCACGAGTCAGGAGTGGCCACACCTCCATCAGGGAGCGAAGAAACGGTCAGACGGAAAGTGGAAGGTTGGGCGCGCGCGCCAAGTTCAAATGCACAGGAAGGTGGCGCAGTAAGCAGCCCGGAAAGGGAGCCAGGTCCTAAAGCCCGGCGCAAGGAGACAGAAGGGTCCGGGGGGTCAGCGTCAGAAGAGTCCCGGAAGGAAGAGACCCCGGGGGGCAGAGGGACCCAGAGAAGAACAGTCAGGCGGAAAAGGTGGAGTAAGGCTAGGATATTAAGTTGGTGTACAGGAGGCGGGGACCCAGACAGAGCTTCGCCGATCTAACCATAAGACGTAGAGTTGCACGCAGCAGCTTGAGAATGGGAACTGTAACTCAATAAAGACTTTTTCTAAATGATCGCTGGCTAGCATGATCCTCTGTGAGCTAGGATCGGGGAGCAACTCTGACACATACGCTGATGATCTGATGGTATCATTAGAAGATCCACAAAAAAGTGTCCATAAGGTGACAGAATTGTTAGAAGAATTTGGAAAGTTATCGGGTTTTAAGTTAAACAAATCAAAAACTAAAATGATAACGAAGAACATGGAAGAAGTTATGAAAAACCAGCTGGAGGCTAAAATTGGAATTAAAGCGGTAAAAAAAGGAAAATACCTGGGAATTTGGCTAACTATGAAGAACATAAATTTAATGACGGACAATTATGAAACAACCTGGAAAGAAATTAAAAAAGATTTAGATATATGGAACAGAATAAAATTATCATGGTCAGGAAGAATGGCCGCAATTAAGATGAATATACTTCCAAAGTTGTTATTTCTATTTCAAAATATTCCGGTGATAAGAGGAAACAAAGTATTTAAAGATTGGCAGAAAATTTTATCTAAATTCATTTGGCAGGGAAAAAGGCCTAGAATTAAATTTAAATTGCTTACAGATAGAAGAGAAAGAGGAGGTTTTGCGGTACCGAATTCGAAATTGTATTACGAGGCCTCATGCCTCTGTTGGATTAAAGAATGGATTGTAATAAAAAACACAGACCTATTAGATTTAGAAGGCTTTAACACCAGATTCGGTTGGCACGCATATTTGTGGCATAATAAAGCAAAAGTACATAAATAATTCTCCAGTCACATCATTAGAGGACCTCTGCTAGAGGTTTGGGAAAGAAATAAAAATTTTCTTGAAAGGAAAACTCCCTGGTGGTTATCACCAATAGATATCTTAACAATTAAAAAAACAAACATAGAAGGTAAGAGATGGACATATGAAGATTTATTGGTGAGAACAGAAAAAGGTTGGCAGATCAAAACGTATGAAGAACTAGGAGATAAGTTAACGAGTTGGTTACAATTCCATCACATTAATGCACTGTGGACAGAAGATAAAAAGATTGGGATAAACGAAAAAAAATCAAGATTCCAGATAGAAATACTGGAAGGAAATTCAAAACTCTTATCAAAAATGTATAATCAACTGTTAGAATGGGATACTAAGGACGAGGAAATAAAAGAAGTTATGGTGAAATGGGCGATAGATCTGGGATATAATTTGGAATACGATAGTTGGATTAAGCTCTGGAATAAAGATATGAAGTTCACTGCTTGTGTTGCCTTAAGAGAAAACATGGAAAAAATGATATACAGATGGTACATCACCCCTGTAAAATTAGGAAAAATCTATAAGAATGGAGATAAAATGTGCTGGAGGTGTAAAAACAAGGAAGGTAGTTTTTACCACATGTGGTGGACTTGTGAAAAAATCAAGAACTTCTGGGAGCTCATTTATAATGAACTAAAAAAAATGTTTAAATATACTTTTGTTAAAAAACCTGATAATTTTCTTCTGGGAATGATTGGCAATGAAATTAAGAAAGAGGACTAGACCTTATTCCAGTACGCAACAACAGCTGCTAGAATTTTAATCGCCCAAAATTGGAAATCAATCAATATCCCAACGGTAAGAGATTGGCAAAGTAAATTATTTGAATATTCAGAATTGGCAAAATTAACACAAAAAAATAGAGACCAGAAAGAAACAAAGTTTATTAAAGAATGGAATAAATTCATAACCTATATTGAAGTAGATTTAAAAAATCCAAAGATCACAGTAGGCTTAATATAACCCTTTGACATACAAAAGTTTTAAAGAAAAACTGCGGGGAAAAATGTATTACATAACCCAAAACTGAGATGGAGGGAAGTCAATAATTTACATGTTTGTCTTTGTTTTGTTTCGTGTTTTTTTCTGCTTCTTATAATTAAGTTATGTTGTTCTTATTATTGGGTTTTTTTTCGTGAAGAATTTATTTTCTGTACATATGTGTGTATATGTGTGTATGAAAATTAATAAAGAGAAATCTAAAAAAAAAGAAAGATATTGCTGGACAGCAGCTATGCTGGGGCTGATGGGAGTCCAACAACATCTGGAGCGTGTGCTGAGCTAGGAAAGCCCTCTAACTGGGAAATTGCAGAGCAGTCCTACTTATTCCAAGGCAACCCTCCAACTTAATTGGGACTTGCTTCTAATTCAGGTTGCACAAACCTGCAACCTTAAAAAGCATTTGTAGAAGTCGCAGTCATCCTATGTTCTAGCTACACTTTGCTCCTAACTTCCTGAAAGTGGTTTCTCTAGCCTAGGCTGTGGTATCCCAGACAAAGGAAAAAAAACAGGGGAATATCCTAAACCACCACATATAACACAAAGATGTCTCTCACCTGGTCGTAGGTCAGAAGTCTCTGAAGCTCATTTTTAGTGATCAGATGACAGTGCTGGAAAAAAGCAAAGCAACCACAGCTACAGGCTAGCTCACGGGGGCGGGGGGCGGGGGGGCGGGGGGCAGCCTGCTGCCACTTCCTGCAATATGTAGTAAGACTGATAACTAGGATTGGGCAGTATGATCATATTAGGCTAGTGCTCTGTGAACTAGACTGGCTCTTGAACTGCTTCCAGGCCCAATTCAGAGCATCCCATTTGGCCTTTCAAGTGTTTCAAGGTTTGGGAAAAGGGTACCAGAAGAAGGCCCACTTATGTTTGCACTGCCTCTCCACTGACTAGAATCCCTTTCCCAGGGAACTCCTGCTCTTTCAAGTATGGCAGGGCCTTTTCAGTCATGGCACCCGACCTTTCAGAATAATCTCCCAAAGAGGTTCACCTGGCCCCTGATTTGATGTCCTTCCAGCAAAGACTTTTAGAATTTCCCCTGGTTCTTGAATTCATGGGCAGGGCGCTTGTGGCCCTCCAAACCCTGCTGTAGTACACAGGAACATAGGAAGCTACCTTATATTGAGGCAGACCATTGACCCATCAAGCTCAGGACTGACTACATGGACTGGCAGCAGCTTTCAGGCAGAGATCATGCCCAGCCCGATCTGCACACACTGGTGACTGAGCCTGGAACCTTCTCCATGCAAAATGGCCGCTCTGCTTTTGCGTTACTGCCCTTAACAAACTGCAACTCCCACCCCGATCACTGGAGAAGTTGCCTACATTTGCTATAATCTAATCTAATACATCTCTGCCACTCGGTTTATGTTGCTCTCTACTGGCTGCTCTAGAAGAAACCTTAGTGGTGCAGCTGCAGCAGCAGGGATTGCCGACACTGCACCCTCCTGGTGTTGCTGAAGTGGAACTCTCATTGCCAAGTGAATTTTTATTGTTTTCCTTACATATTCTTTTCCAACAAATTGTAATAGCACCATACATTTCCTTTGACTCTGCCGAGTCGCGACCCCCCTCCCTCCCCACAACTGGTATATTTATCCTCTTTCCATCACACACATCATTCTCAAATTAGTACTATTATACACTGGAGGTATTATGTCAATCCTGCTAGTGTCTTGACCTCTTTACAATTCTTCTTTAAATATTCAATAAATTTACTCCAGTTATTTTGGTATCTTTGATCTTCCTGGTCCCGGATCCTCCCTGACAGTTTGGCAAGTTCTGCATATTCTGTCAACTTCGCCTGCCACTCCTGTATAGTTGGTATATCTTGTACTTTCCATCTTTGGAACAGAAGGGTCCTCGCGGCAGCTGTAGCATACATGAACAAATTTTGATCTTCTATTTTAATTTCTGTTCCTATTAAGCCTAATAGACACGCTTCTGGTCTTTTGGGGAAAGTATATCTAAATATTTTTTTGAGTTCATTATAAATTGCTTCCCAAATTTCTTTTACCTTATCGCAGGTCCACCACATATGAAAATAGTCCCCATCTGCCTTTTTACATTTCCAACACTTTCTTTCTTTTTTCCTATACATTTTAGCTAATTTTACTGGCATCAAATGCCATCTATACATCATGTTTAGCAAGTTTTCCTTCAAAGCCATGCATCCTGTGAATCTCAAACCCTCCTTCCATAATCTTTTCCACGCATCCAGTTCAATGTTATGCCCAATATCAATTGCCCATTTTATCATTGATTCCTTTACTTCTTCATCTTTTGTATACCATTCTAGCAATAAGCTATACATTCTTGATAAAGTTTTATCTTTACAGTCTATTAACTCGAATTGGAATTTCGATTTTTTATCTTCGAACCCATTTCTCTTTTTGTCTTCCTTTAATAAATCACTCATCTGATGGTATTGCACCCACCCTGTTAACCTCTTTTCAATTTGGTCGTATGGTTTGAGCTTTATCCCTTGGGCTGTTTTCCTAGTAGATGTTGGTTTCTGCTCTCTTCACTGTGCAGCAAAGTGCTTGTCACAAGACAATGTTTACATTCCACAGTCAGAGCACTGTTGGGTTTTCACACGGGAATGGGAAGCTGGATGTGACGTACACTGGTTTCCTGTTTTTCACTGATCTCTCGGTGTTCGTTATTCCGAGGAGGAGGACGGTTGCTTCTCTGCTCCCGCAGAGGCAAGATGCATGTTTGTAATTTCTCAACTTTGAACTGAAAATAAAGCAACCTTAAGCATGTGGCACGTACTGCTCATCATTCCGTTGTGCAAAGGACTCTGCAATCACAACATTTTGGTTATGGGCCCAGAAAGACGTAAATCAAACTGAGGAATGCCGGCAGAGGTACAGAGGAACGGATCGCGTTATCTGCTCTGCGCGTCAAGTTTGATTGATGAAGGTATGTGCTCATGCTCCGGAGCAGCCTGCCAGTTTCTAATTTATGGCTTTATGGCCTGGACTTTGAACTTTTAAAAGCCGTTTTGCCGCGACACAGGCTAAGGCTTGGATGGCTGGGGAAAACGAAAGTACTTTTCACAAGTGCTTTTGGAAGTTGTACAGTGACGCAGCTCGATTAAAGCAGCAATGATGGATAATGCAAAGCTGGTTGATGCTTTTGGGATTCCTAAGCTCAATAAGAAAAATTACACGGAGTGGGTGCAGTATGCAGAGGCAATTCTGCGGAAAGAAGGTCTGTTTAATGTTATTACAGACAACCCCCCAGCTCCAATTACAGATGAATGGGCAGCTAAGGATTCCAAAGCAAGGGGAACGCTTACGTTGATAGTATCCCCAGAAGAGCTCTGTCTGTTGCGTGGAAAGACCACAGCCAGAGAAATTTGGGAAACATTAAGAGAAGCGCACTTGAGGACAGAAGCAGGTTCCTCAATGTACTACTATGCCAAGCTGCATGGTATGGCTCTTGCTGAAGGTGGAGATGTGCGTAAACACCTGATGGAGATGCAGAATCTGAGACATGAGCTGCAACAGAGAGGACTCAACTTTCCAGAGGCTGTGTATTCCTTCATGATACTACATTCTTTGGGACCAAGTTGGGAGTCCGTTGCCACTCAGATTGCTGTTCAGCCAACTGCTCAGCTCACAGTAGCCTATGTAACTGCCGTGATCCAGAATGAAGCAGATCGCCGGGGTGCTAGCTGCATGGGTATGGGGGAGTCTTCACAGACGTCATCCCAGAGTGCAGTGGAACCACCAGAGGGCGCCAAAGCTTTGAAGGCAGTGAAATGCTACTCGTGTGGACGTCTAGGCCATATGAAGAGGGAATGTAAATATCCCAGGGCCAAGACAGAGCAGCGCAGCGGAAGTTCATCGCGTGGAAAAGGCCAAAGCAAAGGCAAAGGTCCGGTGTCCAGGACAACGCAGCACAAGGCAATGGTCTCACGCTTCACTCCAAAGGTTGCAAAGGTCCAGAAGACGTCTAGATCTTTCTTCGTTGTTGATTCAGCAGCTACCCACCACATGTGCAACGACAAGAGACTGTTCGTGTCTTTTACACCACAGGAAGGTGCGATTCACCAGGCGGATGACCACACGATCCCCAGTCAAGGCTACGGAACTGTTGTTCTTCACAGTTTGGACTTATCGATACAGGATGTACTTTATGTTCCAGATGCCACACACAATCTTCTAAGTGTGATGCAGCTGAATGAACGGAACATTGACGTTTCCTTCAAGAACAAGAAATGCACCATCACAAAGAAAGACGATTATGTATTGCATGCTGAATGTGTTGATTGTTTGTTTGTTTTGTATTATGATGATGTTGTGCAGAATGAGACTTGTTGCATTGCAGGTTCTAACAAAAGTTTGCATGCAGGATGTATTCACGATTTTCACAGGAAATTTGGTCATTTGCATTTTGAGGCAGTATCTAAAATGCCTGCCTTGGTTGAAGGTATGACTATTAAACCCTGCAGGTACCACATGAAGTGCAAAGCATGCGCAGCAAACAAGGTGAAAATGGCTGCGAAAGGTAAGGTGTCTAGTAGGCAAGCTACAGAACCATACCAGGTTGTTCATGCTGATTTGGTTGGTCCGCTATCGCCCTCTTTGGGTGGCAATAGGTTCTTCATGGTTCTCATTGATGCATTTTCCAGGTATATTTATGTGTATAATCTCAAGCAGAAATCAGAGGCTTTTCAAAGGTTTAAGGAATTCTGTGCTTGGTTGGAAAATGTGCATGGTAAGAAGATAAAAACTCTTTTCACAGATCGCGGGGGAGAATTCACTTCTCAGCAGTTTGAAGCTTTTCTGACTGAGAAAGGAATTCAACACGATTTGTCCAGTCATCGCTCGCCATGGCAGAATGGACTTTGCGAAAGGGCAAATCAAACATTGCTTCAAGGGTTAAAAACCTTGCTGCATGATGCCAATCTTCCAGAGAGTTATTGGGCCGAAGCTCTCTCGTGTTTTGTTTACAGTTACAATCGCAGGTTATCTTCAGCGATTGGTTGTACCCCCTATGAGAAGATGTTTGGCAAGAAACCATACATCAAACACATGAAAATTTTTGGTTCTGACATGTGGATTCACTCGCCACAAAGCTCCAAGTTAGGCAAACGTGGATTGCATGGTATCTTTCTAGGTTATCAGAAAGGTTCTTACAGAATAATGATGACTGACTCTAAGACAATTAGGCTCACAAGAAGTGTTGAGTACAATGCCAAGTGGGGGGAGAATGTGGGAATTTTCCAATGTTATCCTGATGACAGTGATGAGACTGAGGATAAGCAACAACAACCCACACCCACTGATGAAGGTTCTGATTCTGAGTCTGAAACTGAATCGGATAATTCAGAGGATTTCAAGAGTGCGAAAGCCTCTATGCGACCCTCTGAAAGCTCTGATCAGGAATTGGAAGAACCATTGTTCACAATAGGTCACTTTTCTCCTAAGAAGGAAGAGGAGAGTGTTGAAGACCAAAGGCTAATTCGCAGGTCACAAAGAGCCACAAAAGGCAGACCTCCAAAGAGATTTGCTGATGAATTTGCTAAGACAGCAGTAGCAGCTGTTAAAAGCTCCAAGAAGGTATTTGAACCTTCAAGTTTCCAAGAAATCCAGGATTTGGATTCTAAGGAAGCTGAGCCATGGTTAAATGCAATGAAGGCTGAGCTTGATTCCTTAGAAAGGAACAAAACTTGGGAGCTAGTTCCAGTAGTTCCAGGAATGAAACTGCTTGGAAGCAAATGGGTCTTCAAAGCGAAGACTGATCAAAATGGCAGGATAGTCAGACACAAAGCCAGATTGGTAGCCAGAGGTTTTGCACAGGTACCAGGTGAAGACTATCACGAGACCTACTCACCCACGGTGAGGTATGAGAGCATTAGGCTTATGCTCAAGCTAGCTGCAGAGGAGAATCTACACATTAGTCACCACGATGTGAATACAGCGTTTTTGTATGGATCTCTAGGTGAATCACTATATATGCTTCCACCTGATGGCGTACAGGTAAAACAGGGATTTGTTTGTGCTCTAAAGAAGTCCCTTTATGGTCTCAAACAAAGTGCACGGTGTTGGCACACAAAACTCACTGAAGCATTGTTTTCTCTAGGTTTTCAGCAAGGGAAAGCTGATCCATGTGTATTTGTCAAAGAGGAGGGGCAAAAGAAGCTGTATTGTTTGTTTTATGTTGATGATATTTTATTCTTTTGGAAAGATGTCACAATGTACAATAACGCCCTAGCTCAACTGAAAGAGCACTTTGACATGAAAGATCTTGGTGAGGTAAACAACTACCTATCTCTGGAAATAGAGAGAGATCAAGATGGTAACATTCTAGTACACCAGTCACGGAAAATTGCTGATGTGTTAAGCAAACTAAACCTGATGGATGCTAACCCTGTAGACACACCGATGACAACAGGTTATCAGGTAGAAGACACTGAAGAAGCATTTTCTAACACTACACTGTACAGAAGTGTGCTAGGCAAGCTAAACTTCATTGCCAGATGTTCAAGACCTGACATTGCTGTTAGCTGTAATTTGCTAAGCAGACAAGTTAACAATCCTACTGTTAAGGATTGGAAAGCTCTGAAATGCATAGCACGCTATTTGAAAGGCACTATGCATTACAGACTGAGATTTAACAATCAGAAGTCTGGTGGTCTTGAAATTTTTGCAGATGCAAGTTTTGGAAGTGACACTACAGACAGGAAAAGTACGTCTGGAGTTTGCTACATGTACAATCAGGGTCTTTTTGATTGGTCATGCAAGAAGCAAACAACAATTAGCTTAAGTACTTGTGAAGCTGAACTGAATGCACTGTCTTATTCACTTAAGGATTGTGAATGGTTGTTACAATTGTGCAAAGACATGAAAATTCCTGTCAAATGTCCAATCCAGGTTTACCAGGACAACAAAGCATGTTTGGCTTTGCTGAATTCGGAAGGTTGTAAGCAAAGCACGAAGCACTTGCAATTGAAGGTGCAACATGCTAGGGAACATATTCAGAAGGGACTCGTAACGGTGTCCTATATGCCAGGTAATGAAATTCCTGCTGATGTATTGTCCAAGATTGTGTCAAGGGATCAACACTGTACCTATGTACAGAAGTTGGGTTTGTACTGATATTGTACGAACACGCTGCCCAGTGATGTTCACGGAAAGGGGGAGGATGTTGGTTTCTGCTCTCTTCACTGTGCAGCAAAGTGCTTGTCACAAGACAATGTTTACATTCCACAGTCAGAGCACTGTTGGGTTTTCACACGGGAATGGGAAGCTGGATGTGACGTACACTGGTTTCCTGTTTTTCACTGATCTCTCGGTGTTCGTTATTCCGAGGAGGAGGACGGTTGCTTCTCTGCTCCCGCAGAGGCAAGATGCATGTTTGTAATTTCTCAACTTTGAACTGAAAATAAAGCAACCTTAAGCATGTGGCACGTACTGCTCATCATTCCGTTGTGCAAAGGACTCTGCAATCACAACAGTAATATCCTCATATGTTATTCTTTCCCCTTCCATGTTTGCTTTTTTTGTTGTCAGCACCTCAATTGGTGATATCCACCACGGTGTCTTTCTTTCCAGGAGGTTTTTATTCCGATCCCATACTTCATATAAAGATTTCCTAATCACATGGTTTAGAAAACCTTTATGTACCTTTACTTTGTTGTACCATAGGTACGAATGCCAACCATATCTATTATCATGGCCCTCTAAATCTAATAGGTCGGTGTTTTCTAAGGTCAGCCAGTCTTTTAACCATACCAAGCACGAAGCTTCATAATATAAAGTCAGGTCTGGTAAATTAAAACTTCCTCTCTCTTTCTTATCTACTAGTATCTTCATTTTTATCCTTGGCCTTTTCCCCTGCCAAACAAACTTCGCTAAGTTTTTTTGCCAATCCTTAAATTGTCTTATCCCTTTTACCACTGGTATTGCTTGAAATAAAAATAACAGTCTAGGTAATATATTCATTTTTATCACAGAGATTCTGCCTAATAATGACAATTTTAATCTACTCCATATATCCATGTCTTTCTTAATTTCTTTCCATACCACCTCATAGTTGTCCTTGTATAGGTTTATATTTTTTGTTGTCATCCAAATTCCTAAATATTTTATTTTTTTAGCTATCGCGATTCCTGAGTCTACTTGTAATTCTTCCATCTCTTCTTTCTTCAATTTTTTTGCTAGCATTTTCGTCTTGTTTTTGTTAAGTTTAAACCCTGATACCTTCCCAAACTCTTCCAATCTTTTGATTACCTCTTTCACACTTTGTCTTGGTTCTTCCAACGTTAAGACTAGATCATCTGCGAAGGCTCTTAACTTAAATTCTTTTCGTCCCACCTTAATGCCTCTGACTTCTGATGATTCTCTTAGCTTCTTATTCAAGACCTCTAGGACTGTAATAAATAGCAAAGGAGACAAAGGGCATCCCTGCCTAGTACCTTTAGTTATCTCAAAGTTATCTGATATGTTGTTAATTATTAACTTTGCTTTTTGGTCCGAATAAATCATGCCAATACCTCTCAAAAAATTTTCACCAATTCCTAGTACTTTTAAGTTTTCTTTCATGAAATGCCAAGAAACATTATCAAACGCTTTTTCCGCGTCTATGAACAATAATACTGCCTGTTTCTCATTTCTAACTTCAAGATATTCAATTATATTTATCAGGTTTCTTACGTTGTCCCTTAGTTGCCTCCCCGGCAGAAAGCCTGTTTGGTCCTTGTGTATCACCTTATTTAACACCATTTTTAGTCTATTCGCTAGTATATCCGCAAATAGCTTATAATCGTTATTCAATAACGAAATTGGTCTGAAATTTTTTACATCTAATATATCCCCCTCTTTCTTCGGGATCAGTGTAATATAAGCTTCTTTCCAGGTGTTTGGCATCCTTCCTTCTCTTAAGACTTTATTCATTACTTCACTTAGAACAGGTGTCAGGCATTGCGATAATGTTTTATAATACTTTGCTGAGATACCGTCCGGTCCTGGGGCCTTCCCTATTTTCATTCTTTTTATTGCCTTCGTGACCTCTTGTTCTGTTATCTCCTGGTTAAGCATTCTTTTTTCTTCTTCTGAGATTTGATGTAGTTTATGGTCATGGATATACTTTTCTATTCTCTTATTGTCTTCTTTATCTTTCCTATAAAGATCTCTATAGAATCTCTGAAATACTTTTCTAATTTCTTTTGGGTCCTCAATCATTTTATCCCCATCTTTTATTTTACAAATTGTGTTCTGTTTTTGTCTTGCTTTTATTTGCCAAGCCAAGAATCTCCCAACTTTGTTGGCCGACTCAAATTTTTTTTGTCTCATGGTTTTTATTTTCCATTCGATCTCCTGTCCCACCACCATGGAGAACTGAGACTGCAACATTTTTATATTTCGTTTTATTATTTCATCTTTAGGTTTTGTTATTAGCTGTTTTTCGTTCTCGATGAGCTGGGACAGGATTTCCTCTTTCTTCTTCTCTCTCCCTCTTTTCTGGAAGCTGTTTGTTTTTTTTTGAATCAGGAAACCCCTTATCACCGCTTTGCTCGCGTCCCAGACTGTTTCAATTGGTGTTTCTTTGTTTAGATTCCATTTAAAATAGTCTGTTATTGTCTCTTTCGCAGTTTCCACTACTCTCTGGTCATTAAATAAGCTCTCATTCATTCTCCATCTATGTGTAGAAGGGTCCTTTCCTTTAATTCCATATATAGCGGATTATGATCTGACAGGGTTCTTGGGAGGATTTCAATTCTAGTTACTCTTGGTGTTAGAATCTTAGAGACCCAGATCTGATCTATTCTGCTGAAGCTTTGGTTTGGTTCAGAGTGGAATGAAAATTGTCTTACTGTTGGGTTCCTTAATCTCCAGATGTCAATTACTCCCAATGTATTGGCCATATCAAAGAAGGCCTTCGGGAGTTTGCCTTCATATGTATTTCACCTCTTTGTTAATCTATCTAAGTCCGGTACCACTACTCCATTAAAGTCTCCCAGTAATATCAATTTCTGATTTAAATACTCTAACATTATTTCATTCAACTTTGTATAAAATTCAGCTTTCTTATCGTTTGGAGCATAGATCCCCACAATCAGCCATTTTCCCCCTTGAAACCCAATTTATACAATCAATATTCTTCCCTCATCCTCCTTAAAAATTAATTTTGGGCCATGCTTCTCTTTTACATATATTACCACACCTCTCTTTTTGTTTGAATCTGACGCGATAAACTCTTGGCCCAGTTTTTTATTGCTTAAAATTCTTTTATGCTTTTTTGCTACATGCGTTTCTTGCAGGCATATGATATCTAGGTTTCGTTTAATCAAAACATGGTTAACTTTTCGTCTCTTGTTTAAATTGTTCATCCCATTAACATTCCAGGAAAATACTTTCAGATTCATTATTTCTTTTATCTACGAGTACCCACTCAGTTGCGCTAAATTTACTGTTCTTTGTTGTTGTCTTCTTCTTCTGATTCCTCTCTCTCTTCTTCTTGTTCCTCCTCTTCTTCCTGACGTTGTTCTTCTTTCTCCTTTTCCTTTCCGTCCTCTTTCTGATCCTGTCTTGGTTTTATTTTCCCTGTCCTCCCTAGCTCTTTGTCATATCTTCTGAAGAATTTTTCTAGCTCTTGGGGGCTAGTTAGTTTGAATCTTTTATCTTTAAAGTAAAAGGAGATTCCTTCTGGGAATTCCCATCTATGCTGAATTCCATTCCTTTTCAGTAGACTCACCATTTCTTTATAAATTCCCCTTCGTTTCAGAAAACTGGCAGGGATCTCCCTAAAAATCAAGATTTTCACTCCATCTATGCATAGATTTTTGTTGTAATTCAGTCTCAGTATTTCATTTCTTATATCCAATGAGTTAAACATGACTAGACCGTCTCCAGGAAGCTTTTTTGCCCTTGCCTTCGCTGATCTAACCTTTATTCTAAAGACATTCATTATCATTGGGCCAATATCTTCTTCTCTTAGTTCCATCCACCCAGCCAGTTCTCTTATTATTTTATCTCTTATATTCTCATTTGGCGTCTCCGGGAGACCCCTGAATTTCAAATTTCACTCTTTTTGACGCATCTCCAAAGTAGATAGATTATCCAACATCTCCTCCTGTGCCCTATTCATTTCTGTAATTTCTCCTCTAATTTGTTCTGTCTGTCTTTTTACTTCCTTTAGATCTTTCTGATTGCGTTTGTTTGAATCCTCTACCACCTTAGTTCTTACTTCCAAGTCTTTTACCTTCCCTGTCAACTCTCCCACCACCATTTCCAGTTTTTTGTCTAAGGCTTCCTGGACCTCCAATAATTTTCTCTCTATATATTGCTCATTCTGCTTAAACTCTTTTCTTATTTCCCCCAGTAAGCTCTCATATTCCTTGTTTTCTTTTCCATTTTCTTGCCTAGATGGGCGTCTCTCTGCTGGGGTCCCTATTCACTTTTTCCCATTTTTCCTGGACATCTTAAATATATATTATACAAAAATTTAGATCTTATATATATATCACACAAAGTCAGTCCACACGATGTTTCAGCCAGCCACCAGGGGGAGCACTTTCCTGCCTTCTTTGCTTATAGAATGTAATTTTTTAGCTCCCCTCACGGTGGCAGTCCCTAATCCACACGCTGTATCTGTTGTAATTGCAGAGTCCTTTACACAGCGGAATGATGAGCAGTACGTGCCACATGCTTAATGTTGCTTTATTTTCAGTTCAAAGTGGAGAAATTACAAACATGCATCTTGCCTCTGCGGGAGCAGAGAAGCAACCGTCCTTCTCATCGGAATGAAGAACACCGAGAGAACTAGTGAAAAACAGGAAACCAGTGTACGTCACATCCAGTCTCCCATTCCCGTGGGAAACCCAACAGTACTCTGACTGTGGAATGTAAACATTGTCTTGTGACAAGCACTTCGCTGCACAGTGAAGAGAGCAGAAACCAACATCCTCCCCCTTTCTGTGAACATCACTGGGCAGCGTGTTCGTACAATATCAGTACAAACCCAATTTCTGTACATAGGTACAGTGTTGATCCCTTGATACAATCTTGGACAATACATCAGCAGGAATTTCATTACCTGGCATATAGGACACCGTTATGAGTCCCTTCTGAATATGTTCCCTAGCATGTTGCAACTTCAATTGCAAGTGCTTCGTGCTTTGCTTACAACCTTCTGAATTCAGCAAAGCCAAACATGCTTTGTTGTCCTGGTAAACCTGGATTGGACATTTGACAGGAATTTTCATGTCTTTGCACAATTGTAACAACCATTCACAATCCTTAAGTGAATAAGACAGTGCATTCAGTTCAGCTTCACAAGTACTTAAGCTAATCGTTGTTTGCTTCTTGCATGACCAATCAAATAGACCCTGATTGTACATGTAGCAAACTCCAGACGTACTTTTCCTGTCTGTAGTGTCACTTCCAAAACTTGCATCTGCAAAAATATCAAGACCACCAGACTTCTGCTTGTTAAATCTCAGTCTGTAATGCATAGTGCCTTTCAAATAGCGTGCTATGCGTTTCAGAGCTTTCCAATCCTTAACAGTAGGATTGTTAACTTGTCTGCTTAGCAAATTACAGCTAACAGCAATGTCAGGTCTTGAACATCTGGCAATGAAGTTTAGCTTGCCTAGCACACTTCTGTACAGTGTAGTGTCAGAAAATGCTTCTTCAGTGTCTTCTACCTGATAACCTGTTGTCATCGGTGTGTCTACAGGGTTAGCATCCATCAGGTTCAGTTTGTTTAACACATCAGCAATTTTCCGTGACTGGTGTACTAGAATGTTACCACTTTGATCTCTCTCTATTTCCAGAGATAGGTAGTTGTTTACCTCACCAAGATCTTTCATGTCAAAGTGCTCTTTCAGTTGAGCTAGGGCGTTATTGTACATTGTGACATCTTTCCAAAAGAATAAAATATCATCAACATAAAACAAACAATACAGCTTCTTTTGCCCCTCCTCTTTGACAAATACACATGGATCAGCTTTCCCTTGCTGAAAACCTAGAGAAAACAATGCTTCAGTGAGTTTTGTGTGCCAACACCGTGCACTTTGTTTGAGACCATAAAGGGACTTCTTTAGAGCACAAACAAATCCCTGTTTTACCTGTACGCCATCAGGTGGAAGCATATAAAGTGATTCACCTAGAGATCCGTACAAAAATGCTGTATTCACATCGTGGTGACTAACGTGTAGATTCTCCTCTGCAGCTAGCTTGAGCATAAGCCTAATGCTCTCATACCTCACAGTGGGTGAGTAGGTCTCGTGATAGTCTTCACCTGGTACCTGTGCAAAACCTCTGGCTACCAATCTGGCTTTGTGTCTGACTATCTTGCCATTTTGATCTGTCTTCGCTTTGAAGACCCATTTGCTTCCAAGCAGTTTCATTCCTGGAACTACTGGAACTAGCTCCCATGTTTTGTTCCTTTCTAAGGAATCAAGCTCAGCCTTCATAGCATTTAACCATGGCTCAGCTTCCTTTGAATCCAAATCCTGGATTTCTTGGAAACTTGAAGGTTCAAATACCTTCTTGGAGTTTTTAACAGCTGCTACTACTGTCTTAGCATATTCATCAGCAAATCTCTTTGGAGGTCTGCCTTTTGTGGCTCTTTGTGACCTGCGAATCAGCCTTAAGTCCTCAACACTTTCCTCTTCCTTCTTAGGAGAAAAGTGGCCTATTGTGAACAATGGTTCTTCCAATTCTTGATCAGAACTTTCAGAGGGTCGCATAGAGGCTTTCGCACTCTTGAAATCCTCTGAATCATCCGATTCAGTTTCAGACTCAGAACCTTCATCTGTGGGTGTGGGTTGTTGCTTTTGCTGTTGCTTATCCTCAGTCTCATCACTGTCATCAGGATAACATCGGAAAATTCCCACATTCTCCCCCCACTTGGCATTGTACTCAACACTTCTTGTGAGCTTAATTGTCTTGGAGTCAGTCATCATTATTCTGTAAGAACCTTTCTGATAACCTAGAAAGATACCATGCAATCCACATTTGCCTAACTTGGAGCCTTGTGGTGTGTGAACCCACATGTCAGAACCAAAAATTCTCATGTGTTTGATGTACGGTTTCTTGCCAAACATCTTCTCATAGGGGGTACAACCAATCGCTGAAGATAACCTGCGATTGTAACTGTAAACAAAACATGAGAGAGATTCGGCCCAATAACTCTCTGGAAGATTGGCATCATGCAGCAAGGTTTTTAAGCCTTGAAGCAATGTCTGATTTGCCCTTTCGCAAAGTCCATTCTGCCATGGCGAGCGAGGACTGGACAAATCGTGTTGAATTCCTTTCTCAGTCAGAAAAGCTCCAAACTGCTGAGAAGTGAATTCTCCCCCACGATCAGTGAAAAGAGTCTTTATCTTCTTACCATGCACATTTTCCAACCAAGCACAGAATTCCTTAAACCTTGGAAAAGCCTCTGATTTCTGCTTGAGATTATACACATAAATATACCTGGAAAATGCATCAATGAGAACCATGAAGTACCTATTTCCACCCAAAGAGGGTGATAGTGGACCAACTAAATCAGCATGAACAACCTGGTATGGTTCTGTAGCTTGCCTACTAGACACCTTACCTTTCGCAGCCATTTTCACCTTGTTTGCTGCGCATGCCTTGCACTTCATGTGCTACCTGCAGGGTTTAATAGTCATACCTTCAACCAAGGCAGGCATTTTCGATACTGCCTCAAAATGCAAATGACCAAATTTCCTGTGAAAATCGTGAATACATCCTGCATGCAAACTTTTGTTAGAACCTGCAATGCAACAAGTCTCATTCTGCACCACATCATCATAATACAAAACAAACAAACGATCAACACATTCAGCATGCAATACATAATCGTCTTTCTTTGTGATGGTGCATTTCTTGTTCTTGAAGGAAACGTCAATGTTCCGTTCATTCAGCTGCATAACACTGAGTAGATTGTGTGTGGCATCTGGTACGTAAAGCACATCTTGTATCGATAAGTCCAAACTGTGAAGAACAACAGTTCCATAGCCTTGACTGGGGATCGTGTGGTCATCCGCCTGGTGAATCGCACCTTCCTGCGGTGTAAAAGACACGAACAGTCGCTTATCGTTGCACATGTGGTGGGTAGCTGCTGAATCAACAACGCGAAGAAAGATCTAGACGTCTTCTGGACCTTTGCAACGTTTGGAGTGAAGCGTGAGACCATTGCCTTGTGCTGCGTTGTCCTGGAGACCGGACCTTTTCCTTTGCTTTGGCCTTTTCCACGCGATGAACTTCTGCTGCGCTGCTCTGTCTTGGCCCTGGGAGATCTGCATTCCCTCTTCATATGGCCTAGACGTCCACACGAGTAGCATTTCACTGCCTTCAAAGCTTTGGCGCCCTCTGGTGGTTCCACTGCACTCTAGGATGACGTCTGTGAAGACTCCCCCTTACCCATGCAGCTAGCACCCCGGCGATCTGCTTCATTCTGAATCACGGCAGTAACATAGGCTACTGTGAGCTGAGCAGTTGGCTGAACAGCAATCTGAGTGGCAACGGACTCCCAACTTGCACCCAAAGAATGTAGTATCATGAAGGAATACACAGCCTCTGGAAAGGTGAGTCCTCTCTGTTGCAGCTCGTGTCTCAGATTCTGCATTTCCATCAGATGTGTATGCACATCTCCACCTTCAGCAAGAGCCATACCATGCAGCTTGGCAAAATAGTACATTGAGGAACCAGCTTCTGTCCTCAAGTGAGCCTCTCTTAAAGTGTCCCAAATTTCTCTGGCTGTGGTCTTATCACGCAACAGACAGAGCTCTTCTGGGGATGCTATCAACGTAAGAGTTCCCATCGCTTTGGAATCTTTAGTTTTCCATTCGTCTGTAATTGGAGCTGGGGGGTTGTCTGTAATAACATTAAACAGACCTTCTTTCCGCAGAATAGCCTCTGCATAGAGTACCCAGTCCGCATAGTTTTTCTTATTGAGCTTAGGAATCCCAAAAGCATCAGTCAGCTTTGCATTAGCCATCATTGCTGCTTTAAACAAGCTGTGTCTGTGTACAGCTGCTTCCAAAAGCACTTGTAAAAGTACTTTCGGTTTTCAAGCCTCCCAAGCCTATGAGCTTGTGCCTTAGAGCCTTTGCCTGTATCACGGCAAAACGGCTTCAAAAGTTCAAAGTCCAGCCATAAAGTTGGCAGGCTGCCCGGAGCATGAGCACATACCTCTCATCAATCAAACTCGACGCGCAGAGCAGATAACGCCGATCCGTTTCTCTGTCCCTCTGCCGGCATTCTGACTCGGCTTCTGGAGTCCATCCTTCAGTTTGATTGCGTCTTTCTGGGCCCGGAACCAAAAATGTTGTAATTGCAGAGTCCTTTACACAGCGGAATGATGAGCAGTACGTGCCACATGCTTAACGTTGCTTTATTTTCAGTTCAATGTTGAGAGATTACAAACATGCATCTTGCCTCTGCGGGAGCAGAGAAGCAACCGTCCTTCTCCTCGGAACAAAGAACACCGAGAGAACTAGTGAAAAACAGGAAACCAGTGTACGTCACATCCAGTCTCCCATTCCCGTGGGAAAACCCAACAGTACTCTGACTGTGGAATGTAAACATTGTCTTGTGACAAGCACTTCGCTGCACAGTGAAGAGAGCAGAAACCAACAGTATCTTCACTCCCAGCACGTCCGTCACTTCTATCCCTCCTCTCCCCACGTCCTCCAGCACACAGGAGGCAGCAGGGAAGTCCGAGAGTCTTCAGACAAATATTCCAAAGGGCAAAAGGTAATAGTTTATTTGTTATCCCCCGTGTGTTTTCTTCTCTTCTTCTATCAGTCCATAAGGTTGTTTCAAACCACGTACGGATTGTGTAAGGCTCCCAAGTTCCCGAAGCGTAATTTCCGGCTACTTCTTCCTCCCGATGACGGAGGGGGGGAGGGGGGAGATTAAACCCCCCTTGTTTTCTTTGTTCCTTTAATATTGGTCTTGGCCCCCTCAAGAAACTGTTAAGAGTTAGTGTAGAAGCCTACCGTCGGGGTTTCTCCTTGCTTTCTCTTTGAGTCTGCGGTCCAAATCTTTTTGTAAGTCCAGTATAGCTGCGACCCTCTTCACTTAAAATGGAGGAGTGCGGTGGATTATTTAGTGATTTGCCTCTGTCCGACAGAGACCCGTCCCAAGCCGATCAAAAGACACCTACAGAACTCTCATGAGCCCCAGTCAGCAAGGCCAATTCTTTTATTTTTTATTTTTATAATAATATTTATTAATTTTCCAACAAATTAAACACAACACTACAAAAAACCAAAAAAGAAAAAACATACGACAATATAATACACACAAAAAAACCACTGCAAAACACTAACATACATCTAACAAAACAAAACAAAAACCATTTAAAACACAATCCAATTTCAATATCTTATCTTTCTTTCAGTAATTTCCACGACCTCCTCGCACCTCCCTTTTTGTATTCCACTTCTATTAATTGTTTCAGCAATTCCTTTCCATCTTCCTCTGTTGTCTATCCTATAATTGTCTTAACACATTCTAACCTTATTTTTCCCTTTAATGCTCTATTAATCTATTTATACTTAATTCCTTATAACATTTCTACTAAAGCCATATAACATCATATCCAACATTTTTCTAACATTCGTTAATTTTACAGTATTTCTGTAAATAGTCTTTAAACGTTTTCCAGTCTTCTTCCACCGACTCTTCTCCCTGGTCTCAGATTCTGCCAGTCATTTCCGCCAGTTCCATAAAGTCCATCACCTTCATCTGCAAGTGAATTTTTATTGTTTTCCTTACATATTCTTTTCCAACAAATTGTAATAGCACCATACATTTCCTTTGACTCTGCCGAGTCGCGACCCCCCTCCCTCCCCACAACTGGTATATTTATCCTCTTTCCATCACACACATCATTCTCAAGTTAGTACTATTATACATTGGAGGTATTATGTCAATCCTGCTAGTGTCTTGACCTCTTTACAATTCTTCTTTAAGTATTCAATAAATTTACTCCAGTTATTTCTTCTGCCGACTCTTCTCCCTGGTCCCGGATTCTGCCAGTCATTTCTGCAAGTCCCATACAGTCCATCACCTTCATCTGCCATTCTTCCCTGATGGGTAAATCTTGTGTCTTCCAATATTTTGCGATGAGTATTCTTGCTGCTGTTGTTGCATACATAAAAAAAGTTCTGTCCTTCTTTAGCACCAATTGGCCGACCATGCCCAGGAGAAAGGCCTCCGGTTTCTTAAGGAAGGTAAATACCTTTTTCATTTCATTATAAATCATCTCCCAGAATGCCTTAATCATTGGGCATGTCCACCAAAGGTGAAAAAATGTACCTTCAGTCTCATTACATTTCCAACATTTATTATCGGGCAAATGGTAGATTTTTCCAAGCTTAACTGGTGTCATGTACCACCTATAAATCATTTCCATTAAATTTTCTCTTAAGGCATTACATGCCGTAAACTTCATACCTGTCATCCATAACTGTTCCCAGTCAGCCATCATTATGTTATGTCCAACATCTTGTGCCCATTTAATCATAGCTGATTTCACCGTTTCATCCTGAGTGTTCCATTTCAACAGCAAGTTATACATTCTTGACAGATTCTTGACTTTAGGATCTAACAGTTCTGTTTCCAATTTTGATTTTTCTACCTAGAAGCCTAATTTTTTGTCCAAATTAAATGCCTCCATTATTTGATAATAATGAAGCCAGTCTCGCACTCTATTTTTAAATTTTTCAAAACTCTGCAGTTTTAATCTATCTCCCTCTTGCTCCAGAATTTCCCAATATTTCGGCCATTTGGCCTCCATATGGAGTTTTTTCTGTGCCTTCGCTTCCATTGGTGACAACCATCTTGGGGTTTTTTCCCCCCTAACAAATCTTTATATCTTCTCCAAACATTAAGCAATGCTTTTCTAACAATGTGATTTTTAAATGCTTTATGTGCTTTTACCTTATCATACCACAAGTATGCATGCCAACCAAATACATTGTTAAAACCTTCTAAATCCAAAACTTCCGTATTTTCAAGAAGCAGCCATTCTCTCAACCAACAAAAAGCAGCTGATTCATAATAAAGTTTAAGGTCTGGCAGGGCAAATCCCCCTCTTTCTTTAGCATCCGTTAATATCTTAAATTTTATTCGAGGCTTCTTGCCCTGACAAACAAATCTAGAAATATCCTTCTGCCACTTCTTGAAACAATCCATCTTATCCAAAATTTGCAATGTTTGGAACAAAAATAACATCCTTGGCAGCACATTCATTTTTATCACAGCAATTCGGCCTAACAATGATAACTTCAAATTTGTCCATACTTCTAAATCCTTTTTCACTTCAGTCCAACATTTTTCATAATTATCCTTGAATAAGTTCACATTTTTAGCAGTCATGTTAACCCCTAAGTATTTCACTTTTTTAACCAATGTTAGTCCTGTCTCCTTCTGAAACTTCTCTCTCTCATTCATAGTTAAATTTTTCTCTAAAACCTTGGTTTTCATCTTATTCAACTTGAAACCTGCAACCTGTCTGTCACGGCTGCCTCAGGTCCCAGCTCACAAAGGACCAACGCCAGTTTCTCTTTATATACAAAGGTCTTTATTGAAGTCCATTAGTTGTTCCACAGTAGCGGCGCGCAGCCGTACGTCTGTTAGCTTAGACCGTAGAAGTCCCTTCTGAGTCGGTGCCCCCCCTACACCAGCTTAAGATACTGGCTTTGCTCCACCTCCTCCTGTCTTTCCTTTTCCGCAGGGTCTTTCTGCCCGCTGGAGTTCCGCCCCTCCTAGATTCTTCTGACGCTGAATCTCCCGACGGCTCTCCCTCCCTCCTGCGGGCTTTTGGACCTGGCTCCTCCCCCGGGCTCTCCGTTTCCCTGCGCGCTTGCACATTTGAACTTGGCGCGCGCGCCCAGTTTCCAACCCTTCTCCTGATGGTAACGTCACTCCTCTCACTGCTCCTCTCCCCTTCCGGGAGAGTGGGTTGTTCTGACCTCTCCTCCCTTCCAGCCAACGGAGCTGCTTCTCCTGACACACTGGAACTCCCCCCCCCTCGCTACGCTCTGGAGGGGAAGCCGGCTTTGATCTCCAGCTGCTGCTTCGGGATTCCCTGTTGGCTCTTTCCCCCTGATGAGTCCCCCCTGGGGCTCCTCTCCCCCTGGCTACAGGCGCCCCCTCCTGGGAATCCCCTGATTCGCTGGAAAAGCTCATGGAGTCCCTTGGGCCACAGTCCTCCTCCTCCTCGCTGTCCTCGGACTCTGCCCAATGGTCCTCCCTCTCCTGCCTCCCATGTGCCTCTGCCCCTGAACCCCTGACATCCATCCCCCCCTCGAAGCCCCCCCTTCCCCCCTCCCGCTGCTGGGGTGCAGGTTCCGGGTGCTCCATCGTTGCGGGGGTAGATGCTGGAAACAGTTTGTTCCCCCCGGTGCGCCACAGTTCATCTGGATCCGGCTAGTCCGTAACAAGCTCGTCGACGTCGATCTCCTCAGCTTCCAGTTCATTGTATGCGTGTTCGAACCCGTCCTCCTCCCCCAACCCGTCCAAGCCCGCCTCTCCCCCAGTTACCTCGGGCGATGCTGTCTGCCAAGGCCCCCTTAGCCACCTCCTGCTCCACCCCACTTCTGGCTGATCGTCCCACCAGTAAGAGCGGTCCGTGTCCACCCCCGAGCACGATCCCCTTGGAGGGCTCGATTCCGGCGTCGTCTCCTCTGCTGCGGAGAAGCCCTGGAACGTGCTGGCGGAAAGTGTGGGCGTAAAAAGCCAGTCATCGAAATAATCCGCTGGCATGGGTCTGTGTGGGAAGAGTGCATGGAACTCGTCTTTGAGCAGAGGTTCCTCCAGAGCATAATCCGGCACCCAACTGTTGGCGCTGGCCGGGGTGCCTTCCCTGGCGAGGAGGTATTCTACTCCCTCCTCCCCCCATCTCGAGTCCAGAATCTCCATGACCTCGTTGAGTGTCGTGGCCCTCGGTGACTTCCCCCCCTCTGGTGACTTTCTGCGTGGGTCTAGTGCTGCCCCTGGCTCCTGAAACCTGTGCGGGGCCCTGTAGGGTGTGAGCACCGACCTATGAAAGACCGGGTGCATTCTGGAACCTTCTGGGAGGGCCAACCGAAAAGCTACAGGATTGATCTTGGCCTCAACCTGGTATGGCCCTAGTTGTTTGTGTCCTAGCTTCTTCTTAGCTAACGACTTGGCTGGCACCGCCTGGGCCGCCAACCATACCCAGTCCCCCACCTGGATGTCCTCCCCTGCCCTCCTGTGCCTGTCTGCCTGCACTTTGTATGCGTGTTTAGCTAGCTCCAAGTGCCGTCGGAGCTCCTCGTGGACTTCCTGCAATTCTGCTGAGAAGTGCTCAGCTGCCTGGGGCTCCCCCTCCGCCGTCATCGTTAACCCCGGGAAGGTTCTGGGATGCCGCCCATTGTTGGCGAAGAACGGTGTCACCCCCGTTGACACGTGCTTCGTGTTGTTGTAGGCAAACTCGGCCATCGGTAGGTAGTCCACCCAAGTCGCAGGCTTCTGATTGGTGTAACAGCGCAGGTACTGCTGCATGATGGCGTTGACCCTCTCCGCTTGGCCGTTGGTCTGCGGATGCCTTGCCGACGCTAAGTTGATCTTGACGTTCAGGATACCCAGGAGCTTCTGCCAGAAACTGGAAATGAATTGGCGGCCCTGGTCGGACAGGATGGACCGTGGTAAGCCATGCACCCTGAACACGTGGTCTATGAACAGCTTGGCGGTCTGTTCCGCTGTAGCCACCTTCGCGCAAGGAATGAAATGCGCCATCTTGGTGAACAGGTCCACAACCACAAGTACCGCCGTCTTGCCTCGCGAACTGGGTAGATCAGTAACAAAGTCCAGCGCCACTCTCTCCCACGGCTGTAGTGGCGTCTCCAGCGGTTCCAGCAGTCCCGCTGGCTTCTTGTGCACTGGCTTGGATCTCTGGCAAGTGTCACACCTGGCGACGTAATCCGCGACCTCTCCTCGCATCTGGGGCCACCAAAAATCCCTGGCTACTAAGTCCGCCGTCTTCTCCTTGCCGAAGTGACCCGCGCTGGGTGCGTCGTGCAACTGCTGTAGAACCTTCGCGCGGAGATTGTCCCCCGGCACATAGAGAGCACCTTTGTGGGTCAGCAGGCCGTCGCGTATCTGGAAAACGTTGTCCTGCGCTGTGCCCCTCCGCAGTTCTTCCATCTTGGATTGTGCGAACGGATCAGTCTGCAGCGCGCGACGCACCGCGTCCAGGTTCACGGCAGCTGAAGCGCAGGCCCATGCCTGCGGTGCGAAAATGTGCCTTGCCGCCACTGGTGCCGCTTCCTTGAGATATTGCGGCTTCCTGGAGAGCGCATCTGCTATGACATTGTTGTCTCCCGGGATGTACTCAATCCTGAAGTCGAAATCCGCAAAGAACTCCGCCCAGCGTATGTGCCTCTGGCTCTGGAGCTTCGCTGTGTGCCAATACTCCAGGTTCTTGTGGTCCGTGCGGACCTGCACGGTGTGCTTGGCTCCGATGAGGAAGTGCCTCCATGCCTTGAAAGCCGCGTGGATGGCCAACAACTCCCTGTCCCAGATTGTGTAGTTCTGCTCCGACTTGCTGAGCTTCCGGGAGTAGAAAGTGCAGGGCCTCCAGTTCCCCTGCGGATCTTCCTGCAAGAGGACGGCCCCCACCGCTCTGTCAGACGCGTCAGTCTCAACCCGCATGGGCCTGCCGGGATTCACGTGTAGCAGCTGTTCTTCAAACGCGAAGAGGCGCTTGAGTCGCCGGAAGGACTGCTCCGCCTGGTCCGTCCAGGTGAACTTCTTCTTCTTGGAACTGAGAATGTCCGTGATAGCTGCCGTCTCTTTCGCGAAACCCCTGATGAACTTGTGGTAAAAGTTGGCGAAGCCGACGAACCTCTGGACCTCCTTCCGATTGCGTGGGCTCTTCCAGTCCAACACCGCGCGGACCTTGGCGCTGTCCATGGCTAGTCCCTTGTCGGACAGCCTGTAGCCCAGGAAATCCACCTCCGTCACGTCGAATTGGCACTTCTCCAGCTTGGCGTAGAGTCTGTGCTCCCGTAGCCTCTGCAGGACCTCCTTTACGTCACTCTCGTGAGTCTCCTGCGATTCCGAGAAGATCAGGATGTCGTCGAGGAAGCATACGCACTTCTTGTAGAGGAGTCCCGCTAGCACGTGGTGCACGTGGTGCCATACTCATGGCTGCCAAACTTCGTGAGCTTTGCAAAAAAAAAAATTGCGTACTTTGAGAAGGGACTTACTGTCACGGCTGCCTCAGGTCCCAGCTCACAAAGGACCAACGCCAGTTTCTCTTTATATACAAAGGTCTTTATTGAAGTCCATTAGTTGTTCCACAGTAGCGGCGCGCAGCCGTACGTCTGTTAGCTTAGACCGTAGAAGTCCCTTCTGAGTCGGTGCCCCCCCCACACCAGCTTAAGATGCTGGCTTTGCTCCACCTCCTCCTGTCTTTCCTTTTCCGCAGGGTCTTTCTGCCCGCTGGAGTTCCGCCCCTCCTAGATTCTTCTGACGCTGAATCTCCCGACGGCTCTCCCTCCCTCCTGCGGGCTTTGGGACCTGGCTCCTCCCCCGGGCTCTCCGTTTCCCCGCGCGCTTGCACATTTGAACTTGGCGCGCGCGACCAGTTTCCAACCCTTCTCCTGATGGTAACGTCACTCCTCTCACTGCTCCTCTCCCCTTCCGGGAGAGTGGCTTGTTCTGACCTCTCCTCCCTTCCAGCCAACGGAGCTGCTTCTCCTGACACACTGGAACTCCCCCCCCCCATCGCTACGTTCTGGAGGGGAAGCCGGCTTTGATCTCCACCTGCTGCTTCGGGATTCCCTGTTGGCTCTTTCCCCCTGATGAGTCCCCCCTGGGGCTCCTCTCCCCCTGGCTACAGGCGCCCCCTCCTGGGAATCCCCTGATTCGCTGGAAAAGCTCATGGAGTCCCTTGGGTCACAGTCCTCCTCCTCCTTGCTGTCCTCGGACTCTGCCCAATGGTCCTCCCTCTCCTGCCTCCCATGTGCCTCTGCCTCTGAACCCCTGACACTGTCCAAATTCTTGAATCAGTTCCAATACCCTTTTAGTACTAGCTTCTGGCTCCTGTAGAGTCAATACTAAATCATCAGCAAATGCTTTCAGTTTATACTGTTTAGCTCCCACCTGTATACCTTTAACCTCTTGGTCCTTTCTAATCATATTTAGCAAAACCTCTAGGACCGATATAAAAAGCAATGGAGAAATTGGGCAACCTTGTCGTGTCCCTTTTTCAATCTTAAACTCTTCTGTGATCACATTATTCACAATTAATTTTGCCCTTTGTTCTGAATAAATTGCACCTATAGCATTTTCAAAACCTTCTCCTACCCCCATCCCCTGTAGATTCTTCTTCATAAAACTCCAAGAAATATTGTCGAAGGCTTTCTCTGCATCCACAAATATCAAGACTGCTTTAGTATTAATATTCACTTGTAGTTTTTCTAGAATATTAATTATATTCCTCATATTGTCAGACAGATGTCTGCCCGGGAGAAAGCCTGCTTGATCTGTGTGAATTTCTTCTGCTAACACTTTTTTTAATCTTTTAGCCAAAATATCTGTGAAGATTTTGTAATCCACATTAAGCAGCGATATAGGGCGGTAGTTCTTGAGCTGTGTCTTTTCAGTCTCTGTTTTCGGTATAAGTGTAATGTAAGCTTCCTTCCACGACTCTGGTGCCCGTCTTCCTTCCAATATTTCATTGCAGACTTCCTTTAATGGTTGTATTAACCATTCTTTCAAAGATCTGTAATATCTTGAAGTCAAACCATCTGGTCCTGGAGATTTGCCTAATTGCATGTTTTGGATAGCCCCTTCCACCTCCTGATCCGTTATCTTATAGTTCAACATTCACTGTTTTTCCTGAGAGATTTTACGTACTCCATTCATTTTTAAAAATCAATCAATATCCATTTCTTTTTGCTTCTCTTGAGAGTCCCAAGGACTGCAAGAAGATCAAACCTATCCATTCTGAAGGAAATCAGCCCTGAGTGCTCACTGGAAAGACAGACCGTGAAGCTGAGGCTCCAATACTTTGGCCACCTCATGAGAAGAGAAGACTCCCTGGAAAAGACTCTGATGTTGGGAAAGATGGAGGGCACAAGGAGAAGGGGACGACAGAGGACGAGATGGTGGGACAGTGTTCTCGAAGCTACCAGCATGAGTTCGACCAAACTGTGGGAGGCAGTGGAAGACAGGAGTGCCTGGCGTGCTCTGGTCCAGAGGGTCATGAAGAGGCGGACACGACTAAACGACTAAACAACAACAAATGCTGCCTACCCTGAGCTACACACAGGCAGGAAAGTTACAGAAACATGACTCAATTTGCTTCTCCAGATAGCAGAGACCAACAAGTTACATCCTTGTAATCCTGGTTTCGGCGCTCAAAGTCTTCCACGTGGGCAGCAAGGTGGGAATTGACCATGCAGAAGCTGGTATTGTTGCAGACAAACCTCATGGCCACACACCCCTTGTTACCCTGCAGGGGCGGAGAAAAGATGCCTGTTAGTGAGCAAGCAGGAAAGAGGGGGAAACTGGTTGGCAGAGATTAGAAAAACAGATAGACAGACAGAAAGATAGACCTAGGGAATTCCGCTCTCAGGGTCTACTCCCCATCTTCCCCATGATGCCTGTGCCCACTGTTTCCTTCATCACTTCCTTGATGCGGCTGAGCTGGTCCTTCCGGACAAAGATGAGCAACATCATTCCGACTAGACGGACCAGCTGCACCTAGAAGATGCAAGGTACTGGGATGTCTACCAGCTCTGTTCATTGCTTGCTGTCCTGGGCCGGCTGGATGCAGATAGGAGTGGCAGGTGGCACCAACTGGGGATCCCCCAAGGGAAGAAGGCTCAGAGCCAGGGAACTGGTGGGGGGTCGTCCGAGGGAGAAGAGGGAGCAGACTGTGAGCAAGAGGAGGTGTTGGAAACTGAAGAGGCAGGAGGGCAGGAAGATTCTGTGGCAAACAGCAGCCCAGAATCCGAGGCAGAAGTGGAGGCTGGAGGCGGGGGTCAAGAGGCAGAGATCAGGCAGGCTGCTGAAGAAGCCAGGGGGTCTCCCCATCCTGCTGCGATCAGCTCCCCTCCCTGCTGGTCTCCCAGAACACAGAGAAATTAAGAGGAGGGAGCAAAGACAGGCAAGGTGTCAGAGTCTCAGGTTGCTTGGGAAGGACCAGGGGGAGGAGGAGACTTCAGAGAGTGGTGGGAGGGTAGCAACCTTCAGCCTTCACAACTACCTCACTGGGGCAAGACCTGTTGGGAAAGGTTTCTGTGATCACGAGGCCTGCACGGTTTGGGTTTCTTTGAATAAAGAATGTTGGCTTCTTTTGAATAAAACACCACTGACACCAGGTGTTTTTTCTTGCTGACCTCCTCCTCCTCCTCACTCCAGCTCCTGACAGCTGTCTGGCTGCTGAAGAAATGGGTGGGGTTGGACTTACTTTTTTGTACTTGGATTTGGAACGCAAAGCCTTTTCCACAGCTGTCAGCCACTCTTGCTCCTTTGTCGAGTCCAAGTAGAAGAAAGCCTCTGTGCTCAGGTCCAGCTCCTGGAACCGAATGCCCAAGTGCCAAAGAGAAGGATGTGGAACTGCAGGAATAGGACTCCAATCGGAACAGACGTGCTGCTTAAATATGGAAAGACAACAGGAGTGTGTGGCAGGTAGGATTACAAGGGCAGGCAAGATCAGGACCAAGAACAAACAAGTAAGACCAGCCACCTCTGCCTCAGCTTAGCTATTCGGGGCCCCAAAGGAGCTTTGCTAATGAAAGAAAAAAAGCTTTTCCCTTGTATTTTTTAAGATGTGTCAGCCAGCCTGATATCTAAGCACTATCCCAGTAGCCACAGGCAACCAGAAATTCTTTGAAGGCAAGTGAGTTGGTTGATCTCTCCATTCTTCCTTCACCTGGCAACCTGGTTTCCAGGCTGGCTTTCCGGGAGCAGAAAACCACCTCTCAGATCTGCTGTGCCAAGCTTGTTTGCTAGAAGATTACCCCGTAACACCCTTGTCCTCTTTGCAAACCTCCTAAATGGCTAGCCTTCTGTGTTTCCATGCTGGCCATGAAGGAATGGGCATTCCCCACTCTGAAAACAGCACAGAAATACAGCCTGTCTAGTAAAGGGGTAAAAAGAGCAAGCTAAACAGCCTCTGTAAAACAGTAGCATCTGAAGCTGCTAACCACATACTGATAAACATATCATAAAAGCAGACATGAAAAACAAATGGCTACTGGGTACTACTAACAGTGGGACACGGGTGGCGCTGTGGGTTAAACCACAGAGCCTAGGACTTGCAGATCAGAAGGTCGGCGGTTCAAATCCTCACGACGGGGTGAGCTCCCGTTGCTCGGTCCCTGCTCCTGCCAACCTAGCAGTTCGAAAGCACGTCCAAGTGCAAGTAGATCAATAAGTGCCGCTCCGGCGGGAAGGTAAATGGCGTTTCCATGCGCTGCTCTGGTTCGCCAGAAGCGAAAGCACGTCAATCTGGCCACATGACCCGCAAGCTGCACGCCGGCTCCCTCGGCCAATAAAGTGAGATGAGCACCGCAAGCCCATAGTCAACCACGACTGGACCTAATGGTCAGGGGTCCCTTTACCTTTACCTTACTACTAACAGTACGAGGAAATAACCAAAGCAAAAACTTTGTTTGAAGTAGTAAGCTTAGCATTATAAGTATGACCCACACCAAGTGTTGGGGGGGGTCACGCCTCCCTGTCCTCCAGCACAGCTTTTAGGAGGAGTTCCAAAGGTTTTGCTTCAGTTTTGGATTAACTGCATCTTGTCACAATGTCTGAAGCTGCACAAACCGCTTCATTTGAACCATGGCTCATTGAAACAAGCCAACTTCCAATCGTGGGTTTACAAAGCTGGTAAAATGAACCACCATAGGATCTGGACACACCAAACTGTGGTTAATTTAAAATCCAAGTGGAAGCTTCCCAATAGGCTTGGGGTGGGGGAGAGGTGTGCAAACCTGGAGGAGAGGCTGCCGTTCTGCTCATAATATGAAGCCACGGTTCAGTATGTGGCACCAAGGAAAATTGCCCACCACAACTAATACTTTCAATTACCCACCCATGTGGCCTGAGTGAACAGGACAGACTTTGCCTGGCACCCAACAATAAAGCTGTCATGTAGATGTCGCTTTCTCCAGCCCCAACTCTGATACAGGTTCCACTGGTCTTTGCACTTTTGCATGATCTGACCTGAAATTCTGGGTGTTGACATATGCCTTCTCTCTCTTGGTGAGGACGTGCTTGATGTCATGGAACTTTGAAGTGTCAGGCATAGCTCTAATGGCTTTAGCCCAAACGTAGCAGAGTTTTCCTGCACAGCGAAGAAGCTAGTCGAGGTGGAAATGACTAGTCAGCTAGACTCAGAATAACTATTTACAGGATTTATTAAAAGGAAAAATAAAACCAGCAGAGTTTCTGCATACAAAACAAAGCAAAATAAATCCTCTCTCTCTCTCTCTCATAACCATACACAGCACTTCTACTCCTGCTTCTAACACACCTAACACCAAACTGTGCTAGCATTTCTAGATAACAGAGTTGAGTGCTGGTCGTTAACCAATCAGAGTAAGTAGTTTCTAGGTCAAGCAGACCTTGGCTTTCTGCCAAGAGTAAATTGACACTGCCTTGAGTTAATTGTGTGAAGCCAGAATCTGTAAGTTCCCACGAGAATCAATTAACAGAAACTGAACACCCCCTCACAGATTCTGCTGTACAATTAACATCAAATAACACCTATGTAGGAGATTATTTTTCCAGCAAACCTAAACCCTTGCACATTTGCTTGTTCTTTATCTTTGCCAATGGTTTAGTTAATACATCTGCTACATTTTCTTCACTTGATACATAAGTACATGTGATTATATTGTCTTGTACACAGCAACGTACATTTTGGTATTTTACAGAGATATGTTTGGAACATGATTTGAAACCCTCTGTTTTACTTAAGGTTATACAAGCTTGATTATCAATGTAAACTTGTACTGGTTCTCCACAATTTACATTTAAATCTGCTAACAAATGCTTGAAATAAATCACCTCGTTGCACAATTCACTCAATGCGGCGTACTCAGATTCCGTTGATGACACACTTACAACGTCTTGCTTGCGTGACCGCCAGCTGATTAAAGCTCCACCGACCATTATGACTAGTCCTGTGACAGATTTTCTATCTGGCAAATTTCCCCAGTCACTATCACAGTAGCAACTCAACATTTCATCCTCGGAAGAATTTAATTGTAACATATAGCCAATTGTCTGTTTGAGGTATCTCAGAACTTGTTTTACCCCTTTCCAGGCATTTAGTTTGGGTTTTGAGACCAATCTACTTAATATGCCTACTGCGTAGCTAATATCAGGTCTGGACCACTGTGCAAGATACAATAAACTTCCAATTACAGAGTGATATACATCAGGATGTTCAAATTCAGGACTCTCATCTATATGAAGTGTTTTTATGAAACCTGGATCCATAGGCACCGCTGCCCCTTTGCAATCCTGCATCCTATATGTAGTCAGTAGTTGTTTAACTTTGTTCTTCTGACTAATTAGGCAGCTGCCATCTTGGGCCCAGCACACTTCCAACCCTAGATATGTCCTAACCGGGCCTAAATCTTTCATTTTAAACTTACTGGACAATTGCTTGGCAAACCTTTTAGTTTGTTTATCTGTTTTACAGGCATACAATACATCATCTACATAAATCAGACAAAACTCTTGATCACTGCCTGTACCACGTACATAAACACAATTGTCAGCTGTACTCTGCTTGAAACCAAATGACACTAAGGCCTCATGGAAACATTTGTTCCAAGATCTTGCAGCCTGTTTGAGACCATATAGAGCTTTGTTTAATTTCAACACTCTATTGGAACCTGTCTCATAACCAGGCGGTTCGGCTAGATACAGGTCTTCTGATATTGATGCATGTAAATATGCAGTCTGGATATCAAAATGGTTTAACAGGAGTTTTCTCTTTGCTCCAAGCGTTAAAATCAGCCTTACACTGTCCCCCTTTAGCAGTAGGGGAAAAAGTTTCGTCATAATCTTTTCCAGGCCTCTGAGAGTATCCTTGAGCCACTAAACGAGCTTTGTATTTGTACTTTCCTGTCACCAGAGGTTTAAGTTTGTACACCCACCTGCAGCCTACAATCTTTGCCCCCTCAGGCGCTGCTACTGGTGTAAAGACCTTGTGCTCATTCAGAGAGGACATCTCTTCCTCCATTGCCTGTTTCCAGAGCTCTGCCTCCTCTTTTGGTAACTTTAACACCTCCTGAAAACTCTTGGGTTCTGCAATTACACTAAACACATTTGCAGTATCTGGAGAAAAACGCACCGGAGGCACTCCTTTGTTTTGTCTTTTAGATCTTCTGGGAGAAAATTTTTCTTCTGACCCACTTTCCTCCTCAGAACTACGACCTCTCTTTTGTTGCTTAGCAACTGGTCTCTGGCTAACTCCACTTTCTTGAGAGCTCTTATCTGAACTTTCCTCCCCCTCAGACTCTGATTCTCTATGTTTACCTTCAGAGTCATGAAGCTCCTGGGAAGGTTCAAACCAAACCTCAGTATTGGCATGTAGTCTCTCCCAGCCACTATGTTCACAAAAACTGGCATTCCTGGAGATCACAATGCCATTTGTCCCTTCAGCAAAACGGAAACCTTTTCCCAGCTCCTGGTAACCCACAAACACTAACTGTTTGTTTGGTCTTAGGATCTCCCTTCTTCCTCATTTGTTTTGGAATTAATACCCAGGCTTTTAATCCAAACACATGCAAATGGTCAATTTTAGTTTTTTTCTGAAACAATTTAAAGTACGGGGTTGTACCTATTGTTTGATGAAAAAGCCTATTTTGGAGATAACACGCGGTGAGCATGCTCTCCCCCCAATAAGACATGGGCAAATCAGCATCATCAAGCATGGCAAACATCATATCTTGTAAAGATCTGTTTTTCCGCTCTGCAACGCCATTCTCCTCTGGGGAAAAAACGTTCGTTTTTCTATGCCCAATGCCACGCTTTTGTAACCAATCTCTAAAGGCATTTGACATAAATTCGCCACCTCGGTCCGTCTGGATCCTTTTGAGTTTAATGGACAGAAATCTTTCCACAGATGCCACCCAGCCTTTAAACTTAGTGAACACGTCACCCTTATTCTTCATGGGAAAAACCCAAGAGTAACGTGTGGCGTCATCCACAATTGTTAATGAAAAGCGCGCTCCACCCCTGCTTACAGCAAATGGACCAATTACGTCCATGTGAACCAGCTGTAGCGGTGACTCACTAACTCTGTCACTTCTGGGGTAAGAGACTCTGTGGGTTTTAACCTTTTTACAAACATTACAATCAAGGTACTTGTTACAACTCTTTAAATTACCCCCATCAGCCAATTCAGATATTTTTAGTACACTTTTCCAGCAAGCATGCCCCATTTTCCTGTGCAATAAGTGCACACAGTTGTCATGTATAGCTTTGTTATTCACTGCAGGCTGAGATTTACTGACTACTGCTGCAACTTGAGATCCTGCTTTAAGCCAAAACAAGCCTCCCTCTGACTTAGCAGTGCCTAAAATCTCACCAGTCTTCTTAATAATGCAACTGTCTCCTTCAAAATACACTTTAAACCCAGCTTTTAGCAAACAATCTACAGACATCAGATTGCTCCTTAATGAAGGCACACAAAGTACATTTTGCAGGCATTCACGAAGACAAGGAACAAACACTGCACCCCCCGAAATCACTTCGGAAGTACTTCCGTCTGCTAGAGCCACCTGGCTGCGCTGTGCTGAGTTCTTGGAAACAAACAATTCATCTGAATTTACGATGTGCCGAGATGCTCCCGAATCGACCACCCAGACAGCTTGTTTCTCATCAGCAATCTTGACCTCGGCGGTCACCAGCTGAGCCGACTGTTTTTGTTTGAAGAATTTCTTTTTACGCTGCTGCTGCTGCTGATCTCGTCTCTGCTCCTGCACCGGCAACTGAGACTTGACCAACTCCGGACATTGTCGTTTTAGATGCGCTGAAGACCCACATCGGAAACAACGCCTAACAGCAAACGCTGACTCCTCACCAGTACGCTGCTTTTGCTTCACCTCTGGCACGGCATGAGAACTCCTTCCAAACCGCCCGCCAGTAGAAGTCTCTGCAGCCAACGACCTTTCTTGCCTCTTCTGCCATTCTTCAATCAAACGCCCAGTAACGTAGCTGACTGATAAATCACGCTCCTGTATGCCTTCTAGAGACAAAACTAAATTATCCCAGCTTTCCGGGAGAGAACTCAAAATAATAGACACCTTCTCCTGCTGGTGTAACGCACAGTCTCTTTCCTGTAGCGCAGCAAACTTTAACTGTAAACTGTGTAGGTGTTCCTGCATTGTAACCCCAGGCTGTAACATTGCCTTGTACAATGCCTTGCGAATGAACAGCTTGGAAACCGCTGTCTCACACACATGGAGTTCTTTAAGTGCTTGCCACACACCTCTAGCTGTCTTGATTCCCCTCACATACGGCAACTGGGAATATTCCAGCCCCAAGACAATTGTGGCCCTTGCTCTTTGGTCTTTATCAAGGTCTTCATCATCAGGCTTCGTAGGAAACTTACTCACCACTTGCCAGAGACGATCCCTCTGCAGCACTGCCTGCATGCGTTCCGACCACAGCAAGTAATTGGAGTCATTCAGACGCTCAAAAGCCATCTGAACTGGTTGTGAGGCCATCTTGAGAGCGATGTCCCTGGAACCCGGAACCAGCTACTCACGACCACCGAGAGAGAAAACAGGAACCACAGCACCCAGCACTCACACGCTGCAGCTGTTGTCCTTGTGTCCACTGCGTCACCAGCTCACAACAGTCAGGAACCAGCCAGTGTCCATCTGCTGCACCGACAGGAACAACAACTTCTGGGACTACTGGAACCAACACCGTTGATGCTGACACCACCACAACTCAGGCTGGCAGCACAATGCCCATAACCTCATGGAACTTTGAAGTGTCAGGCATAGCCCTACTGGCTTTAGCCCAAACGTAGCAGAGTTTTCCTGCACAGCGAAGAAGCTAGTCGAGGTGGTAATGACTAGTCAGCTAGACTCAGAATAACTATTTACAGGATTTATTAAAAGGAAAAATAAAACCAGCAGAGTTTCTGCATACAAAACAAAGCAAAATAAATCCTTTCTTTCTCTCTCTCAACTATACACAGCACTTCACTCCTAACACACCTAACACCAAACTGTGCTAGCATTCCCAGATAACAGAGTTGAGTGCTGGTCGTTAACCAATCAGAGTAAGTAGTTTCTAGGTCAAGCAGACCTTGGCTTTCTGCCAAGAGTAAATTGACACTGCCTTGAGTTAATTGTGTGAAGCCAGAATCTGTAAGTTCCCATGAGAATCAATTAACAGAAACTGAACATGATGAGTCCCTCTCTCTGTCCGGACTGCGTATGTGTGGAAGGCACAAAGAGCTTGTGCATAGTGTGGGTCATTGGGGTTGCTTCTTGCTCATGCTCTCCTTGTCACGGATACGCCTAAGGGAGATGAGAACAGAACTCAAGTAGTCCTTAAAAGCAAGGAGGCGGGAGGGCACAGTACACCTCTAAGGCAACTTACAGCCTGCTTGGTGGCAGCAGTGGGGGTGGAGGCTCCCGGCGGGCACTCATTTGCTGATTCTGCAGGTTTCTTTCCTTCTCCATGAAGTTATCCTCGAATCCCAGAATTCCGGAGAGAGGAAAAGACTTCTGAGGTTAGAGAGGCTTCAGAACCGTTTGAGGACGTTTCGGGAAAGGAACTTAGAAAATACTTAACTGCAGGAAAATGTTCCTGCCTCCGCACAGCACCACATTTGTCGGACAATTGCCTCTCAGCTTATGCATGTTTACAAAGGATTGTGGAGGCAACAGGTCCTCCCCTCAAGGCCTTTTCCTCTAAAGGAGGTAGACTGGTCTTCTCCAATCCTCTGGCCACTGCTGAGTTTTCCAAACTTTCTGGCATATTGCGTGGAGCACCTTAACAGCATCATCTTTAACAAAATTTAATAGTTCAGCTGGAATATCATCACTTCCACTGGCCTTGTTATTAGCATTGCTTTCTAAGGCCCATTTGACTTTGCTCTCCAGGGTGTCAGGCTCAAGGTCAGCAACCACACTACCTGGGGTGTATGAGACATCCATATCTTTCTGGTATAATTCCTCTGTGTATTCTTGCCACTTCTTCTTGACGTCTTCTGCTTCTGTTAGGTCCTTTCCACCTTTGTCCTTTATTATGGTACTCTTTGAATGAAATGTTCCTTTCATAGCTCCAGTTTTCTTGAACAGATCTCTGGTTCTTCCCATTCTGTTGTTTTCCTCTATTTCTTTGCATTGCTCGTTTAAGAAGGCCCTCTTGTCTCTCCTTGCTATTTTTTGGAAATCTGCATTCAATTTCCTGTATCTTTCACTATCTCCCTCGCATTTTGCTTGCCTTCTCCAAGTCCACCTTTCCTTTTGAAGCAAAATGTCATTGAAATGGGGGAGAAATGCCCTGCATGAAGTCTTGGGTTTGCAATTTGGGGAGAGGGAAGACTGTCTGCGGCGCTGGGGAGCGGGCAGGCTGGCGAGGCCCCCTAGATCTAGAGGCCCTAGGCTTCAGCCTACTTAGCCTATACATAAATCTGGCCCTACCTATGTCACAGTGAGCACAGGCCCATCGATCACGTGCAAGGCATTCTGCGTGTTGGGAAGGAGCCTCCTGTTCTGGGCCAGGGGGAAGAGTGACACCAGCAGAAGACTGGGTGGTGGGGTCGAAGCTGATCCCGGGGAGCACGTGAGGAGTCAAGGCTTCCCGCATGAAGGCCTCGCTTCCCCTAGAAGTCCCTGCCTCCTGGTCTGTGTTCGCTTTCTTCTTCAGGTACAGCGCCAGCATGTTCTGGATGGTGCACCTGCTTTCGGGGGAGAGCTTGTAGACCTGGTCCACACTAGAAGAATAGCCATGAGACGGGTGAGACTCCTGCAAGGCATCCCCAAAGTCAGGGGAATATAAGCGCATTTGAAGAGCCTTGCTGGTTCAGGCCAAGGCCCATTCAGTCTGACATCCTGTTGGCATGTAGTTGGTCCACCACAATTGCAATATTATTGCATCCTTCAGGAATGGTGTGTCCAGCTCCATCTGAGTCATCATCCAGGCACGCTGAGAGATGGGCATCTTCGGCCAGTCAGGGGTGAAGAGCTGGCAAGATCCCCTGTACTGAGCAGAAAAGCAAACTCTTTGGCCTCCGAGATCTCTCCCAACTCTCAGCAGCCCTCACTGTGAGCCTTACTAGAGGAATTTTGCCCTGCTTTTGCTGAGCTACAACACAGGAGCGCACCCCCAGGTGGCCATGATGTGGTAACCCTGGCGAAGCATTGCAGAGCAACTGAGAAAGCAGAATGATGTTTGCGTGGACAGTCCATTAGAAAGCTGCACTATTATTGCATCGATAGCACATTGCAGAATACGGCCCCCCTCCAGGCAAAAACATCCGTCTGGAGGCACAGTAGCTTTCATTTCGGAGGTTGTGGTTTTACAGCTTCCTATTTATTTATTCATTCATTCATTCATTCATTCATTCATTCATTCTACATTATTTATTTATTTCATAAAACTTATACACTACCAGATGGTAAGAAACATCAAGGCCGTTTACAGAAAGATAAAACCATAAAATCAGGAAAAACCTACGGTACATTAAACACTGAAGAAGTGAATACCAGAATAGATCAGAACTCACTCCCAAGGTAAGGGGAAGAGACATGGCTAAGATGGCAGGACAGCTTACTCTATGGTGTTAACCCCTTCATACACTAATTAGACTGAAGCATGTTGCTTATATGAGACTGGTTATCCCGCACAACATGCTCTCACGCAACCCATGCCCTCCAACTGAAAACCCATTTCCTGGACAATATCAACATTGTGTTTTGTGCCTGTGAACTGCACAGTGAATATTTTTATTAGAAAAGAAAACAGCCTGGTGTTTCAGCTTCTCAGAGTTGTTTTATTCAGTGTGGTGCTACAGCTTGTCACACCCAAATCCTCCAAAGGAATCTGCCAAAGTGCTTTTCCAGGCAAAAGGGGGCAGAGGGAGAGAAACCAAGAACCTCAAATTCACTAGACCAGAAGGCCATTGGCTCTGGCAATATCTGGGAGCCCACAAGATTCCCAGCCTCCGCCCTACACAAACAACCAGGCACTCAGCTGTGAGGCATGCCTCTTACCGGAGGGAGGGTCACTCCAGAGGCAGCTGTGGCATGAGGGTGCTGGCTCATGCCTTTGTGGGCACATTTGGGGATTAAAGAGGACCCCCTAGGAAGCGTGCTTGGAGATCTTCCTTACCACGTGGCTCTCTGGCAAAAGCACAACAGTACTAACGGCCATATGGAACCACACCTCAAAGCTGGATCAGACTTCCCAGATCCTGTAGCCTACATCAGGAGGAAGACTGGGGCAGAGGGGCCTAGAGTGGGAGTCAGAGCTGCTCTTAGGGCTGCATGTCTGAAGCATGGGCAGAAATCTTTGGGTGTGAGGTTGCGTGGGGCTGTCTCTTTGTGTTTTGCTGGTGCCAAGCCACCAGCCAGCCAGAGGCAGGCAACCAACTGGCTTCAGGGGCAAGCTCCTTTGCAAAGCCAGTCTGACTTCACCAGATGCAATGACAGAGTGACCATTTGGCCCGTGTTCTGCTTCGCTGTGAAATTGCTTGTGTTCCTCAACGCAGAGAACCTCTTTTTCAACTTCAAGCTGGTCTAAGGAAGAAAAGCATAAGAGTTAGTCTTGAATGCCCACACACATGTGCTGGGAGATGCCTGCACACCGCACATGTAAAGCACATCTCCTCCCACCCACACCCAAAAAGTCCTGGGAACAATGGTTTGTTAAGGGTGCTGGGAATCGTAGCACTGTGAAAGGAAAACTAAGGTTCTTAGGATTCTTTGGAGGGGGTGGAAAGTTGAATACGCAGCGGCCACATGGACAGACGGACACACACACACACACACACACACACACCCAGCATAGCTTCAACTTTTAGCACAAAAAGTCTTCAGCCAGATGTCATGCAACCCTTTGGCAGGGGCAACTTATCATTTTATTGATTTTCCATAACAAACAATTAAAAAGGCGGCCAATCTTGCAAAGGAGTGTTGCCATTTAAACTGCTGGTGTGACGTAGGAACCCGAACAAAGAAAAGGAACAAGCTACGAAAAACGAAACATCCCACCTGGGCACGGTTTCTGAGAGAGCAACAGCAGAAGACCCAGACTCTGGCAAGATGAGCATTTGCCCAGTGGATTCTGGCCACTCCATGAGGGCAGACAGCGGATGGCTGCCAGCCCCTTCCCACTCCATCTCAGATACAGAACGCATTTGCTCTGCCACTCCTTGGCTCTGGTGCCACCTACTGTTGGCCTCCTTGCCTTCCACCCTCCCAGTCCCAATGAGCACCATCCACCCCTGGTCCAGAGGCGCAGAGCAGTAGTTAGGTGATCTTGCGCCCCGGCAGAACCGTCCAGATTGCGCCCCCTAGCCACGGACAAGTTAGCTCTTCTTTCTGCCTCTCCTCCACCCCCCCTCCACCCATTCAATTCACCCTGGAAGTACAAGTATCGAAAAGTAAAATGTTAGAGGTTCCCCCCACCCCATAGCAATATAATTGGATTCAGCTAGCTGGTCAGTCTACTTTCGGTTTCACTCCTGGCTCCTTGTTAAATTAATACTGCATCAGAAAGTTCCCAAGCAGATATCCAAAGTTCTTTGGCATTTCTCCAGTTGTTAATGAGATGTCTCTTCTAATCCAGGGGAGTCTTTTGATCTTCTTCCAGGAAACCAAGAGTCAAAAACCTTGATTTTCCTTTTTTTCCCTTTCCCCAGTCATTTCCACATAGTCATTATTAGAGTTCTTAAAACCTTATATCAACAAATGCAAAATTTTTAGCCTCCCTTGCTTTCCTGGTGACTTTCAGCTTAAACACAAACTGCTCTGGAGTGAGAAAAACCCATCACACTCAAAAAGCCCCGCTGGAGGGACCTGGAAGTGTGTGGGGAAGAGCAATTTTGTAGTGGCTTTGTTGCACAGGAGCACCAAGTTCACTAACTGGCTGATTCAGATTGAATCCCATTCAAAAAGAGTGCAATGGTGTGTGTTTCAGCCAGCCATCCGGCTGCTGCAACTATTCCCTGGGTGCCACCACACTGTCCTGTCTGTGTGTTTGGAAGGGAATGGGAGCTATGCTCCCCCCGGAGACACTCCACTCCTTCTTCCTTAGCTGTGCTGCTCAACAGTTGAGGCAACCTTCACAGTTCTGGGATGCCGAGGAAGCGAACCCATAGTCATGTTCATCTGTACTGGCTCAGTATGACCTATTCTGACAGGTGCTGCCTTTCATATTCACGCCCAAGAGCCTTTCCGCTCCAGAGATCTGGGGCTGAACCCGGGATCTGCATGCCAAGGCTGGAGTGCCAGCTGGCCACGTTCGGCGCCTGCCTGGAGAGTGGAAGCCGGGGGTTCAAGGGACACTGTGCTGCTCCTGGCAACCCCCACCCAACCCGACGTCCTCCTCCGCCTGAATCCCGCTTCCCCCGGGATGCACTTCCCATCCTGGAGCGGCTGGGGTGGGAGCGCTCCCCACCCCCCTTTCCAGACCCCACTCTCCTCGTTCTTCTTCTTCATGCCTCGGGTGTTTTCCTGAGTGTATCTTCAGAACAACCCTCTGCGAGGGAGGCTAAGCTGGCCCAAGAACTGGCCCAAGGACTGGCCCAAGGAAGCTCAGCCAAGTTGCCAAGGCCAGCATTTAAGACCGCGCACCCTTTCCCCTCAGATGATAAAGCCGGGATGAGTCATGCTAGCAGCCTGTGGCCTGGATGGGTTTTGTGGCAGCCCAGCCCAGCTGCTATAGTCCACCTCTGAACCGAGGAAGCGCAACTGGAGAGACAGAGCCCAGCACCTTTCTCACGGGACAGAAGCGCACGACTTCCCCCTCCCACTTGCCGCCCGCCCCAGTCTTTCTCCAGCAGCTCAGTTTAGTGCACCAAACGGCTCATCCCAGGTGGGAATTTGGGTGGCGCTGCTTGCAGAAGGAGAAGTGGCTGGCGCTAGCGGACACTCCCATTGTTCTTCTCAGGTAGGACTTCCGGGATCCAGACGAACATTTTACCAAAAAGTATGGCTTGACTACTGATTTCACATTTAAAGGATGGCAAAACGACCTAAGTTTGGCAGACAGGTGAAAAAACCCACGAATTAAATTTAAAGTTCTGTGAGATGCAAAGGAAAGCTTGCGTTTTAAACTTGCATTTTACAGTTAAATCAGCTATGATAAAATGGGCTCAAGACATTGGCTATAATATCATGTCTGAGGACTGGGAAAGGTTATGGACCACCGGTATGAAGTTTACGGCATGTAATGCCTTGAAAGAAAACATTATGAAAATGGTATACAGGTGGTACATGACCCCAGTCAAGCTTGCTAAGATTTACCATTTGTCTGATAATAAATGTTGGAAATGCAAAGAAGCTGAGGGGACATTCTTTCATCTTTGGTGGACTTGTCCAAGAGTGAAGGCCTTCTGGGAAATGATTTATATTGAGTTAAAAAAGGTGTTTAAGTACACCTTCCCTAAGAAACCGGAGGCCTTCCTTTTGGGCATTGTCGGCCAAAAGGTGTTAAAGAAGGATAGAACGTTTTTTATGTATGCTACCACAGCAGCAAGAATCCTTATCGCTAAGTATTGGAAGACTCAAGATTTACCCACACTGGAAGACTGGCACACGCAATTGATGAACTACATGGAGTTGGCTGAGATGACTGCCAGGATCCGAGACTTGGGAGAAGAAGCAATGGAGGAGGATTGGAAAAAATTTAAGGACTATTTGCAAAAGTTTTATAAATTATATGAACGTTAAGATGTCGCATGACTTGGAAGGTTAGCCCCAGCAACGTGAATGGATTATATATGAAATTGGATAACATTATTGAAAGAATCAAAGTTTAAACGGTTAAAAATGACAATACGTTTGGTTTTTAGAGTAAATGGAAAATAAGGGATTTAAACTTAAATTGTAATTGAAAGAACAAAAGAAACACACGAAACAAGGTTATAATTTGTTGATAAATTTATTGTTAAGAATGCACTGTGCGGGAGGTGTGGGGAAGTTCGATAGAAAATTGAAATAAGTTGTTGAAATGGTTTGGTTTTTTCTTTTTCTTTTCTTATCTTTTCTTTAATTCTTTTTTGCTTTATCTGTAATTGGAAAAAATGTAATAAAAATTATTATAAAAAAAAATAAACTTGCATTTTACAGCTTGTTGCTTGGTGCGGTTAATGGAATGGGGGTGTCAGGGAACTGCCATCAGAGACTGAGGGAGAGGGAGGGCTCCAGAGGGATTCCGGAGAGCGTCCCGGGAGGGAGAGAAGCAGCACATCTTCTGGGGAAGGAAATCAGCGTAGCACCATTGGAGAAGGGGGGCAGATGGGGGAATCGGCGAGGTGGCTCCAAGACTCCTCGCCGGGGACCAGCGGGGAGAGCACGGGTCCTCCGATGCCCACACCCTCCCTGCGCAGAAGGCCTCCGCGCAGGTAAAGTAGGCGGAGACTAGGCGTCAAAGAGCTTCTTTGCTGGAAGAAGTTCAAGAAACGCCCACTGACGGATTCTGCCAGCGATTGAGACAGCCACGGGCGAGTGGCTGTCCAGATAGAAAGGGTTCACCCAGGCAACCCAGCCAGATGTGGCGCCGATTTACGCACGAGCAACCCCTAGAACCATTACAGCAATCCGTCAGTCCCTGACGTTGCTTGTGCACAGCCCCGGAGAGGCAGCACGATGAGCCAAACAGGAACAGCCGGAGAGACGGAGCAACCAGCTGCGGTGCGGAGTCTGGTCGAGAGGAACCGAGACTTGGAGACGCACGTGGCTATCCTGACAGCGCAGCTGGAGGAAAGACGGGCTCAGGATGCGCAGGTCAGAGCCACCCCCATCGCAAGGAAGGTACCGGGGCTGGTACACAAATTTGGTGGAAAGCCCCAAGACTACAATGCTTTCCGAACGGAAGTGCAGTACGCTTTGGAGCTGCAGAAAAATGACTTTGCTGATGACGGGGAGAGGGTTGCTTACATTGTGGGGCATCTGTAGGATGGGGCGAGAGGATGGATCAGGCCCCTAATGGTGACGCAAAATGATGCCTTGAAGGACCTTAAGGCATTCCTTCAGCGAATGGACGCGATGTTCTCCAGCGAGGTGGACCATGTTACGATATAGAAGCAATGTGGCCGCGAGCTGGTACCTTGAAAGCAAAACATAATGGGAATGTTGGGACTGTTCCGTGGGAAACAGAGGGACAGTCTATTCACAGTGCGAAGCACCGGAATTAGCTCAGAGTGTAATATGAGCTGTACAGGAAGTACAGGTGGAGTCAGTCTTTCTCGGCTGTTGGAGTTTGAAGAGAGCAGTCATGATTTTTGTAACGCTGCAAAGACAGAAATAAAGGCATGTAAATACGTTTCTGTCTATCTCTTTCCCCTGCCCGGGGGGGGGGCAGGAAAGAGGGGGGGTGTTCTTCTCACGCTGAGAAGGATCGCCTATCGCGACCTCAGCCTGTATCCTGCTGGGGAATGCAGACAGGGAGGTCAACCGGAGATCAAGCCGGGTGCCTGGAGAGTGGCCAGTTTCTCCTGATAAAGGCTTGATTCCCAACATCTCGTAGCAAGGAGCCGATGGTTTTGATCCATGAAAGCAACAAGAGAGGTTGATGGATCGTACTTCATCCTTCATCCTCTGCAAGGAGATAAAGAAGATATGGTAGCGGGCAGATGGAAGCTACAAGGACGGCTGAGCACCGGAGGAGGTGTTTTTGCTGAGCAACGGAACCCCTAAGGTATGCTGATTTTATGGCTGTGAGAGTGAATGCGAATTGAAGCATTCTTCGGTTCACTGAGTGTCTGCTTTTGGATGAAACCAGCACTGTGAGAGAGCCACATATTTCGCATACCTGAGTCTTGATAATAATAATAATAATAATAATAATAATAATAATAATAATAATAAATTTTATTTATATCCCGCCCTCCCCAGCCGAAGCCGGGCTCAGGGCGGCTAACAACAATCAAATAATCAGTCAAATAATCACACAATCTAAAAATGTTTCATTATAAAAATTAATTAAATCAAATTGATGGCAACCAATTAAGCAAATTTCTGTGCAGGTTGCCAGAGGAGGGAGTCAGGCTGCGCCCTGACCAAAGGCCTGGCGGAACAACTCTGTCTTGCAGGCCCTGCGGAAAGATGTCAGGTCCCGCAGGGCCCTAGTCTCTTGTGACAGAGCATTCCACCAGTTTGGAGCCGCAGCCGAGAAGGCCCTGGCTCTAGTTGAGGCCAGCCTAACCTCTCTGAGGCCTGGGACCTTGAGGATGTTATTATTTGCAGACCGTAGGTTTCTCTGTGGGGCATACCAGGAGAGGCGGTCCCGTAGGTACGAGGGTCCTAGGCCGTATAGGGCTTTAAAGGTTAAAACCAGCACCTTAAACCTGATCCTGTACTCCACCGGGAGCCAGTGCAGCTGGTATAATACCGGATGAATGTGCTCTCGCAGCGAAGACCCCATAAGGAGTCTCGCCGCGGCATTCTGCACCCGCTGGAGTTTCTGGGTCAGTCTCAAGGGCAGCCCCACGTAGAGCGAGTTACAATAATCCAGTCTGGAGGTGACCGTCGCATGGATCACAGTGGCTAGGTCAGGACGAGAGAGATAAGGGGCCAACTGCTTAGCTTGGCGGAGATGAAAAAATGCCGCCTTTGTTATAGCTGTAATCTGCGCCTCCATAGAGAGGGAGGTATCGAAGATTACACCCAAACTCTTAACGGCCGGTGCTGGCACTAATTGCACCCCCGCAAGAGATGGGAGTTGCCCCCTCGATCCCATATCGTCCCGCCCCAGCCAGAGGACCTCTGTCTTCGAAGGATTTAACTTCAACCGGCTCCCACGTAACCATCCAGCCACAGCTTCCAGACATCTGGTCAGTGTGTCTGGGGCCGAGTCAGGATGGCCATCCATCAACAGATAGAGTTGGGTGTCATCAGCATACTGATGGCAACCCAGCCCAAAACTCCGGACAAGCTGGGTGAGGGGGCACATAAAGATGTTAAAAAGCATCGGGGAGAGAATTGCACCTTGAGGCACTCCACACACCAAGGAGTGGCGCGATGACAATTCCCCCCCAAGCGCCACCCTCTGTCCCCGACCAGAGAGAAACGAGCGCAGCCATTGAAGGACTGTGCCCTGGATCCCCACGTCGGCAAGGCGGTGGTCCAGAAGTTCGTGATCGACCATGTCAAAGGCTGCTGACAGATCTAGAAGAATCAGCAGCCCCGACCCGCCTCGATCCAGCTGCCTGCGGAGATCATCTGTTAGGGCGACCAGAGCCGTCTCGGTCCCATGACCAGCGCGGAAGCCGGACTGGAATGGATCCAGAGCAGATGTTTCATCCAGAAACCTACCAAGCTGTTCAGCAACCACTCTCTCAATCACCTTACCCAGGAATGGAAGATTCGAGACCGGGCGGTAATTGGAAAGATCTGAAGGATCTAATGATGTTTTCTTTAAGAGCGGACGCACCACCGCCTCCTTCAGTTCCCCTGGGAATATCCCGGTGCCAAGGGACAAATTGATGATATCCCCCAGGGGGCCCCGCACCTCGTCTGGACACGCTCTAATCAGCCATGACGGGCACGGGTCAAGAGGACAGGTGGTGGGCTTTCCAGCTTGGAGGAATCTGTCCACATCGGCTGGAGATATCCGGTCAAAGTGGTCCAATACTGGACCCGAGGACAGTCGAGGGGCCTCCAGTTCCTTTATTGTATCCAAATTGGCAGGGAGGTCATGGCGGAGCAACAGGACCTTCTCCGCAAAAAAGCTCGCAAATGCCTCACAGCTGTGTGTCAGATTGTTATTTAAATTTGGCTGTCCTTCAAGGGACGTTAAAGACCGAATTATACTAAATAATTGCGCCGGGCGAGAGCTAGCGGATGCAATGGAGGCCGAGAAGTAAGACTTCTTAGCGGCCTTCACTGCCATCTCATAGGTTTTCATAAAAACCCTATAAGATGTTTCTGAGGCTCCGTCACGGGCACCCCGCCATCCTCGCTCTAGCCGTCTGAGGTCCCGCTTCATTTTCCGAAGCTCCTCGGTAAACCAGGGAGCCCGGTTTCTGCGGGGTCGCAGAGGGCGCTTAGGTGCGATCTCATCGATGGCTGCCAGGAGCTGGGTATTCCAGCCCTCAACAAGCTCAGTCAATGAGTCGCCAGGGGGAGTAAGGTCCCGCAAGGCTTGACGGAATCTATCCGGGTCCATCAACCTCTGCGGGCGAGCCCAAATCGGCTCGCCACCTAAGCAGGGTGGGGGTGGATAAGCCTGGAATGTCCAGTTGCTAAGCAACGAAATGTCAGTACAGTGGAAAGTTACTGACCAACAACGGAAGAGGGGCTGGGACTGTGAGAGGCTGGGAAAACAGCGTTTGTTTTGTCTATCTCACTGCTCTTGGAGGGACTTTCAAAACAGCTTGCGTTTAGCTGCCAAGTGTGAGGCAGTAAACAGCCAATAGACTCTTGGATTTTACAGGCTTGAGAGTGAGAGCTGAGGCTTGGATTCAAAATGGATGCCAAGAAGGGGGAAGGCTTACCTTACCCACCTCCACTGACTAATGACAATTATTCCTCATGGTCTGTAAAGATGAAAGCCCTGCTTTAGAATCAGAGGATTTTTGGGGTGATTGAAAACCCCATCCCTGCTGCACCAACGCCAGGTTGGAATTCACAGAATGTGAGAGCCAGGACGGCCATAATTCTGTGTATCTCAGATGTTCAACTCGTGCATATTCAGAATTTGGAATACGCGCGTGAGATTTGGCAAACGCTGCGTAGAATACATCAAAGAGATGCTGGTTCTTCAGCGTTGCTGCATTTTGAAAAGCTGACCAATCTAAGGCTAGCGCCTGATGGAGATATACAAGCGCATCTGACAGAGATGAAATTCTTACGCCAGCAGATGGCGGAATGCAATTTCCCTCTACAGAAAGAGATATTCTGCTTCATGATTATTAACAGCCTTAATCGGACTTATAAAACGGTTGCAAGTCAGCTTGGTTCTCTACCTGCTGCAGATCTCACGACAGAGAGAATCTGCGCCGTGGTTCTCAATGAGAGAAATTGCCTTGCTGCAATAGATGTCAAAGACAGGGGGAGAGAAGCTCGGAGTTCTGACACCCCCACTGCTATTGCTAGTGAAGAACAGGCTGTTGCTTTGAACGTTGTCTGTTGTTTCAATTGTGGACAGACTGGGCATCTTCAGCGGAATTGTAAGAAGCCACGTCAACAGAAAGGAGCTAAGGGGAGCTCTGCAAAGCCTGAAGCATCAGGCAAAAGTCGTCCCAAGTCCCAAGTGGAACCAGTTATGGCTTTGATGTCACTAAAAGCCACACCAGAAGTGGAAAACGCTTTTATTTTGGACACTGGAGCGACGCAACACATGACGTCGCGCAAAGGACTGTTTTCAACGTTTAAGAAGCAAAGCTTCACTGTGAAACAAGCCAACGGTCAGGAGCTGGAAGCGACCGGGTTTGGAACTGTGTATCTTGAGAGTCTAAACTTGACTATTAACAATGTGTATTTGGTTACTGATTTAAAGTTCAATCTGCTGAGTGTTTCGCAGATCACAAAGAAAGGACTGACTTTGTCCTATGATAGAGAAAGCTGCAAAATCTTCAAAGATGGAGAGCTGTATCTTTCTGCCAGAGAGAAAGATGGACTGTATTTGTTGACTTTTGATCAAAGTGATTTGCATGAATTGTAATGCATCTGATTCTAACATGATTTCTCTCGCAGGTGTGTCGAAAAACGTCCAGAAGACAACGCAAATAACCAAAGCTTTTCAGCGAGTGTATGCTGATGTGATTGGTCCTCTAGCACCATCTAGAGGCAATGCAAGATATTATCTTGTGTGTGTGGATTATTTCTTTCATTATGTGTGGGTATATACCCGTATTTTTCGCTCTATAACACGCACCAGACCATAACACGCACGTAGTTTTTAGAGGAGGAAAACAAGGAAAAAAATATTCTAAACGAAATAGTGGATATATGATTTTTGTGGTTCATGCTGTGGCCACAGACATGTGATCTGACAGTGAGTTTGGAGTAGCCCAATGCAAAAATCCTGAGGATCCATGTGGATCCATGCTTTGTAACCACGGAGGAGGGAAGGAAGGGGAACCATGGATCCTCTGCTCATGACTGCAGCAGATCCCCCCTGCCACCCGCAGGCATTCACTCCATAACACGCACAGACATTTCCCCTTACTTTCTAGGAGGAAAAAAGTGAGTGTTATGGTGCAAAAAATACGGTATATTGCAGAAACCACAAGAAGCCTTAGACAGGTTTAAAGAGTTTTGTGACAAGGTTAAGAATGTTCATAATGCTAACATTGATTGTCTTTTCACAGATGAAAAGCCAGTTTTTCTTTTACAGGATTTTCAGGAGTTCCTGGATAAGAAAGGGATAAGGCACAAGACTGCTGTTTCTGCAGAAGCATGGAACAGAAGTGTCTGTGTGCAAGTGAACAAAGAATTGCAAAATGGCATGAAGGCACAATTGCTGAGTTCACATTTGCCACATGAGTATTGGGCGGAGTCATTAATGTGTTATTGTTACTCTTGGTTGAGAAAGGTTTCAAAAGGTTTAGGAAGTTCTCCTTTTGAGAAGCTGTTCCATAGAAAACCTTCTGTTGCCCATTTTAAGGTTTTTGGGTCTCATGTGAAATCTGATGCTCCAGGTAGAGTAAAAAATGCTAGAGGCATTTTTGTGGGTTATGAAAAGGGTCTCTACAGAGTGATTCTGTCTGAATCTGGTCAGGTGATTCTCACGAAATTTCTAGAGAGTGCTCCTGAACAGGAGAGCGTAATTGTTCACACATTTCCCACTGAGGACAATTCAGATGATGATGATTTTACTGATTACAGTGGTACTCAGAGTGACAGTGATAGCTCAAAGAGCTCAGTTGACACAGTCATTGAGAGGAAATCTCACACAATGGAAAGACCTTCACAGGTGAAGGATGAACCACTGTTTACTATTGGAACTGGTTCTCAAAAGAGTCGTGAGACTGAACCAGTGAGCAGAGAGGATCAGCACCTCATACGCAGGTCTGAGAGAGTTACAAAGGGTGTACCACCCAAGAGGTATTCAAAAGAGTTTGCTAACTCAGCTGTAGCATGTGTTACTATTGTTGACAACGCAAGACAGGTTGAAGCTGTGTCTAAGTCAGAGACAAAGACACAACAGGGAGTTGCTAAGTGTAACACTACATTCCCTAGCCAAGGTAATGCGGATGCACTCATTCCTTGGAAGTCAGACAACCAGAGAGGTACACTGGGGAAACCAGTGGCGGGTAGTTCCAAGGGTGGAACTGAAACAACAGGGGAGTGTTATATGTATAACAACTGTTTGTTTTCTTCTCTGGATCACGCGTTGCTCGCAGCTCACATTGATTCATATGGGGGAGTATGTTACGATATAGAAGCAATGCGGCCGCGAGCTGGTAGCTTGAAAGCAAAACATAATGGGAATGTTGGGACTGTTCCGTGGGAAACAGAGGGACAGTCGATTCACAGTGCGAAGCACCGGAGGAGTCAGTCTCTCTCGGCTGTTGGAGTTTGAAGAGAGCAGTCATGATTTTTGTAACGCTGCAAAGACAGAAATAAAGGCATGTAAATACATTTCTATCTATCTCTTTCCCCTGCCCGGGGGGGGGGCAGGAAAGAGGGGGTGTATTCTTCTCACGCTGAGAAGGATCGCCTATCACGACCTCAGCCTGTATCCTGCCGGGGAATGCAGACAGGGAGGTCAACCGGAGATCAAGCCGGGTGCCTGGAGAGTGGCCAGTTTCTTGAACAAACTAAAAACTAAGGTTTTGGAGAAAAAATTAACATCGATAGAAAGAGAGAAGTTTCAGAATGAAACAGGTTTGACTGTGGTTAAGAAAGTGAAATACTTGGGGATTAACATGACAGCTAAAAATGGAAATTTGTTTAAGGATAACTATGAAAAATGTTGGACGGAAGTTAAAAAAGATTTAGAAATTTGATCAAATTTGAAGCTTTCCTTGTTAGGCCGAATTGCTGTTATAAAGATGAATGTATTGCTAAGAATGTTATTTTTGTTTCAATCATTGCAAATTTTGGACAAAATAGACTGTTTCAAGAAGTGGCAGAGAGACATTTCTAGATTTGTCTGGCAGGGCAAGAAGCCCAGAATAAAATTTAAAATATTAACTGATGCAAAGTCTGCAGCGCAGCAGTTGAAGAAGGAGCAAAAAGGGTTTTTCTTGTGTGTGTGTGTTTCTTTGTGGCTGATTAGCTGTTTTCCCTGTGTAAGGGTCAGAGGGGGCAGGGTTTCTGTTGAGGCAGGGGATTAGCTGTGGGAGGAGCTTATCAGAGTCTGCAGGGCAGCAGTTGAAGAAGGAGCAAAAAGGGTTTTTCTTGTGTGTGTGTGTTTCTTTGTGGCTGATTAGCTGTTTTCCCTGTGTAAAGGTCAGAGGGGGCAGGGTTTCTGTTGAGGCAGGGGATTAGCTGTGGGAGGAGCTTATCAGAGTTTGCAGGGAAGTGGCGCGCGCCGCAAGGCGCGCGCAGTTATACCCATCTTTTAGATTTAGGGGAGCTAGTCTCAAACGTTTGCTGGGGGAGACCTAGGGTTTTTTTTGTGGGGGAAGTTATTTGTCCTGTCTTCAAGCTTTTTATGATGGAGGACCTCTGTAGCCACCTCCAACGACACGATCTCAAGATGGAAGGGGAGGGAACAGCTGCAGTCGCCTGCGATTCCTGCGCAATGTTTGCCATCTTGCCAAAGGTTGCAGGCAGCTTTACCTGCAGCAATTGCATGTTGATTGCCCTTTTAAAAGACAAAGTCCAGCAACTGGAGGAACGTGTAGCTACGCTCCAAAGAATTAGAGAGCTGGAGCTCTTCTTGGAAGCAACAGAGCACACCGTCCCCACCAAGGAGGAGACAGGGGACTCCCCTGAGAAGGAGGCTAGTTCAGCAACACAGGAGCCAGATATATGGAGAAACGTGACTCAAAGAAGTAGGAGGCCCAGGGTTCACTCTGATTGTTTAGAAATACACAATCGCTTTGAGGTCCTCTCCCCTAGCATGAAAGACGAAGGGCAGACTCCATTTGAGGATCTCTCCCTCATTACAGTCGATCAGGTATATGAAGACGAGCAGCAAAGTCAGTCCTCAGGGAATGTGCAGGTGACCTTGGAACGGACAGCTCACGGAAGAACCCCGACCAAACCCAAGAGGAGGCGTGTAGTGGTGATAGGGGATTCCCTACTGAGGGGAACAGAAGCAGTGATCTGTGGGCCTGACAAGATGTCTCGGGAAGTGTGCTGTCTCCCCGGGGCTAAGATCCAAGATGTAACTGAACGACTGCAAGGAATCATAAAACCCACTGACAAATACCCCTTCCTCTTGGTTCATGTGGGAACCAATGACACTGCAAGCAATAGCCTCCAGAAGATCAAAAGAGACTACGAGGCTCTCGGCAGGAAATTGAAGCAACTAAATGCACAAATTGTCATCTCGTCTGTCCTCCCAGTTGAACGACGTGGCCCAGGGAGAGAGGGGAAAATAGTGGAAGTGAACAGCTGGCTTCGCAAATGGTGTAAACAGGAACGGTTTGGATTCTTAGATCACGGACGGCAGTTTCTTGAAGATGGACTTCTGGCAAGTGATGGGCTGCACCTCACAACGGTTGGGAGAAATGTTTTTGCCAAAAATCTCAGAAACCTCATCAGGAGGGCTTTAAACTGACTAATGTGGGGGAGGGAGACAGTGCTCCTGAAGGTAGGAGTCTATCAATTAATGAAGATGATCATCCAAATGTCATAGACCAAATGGAGCAAACAGCACGCGGACCTAGTGGAGGGAGGAAAAAATCCTTAAATAAGAGACACGGGGGAATGATTAATGGACTTCAATGTCTGTACACTAATGCGCAAAGCATGGGAAATAAACAAGATGAGCTTGAGCTCTTGGTACAGCAAACTAAATATGACATAATAGGCATCACTGAAACCTGGTGGGATAAGTCCCACGATTGGAATGTAATAATGGGGGGATACAATCTATTTCAGAGAAACAGACCAGACAAGAAAGGAGGAGGAGTGGCGTTATATGTCAGGGATGTGTATACCTGTGAAGAGATCCAAGATTTAGAACCTCAAAGCCAAAGTGAGAGCATTTGGGTCAAAATTAAGGGAGAGAAGAATAACAGAGACCTCATTGTGGGAGTTTACTATAGATCCCCAAGCCAAACAGAGGACATAGATGATGCCTTCCTGGAACAGATGGCCAAGCATGCAAAAGGAAGGGAGATAGTAGTAATGGGGGACTTCAATTACCCGGATATTTGTTGGACGTCAAACTCAGCCAAGAGCATAAGGTCAAACAGATTCCTCACTGGCCTTGCAGACAACTTCATTGTCCAGAAAGTGGGAGAAGCAACAAGAGGAACAGCCATTTTAGATCTGGTCCTAACCAATGTTGATGACCTGGTTAGTGGGGTAGATGTGGATGGATCATTAGGTGCGAGTGATCATGCTCTTCTGAAGTTTACTATACAGCGGAAAGGAGCAGCCAAGCACACTAGGACTCAATTTCTTGACTTTAAGAAAGCCGACTTCATAAAACTTAGGGAAGTGCTGGGTGAGATCCCATGGACAGCAATACTAAAAGGAAAGGGAGTTCATGATGGCTGGGAGTTTCTTAAGAGGGAGATAGTAAAAGCACAACGTCAGGCAATACCAATGAGACGGAAACATGGAAGGTGCCTAAAGAAGCCAGGGTGGCTATCTAAAGAACTTTTAACTGAATTAAGATTAAAAAAGGATGTGTACAAAAAATGGAAAAGGGGGGAAACCACCAAAGAGGAATTCAAACAAATAGCCAGCACGTGTAGACACAAAGTCAGAAAAGCTAAAGCACAGAATGAACTCAGGCTTGCTAGAGAGGTTAAAAGCAACAAAAAAGGCTATTATGGGTATGTTCGTAGCAAAAGGAAGAACAAAGAAACATTGGGGTCACTCAGAGGAGAAGATGGTGAAATGCAAACAGGGGACACAGAAAGGGCTGAACTCCTCAATGCCTTCTTTACCTCAGTCTTCTCCGATAAAGAAAACAATGCCCGACCTGAAGAATTTGGAGCAAATGATTCAACAAAGGAAACACAGCCCAAAATAACTAAGGAGATAGTACAAGAATATTTGGCTAGTTTAGATGTATTCAAGTCTCCAGGGCCAGATGAACTGCATCCAGGAGTATTAAAAGAACTGGCAGATGTGATCTCAGAACCACTGGCAGTCATCTTTGAGAATTCCCGGAGAACAGGCGAAGTCCCGGCAGACTGGAGGAGGGCAAATGTTGTCCCTATTTTCAAAAAGGGGAAAAGAGAGGACCCAAATAATTACCGCCCAGTCAGTCTGACATCAATAGCAGGGAAGATTCTGGAGCAGATCATTAAGCAAACAGTCTGTGAGCACCTAGAAAGGAATGCTGTGATCACCAATAGTCAGCATGGATTTCTGAAAAATAAGTCATGTCAGACTAACCTGATCTCGTTTTTTGACAGAATTACAAGCCTGGTAGATGAAGGGAACGCAGTGGATGTAGCCTACTTTGATTTCAGCAAGGCATTTGACAAGGTGCCCCATGATATTCTTGTAAAGAAGCTGGTAAAATGCGGTCTTGACTATGCTACCACTCAGTGGATTTGTAACTGGCTGACTGACCGAACCCAAAGGGTGCTCATCAATTGTTCCTCTTCATCCTGGAGAAGAGTGACTAGTGGGGTGCCACAGGGTTCTGTCTTGGGCCCGGTCTTATTCAACATCTTTATCAACGACTTGGATGATGGACTCAAGGGCATCCTGATCAAATTTGCAGATGACACCTGTCAGGGGTTCAGGAGCAGAGGCAAGGGCAAGGGAGGAAACAGAGAGCGAGGGGGAGGAGGCAGAAGAAAGGATGAGTGATGACGACGACCCGAGATCTCCGAGTCTTTCCAGTGAATCAGAAGATTCACAGAAAGGAGCACCAGTGGCCAGGGCAAGGGGGGAGCCTAGGGGGACACCCCAGGAGGTAAGGGCCAGAGGGGGCTCAGAGGGGAGCAGTTGGAAATCGGGACCAGCGTCACCAACAGAGAGCAGGGGAGAGGAAGGGTGTCAGGTATCAAGCACTGGCAGCTCACAACAGGAGGGAGGGCACGAGTCAGGAGTGGCCACACCTCCATCGGGGAGCGAAGAAACGGTCAGACGGAAAGTGGAAGGTTGGGCGTGCGCGCCAAGTTCAAATGCACAGGAAGGTGGCGTAGTAAGCAGCCCGGAAAGGGAGCCAGGTCCTAAAGCCCGGCGCAAGGAGACAGGAGGGTCCGGGGGGTCGGCGTCAGAAGAATCCAGGAAGGAAGAGACCCCGGGGGGCAGAGGGACCCAGAGAAGAACAGTCAGGCGGAAAAGGTGGAGTAAGGCTAGGATATTAAGTTGGTGTACAAGGGGCGGAGACTCAGACGGAGCTTCGCCGGTCTAACCCATAAGACGTAGAGTTGCACTGTAACTCAATAAAGACTTTTACTAAATGACCGCTGGCTAGCGTGATCCTCTGTGAGCTAGGATCTGGAAGCAGCTCTGACAACACCAAACTGGGAGGGGTGGCTAACACCCCAGAGGACAGGATCACACTTCAAAACGACCTTGACAGATTAGAGAACTGGGCAAAAACAAACAAGATGAATTTTAACAGGGAGAAATGTAAAGTATTGCACTTGGGCAAAAAAAATGAGAGGCACAAATACAAGATGGGGGACACCTGGCTTGAGAGCAGTACATGTGAAAAGGATCTAGGAGTCTTGGTTGACCACAAACTTGACATGAGCCAACAGTGTGATGCGGCAGCTAAAAAAGCCAATGCAATTCTGGGCTGCATCAATAGGAGTATAGCATCTAGATCAAGGGAAGTAATAGTGCCACTGTATTCTGCTCTGGTCAGACCTCACCTGGAGTACTGTGTCCAGTTCTGGGCACCACAATTCAAGAAGGACACTGACAAACTGGAACGTGTCCAGAGGAGGGCAACCAAAATGGTCAAAGGCCTGGAAACGATGCCTTATGAGGAACGGCTAAGGGAGCTGGGCATGTTTAGCCTGGAGAAGAGGAGGTTAAGGGGTGATATGATAGCCATGTTCAAATATATAAAAGGATGTCACCTAGAGGAGGGAGAAAGGTTGTTTTCTGCTGCTCCAGAGAAGCGGACACGGAGCAATGGATCCAAACTACAAGAAAGAAGATTCCACCTAAACATTAGGAAGAACTTCCTGACAGTAAGAGCTGTTTGACAGTGGAATTTCCTGCCAAGGAGTGTGGTGGAGTCTCCTACTTTGGAGGTCTTTAAGCAGAGGCTTGACAACCATATGTCAGGAGTGCTCTGATGGTGTTTCCTGCTTGGCAGGGGGTTGGACTCGATGGCCCTTGTGGTCTCTTCCAACTCTATGATTCTATGATTCTATGATTCTATGAAAGGACAGAGGTGGATTTGCCCTGCCAGACCTTAAACTCTATTATGAATCAGTGGCATTTTGCTGGCTGAAAGAATGGCTGCTTCTTGAGAACACAGATATTTTGGATTTAGAAGGTTTTAATAACGTTTTTGGGTGGCATGCATATTTATGGTACGACAAGGTTAAAGCTCATAAAGCATTTAAACCACATATTGTTAGAAGAGCATTGTTTAATGTCTGGATAAGATATAAGGATTTATTGGAAAATAAAACCCCAAGGTGGCTGTCACCGATGGAAGCAAAAGCCCAGAAAAAGCTCAATATGGAGGTCAAATGGCCAAAATATTGGGAAATCTTGGAACAAGAAGGAGATAAATTGAAACTGCAGAGTTTTGAGAAACTAAAAAACAAAGTGAGAGATTGGCTCCATTATTACCAGATAATGGAGGCTTACAACCAGGATAAAAGAATTGGATTCCAGGTGGAAAAATCTAAATTGGAAACAGAACTGTTAGAACCTAAAGCTAAGATTTTGTCAAAAATGTATAACTTGCTGTTGAAATGGAATACTCAGGATGAAACGGTTAAATCGGTCATGATTAAATGGGCACAAGATGTTGGTTATAATATTATGTTTGCTGACTGGGAACAGTTGTGGACCACCGGAATGAAATTTATGGCATGTAATGCCTTGAGAGAAAATATTATGAAAATGATATATAGGTGGTACATAATAATAATAATAATAATAATAATAATAATAATAATAATAATAATAATAATAATAATAATTTATTATTTATACCCCGCCCATCTGGCTGGGCCTCCCCAGCCACTCTGGGCGGCTTCCATAACAACCAAAAATACAGTAAAATATCACACGTTAAAAACTTCCCTGAACAGGGCTGCCTTAAGATGTCTCCTGAATGTCAGGTAGTTGTTTATCGCTTTGACATCTGCTGGAAGGGCGTTCCACAGGGCGGGCGCCACTACCGAGAAGGCCCTCTGCCTGGTTCCCTGTAGCTTTGCTTCTCGCAATGAGGGAACCGCCAGAAGGCCCTCGGCGCTGGACCTCAGCGTCCGGGCAGACTGATGGGGGTGGAGACGCTCCTTCAGGTATACTGGACCGAGGCCGTTTAGGGCTTTAAAGGTCAGCACCAACACTTTGAATTGTGCTCGGAAACGTACTGGGAGCCAATGCAGGTCTTTCAAGACCGGTGTTATATGGTCTCGGCGGCCGCTCCCAGTCACCAGTCTAGCTGCCGCATTCTGGATTAGTTGTAGTTTCCGAGTCACCTTCAAAGGTAGCCCCACGTAGAGTGCATTGCAGTAGTCCAAGCGGGAGATAACCAGAGCATGCACCACTCTGGCGAGACAGTCCGCAGGCAGATAGGGTCTCAGCCTACGTACCAGATGGAGCTGGTAAACAGCTGCCCTGGACACAGATTTGACCTGTGCCTCCATGGACAGCTGTGAGTCCAAAATGACTCCCAGGCTGCGCACCTGGTCCTTCAGGGGCACAGTTACCCCATTCAGGACCAGGGAATCCTCCACACCTGCCCGCCTCCTGTCCCCCAAAAACAGTACTTCTGTCTTGTCAGGATTCAACCTCAATCTGTTAGCCGCCATCCATCCTCCAACCGCCTCCATACACTCACACAGGACCTTCACCGCCTTCACTGGTTCTGATTTAAAAGAGAGGAAGAGCTGGGTGTCATCCGCATACTGATGAACACCCAGCCCAAACCTCCTGATGATCTCTCCCAGCGGCCGCATGTAGATGTTGAAAAGCATGGGGGAGAGGACAGAACCCTGAGGCACCCCACAAGTGAGAGCCCAGGGGTCTGAACACTCATCCCCCACCACCACTTTCTGAACACGGCCCAGGAGGAAGGAGCGGAACCACTGTATAACAGTGCCCCCAGCTCCCAGCCCCTCAAGACGGTCCAGAAGGATGCTATGGTCGATGGTATCAAGCGCCGCTGAGAGATCCAGCAGAACTAGGAAACAGCTCTCACCTTTGTCCCTAGCCCGCCGGAGATCATCAACCAGTGCGACCAAGGCAGTTTCAGTCCCATGATGAGGCCTGAATCCCGACTGGAAGGGATCCAAATGGTCCGCTTCTTCCAGGCGTGCCTGGAGTTGTTCGGCAACCGCTCGCTCAATCACCTTGCCCAGGAATGGAAGATTTGAGACTGGGCGATAGTTGGCCATCGTGGCCGCATCTAAAGATGGTTTTTTAAGAAGCGGTTTAATAACCGCCTCTTTCAGCGGGTCTGGGAAGGCTCCCTCACGGAGGGAAGCATTCACCACCCCACGAAGCCCATCGCCCAGTCCTTCCCGGCTAGCTTTTATAAGCCAGGATGGGCAAGGATCCAGGAGACAGGTGGTTGGTTTCACTCGTCCAAGCAGCCTGTCCACATCCTCGGAGGTAACAGATTGAAATTGATCCCACTCAACTTGACTAGACAGAGCTCTAGCACTCTCCCGCCCCGGCCCTGCTCCCACGGTGGAGTCTACTTCTTCCCGAATCTGGGCGATTTTATCTGTAAAAAACTTTGCAAAATCATTGCAGGAGAACATGTGGCCCGTACTGGGCCCCGATGTTGTAGGTGGTTCCGCTAAATTGTGAACCACCTGAAAAAGTCTCCTGCTGCTGTTTTCTGCAGATGCAATAGAGGCGGTGAAGAAATTCTTCTTCGCCGTCGCTATCGCCACTTGGTAGGCTCGACGTTGAGCTCTAACCTGTGTCCGGTCAGATTCGGAACGAGTTATCCGCCACCGGCGCTCTAGCCGTCTCAATGATTGTTTCATTGCCCTCAGATCCGTGGGAAACCACGGGGCTGTCCGGGCTCCATGCAATCGGAGAGGGCGCTTCGGAGCCAAACAGTCAATAGCCCTGGTTAACTCCACATTCCAGCGGGCCACCAGGGAATCAGCTGAAAGTTTCGCTTTTACTTAGTGTCAGATCACCAACATCCATAGAGGTAAACACCAGGTCCAAGGCATGTCCGTGGCTATGAGTTGGGCCAGACTTATTCAGGGACAGCCCCATGGAGGCCATGCTTTCCACAAAGTCCCGAGCGGCCCCTTGTAAGGTCGTGTCGGCATGGATGTTAAAATCCCCTAGGACGACCAGGCTAGGTGTCTCCAGGAGAACATCCGCCACGACCTGAAGCAGCTTGGGCAGGGAATCCTTGGTGCAGCGGGGAGGTCGGTACACCAAAAGGAATCCTGTACTGCCCCTATTGCCCAACTTCCAGAACATGCACTCAGAAAACTGGGTCTTCCCAATAGGACGCCTGGTGCAAACTAATGACTTCCTAAAAATCACTGCAACATGACCCCAGTCAAGCTTGCAAAAATCTTTCATTTGCCCGATAATAAATGTTGGAAATGTAAAGAAACTGAAGGTACATTCTTTCACCTTTGGTGGACGTGCCCAAGGATTAAGGCTTTCTGGGAGATGATATAAAATGAACTGAAAAAGGTATTTAAATATACCTTCCTCAAGAAACCAGAGGCCTTTCTCCTGGGCATGGTCGGCCAATTGGTGCTAAAGAAGGATAGAACTTTTTTTATGTACGCCACAACAGCAGCAAGAATACTTATCGCAAAGTATTGGAAGACACAAGACCTACCCACTTTGGAAGAATGGCAGATGAAGCTGATTGACTGTATGGGACTTGCAGAAATGACTGGCAGAATCCGAGACCAGGGAGAAGAGTCGGAAGAAGAAGATTGGAAAAAATTTAAGGACTATTTACAAAAATATTGTAAAATTAAGGAATGTTGAATGATGCTGGATTGAAATTAAGTGGTTTCAAGCTGTAACTATGATAAAACGACTTTCTTTTTGTAAGCAAGAATTTAAAACTACAATAATTTAAGATGTTGAGATAAGGATTTGCTGTATAAACAATTCAAACTGGGTATACAAGAAGGGGAGGTATGAGGAGGTCGGGGAAATAAGTCACAAGAAAATAAGTTGTGAAAATTAAGTGTTTTTAATATTTTTATGTTTGTTTTTTTCTTTTGTTTGTAAAAAATTGGAAACTTTAATAAATATCTTTTTTTTAAAAAAAAAAAAAAAAGAGAGTGGCCAGTTTCTCCTGAAAAAGGCTTGATTTCCAACAGAGCAAAGCGTGACACGGCGGGAACTGATGGGGTGCAAACAGGGAAGCCAGTCCGTAAGAAGCTACTGGTCGCGTTTTGTGATGTTAGTACACCGGCTCGGGTGGGATCTGGACTCTGAACTGATACAAATGTTGTTCGAGGCGGGTCTGTCCCCTGAAGTGAAAGACGAGTTGTCCCGAGCGCCCCGGCCACGGTCGATGGACGAGCTCACAAAGGCTGTGCTCGCGATAGGCGTGTCAGTATCTCAGCTCACAGTCAGAGGTAAACTGGCCTCCCCCGGGCAATTGAGCTGGATACTTGTTTACCTTCCGTCTGCTACTCCCGGCAGGCAAGGTCGTAAATCGGCGATTCTCCTCATTAGATGTGAAGAGAACACACCCTCTGCTTCTCTCTCCTTGCTTTCCCCCCAGGGAGGGGAAATGAGACAGACAGGAGTCCTATTTACATGTTTTATTCCTGTCATTCAGCAGTACATAGAAAACGTGACTGCACCCTTCAGACTCCAACAGAAGAGTCACAGCTCCACCCCTGCACTTCCAGTACAGGTCACATGACACTCTGAGCTAACATCCGGTGCTCAGTACAGAGAATAGACTCCTCCTTTTTGCCAACAGTACAGTTGCAAACCACAACATCCTGTTTTGCATTCCAGCCATCTGGAGCTGGCTTTTGCATTGCTGCTTTTATCCAACAAGGCGTACGCCAAGAAGCGCGGGCTCAGGAGAAGTGGGAAATGAGAGGGGAACGTTTCCATGACTACCGCATTCCTGAGATACCGAGGGAGCCTCCCCAGGCGGCAGAGCCAATGGAAATTGATGGTGAAGGTCGTAAAAGGGAGGGAAAGGAGTGGAAAACTACCAAGAAGTGTTTCCTCTGTAATCAACCGGGACATTTTGCTAAGGTCTGCCCTCAACGAAAAGCCTGGCAAGGGATGGTAGGGGCTGCAGACCACGACGAGGGGGGGGGAGGAAGGGCAGGCGCAGGGAAATGACAACGCCTGGCTGCCAGCCAGCAGGGGCAGCAGCCAGGCCAGCAACCAATAGAAGTCCCCCAGCCTGACCCCCCCCCAAGGCAGCTATAGCCATAGAAGTGGTGCTAGAACTCCCGAATGGGCACCCTGTCAAAGTTAAGGGACTACTGGATTCGGGCAGCTCGTGTAATTTCTTCAGCAGGGACTTCGCTCTGGAGCACCAACTCCACCTGTTGCCTCTGGATTTTCCCTTGCAGGTGACAACCATCGATGGCAGGGAACTTCTGGGAGGGGAAGTGACACACCAGACCCCGCCAATGCGAATGAGGGTTTCCAGGCACACGGAGACCATTGCCTTCCACGTGGCCACACTGGCAGGACCCCCAATAATACTGGGAATGAGCTGGCTGGCACTGCATGATCCAGTAGTGTCATGGCATCAGCGGTCAGTCACCTTTGGGTCAGCTTACTGCTTAGGACACTGTCTGGGAGGGGAGAACCCAAGAATGACGGTGGCCAGGGTGGCTGGGCTGGCCGTGGAACAAAAAGGGGAGATGCCACCGCAATATGCTGACCTGAAGGAGGTCTTCAGCGAGAGGGAGGCAGATAGACTACCTCCCCACAGGCCCTTTGACTGCCAAATCAACCTGCTCCCAGGGGCTCAGTTGCCGGTGGGCAAGCTGTATGCCATGTCCGACCGGGAGATGCAGGAGTTGCGGCAGTTTATTGACAAGAACCTGAAGAGGGGGTTCATAAGGGAATCAAAGGCGGTGGGGGGCAGTCCGGTGTTCTTTGTGGACAAAAAGGAGACTAATCAGCCCAGGTTGGTCGTAGATTATAGGGTCTTGAACCTGGTGTCAGAACCCGTGACCTTCCCAATGACAAGGATTGATGACATTTTAACCCGGGTGAGGCAGGGGAAGATTTTTACCAAGCTGGACCTCAGGGGGGCATACAATTTAATTAGGATAAGGGAGGGGGACGAATGGAGAACTACCATGTTCACCCCCCTGGGGGCCTTCGAGTACTTGGTCATGCCATTTGGATTACAATCGGGCTCCGCCTGTTTTCAAGCATTCATGCACCACGTGTTAGGGCCCCTGCTGTACAAGAATTGCGTAGCCTTTTTGGATGACGTCTTAATCTATTCGGACAATGAGAAGCAACACGTCAGAGACGTCAGGGAAGTGCTACAGAGACTGCAGAAGCACCAGTTGTGGGTCAAGCTGGAAAAATGCCAATTTCACGCCCGGGAGGTCGGGTTTCTGGGGTACAAGTTGTCAGACAAGGGCCCAGACTATGGACCCAGGCAAGGTGAAGGCAGTGCTGGAATGGAAAGCCCCCAAAACCCGGAAAGATGTGCAGAGGTTCTTAGGGTTCAGCAACTTCTACAGGAAGTTCATAAAGAACTTCGCTCACTTGACAGCACCCATAACAGATTGTCTCAGTAGCAAAAAGAAGTTCGCGTGGACAGAAAGTGCCCAGCAATCCTTTGAAAGGCTGAAGAAGGCGTTTGCTTCGGAAGAGCAGCTCCTGCACGTCGATCTGGAGAAGCCCATGAGACTGGAGACGGACGCATCCGACTGAGCTGTTGGAGCGGTCCTTTTGCAGCCCGGGGCCAAGCAGGACTGGAGGCCGTGTGCCTTTTTCTCAAGGAAGCTGAGCAAGTCAGAGCAAAACTACACAGTGTACGACCGCAAACTGCTTGCGATCTACGCGGCGTTTCGGCAATGGAGACATCTGTTGATAGGGGCGCGGCACAAGATCCAGGTTTGTACTGATCACAAGAACTTGGAATACTGGCGGACCGCGTGAGTGCTCAACCAGAGACAGATTCGATGGGCCCAGGAGTTCACCAGGTTTTCCTTTGAGATCAGATACGTGCCGGGAGAGGAAAACGTAAGAGCAGATGCTCTCTCCCGGAAACCGGAATACCTGGAGGGAGAGGGAGCACCAAAGACCCGATACGTGTTTCCCGAGGACCGGTGGGTGTGTGGGGGAACGTTGGTTGGGAAACGAGAACTGGCAGGGCTTACAAGAGACGACACGTTCGCTCAAGCAAAAATCAGAGAACTCCGGGACGGAAGGGAAGACCATGGAGGGTTTGAGGAAAAGGAAGGGGTACTGTACTATAAGGGGGCACTGTACGTACCGGGGGAGACCTTGAGGGGGAAGGTACTTAAACAGCTCCATGACAACCCAACAGCGGGGCACTTTGGACAGCACAAGACCATGCTGCTCGCTACCAGGCAGTTCTGGTGGCCAAAGGTGAGGGAAGATGTACGGGAATATGTATGGGGCTGCGACCGATGCCAGAGGGCAAAGGGAGAGAGGGCTGCCCCCACAGGGTTACTGGAACCCTTACCTACACCGGGAAGGCCCTGGGAGGTGGTGTCTATTGATTTTATGACAGATTTGCCCAAGTCAAGGGGGAAGACAGCAGTCATGGTAGTAGTCGATCTACTGACAAAAATGTGCCATTTCATAGCCTGCTCACACGCGGTGACAGCAGAGGAGACAGCCAGGTTGTTTGTGGATCACATTTTCAGACTGCATGGGACTCCCTCGAGTGTAATCTCGGATCGTGGGAAACAATTTACTTCCCGGTTCTGGAGGAAGCTCATGAGCCTGATACAGGTCGAGGTGAGCTTCTCGACGGCGAGACACCCAGAAATCAAGGGACAAGCAGAGAGAGCGAACAGTATACTCCAGCAATACCTACGCTGCTACGTCAGCGAGAGACAGAACGATTGGGTAGAGAAATTAGCTTTGGCTGAATTTGCATACAATAACGCTGAACACGTGTCCACGGGAATGAGCCCGTTCATGGCCAATTATGGGTGTCACCCCAGGGCCTTCCCGGGGAGGGGGGGGGGAAGCATGGAGTGTACCCGCGGCCGAGCAGTTTATATAAGAAATGGAGGCCTTACACCAACAACTCAAGATGAACTTGGAGCGGGCCAAGGAAGTTTACAAGAGACAGGCGGACAAGCACCGTCAGGAGGGGGAGGCCATACGGGTAGGAGACCGGGTGTGGTTGTCAACCCAAGGGTTGCCCCTAAAGGGAGGGTGCAAGAAGTTGCAGCCAAGGCGGCTGGGGCCTTTTGAGGTAACACAGCAGGTGAACCCAGTGGCGTTCAAACTCAAGTTGCCGGACAGCATGAAGATACATCCGGTGTTCCTTAGGTCCCTACTCACACCGTATAGGGAGGGGCGAGAGTTTCCGGGGCGGGAGGGAGGAGTCACCACCCACCCGCGGGTAGAGGAGAGGGAACACCGCAACCGTTCCATAGGTCCCTACTCACACCGTATAGGGAGGGGCGAGAGTTTCCGGGGCAGGAGGGAGGAGTCACCACCCACCCGCGGGTAGAGGAGAGGGAACACCGCAACCAAGCCATGGAAATCCTCGATTCAAGGTTATGAGGTCGCCTGGTGGAGTACTTGGTAGCTTGGGAGGGAGAACCCAGGTCAGAAAACACGTGGGTCCCCGCTGAGTCAATCAATGACGGGTATCTGGTGGAAGAATTTGACGGTTTGTTCCTGGATAAGCCAAAACCACTAGCGAGATTCTGGGAGGAAGAGTTTGGAACCACAGACGACGAAGGGGACTTTGTGGGTTTTCCTGCCTCCGAAGAGGAGGGAGGAGAGGTGTCAGAGGGAGAAGAATCAGACTGGGAGGTCCACCCTGCGGGGAGAGATCGGAGTGGGTGGGAGGCTGGTTTTGTTTTTTTTAAAATATATTTTTATTGTTTTTTCCAGATAAAGATTGTTCAGCAACTTATACAAAATCCATTTACAAAGAAAAAAGAAGAGAAAAGAAAAGAAAAAGAAATTGATTGTTTCCAAGCTTGTTCCAATCTACCTATCGAACTTCCCCACATCTCTCCCGCATTGCATCCTTAACAAATAAAAATTTCAACAAATTATATCCTTGTTTCATACATTTCTTTTGTACCTTCAAGCTTACATTTTAGTTTAAATTACTTATTGTCAAATTAATTCATTGTTTAATTTCAATGTCCTTCACTCTCATTGCTGAAGCTGTTTTCTCCAAATCGTGCGAATTCTTATAGTTCATATAATTTATAATACTTTTGCAGATAGTCCTTAAATTTTTTCCAATCCTCCTCCATTGCTTCTTCTCCCAAGTCTCGGATCCTGGCAGTCATCTCAGCCAATTCCATGTAGTCCATCAGCTGCGTTTGCCACTCTTCCAGTGTGGGTAAATCTTGAGTCTTCCAATGTTTTGCAATAAGAATCCTTGCTGCTGTAGTTGCGTACATAAAAAACGTTCTATCCTTCTTTGACACCTTTTGGCCGACAATGCCCAACAGGAAGGCCTCTGGTTTCTTAGGGAAAGTGTACTTAAACACCTTTTTTAACTCGTTATATATCATTTCCCAGAAGGCCTTTACTTTAGGGCACGTCCACCATAGGTGAAAGAATGTCCCTTCAGCCTCTTTACATTTCCAACATCTATTATCAGTCAGATGATATATCTTTGCTAGTTTGACTGGGGTCATGTACCACCTGTATATCATTTTCATAATGTTTTCTTTCAATGCATTACATGCCGTAAATTTCATACCGGTGGTCCATAACCTTTCCCAGTCTTCAAACATGATGTTGTACCCAATATCTTGGGCCCACTTTATCATGGCCGATTTAACTGTCTCATCCTGGGTATTCCATTTAAGCAGCAAGTTATACATTCTTGATAACAACTTAGTCTTTGGTTCTAACAATTCTGTCTCTAGTTTCGATTTTTCCACCTGGAAACCTGTTTTTCTTTTATCCGTCTTAAATACCTCTTGAATTTGGGCATAATGAAACCAGTCTTGCACCTTATCTTTTAGTTTTTCATAACTCTGTAACCTCCAGTTATCTCCAATTTTTTCTATTATTTCCCCATATGTCGGCCATTCGGCCTCCATATTGGGTCTTTTCCGCGCCTTGGCCTCCACTGGTGAAAGCCACCTCGGGGTCTTACTTTCTAGCAAGTCCTTATATTTTGTCCAGACTATAAAGATTGCTTTTCTGACAATATGGTTTTTGAACATTTTATGTGTTTTTACCTTGTCGTACCACAAATAGGCATGCCATCCTAAAGAGTTGTTAAACCCTTCCAGATCTAGGACATCAGTGTTCTTAAGCAAAAACCAATCTTTCATCCAGCAGAAGGCTGCAGCTTCATAGTATAACCTTAAGTCTGGCAGGGCAAACCCCCCTCTTTCTTTTGCATCAGTTAATATTTTAAACTTTATTCGGGGCTTTTTGCCCTGCCAAACGAACTTCGAAATATCCTTCTGCCACTTCCCAAAACATTCCACTCTGTCCACGATCTGTAAGGTTTGAAACAAAAATAACATCTTTGGCAACACATTCATTTTTATCACTGCTATTCGGCCCAACAAGGAAAGTTTCAATCTTGTCCAAGTTTCTAAATCTTTTTTCACCTCTGTCCAACATTTTTCATAATTATCTTTAAACAAATTCAAATTTTTTGAAGACAAGTTAATCCCCAGGTATTTCACCTTTTTCACGACATTTAATTCTGTTTCCCTCTGAAACCCATCTATTTCTGAAGATGTCAAGTTTTTACCCAATACCTTGGTTTTTTGTTTGTTCAGCTTAAATCCTGCCACCCGACCAAAGTCCTGAATCAATTCTAGAACTCTTTTTGTACTAGATTCTGGCTCCTGTAATGTCAAAACCAAATCATCTGCAAATGCTTTCAGTTTATATTGTTTCTCTCCGACCTGTACACCTTGTACCTGCCGGTCCTTCCTAATCATATTCAAGAGCACCTCCAGGACCGAGATAAATAATAAGGGGGAGAGAGGGCACCCTTGACGTGTTCCTTTTTCAATTTGAAACTCTTCTGTCACCACATTGTTCACTATCAATTTAGCTTTCTGTTCTGAATATATTGCCTCTAAGCCATTTTCAAATCCCCGTCCCACTCCCATCCCTTCCAAATTTTTCTTCATAAACCTCCAGGAAATGTTATCAAAGGCCTTCTCCGCATCAATAAAAATTAACACTGCTTTGGTGTTAATGTTAGTTTGCAAAAGTTCCAAGACATCAATAATGTTCCTGGTATTATCATACAAATGTCTACCTGGTAGAAAGCCTGCCTGGTCCTTATGAATTACTTCATTCAGTACCTTTTTGAATCTATTTGCCAAAATGTCTGCAAATATTTTGTAATCCACATTAAGGAGTGAGATGGGACGGTAATTCTTTAGTTGAGTCTTTTCAGATTCCACTTTAGGAATTAATGTAATGAAAGCTTCTTTCCACGTTTCTGGTGCTCTCCCTCCATCCATAATCTGGTTGCAAACCTCCGTTAGGGGTTGTATCAAATAGTCTTTTAGTATCTTATAATACTTGGAGGTAAGTCCATCAGGGCCTGGAGATTTGCCCAACTGCATATTCTGAATGGCGACCTCGATTTCCTGTTGTGTTATTCTGTAATTCAGGATTGATCTCTTTTCCTGAGAAAGTTCTGGTAGGCCATTGATTTTCAAAAATTGATCCATCTCAAACACTTCCTCGGGTCCTTGCGTATACAGTTTTTTAAAATATTTCTGGAAACACTTTCTAATTTCACCTGGTTTCTGGATGTTTTTCCCTTCAACCTCTAGATTGGTAACATAGTTCAATTTTTGTCTTTTCTTCAACTGCCATGCTAGCAGTTTCCCACATTTATTCGCTGATTCAAAAGATCTCTGTTTCATTTGTTTAATTTTCCATTCCACTTCTTGGTTTATCAATTTCATATATTGTGCTTGGTGGAATTTAATTTCTCTCAAAGTCTCTTTTGATTTCGGATTAGATCTCAGTTTTTTCTCACCATCTTTTATCTTCTCTAATATCTTATCTTTTTTTCCATTCCAGAGCTTTTTCTTGATTGTATTCTGTTGTATCAGAAACCCTCTCATTACAGCTTTGCTTGCGTCCCAGATAGTTCTCTTTTCCACCAAGGTATTCAAATTTATTTCAAAATAGTCTTTTAAAGCTTTTTGGGCCTTCTTTACAATCTCTTGATCTCTTAACAGGTTGTCATTCATTTTCCATCTGAAGGAACCGGTTGGAATAAATCTTAATTCCAATTTCAGAGCGTTATGGTCGGAGCAGGTTTTTGGGCAGATTTCCACTCTTACAGTCTTAGGTGCCAGCCCTCTAGTTACCCAGATCTGGTCGATTCTTGTCCAAGATAGGTGGGCCTCAGAGAAGAACGTTCCCTCTTTACCAAGGGGGTTCCTTGTCCTCCAAATATCAATCAAATCCATGTTGTCAGTCAGTTCAAAAAAGGTTTTAGGTAGTCTGCCGTCTTTAGTCAAATTTTGATTCTGCGACTTGTCCATTAGGGTAGAGACCACTCCATTCATGTCTCCCATCATAATGATGTTAGTATAGTCCAGATAGTCCAGCAATGTCTCATGCAGTTTCTTATAAAATTCCGATTTCCCCTCATTTGGTGCATAAATTCCTAATATCAAAACTTTTTCACCCTGAGTTTGTATTTCAATTGCCAAAATTCGTCCATATTCATCTTTAAACAAAAATTTTGGTGACAAATTCTCCTTTGCATAAATTACTACGCCTCTTTTCTTAACTCTGTCCAATGAAATAAATTCTTGGCCCAATCTTTTATTTATTAGCACTTTCTTTTGGAGTCTTGTCACATGTGTTTCCTGAAGACAGATTATGTCCAAATGTTCTTTTTTCAAGATATGAAAAATCTTTCTTCTTTTCTTCGGAGAATTTGCGCCATTAATATTCCAGCTGTACAACTGCAGAGACATCCTGGATCGATCTGTTGTTACTCTTTATGGGGTGTCCTCCTTTTCTTTCGGACCCGAGGGCAAAGATAATGGATCTGCTCCGGGCGGTGGTGGTGGCCAAGGGATCGTTGTCCCCTTCTGTAGGTCCTCTCCGTGGTCGTGCAGGAACTTCTGGGAATCTTCTTGCGTTTTAATCTTAATCTTCTTTCCCTTATATGTAAATGATAACCCTTGAGGGAACTCCCACCTATAAGGTATCCCGTTGCCTCTCAGTAATCTTGCTAGGTCCGTGTAAACAGCTCTCAGGTCCAAAAGTTGTTTTGGTATATCCTTATAAATTTCCACTTTCCTGTCTTGGAACTCAAGTGATTTCTTGAAGTGAAGGTCTAATATCTTGTCTCTCTCCTGTTTCGATCTCAAAATAATCAAGCAATCCCTGGGTCTGTCCCTCCTTGTTGCTCTTCCCAATCTAAATGCAGTTAATATTTTAAAGTCCTGGTCAACTTTTATACCCCAGAATTTAGAAAACTCCTCTGTCAAATAACCAGCCAAATCTTCTTTCTCAGATTCTGGGATAAAGCGGAGTCTCAAATTATTTTCCCGGTTTCTCAATTCAATCAAAGACAGGTAGGCCTGCTGGTCACTAATATGTTTATGTAGTGGCCTAACTTCTCCCTTTATTTCCTGAATTTCTTTATTTGCTTGTTCAGCTTTCAAATTTGCAGCTTCAGCCAATTTCCGATTTTCTGATGCAGTGTCTTTAAGGTCTCCAATTGCTTGTGAGTGTTGTGTCACTTGTTCAGTAAGTTTAGTAATGGAGGATGTGGCTAAGTCTATTTTAGCCGTCTGTTCATCCACTTTCTTATTTAGGATTGCAAATTGATCCAACATCTGTTTCAATAAAGTGGACTCAGCCCCTCCTGCAGCCATACCCTCTGATACAGCCTGACCAGCTTCGTCTAATACAGCAGGGACGGATGATCTGCGTGCTTGGGTTGTCAAGGTTGTTTGCAAAAGTTGTCCTTTCCCTGCTTTCGCTTTTGTTGCAGCCCTTGTTTTCGGCTGGCCACTCATTCCACACCTGTCTCTGACTCAAGGTCAAATTGTCAATCTTCCCGTAGGAAAAGCAGTCCCAGAGTTGCCAATAAAAACCACAGAAAGACAAAATAAAGTTTGTTCCCAGGCAATTGTAAATCCAGAACTCCGCTAGAGGGAGTATTATTGCAGTTCAGGAAAGAAAAGAAAGAACTTGTCCGCCATTTAAAGTCCCTGCAGTACCACAAAGTTTAGACAAGTCTTTTTTAAGAAAGGGAAAAGGAAAAATAAGCCTTAACCCACCTCTTTAGAGCTTACAGAGTATCCACTAATCGTCACAAAGTCCATAAGGTGCCTGCTACAGTTCTTTAAAATTATCCTCCAGAGCGCCCAAAAGTATCAAGTTCCACTTTAGATACAGTTTCCGCAGCCACAGATTTCCTTCACTCTGCCAGCCCGATACTAGGTATCTCAGAATTTGTAATCCACTAAGGAGGGGAAAGTTCCCAGTCTATTCAATGCCATAAAAATTAAAAGAAGGAAAGCTTGCCTTTACCCTTTTGGTTAACGGTTCCGTTCACACACGATGGTTTCAGTTTTTAAATCCCTTTAAAGCGCTTCCCGCTGTCGGTTCTTTGTCTTTGATCTTTAAGCAACGCGGAGAGACGGACTTCCTTTTTTTCGTCTCTCGCTTTCAGCCGAAATTCAAAAGTTTGTAATCCCAAAGAAAGAGTAATCCTTACTCACGAGTAGATAATTTTGAGTCCAATTCAAAGGAAGAAAGGTCGGCGCTCATCGGCAGCAGCCGCGCGGCTTCACTCCAGCAGAAAGAGCGATGAACCCACAGCACCGCTTCCCCTCCACGCTTCCGGAGCCCCTTACGGGGTCCCTTCTTCGTTTTGGGGGTCGCTCCAGGTGCCCGCCGAGTCCCACGGCCACGAGCTCGCTCTGCTCGTGGTTTATCTTAGTGGATCGTCGCTGTGCCGTAGCGCACGATCCTTTTCTGCGGAGCCCCTCTTCAACAACTGAAGAGGACCGCCATTGCCGTTTCGCGCCGCCTCCGGAGGTCGGTGGGAGGCTGGTTTTGAATCCTCAGAGGATGGTGACAGCTCCTTCAGGGGATTCCCCGCATCGTCGGCCGAGGAAAGAGACGAGGTTGTATCAGAAAATCGCACCGGGGGTGGAGGGGGTCCTGGGGAGGAGGTGGATGTCAGGGAACTGCCATCAGAGCCAGGGGGAGAGGGAGGGCTCCAGAGGGATTCCGGAGAGCGTCCCGGGAGGGAGAGAAGCAGCACATCTTTTGGGGAAGGAAATCAGCGTAGTACCAGTGGAGAAGGGGGGCAGATGGGGGAATCGGCGAGGTGGCTCCAAGACTCCTCGCATGGGACCAGCGGGGAGAACACGGGTCCTCCGATGCCCACACCCTCCCTGCGCAGAAGGCTTCCACGCAGGGAAAGTAGGCGGAGACTAGGCGTCAAAGAGCTTCTTTGCTGGAAGAAGTTCAAGAAACGCCCACTGACGGATTCTGCCAGTGATTGAGACAGCCACGGGTGAGTGGCTGTCCAGACAGAAAGGGTTCACTCAGGCAACACAGCCAGGTGTGGCGCCGATTTACGCACGAGCAACCCCTAGGACCATTACAGGGGGATATTGAGAAAGAAGAGACTTGGAATTAGAAGGTTAGGATTTAAGGTAAGGTTACCAGATTTTTTTCAAATAATCCGTGGACACTTTTTCAAAAGAGAAACAAATGTTATTTTTTAAAAATAACTTTTTTAAAAAATAAGAAGTAATATCTTGTCTTCTGGGTCTCCTCTGTCGCGTGGCCTTCCTCTGGGCCCCCGCCTGATCTCTTGGAGTGCTATCTGCCCTGGAGTAGGCTCGGGTCGGGCCTGGGCTCGGCCTCGTGTCCTTGCCCTCCTGGTGCTCTCCTACCTCTCTTCCTCAGCGGCCGCAAGGTCGGGGCTCCCCTCTTTTTTCTCCTTCCTCTTTCTCTCTCTTCCTTCTCCTTCTCCCTGTGTTGGCTCCGGGGTTTTTACTGGCCCTGGCACGCTGCTGGGCAGTCGGCCACGTGGCCGGGCGCTCTCGCTCCCGCCTTGATTTGGGTCCTGGGTGTGTGTGTCAGCGGTTCCCCCAGTTGACGCGCCGGGCATCCCTGGTTCCCCCTCGGCAGTGGCAGCGGTAGCGGCAGTCTCAGTAGCCCGGAGCCAGCCTGGTAGTGCACTTGGCTCTGGCTGGCTTCAGGAGCTGCTCATTGCCCTGGCACCCGCCATTTTGCCTCGCCGGAAGTCCCCATATGATGTGTCTTGTGCTGTTGAACCAATCACGCAACATTCCTTCCCTACTAATAAATCTACAACACTTAAAATATAAATCTGGGGGCCTTATATGAAATCCGGGGACATTCCGGGGACGGATTTTGTTGGGGACAGATTTGTAAATCCGGGGACTGTCCCCGGGAGACGGGGACATCTGGTAATCATCCCGTAATAGGGCTTCTCCTGCCTTTGCCAGTATGTCAGCCTTCTCAGCCTCCTTAAAGAGGGCATTCAGAAGCACTTGTACGTCTGGCCATATGGGATTGTGAGTGGAGAAGGTGGCGCAGTCTGGATGAGTCCCTCTGTCTTGCTCTTTGATCACTGTGACCGAGCACCATTTTGGGCCGATCAGGATCTATGGGGAAGGGGATCCACCCAGACGTTGTGGAGGGAACGGGAAGAGAAGCCTGGTCAAGAGACTGGCTCATGTCAGAAGGAGGCCTGACTGCATCCTTGGCGAAGCCCAGGGCAGGGCAGGAAGGCAGCATTGCCCAGCAGGAAGGCATTCGGAGGCAAATCATCAGCAAGCAGCAGAAAATCCCCTCCCCTATGGAGGCAAAGGCGGTGAAAAAACTCAATATGGAGGCCAAATGGCCGAAATATTGGGAAATTTTGGAACAGGAAGGGGATAAACTGAAATTGCAGAGTTTTGAGAAATTAAAAGCTAAAGTGCGAGATTGGCTTCATTATTATCAAATAATGGAGGTTTACAAGTTGGACAGGAAAATTGGCTTCCAGGTGGAAAAATCAAAATTAGAAACAGAACTGTTAGAACCCAATACTAAGAACTTGTCAAGAATGTATAACTTGCTGTTGAAATGGAATACACAAGATGAAACAGTGAAATCAGCCACGATAAAGTGGGCACAAGATATTGGTCATAACATTATGTTTGCTGACTGGGAACAGTTGTGGACCACCGGTATGAAATTAACGGCATGTAATGCCTTAAAGGAAAATATTATGAAAATGATTTATAGGTGGTACATGACTCCAGTCAAGCTTGCAAAAATTTACCACTTGTCTGATAATTAATTTTGGAAATGTAAAGAAACTGAAGGTACTTTTTTCACCTTTGGTGGACATGCCCAAAGATTAAGGCTTTCTGGGAAATGATATATAATGAAATGAAAAAGGTATTTAAATATACCTTCCTTAAGAAACCAGAGGCCTTTCTCCTGGGCTTTGTCGGCCAATTGGTGCCAAAGAAAGACAGAACATTATTTATGTATGCTACAACAGCAGCAAGAATACTTATCACAAAGTATTGGAAGACACAAGATCTACCCACCTTGGAAGAATGGCAGATGAAGGTGATAGACTATATGGGATTGGCAGAAATGACTGGCAGAATCCGAGACCAGGGAAAAGAGACGGCGGAAGAAGATTGGAAGAAATTTAAGAACTATCTTAAGAAACATTGTAAAATTAATGAGTGTTAAAATGATGCGGCTTTAGTAAGTAAGTGGATTACAGCTGTAAAGATTAAGTTAAAAGAAAAGACAGGTTAACAATTAGACAAAATTAAGGGTGAGGATTTGCTGAACTAAATATTTGAAATTGGAATGCAGAAAGGGGAGGTATGAGGAGGTCGGTGAAGTAAGTTTTAAGAAAATAAGGATTTGAAATTATACTTGTTTTTTCTTGTTTGTGTTTGTTTGTATTGTTGTGTTTGATTATATAATTTGTGAAACTTTAATAAATATCTTATATATAAAAAAAGAAAATCCCCTCCCCTTCCCTCAAGAAGACTGAAGAATCTCTAGTCGGCCTTCAGGTGAGTTCAGCATCCCAGGTCTCTGGGGTGTTCCTGTCCATTACAAAGCTGACTCGAGGCTCCGTCAACTGAGCCCCTACACTCCTTGCGTACATGAAAGGGCCACAGAAAGGATGGGAGGCAGCCTTTTCCTGGAGCCGTCTTACCTGCAGCAGTTCACTCGCTGGCTGCTGACCCTTTTCCTCCATCACCTGGATGATCCTCTCAAGAGAGGAGAGTTTCCTGCAGAGTCTGACCAGCTGCTCAGCCCTTCTCCCTGCAATCTCCTTCCCCACCTCTTCCACATGATTCAGCAGACGCTTTTCTTCTTCTTCTTCCAGGAACTGGCGCAGTTGTCTCAACTTCTCCACAGTCTTCAGCCTCTCCGGCTCTGAGGAGGTCGGAGTGAGGAAGATGGTCAGCCTTCAAAACATCAGCAAGAGAATTAGGATTTGAATTGAACTGCTTCCACCCTCTCAGCTCACAAGTCCTCAAGCTTCTCCTTGACTGCTTTTCACATAATAAACAACAATGGGAAATAAACTCCATTTAGCTGCATTCAAAGGCGAACTTACCTAATTCACAATTCTTGGGAAAATATGGAGACCAAAACAGCAATCTTTTGAAATTCACACATCTGAATTTCGCAAGGTTGACCCAGTCAGGTAGTGTTCACAAAAAATGTATTCATGAGGGTAAAGCACGTATCCAACTAATTATACGAGAAGGTAGCCACCCTAGCATTTGATTCATTTTCAGAATAATAAATAAATAGCAAACCGATATGGGAAAAGGAGAGAGAAGTTGAAATGGGCAGATTTCCCCATCCCTCCTCAGTCCGGACTTGCTTCTTGAAGTGCTTGTTCCCTCACTAGTAACAATAGGGACACTTCCAAGGAGGTCTTTGCTTTCCTTGTCCAGGTCTGCTTGATAGGCCAGAATTTCCCCTCTCTCTCTCCTCCGAATCTCCAGGTGGCAACAAAGAGAGGAGAATATTCTACTGGCTTCTTGGGTCCAGTGGCCTTGCTATAATAGCAAAGTAATTGACTGGAGGAAAGAAAAGTACAGAGGTTTTCAACCTTTTGGGGTCCACGGCTCCCTGGACCAACTCCCTTCTTTCTGCGGCACCCCTGTGGGGCTCAGGAGACCAGTTAGGTCCCCCCTTGCTTGCCCAGCTTGCCTCCCCTCCCCCTTTCTCGAACAGCCTCCCTTGAGGAGTGCTCTCTCAGCCTCCTCTCCTTAGGAGCCCTCCTCTTGGTCTGTGAGCTGCCCCCGCTGCCCCCCAGGGGCCTGGGACTTGCCTGTCCATTCCCAACAGCAAGGGCCCCTCGCCAGTTGGCTTGCTTCCTCTGAGGCCGCCTCAGCTCCTGGCAGCCCACACCCCCTGGCCAGCCCCAGAGGCACCATTCTCTGGGGGAGAACAGCTGGACAAGCCTTGGGGAGGCAGAGATGGCATCCGAGGAGGGAGGGAAGGAAAGAGGGACAGAGGCCAGTGTCTCCCGCGGCACCCCTGACCATCATTCAAGGCACCCCAGCTGCCACAGCACACTGCTTGAAAACCACTGCAGAACTGGGACGGGAAAGGTTTCTCATCCAACCAACTGGTCTGGAGAAGAGGAAAGGCAGCCATGCTTGCTCCTTTGTCTTCTCCGAGGAGACTTCCAGCCTGACCTCTCATCTTGAGGCCCCAGGGAGAAGTGGGGGGAGGAGGAGGAGGAGGAGGAGGAGGAGGAGGAGGAAGCATCCCCAGAAGAAGTGTGCTCCCCACCAGTAGGTGCTTCCACCCCCCACTCCTAAATCTGCTTGCAACAGATACTTGGGGGGGGGGGGCATCCTGCACCATCTGGTCAATTCCTGGTGCTAGGAGAATTAGAAGGTCTAAGATATAAACACATACATAAATACCGTAAGTAGTTCTCATCACAAAAGAATATGCAGGTAAACCCATGAACAGCCAGGTAAACCCATCAAGAGGTTTCCTGGCAGACAGGAGTCTGTTGTAGGCCGCCCGTTCTGTGATGTATGTATGATGTATGGAGGGGTGGTCTTGGGCTCCAGGGTGGGCAATTTCAAATGTCTATATAAGGACTTGGTTCGGGGTCTCCTCCTCCCTTCTGCGTGGGGGTGGGGGGGTGAGCACCAGTTAATAAAGATCTGGCTTACTAGCTGCTTTGCTTCTCAATGTTCTCTGGTTGGCCTCTGTTATTTTCTCCTACCGATAGAGAAGCTACCAAAGGACTCTATATGGGCTCTGAGGTACCCCAGAAGGGAAAAGGAGCTGATTTTTCCTTAGAACACTGGCCCCCAGTCCCCACCCCCTTGCAGCTGACCCCTTGCTGCTCTCTGCTTGGCAGGGTATTGAGGAGGCATCCTGCTAGCCAAAGGAGACATGTGCAATTCACATTTGTAGTGTTCTAAATATGTACAAAACAACCTTGCTGGGGGATGTGGATGAGGTTAACCCTTTCTCTCCCTGCCATGGTCCCATGAAGCTGCTGTATTTCAAGGGAGGATCCCTTGGCCCCCCTGGCAGAGAGAAAGACTTCGACTCCCTCCTCCCAACCATCCCAGCAGCCCTCAGGATTCCCCTTGGCTTCTTCTAACGTAATAAACAACCACCAATTAATACCATGCCTACTTTGGATCTGAGAATTAAGAAGATCACCTGCCAAGAAGAATACACAGCTATTTCTCCCCCTCAAGGTACCTTGTATTCCTCGACAGCCTCTTCCAGAGGAATCATAGAATCATAGAATCATAGAGTTGGAAGAGACCACAAGGGCCATCGAGTCCAACCCCCTGCCAAGCAGGAAGCACCATCAGAGCACTCCTGACATATGGTTGTCAAGCCTCTGCTTAAAGACCTCCAAAGAAGGAGACTCCACCACACTCCTTGGCAGCAAATTCCACTGTCGACCAGCTCTTACCTCGTGGTGTTGGTGCTTCTTGGATCTGCCCCAAACCACACAGATGGAGGCTTCATCCTCCTTGCAAAAGAGTTTCAGGGGCTCCTGGTGCTTCTCACAGACTCCTCCTTTCCCTCTGGAAGACTGAGAGTCTTGGCTACTTCGACAAAGGTAGCCGATTGCCGATTGCGGACAAGGCTCCTTCTCTGGACTCCAACTTGGCCTTGAGGACAGGAAGCCAGCCTCCTTTTTGCCCCGCTGCACTGGATCAGGCCGGACCGGCAGAAGTTGTGCCCACACTCTGGGATGGTCCCTGTGTCGTAAGAGAGTCAGGGTCAGAGAGGGGAATAAAGGAGAAGGACCCTACCAATATCAAATAGATCGTATTCTGCCTTCACACCCTACAAGAAGGTCAACGGTGCCTTGGGGAATGGATCCTTTTTCGCTGTATCGACTTGTATCTTTTTTGCTGTATCTTTCTCATTGACTTTAAGAATGGATCTGAATGTAGTTTTCAACTCAAATGTATTTTCCCTCAAAATGCTGTACTTTTCTAAATGTATCCAAATGTATCCGAATGGGTTTTTGTATTTCCCCCCAATCTCATCACCTAGAGAATGTTCCCTAAATGTAACAATCACTTGTTCCAAATGTATTTGATTCAAATATATTTGAGTGTATACTTTTATGGGAAAACGTAGCTAGGAAAATGTGGAGATATATATATTGCTTATAGTGCCTTTGAACGGTCAGACTTCCACCCTCTATCCTTTCAGGAGCTGCCAAAAACACTCTCCACACCACACTGCCATCTACTGGGTCTACAAATAATACCATGAATACACACAAATACAAGCTCTAAAATAAATTAGTTTTATTTTCCCATAAGTATGCAAACATAAGACTATCACACCCGAATTGATAGCTATGCAGAACAGGATTCCCCCCCCTCCCTCCAATGGATAGCTCCCTGCGCGGCTGTCTTTGAGGGGGGTGGAGGGAGGAAAGGGCGGGATCGACATCCGATAGCTGCCTGCCTGCCTGCCTGCCTGCCTGCCTGCCTGAACATGCCGTGCACCTGGGGGGCGCTGCGACCGGCGCCCATTGGGCAGGAACAAGACAGGAAAAGGAAGGAAATGGGAGAGGTATTTTTAAGGCCCCAGTTTTCACATGGTGTCCTGTTGTGTGGTCGGAAAGTACTCTTTATTGTTTGATTTGGGTTGATGTCAGAATAAAAGCGAGTTCCTTCAAAATAACACATTCCTTTTTATCTTACCAATTTCTCATATTGTAAGAAGCGGAAGAAGAAACCACAGAGAGCATTCATATTTTCCTTCTGATCAATGAAGTCAAACGTTACAATTACCCATTTTAGAATGAGCACCTATAGGGAGAAGACAGATCTCAGTAAGCCAAAGCAAGGCCAAGACAACAAACCCCTTCTGGAATATGGTCAGCGTGTACAACATCTAGCTGAATCATCACCAGGATAACGAAGTCAGACTGGGGGAAATTGCATTCTTCAGAACCAAGACATCATTACCATGCTTTCCAAGTTACCTGAAAGTCACTAGAACACTTGTGAGCACAGAGCCAAGACACAGCGGAAATAAGAGTTTGGCCTCATTAGGCCCCCCTACCATGAACTCCTTAGGTGGGCCACCCTGCGTCCGCCTCGGCATCGCGCCTCGCTATTCTGCAACTCGAGATAACACTGAACTGCTCTGCAGGGTTGTTGTAAGGATTGCAAGTCAAGGCATCCGAAGTGCCTTTGAACATTGAAAAGCCCCTAGCCAATGCTTTGAACTAATGTCGCTTTAAAAAGGAAACTCTGATTAGTAAGAGTTTGGGGAAATAAAAATTGGTTTGTTCTGGGGGCGCTGAAGCTGTGTTCTGGCTTGAAAACCCAGTGAGACCACTGGGCCATCTAGTTCTGTATGGTCTGCCACAGCCAGCAGCTGCTCTCCAGGATTTCAGAGCTCTCTTTCCCATGAATGGGTTGGAACTGCCGCTTTTTGCATCATGTGCCTCTCAAAGTGGGCCACCCCGAGCCATTTCCTGTATAGCGTTCTACATCCCATGTAGCCCTGCTTCTTCCAGCTCAGTTCATTTCATTCTGCAACTGTGCAAGTTAGGCCGCATCTGCTTTAGGCATTCAAAGCACCATCATGCCCCTTGACATGCCAACAGTTGCATCTTTGTATTCAATCCCTTCAGCACCTTGGACAGCAGTCTCTCAAGGCTCAGCCACAGGTACCTGGCGCCCCATGCTTCCTAGGCCCAGGTCCGTGCTTTAAAGGCACTGTGTCCGAGTGTTTTGTTGTCCCAGGGCTTTCTAATTGTGACTCATGTTCAGCATCCCTTTCCAGGGCAGCTTTATTTATTTCATGTCTGAAAGGAGTCCTCTGTGCGTGGCAAAGGCTTGTTGCTGGGACAATAGGAGGCTGCCTTATACTGAGTCCCACTATGGCTCTATCTAGCTCAGTCTTGTCCACAATGGATGGCAAAAACTCTCCAGGGTTTCAGACAGAGGACATTCTAGCTGGAGATACAACAGATTGAACCGGAGAGCTTCTGCATGTAAGCAGCTGCTTTACCACTAAGCTATGGCCCTTCTCCCATTGCTTCTGCCCTGAATGAACTGCAAGCCTGTCCTCCAGTCCTCCCAAAACTCTCTTTTGTGGCTACACTCTGCAGGAGGTCATTGGTTGCAGAAGTTGAGCTGTCTGCACAAGTGACTGAACCCGTGAGAAGGCTGATCTGGAATGAAATGCTGACTTTCAGGCATCTCTTGAAGACCTTTTCTATGCCAACAGCTCTGTGCTATCACTTAAACATTTCTTGAGCACCCAGACATTTGAATTCTTTGGACTGATTTTAATGTCCACCCTCCACCCGCTTTTGTACATTGCCGTATTTTATTACATGCCCTAGCTTCTGAGAAGCCTTTCGCTCAAACCAGTTAGATATGACATGAATTAGTCGTTTTATCCACCCGGCATGTATGGAACAGACCCTGACGAATCAAATGACAAGGCATAATTAATCCCCCAGCTGAACTGAACAGGGAGCAGCAGCTGGGGTAGAACATGCAAACAAGAAATTATTAGTTCAAGGTACAGAAGCCCCAGAATACCCCAGCCACATGGAGGTCTTGCTCAGCTGGAGATGCCTTATTTCCTTTGAAGATATAAGCTAATGAGAATTTTAGGCTGCCGGGGGTGGGGCAAAATCTGAGGATGGGAAAAATGATATCACTGGCAGTCACATGGGAGGCTGCTGAAAATGCACATGGAGAAACAATGGATCCTTGTACTGAGGGGACTGTTTGACCTGCAGGAGGAAGCCAGTTGTTGAAAGGGAACATGGATCTGAGAAGGAGCTTAGAGGGAGCTTTCAACATCCAGCTGGAGCCATCAATGGCAGTTTGTCACTAGTTCGGAGTTGGGGACTCTTTTTCAGTCTTAAGGGCCATATTCTCCTCTGGGAAGCCTTCCAGGGGCCGTGTGCCTGTGGTGGAAGGGGCCACAGGTGAAAGTGGGTGGAGTGATGAATGTAAACTTTGTTTTCCTAAGGGAGGCTGGTTTCTACACACATTCAACTCTCCACTCTCTGTCCTTCACGACTCAAGGGTGCGAGGGGAGGGGTAGTACCTCTGGTGGGGGGCACATTGTGCTCCTTCTGGGGTAGTTTGTCCACCTTTGGTCACTACAGCTCTCACCTGCGGCTCTTAGAAACTGTCAGCCTGCAGCAGCAGCCACACCCCAGGAATGGCTTCAACTGGCAGGCTAACCAGGTGAGGGGAGTTGATGGGTCTCAAACCCTCAGTGAGTTAGGGGCTTCCCCTGCACGCAAAGCTAGTGTCGGGTACTGGCTAGAGGAGGAGGAATGGTGGGAGGCTACAGCCAGGGAACCCCCCCCCCCCGGGAAGCATCAAAGTGGGAAGGCTCCAAGCCAGGAGACTGCTGGTGGGATGCAGGAGACAGGTCAGAAGAAGAAGAAGAAGGGGGAGCAGATGGCTTGGAGGCTAAACAAGCAACAGGTTTAAGTGAGACTGAGGCAGCTGAGGAGGAGGAGGAGGTGGCGGCGGCTGAGGCTGCAACAGATCCCCAGGCACCTGCCATGTCCACTGTTCCCTTCTCCCCTCCTCCTGTGTCCCCAGGAACAAGGGAGGCATTACATGGAGCAGAACAAAAGGCACAGAGAGCCCCTCCACGACTGTTGGGAAGTCAGCCGACTGGGGAGGAGCCTTAGGCTAGGGATGCCATATTTCTAAAAGTAGAAACCAAGACACCCCGAAAGCTGTGGAGCTATTTTTAGGAAGACCCCCAAATTGTTGAGCTTCTTAAAGGAAGACCCAGAAGCTGTTGATGTCTGATAGCCCTACCTTAGGAGGAGGCTAAGATCCTCCGTTCTGGCAACTGGGGCTAGTCCTGCCTGTGGAGTTTCTCTCTCAGGTTTTGTCTCTCTGAAGAAAGAGTCCACCTTACTGCTCATCTCTGAGTTTTGATGCTGAACTGCAGCTGAATCAGCCCTGACAGCCAGGCTCCGGACAATTGAGCAGATGAGACCACTAGGGGGTCCAACAGTCAAGAAGGTGGTTTCTGCCCGTGCTGTAGAGGGAAGTGACGAGCAGTGGGGCTCATCCACCTGGGAAGGTAGCTCATTTAAGAGAAGGAAGTCCCTGATCCTAAACCTTCTTGATCCATTTAGCCCAGTATTGCCCACTTCCAGCCTGAGTGGCAGAAGCTCTCCAAGGTCTTGGGCAGAGAGAGGCTCCTACCTACATTGAGCTTCTAACTGCAGGTGCTAGGGACTGCACCTGGGACCTTCTGCATGCAATTCAGGTGCTGACACACTGAGGCTATGGCGCCTCCACAAAACCTTCAGGTATGGGCAGGAGGCACTACTCGGCATCCTTATATCCCACCCTTCCTCCCAAAGGAGTCCAGGGCAGCAAAGACACAGCAGTTAAACAACCAAAACATCCAAAAACAGTTCCTACACAGAAGCAGACTAAGAAAAATCTCTCCTTAGAAGGCTTCTTGAAAGAGGAAGAGGAAGTAGGCATTGAAAAGATAGCAGAGAAGGGACCCCCGATAAGATGGTACCTGCAGGAAAATGTCACTACTCCTCTTTTGTCTCTTCCTTCTGAAGGATCCCGGTGAACAAGCAAAAAGCCCTTGGAAAAACACACACACACAAACTCACACACACGAGGACAAGGCAAGACAGGGCTGTGCACCACAAACCATCCCCAAATAAGCCTCCATTCTGTGGGATGTAAAACAAAGGAGCAGTCAATGACAACATTCCTAGAGTGTACATGTTAGAACATGGGGAGGGATGTCTGTCCAGCAAGCAGGTAAACTTCCTGGGACGGACTTCCTCCGCATGTGACCAGAGGTGGGTGTGGCCTCACCTGTGCAGGTAAATGATAAAAGCACAGGGCAGGCAGCCATCTCTCTCTCTTGCCTCTCTCATCTTCATCTTTCGAAGAAGCAGGATGCCCTCTTGGCTCTCAGCCAAGAGAGGAGGAAAGGACTATCTTCCTATAAGATAGATTCTAAATGTATGTTACCTTTTTAAGCGTGTCTGCCTTCTGGGATCATATTGTGAACAGAACGTGAGTAAACTCTTTTATACTTTTATAAAGACTGTGTCGTGTCTTGTATTTTAAGAGGGATCAAAAGGGGGAAATTGCCAGAGTAATTATTATAGAGGTTCTAGTGAACCTGTGCAGACGTTACTGTTGCGAACTTAAAAGGGGGAATGTTATAAACTCTGCTGATATTTTGGGAACTTGTTAGCACAAGTTGGATTAGGATATAATCTCACAATATATCCTCTCCTGCACCCCAGAACATCCCCACACATTCCCCATCAATCAATATTGGGCTAAAAGCTATAGGACATAAAGCTACATGCACCTAAAAACTGGTTTTGAAATAGCCTTGGTCTTGCCTAGTCCCTCAGCCTTGTGAGCATTCCACTTTCTCTACACTATGCGTGTACCCCTGACCGTGTCCTCCCTTACTCATTTCCCCCCTAAACTAGAAAGCCCCAAATGTTTTAGCTTCTCATCTGGGAGTTGCTCCAGCCCCTTGATAATTTTGGTTGCCCTCTGCTGAACATTCCTGCCCCCCCCCCCAAGCTGCAAACGTGGCAAACAATGCCTTCCCTGCAGTTGCACTGCCAAAAAAGTTCAGTTTTACTTTTAAGGACAGGAAATTCTCCTGCAGGCCATCTGTGCTAAAGAGAGGGTACAGATATAAGTCTCCTTGTTTTGGACCACCCAATTGGCATAACAATAAGACAAGATTAAAAGTGTTGAGTTTTCCCCACCCCATGGAAAAGGAGCAAATGAAAAATCCTCTCCTGAGCTGTGGCTGCTACTTCCTGAGCATGAGAGATGAAAAGGGCCTGTATGGATTTGGCAAAGTCAGCATTCAGAGTTCGAGAATCACACTTGGCTCATGACCAAGGGTGTCCAAAAATAGCAAAAGCCAAACTTTTGGCTCAGAGTTGAAATGCTGACGTTCCTCTTCTCTATGGCCTGCTGGTCAGCGGATGCCTTGACCAAGACCTGGTTGTCCAACTTTAGACCTTTCGCCTACACCTGCTGTTCTGGGCTATGAAACAACAGCAGCAATTCAGCCCTTGGCTCACTGCAAATCATGTGTGCAACCACAGAACCTGGCTTTGGGCTGCTTTGCCTCTGACTTACTTTGCAACATCCTCTCCCTCCAGAGGAATCTTGCTTTGAACAAAAGTAACCCACAGTGGAGGATCAACTTCACTTTACTTGACTAGACCCAGTGGCATAGTGGGCTGCGGGGGCACAGGGGCAGTTTCCCCCAGGCACAAAATTGTTAGAGGTGCACAATTTCAGCACCTGGTGCTGCCTCAATACAGCTGCACGCTTCCATCACTGGGGTCCGATGACAACGGCTTGTCCATGCACTCAGGTAAGTGACCTCTCCAGACAATGGGATGGCTCTTCTTTTCTTATCTCTGGGGCTGTGATCCCCTGGGTGATGTGGACGCCATTAGGCAGTCGAATGCGCATGCATACTCCGTCTGCTTCCCTCCCTCCTACCCCCTCCTCCACGTGGCCCCGGGAACTGGCAAGCCATCCTATGTCTCTGACTAGGCAGAGCTCTGGCACCCTCCTACCTTGGCGGAGTCTACCTCTCTTTATCTGCAGAAAAACTCATGACAGGAGTCATTACAGGAGATCTTGGACTCTGTATCAGACCCTGATGGCAAAGGTGGTTCTGTTAGACTATGAGCCACCTGAAAGAGTCTCCTGGTACTGGTTTCACCAACAGATCCAGCAACAATGGTCCTCCTCACCGTCGCTATCGCCACTTGGTAGGCTCGACGTTGAGCTCTAACCCGTGTTTGGTCCCATTTGAAGTGGGTTTTTCACCACCAGCACTTTAGCTGTCTCAGGAATTGTTTCATCACCCTCAGCCCCAGGGGTAGAACCACAGGGTCATCCAAGTGCCATGCCATTGGAGAGGGTGCTTTTTAAGGTTTGTGGAGCAGCACCCTCTTATTCCCCACCACCAAATGTGCTTCCCATGTGTTTGGCCGCTGTCGATCGGGTCTCCCCAGATGAATTTGCTATTAGAAGGAGGCATGTGAAGCCATAATCCTGGAAAGAGATTCTGGAGAGAAGCACTCAACCCAATTTTAGTGTTTGATTCTGTGAGAGGCACCCAGTGCTTGGTCTTACTAGCTGCAGCTCAACTTTAACTATGTTTACAGCAGAGGAGCAAGTCCTGGAGGGCTGGCTTCCTCTTCTGCCTCTATGGGTGAGTTGGCATTGATGAGGAAAATTCCGGGGTGTGAGGCTACTCAACAGCCCAGCTTGTCGGGCAGAGCCCGCGGGTACTTGCGGTCAGAAATGAAAGAGATCCCAGCCACAAATTGGAGCAAAACAGCGGTCAGGAGACCAAGATCTTTTTTTGTTGCGCAACAGGTTCCCACAGGAGTAAGAACCCCGAACATGGGGTGACATTGACTTTTAAAACTTCCCACATTGCGTACAGACCCAATCGCCTTCTCAATCCAGCCCACGGATGGTCCAGGAATTAGCGTGTTTTAACATGAGTAGAATAATAAAAAATAATAATAATAAATTTTATTTATATCCCGCCCTCCCCAGCCGAAGCTGGGCTCAGGGTGGCTAACAACAATCAAAATAGTTCAACATTCTAAAACATTCATTATAAAATTAATTAAATCAAATTAAAATCAAATTAATGGCAACCATCAAGCAAAATTTTGTGCAGATTGCCAGAGGAGGGGGTCAGGCTGCGCCCTGACAAAAGGCCTGGTGGAACAGCTCTGTCTTGCAGGCCCTGCGGAAGGATGTCAGGTCCTGCAGGGCCCTAGTCTCTTGTGACAGAGCGTTCCACCAGATTGGAGCCGCGGCCGAGAAAGCCCTGGCTCTAGTTGAGGCCAGCCTAACCTCTCTGAGGCCTGGGACCTTCAAGATGTTTTTATTTGAGGAGCGTAAATTTCTCTGTGGGACATACCAGGAGAGGCGGTCCCGTAGGTACGAGGGTCCTAGGCCGTATAGGGCTTTAAAGGTTAAAACCAGCACCTTAAACCTGATCCTGTACTCCACTGGGAGCCAGTGCAGCTGGTACAGCACCGGATGGATATGATCTCGCAGCGAAGACCCCGTAAGGAGTCTCGCCGCGGCATTCTGAACCCACTGGAGTTTCTGGGTCAGTCTCAAGGGCAGCCCCACATAGAGCGAGTTACAATAATCCAGTCTGGAGGTGACCGTCGCATGGATCACAGTGGCTAGGTTAGGGCGAGAGAGATAAGGAGCCAACTGCTTAGCTTGGCGGAGATGAAAAAATGCTGCCTTTGTTATAGCTGTAATCTGCGCCTCCATAGAGAGGGAGGTATCGAAGATTACACCCAAACTCTTCACGGATGATGCTGGCACTAATTGCACCCCCGCAAGAGACGGGAGTTGCCCCCTCAATCCCATATCGCTCCGTCCCAGCCAGAGGACCTCTGTCTTCGAAGGATTTAACTTCAACCGGCTCCCACGTAACCATCCAGCCACAGCTTCCAGACATCTGGTCAGTGTATCTGGGGCCGAGTCAGGATGGCCATCCATCAACAGATAGAGTTGGGTGTCATCGGCATACTGATGGCAACCCATCCCAAAACTCCGGACAAGCTGGGCGAGGGGGCGCATAAAGATGTTAAAAAGCATCGGGGAGAGAATCACACCCTGAGGCACTCCACACACCAAGGAGTGGCGCGATGACAATTCCCCCCCAAGCGCCACCCTCTGTCCCCGACCGGAGAGAAACGAGCGCAGCCATTGAAGGACTGTGCCCTGGATCCCCACGTCGGCAATGCGGCGGTCCAGGAGTTCGTGATCGACCATGTCGAAGGCTGCTGACAGGTCTAGAAGAATCAGCAGCCCCGACCCGCCTCGATCCAGCTGCCTGCGGAGATCATCTGTTAGGGCGACCAGAGCCGTCTCGGTCCCATGACCAGCGCGGAAGCCGGACTGGAATGGATCGAGAGCAGATGTTTCATCCAGAAACCTACCAAGCTGTTCAGCAACCGCTCTCTCAATCACCTTACCCAGGAATGGAAGATTCGAAACCGGGCGGTAATTGGATAGATCTAAAGGATCTAATGATGTTTTCTTTAAGAGCGGACGCACCACTGCCTCCTTCACTTCCCCTGGGAATATCCCAGTGCCAAGGGACAAATTGATGATATCACCCGGGGGGGGGGGCACCTCGTCTGGACACGCTCTAATCAGCCAGGACGGGCACAGGTCAAGAGGACAAGTGGTGGGCTTTCCAGCTTGGAGGAGTCTGTCCACATCGGCTGGGGATATCCGGTCAAAGTGGTCCAATACTGGACCCGAGGACAGTCGAGGGGCCTCCAGTTCCTTCATTGTATCCAAATTGGCAGGGAGGTCATGGCGGAGCAACAGGACCTTTTCCGCAAAAAAGCTCGCAAATGCCTCGCAGCTGTTTGTCGAATTGTTATTTAAATTTGGCTGTCCTTCGAGGGACGTTAAAGACCTAATTATACTAAATAATTGCGCCGGGCGAGAGCTAGCGGAGGCAATGGAGGCCGAGAAGTAGAACTTCTTAGCGGCCTTCACTGTCATCTCGTAGGTTTTCATAAAAACCCTATAAGATGTTCTTGAAGCTCCGTCACGGGCACCCCGCCATACTCGCTCTAGCCGTCTGAGGTCCCGCTTCATTTTCCGAAGCTCCTCGGTAAACCAGGGAGCCCGGTTTCTGCGGGGTCGCAGAGGGCGCCTAGGTGCGATCTCATCGATGGCTGCCAGGAGCTGGATATTCCAGCCCTCAACAAGCTCAGTCAATGAGTCGCCAGGGGGAGCAAGGGCCCGCAAGGCCTGACGGAATCTATCAGGGTCCATCAGCCTCCGCGGGCGAGCCCAAATTGGCTCGCCACCTAAGCAGGGTGGGGGTGGAAAATCAATCCTGGCTTTCAGTGCGTAGTGATCAGACCATGGCACCTTCATCGAGGGAGACATGATCACATCTATACCGGCGCCAAAGAGCAAATCCAGCGTGTGGCCTGCTTGATGTGTGGGGCCCGAAACAAACTGGGAGAGCCCTAGTGTCGCCATGGAAGACACCAGGTCCAGAGCCTGTGAGGAGGGAGTGGCATCAGCATGGATGTTGAAGTCCCCCAGTACCAATAGGTTGGGGAACTCCAAGGCCCAGCCGGCCACCGCCTCCAGCAGGCCTGACAGGGTGGCTGCTGGTGCGCTAGGTGGCCGGTACACCAGCCAGACAGCCAAGCTCTCCTCGGAGCCCCACACTAGGCCAACACATTCAATGCCGGGGATCGATGGCGATGGTAGAGCCCTGAAAGAACTCTTGCTCAAAATGAAATTTTTTGACAGAATTACAAGCCTGGTAGATGAAGGGAACGCAGTGGATGTAGCCTACCTTGATTTCAGCAAGGCATTTGACAAGGTGCCCCATGATATTCTTGTAAAGAAGCTGGTAAAATGTGGTCTTGACTATGCTACCACTCAGTGGATTTGTAACTGGCTGACTGCCCGAACCCAAAGGGTGCTCATCAATGGTTCCTCTTCATCCTGGAGAAGAGTGACTAGTGGGGTGCCACAGGGTTCTGTCTTGGGCCCGGTCTTATTCAACATCTTTATCAACGACTTGGATGATGGACTCAAGGGTATCCTGATCAAATTTGCAGATGACACCAAACTGGGAGGGGTGGCTAACACCCCAGAGGACAGGATCACACTTCAAAACGACCTTGGCAGATTAGAGAACTGGGCAAAAACAAACAAGATGAATTTTAACAGGGAGAAATGTAAAGTATTGCACTTGGGCAAAAAAAATGAGAGGCACAAATACAAGATGGGTGACACCTGGCTTGAGAGCAGTACATGTGAAAAGGATCTAGGAGTCTTGGTTGACCACAAACTTGACATGAGCCAACAGTGTGACGCGGCAGCTAAAAAAGCCAATGCAATTCTGGGCTGCATCAATAGGAGTATAGCATCTAGATCAAGGGAAGTAATAGTGCCACTGTATTCTGCTCTGGTCAGACCTCACCTGGAGTACTGTGTCCAGTTCTGGGCACCACAATTCAAGAAGGACACTGACAAACTGGAACGTGTCCAGAGGAGGGCAACCAAAATGGTCAAAGGCCTGGAAACGATGCCTTATGAGGAACGGCTAAGGGAGCTGGGCATGTTTAGCCTGGAGAAGAGGAGGTTAAGGGGTGATATGATAGCCATGTTCAAATATATAAAAGCATGTCACATAGAGGAGGGAGAAAGGTTGTTTTCTGCTGCTCCAGAGAAGCGGACACGGAGCAATGGATCCAAACTACAAGAAAGAAGATTCCACCTAAACATGAGGAAGAACTTCCTGACAGTAAGAGCTGTTCGACAGTGGAATTTGCTGCCAAGGAGTGTGGTGGAGTCTCCTACTTTGGAGGTCTTTAAGCAGAGGCTTGACAGCCATATGTCAGGAGTGCTCTGATGGTGTTTCCTGCTTGGCAGGGGGTTGGACTCGATGGCCCTTGTGGTCTCTTCCAACTCTATGATTCTATGATTCTATGTATCTCTGGGTTATTTGTGGGGCATAGGAATCTGGGCTGGGACAAACTTCCTTTACATGTGACTAAAGGTGGGTGTGGCCTCACCTGTGCAGGTAACGACAAAAGCACAGGGCAGAGCAGCCATCTCTCTCTCTTTCACCACATGCATCGAAGAAGCAACATCTGCTTAGCCAAAGATGCTTGGACGTGCTTTCGAACTGCTAGGTTGGCAGGAGCAGGGACCAAGCAACGGCAGCTCAGCCCGTCGCGGGGATTCAAACTGCCGACCTTCTGATCGGCAAGCCCTAGGCTCTGTGGTTTAGACCGCAGCGCCACCCGCGTCCCTCCTGCACATCCATACCCTGGGGCAAATCTGGGGATGGGCTCTTGGTTTCTTTGGCCAAGTAACTGCTCAGTAATTGTCACCTTTGGGCACTTCCCTGGGTGGGGTGGGGGGGCCGGGGTGTACACGTGTCCTCACGCTTGAGGGATTATGGCGGGAGATAGAGGGGGAAAGAGTCCTTTCCTTAAGGGCAAGAATGGCGTTGGAATGGAGGAAATTGATGCAGCGGGTTGAGTTTCGAGGATTTTCTGAAGTGAGGGGCTTTTCCTAAGCCGGCAGTCCATAAGGGAAGTGTCTTGACAGATTTCTTGCAACAAAGGATCACTTTTGGCAATAGAAACCAGTTAATGGGCTTTTGATGGACTGAGTCCATTGTTCTCTCAGCCGGCGGCCACTCAGGAGCTCAGTCAAGCTGGCGAAGCTCCGCTGCTCCGCAGAACGGAAACAGGCAGTGGCACAAGAAAGATTCTGTCCACTAGAGGCCGCTATCCGCTAAGCCCTATTGGCTAGCTGTCCAAATCCGATGCTTTTGATTGGGCTATACGCAGCAGTATGTAAATACAGAGTTCATTCCCAAGTCCCCGTTCATATTGAAATGCTTTCATACCAGAAAGAGGGAAGCAGGGTCTTTCATTGATAAAAAAAGATGTGGTGCTTGGTGCGACAGGGGAAGGAAAGGGCTTTCTCGAGCTCATTGTCTCGCGCCCTAGCTATGTGGAGGGGTTTCTGGGGAAGGCGAGATCCCTAGCGAATTTCCCCCTCGGAAATTCCGTATAGCATATTCTTAGAAAAGAAAGGAAAAAGGAGGGGGAGAGTAAAGACTGAAAGGGAAGAAAGGTTTCCTCTGTTCCCCTCCACTCTTCCAAAAGAATTCCGAGCTGAGGTGCAGAGCTCTTTCCTCCCTTGTGACCTCCCCACCCTCCTCCTCCTCCCTTCCACATAACTGGCTGTGTCACCTTGCCTGCCAATCATACCTCCCTTTGAACTGAAGCAGAGTTCCATCCCTGTTTGTGCCAGTTCTGGAGTCTAAAAGCCGAGGACCTAAATCAGCCAAAGGAAAATGACACCCTTCCTACCCACGTAAAAATGCAACTTTCATTGGTCTGTTTGCTACTGGACGTGGTCGCCAAGCTTGGCAAAAGGGGTTTGTTTTTTTCTTTTGGTTTAAGAAGCGAAGCAATAGCTCATTTGCTTGCGAGTGTGGGAGTCTGCAATTCTTGGTGTTCCAGGGCTTTTTGCAAGTTGGAGTTGCCTCCAGTCCAGCCCGGATGTCAGAACAGTCCTTCTGGATTAGACCAATGGATGATCTAGTCCAGCACCTTGTTCCCCATAGTTGCCCAGCAGAGGCTCACAACAAGCCCATAAGCAGGACCTGAGTGCAATGGCCCTCTCCCACTCATATTCCCAAGCAGGGCCGGACCTCTGATGAGCCAGAGTGAGGCAGCTGCCTCAGGCGGCCGATGCTGAGGTGAGGGGATTGAGCTGGGAGTGGCCTGTGGCCTGGCCGGTACCCCTACGTTAGCTGACTGCTCTCAAGTGCAGGGAAAGCTCCTGTCCTTTCCAAAGTACTTGGAAGAAGATTCAGCAGTCAATCCAATTGGCTTCGGTACAGGAAAGATTTTGGGGTGTTTTACTGTTTTGGATGTTTCAATTTGCTGGCAGCGCCCAGAATGGCTGGGGCAACCCAGTCCGATGGACAGCATAGAAATCTCAACGTTGAATTTGTCTGATTTCCTTTCAGAGCCATTCAAGTTGGTACTTTTCAGCACCTAGGGGTGTGGTGGCATCTGGACCATGGACCTCTCAGCTGGTGACTTGTGGGAGTCAGTCTGCAGCTCACCACACCTCAGCCAGTGGGATGTATCACCAGAGATTACAGAACCCCAGCCGAGTCTTCAGAGATGTCCTGCTCTCAGCAGAGCAGCTTCTTCCAGAGCAGTGGCGGAGCAGGGTGGGGGCGGTCCGCACTGGGTGTCATCCTGCGGGGGGGGGGAGGAACATTCACTGTAGGCTTGGGAAGCTGGGGGTCGTGGGTGGGCGCTCCCGGCTGGAGGAGGCAGGCAGGGGAGAGGACGGGAAGGAGGCAGATGAGCAAAGAACGGAGGGGGGCAGGAAGGGGAGAGGAAGGAAGCGGGATCAGTGGGTGCGCCTTTCATTCTGCCTGGAAGACCAGCGCCTACAGCTGGACTATCAAGTGGATTGAAAGGGTCACTTTGGGGGCAGCGCTGCAAATGCAGAAGGGATCTTGGCCGGTTTCCAAAAAGGGAGAGTGAGTTTCCCTCTGACAAATGCTTTCTGCCTCCCCTCTGCAAAGCTCCACATGTTTCCGCCCCACCCTGTCCTCAGCCAACCCCCCACTTAGAAGCCACTCTTGGGTTATTGACTTCTGTGGGCTTGTGTATCTGTGTCTCCCGTGTGGGGTTCCTCTCTGCGTAAAGTCTTCAAGCTGTGCCTGTGTGCGCCTGACAAATCGGCCCCATTGCCTTTCCCTCGTCAAAATGTATCTTTCCCCCCACCTCCAGTCTCCGTTGTTGTGGGTCCTGGCTGAGAGGAAAAACAGAAGACGGGGGCCATCGGTCAGGGATAGTCTACTTGAGATTCCTGCATTGCCCCAGGGGGTTGGCTTGATGACCCTCAGGGGTCCCTTCCAGCTCCACTCTTCTCTGGTGCAGGCTTGTGCAGAGTACAAGTTGGGTGCAAGGGGTGCAGCCCATCTTATGCACCGCCGGCTCGGGAAGAAGTCCCACTGATCCTGATGAGACTCGCAGGCGAGTAGATTGCTGCTGTACAGGCCTGCTGTTGAAATCAATGTTTTTCTTTTCAGAGCATGGTGAAATCCCCATGACTAAAACCTCCCCTTCCGTAGTTTCTGTCAGGAGTTCAGCCTACACTCGAGTAGGACCCTGGCAGAGACACGTGCCCGACTGGCATGTTCCCTCCCTCCTGGTCGATCGTTTGGGAGCTTCATAAGCTTGCTTCAGCCCGAACATCACAGCGACCGATGCCAAGCGACACCGGCACACTTAGGGATGCGCAGAGTTTGTGGATCATGCGTGACAGACCTCAGCAACTCAGCATTTTGGCTAATCGACTTTATTTACATGTAAACACACACACGGAGCACTGCAACATGGCTCCCTCTCTCTCTAGCATCAGACAGCAAAGAGAAAAAGAACAAAGGACAATAGTCCCACTTCACGGAACACAGGAACACAAACATCCTGTCGCCGTCACTTCCCACTCTGTGGAGTCAAAACATAGACAACAGTCCCGTGACTGGAATCATGGAGCTGGAATTCTAACAGTTTCAAGCGCTACCACAGGTTCCGCAGAATATCTGTACTGCATGGTTTACTGTGGCAGCACCTGCCTTTTGAAACTCCCCGCCTCTTGGAACAAAGCACGTGCCTTTGCTAGACGCTTTTCAGGCACCTGCTAAAAGCATTCTTCTTGAGGCAAGCATACCTAGAAGCTTAGGAAGTTGAAGTAATCTTCATCTCTTAATATTTTAGCTTTTGTATGTTTTAAAGTAGGATTGTTGATTTTTCTTGATTTTACTGCTGTGGTGGTTTTTTGTTTTTTGTTTTGTTAAACCACGTTGCAGGCTTTTTAAAATAAATTTTATTAAATAAAGAAGCAATACATAGAACTAATAATAGAAATATATAGGAAAATATATCCTCCCCCCGTTTTCTTTATTTTTCCTTCTCCTCCTCCTCCTGCTGCTCCTCCTCCTCCTCATGTTCCTCACCTGAAGGAAAAGCCAAAGAACCACCATTAAAATTGGTGCCTGGTATGTGCAACCATATGCTGTATTTTTATTCTTTTTGGCAAGAAAATGGGCACACAAGGAGGCAGCAAACCTTTGTGCCCTTCAGAGGCACATGCGCAGTCTGCTACTGGCCTCTGGTCTCCTGCGCATGGGGTGGGGGTGGGGGGGAGGCCACCCCTTCCACGCAGTGAAGGCGACCCTGGCATGGCTACCAGCTGCCCACAAAGGGGCACTGAACTGGGCTCCAGACTGTGGTGGGACTACCCTAAGCCCCAGCCAACATGGCCAGTGCTCATCAGGGATGATGGGACTTGAAACCCATTGGGAGGGAGGGCCATGTGAAGACAGGATTCTCAAACATACCTCTGGCTTGCGGCTCCTGGAGTGTTGCTGAAAACGCCTGGAGTTTCTCTTCAAGCTCCTGGAGCTTCACACGGAATACCTGAGCTTCCTTAAATACTGTTTCAGCTGCATGCCACACCTCAGCCAAAAGAGCTGCTATCACTGAGAAAAAGAAGGGAGCATCTGTGCATGTCATTCTGGTCAAGTTGCACCAAAGTGGGACTTGTTCATCTGAGCTCCACAGGCTGGTTTTTCTAATTGTTTGACTGGGGTTGTTTGTTGGTTTTTCTTTAATTTGGGGCAAGGCCTTTTTATTTTTTTTTTATAAAATTTTTATTGGGTTTTCACATTTTATATAGACAAAGACAAAAACACGAAAAACATAAAAACAAACAAACAGAAAAATAAAACAACAAACATATATAGTTTCCAAAAAAAACTTATTTTCTAACCCTGGTCATTGACTTCCCCCCACCCCCTCCCTTGCATCCCTATTCCCAAATTTGTATCAGCAAATTGGCATTTCCTTATCCATCTTAATATTAGTCCTTTATATATATATATAAAAAAGCAAAATTAAATTTATTCTAAGTTGGACCTCAGTTCCCTTCCAACGATTTCCCATTTTGTCTTAAATAATAATCTTGTTAGCTAAATCCCATGGTCTTAAGTGTTGTTGAAACTAGATTCTTCCCTCCCTCCCTTCCCCGGTTTGTGTCCCTTCCGAAAACATGTCCAAAATAGCAATTATTAGCCCGGATTCCTTACGTCCGAGGCTCTCAAATCTCTTTCAGTCCCTCTCCGCCGGCCTAGTTGGCAATCCTTTATGTCGGTCTTCACGTCTCGAAAGAGTTCTTTCACAGTCAGTCCAAAATCTCTTCCCATATTTGCAAGCAACTGCTGAGGAATTTCCACAAGGCATGAATTTTGAACATAATCAAAGTCAGAGTCTATGTGGAGGCCCCAATTATATTTCTTTATTTTAAATTCCTTGATTTCATAGATTCCCAGGGCCTCCACTTTCATCTTCTGGATCTTTCGTAGATTTGTAGTAGGTTCAGTCCAATAGTCTCCTTGTTTATATTCCACAGATGTCAGCTTCTGGACAATATTTTCCCATTTCAGTTCTTCTCTTTCTTGTTTTGTCTTCTCCTCTTCTTTGGTTATCATTTCCGGCTCAGCTGTGGATTCTTTCTCAGCCAGGTTCTCATTACATTGAACAGAACTACTTGTTTCAGGATTCAAGGTCATCAATTGTTCACTCATAGCCGTAGTCTGCTCTTGTAAGATTCCAACCAAATAAAACATCCTTTCGATTTCTCCCAGTATCTTTCCATCCACAGCCATTGTAATTCCACAGAATTCCCTCTAGAGGGAATCTGGTTACTTAGTATTCTTTTCCCCAACAGTCCTCTGTCTTGTTATTGTTTCTTTATTTCCAACAATTTTAGATCAATTGTAACTCTTTTTAATCCAGAGGTAACTTAGGTAGCAATTTTCCACTATTAACAGTCCGTTTGACAGCTTTGACAGCTGTCAAACTCTGCACTTCTTAAACCAGCTCCAAAGCAGGACGCTCCCGGGCCCGGGAGGGGGGGTTGTTTACAACAGAACATAAAACATCCAACACTCCTCTCTCCTGCTCAAAATTTCCAAATCTTGGAAGTTACTGTCTTTTTTAAAAACTCACCCTTTACAGGGTAGGCACTCCAGCTTAGTTCTTTTTTCGTTGCTCTAGATCGTCTGCAAGGTAGGGGGTGCGGACTTCCTTTTAGCACATCCCCCGATCGTCTCAAATTCAGTGGATAAGTTTCTTAAAAACCAAGTCCAAATTACTCACGGGTTGTTTTTTTCAGCCGAATTTCAAGGAAGGAAGTCAGCGCTCTCCGGTCATGGCTCGCGGCTTCGCTCAGCAGAGGTAGCGATGGACTCTCAGTGCCGCGCCACCCCCCGTATCCCCTCCGCAGCCTTTAAAAAGGCTCTTCGCGAATCAGGGGGGGCGTTTAAGGCACCCGCCGAGTCTTCAGTCCGCAGGCATTCCGCGCCTGCGGTTTTAAGGGTCCCCGTGTCGCCGGCACGGCAAAGACCCGTCCCCTGCTGAGCCGATTCCCTCCGGAGCTCGGAGGGAATCCGCCATTCCCAGATCGCGTCAACCCCGGAAGTCCCGGGGCAAGGCCTTTTTATGTGCCCTTTCAATCCCCAAGAGCCAGCACTGTAAATCAGTTTTAAGGGAGTCTTAGAAGCACAGCTGCCGCCACCCCGAACATCATCAGCAGTTACACATACAGGCTTTTAAAACTTATTTAATATCTTTTTAAAAAAAGTTAACCTTGTAATTCCTAAATCATTTTAAACACTTTGAAATACTTTCTAAAATTCTGCTTTTTAACATTTATGCAAATGATGTAATAAAGGAACCGAAATGGCCAGATATTTCCCTGTTTCAGTTATATCCCAGAATGTATCCATTTTGCTGCATGCCAACGATACGGTGTTGTTAGCACAAACGCAAATGGTTATGAGGCGATTACTAAAGAACTTTAGGAGACTGTGTTGTAACAAAGATTTGAATACAAATTAATCCAAGACAAAAGCCGTAGTATTGGGGGCAGAGCCCAGGAAGCAGAAATGGCTCCTAAATGGACAAGCCATTGAACAAGTCAGGCATTTCAACTACAGTGGTACCTCTGGTTGCGAACGGGATCCGTTCCGGAGCCCCGTTCGCATCATGAGCAGAACGCAACCCGCGTCTGCACGTGTGCGGGTCGCAATTTGCCGTTTCTGCGCATGCGCGTGACGTCATTCTGAGTGTCTGCACATGCGCGAGCAGCGAAACCTGGAAGTAACCCGTTCCGTTACTTCCGGGTCGCTGCAGGACGCAACCTGAAAAGACGTAACCTGAACCGAGCGGAAGAAGAGGTATGACTGTATTTGAGGATTTGCTTCTCTGATAGGAGTACTGGGTCTCATCAGATGACAGCGTCGGCCTTGAAGGCATCAAGATCTGCACAAGCTATTCTTAGCTTTACCAGAACTGAAGGTGGCAATGGGATTGCCCCTGCTCCGAGAAGATATACAGTGGTACCTCGGAAGTCAAACGGAATCCATGCCAGAAGTCCGTTTGGCTTCCAAAACATTCGGAAGCCGCGGAAGCCCCGTCGGACATTTGGGCTCCAAAGAACATTCACAAACCGGAACACTCACTTCCGGGTTTGTGGCGTTCGGGAGCCAAAACATTCGAGTCGCAAGGCGTTTGGGATCCAAGGTACGACTGTATTGGAAAGGGGTCCCCACAGGTAACATGGGGGGGGGGAGAACGATAGGAGGGGATCGGGAGAGAGAGGGAAGCCCGGAGGGAACGCCCCACCTAGCCCAGCTCCGACCCCAAGCCTATATCACCAGCGGCTGGAGCAAAAGAGCAGAGGAACCACGCACCGGCGACTGGCTGGGGGAAAGAAGAACGCAGCATGGACCCTCCCCAGTGCAGGGGGGCACAGCAAAAACCATGCTTTATTTTATTTAGTTTATTTTCAGTCCATTTCTTATCCGTATTTTAAAGCCCTATGAACCCAGGTAGGCGGCCTGAACCACTGGAGCCCATTTCCTGGAACCGCCGCCTCAGCCCTGATCTAGGGACCCGACACCAAGCCCTGGGGGTCCCACGGGAGAATTCAAACTGCCCCTTTTTCTTGTTCCCTTCTCTCTCTCTCTCTCTCTCTCTCTCTCTCTCTCTCTCCCCTCCTCCTTCTTCTTTAGCTATACACACAATGCTCCCTTTTTAATGAATACATTATTACTCATTATTCATCCGTTTCTATTCACTTCTTACTCATTTACTCATTTTCATTATTATTACTTTCTCTTTTTTTTAAAAAAAAGTTTTTTTAAATTTCTCATTAAAGAATTCTATATATATATCTACTATTCCATCCCCACTCCTCCCCTTTTTCTATTTACTTATTACAATGGTTCTTTTTTCTTTTCCTTCTCTTTTCTAAACAAACAAACAAACTATTTTCAGTAGGATTTTTTGTGTTTTCTTTTTCTTTCTTTCTTCTTTTTCTCTCTATCTCTTTTCTCTCTTCTTTATCTTTTCTTTTCCATCTTGTCTTTTGTCTCACACTATAACTTGAACCACCACAGCGACTTTTGATTTTTAAATAGAATTCCATTAGCCTTTACATTTTTAACTTTTGACTCTTATCTGCAAACTCGCAGCCCCACCTCCCCACCTTAACACTGGGAGGGCCATGTCCCCCGAATTTGTGGAGACAGGATTCACAAAAATACCTCTGGCTTGCGGCTCCTGGAGTGTTGCTGGCAACGCCTGGAGTTTCTCTTCAAGCTCCCAGAGCTTCACAAGGAATGTTTGAGTTTCCTTAAATACTGTTTCAGCTCCTTGCCACACCCCAGCCAAAAGAGCTGCTATCACTGAAAAAAAGAAGGGAGCATCTGTGCATGTCATTCTGGTCAAGTTGCACCAAAGTGGGACTTGTTCATCTGAGCTCTACAGGCTAGTTTTTCTCATTGTTTGACTGGGGTTGTTTGTTGGTTTTTCTTTAATTTGGGGCAAGGCCTTTTATGTGCCCTTTCAATCCCCAAGAGCCAGCACTGTAAATCAGTTTTAAGGGAGTCTTACAACCACAGCTGCCGCCACCCCCCACGCCCCAACATCATCAGCAGTTACACATACAGGCTTTTAAAACTTATTTAATATCTTTTTTAAAAAGTTAACCTTCTAATTCCTAAATCATTTTAAACACTTTGAAATACTTTCTAAAATTCTGCTTTTTAACATTTATGTAAATGATGTAATAAAGGAACCCAAATGGCCAGATATTTCCCAGTTTCAGTTTTATCCCATAATGTATCCATTTTGCTACATGCCAACGATACGGTGTTGTTAGCACAAACGCAAGTGGCTATGAGGCGATTACTAAAGAACTTTGGGAGACTGTGTCGTAACAAAGATTTGATTACAAATTATTTCAAGACAAAAGCTGTAGTATTGGGGGCACAGCCCAGGAAGCAGAAATGGCTCCTAAATGGACAAGCCATTGAACAAGTCAGGCATTTCAACTACAGTGGTACCTCTGGTTGCGAATGGGATCCGTTCCGGAGCCCCGTTCGCATCATGAGCAGAACGCAACCTGCATCTGCGTGTGTGTGGGTCGCGATTTGCTGCTTCTGCGCATGCGCGTGACATCATTCTGAGCGTCTGCACATGCGCGAGCAGTGAAGCCTGAAAGTAACCCATTCCGTTACTTCCGGGTCGCCACAGGACGCAACCTGAAAAGACGTAACCTGAAACGAGCGGAACAAGAGGTATGACTGTATTTGAGGATTTGCTTCTCTGATAGGAGTACTGGGTCACATCAGATGCCTCGGCCTTGAGGGCATCAAGATCTGCACAAGCAATTCTTAGCTTTACCAGAACTGAAGGCGGCAATGGGATTGCCCCTGCTCCGAGAAGATATACAGTGGTACCTCGGAAGTCAAACCGAATCCATGCCAGAAGTCCGTTTGACTTCCAAAACATTCGGAAACCAAGGCGAGCAGCGAAACCTGGAGGTAGCCTGCTCCGTTATTTCCGGTTCACCCCGGGACGCAATTCTCAAAAATACCTCTTGCTTGCGGCTCCTGGAGTATTGCAGGGAGTGGCTGGAGGTTTTCTACAAGCTCCTTGACCTTCATATCCAATGCTTGATCATCCTTAAGTACTGTTTCCGCCCCCGTCTTTGGGCTATTGGGCGCCTTCTTCAGTATTTCAACATCCTGGAGAGGACAGACACTTCCTGCTAGACATTTACTCCAGACATTTACAGAAGGCACAGAGGCACTGGTTGAAGAAGTTGGGAATGAGCAGACAGTGCTATTGCTGAGAAGGAGCTCCACCCCAGGGTGCTAAAGAGCTCTTTCCCTAGCCTGCAGGTGCCAGAAGGCCAAGCGCTGGTGTTGCAGTGGTGGTACTTCAGAGGAGTAGGAGAAAAGGCTGATCTGGATTCTGGCTATATAAATGGCCTTGCCTGAAGCTGTGGATTGTGCTCTGCATTAGCAGAGAGGCTCTACTTAGTTGCAAATGAAGCACATTTCCGTTATGATAGAAACCGGTGTTTCCATGCAGGCTTGTTCAGGAACTCTGTGAACTAGACAGCCGCTGTTTTAAACTGGCCCTTTTTCTGGCAGGTTAAACCATTACAGTTGACTTGATTCACTTCATCCGCCAACTACCCTTCTAAGCAACCAGAGCAATTACAAATAAAAGGATCTCCAACCATGCGCTATCCCTATCTGCAAGCAAGCTCTCCCACAAAGTGGGGGGGCAGGGGATCCCCTCTGCTGTGCTTTGCCTCAACGCCCCAAAGACAAGCCGTCCAGCTGGAGAAAAGGGGGGAGGGGTGTACGCCACAGAAACGGCCAAGAACGCTGTTTTTTGCTCAGCAATGAGGCGTTAAAGCAGACATACCTTCCTCTGGGTCTGCTCTCTCGGGTTGGGCTCTCCCTCTCCTCAGCGGCGGCTGCAGCAAGGTCGGGGCACCCCCCCAGCCAGTGGATTGGCTGGCTGGATTGTTCCCGAATTTAATTAATGTCCCCGGATGTAGTCGGGACCTCCGATGCTGCTTGCTGCCATGGCGTCAGCCATGTTGCAGCGCAGGAAGTCCCCAGGCGTAAATCTGGGGACATTCCGGGGACAAATTTCTGCCGGGGACAGATTGCTGAATCCGGGGACTGTCCCTGGCAACCGGGGACGCTTGGTAAGCCTCCCTCTGGCCTTACCTGAGCAGCAAGTGCAGCTTGTCCTGGATCACCGTGGATCCCTTCAGCTGCCCTCAAGCTCCCAGGTGTGGATCTGTTGTCCTGACCTGATTTTTAAATAGAATTCCATTAGCCTTTACATTTTAAACTTTTGACTCTTATCTGCAAACTCGCAGCCCCACCTCCCCACCTTAACACTGGGAGGGCCATGTCCCCGGAAATTGTGAAGAAAGGATTCTCAAAAATACCTCTGGCTTGCGGCTCCTGGAGTGTTGATGGCAACGCCTGGAGTTTCTCTTCAAGCTCCTGGACCTTCACACCGAATGCTTGAGTTTCCTGAAATACTGTTTCAGCTGCATGCCACACCTCAGCCAAAAGAGCCGCTATCACTCAAAAAATTTTAAAAAGTTTTTTAAAATTTCTCATTAAAGTGTTCTATATATATATATATCTACTTTTCCATCCCCACTCCCCCAGTTTTTCTATATACTTATTACAATGGTTCTTTTTTCTTTTCCTTCTCTTTTCTGAACAAACAAACAATTTTCAGTAGGATTTTTTGTGTTTTGTTTTTCTTTCTTTCTTCTTTTTCTCTCTATCTCTTTTCTCTCTTCCTTATCTTTTCTTTTCCATCTTGTCTTTTGTCTGACACTATAACTTGAACCACCACAGCGACTTTTGATTTTTAAATAGAATTCCATTAGCCTTTACATTTTTAACTTTCGACTCTTATCTGCAAACTCGCAGCCCCACCTCCCCACCTTAACACTGGGAGGGCCATGTCCCCGGAATTTGTGAAGACGGGATTCTCAAAAATACCTCTTCCTTGCGGATCCTGGAGTATTTCTGGCAACAGCTGAAGTTTTTCTTCAAGCTCCTGGACCTTCATACGCAATGCTTGATCATCCTTAAGTACTGTTTCCGCCCCCGTCTTTGGGCTATTGGGCGCCTTCTTCAGTATTTCAACATCCTGGAGAGGACAGACACTTCCTGCTAGACATTTACTCCAGACATTTGCAGAAGGCACAGAGGCACTGGTTGAAGAAGTTGGGAATGAGCAGACAGTGCTATTGCTGAGAAGGAGCTCCACCCCAGGGTGCTAAAGAGCTCTTTCCCTAGCCTGCAGGTGCCAGAAGGCCAAGGGCTGGTGTTGCAGTGGTGGTACTTCAGAGGAGTAGGAGAAAAGGCTGCTCTGGATTCTGGGTATATAAATGGCCTTGCCTGAAGCTTTGGATTGTCCTCTGCATTAGCAGAGAGGCTCTACTTAGTTGCAAATGAAGCACATTTCAGTTATGATAGAAACCGGTGTTTCCATGCAGGCTTGTTCAGGAAGTCTGTGAACTAGACAGCCGCTGTTTTAAACTGGCCCTTTTTCTGGCAGGTTAAACGATTAAAGTTGACTTGATTCACTTCATCCGCCAACTAACCTTCTAAGCAACCAGAGCAATTACAAATAAAAGGCTCTCCAACCGTGCGCTATCCCTATCTGCAAGCAAGCTTTCCCACAAAGTGGGGGGGGGACAGGGGATCCCCACTGCTGTGCTTTGCCTCACAGCCCCAAAGACAAGCCGTCCAGCTGGAGAAAAGGGGGGAGGGGTGTACGCCACAGGAACGGCCAAGAACGCAATGAGGCGTTAAAGCAGACATACCTTCCTCTGGGTCTCTTCTCTCTCGGGTCGGGCTCTCCCTCTCCTCAGCGGCGGCGGCTGCAGCAAAGTCGGGGCACCCCCCCCCCAGCCAGTGGATTGGCTGGCTGAAATGTCCCCGAATTTAATCAATGTCCCCGGATGTAGTCGGGACCTCCGATGCTGCTTGCTGCCATGGCGTCAGCCATGTTGCAGCGCAGGAAGTCCCCAGTGTAAATCCGGGGACATTAATTATATCCGGGGACATTCCAGGGACAAATTTCTGCCGGGGACAGATTGCTGAATCCGGGAACTGTTCCTGGCAACCGGGGACGCCTGGTAAGCCTCCTTCTGGCCTTACCTGAGCAGCAAGTGCAGCTTGCCCTGGATCACCATGGATCCCTTCAGTTGCCGTCAAGCTCCCAGGTGTGGATCTCTTGTCCTGACCTGAATACAAAAGAAGTGATTTTACATCTCCATTCCAACACGAAACGAAAGCCCAGAGCCTGGCTTCATGCTCCCCCTCATCTGGAATATGGTCACTTCCAGCCCCCTCCCAGCCCAAGGATCTCCTTGTAGAGGACTGCTTGTATGACAGAGAGGGTTTCTGTGGAGTGCTGCCTCCTTCTGCAGGTGCAAGCTGTTTTTCCAGCAGAAAAATGCTTCCTGGTAGATTGGAAGCGGCCACCCCTCTTTCCCCAACCCATTCCATATGCATCCCGACCCCAACTATCAGGATTTGCCATCTGGCCTGACTCTACAGTGCTGCTGATACACAAGATAGGCAATAGCCTGCCACTCACTAACCTAACTGCAGCCTTGCAGGAAAAGAATATAAGAGCAGCCAGAGATTTTGTAGTCCAGCCTATTCACATAAGCAGACCAGTCCCCTGCAGCGCACACCCTCCTACTCAAAACCAAGTCAGCTCACCGCCATAAACTGGGCCTCTTTCTCCTGCTTCACTTCTGAGATATTTCAGGGCAGGCTGGATTAAAGTCGGCTCACATTCCTGGCAAGGCTGTTTCCGTCCACGGAGTTTCTTCTATGAGACACATGAGCCAAATAGTCGAGGAGACAGTTTTTTAGCTGCCTGTCATTCATACACTTTATACTGAAAGGATTTCAGGGGCAGATGCTCTTTTTCTGCATGGAGGGTGGGGGTTTCCAAAGGGGCACTATTCAGACCTGCATTCATGGCTTATGAGACGTAGCCGTGTGACAACTGCACATCATGCTGATGTGTTGAAGGGCTGATGTTGCACTTCCAGGTAGAAGAGCTCGTTGGCATTATTCTAGGCTCTGTGTCAATTGACTTTGTGACATGATGGGGGGGGGGGAGTTCTTATTTTTAGAGTATTTACCTGCAACCTCTTATGTGGGAATCTCAAGGTACTTTACAACTAGGTCCGAAAATAGGCAAACATTGAAATGCAGCAGAATAAACAGGCCTACAGTAAAAAAAAATCCCTCAAAGCCCATATTGGCTGGCAGCAGCATCCCCCCAAGTCCGTGATGGATAAAGACTTCCCCCACATGGAGCAGAATTGCACCCATGTTGGCAAAGGCCTCCTTTCTAGAAGGGGGAGCAGAGGCTGCCCCCACCCACTGCTCTCTTCTCCCAGGCATCTGAAGAGACAAACGGCTCCCCTTCTCTACCTGTGTGCCACAAGCCTGAATTGCAAGACAGTTCCCACTTTGGGGCAACAGGGAACAAACATGCAGAGGACGAGTTCGGAGGCTCCCCCAACAAAGCCATTTCCCTGGGCCCACCTGCCAGCCCACAGGAAAACGGCACGATTCTCCCCACCAACAGGACATAACAAGAAGATGGGGACTATAACATAGGACTTCCTAACTTGTGAGTTCTGATGAGCCGCTGCTGCTTCCCCAGTTTAAAGGATGACGGCTCAGGTGAGATATTAAGCTAGAAGGAGGAAAAGGACCGACCCCGGGATGGGCTGTCTGCCTTCCTGTTGCCTTCCACCCCACGACATCCTTCCCCAGCCTGGTGCACTCCAGGTGTTCTGGGGCTCCATCTCTCACCAGGCCCAGGCGGTATGGCCAGGGGTCAGGGATGGGGGCAGTTGTCCAAACCAGCTGGAGAGACTCAAGGAGGGCATTACAGCCTCAAAGCCCTTTCCCTACCTCTCAATCTGGACTTACCTGGCCTTGCCCCTGGCCGCCTTTAGCCAGATCAGCTGTGCTCGGAGCTGGGACAGACCCCTCTGGAGACTTAGAGGTAGAGGAAACAGCCTGGGTCCCCGCAAAGGTGATCACACTTTTCCTACTCCCAGACTGCAGGCTAGAGAATGTCGCTGCAAGCTGGTGACCCATTCCCTGGGTGGTGCACTGGGAAGAAGAAACCTCATCCAGAGATGGGAGGGAAGCACTTTGGCCAGTGCCATGGGGCCTTTCTTCGGAAAGCTGCTCGGGGACCTGCAATGGAGCACTGCCCAAGGAGGAGGAAATGTGGGAGGCCTGCTGGGAAGGCTGCTGGGCCCCCGACTCTTCCTGGCTAAGGGAAGCAGCTCTTCCAGTGGTATCTCTGGGAACAGAGGGCATCGAAGTGAGCTGGCAATGAGAAGGCTCAGCCAGGTGGCAGCCGGAGGTCTCTGGGGTCGCACCCCGGGATGCGTTGGGCGAACTTTTCTTCTCCATTCTGTGGACACGAAGGCAAGTCTTCTGACCACTGTACCAGCTGGTTTCAAAGGCTATTTTTTATGAAAGCTTGAAAAACAAAGAAAACACAATATACAGAAATCAGTGTCAGATATCAAGCATTTTGAAAACATAAAAATGAAAAGAAACAGAAGACGAAAAGCTTCCTTCTTTGTTGCAAAGTAATTCCCAAGAATAAGCCCAGAGTAGGTAGGCCTTTTGACTCCTGGGGAAATCACCGGCAACTTCATGCCAAATGCAGCAGAGGGAAGGGCCACAGGAGCTGCTATGAAACAGACGATCCTCAAATCACAGCTGTTTGATACAGGGATGGAATCAATCCTTTTGCTTCAGTCAAAACCTCAAGGGTCGTAGGTTGTGGTTAAATGAACTGGATGGTGTTACAAAGGATCTCAAAAGGAAACACCGTTTTTCAATTTGAAAACTGTTGAATGATCTTTACCTATCCTGGGAACAGTACATGAAGAACTACACGAAGATGATGTACAGATGGTATACAACACCAGTGCAGTTAGGGAAAATGTACAAAACTAGTTCAAATATATGTTGGAAGTGTAAGGAAAAGGAGGGAACATTTTATCATATGTGGTGGGAGTGTAAGGCAATTAAAACATTTTGGGAAATGATATACAATGAATTGAAGAAAATGTCCCATTTAACATTTGTTTAAAAACCCGAGGCATTTTTGTTGGGGATTGTAGGGAAAGATCTGCCAAAAAAGTTGAAAAACATCTTCATGTATGCGACAACGGCCGCGAGAGTTCTGGTTGCGCAAGGATGGAAGACTGCAGAAACCCCAACTAAAGAATCATGGCGAGAAAAGTTGATGGACTATGCAGAAGTGGCAAAATTGACATATAAGCTATGGGACAAGGATAACTGTGACTTTAAGGATGAATGGGGACCTTTCACAAAGTCTCTGAAGACGCAACAAAGCGAATTGGACTCCTTGGCAGGTTTTGAATAAACATCCACATATTTTTTTTACTGATAATAATCAGCTAAACAGTTTGAGGATCTATACAACTTTGTAACATGCAGAAAATAGCAATATTAGAGAAACCAAAGACTGGAACTGAGGGAAGTCGGGGGGTGGGGGGTGGGTTCTGGGGGGGGGGAGGGAGGAAAATGGGGGGGGGGAATAAGGATATGTTTTTGGATAATATGTCTTGTTATAACTTTCAATATTTTTATTTTTTAATATCCTGGGAACAGTAAACCGCAGTGGTGGGCAGTTCCACAGACCCTCCTCCTCTGCTCAAAATGCATACAGACCCATCTTTGCGCGGGGAAGATCCAGACAAAAGGAGTCTGTTTTCAAAGTACCCGCGGAGGGGTCTAGACGGCTCCATCCTCTTGCCTCCCCCGCCCCCCGATCACTGTTTCACTCCGGAAGGCGTCTCAGACCTGGGTGGAGCAGCCACAAAGGACAGGCAAAGAGACAAGGTCCTGCCCAGATTCAGGCTTCCTCATGATCGTGTGGAATCTGTACACGTTTCTGTTGGCGCTTCCACTAGTGATTTATCTGTACAGGATCGGACTTCATTTCAGCCAACCACATCCTTCCTCTTCCCCCTCCCTCTTCCCCCGACAGCATACTAGAGCAGTGTTCCCCAACCACTGTTCCGCGGCACACTAGTGTGCCGTGAGATGTTGCCTGGTGTGCCGCGGGAAAAATTAAAAAATTTGAAAGATTTTTTTTTTAAGTCAAATTTTCGATTGGAACCCCTGGGGTTCCCTCCCTCCCTCCCGCTCTGCGCCTCCCTCCTCCTCCTCCTCCTCCGGGGAGGCCCTTCCTGGCTCTCGGCCAAAGCTTGGCGGCTGCCACTCACTCACTCGCTCGCCCACCCGTCCCTCCATCCCTGCACCCGGCCTCTCCCCCTCCGTCCCCGGCGCAGGGGCTGCCGGGATCCGTAGTCCCCTCGCCCTTGGGCTCCGCGCCCGCGCGGGGTGCGCGAACTACGTTTCCCAGCGTGGCCTGGCGGGCCGGGCGTTTTGTTTGAAGCGCTCTTCTCCCGGCCATGGAATGAGCGCAGCGGCGGCGGCCGGGCGGGCAGGGGCTCTTCCGCGCAGACCCCGCGCAGCCTGCCTGCGCCCCCGCAGAGATCGGGCGGCAGGATGGAGCCCGGGGATCCCCGCGTAGGCTGAGCGGCGGAGGCGGAGGCTGCCCCCCAGGTAGGGCTGCGTCGGGGGGGTTATTTTTGCAATGCTGCATCCGCGCCGGAGGGGACGCATCAGACCGCGGGGAGACCCCTTGGCGGGCGTGCAAGGCAATGCATGCATGCAGGCGTTGCATGGAGTGCAGTGCAATGCAATGGCAACACGGCGCCCTGCATGCATGCATGCAACTTCCACCGGCGCTCCGGACTTGGCAGGTGAGGGGGGTCCCCAGTGGGCGGCAGAGAGAGCCGGGAGGGCGAAGGGGAGCCGGGGGGGAGCAGCGCTGCTCCCCGAGCCGAGCCCGGGGGGAAACTTCGGCGTCGTTGCGCCGGGTGTTGGAAGCGGAGGCTGGCGGGGGGCCCTCACCTGCAAAACCTGGTCGCCTCTCATATATTTCGTGCATTGCATTCATCGCCCACTTTCTCCTCCAAGGAGCTCCCGGGGGCGCGCGTGGTTCTCCCCGTGTTATCCTCGCAACAACAGCCCTGCGAGGTGGGTCAGGCGAGTGGCCCAAGGGAGCACCCAGGGATTGTCCTGGCCAGGTGGGGTGATTTGAACCCTGCTCTCTGCCCGGTCTTCGTCCTCATTTAGCCCCCACATGTGCATGACTGTGCATGACTGAGGTTTCCCCCCCTCGTCTTGGCTATGGTGTGAGTCTGTGCTGTTAATTAATGGGGTTCTGCCTTCCGAGAAGATGAGCCAGCCCTCAAGGAGGTGATTATGTAATTTGCTAGCAATTCATGTCCCTCCCGGCGTGACGCTGCGCGCTGACGTCACGGGGCTGTAATGGTGGTGTGCCTCGAGATTTTTTTCATGAAACAAGTGTGCCTTTGCCCAAAAGAGGTTGGGAAACACTGTACTAGAGTTCATATGGATTTCAAAGCATGCTTTGAGAACTTGTATGCTTAGCTTTAAACTCCACAAAATTAGCCTATGGCTAGGATGCTATTTATCAAAGTCTGTGCCCATTAAAATATGGTCAGATACAAGTATGCTTTCTCCCTTGTTATACAATTATTATTTTTAAAATTGCATTCAACCATTTACTATTTAAGCAGCTTATACACCACTTGACTATAATCATCTCTGAAGTGACACACGAGAAATACATTGCAGAAAAAGTTAACATGGATGACATCAGACTTCCGTTAAAAAGACCTGCTGGAATAAAAAAAGGATTCGGTAGGTGCTGGGTGCTCTGCCTGATGCTCTCAACTGACAAGATGTAGGTGTGGTTGAATCAAATGGGAACAGTGACCACAGTGCTATCAGACTCAACATACACAGTATGGAAGTGGACAATTGCTAAGGAAATCCAGAACAGTCACATTTGACTTCAAAAGAGGAGACTTCCTCAAAATGAGTCAAGGATGGCGAGCCCTTCTGTGCTCCAGAGGGCCTGGGTGGCCTCATTCCCCTCTTGTTCTGAGCACTGCAGAGGGAGGCAAACATGTCCTTCCTGGGGGCTGGTCCCTCCCCGCCCTGTTCCTGGAGGGCAGCAGGAGGAGGGGGCTGCTGCAGCTGCCTCCTTTGGGGGCATGGCTCACCTTGCCTGCTCCTGCCCTCCTCCAACACAGACAACCTTACCTGCCTCAGCCATCCATGGGGGCTTGAGAGTGCGTGAGCAGACTTTGTCATGGGAGGAGGCAGGCCTTGCAGAGGAGGAATGCTGGGGGCAGGCATTCAAACTCAGCCCTGAAGCTCACTGGGTGACCCTGGGCAGGCACTCACGCTCAGCCTAACCTACCTCAAAGGGCTGTTGTGAGGATAAAATGGGGGGGGAGAGAGAGAACTCTGCACACCAACTGGACCTCCTTGCAGGAAATGGGGGCTATAAATGTAATCGTGTTATTTGTACCCCACCCACCTCACTGGGTTTCCCCAGCCTCTCTGGGCGGCTTCCAACACATATTAAAACAACAAACATTCAAAGCTGCCTTCCAGAGGTTTGATAGTTGCTCATCTCCTTGTCACCTGTAGGGAGGGCGTTCCACAGAGAGGCTGCCACCACCGAGAAGGCCCTCCCTCTGCCTGCTTCCCTGCAACCTCGCTTCTCACGGGGAGGGAACCACCAGAAGACCCTCGGAGGAGGACCTCCGGGCTGAAGGATGGGGGTGGAGATGCTCCTTCAGGTATACTGCGCTGAGCTTCATGACCTAACATTTGCCTCGCTTAACATAATTAATTAGTAAGTGACGTTTCCTTCTTCCATTCAAGCAGTACAGGAAGTAAGAACGTGGAAAAAGGAGTACTACTTCTAGTATTCCCAACTCCTGACATAAAACAGCATAAAGGTTGCCTTTTCTTGACCATCAATCACCTGTGCAAAGTCCCTACGCCACCCCCTATTGTGCTTCAATACAGCCCCATCGGTCAGCCTGGACGCTGAGGTCCAGCACTGAGGGCCTTCTGGTGGTTCCCTCATTGCGAGAAGCGAAGTTACAGGGAACCAGGCAGAGGGCTTCTCGGTAGTGGCACCCGCCCTGTGGAACGCCCTCCCACCAGATGCCAAAGAAATAAACAAGTATATGACATTTAGAAGACATCTGAAGGCAGCCCTGTTTAGGGAAGCTTTTAATGACTGATGTTTTAATGTATTTTTAATCTTTTGCTGGAAGCCGCCCAGAGTGGCTAGGGAAACCCAGCCAGATGGGCCAGGTAGAAATAATTTAAAAATATAATTATTAAATTATTATACGCGTTAGAAACAGAATTTGAAGGGGCCGTCTTTTCTGGCAGTGCCAAATGAAGCTGCTGACCCATTTCTAAGTCCTAAAATCCACAATGTCTCTGAATACCTGAAAAACCCAGTGGTGCAGGACCCCCCCCCCCGGAAAAAGAACCCATAAACAACACCCCAACCCTCTTTTATTGAGTGTAAAAGAGAAACCCCTTGTTTAAATTTTACAATCTCCCTGTTTCCGCTTTAAGAACTCTCAATAGATTAACCATTTCTCTTTATCCGTCACCCTTTTGTCTATAAAAAGTGTCTTCTGGTGAAACCCAAAATAGAGTCTTTGTGTATAAACTAACTTTATATCTATTTTCAGATTCTTAATGCGCCACGCACGTCTAATACAGTGGTTCTCAAGGTGCGCATTTACTCTGACTTGATCTACCACAAATATCCAAGCCATCTAACCCTGAAATCCTAACCTTCTAATTCCAAGTCTCTTCTTTCTCAATATCCCCCATTCCGTTAACCACACCAAGCAACAAGCTGTAAAATGCAAGTTTAAAACGCAAGCTTTCCTTTGCATCTCGCAGAACTTTATATGTAATTCGTGGTTTTTTTTCACCTGTCCTCCAAACTTAGGTCTTTTTGCCATCCTTTAAATGGGAAATCCGTAGTTGAGCCATACTTTTTGGTAAAACGTTCGTCTGGATCCCGGAAGTCCTACCTGAGAAGAACAATGGGAGTGTCCGCTAGCGCCAGCCACTTCTCCTTCTGCAAGCAGCGCCACCCGAATTCCCACCTGGGATGAGCCGCTAAACTGAGCCGCCGGAGAAAGACTGGGGCGGGCGGCAAGTGGGAGGGGGAAGTCGTGCGCTTCTGTCCCGTCAGAAAAGTGCTGCTCCTCCTCGGAGGCAGCCTGCTTGCAGACAAGGGGGCTGGGCTGCCTCAAAGCCCATCAAGGCCACGGGCTGCTAGCATGACTCATCCTGGCTTTATCATCTGAGGGGAAAGGATGCACGGTCTTAAATGCTGGCCTTGGCAACGTGGCTTAGCAACCCTGGGTCAGCTTAGCCTCCCTCGCAGAGGGTTGTTTTGAAGATACACTCAGGAAAACACCCGAGGCACGAAGAAGAAGAACGAGGAGAGTGGGGTCTGGAAAGGGGGGTGGGGAGTGCTCCCACCCCAGCCGCTCCAGGATGGGAAGTGCGTTCCAGGGGAAGCAGGATTCAGGTGGAGGAGGACGTCGGGTTGGGTGGGGGTTGCCAGGAGCAGCACGATGTCCCTCCAACCCCCGGCTTCCACTCTCTCTTTAATGATATTTATTAAGGTTTCAAAGAAAAGAATTACATGAATTAAAAAAAGAAGAAGAAGAAAGACAAAAGAAAAAATAAAAGAAAAAATACAAAATACAAAAAAGATAAAAAAACACTTTAAAAAATACATCAGTCTTTCCATACCTTACATTCATTTCCTTGTTTCCCTGACCTCCTCGCACCTCCCTTTTTCGTATTCCAATTCAGTTAGTTAATTCAGCAATTTCTTTCCCTCTTTGCTTTTATCTTAGTCCTTTAACATAATATATTATAACTTTGGATTCTCACCTGTTAACAATCCATTTTTACATACACCTTTATAACATTGCTGCTTAAACCACTTAACTTCATTCTGACATCATTCTAACATTCATGAATTTTGCAATATTTCTGTAAATAGTCTTTAAATTTCTTCCAATCTTCTTCCACCGACTCTTCTCCCTGGTCTCGGATTCTGCCAGTCATTTCCGCCAATTCCATGTAGTCCATCACCTTCATCTGCCATTCTTCCAGAGTGGGTAGATCTTGTGTCTTCCAATACTTTGCAATAAGTATTCTTGCTGCTGTTGTGGCATACATAAAAAAAGTTCTGTCCTTCTTTGGCACCATTTGGCCGACCATGCCCAGGAGAAAGGCCTCTGGTTTCTTCAGAAAGGTATATTTAAATACCCTTTTCATTTCATTATAAATCATCTCCCAGAAAGCCTTAATCCTTGGGCACGTCCACCAAAGGTGAAAGAATGTACCTTCAATTTCTTTACATTTCCAACATTTATTATCTGGCAAATGATAGATTTTTGCAAGCTTGACTGGTGTCATGTACCACCTGTATATCATTTTCATAATATTCTCTCTTAAGGCATTACATGCTGTGAATTTCATACCTGTGGTCCATAACTGTTCCCAGTCAGCCATCATTATGTTATGTCCAACATCTTGTGCCCATTTAATCATAGCAGATTTCACCGTTTCATCCTGTGTATTCCATTTCAACAGCAAGTTATACATCTTTGACAAAATCTTAGTTTTGGGTTCTAGCAGTTCTGTTTCTAATTTTGATTTTTCCACCTGGAAGCCAATTTTCTTGTCCAAATTATATGCCTCCGTTATCTGATAATAATGAAGCCAGTCTCACACTTTGTTTTTTAATTTCTCAAAACTCTGCAATTTCAGTCTATCTCCCTCTTGTTCCAAAATTTCCCAATATTTCGGCCATTTGACCTCCATATTGAGCTTTTTCTGAGATTTCGCTTCCATCGGTGACAGCCACCTTGGGGTTTTGTTTTCCAGTAGGTCCTTATATCTTATCCAAACATTAAACAATGCTTTCCTGACAATATGGTTTTTAAATGCTTTATGTGCTTTGACCTTATCATACCACAAGTATGCATGCCATCCAAATACATTATTAAAACCCTCTAAATCCAAAATGTCTGTGTTTTCAAGAAGCAGCCATTCTTTCAACCAGCAAAAAGCTGCTGATTCATAATAAAGTTTAAGGTCTGGCAGGGCAAATCCACCTCTTTCCTTTGCATCTGTTCCCCGGCTTCCACTCTCCAGGCAGGCGCCCAACGTGGCCAGCTGGCAAGGGCTCTTTCTTACTCCAGCCTTGGCGTGCAGATCCTGTGTTCAGCCCCAGATCTCTGAAATGAAAGGCAGCATCTGTCAGAATAGGTCATACTGAGCCAGTACAGATGAAAGTGACTATTGGTTCGCTTCCTCTGCTATCTGCCTTTTCGGGCACCTCAGAGGTGGCAGAGAGAGGCAGGAGAGAGACCCCTTTCCTCCATGTCCCCACCCCAACTCTTAGGACCAGAAGCAAGAGACAGCTTTGCTGAGCACGTGCCCCTTCCCAGGGAGATGAAACTCTGCACTACTGTTCCCTGAATTGCTCACGAAGCAGCCATACTCCAGGCTCTTATTGTCACAGCCCTGCAGGATCAGACCAAGGCCCATCTAGTCCAGCTCTCAGCAGCCCAGCAGATGTCCAAGGGAAGCCCCAAGCAGACTCCAAATGCAGCCCCACTCTCCCCACTGGGGACACCCGCAACGGGTAGGCAGAGGTAGACTGCCTCTGCGGCTGGAGGTGCAACATGGTCTAATTTGACGAATGAATTTGACGAATCCTTTCTTAAAGCCATCCCCCTCAGTGCCTCTGGAAGGAGGAAATTTCAGTGTCACTAGGCACTCTGTGTCTGGCCTGAATCTGCCATCATTCCGCTTTCTTAAAGAGATCCAGGTTCTGATATTATGAGGAGGAAACATGGCTCTGCCCCTTTCCCACATCATGCATACTTCTATGATGTCCCCACTTTCCCCCCTCTCGCAGAGCCCCAAAGCCTCCTACATTGTAAGCCTTCCTTGAATCCCTCCCACAAAATACTGACAGTCTGGAAACACCCTGGGTGCAAACATGTTTTACTGGGGAAAGGATCTTTGCCTCTTCCTCCTTCCTAACCTGCAGTAGTGCCCTGGCAAATCACAAAGTGCAGGCTCCCTTCATGGTACTCACAGCCACACCGCTTCTAAGGTTATACAAATTTAAAATATCAACAACAAATCAACACAATGAGGCTATAATGACACAATCTGAATCATTAGGGGTGCATTGCAGCAGTCATTGCAAATCTCCATGACTCGCCTTTCAGCCAGAAGCTCTGCAGCACAGGTGGTTCTGATGATTCCCCTGACGACTTCCCCCTCCCACTTGCCGCCTGCCCCAGTCTTTCTCCAGCGGCTCAGTTTAGTGCGCCAAGCGGCTCATCCCTGGTGGGAATTCGGGTGGTGCTGCTTGCAGAAGATGTGGCTGGTGCTAGCGGACACTCCCACTGTTCTTCTCAGGTAGGACTTCCGGGATCCAGACGAACGTTTTACCAAAAAGTATGGCTCGACTACTGATTTCCCATTTAAAGGATGGCAAAAAGACCTAAGTTTGGAGGACAGGTGGAAAAAACCACTAATTACATATAAAGTTCTGCGAGATGCAAAGGAAAGCTTCCTTTTTAAACTTGCATTTTACAGCTTGTTGCTTGGTGCGGTTAACGGAATGGGGGATATTGAGAAAGAAGAGACTTGGAATTAGAAGGTTAGGATTTAAGGTAAGGTTACCAGATTTTTTTCAAAGAATCCGGGGACACTTTTTCAAAACAGAAACAAATGTTATTTTTTAAAATCATTTTTTTAAAAAAATAAAAAGTAATACCTTCTCTTCTGGGTCTCCTCTGTCGCGTGGCCTTCCTCTGGGCCCCAGCCTGATCTCTTGGAGTGCTATCTGCCGTGAAGTAGGGTCGGGTCGGGCCTGGGCTCGGCCCCGTGTCCTTGCCCTCCTGGTGCTCTCCTACCTCTCTTCCTCAGCGGCCGCAAGGTCGGGGCTCCCCTCTTTTTTCTCCTTCCTCTTTCTCTCTCTTCCTTCTCCTTCTCCCTGTGTTGGCTCCGGGGGTTTTACTGGCCCTGCAGAGCCACTGGGCAGTCGGCCACGTGGCCGGACGCTCTCGCTCCCGCCTCGATTTGGGTCCTGGGTGTGTGTGTCAGCGGTTCCCCCAGTTGACGCGCCGGGCATCCCTGGTTCCCCCTCGGCAGTGGCAGCGGTAGCGGCAGTCTCAGTAGCCCGGAGCCAGCCTGGTAGTGCACTTGGCTCTGGCTGGCTTCAGGAGCTGCTCATTGCCCTGGCACCCGCCATTTTGCCTCGCCGGAAGTCCCCATATGATGTGTCTTGTGCTGTTGAACCAATCACGCAACATTCCTTCCCTACTAATAAATCTACAACACTTAAAATATAAATCTGGGGGCCTTATATGAAATCCGGGGACATTCCGGGGACGGATTTTGTTGGGGACAGATTTGTAAATCCGGGGACTGTCCCCGGGAGACGGGGACATCTGGTAATCATCCCGTAATAGGGCTTCTCCTGCCTTTGCCAGTATGTCAGCCTTCTCAGCCTCCTTAAAGAGGGCATTCAGAAGCACTTGTAAGTCTGGCCATATGGGATTGTGAGTGGAGAAGGTGGCGCAGTCTGGATGAGTCCCTCTGTCTTGCTCTTTGGTCACTGTGACCGAGCACCATTTTGGGTCGATCAGGATCCATGGGGAAGGGGATCCACCCAGAAGTTGTGGAGGGAATGGGAAGAGAAGCCTGGTCAAGAGACTGGCTCATGTCAGAAGGAGGCCTGACTGCATCCTTGGCGAAGCCCAGGGCAGGGCAGGAAGGCAGCATTGCCCAGTGGGAAGGCATTCGGAGGCAAATCATCAGCAAGGAGCAGAAAATCCCCTCCCCTTCCCTCAAGAAGACTGAAGAATCTCTAGTCGGCCTTCAGGTGAGTTCAGCATCCCAGGTCTCTGGGGTGTTCCTGTCCATTACAAAGCTGACTCGAGGCTCCGTCAACTGAGCCCCTACACTCCTTGTGTACATGAAAGGGCCACAGAAAGGATGGGAGGCAGCCTTTTCCTGGAGCCGTCTTACCTGCAGCAGTTCACTCGCTGGCTGCTGACCCTTTTCCTCCATCACCTGGATGATCCTCTCAAGAGAGGAGAGTTTCCTGCAGAGTCTGACCAGCTGCTCATCCCTTCTCCCTGCAATCTCCTTCCCCACCTCTTCCACATGATTCAGCAGACGCTTTTCTTCTTCTTCTTCCAGGAACTGGCGCAGTTGTCTCAACTTCTCCACAGTCTTCAGCCTCCGGTTCTGAGGAGGTCGGAGTGAGGAAGATGGTCAGTCTTCAAAACATCAGCAAGAGAATTAGGATTTGAATTGAACTGCTTCCACCCTCTCAGCTCACAAGTCCTCAGGCTTCTCCTTGACTGCTTTTCACATAATAAACAACAATGGGAAATAAACTCCATTTAGCAGCATTCAAAGGCGAACTTACCTAATTCGCAATTCTTGGGAAAATATGGAGACCAAAACAGCAATCTTTTGAAATTCACACCTCTGAATTTCTCAAGGTTGACCCAGCCAGGTAATGTTCACAAAAAATGTATTTATGAGGGTAAAGCACGTATCAAACTATTCATACGAGAAGGTAGCCACCCTAGCGTTTGATTCATTATCAGAATAATAAATAAATAACAAACCGATATGGAAAAAGGAGAAATGAGAGAAGTTGAAATGGGCAGATTTCCCCATCCCTCCTCAGTCCGGACTTGCTTCTTGAAGTGCTTGTTCCCTCACTAGTAACAATATGGAAACGTCCAAGGAGGTCTTTGCTTTCCTTGTCCAGGTCTGCTTGATAGGCCAGAATTTCCCCTCTCTCTTTCCTCCAAATCTCCAGGCGGCAACAAAGAGAGGAGATGAATATTCTACTGGCTTCTTGGGTCCAGTGGCCTTGCTATAATAGGAAAGTAATTGACTGGAGGAAAGAAAAGTACAGAGGTTTTCAACCTTTTGGGGTCCACGGCTCCCTGGACCAACTCCCTTCTTTCTGCGGCACCCCTGTGGGGCTCAGGAGACCAGTTAGGTCCCCCCTTGCTTGCCCAGCTTGCCTCCCCTCCCCCTTTCTCGAACAGCCTCCCTTGAGGAGTGCTCTCTCAGCCTCCTCTCCTTAGGAGCCCTCCTCTTGGTCTCTGAGCTGCCCCCGCTGCCCCCCAGGGGCCTGGGACTTGCCTGTCCATTCCCAACAGCAAGGGCCCCTCGCCAGTTGGCTTGCTTCCTCTGAGGCCGCCTCAGCTCCTGGCAGCCCACACCCCCTGGCCAGCCCCAGAGGCACCATTCTCTGGGGGAGAACAGCTGGACAAGCCTTGGGGAGGCAGAGATGGCATCCGAGGAGGGAGGGAAGGAAAGAGGGACAGAGGCCAGTGTCTCCCGCGGCACCCCTGACCATCATTCAAGGCACCCCAGCTGCCACAGCACACTGCTTGAAAACCACTGCAGAACTGGGACGGGAAAGGTTTCTCGTCCAACCAACTGGTCTGGAGAAGAGGAAAGGCAGCCATGCTTGCTCCTTTGTCTTCTCCGAGGAGACTTCCAGCCTGACTTCTCATCTTGAGGCCCCAGGGAGAAGTGGGAGGAGGAGGAGGAGGAGGAGGAGGAGGAGGAGGAGGAAGCATCCCCAGAAGAAGTGTGCTCCCCACCTGTAGGTGCTTCCACCCCCACTCCTAAATCTGCTTGCAACAGATACTTGGGGGGGGGGGCATCCTGCACCATCTGGTCAATTCCTGGTGCTAGGAGAATTAGAAGGTCTAAGATATAAACACATACATAAATACCGTAAGTAGTTCTCATCACAAAAGAATATGCAGGTAAACCCATGAACAGCCAGGTAAACCCATCAAGAGGTTTCCTGGCAGACAGGAGTCTGTTGTAGGCCACCCCTTCTGTGATGTATGTATGATGTATGGAGGGGTGGTCTTGGGCTCCAGGGTGGGCAATTTCAAATGTCTATATAAGGACTTGGTTCGGGGTCTCCTCCTCCCTCCTGCGTGGGGGTGGGGGGGGGGTGAGCACCAGTTAATAAAGATCTGGCTTACTAGCTGCTTTGCTTCTCAGTATTCTCTGGTTGGCCTCTGTTATTTTCTCCTACCGATAGAGAAGCTACCAAAGGACTCTATATGGGCTCTGAGGTACCCCAGAAGGGAAAAGGAGCTGTTTTTTCCTTATAACACTGGCCCCCAGTCCCCACCCCCTTGCAGCTGACCCCTTGCTGCTCTCTGCTTGGCAGGGTATTGAGGAGGCATCCTGCTAGCCAAAGGAGACATGTGCAATTCACATTTGTAGTGTTCTAAATATGTACAAAGCAACCTTGCTGGGGGATGTGGATGAGGTTAACCCTTTCTCTCCCCGGCCGTGGTCCCATGAAGCTGCTGTATTTCAAGGGAAGATCCCTTGGCCCCCCTGGCAGAGAGAAAGACTTCGACTCCCTCCTCCCAGCCATCCCAGCAGCCCTCAGGCTTCCCCTTGGCTGCTTCTAAGGTAATAAACAACCACCAATGAATACCATGCCTACTTTGGATCTGAGAATTAAAAAGATAACCTGAATGGATCTGAATGTATTTTTCGACTCAAATGTATTTTCCCTCAAAATGCTGTATTTTTCTAAATGTATCCAAATGTATCCGAATGGGTTTTTGTATTTCCCCCCAATCTCATCGCCTAGAGAATGTTCCATAAATGTAACAATCACTTGTTCCAAATGTATTTGATTCAAATGTATTTAAGGCCCCACTTTTCACATGGTGTCCTGTTGTGTGGTCGGAAAGTACTCTTTATTGTTTGATTTGGGTTAATGTCAGAATAAAAGCGAGTTCCTTCAAAATAACACATTCCTTTTTATCTTACCAATTTCTCATATTGTAAGAAGCGGAAGAAGAAACCATAGAGAGCATTCATATTTTCCTTCTGATCAATGAAGTCAAACGTTACAATTATCCATTTTAGAATGAGCACCTATAGGGAGAAGACAGATCTCAGTAAGCCAAAGCAAGGCCAAGACAACAAACCCCTTCTGGAATATGGTCAGCGTGTACAACATCTAGCTGAATCATCACCAGGATAACTAAGTCAGACTGGGGGAAATTTCATTCTTCAGAACCAAGACATCATTACCATGCTTTCCAAGTTACCTGAAAGTCACTAGAACACTTGCGAGCACAGAGCCAAGACACAGCTGAAATAAGCTAATCCTACAAACTTCGGGGTTTGTAGGACTTCCGGGGTGGCGCCATCGGTAATGGCGGATTCCCTCTGACTCGGAGGGACCAGCTCTGCGGGAATCGGGTCTGTACCGCTACGGCGAAGCGGGGACCCTTCAAAAATCACAGGCGGGTGAAGCTTGTGACCGTGGGACTCGGCGGGCACCTTTCGGGCCCCCCCTCAATTTGTAAAGGAGCCCAACTACGGGCTCCGGAGCGAAGAGGGGCTAGTGGCGCGGTGCTGAGAGTCAACTGCTTCTTCCGTGGAGCGAAGCCGCACAGCCGTTACCGGAGAGTGCTACCTTTTTCCTGTGACAATCTGGCTGCAAAAACAACTACCCGTGCGTAGGTTAATTTTGAAAATAAAGGAAAACAAAGACGTAATTTGGCACCGAAGCGGGGAGGCATAAACAGGAAGTCTGCCTTCCGCTCTTTGTAAATAGAGTAAAGTAATGAACATGTAAGCTAAAACCTTGAAAGACGCTTGAAAAGGACTATGATTCTAACATCAAAACAAGTGATTTCCCCCCTTGGCTGCAGGAGAGGAGGGGGGAAAGGTGTGAACTGTATTTTCCTGCAAAAAGAGAGGAAAGGAAGCTAAAATCCACCGCTTAAAACCTGGGAACGGGCTGCCAATGGACAATAAGAATGCCGTACTGTGAAATGTGCTGTTGGTGAATAGAGTACTTTTTGACAGTTAACTCTGCAAGTGAGATACAAGGTTTCTGGCTGGCTTCTCCTGGCTTTAAAGTACCTGGAAAATAACTGAAATTGAAACTGTTGTCTATTTTGTGAATTGGGGGATTAAAAAAGTTTATTATTTTTTTTTAAGGCAACAACTTTTGACTGTTACTGTGTCCCCCTAGAGGAAGCTTGAAATTGTTACAATAACAACTGGGCCAGGGGAATTTTCCACTTCAAAACAAATTCAGGCCGTGGGACTGACCTTGGGCTTTAACTAGAGTGTTATGGCAGATGGGAAAGAAAAGATAGATTTGCCTCAGGAAAAAACAACGAGGTCTGGCAGATCTTTTCGCCCAGACACTGGGCTGCAGCGAAGAGCATCAACATCTGGCCCCTCTGCATCATCAGGGGCTGCATTTGTACAACCTAAACCTAAAGGAATGGCAACCGAAGATGTTTTAGCTCAGGCTTTAGGCAAAATTAATGAATCTCTGGAAAAACTAAGTAAACAAGTAGCTGAAGCATCAATTAAAATTGATCAAAATACTACAAGTATTAACAATCTGGGACAGAAGGTAAATACTAACACAGAAACTATTGAGAAACTGCTACAGGAATCTACTTTGACCAGAAAGACAGCTGAAGAAGCAAAAGAAATAGCAGTTTCTGTAGAAGAGAAGATACCACCGATACATAGACAACTTGAGGGCCACAGGTCGATATTGTCTATGATTGAATTGAAGGAGAAACAAACGAATTTCAGGATCAGGGCCGTACCTGAACTTGAGAAAGACAATCTGACTCACTTTCTTATGCAGGAATTTGCAGACTTTTGGGACCTAGATTTGGAGAAGGAAGATTTTAAGAAAGTGAGTGCTTTCAGGCTTGGAAGAGGAGGGAAGAAGAACAGGGTGAGAGACTGTTTGATCCGAACAAAAGAGGAGAGAGACAAAATCTTGAGTCTGCACTTTCAGAAGACCCTGGAAATACATCAGTCAAGAGTGGAGATATTTAAAGACATCCTGAAATATCTTTTGGACCTGAGGTCCAGCTACGGAGATTTGGTTGTCCTGTTGAGAAGCAACAGAATTATCTTTAGGTGGAGATTTCCCCAAGGCCTATCTTTCAGCTTCAAAGGAAGAAAGATAAAAATAAGATCAGTGGACGACAAAGAAAGATTTTTGAAAGACCACGGAGAAGACCTGCAGAAAGAATCTGGAGAAGAGCTAAGAGCACTAGAAAGAGGAATATTAGACATAGCAAAACTACCTTTTGGACTGGACTGCCTAGAGGAGGTGATACCACCGACAGAGCAGGAACAGGCACTTGGCGCAGTTGGAGGAAAAGTAAAGTAACTACATCATGGCTCTGCAACTATTAAGCTGGAATACTAATGGTCTCAACTCCCCCCAGAAAAGGAAAAGAGTTTTTCATTTATTAAAAAAGGAACAATTGGACTTGATTTGTCTACAGGAAACACATGTGATAAGGCTACATAGAAAAGTATTGATTAATAAAAGACTGGGTCAGGAGTTTACCTCATCGGACAAAGTTAAAAAAAGGGGAGTAGTGATTTATGCAAAGGAGAGACTATCACCGAAATTTATCTTTAAAGATGACCAAGGAAGATTTGTGGCAATTGAAATTCAAATACAAGGAGAGAAATTCTTAATAGTGGGAGTTTATGCACCAAACGAGGGGAAATCTGAATTCTTTAAAAAGTTGCATGAGACCTTGATGGACTATTTGGACTATAATGTGATTTTGATGGGAGATATGAACGGAGGCACAAAGACAGGTAGTCACTAAGGATGGTAGACTACCGAAAACCTTTTTTGAGATGACAGACAACTTGGATTTAGTTGATATCTGGAGAACAAAGAATCCCTTGGCAAGAGAGGGAACCTTCTTCTCTGAAGCCAAAATGACATGGACAAGAATTGACCAAATATGGGTAACTAGAGGAATGGAACCAAAGAGAAGAAAAGTAGAAATTTGTCCAAAAAACCGCTCCGACCATAATGCTGTGAAGATGGAGATGAAACTAACACCAACTGGCTCTTTCAGATGGAGGATGAATGACACCTTATTTAAAGATGAAAAAGTGATTAAGAAGGCCCAAAAAAACCTTGAGAGACTATTTCGAGATAAATATGAACACCAATGTTGAAAAAAGAGTAATCTGGGACGCAGGCAAAGCTATTATGAGAGGGTTCTTGATACAACAGAATGAAATAAAGAAGAGAATTCAAAATGAGAAGAAGGATAAAATATTGGAGAAAATAAAGGAAAGTGAAAAGAAATTGAGAGCAAAACCAAAGTCGCAAGAGATCTTGAGAGAAATAAAGCTATATCAAGTACAATACATGAAAATGATGAATCAGGAGATAGAATGGAAAATTAAACAAATGAGACAAAAGACATTTGAGTCGGCTAATAAATGTGGGGAATTGTTGGCCTGGCAAATGAAAAAAAGACAAAAATTAAACACTATTATAAATTTAGAAGTGGAAGGAAAGAACATACAGAACCCAGTCGAGATTAGAAACTGTTTCCAGAGGTATTTTAAACAATTATATACACAAGGGCCACAGAAAGAAATTGATTTAGATCGATTTTTGAAAATAAATGGATTACAAAAAATCTCTCAAGAAAATAAATTAATGCTGAACTATAAAATAACTGAACAGGAGGTAGAAGGTGCCATTCAGAATATGCAATTAGGTAAATCTCCAGGACCGGATGGACTGACTTCTAGATATTACAGATCCTTAAGAGAATGGTTAGTACAACCTTTAAAGGAAGTCTGTAATGAAATAATGGATGGGAAAAGGGCACCAGAGTCGTGGAAGGAAGCGTATATCACACTTATACCGAAAACAGAGACTGAAAAGACGCAGCTTAAGAACTACCGCCCCATATCACTGCTTAATGTGGATTATAAAATTTTTGCAGACATTTTGGCTAAAAGACTAAAAATAGTGTTAGTGGAAGAGATTCATAAAGATCAAGCAGGCTTTCTCCCGGGTAGACACTTGTCTGATAATATGAGAAACATAATTAATATTTTACAAAAATTACAAGTGAATATTAATATCAAGGCAGTTTTGATATTTGTGGACGCGGAGAAAGCTTTTGACAATATTTCTTGGAGTTTTATGAAGAAGAATCTACAGGGGATGGGGGTAGGCCAAGGTTTAGAAAACGGTATAAGTGCAATTTATTCAGAACAAAAGGCTAAATTATTTCCGGTTTGGATTGCCAGCAGTATGGGAGCGCGGAGAAGTTGCTGAGCGACTTCCCCGAACTGCGCGGGGGTTTTGAGGGGCAACGCAAAGGCACTGCGACCCCCAAAAACTTCCAGGGGGGCCCCCTGGTAGGAAGCGCTACCAGCAGCGTCGGAGAGGTCCGAAGCCTTTTGGAATCTTCTCTATTTTGGGGAGGACTCTGAAGCAATGGGACCGAGAGACGCATTCCGGTAAGCTCTGCGACCCCGTGCAGCTATGTCTCGAGCCCCCGCTGAAAAGTGGCGACAGACTTCCGAAATCTTTTAGAACTGCTGCCTTTGGAACTGAAAGATAAATGTTGAATTGTAAAAATCAGGCAAATAGACCTTAAGGTGCAGCAGATGTTAATGGATTAAGTTAAGGAGCCCGACCTGTATTTCGGAGCTAAGATGGCGCTGGGAAGCTAATCGGAAGAGCGAGACAAAGTAACAAGCTTCACCCGCTGTAGAACAAAGAGAGGGAAGCCCCCGCCGGGGATTTCGCGGGGCAAAGTAACTACTAAAAGAAGTGTACAAATGAAAGGAAACTTTAGAGACTTTGTATTGAAAAGTGGACTATTGGAGAGCTGGATAGAAAGTTAAAGGGGAAATCGGGAGGAGCGAACGGAGAAACTTTAGAAGTGGGGAAGACAAACAGAGGGGAAAGAGAGAGCAAGTCAGCCTGAAGGCTTTGGCAAATTCCCCCCCTCCACCAACCCCCGCTCCGTCAACTCCCACGACGGATTAAAACTACCCCGACCCGCCGTACCTGCGTTCTTTTTAGCTCTCCAGCTTTTGTAGCCTGTTGCCATACTGTTTTAACACCAAAAGGAACACAGCGCGCAAGTCCCTGTGTGTGAGAAGAAACAGCCTGCTTTTGTCTGGGGGATGTCCGGTCGGGCTTACCTGAAGCTGGTCTCCCCAAAGGACTTAGAGACTGGGAAGGAACTTTTCGCCTCTTTCTTTTTGGATTGAGCCTGCGTCGCTGAATCAGCCGTTTCCTTGACGTCTGCCTCTTCTTTTTGAGACTGGGATTAGACTTCTCATTTTTGAATTCAAACTCTTCCCCCTCCCCCTCTTGGAGAAACCCAAACTTGGCAGAGAAACCCTGAAACTCTAGGGATCTCTGTGTTGGAATTCTGCCTGGGTCAGAGGAATGTGCCACAGCGTAGGCACCGGCAGATATTCCTGTCGACCTCCCCGCGTCTCCACTCTGCTGATAAGCAGGCGAGGTCCCGGCGATTCATCTCAGATATGTGAGAGGAACACACCGTTCATCCTCTCTCCCCTTTGGTGTCCCCCAGGAGGGGAAAGAAGCAGACAGAAAACTATTTACATCTTTTATTTCTGTCTCTCATATCAGTACAGAGAAACATGTCTGCACTCGACAACAGCAAGAAGAAACTCCACCCATGTACTTCCAGTACAGGTCATATGACACACACACTGAGCTAACATCCGGTGCTCAGTACAGAATGGACTGCCCCTTTGTTTCCATGGCAACAGTCACAAACATCCTGTCTGGCTTTCCAGCCACAAGCAGCTGACTGAGCTGCTGGAGCCTTTGCTTGCTGCAGCATTGGTGCTTTATGGTAACATACTCCCCCTAAAGTATCAATGCGTGCTGCGAGCAAAGCGTCATCCAGAGAAGAAAACAAACAGTTGTTATACTTATAACATTCCCCTGTTGTTTCAGTTCCACCCTTGGAACTACCCGCCACTGGTTTTACCAATGTACCTCTCTGGTTGTGTGACTTCACATTTCCTTGGTTAACAACTCTCTGTTGTGCCTTTGTCTCTGACTCAGACACAGCTTCAATCTGTCCTTGATCGTTTACAACAGCAACATATGCTAGGTTAGCAAACTCCTTTGAATACCTCTTGGGTGGTACACCCTTCGTTGCTCTCTCAGACCTACGTAAGAGCTGCTGCTCTTCTCTGCTTTTTGGTTCAGCCTCTGAACTCTCTGGAGAACCAGTACTAAGCTTAATCAGTGGTTCATCCTCCTCTTCTGAGGGTCTAGTCATCATTTGAGATTTCCTCTCAATGACTGTGACAACTGAGCTGTCTGAGCTATCAGTGTCATCATCATCAGTACCACTGAACTCAATAAGATCAAACTCATCATCATCATCAGAATCATCTGTGGAAAAAGTTTGAACATTCACTCTCTCCTGTTCGGGAGCACTCTCTAGAAATTTTGTGAGAATCACCTGACCAGATTCAGACAAAATTACTCTGTAGAGACCTTTTTCATAACCTACAAAGATGCCTCTGGCATTCTTTTCCCCACTTGGAGCTTCTGTTCTCACATGAGACCCGAAAACCTTGAAATAGGCAACAGAAGGTTTTCTATTGAACAGCTTCTCAAAAGGAGAACATCCCAACTCTGTTGAGACTTTTCTCAACCACACATGAAGATAGGACGCTAAAGATTCGGCCCAATAATCATGTGGTAAATGTGAACTTAGCAATTGTGCATGCATCCCCTTTTGCAATTCTTTGTTCACCCTAACACAGACACATTTCTTCCATGCTTCTTCGGAAGTAGCAAGTTTGTGTCTTATCCCTTTCTCATCCAGGAACCTCTGGAAATCCTGTAAAAGAAAAACTGGCTTGTCATCTGTGAAAAGACAATCAATGTTAGCATCATGCATACTTTTAACCTTGTCACAAAACTCCTGAAACTTTTCTAAAGTTTCCTGCGGTTTCTTCATCATATAAACCCAAGAATAATTAGTGTAACAATCAACACACACAAGGTAATATTTTGCTCCGCCTCTAGATGGTTCTAAAGGACCAATCACATCAGCATACACCCGCTGAAAAGCTCTGTGGACCTTCTTAGACACCTTCCTGGTGTTCACACTGGTCACACCTGCAAGAGAAATTTCGTTAGAATCAGAAGTATTACATTTCATGTAATCACTTTGATCAAAAGTCAACAAATATAGTCCATCTTTCTCTTTGGCAGTAAGAAACAGTTCTCCATCTTTGTAGATCTTGCATCTTTTAGCATCATAGTACAGTTTCAGTCCCTTCTTTGCAATCTGCGACACACTCAGCAAATTAAATCTCAGTTCTGGAACCAGGTAAACATCGCTTATAGTCAAGTTCAGACTCTCAAGATACACAGTTCCAATTCCGGTCGCTTCCAGTTCTTGACCGTTGGCTTGTTTCACAGTGAAGCTTTGCTTCTTCAACGTCGAAAACAGTTCTCTGTGTGGGCAGAGATGCTTCGTGGCGCCGGTATCGATTATGAATGCTGTCAGGGTTACTTCCAGATCCTAGCTCACAGAGGATCACGCTAGCCAGCGGTTGTTGATTAAAAGTCTTTATTGAGTTACAGTCTCCATTCTTGAGCTGCTGCGTGCAACCCTACGCCTTATGCTTAGGTCGGCGAAGCTCCTTCTGAGTCTCCGCCCCTTGCGCACCAACTTAATATCCTAGCCCTGCTCCACCTTTTCCGCCTGACAGTTCTCCTCTGGGTCCCTCTGCCCCCCTGGGTCTCTCCCTTCCGGGATTCTTCTGACGCTGACCCCCCTGACTCCCCTGTCTCCTTGCGCCGGGCTTTAGGACCTGGCTCTCTTTCCGGGCTGCCTACTGCGCCACCTTCCTGTGCATTTGAACTTGGCGCGCGCGCCCAACCTTCCACTTTCCGTCTAACCGTCACTTCGCTCCCCGATGAAGGTGTGGCCACTCCTGACTCGTGCCCTCCCTCCTGTTGTGAGCTGCCAGCGCTAGTTCCCAGGCGCTCTTCCTCTTCCCTACTCTCTGGCGGTGACGTAGGTCCCGATCTCCAACTGCTCCCCTCTGAGTCCCCTCTGGCTCTTTCTTCCTGGGGTGTCCCCCTAGTCTCCCCCCTTGCCCTTGCCACTGGTGCTCCTCTTTGTGAATCTTCTGATTCACTGGACAGACTCGGAGATCTCGGGTCGTCGTCGTCACTCATCCTTTCTTCTGCCTCCTCCCCCTCGCTCTCTGTTTCCTCCCTTGCCCTCGCCTCTGCTCCTGAACCCCTGACATCCATCCCCCCCTCAAAGCCCCCCCTTCCCCCCTCCCCTCCCTCCGGTGCGGGAACTGGGTGCTGCAGTGTCAAAGGGACGAATGTCGGGTACAGTTCGCTTCCCGTGGCCGGCCTCCATCCGCAGACTCCCGGTTCTTCCTCCCTGCTCTCGTCAACGACGGTCACCTCTGCTTCCATCTCCGTGCCGCCGTGCTCGAGACCCTGGTTGTCCCCGAAAAAGTCCATGTCGGTCTCTCCCTCGCTTCCTTCTGTAGGCGTAGCTCGTCCTGGACCCTCCAGCCACTTCCTGCGCCACTGCTCCTCTGGTCGATCATCCCACCAATACGAGGGTTCTGAGGCAGATCCCGAGGGTGACCCCTCCGGGGAACGGGCGTCTCGTGTCGGTTCCTCATCCGAGTCGAACCCCCGGAACGTGCTGGCTGAAAGCGTGGGCGTGAAAAGCCAGTCGTCGAAAAAGTCCGCCGGCATTGGCCTATGGGGAAAGAGGGCATGAAACTCTTCCTTGAGCAGAGGTTCATCTAGAGCGTAGCCCGGCACCCAGCTGTTGGCATTGGCCGGGGTGCCCTCCTTAGCGAGAAGGTATTCTACCCCCTCTTCCCCCCATCTGGAGTCCAAAATCTCCGTGACTTCGTTGAGGCGCACCTCCTGTGCCACTCCCCGTTGCCTGGTTCCCTCTCGGAGCGGACTCGGCGCCGTGCCGGGTTCCTGAAACCTGTGCGGTGCCTTGTAGGGAGTGAGCACCGATCTGTGGAACACCGGATGCATTCTGGAACCCTCCGGAAGCGCCAGCCTGAAAGCCACCGGGTTGACCTGCTCTTCGACTTGGTAGGGCCCCAGTTGCTTATGCCCTAGTTTCTTCTTGGCCAACGACCTGGCCGGCACTGCGTGGGCTGCTAACCAGACCCAGTCTCCCACCTGGATCTCTTCGCCAACCCTTCTGTGTTTGTCTGCCTGCACCTTGTATGCGTGTTTGGCCAGCTCCAGGTGCCGCCGCAGCTGATCGTGAACCTCTTGCAACTCCGACGCGAACGCATCTGCTGTCTGCGGCTCCCCCTCCACCAGTCTTTCCAGTCCCGGGAAGGTTCTGGGGTGCCTCCCGTTGTTGGCGAAGAACGGCGTGACCCCCGTGGACACGTGCTTCGTGTTGTTGTAGGCGAACTCGGCGAGCGGCAGGTAATCCACCCACGTCGCAGGCTGTTGATTCGCATAGCATCTCAGGTACTGCTGCATGATGGCATTGACCCGCTCCGCTTGCCCGTTGGTCTGCGGGTGTCTCGCCGACGCCAGGTTGATCTTGACGTTTAGGAAGCCCATCAGCTTCTGCCAGAAGTTCGAGATGAACTGCCGCCCGCGGTCGGACAGAATAGACCGTGGCAGACCGTGAACCTTGAACACGTGGTCTATGAACAGTTTGGCGGTTTGTTCCGCCGTGGCCACCTTCGCACACGGGATGAAATGCGCCATCTTGGAGAACAAGTCCACCACCACCAGCACAGCCGTCTTGCCCCTCGAGCTGGGCAGATCCGTGACGAAATCCAGGGCGACTCTCTCCCATGGTTCGACCGGAGTTTGCAGCGGTTCCAACAGTCCGGCCGGCGGTCTGTGCACTGGTTTGGCCCTCTGGCAGGTGTCGCACCTCGCCACGTAGTCCGCGACCTCCCCTCTCATTCCGGGCCACCAGAAATCCCTGGCGACTAATTCCACCGTCTTCTCCTTGCCAAAGTGCCCGGCAGTGGGCGCGTCGTGCAGCTGATGCAGTACCTTGGCGCGAAGTTCGTCTCCCGGCACGTAGATGGCCCCTTTGCGGATGAGCAATCCATCTCTCAGCTGGAACCCGTTGGTCGCTGCCGTGCCCCTTCGCATCTCAGCCATCTTTGCTTGCGCGAAAGAGTCATTCTGCAACGCTTGTCGCACCGCCTCCAGGTCCACTGTCGCCGCAGCGCACGCCCACACTGTTGGCGCGAAGATGTGCATGGCGGCCGCTGGCGTGGCGTCCTCCAGATACTGTGGCTTACGGGATAGCGCGTCCGCCATGATGTTGGTGTCCCCCGGGACATACTCTATTCGGAAGTCGAAATTCGCAAAGAACTCAGCCCAACGTATCTGCCTCTGGTTCAGGAACTGTGCCGTGCGCCAGTGCTCCAGATTCTTGTGGTCCGTGCAGACCTGCACCGTGTGCTTGGCTCCAATCAGGAAGTGCCTCCATGCTTTGAACGCTGCATGAATAGCCAGCAACTCCCTGTCCCAGATGGTGTAATTCTGTTCGGACTTGCTGAGCTTCCTGGAGTAAAACGCTCCGGGCCTCCAAACCCCCTGCGGGTCCTTCTGCAGCAGGACTGCTCCGACGGCCCTGTCCGAGGCGTCTGTTTCAACTCTCATCGACCTGCTAGGATCGACATGAAGCAGCTGTTCCTCCGAGGCGAAAAGACGCTTGAGTGCCTGAAAGGACTGCTCCGCCTGCGCTGTCCAGATGAACTTCTTTTTCTTGGAACTGAGCGTGTCTGTAATGGCTGCAGTCTGCATAGCGAAGCCTTTGATGAACTTGCGATAGAAGTTCGCGAAGCCGACAAATCGTTGGACCTCCTTCCGGTTGCGTGGGCTTTTCCAATCCAACACCGCTCGAACCTTGGCGCTGTCCATGGCGAGCCCCTTGTCAGACAACCTGTATCCCAGGAAATCCACCTCCGTCACGTCGAATTGGCACTTCTCCAGCTTGGCGTAAAGCCTATGTTGCTGGAGCCTGCTCAGCACTTCCCTGACGTGTCTGTCATGCTCCTGCTGCGATTCCGAAAAGATCAGGATGTCATCCAAGAAACAGACGCACGTCTTGTAGAGGAGCCCCGCCAACACGTGATGCATGAAAGCTTGAAAAACGTGGGAGCCATTTTGCAATCCAAAAGGCATAACTCTATATTCGTAGGTGCCCAGGGGTGTGAACATGGCTGTCTTCCACTCATCTCCTTCCCGCATGCGAATCAGGTTGTACGCCCCTCGCAGGTCCAACTTGGTGAACACGCTGCCCTTGCGTACTTTCGCGAGGAGGTCGTCGATTCGGGGCATGGGGAAGTCCGACGGCTTGGTGACACTGTTCAAAATGCGGTAGTCCACCACGAGTCTTTTCTGGGGCGTGTCTCGCTTCTTCACAAAGAATACAGGACTGCCCCCCGCTGCCTGGGACTCTCGGATGAAACCGCTTTTCAAATTATGATCAATGAACTCCTTGAGTTCCTGCAGTTCGTCTTCAGACATGGAATACAGCTTCCCTTTGGGCAGCGCCGCCCCCGGCAGCAGGTCAATCTTGCAGTCATATGGTCTGTGGGGGGGTAGCTTGTCTGCCTCCTTCTCGCAGAAAACCTCCAAAAATTCTGCGTACTTGTGGGGAATCGCTTGCAGCGTGCCGAGCAGCAGCTGTGACTCCTCTTGCTCCCCTTCTTGCTGGGGCATGATGCAGTGTTCAGCACAAAAGGAAGAACCGAAGGTCAGCTGCCTCTGGTACCAAGCCAGCGTCGGGCTGTGCCTGTCCAGCCAACTCATGCCCAATACGATAGGCGTGTCTGAGAGTTGAGTGACGTTGAAGCTGATAATCTCCTTGTGATTTCCAAGCCGCAGCACCATAGGTGGCGTCTGCTTCACCACTTGCCCCCCTAACAGCTCCCTGCCATCCACCGTGACAACCTGCAGTGGCAGCGCGGCAGGCAGCAACTGTATAGCGTGCCGGTCGACAAAGTCCTGCCCTATGAAGTCTGCATTGCTTCCCGAGTCGACGGTGATTGGCACGTCCATGGTGATTCCATTGGGTAGCTGGAGCGATGCGGTGAGCCTCACTACTGGCTTGGGCGGGAGGGGGTCCATGGGCGGTAAAATCTCTGGGGACTGCTTCACTGACACGTCTGGCTGGGCCCCAGTGCCTCCTCTTCCAGCCAGACATCGTCGTTTCCCTGCTGTGGTTCTCCTTGCTGCGTTGCTGCAGTCACCATTGCTGAGGCTGCAGTGTGCTTGTGGAGCCTCCGGGGACACTCTTTCGCCAAATGGCCTGGATCCTCGCAGATGTAACACTTCCTGTTCCCTCTAGGAGGCTTCGCTTTCACTGCTTCCGGTGCTAGGGCTCTGGCTGCTGACTGAGCCCTTGCACTCCCAACCTCCATCGGTTCCACCCCTCCCCCTGTTGGGGGCGTGGATTGCGCACGCGCTGCTTCTCTGGGAAGGAAGGAGGAGCCCCTGGCTGGTTCGCGCCCGCTGCGCCCTTCGTCCCTGCTCCACGGACGTTCTTCCAGCCGCACTCCCACCGCCAGCGCCCTCTGAACGATCTCCTGCGTGGTCCGGGGTCTCTCCCCCCTCGCAATCTCATCTTTCACCGAGCTGTTCAAGCCCTCCCAAAAAAGGTCTCTGACGGGAGCCGAATCTCTGTCCCATTCCAGGGCACTGACCAAAGCGAAAAAGCGGGCATGATATTGCCGTACGCTGGCCCTCCCTTGTCTTAGTCCGTGCACCTCCCTTCGGGCAAGATCCACGTCAATGCTTGATAAAAAACAGCCATCCATCGCTTTAATAAAGGCGTCCGCATTTTGGAGCGCAGGATCCTTATCCCTCCACAAATTGCGCAGCCATGCTTTAGCGTCTCCATGCAAATGGGACATGATGAACCCCACTTTCTCTTGTTCATCTCTAAAGTCTTTGTGCAGTAGTTGTAGTGCACACATTACGTCTGCTCTAAAATTGGGGTACTGTTGCAAATTCCCATCGAAGTGCGAGACCAGACTGCCTGTGCGTCTCCCCAACCCAATCCCCTCTGATTTGGGTGTCTGTTGCCCCTGCTTCGTAAGCACATCCAACCTGACCTGGAGATCCCTGTAGGCGGCCGCTGCGTCCTCCTCTCTCTTCCTGGACGCCACCGCCTCGGCAGTCAGTCGTGAAACCGCGTCTCTGAGTTCCGTTATTTGCTGTTCGGCCGTCATATTGTCTACCGTTCGTGAGCTTTCTTGTAGGCACCCGCTTTCCCTCCTCTCCGCGAGGTCGTGGATGTCCACAATTTGAAGAGAAGGAGCTTACTGTCAGGGTTACTTCCAGATCCTAGCTCACAGAGGATCACGCTAGCCAGCGGTTGTTGATTAAAAGTCTTTATTGAGTTACAGTCTCCATTCTTGAGCTGCTGCGTGCAACCCTACGCCTTATGCTTAGGTCGGCGAAGCTCCTTCTGAGTCTCCGCCCCTTGCGCACCAACTTAATATCCTAGCCCTGCTCCACCTTTTCCGCCTGACAGTTCTCCTCTGGGTCCCTCTGCCCCCCTGGGTCTCTTCCTTCCGGGATTCTTCTGACGCTGACCCCCCTGACTCCCCTGTCTCCTTGCGCCGGGCTTTAGGACCTGGCTCTCTTTCCGGGCTGCCTACTGCGCCACCTTCCTGTGCATTGGAACTTGGCGCGCGCGCCCAACCTTCCACTTTCCGTCTAACCGTCACTTCGCTCCCCGATGAAGGTGTGGCCACTCCTGACTCGTGCCCTCCCTCCTGTTGTGAGCTGCCAGCGCTAGTTCCCAGGCGCTCTTCCTCTTCCCTACTCTCTGGCGGTGACGTAGGTCCCGATCTCCAACTGCTCCCCTCTGAGTCCCCTCTGGCTCTTTCTTCCTGGGGTGTCCCCCTAGTCTCCCCCCTTGCCCTTGCCACTGGTGCTCCTCTTTGTGAATCTTCTGATTCACTGGACAGACTCGGAGATCTCGGGTCGTCGTCGTCACTCATCCTTTCTTCTGCCTCCTCCCCCTCGCTCTCTGTTTCCTCCCTTGCCCTCGCCTCTGCTCCTGAACCCCTGACAAATGCGTTCCCAACATCTGGCGTGGTTCCTTTCGCCATCATAGCCTTTGCAGGTTTCATCTGGCACTTGGTACGGCTTATGCTTGACGCCTCAGGCTTCGTAGAGCTGTTCTTGGCTCCTTTTGACTGTCGCGGCTTCTTACAGTTCCGCTGTAGATGCCCAGTCTGTCCACAATTATAGCATCGGACGGCACTCAATGCTACGGCATGCTCTCCAGTAGATTCAGCAGTGGGAAGATTTGAACTCTGTTCTTGCCTCCCTCTGTCTTTCACTTCCAGTGCAGCAAGTCTGTCGTGTTCGTTCAGGACGACGGCAGACACTCTTTCCGCGGTCAGATCCTGAGCAGGTAGCGAACCAAGCTGACTGGCAACAACCTTGTAGGTGCGGTTCAGGCTGTTTATCATCATGAAGCAAAACACTTCCTCCTGTAGACGGAAATTGCGTTCCACCATCTGTTGACGCAGAAACTTCATCTCTGTCAGGTGCGCTTGAACATCTCCATCAGGCGCTAATCTCAGATTGGTCAACTTCTCAAAATACAGCAACGCTGAAGAACCAGCATCTCTCTGATGCGTTGTACGCAGCGTGTTCCAAACTTCTTGCGCAAATTCCAAATGCTGTATATGCACAAGCTGCGAGTCTGACACACACAGAATTATAGCAGTCCTAGCCTTCACATTCTGTGACTCCCAAGCACGCGTTGGTGCTGCAGGGATGGGATTCTCAATCACCCCAAACAGTCTCTGATTCTGCAGCAGGGCCTTCATCTTTACAGACCAAGATGAATAATTGTCATTGGTCAGGAGGGGTGGAGAAGGCAAGCCTCCCCCCTTCTTGGCATCCATTTTGAGTCCTTGCCTTGACTCTGAAAACACAAGCCTCTAAAATCCAATAGCTGGCTTGTTTACACTCTTGACACCTGGCAACTCTGACTCTGGCTGCGTTGGAAAGTCCCTTCCAGCAGTTCGTGAGGACCTAGTCAAAACAAAACTTTGCTTTCGCTTGTCTGAAGCATAGTCTGACAATCCAGCCCTCTCGAGTAACTTTCCATTTCTCCTCTCTGAGGCACAGCCTTCTGAAGGACGTTGCCTAGCAACAGCGCATTCCTTTCCTCGGACAGGAAACCACAAAAATGCCTGGTATGCAGTCCTCTTCTAAGTTGGAGCTGCTTTTCCACACTCGCTCTCCGTGAAGCAGAGAATGAATCATTCTGCATTCACTCTTTAAGCCCTTAAAAGTCTCATACCTTGAGTATCGGCTTGGCTGTCAGCTTCTTCTGGTCAGCTTCTGGCTGCAGAGAATCAGCCTCTCAAATCAGGCTTCCATGGAGCAGAGGAGGACAATTCACCAACCTCTCATCCAGATGTCCGATGGATCGAAACCATCCGAAGGCTGCCACTGTTGGAATTCTGCCTGGGTCAGAGGAATGTGCCACAGCGTAGGCACCGGCAGATATTCCTGTCGACCTCCCCGCGTCTCCACTCTGCTGATAAGCAGGCGAGGTCCCGGCGATTCATCTCAGATATGTGAGAGGAACACACCGTTCATCCTCTCTCCCCTTTGGTGTCCCCCAGGAGGGGAAAGAAGCAGACAGAAAACTATTTACATCTTTTATTTCTGTCTCTCATATCAGTACAGAGAAACATGTCTGCACTCGACAACAGCAAGAAGAAACTCCACCCATGTACTTCCAGTACAGGTCATATGACACACACACTGAGCTAACATCCGGTGCTCAGTACAGAATGGACTGCCCCTTTGTTTCCATGGCAACAGTCACAAACATCCTGTCTGGCTTTCCAGCCACAAGCAGCTGACTGAGCTGCTGGAGCCTTTGCTTGCTGCAGCATTGGTGCTTTATGGTAACACTCTGTCCCAGCGTCTGCCTTTCTGCCTCCCCTCCCCCCCACCTGTCCCTCCCCTTCCCATGCCCACCTCCCCTATTTTTCTTTGTATTTCAAGCCCTTCGACCGCTGGTTGCGTCTAAGGAAATATTAACAGGATAAGAACCCTTGCTTACCTAGCCAGGCAGCAACACTGCATGCGGCTGATTTAAGAAAATAGGACAAGAACCTGTTATACGGGGGAACGGATTAAGCCAAACAAGTGGCTGAAAATCAAAAGAGAAGTCTTCATATTACCTGCCTTATTTAGACTGTATTAACTTCTTTATTGCTTCTCCTTTGGGTCACACCTCCAGTATATCCTAACATTCCCCTTCCCTCTCATCTTTGGCTTTTTTACACCTTTACCTTTCAGCGGAAATTCATCTTTTTTATCAGCTAAGTGCAAGGATATGTAAATTAGACGGGAAGGCCCCCAGTATGGTACAAGAGATTTAATTGTGTACCGAGTGTGAAAATAGAGGGGACAGATTTACATTGACCTAAAAGATATCACTAACATAAACATTGCTTGAATCCAGGGAGCAGGTCAACGTAACTCTTTTTGTGATATCCAAAATACCCAAGATTGCATGTCCTGCCGGCAAAACCACAAAAACCCTTAAGTTAATTCATTGTGAGGGGTGGGAGGTGGGGAGGGGAGGGAGGTGGACAGATGACGGGGAGAGACGGAAAGAAGGCTGTGGGAACACCAATGGATAGGAGAACTTCAAGGCAAGAGGAAATAAAAGATTTAGATGCATTATGGCTGAAAATAAAAGAGGAACTCAGACAGAATGAAACACGTATAGAAAAAAAGTTAGGAGAGATGCAGGAATCCTTTGATAAAAAGATTGAAGTTGTTACAGGGGAACTCTCAAACAAAATAAAAGATTTAACAGTCAAAACAAAGTCTTTAGAAGAATTAAATAAAAAAATGCAAAAAGATTTGAGAGACCAGAGAAAAGAAGCTGAAAAAGCTAAAGAAAATTTTGGAGAATTGAGTAAAACTCAAGAACAGGTGTTAGACAACCTAGCCTTGATGGAGATGAAACAAAAGCAGTTAAACTTAAAATTCAGAGGAATAGGGGAAGAAAGAGAGGAAGATATAAAAGGGAAAATGATCAAAGAACTTGCGACTTGGCTTGTATTGAAAGAAGAAGAGGTTGCGCAAAAGATAGAAAACGCTTTTAGAATAAAAATAAGACCCAAACAAAACAGATTGAAAAAAGTCCCAGGAGATTGTCTAGTGATCTTCAAATCGATAGACATGAGAAATATGATTTTGAGGGAGAGCTACCAGAAGAAAGTGGTAATTGATGGAAAACCAATTATTATTTTTAAAGAAATTCCAATCAGATGACTTCGGAAAAGAGAGGGCTATAAACAAATAGTTGGTATTTTAAGGAAAAATGGCATACAACATAGATGGGAATTCCCAGAAGGGATTTCCTTTTTTTACAAAGGGAAAAGATTTAAGATAACTGATAACCAGGAAGTCAGCAAATTTTTACGTAGATACGAAAAGGACCTCGGGGGGGGGGTGGAGGAAAGACATGGGGAGAGGGATGGAGAGAGGGAAGAAAGAGGGGGGGTGTTTGGAGGAGAGACTGGAGAGGGAGGGAGGAGCCGGGGGAGGAGGGGATGAAGATGAGGGGGAGGAGGGGGAGGAGGAGGAGGAGGAAGAGGTCGAAGAACAAACAGAAGACAAACCCACCCGAGTCTAAACAGACAAAAACCAAACCGGGAAATTACTGACTTATTAGTAGACAAAAGTGATAATGAACCTTAAAATCGTAACATGGAATGTAAATGGTTTGAACGAAAAAGCCAAAAGGAATAAAATTGCAAATGTGTTGAAAAAGGAAAAATTGGATGTAATCTGTATTCAAGAAACTCATGTAGCTAAAAAGCATAAACATGTCCTAACAAACAAACTCTTGGGTACGGAATTTATAAACTCTACGGAAGAAAAAAAAAGGGGGGTGGTAGTATATGTGAAGGAAAAATGGGAACCAAAAATGATATACAAAGATGAGGAGGGGAGGATACTAGGGGTTCAAATCAAGTTCCAGGGAGAAAAGATTAATGTAGTTAACATTTATGCCCCAAATACAAACAAACCTGAGTTTTTCAAGAAATTAGAACAAGTATTATTAGATTTAGATGACAACAAGACGATATTATTGGGAGACTTCAACGCGGTGCCGTCACCAGAAAGGGACAGACAAACGGAAAACAGAAAACGAAATCAAGGAAAGTTACCGAAATCATTCCAAGATTTGGAAGAAAACCTAGACTTAATAGACATATGGAGATATAAACACCCAACAGAAAAGCAGTTCACCTTCTTTTCCGAAGCACATAAAAGCTGGGGCAGAATAGATCAGATCTGGACCTCGAGAGCACTTACTCTAAGAACAATAAGTTGTGAAATTCACCCAAGAACATTTTCGGATCATAACATGATAACTTTGGAAATCAAAGGGATAACACAGGGAAGCTTCAGATGGAGATTAAATGAATACCTATTAGAAAATGACGACGTTATTGAAAAGGCCAAAACCACCCTAAAAGAATACTTTAACTTAAATCTAAATACAGGAACAAGCATAGAAGTGGTCTGGGACGCCAGTAAGGCGGTAATAAGAGGTCTATTTATTCAGCAAAACAACTACAAGAAGAAGATAAGACAGCAGAAGCAAGAAGAAATACTTAAGCAGCTAAGAGAGTATGAGAAAAAATTAACAGACCACCCGAAGGATGAGCAAAGTATTTGAGCAATAAAAATGTTACAAACACAATATTCGATGCTGACGAGTCAAGAAATTGAATGGAAAATCAAACTAATGAAGCAAAGATACTTTGAGTCAGCGAACAAAACAGGGAAATTTCTGGCCTGGCAATTGAGAAAAAGACAGAAACAGAATATGATAAATAAAATAAAAGTAGAGGAAGATCTGATAGTAGACCCAATTAAAATACAAAAAAAGTTTCTGGAATTTTATGAAGAACTATATAAGAAGGGGGAAGAGGACCTAACGCAAATAGAAAGATATCTAAAGAGACATAAAGGGAAGACCATCACGGAGGAAGAAAGATTTCAACTAAACAAACCCATTAACATAGAAGAGGTTCAAAATGCTATAAAAAAAATGAAAATAGGAAAAGCTCCAGGTCCGGATGGTCTTTCGGCCAAATATTACAAAGTTTTAGGAAATCAACTATCATTGGTGCTCTGTGATACAATGAACAACATCTTGAGAGGAGGGAAAATACCTGAGTCGTGGAGGGAAGCCTTCATAACATTAATTCCAAAACCGGATGCAGATAAAATGTGTATTAAAAACTACAGGCCAATATCCCTATTGAACAACGATTACAAAATATACGCCGATATTATGGCAAACAGATTAAAAAAGTGCCTATTGAATTTAATTCACAAAGACCAAGCAGGCTTTTTACCAAATAGATTCCTGAAGTGTGAGACACACTATAAACTTGTGAGACACACTATAAACTTAATCGAATATCTGGAAATTAACAACAACATACCAGCGGCCTTGATCTTCATAGATGCCGAAAAGGCGTTCGATAATGTCTCTTGGCCGTTCTTACTAAAGACTATGGAAGAAGCGGGGATAGAGGGAGAATTTCTGAGAGGAATACAGGCAATATATTCAAACCAATCTGCCAAACTGGTGATAAATAACAATCTTACAAACACGTTCCAAATTGAAAAAGGAACCAGGCAAGGTTGCCCCCTCTCCCCGCTCCTATTCATTATGGTTTTAGAAGTCTTGGCAAATAAAATAAGATTAACACCTGAGATCAAAGGGATCAAAATAGGATCAAAAGAGTTCAAACTAAAAGCCTACGCAGATGACTTGATGTTACCCTTAGAAGAGCCGCAAGGGAGCATCGAAAAGGCGCTGGAGATATTAGAAGAATATGGCAGACTAGCAGGATTTAAATTGAATAGATCAAAGACCAAAATATTAACAAAGAATTTGAGAAATGATATAAAAGAAAAATTAGAGAGTCAACACGGAATTAAAGTGACTAAAAAAGTAAAATATTTAGGCATTTGGCTTACACCAAAAAATATAAATTTAATTGAAGATAATTATACAATGACCTGGAATAAAATTAAAAAAGATCTGGATGTTTGGAGCAGAGTTAATCTTTCGTGGCTCGGTAGGATGGAGGCAATAAAAATGAACACTCTTCCCAAGATGCTGTTCCTTTTTCAGAATATCCCGGTTATTAGAGGGACCAAAATATTCAAAGACTGGCAGAAAGTCCTCTCAAGATTTATATGGCAGGGAAAAAGGCCAAGGATCAGATACAAACTACTTACAGACCGAAAGGAGAGAGGGGGGATGGCGGTACCCAACTTAAAACTATACTATGAAGCTGCCTGCTTATGTTGGGTGAAAGATTGGATAACTTTGGAGAACACGGATCTGTTGGAACTTGAAGGTGTAGATAACAGGTGGGGTTGGCACGCCTACCTTTGGTTAAATAAAGGAAGAACACATAAGGGCTTTTCAAATCATATCATTAGAGGTCCATTATATGAAGTTTGGGAAAGAAATAAAAAATTGTTAGAACCAAGAACACCCTGGTGGCTGTCCCCAATAGACATTTTATCATTTAAAAAAACAAACCTGGATGAGAAAAATTTAACATACGAAGATTTACTGACAAGCTCCCATGAAAACTGGAAACTAAGACCGTACGAGGAACTGAAAGGAAAGCTGAAGGGTTGGCTACAGTACCATCAGATCAATGCAAGATGGACGGAAGACAAGAAAGTAGGAATGAGCGAAAAGAAATCAAAATTCCAAATCGAAATAATTGAAAGTAAATCTAAATTATTATTTTTTTTTATAATCATATTTATTAAAGTTTCCAATAGTAACAGAATAGAAAAGATAAAAAAGATAAAGAAAAGAAAGAAAAAGAGAGACTAGCTTAGACCCTTCTTTTCATAACCTTCTTTCTGGGACTTCCTCCTTCCCGTCCCGACTGTATTCCCCTTTCCCTAAGTTGGTTCCACAAGTTCTCATCCCCAAATTTAAGCCTAATATATTTTACTCATAAACCAATTTAAATTTACACAATCTTAACATCACTCCTCGTCTTATAATAAAACAAAATTTTCCCCCAAGATCAGCTCTCATTCCTTCCACGAGTTCCCCCTTTCTAAAAAAGAAAAAAAATGAAAACATATAAGATCAAAGTTATAAAGAATATAAGATAGAATATATAGAAAAGTTCAAAAAATTGGTTACAAAGCCTTTGGATTCTAAGGTTCCCCCTCCCTTCCCCGGTTTTGATTCCCCATGTCCATTTGTCTGTATGTTGTCGGCCTGGAGATCTTAAGTCCACAGCCAAATTTTCTCAGTCCATCTTGCCGGTTTCTTCAAATTTGGTTGTTTTAATAATATTTAACTTCATAAATCCAGTCTAATAGAGGCCTTTAATTTTCCTTAATCTTTTGTTGCTCCTCCCGTTGTTCTTTCCGTGTCGTATTTAGTCATTTACTCTTTTACTTCTTGTTTTCTCCGGTTTCTGTCTTGTTCAGCTGTCAAAACATTCTTGTTTCAAAACTTAGTGACTCTACAGAGGTTTGTTATTCAGGGACAAAGACTTACGTCCAGTTCCTTTCTTGCTTCAATAGAAGATTCTATTGTATTATGGTCACCTCTGTAGACAAAATAATATTTCAGTTCTGCAGCTTTCCCAAGAGATAAGACCTATACACATCCCAGAGTAGTTTTCCACATACGACACTTGTAATGTCCCGAAACCCCTCTAGGGGGATTGCAATAACTTTGTATCCTCTAATCCAAAAGTCAATTTGTTGTTTCTTTTTCCCCGACAGTTTATATCCATATTTATGTCAAATTGTAGCAAAATTAACCAGCAAAGAAAAACTTGTAGCAATGTCCTCTTTATATTTTCCAGCTTTGACAGCTCCTTTGGCAGCTGTCAAATTCTCCATCTCTCTTCGCCAGGCTCTCCGAATCGCCCCGGTTCCCGGGGGGGGGGGTTGTCTTTTTCCTCTCACCCTCGACTCTTCTCCTCCAGCACAGTTCTTATAGTTCACATTGTGGAGTTAATAATTTTTGTCGTCAATAAACTTCTGAATCGATCTTGGTTTCTCAGTCCTTGTTTTAGCATGTTTACAATCAGGGAGGGGACTGACTTCCTTTTTGGATCCCCTCCCGCTCGTGCCAAATCCGGAAAAAATTTTCTTTTTTCCTCCTTTTATGCCCGGTTACCCAATTACTCACGGGTTGTTGTTAATTGTCCGAATTTTCTTTGGAAGAAGCCAGCGCTCTCCGCCGGATGGCATGCGGCTGCGCCCGGCAGGGGAAGCGGAGGACTCAAAGCACCACGCCACTCCCCGGCGCCCGATCCGTAGCCTTTAAAAAGGCTCCTTCACAAGCCGGGAGGGCGATAGCGGTGCCAGCCGAGTCACCATGTCCACGGGATCCGTTCCCGTGGTTTTTGAGGGTCCCCGCGTCGCCGGCGCGGTAGGACCCAACCCCTGCCGAGCCGACTCCCTCCGGAGCTCGGAGGGAGTCCGCCATTCGGCGATGGCGCTAACCCGGAAGTCTCGAAAGTAAATCTAAATTATTATCCAAATTGTATAATATCTTATTGGAAGAGGATACAAAAGATGTAGAAATTAAAGAAGTTATGGTAAAGTGGGCAAGAGATTTGGGGCACAATATAGAATACGAGAAATGGTCGAAATTATGGAATCAGGGAATAAAATTCTCAGCAAGTGTAGCAATTAGAGAAAATTTAGAAAAGATGATATACAGATGGTATTTAACGCCAGAAAAACTAAATAGGATGTACAAGACCGGTAACAAGGCCTGCTGGAGATGCAAAACAAATGAAGGGAATTTTATACATATGTGGTGGACATGTGAGGGAATAAAAAATTTTTGGAATCAGATATATGATGAACTAAAAAAAATATTTAGACTCACATTTCCCAAAAAACCAGAGGCCTTTTTACTAGGGATGGTTGGAAAAGAAATACCGGAAAAAGATAAAACCCTGTTCCAATACGCAACAGCTGCGGCTAGAATGCTAATCGCCCAAAATTGGAAAAACCCAACTACACCAACGGTGAAGGATTGGCAACTGAAGCTATATGATTTTATAGAATTGGCAAGAATGACGCAAAGAATCAGAAATCAAAAAAATACAAAGTTAAAAGAGGATTGGAATAAATTTATGGTATATAGTGAAGGCAATTCTGGTAACTTAACAACTGCAGTAGGTTTGATTTAACTCTTCCGATGTTATAAACTAAAAACCAACACCAGCTGTAAGATGAACTTATCAAAAGTAGAAACCCGAAATCAGGAGGGAGGGAAGTCGATGTAAACGTGTGGTATGTGTTTTTTCTTTTCTTTTACTTTTCTCTCTTTATTTTTTCTTTTTCTATCTAATGTCTTTTTAATGTTTAATGTCTAACTTTTAATGTTTCTTTTTGGCTGTGCTTCTTTGGATGTGTATGATGAAGGAAATATAATAAAAAGCATTTGGGAAAAAAAAGAACAAAAGGCTAAATTAATTGTTAATAACGTGGTGACGGAGGAATTTAAGATAGAAAAAGGGACACGACAAGGTTGCCCAATCTCCCCACTGCTTTTTTATCGGTCCTGGAGGTTTTGCTGAATATGATTTGAAGGGACCAATTGGTTAAAGGTATACAAGTCGGAGCTAAACAGTACAAATTGAGAGCATTTGCAGATGACTTAGTATTGACATTACAGGAGCCAGAATCTAGTACCAAAAGAGTTTTGGAACTGATTCAAGAATTTGGTCAGGTTGCAGGATTTAAACTGAATAAGCTAAAAACAAAGGTCTTAGAGAAAAATTTAACAGCAATTGAGAGAGAGAGGTTTCAGAATGAGACAGGATTAGTACTGGTTAAGAAAGCGAAATACCTGGGGATTAACATGACAGCCAAAAATGGGAATCTATTTAAAGACAATTATGAAAAATGCTGGACTGAAGTGAAAAAAGATTTAGAAATCTGGTTGTCAGGAAACTGACATCAGAGCAACCGGCGAAGGAGAGGCTCTCCGATTCTGCAGGGGAAGGAACAAGCACAAGGGGGAGACGCAGCTTGATGGAGGGGGAAGGAAATCAGAGTAACACCAAGGAGCCAGGAGAGCAAATGGGAGAAGAGGTGGAAGGGCTCCGGGATTCTTCCTTGGAAGTCAGTGAGGAGAGCCCTGGTCATCCACTACCCACGCCCTCCTTGTGCAGGAGACTCCCGCGTAATGAGAGGCGGAGATGATTGGGAGTCAAACAACTCTTATGCTGGCAACGGTTTAAGAAACGCCCACAGACAGACTCTGCGAGCGACTGAGGCAGCCACGCTGAGATGGGCTGTGCAGTCAGGACGGTTTAACCCAGGCAGCCAAGCTCCCAAAGGGGACAGTTTACGCACGAGTAACTCCAAACCATTACAGCAGTCTGTCTGTCACCGAAAGTTGCTCATGCGCAACAAGTAGGCGGCATCATGAGTAAGACTGGAGAAGTCAGAGCCACGGAGGGGGCTGCTGGAGGACAATCGCTGGAGGAGAGAAACCGCGACTTGGAACAGCACATAGCCCTCTTGACAGCGAGGCTGGACGAACGACGGTCTCAGGATGCCCAGGGGAGGCCCACCCCCATAGCAAGGAAGGTACCGGGACTGGTGCATAAGTTTGGGGGGAGACCTCAGGATTATGGGGCGTTTAGAACAGAAATAGAATACGCCTTGAAACTGCAACAGAGCGATTTTGAAGATGATGCATCGCGGGTTGCTTACGTTGTGGGGCACCTGCAGGGTGGGGCTAGAGAGTGGATCAGGCCCCTTATGGCGACGCAAAATGCTGCCATGCAGGACCTGGGGAAATTTTTCCAGGCGATGGACGCAATGTTTTGCACTGATGTGCAGCAAAGTGTGACAAAACGGGAACTGATGAACTGTAAGCAGGGAGACCAGTCAGTTAGAGACTACTGGTCACGTTTTGCAATGATAGTTCACCGTCTCGGGTGGCAGCTGGACTCTGAACCCATACAAATGTTGTTTGAGGAGGGGTTGTCACCAACGGTCAAGGATGAGCTTTCGCGCGCACCCCGCCCACAGTCCATGGATGAGCTGACCAAAGCAGCACTTGCGATTGGTGTACGGCAGGAAGCGCGAGCGCAGGAGAGGCGGGAGAGGAGAGAGCAGCGTTGCCATGACTACCGCATTCCTGAAATACCAAGGCAGCTTTCCCCGCCGGAGGAGCCAATGGAAATAGGTGGCGCGTGCGCCCAGGAGGTTTCAAACTCCAGCGAAGGTCGCAAGAGGGAGGGAAAGGACTTTAAAACGACCAAGAAATGTTTCCTCTGCCAGCGGCCAGGACATTTTGCCAGAGTCTGCCCGCAGAGAAAGGCTTGGCAAGGAATGGTGGGGGCCGTGGGAGGCGAGGAGGAAAAGCAACAGACACAGGAGCAGGGAAACGGGAACGCTTGGCTGCCAATCAGCGGGCACAGCAGCCAGGCCAGCAACCAGTGAAAGTGCCCAAACCAGATCCCCCAAGGGCAGCAATAGCCATTGAGGTGGTGCTAGAACTCCCGAATGGGCACCCAGTCAAGGTTCAGGCGATGCTGGACTCAGGGAGCTCCTGCAAATTCTTCAGCAGGGACTTTGCATTAGATCATCAGCTTCACTTGCTACCTTTGGATTTTCCCTTGCAAGTAACCACCATTGATGGGAGGGAGCTTATTGGAGGGGAAGTGACCCACCAGACCCCACCAATGAGAATGCGGGTGTCTAGGCACTCAGAGACGATCGCCTTTCACGTTGCCTCATTAGCGGGGCCCCCAATAATATTAGGAATGAGCTGGCTAGCACAACATGATCCCGTGGTGGCGTGGCATCAGAGGACTGTCAGCTTTGGGTCAGCCTACTGCCTGGAGCACTGCCTAGGAGGGGAAACACCCAGGATGAGTGTCGCCTGAGTGGCAGGAATGGCAGTAGGACGGAAGGGGGAGGTGCCGCCACAATATGCTGATCTGAAGGAGGTCTTCAGTGAGAAGGAGGCAGATAGGCTACCACCCCACAGGCCCTTTGACTGCCAAATCAATTTGCTCCCGGGTGCACAGCTGCCGGTGGGTAAGCTGTATGCCATGTCAGACAGGGAGATGAAGGAGTTACGGGAGTTTATTGACAAGAACCTAAAGAGGGGATTCATAAGAGAGTCGAAAGCAGTGGGGGGCAGTCCGGTGTTTTTTGTGGACAAAAAAGACACGGACAAACCCAGGCTTGTAGTGGACTTTAGGGCCGTAAATTCGGTGTCGGAACCAGTGACTTTCCCAATACCCAGAATTGACGACATTTTGACGAGGGTGAGGAAGGGAAAGATTTTTACCAAACTAGACCTCAGGGGGGCTTACAACCTGATCAGGATGAGGGAGGGGGATGAATGGAAGACCACCATGTTCACCCCCCTAGGGGCCTTTGAATATTTAGTTATGCCTTTTGGATTACAATCAGGCTCCACCTGTTTTCAAGGGTTCATGCACCATGTGTTGGGGTCTCTGCTGTATAAGAACTGTGTGGCCTTCCTGGACGACGTCCTGATTTATTCGGAAAGCGGGGAGCAACATGTACGAGATGTCAGGGAAGTGCTACAACGATTGCAGAAACACCAGTTGTGGGTCAAGCTAGAGAAATGTCAGTTTCATGCCAGAGAAGTGGAATTTCTGGGGTACAAGTTGTCTGACAAGGGCTTAGCGATGGACCCAAGCAAGGTGCAGGCAGTGTTGGAATGGAAGCCCCCAAGGACACGGAAGGACGTACAAAGGTTCCTAGGTTTCAGCAACTTCTATAGGAAGTTCATAAAGAACTTTGCTCACTTGACCGCACCCGTCACAGACTGTCTCAGTAGCAAAAAGAAGTTTGTGTGGATGGAGGAAGCTCAGCAGTCCTTTGAAAGATTGAAGAAGGCGTTCGCGTCGGAAGAGCAACTATTACACGTAGACTTGGAGAAACCCCTGAGGCTAGAGACCGACGCGTCTGACAGAGCCATCGGGGCGGTCCTTTTGCAGCCCGGGCGGAGGAAACAGGAATGGAAACCGTGTGCCTTTTTCTCAAGGAAGCTGAGCAAGTCGGAGCAAAACTATGCTGTGTATGACCGAGAACTGCTCGCGATCTACGCTGCCTTTCGTCGTTGGCGTCATCTACTGATAGGGGCGCAGCACAAGATCCAGGTTTGTACAGATCACAAGAACTTGGAATACTGGAGGACTGCACGAGTGCTCAACCAGAGACAGATTCGCTGGGCGCAGGAATTCTCCAAGTTTTCTTTTGAAATCCAGTATGTGGCCGGAGAGGAAAACGTGAGAGCGGACGCTCTCTCGTGGAAACCAGAGTACTTCGAAGGAGAGGGGCCGCCGGAGACATGACACATCATACCTGAGGACCGATGGGTGTGTGGGGAAACTCTAGTGGGCAAAAGAGAACTGGCAGGGCTTACTAGGAACGATGAATTCGCACGAACTAAAATCAGGGAGCTCCAAGATGGGAGAGAGGCACCAGAAGGGTTTGAGGAAAAGGAAGGGGTGTTGTACTATAGGGGGGCCATGTATGTACCGGGGGAAGCTCTAAGAGAAAGGGTACTCAAACAACTCCACGACAACCCCACAGCGGGGCACTTTGGACAGCACAAAACGATGATGTTGGTCACCAGACAGTTCTGGTGGCCACGGGTGAGGGAGGATGTACGGGAATATGTGCGAGGGTGCGACCGCTGCCAACGGGCTAAAGGGGAGCGAACGGTACCAGCAGGTTTACTGGAACCCTTACCCACACCGAGCAAACCCTGGGAGGTGGTGTCCATTGATTTTATGACAGATTTGCCCAAATCACGGGGGAAAACCGCGGTCATGGTAGTAGTCGACTTACTGACCAAAATGTGCCATTTTATAGCCTGCTCACATGCGGTGACGGCCGAAGAGACGGCACGATTGTTCGTAGAGCACATTTTCAGGTTGCATGGCGCCCCCTTGAGGGTTATCTCCGACCATGGAAAACAATTTACTTCCCGGTTCTGGAGGAAGCTCATGAGCTTGCTGCAAGTAGAGGTGGGGTTATCGACAGCAAGGCACCCAGAGACCAATGGGCAAGCGGAAAGGGCAAACAGTATACTTCAACAATACTTACGCTGCTACGTCAGCGAGAGGCAGAATGATTGGGTAGAGAAACTAGCGCTGGCGGAATTTGCGTACAATAACGCTGAACACGTGTCGACGGGAATGAGTCCGTTTATGGCCAATTATGGGTGCCATCCCAGAGCTTTCCCGGGGAGTGAGGAGCAAAGCTGGAGTGTACCCGCGGTGGAGCAGTTCGTGGAAGAAATGGAGGCCCTACACCAGCAACTCAAGATGAACTTAGAGAGGGCTAAGGCGACTTACAAGAAGCAAGCAGACAAGCACCGCAGGGAAGGGGAAACCATACGGGTGGGGGACCGGGTGTGGCTGTCCACTCAAGGGTTACCATTTAAGGGAGGGTGTAAGAAGTTGCAGCCCCGACGGCTGGGGCCATTTGAGGTAACACAACAGGTAAACCCCGTAGCATTCAAGCTCAAGTTGCCCGACAGTATGAAGATACACCCTGTGTTCCACAGGTCCTTGCTCTCACCACACAGGGAGGGGCGGGAATTCCAGGGGCGGGAGGTAGGAGTCATCCAACAACCGCAGGTAGAAGAAAGGGAACACCAGAGCTCGGCCACGGAAATAATTGATTCGAGGTGGCGAGGGCGTCAGGTGGAGTACTTGGTGGCTTGGGAAGGGAGCCCAGGTCAGAAAACACGTGGGTCCCCGCGGAAGCCGTCAATGACAGGTATATGGTGGAAGTATTCCATCGCCGGTTCCCAGACAAACCCAAACCCTTGGAGAGATTCTGGGAGGAACAATTTGGAACCACAGATGACGAAGAGAGTTTCGAGGGGTTTTCAGAATCCGAGGAAGAATCGGACTGGGAAGGTCACCCAGTGGGTGGGAACCAAGGCAGGTGGACAGAGGTTTTCGAATCCACTGAGGAGGGTGACGATTCCTTCAGAGGTTTCCCCGTCTCGTCGGCCGAGGAAGAGAGAGAAATCGATTCCACAGGTCGAGCGGGGGTTGGGGGGGGTCCTGGAGGGGAGGTGGATGTCAGGAAACTGACATCAGAGCAACAGGTGAAGGGGAGGCTCTCTGATTCTGCAGGGGAAGGAACAAGCACTAGGGGGAGACGCAGCTTGATGGAGGGGGAAGGAAATCAGCGTAACACCAAGGAGCCAGGAGAGCAAATGGGAGAAGAGGTGGAAGGGCTCCGGGATTCTTCCTTGGAAGTCAGTGAGGAGAGCCCTGGTCCTCCACTACCCATGCCCTCCTTGCGCAGGAGACTCCCGCGCAATGAGAGGCGGAGATGATTGGGAGTCAAACAACTCTTATGCTGGCAACGGTTTAAGAAACGCCCACAGACAGACTCTGCGAGCGACTGAGGCAGCCACGCTGAGATGGGCTGTGCAGTCAGGACAGTTTAACCCAGGCAGACAAGCTCCCAAAGGGGACAGTTTACGCACGAGTAACTCCAAACCATTACAGCGGTCAAATTTGAAGCTTTCACTGTTAGGCCGTATTGCTGCGATAAAAATGAATGTATTGCCTAGAATGTTGTTTCTGTTTCAAACATTGCAAATTTTGGATAAAATGGATTGCTTCAAGAAGTGGCAGAGAGATATTTCTAGATTTGTCTGGCAGGGCAAGAAGCCTAGAATAAAATTTAAAATACTAACGGATGCAAAGGAAAGAGGTGGATTTGCCCTGCCAGACCTTAAACTTTATTATGAATCAGCAGCTTTTTGCTGGCTGAAAGATTGGCTGCTTCTTGAAAACACAGACATTTTGGATTTAGAAGGTTTTAATAATGTATTTGGATGGCATGCATACTTGTGGTATGATAAGGTCAAAGCACATAAAGCATTTCAAAATCATATTGTCAGGAAAGCATTGTTTAATGTCTGGATAAGATATAAGGACCTACTTGAAAATAAAACCCCAAGGTGGTTGTCACCGATGGAAGCGAAGGCTCAGAAAAAGCTCAATATGGAGGCCAAATGGCCGAAATACTGGGAAATTTTGGAACAAGAGGGAGACAGACTGAAATTGCAGAGTTTTGAAAAACTAAAAAATAAAGTGCGAGATTGGCTTCATTATTATCAGATAATGGAGGCATATAATTTGGACAAGAAACTTGGCTTCCAGGTGGAAAAATCAAAATTGGAAACAGAACTGTTAGAACCCAAAACCAAGATTTTGTCAAAGATGTATAACTTGCTGTTGAAATGGAATACTCAGGATGAAACGGTGAAATCTGCTATGATTAAATGGGCACAAGATGTTGGACATAATATAATGATGGCTGACTGGGAACAGTTATGGACCACAGGTATGAAGTTTACGGCATGTAATGCCTTAAGAGAGAATATTATGAAAATGATATACAGGTGGTACATGACCCCAGTCACGCTTGCAAAAATCTATCATTTGCCCGATAATAAATGTTGGAAATGTAAAGAAATTGAAGGTACATTCTTTCACCTTTGGTGGACGTGCCCAAGGATTAAGGCTTTCTGGGAGATGATCTATAATGAAATGAAAAAGGTATTCAAATATACCTTCTTGAAGAAACCAGAGGCCTTTCTCCTGGGCATAGTCGGCCAATTGGTGCCAAAGAAGGATAGAACTTTCTTTATGTATGCTGCAACAGCAGCAAGAATACTTATTGCAAAGTATTGGAAGGCACAAGATTTACCCACTCTGGAAGAATGGCAGATGAAGGTGATGGACTACATGCAACTGGCGGAAATGACTGGCAGAATCCGAGACCAGGGAGAAGAGTCGGTGGAAGAAGATTGGAAGAAATTCAAAGATTATTTACAGAAATACTGCAAAATTAATGAATGTTAGAATGATGTTGGATTGAAGTTAAGTGGTTTTTAGCAGCAATGTTAAAAGGAATATGTAAAAATGGATTGTTAACAGGTGATAATTTAAAGTTATTATATTTTAAGATAAGAGATTAAGATAAAATCAAAGAGGGAAAGGATTTGCTTAACTAACTAATTTGAACTGGAATACAAAAAGGGAGGTGTGAGGAGGTCGGGGAAACAAGCAAATGAAAGATAAGAAATGGAAAGACTAATCTGTTTTTTAATTGTTTTTATCTTTTATTTTCATTTTGTATTTTTTTTCTTTCTTTCTTTTTTCTTTCTTTTTTTCTTTGCTTATTTTTGTAATATGTTGAAACTTTAATAAATATCTTAACAAACTTCGGGGTTTGTAGATGGTTGTAAAGGTTGCTGAAAGGTTTCTAGTTCACTAGTTGGAAACAGCTTCCAGGCTTGGCAGGACCAAGGTTGCTTTGTAACTGTTCCTGTCTGCCTGCTTGCCATCGTGCATATTTGTAAACCATTTCTGCCAAAATATATACATCTGCAATCGTAGTTTCTGGAAGCAGACCCTGCAAGAGTGCACACTCCACGAAGTCCATATGAAGAGTGTTACGGAATGGAGGGGGGGCATATGAACAAAGTCTTACTCCCGAGTAAGAGACGTAGAGCCCGAGGCGATGACCTCAAGGGAACCCTGCCACACTAGGACTCCCCTCGCCCCGTCACAACGTTGCACCAAGCACCGCACAAAAGTCCAAAACCCCGAGAAGAAAGCGCCATTTCTGACCCCGTATCCCGATGCTATACATGATCGATGTATTTGATGAATGAACAATGTATTTGCATGAGGATGCGCTCTAGCCAATCAGATGGCGTTGAATGAAGCCCTTCAGCCAATCGCAGCAATGCAATGGCTCTGCAGAGGCAGCTCACCGCTGACAAGGTGATGACAGCTCCTGCTGCGAGAACAACGGACTGAGTCCCTCGAAACCTCGTTCCCCTGTTAATCCAATCAAAACTAGATGTTGTTTAGTCGTTTAGTCGTGTCCGACTCTGTGTGACCCCCTGGACCAGAGCACGCCAGGCCCTCCTGTCTTCCACTGCCTCCCGCACTTTGCTCAAACTCATGCTGGTAGCTTCGAGAACACTGTCCCACCATCTCGTCCTCTGTCGTCCCCTTCTCCTTGTGTCCTCCATCTTTCCCAGCATCAGGGTCTTTTCCAGGGAGTCTTCTCTTCTCATGAGGTGGCCAAAGTATTGGAGTCTCAGCTTCAGGATCTGTCCTTCCAGTGAGCACTCAGGGCTGATTTCCTTCAGAATGGAGAAGTTTGATCTTCTTGCAGTCCATGGGACTCTCAAGAGTCTCCTCCAGCACCAGAATTCAAAAGCATCAATTCTTCGGCGATCAGCCTTCTTTATGGTCCAGCTAGATACAATGTAGCAATGTCAGGCCAGGCCACTTCCGAAAAGAACCGCCTGTATTAAAAAAGCTTAAAAACACTTGGAAATTCATAGAAAACCACCGGTTTCACCGATTCTCTTCAATCCACCGCCAGTCTGCGTCGTTGGCCAAGGACTTGGGAACCCCTCGGTCCCCGCCAGTATTCCCCAAGCAGGAGGTCACCTACTCATAGGAAGGTACTTTACCCGTAGGTGACAATCGCTGGGCAAAAGCTCTCCTCCGGACTTACCCAGGCAGACTATGCAAACCAAAGTTCTATTATCCTCTTGCAGTAGGTGCTTAGAATGTACTTGGGTGTCGAGACCCCACAGCCACCCCCTCGTTGGAAATGACTCACACAAGGACATGAATATTAGGTTTCTGTTACTGGGCAAATTTTGGCCACGACTTTATTGAAATTAAAGAATGTGAGCGGTATTGGCTTAGGCATTGGTTGGACCTGACTATATCTGACTCCTGCCCATTGTGCAGGAAGTCCCAGTAAGGGTAAGCCACCGGTAGGGGGAGCCCTGTCGATGCGAACCAACTCAAGCTCCCCCTGGTGCTCCCGTCGAGGTCGTGTCAAGGCCTTAGCCCCCCAGCCGGGCTTCAGACTAGATCAACACCCCCGGATTCCTGTAACGGAATACCCTTAAGCATGGAGGGGCAGGTGTTGGCCACACCTCCCCTCCCCCACACAAGGTCAAACAATGCCTAACTGCAACCCTAACAAAGTTGTGACGATTGCTACGAGGTAGGCGAAAACCAAGTGGCCAGTGCCAATTTGCCAAGTGGTAAAATTCCTACCAGGCCCCTCGGACAACCAAGGCGACCAACCCAAGTCCATAGCAAGGCCATTGCCTAACCTGCAAAATAGGGAGGGAGGGCGGGTGATTGAGGAAGCGAGCCAAAGAGGAAGTTCTCTGTGTTACGATATGGATGCAATGCAGCTGCCAACTGCTAGCTTGAAAACAAAACATGATGGGAATGTTGGGACTGTCCGTGGGAAAAAGAGGGACAGTCAATTCACAGGGCAATGCACCGGAATTAGCTCAGAGTGTAATATGAGCTCTTCCTATTGTTCCTGTACAGGAAGTACAGGAAGTGTTGGTCTCTCGACTGCTGGAGCTTGAAGAGAGCAGTCATGTTTTTTGTAACGCTGCAAAGACAGAAATAAAGGCATGTAAATACGTTTCTGTCTATCTCTTTAACCTGCTGGGGGGGCAAGAAAGAGGGGGGGTGTTCTTCTCACGCTGAGAAGAATCACGTATCGCGACCTTAACCTGGATCTTGCTGGGGAATGCAGACAGGGAGGTCAACAGGAGATCAAGCCGGATGCCTGGAGAGTTGCCAGTTACTACTGATATAGCCTTGAATTCCGACACTCTGGGGGTTGGCTGGCCAGGCTCTGACGTGGCCGGGATCCCATAGGCAATGGGGGACAGAGTCCCCCGCCCCTGGTGGGGAGTGGGTGGCCCCGTGGTCCACCGCAACTCCTCCCCACTGGGAAGTGGAGCGGATTTCCCAAGACATATCCTGTATTTGCATGTTACCCCAACACATTCCTCCTATGTTAATCATGTATAACCCTCCCCTTTTCTGTTGGAGTGGTGATGTTTAGCGAACTGTCTGCTGGTATAAGATAGGAACTTTTAAAAGTCCTTGTCACCCCATTCTCGGGGTTCAATTCCTCTCTGAACCTGTTGCGCAATAAACTTTGGTCTCCGCTATTTGCTCCGGTTGGTGGCTGGACTCCTTCTTTGTTCCGCAGGGACCCACGGGCTCTGAGCAGCCTCCCACCCTCTTGAGAGAAGAAAGATGGCTTTTGCTCCCACTGCAGTGTTGTAATCTAAATAAGCACATCTTCCTACAAGTGAATAGTAGCCACCTATCTGGGGGAAAATAAAGTGGTATGCTGAGAGACATGGTTACGGTGGAGAGCAAATCTGTGTTCCACAATCCGAACATCCCGAGAGATACCAGATGGCAGCTTTTTTTTACTGTGTCCACAGAACTCAATGAAAGCCAACCAATGGTTTTGCAGTTGCTTTCCATGGACATTTTGCAACCAAGCACAGAATTCCTTGAACCTCGGAAACGCTTCTGATTTCTGCCTGAGCACGAACACATGAATGTACCTGGGAAAAGCATCAATCAATACCATGAAGTGCTTTGCTCCACCTAGAGAGGTTGCAAGTGGACCAACAAGGTCTGCGTGGACAGTCTGGTAGGCTTTAGATGCCCACCTGCCAGAAACCTTGCCCTATTGAACTGTGTGTCATCATGATGGCCTTGGCCGGTTGTGAGTTGTGAAGGCCGCTTCCTGCAAGGCCCATTCCACCTGGCCTGGGGGGCAGGGCCCAGACACCAGCTCTACTAAAGAGGCTCCTGGTGAGACCAGAGGGACATCGCTCGGCCTGACAAGAAACCCAAACTATTGGATTCTTTTGCCCCATCTTTTTGTGCCTGCTCAACAGCCGTGTCATGGTTATGATCATATTTTATTCTCTTGGGAAGCCCCTTCACCACGGCAAGGCAGTGATCCATGAAGGGGTCAGATTATTTAGATTTGGTAAATAATTCTTATTGCTATTCTTATTGTATTGATTATTATAATTGATTTCTGTAGTTCTGACGGTTTAGCTGCCTTGAGCATGAAAATAGAAAGGCAGGATACAAACCTAATCTAATAAAGAGCCCTCCTCCTCCTGAGCCTGGGGCAGGACCGTAGCCTGAGAGGGAGAGGGTTGCACAGTTCCCCGATTATTTTGGAGGAATTCCACACCACACATTTAAAGCTCTTACACCACTTGAAAGAGTCCAGGCTTTCCCTGAAGAATCCTGGGAACTGTAGTTTGCCAAGGGTGCTGAGAGATGTTAGATCTGTAGCAAACAGAGGTTCCCAGGATGTGTTGGGTGAATCTGTGACTCTTAGTGCAATGCTTCTTGAAATGTGTGGTTGTGACCATTGTCCTCATAACAGCACTGGGGTTCGGATTGCAGTGTGTGTGTGTGTGTGTGTGTGTGTGTGTGTTGCAGAATGGTTTAATTAGCTCGTTCTCCTCCTAGCACATCGTCTTCATTCAACTCTGGCTGTTGAATGAATGCTTTCTTATAATCATTCTTATGTTTAAGTGGGCTTTGGCCTCCTTCCAGACAGCAGCTTGAAAGGGAAGCAGAGGAAAGCTCAAATGATGACAGAAGGCAGGGGCATCCAACAAGCAAGAGTTCTGGTTTGGATGTGACACTTTTAGACTTCCCCAAGCCATCCCGAAGCCCCAATTTCACTCGGCCCCATTTCACTCTGGTCCATCTGAGTATCTCCTTTCCACCTATGCCTCCCCTCCCCCCCAAATATTCACAATTAAGAAATCAGAAAACAACCCCCACCTCTCTTTCGACAGAACTAGATGGAATGATCAGGCATAGCAACTCCTGCAGAGAGGATAAAACCAAAATGTTTCCAAGGGACACATTTATCAAACAAGATATCTGCCCATAGCTCAGTCAGTAGAGTGTGAGACTCTTCATCTCAGGGTCGTGGGTTCGAGCCCCACGTTGGGCAAAATATCCCTGCATTGCAGGGGGTGGACTAGATGACTCTTGTGGTCCCTTCCAACTCTACAATTCCAGGATATCCTGTGAGGAGTAGTCAACTGAGTTTTACTCAGAAGAGATGCGTCAAAATCAACACAGCCACGTAATTAGTGCCCATCAATTTAAATAGGTCTGCTGTGGAAAGGACTGATGTTGACTACAACCCTGATGTTTTCTGATTATTTTATAGAGCGTTTCCCTCAATACCAAAAAATGGAGGCAGAGACAATTTACTGAATTTCAAAACCACCGAAGCTTTATTGAATGAACGAATCAGTTTGTTACAGTCACATACCAGAATATGGACTTATACAGAGATAGAGAACATGTAGAAGAAGAAGTGGAAGGACAGATCGTGAAGCTGAGGCTCCAATACTTTGGCCACCTCATGAGAAGAGAAGACTCCCTGGAAAAGACCCTGATGTTGGGAAAGATGGAGGGCACAAGGAGAAGGGGACGACAGAGAATGAGATGGTTGGATGGTGTCCTTGAAGCTACTAGCATGAGTTTGATCAAACTGCGGGAGGCAGTGGAGGACAGAAGTGCCTGGCGTGCTCTGGTCCATGGGGTCACGAAGAGTCGGACACGACTAAACGACTAAACAAGAAGAAGAAGAAGAGTTTGGATTTGATATCCCGCTTTATCACTCCCCTTCAGGAGTCTCAAAGCGGCTAACATTCTCCTTTCCCTCCCCCTCCCCCAACAAACACTCTGTGAGGTGAGTGGGGTTGAGAGTCTTCAGAAAAGTGTGACTGGCCCAAGGTCACCCAGCAGCTGCATGTGGAGGAGCGGAGACGCGAACCCGATTCCCCAGATTACGAGACTACCGCTCTTAACCACTACACCACACTGGCTCTCATATACATGTAGATTAAAATCAAAATCTATAAGCTAGAACACAGTAAAGAATACAGATGTGAAACTACTAAAATGTGTAGTTTAAGACCTTAACCGCTAATTTAAAATATGCATGTCAATGCTTTATTATAATTAAGGCAGGTAAAGTAATTATTACTCTTAATATTATTCATTGCTATGAGGCTTCTTGAAGCAATTCAGAATACAATCAACATTAGCAGAACACTTTCCTTTACAAGGAAAATTTAAAAAGCAACAATTTAAAAGCAATAAAAAAGTAATATTGCATAGGAAAGAATTCTAAAACAACAGCAATGATCACAATTAGCAACAACACACAATGAAACAGCAAGCAAAACTTGCCACTCGATCATCGCTGAGCCTTCAAACTTGTGTCTTATCCCCATAATCGAAACTGACATCAAGTCTTATGTCATCTGGAAGAGAATGAAGGAGAAGAGAGATGAATTTCTGCCACATTTACTGATTCACCAAATTGACCTGGCCCCCATTCCACCCTATTTACAAGGAGGCTTTATGGATCCTGTCTTTGGTGGCAACGACTCCTTCCAAGCCTGCAGTTTGGCCATCTTTGTGCTGTGGCAGGATTTCACAGCCACATGACCCAGGAGGTCTGCATCAAGCAAGGATGCCGCAGCTACTGAGTGGGCTCTCCTTAGTCTGGAAAGTGCGTCCCATGTCCCCAGGCTGTGGGTGTTACCTTCTTTGGGGCAGAAGTGAGCCAGCTCCAGAGGGACGAGAGCATGCTGTAGAGAAAAGACAAGACCGTACTGGATCAGATGACTGATCTGATCCTCAACCCTCCCCCCCCCAAATAATGGGTGCAAGAGAACATGGAAGCAGACCCAAGCCAGGGAAGACTTGCTTCCATCATGGGATGAGTGAGTTCTATTGCCTGGCCCCAAGGTGGAAGTGTAAGATCAAGGAAGAGGGCAGGAAATGTCTCCAGCCTTGTCCGGCCTCCCAGGGACACACATTGTGTTGTGCGCCTGATACCAGACTGTGATTCCTGCTGTGGGAATCCTTTCACAAGCCACTCTGGGAGCCTCTTGGGGCTGTGAAGGTGCCAAAGGTGAGAGACTTACCTTCAGGCAACTGAGCCTTCTTGCACAGGACATCAGCCAGCTAATGCCACTGGCTGCCAGTTGCCTCTCCGCTGCAATCGCACTTGTTGTGTAACCTCTCAGTTCCTGTGGGAGGAAAGGGGACCTCAGGATCAGGAGGCTGGTCTGGGGGAAAGAGGCAGACCACTGTGAAGCCCTTTACACTCTCAGAGAGAGATCCGTTTCTGTTCTAAAATGGCAATGTCCTCCAGCCCCAAATTGTAGCTCTGCATCCAAGGCCCTCCTTTGGCTGTCTGGGCAAGTGGGCCTTTGCTGGCTGGTCCATGTGGCCAGCTTGCCTTACAAGAGGGGAAGGGCCCAAGAGGTGCACTGCTAGGTGGCGGTTTCTCCATGAAAGCTTTCTAGGTCAAACAGCCACTGAGGCCATCAAGATACTTACATTCACCAGCAAGTTCAGGGTCTTAGTGCTTGGGGCCTCCCAGAGAAGGCCTCCCAGCATCAGAGTATAACGTTCCTCTAACTCCTGCAGGCAATGGCAATGAGGGAGAGGATGCGCCAAGCAGGGGAAAGAGAGATCAGATGTTGAGCAATGGGAGCAATGCTTAAAGCGTGTGAAGAAGAAACAACAACTAGAGAAGTCAAATTTCAAGGCTACCTGCTTGTCGGGCTCAGTTTTGACCTCAATGACCGCTGCAAAGGCTGCATGCACAATCAGGCTGTGGAGCTTCAGTGGTAATTTGGGCTTCATGAGGCTGGAGAGAAGGCGGGAAACCTTTTTAGACTCTGTCTCATATGGGGGGGAGCATCAAATACATTTCATTCTCTTGAACTGAATGCATGTGTTAGCTTAAACCACTTTTGACAATCAGGTTTAGAATTAATTCAGGAATTTGGTCAAGTGGCTGGTTTTAAACTGAATAAGTTAAAAACCAAGGTTTTAGAGAAAAATTTAACACCGATTGAAAGAGATAGGTTTCAGAATGAGACAGGTTTGACTGTGGTCAAGAAAGTGAAATATTTGGGGATTAACATGACAGCCAAAAATGGGAATTTATTTAAAGATAATTATGAAAAATGTTGGACTGAAGTGAAAAAAGATTTAGAAATTTAGTCAAATTTGAAGCTTTCACTGTTGGGCCGAATTGCTGTGATAAAAATGAATGTATTGCCGAGAATGTTGTTTTTATTTCAGACATTGCAAATTGTGGACAAGATGGATTGTTTTAAGAGGTGGCAGAGAGATATCTCTAGATTTGTCTGGCAGGGCAAGAAGCCCAGAATAAAATTTAAGATACTGACAGATGCAAAGGAAAGGGGTGGATTTGCCCTGCCAGACCTTAAACTTTACTATGAATAGCAGCATTTTGCTGGTTGAAAGAATGGCTACTTCTTGAAAACACAGACATTTTTCATTTAGAAGGTTTTAACAATGTATTTGGTTGGCATGCATATTTATGGTATGATAAGGTCAAAGCTCATAAAGCATTTAAAAATCATATTGTCAGGAAAGCTAGGTTTTAATGTTTGGATAAGATATAAGGACTTGTTGGAAAATAAAACCCCAAGTTGGCTGTCACCAATGGAAGCAAAAGCTTTGAAAAAGCTCAATATGGAGGCCAAATGGCCGACATAGTGGGAAATTTTGGAACAAGACGGAGATAGATTGAAATTGCAGAGTTTTGAGAAATTAAAAAACAAAGTGAGAGACTGCCTTCATTATTATCAGATAATGGAGACATATAATTTGGATAAGAAAATTGGCTTCCAGGTGGAAAAGTCAAAATTAGAAACAGAACTGTTAGAACCCAAAACTAAGAATTTGTCAAGAATGTATAATTTGCTGTTGAAATGGAATACTCAGGATGAAACGGTGAAATCTGTTATGATTAAATGGGCACAGGATGTTGGACATAATATTATGTTTGCTGACTGGGAACAGTTATGGACCACAGGTATGAAGTTTACGGCATGTAATGCCTTAAGAGAGAATATTATGAAAATGATATACAGGTGGTACATGACCCCAGTCAAGCTTGCAAAAATCTATCATTTGCCCGATAATAAATGCTGGAAATGTAAAGAAACTGAAGGTACATTTTTTCACCTTTGGTGGACGTGTCCAAAGATTAAGGCCTTCTGGGAAATGATATATAATTAATTGAAAAAGGTATTTAAGTATACCTTCCTGAAGAAACCAGAGGCCTTTCTCCTGGGCTTTGTCGGCCAATTGGTGCCAAAGAAAGACAGAACATTATTTATGTATGCTACAACAGCAGCAAGAATACTTACTGCAAAGTATTGGAAGACACAAGATCTACCCACCCTGGAAGAATGGCAGATGAAGGTGATTGACTACATGGAATTGGCAGAAATGACTGGCAGAATCCGAGACCAGGGAGAAGAGTCGGTGAAAGAAGACTGGAAGAAATTCAAAGACTACTTACAGAAACATTGTAAAATTAATGAATGTTAGAAGGATGTTGGATAGAAACTAAGCGGTTTCCAGCTGTAATGCTTTAAGAGATATGAAAAAAAAGAGGTTTCACTGAGGAGATTTCACCCCTCCCATACCCAAGAATCTCCTGATGATCTCCTGATGGTCTCTGCTGACTCTCCAGAGAGGAGGAGGCGTGTCCTGCCTATCTACTTATTCTGCCCAGCAACATCTCTGTGTGTGTGAGAGAGAGTCAGTCAGTCAGTGTATCGGAGAAAGTGAGTGTGTTGGAGATCCTAGAGATAAGATTGCTGCTAAGTGCAGCTGCAGACTCTCAGTGTAGCATTGATTTATGCTTAGACTATTCAGCTCTGTATATAGTTTTGTATCATAGTTGTAGTTATAGAATAAAAGGAAGATATTCTACAGAGCTGCTCTCTGCAAGACTCTGCTGCGCAACTCTGCTGCGCAACGACTGTAGTATTGAGACAGTGAATCCGGTGCTCTCAGCTCTAAGCTGTGAGTCCACAGCACCGTGACCTGTTCCTGTGAGAAAGGAGGTCTCTGGCGGTGCTACCCAGCTCGCCTAGCCCAGTCGGGGTTGAGGTGCATGAGTCCAGTTGGTGCGCTGGCTCTAGGGCGATGCTGACATTCACAAACGGGTTAAAGTTTAATGGTAAGGATTTGCTGAACTAACAAATCGAACTGGAATACAAAGAAGGGAGGTATGAGGAGGTCCGAGGAAATAAGTGTATGGAAGTTATGTTATTGAAAATTAATGTGTCTTTTTAACTGTTTTTTATTTTGTATGTTTATTCTTCTTTTTTCTTGTTATATCTTAAAAACTTTTAATAAATATCTTTTTTAAAAAAAAAAAACCACTTTTGACAATCAAGCAGCGTATAGATTTTACAGGGTAAAAATGAATAAAGGTAAAATTAAAATAAACACACGAGGGCACTGTTTATGCGGCAGTCTACCTGGCACTTGGTTGCAAGCCTCTAGGTCTTAGTTAATCCCACCCCTAAAAGCTGAGCCATTTCACAGTCATCTCTAGACAATATAGCTTCTATTTTCTCTCTCACATCTCCACTCATCCTGTAAATTGTTGCTGCATGAATAAAGCTTTTTGAACGCAAAAAACCCAAGAAATTGTAAGCAATTCTTCCAATCGAATTCACTGCAGTGGCAAGGTCTGGTAACACCTTTCCACATTCTGCTCCCCTCCCCCCCGCCAGCTCCTTGTCAAGCTCAAAAAACCCGGTATACCTCAGTTGGTAAAGGGCTTCCAGTGCCGTAGCAAGGACCAATTCAGGCTGCGTAAAGCACGAAGTCCGTCCCATGAGATCCTGATAGAGAACAGAGGGCGGAGGGGGAAAACGTCAGTTCCCTACGGACATCAGGTGGATTCCTCCAACCCCAAACTCAGTGCAGGAATTGGCAATGTAATGCCAAATGCCTGCACAACCCTTCTCTTGGCCAGATCCCACCAGGTACTGTGTCCAGTTCTGGGCACCACAATTCAAGAAGGACACTGACAAACTGGAACGTGTCCAGAGGAGGGCAACCAAAATGGTCAAAGGCCTGAAAACGATGCCTTATGAGGAACGGCTAAGGGAGCTGGGCAATGAAACAATTGTTGAGACGGCTAGAGCGCCGGTGGCGGATAACTCATTCCGAATCTGACCGGGCACACGTTAGAGCTCAACGTCGAGCCTACCAAGTGGCGATAGCGACGGCAAAGAAGAATTTCTTCACCGCCTCTATTGCATCTGCAGAAAACAGCAGCAGGAGACTTTTTCAGGTGGTTCACAATTTAGTGGAACCACCTGCAACACCGGGGCCCAGTATGGGCCACATGTTCTCCTGCAATGATTTTGCAAAGTTTTTTGCAGATAAAATCGCTCAGATTCGGGAAGAAGTAGACTCCACCGTGGGAGCAGGGCCAGGGCGGGAGAGTGCTAGAGTCCTGTCTAGTCAAGTTGTGTGGGATCAATTCCAATCTGTTACCTCCGAGGATGTGGACAGGCTGCTTGGACGAGTGAAACCAACCACCTGTCTCCTGGATCCTTGCCCATCCTGGCTTATAAAAGCTAGCCAGGAAGGACTGGGCGATGGGCTTCGTGGGGTGGTGAATGCTTCCCTCCATGAGGGAGCCTTCCCAGACCCGCTGAAAGAGGCGGTTATTAAACCGCTTCTTAAAAAACCATCTTTAGATGCGGCCACGATGGCTAATTATCGCCCAGTCTCAAATCTTCCATTCCTGGGCAAGGTGATTGAGCGAGCGGTTGCCAAACAACTCCAGGCACGCCTGGAAGAAGCGGACCATTTGGATCCCTTCCAGTTGGGATTCAGGCCTCATCATGGGACTGAAACTGCCTTGGTCGCACTGGTTGATGATCTCCGGCGGGCTAGGGACAAAGGTGAGAGCTGTTTCCTAGTTCTGCTGGATCTCTCAGCGGTGTTTGATACCATCGACCATAGCATCCTTCTGGACCGTCTTGAGGGGCTGGGAGCTGGGGGCACTGTTATACAGTGGTTCCACTCCTTCCTCCTGGGCCGTGTTCAGACAGTGGTGGTGGGGGATGAGTGTTCAGACCCCTGGGCTCTCACTTGTGGGGTGCCTCAGGGTTCTGTCCTCTCCCCCATGCTTTTCAACATTTACATGCAGCCGCTGGGAGAGATCATCAGGAGGTTTGGGCTGGGTGTTCATCAGTATGCCGATGATACCCAGCTCTACCTCTCTTTTAAATCAGAACCAGTGAAGGCGGTGAAGGTCCTGCGTGAGTGTCTGGAGGTGGTTGGAGGATGGATGGCGGCAAACAGATTGAGGTTGAATCCTGACAAGACAGAAGTACTGTTTTTGGGGGACAGGAGGCGGGCAGGTGTGGAGGATTCCCTGGTCCTGAATGGGGTAACTGTGCCCCTGAAGGACCAGGTGCGCAGCCTGGGAGTCATTTTGGACTCACAGCTGTCCATGGAGGCACAGGTCAAATATGTGTCCAGGGCAGCTGTTTACCAGCTCCATCTGGTACGTAGGCTGAGACCCTATCTGCCTGCGGACTGTCTCGCCAGAGTGGTGCATGCTCTGGTTATCTCCCGCTTGGACTACTGCAATGCACTCTACGTGGGGCTACCTTTGAAGGTGACTCGGAAACTACAACTAATCCAAAATGCGGCAGCTAGACTGGTGACTGGGGGCGGCTGCCGAGACCATATAACCCCGGTCTTGAAAGACCTACATTGGCTCCCAGTACGTTTCCTAGCACAATTCAAAGTGTTGGTGCTGACCTTTAAAGCCCTAAACGGCCTCGGTCCAGTATACCTGAAGGAGCGTCTCCACCCCCATCATTCTGCCCGGACGCTGAGGTCCAGCGCCGAGGGCCTTCTGGTGGTTCCCTCATTGCGAGAAATAAAACTACAGGGAACCAGGCAGAGGGCCTTCTCGGTAGTGGCGCCCGCCCTGTGGAACGCCCTTCCAGCAGATGTCAAGGCGATAAACAACTACCTGACATTCAGAAGACATCTGAAGGCAGCCCTGTTCAGGGAAGTTTTTAACGTGTGATATTTTACTGTATTTTTGGTTTTTATGGAAGCCGCCCAGAGTGGTTGGGGAGGCCCAGCCAGATGGGCAGGGTATAAATAATAAATTATTATTATTATTATTATTATTATTATTAAGCCTGGAGAAGAGGAGGTTAAGGGGTGATATGATAGCCATGTTCAAATATATAAAAGGATGTCACATAGAGGAGGGAGAAAGGTTGTTTTCTGCTGCTCCAGAGAAGCGGACACGGAGCAAAGGATCCAAACTACAAGAAAGAAGATTCCACCTAAACATGAGGAAGAACTTCCTGACAGTAAGAGCTGTTTGACAGTGGAATTTGCTGCCAAGGAGTGTGGTGGAGTCTCCTTCTTTGGAGGTCTTTAAGCAGAGGCTTGACAACCATATGTCAGGAGTGCTCTGATGGTGTTTCCTGCTTGGCAGGGGGTTGGACTCGATGGCCCTTGTGGTCTCTTCCAACTCTAGGATTCTATGATTCTATGATTCTAGGCCTTCCTTCTGCCCAGCATCCCCCTAATCCCATCCCCAGCTCTACTGCCCCCCTCACCCCTGGATACCTCATGCAACCTCTCACTCACCGCAATTGCCTTGGCGGCCATCTTTTTGGAGTACCTCAACCTGTCCTTTTCTCTCTGGCGGGCCTCCGAGCAAGTGGCCAGCACACAGCAGAGGAACATCTCATCCTTCTCCAGTTGCTGAAATGGCAAGAGTCAGGCTGTCAGTTCATGCCAGGAGGGCTTCTCTGCATCTGAGACCGCCAAAATGGGGGTACAAACAGCACTGGTGGATGGGGGGGGGGGTGAGGGATTTCGTATGTACTGTGCTGTTTTCTCAAATACTAACCACAGGCGATGCCCAGACCCTGCCAGTCTCTGAACCATCTGCAACAAGAGAAGCAGGAAAGGACATGGGGGCAGGTTAGTTCATTTCTACTTATTTTCCACAGTTGAGTATTAGAGTATTAAGGCCAGCCCTCCTTACGCTCCAAAATGAAAAGGAAGCATTTGCTCACGTGGGCCCACAGCAACCCTGGACTTCTTGGGGACTTTGCGGGTCCCCTTCTTCTTGAGGGCTGCCATGTCCCTCAGTCGCCTGAACCTAGAAGAGAAGGAGAGGGGCAGACTTTGTTGTTGTTGTTGTTGTTGTTGTTGTTGTTGTTGTTGTTGTTATACCGCCCTATACCCACAGGTCTCAGTTACAACCAGTGCTTTTTCTGGGGGGATGCAGGGGTACTGTCAGGGGTTCAGGAGCAGAGGCGAGGGCAAGGGAGGAAACAGAGAGCGAGGGGGAGGAGGCAGAAGAAAGGATGAGTGATGACGACGACCCGAGATCTCCGAGTCTTTCCAGTGAATCAGAAGATTCACAAAAAGGAGCACCAGTGGCCAGGGCAAGGGGGGAGACTAGGGGGACACCCCAGGAAGAAAGAGCCAGAGGGGACTCAGAGGGGAGCAGTTGGAGATCGGGACCAACGTCACCGCCAGAGAGTAGGAAAGAGGAAGAGCGCCAGGGAGCAAGCGCTGGCAGCTCGCAACAGGAGGGAGGGCACGAGTCAGGAGTGGCCACACCTTCATCGGGGAGCGAAGTGACGGTTAGACGGAAAGTGGAAGGTTGGGCGCGCGCGCCAAGTTCAAATGCACAGGAAGGTGGCGCAGTAGGCAGCCCGGAAAGGGAGCCAGGTCCTAAAGCCCGGCGCAAGGAGACAGGAGAGTCAGGGGGGTCAGCGTCAGAAGAATCCCGGAAGGAAGAGACCCAGGGGGGCAGAGGGACCCAGAGGAGAACTGTCAGGCGGAAAAGGTGGAGCAGGGCTAGGATATTAAGTTGGTGCGCAAGGGGCGGAGACTCAGACGGAGCTTCGCCGATCTAAGCATAAGACGTAGGGTTGCACGCAGCAGCTCGAGAATGGAGACTGTAACTCAATAAAGACTTTTATTTAACGATCGCTGGCTAGCGTGATCCTCTGTGAGCTAGGATCTGGAAGTAACCCTGACAGTAAGCTCCGTCTCTTCAAATTGTGGGCATCCACGGCCTCGCGGAGAGGAGGGAAAGCGGGTGCCTACAAGAGAGCTCACGAACGGCAGACAATATGACGGCCGAACAGCAAATAACGGAACTCAGAGAAGCAGTTTCACGACTGAATGCCGAGGCGCTGGCGTCCAGGAAGAGAGAGGAGGAAGCAGCTGCCGCCTACAGGGATCTCCAGGTCAGGTTGGACGTGCTTACGAAGCAAGGGCAACAGACACCCAAATCAGAGGGGATTGGGTTGGGGAGACGCACAGGCGGTCTGGTCTCGCACTTCGATGGGAATTTGCAACAGTACCCCAACTTTAGAGCAGACGTAATGTGTGCACTGCAACTACTGCACAAAGACTTTAGAGATGAACAAGAGAAAGTGGGGTTCATCATGTCCCATTTGCATGGAGACGCAAAAGCATGGCTGCGCAATTTGTGGAGAGATAAGGATCCTGCGCTCCAAAATGCGGACGCCTTTATTAAAGCGATGGATGGCTGTTTTTTATCAAGCATTGACGTGGATCTTGCCCGAAAGGAGGTGCATGGACTAAGGCAAGGGAGGGCCAGCGTAAGGCAGTATCATGCCCGCTTTTTCGCCTTGGTCAGTGCCCTGGAATGGGACAGAGATTCGGCTCCTGTCAGAGACCTTTTTTGGGAGGGCTTGCACAACTCGGTTAAAGATGAGATTGCGAGGGGGGAGAGACCCCGGACCACGCAGGAGATCGTTCAGAGGGCGCTGGCGGTGGGGGTGCGGCTGGAAGAACGTCCGTGGAGCAGGGACGAAGGGCGCAGCGGGCGCGAACCAGCCAGGGGCTCCTCCTTCCTTCCCAGAGAAGCAGCGCGTGCGCAATCCACGCCTCCAACAGGGGGAGGGGTGGAACCGATGGAGGTTGGGAGTGCAAGGGCTCAGTCAGCAGCCAGAGCCCTAGCACCGGCAGCAGTGAAAGCGAAGCCTCCTAGAGGGAACAGGAAGTGTTATATCTGCGAGGATCCAGGGCATATGGCGAAAGAGTGTCCCCGGAGGCTCCACAAGCACACTGCAGCCTCAGCAATGGTGACTGCAGCAACGCAGCACGGAGAACCACAGCAGGGAAACGACGATGTCTGGCTGGAGGAAGAGGCACTGGGGCCCAGCCAGACGTGTCAGTGAAGCAGTCCCCAGAGATTTTACCGCCCATGGACCCCCTCCCGCCCAAGCCAGTAGTGAGGCTCACCGCATCGCTCCAGCTACCCAATGGAATCACCATGGACGTGCCAATCACCGTCGACTCGGGAAGCAATGCAGACTTCATAGGGCAGGACTTTGTCGACCGGCACGCTATACAGTTGCTGCCTGCCACGCTGCCCCTGCAGGTTGTCACGGTGGATGGCAGGGAGCTGTTAGGGGGGCAAGTGGTGAAGCAGACGCCACCTATGGTGCTGCGGCTTGGAAATCACAGGGAAATCATCAGCTTCAACGTCACTCAACTCTCGGACACGCCTATTGTATTGGGCATGAGTTGGCTGGACAAGCACAGCCCGACGCTGGCTTGGTACCAGAGGCAGCTGACCTTCGGCTCTTCCTTTTGTGCTGAACACTGCATCATGCCCCAGCAGGAAGGGGAGCAAGAGGAGTCACAGCTGCTGCTAGGCACGCTGCAAGCGATTCCCCACAAGTACGCAGAATTTTTGGAGGTTTTCTGCGAGAAGGAGGCAGACAAGCTACCCCCCCACAGACCATATGACTGCAAAATTGACCTGCTGCCGGGGGCGGCGCTGCCCAAAGGGAAGCTGTATTCCATGTCTGAAGACGAACTGCAGGAACTCAAAGAGTTCATAGATCATAATTTGAAGCGCGGTTTCATCCGAGAGTCCCAGGCAGCGGGGGGCAGTCCTGTATTCTTTGTGAAGAAGCGAGACACGCCCCAAAAAAGACTCGTAGTGGACTACCGCATTTTGAACAGTGTCACCAAGCCATCGGACTTCCCCATGCCCCGAATCGACGACCTCCTCGCAAAAGTACGCAAGGGCAGCGTGTTCACCAAGTTGGACCTGCGAGGGGCGTACAACCTCATTCGCATGCGGGAAGGAGATGAGTGGAAGACAGCCATGTTCACGCCCCTGGGCACCTACGAATATAGAGTTATGCCTTTTGGATTGCAAAATGGCTCCCACGTTTTTCAAGCTTTCATGCATCACGTGTTGGCGGGGCTCCTCTACAAGACGTGCGTCTGTTTCTTGGATGACATCCTGATCTTTTCGGAATCGCAGCAGGAACATGACAGACACGTCAGGGAAGTGCTGAGCAGGCTCCAGCAACATAGGCTTTACGCCAAGCTGGAGAAGTGCCAATTCGACGTGACGGAGGTGGATTTCCTGGGCTACAAGTTGTCTGACAAGGGGCTCGCCATGGACAGCGCCAAGGTTCGAGCGGTGTTGGATTGGAAAAGCCCACGCAACCGGAAGGAGGTCCAACGGTTTGTCGGCTTCGCGAACTTCTATCGCAAGTTCATCAAAGGCTTCGCTATGCAGACAGCGGCCATCACGGACACGCTCAGTTCCAAGAAAAAGAAGTTCATCTGGACAGTGCAGGCGGAGCAGTCCTTTCAGGCACTCAAGCGTCTTTTCGCGTCGGAGGAACAGCTGCTTCATGTCGACCCCAGCAGGCCGATGAGAGTTGAAACAGACGCCTCGGACAGGGCCGTCGGAGCAGTCCTGCTGCAGAAGGACCCGCAGGGGGTTTGGAGGCCCGGAGCGTTTTACTCCAGGAAGCTCAGCAAGTCCGAACAGAACTACACCATCTGGGACAGGGAGTTGCTGGCTATTCATGCAGCGTTCAAAGCATGGAGGCACTTCCTGATTGGAGCCAAGCACACGGTGCAGGTCTGCACGGACCACAAGAATCTGGAGCACTGGCGCACGGCACAGTTCCTGAACCAGAGGCAGATACGTTGGGCTGAGTTCTTTGCGAACTTCGACTTCCGAATAGAGTATGTCCCGGGGGACACCAACATCATGGCGGACGCGCTCTCCCGTAAGCCACAGTATCTGGAGGACGCCACGCCAGCGGCCGCCATGCACATCTTCGCGCCAACAGTGTGGGCGTGCGCTGCGGCGACAGTGGACCTGGAGGCAGTGCGACGAGCGTTGCAGAATGACTCCTTCGCGCAAGCGAAGATGGCAGAGATGCAAAGGGGCACGGCAGCGACCGACGGGTTCCAGCTGAGAGATGGATTGCTCATCCGCAAAGGGGCCATCTACGTGCCAGGAGACGAACTTCGCGCCAAGGTACTGCATCAGCTGCACGACGCGCCCACTGCCGGGCACTTTGGCAAGGAGAAGACGGTGGAATTAGTCGCCAGGGATTTCTGGTGGCCCGGAATGAGAGGGGAGGTCGCGGACTACATGGCGAGGTGCGACACCTGCCAGAGGGCCAAACCAGTGCACAGACCGCCGGCCGGACTGTTGGAACCGCTGCAAACTCCGGTCGAGCCATGGGAGAGAGTCGCCCTGGACTTCGTCACGGATCTGCCCAGCTCGAGGGGCAAGACGGCCGTGCTGGTGGTGGTGGACTTGTTCTCCAAGATGGCACATTTCATCCCGTGTGCGAAGGTGGCCACGGCGGAACAAACCGCCAAACTGTTCAGAGACCACGTGTTCAAGGTTCACGGTCTGCCACGGTCTATTCTGTCCGACCGCGGGCGGCAGTTCATCTCGAATTTCTGGCAGAAGCTGATGGGCTTCCTAAACGTCAAGATCAACCTGGCGTCGGCGAGACACCCGCAGACCAACGGGCAAGCGGAGCGGGTCAATGCCATCATGCAGCAGTACCTGAGATGCTATGCGAATCAACAGCCTGCGACGTGGGTGGATTACCTGCCGCTCGCCGAGTTCGCCTAAAACAACACGAAGCACGTGTCCACGGGGATCACACCGTTCTTCGCCAACAACGGGAGGCACCCCAGAACCTTCCCGGGACTGGAAAGACTGGTGGAGGGGGAGCCGCAGACAGCAGATGCGTTCGCGTCGGAGTTGCAGGAGGTCCACGATCAGCTGCGGCGGCACCTGGAGCTGGCCAAACACGCATACAAGGTGCAGGCAGACAAACACAGAAGGGTTGGCGAAGAGATCCATGTGGGAGACTGGGTCTGGTTAGCAGCCCACGCAGTGCCGGCCAGGTCGTTGGCCAAGAAGAAACTAGGGCATAAGCAACTGGGGCCCTACCAAGTCGAAGAGCAGGTCAACCCGGTGGCCTTCAGGCTGGCGCTTCCGGAGGGTTCCAGAATGCATCCGGTGTTCCACAGATCGGTGCTCACTCCCTACAAGGCACCGCACAGGTTTCAGGAACCCGGAACGGCGCCGAGTCCGCTCCGAGAGGGAACCAGGCAACGGGGAGTGGCACAGGAGGTGCGCCTCAACGAAGTCACGGAGATTTTGGACTCCAGATGGGGGGAAGAGGGGGTAGAATACCTTCTCGCTGAGGAGGGCACCCCGGCCAGTGCCAACAGCTGGGTGCCGGGCTACGCTTTAGATGAACCTCTGCTCAAGGAAGAGTTTCATGCCCTCTTCCCCCATAGGCCAATGCCAGCGGACTTTTTCGACGACTGGCTTTTCACGCCCACGCTTTCAGCCAGCACGTTCCGGGGGTTCGACTCGGATGAGGAACCGACACGAGACGCCCGTTCCCCGGAGGGGTCGCCCTCGGGATCTGCTTCAGAACCCTCGTATTGGTGGGATGATCGACCAGAGGAGCAGTGGCGCAGGAAGTGGCTGGAGGGTCCAGGACGAGCAACGCCTCCAGAAGGAAGCGAGGGAGAGACGGACATGGACGTTTTCGGGGACGACCAGGGTCTCGAGCACGGCGGCACAGAGATGGAAGCAGAGGTGACCGTCGTCGACGAGAGCAGGGAGGAAGAACCGGAAGACTTCGGATGGAGGCCCGCCACGGGAAGCGAACTGTACCCGACATTCGTCCCCTTGACACTGCAGCACCCAGTTCCCGCACCGGAAGGAGGGGAGGGGGGAAGAGGGGGCTTCGAGGGGGGGATGGATGTCAGGGGTTCAGGAGCAGAGGCGAGGGCAAGGGAGGAAACAGAGAGCGAGGGGGAGGAGGCAGAAGAAAGGATGAGTGATGACGACGACCCGAGATCTCCGAGTCTTTCCAGTGAATCAGAAGATTCACAAAAAGGAGCACCAGTGGCCAGGGCAAGGGGGGAGACTAGGGGGACACCCCAGGAAGAAAGAGCCAGAGGGGACTCAGAGGGGAGCAGTTGGAGATCGGGACCAACGTCACCGCCAGAGAGTAGGAAAGAGGAAGAGCGCCAGGGAGCAAGCGCTGGCAGCTCGCAACAGGAGGGAGGGCACGAGTCAGGAGTGGCCACACCTTCATCGGGGAGCGAAGTGACGGTTAGACGGAAAGTGGAAGGTTGGGCGCGCGCGCCAAGTTCAAATGCACAGGAAGGTGGCGCAGTAGGCAGCCCGGAAAGGGAGCCAGGTCCTAAAGCCCGGCGCAAGGAGACAGGAGAGTCAGGGGGGTCAGCATCAGAAGAATCCCGGAAGGAAGAGACCCAGGGGGGCAGAGGGACCCAGAGGAGAACTGTCAGGCGGAAAAGGTGGAGCAGGGCTAGGATATTAAGTTGGTGCGCAAGGGGCGGAGACTCAGACGGAGCTTCGCCGATCTAAGCATAAGACGTAGGGTTGCACGCAGCAGCTCGAGAATGGAGACTGTGACTCAATAAAGACTTTTATTTAACGATCGCTGGCTAGCGTGATCCTCTGTGAGCTAGGATCTGGAAGTAACCCTGACAGGTACGCACACCCCGAAACATAGAATAGAATCATAGAATCCTAGAGTTGGAAGAGACCACAAGGGCCATCGAGTCCAACCCCCTGCCAAGCAGGAAACACCATCAGAGCACTCCTGACATATGGTTGGCAAGCCTCTGCTTAAAGACCTCCAAAGTAGGAGACTCCACCACACTCCTTGGCAGCAAATTCCACTGTCGAACAGCTCTTACTGTCAGGAAGTTCTTCCTAATGTTTAGGTGGAATCTTCTTTCTTGTAGTTTGGATCCATTGCTCCGTGTCCGCTTCTCTGGAGCAGCAGAAAACAACCTTTCTCCCTCCTCCATGTGACATCCTTTTATATATTTGAACATGGCTATCATATCACCCCTTAACCTCCTCTTCTCCAGGCTAAACATGCCCAGCTCCCTTAGCAGTTCCTCATAAGGCATCGTTTCCAGGCCTTTGACCATTTTGGTTGCCCTCCTCTGGACACGTTCCAGTTTGTCAGTGTCCTTCTTGAACTGTGGTGCCCAGAACTGGACACAGTACTCCAGGTGAGGTCTGACCAGAGCAGAATACAGTGGGACTATTACTTCCCTTGATCTAGATGCTATACTCGTATTGATGCAGCCTGAACCTAAAAGAGAAGGAGAGGGGCAGACCTTGTTGTTGTTGTTATACCGCCCTATACCCACAGGTCTCAGTTACAACCAGTGCTTTTTTCTGGGGGGGATGCAGGGGTACGCACACCCCGAAACATTTTGTGAATCTTTGCATTTTTGTCCATTTACTGTACTGCATTTATTTTCTCCAATTTGAACTATAAAATGGTGATTTTCTTGAGTCAAAATGAGAGTACCCCAAACATTTTTTTAATAGGAAAAAGCAGTGGTTCCAACATAAAAATCGCAATATAAAAACACAAAATGCATAATAAAGGTGAAAAATAACCCAGTAAAGCCCCCTCCCCAACACATTTCAAAACCTGAGACAGAAGCCTACAACCAAAATGGGGTGTGTGTGTGTAAGAGAAGGCAGGGAGTCTTTGCAGCATAGCCATAACACAAATACGGGTGGCCTAACAGTGGCAGGCAGACCCATATCATTTCACACACTACTTCGGCTGCGGGACATCGTATCAACAAGGAAAGGAGCATGTGGTGTTGTTGCATCTCCTCGGGTATTTGTTGATTTGTCGCCACGAGGGGTTGTAGTTGTGGAGGTATAGTTTGAGGTTTCTGGTTATTTGTACCCTAGGTGCCCACTCACACACAAAAACAAATCTCCCTGCAGCCAACCAAAGACCACCAACCACACCCTAGGTCACCCCCCAACCTCTCTCACCACCAAGGAAATGCAACAAGGGAATAGTAAGTGAACCCACGCAAGTGATGCTGACACAAAACCCCACACATACAGGGGAAACTCGGGAAATTAGAATATCGTGGAAAAGTTCATTTATTTCAGTAATTCAACTTTAAAAAGGTGAAACTAATATATGAGATAGACTCATGACATGCAAAGCAAGATATGTCAAGCCTTTATTTGTTATAAACGTGATGAATATGGGGTACAGCTGATAAAAAACCCAAATTAACAATCCCATAAAATTAGAATATTGTGAAAAGGTGCAGTAGCTATTCAATCCATAACACCTGCAATGGGTTCAGTAGGAAGCACAATCATGGGGAAGGCTGCTGACCTGACAGTTGTGCAGAAAGCCATCATTGAGACCCTCCATAAGGAGGGAAAGCCTCAAAGGGTAATTGCAGAAGAAGTTGGATGTTCCCAAAGTGCTGTATCAAAGCACATTAATGGAAAGTTATGCGGAAGGGGAAAGTGTGGAAGAAAAAGGTGTACAAGCAGCAGGGATGACCACAGCCTGGACAGGATTGTCAGGAAAAGACCATTCAAACGTGTTGGGGACTGAGGCTGGAGTTAGTGCATCAAGAGCCACCACACACAGAAGGATCCTGGAGCTGGGCTTCAAATGTCATATTCCTCTTGTCAAGCTGCTCCTGAACAAGAAACAACGTCAGAAGCATCTTGCCTGGGCTAAAGGGAAAAAAAAAAGAACTGGTCTGTTGCTCAGTGGTCCCAAGTCCTCTTTTCTGATGAGAGCAACTTTTGCATCTCATTTGGAAACCAAGGACCCAGAGTCTGGAGGAAGAATGGGGAGGCACACAATGCCAGATGCTGAAAGTTCAGTGTGAAGTGTTGATTTGGGGAGCCATGCCATCAGCTGCTGTTGGTCCACTGTGCTTCATTAAGTCCAGGGTCAACGCAGCAGTCTACCAGGAGATTTTGGAGCACTTCATGCTTCCTTCTGCAGACAAGCTTTATGGGGATGGATTGGATTGATCTTTATTACGGCCATTGGCCCGTTACACGACAGTTTCCCATACCGACTGTGATGGGATGATGAGCTGCTTGTGCGTAAAATCGTAGTCCCTCAGAGTTTGTGCAACTCCACAAACCTCTGTCTGTGACAGAGCTCCTCAGACATGTCTGCTCTAATCACTTGCAGATTCCGACAGTGGTTGTTTTCGGAAGCGCTTCCAGCATAAAAGCTCCTTAACGGAAACACGTCTTCGGGACTCGCGGCGTGACAGCTTCCTGCGAGGAATGGGTCTCCCTATGGGAGCTTCTGACACCTCCCCACTGTTCTCGCTGGACGTGTCCCTGAGCCCTCCCTCTTGCTCGCTTTCCCTCAGAGATCCTCCTCTCACCCTGCTAGTTTCTGCTTTAGCTGCTGCGTCTCTCTCAGCCTTCGTGAGACTTTCCTCCAGAGACCCATCTCTCCCCCTGCTGGTCCCTGCTTCAGTTGTTGAGTCCCTCCCAGCCTCCGTGAGCCCCCTCCCCACCTGTTCCTCCGATGGCAGTTCCCTGACATCCACCTCCCCTCCAGGGCCCCCTTCACCCCCTCCCGTTCCCTCTCCTCTGGGTGGTGAGGAGATAAAACCCCGAAAAGAATCCTCTTCATCTTCAGACGTCTCGAACATTTCCCTCCATCGGTCGCCGTTCCAGCTCGCTGAATCCTCCTCCTCCTCGGAATCTGTGAACCCCTCCAACTCCTCTTCTTCGTCGGTGGTGGCAAAGTATTCCCTCCGGAACCTCGCTACAGGCTGAGGTTTACGTGGGAACCTCTGATGAAAAGCTTCTATTAAAACCTCGTCATTGACATCCTCTGCCATGACCCAGGTGTTTTCCGACTCCGGTTCCCCTTCCCACATTACCAAATACTCTACTTGATCTCCCTTCCACCTGGAATCGAGGATCTCCGCTACATGGTAGCTTTCCTCCATTGCTGGTCCCCGAGTGACCCTCCCTTCTCTGTCCCCTTTATACGGTGACAGCAATGACCTGTGGAAAACTGGGTGCAGCTTCATGTGGTTCGGTAACCGGAGTCTGAAAGCCACTGGGTTGACCTGTTGCGTGACTTCAAATGGGCCCAGTCTTTTGGGTCTTAACTTCTTACAACCCCCTTTGAATGGTAACCCTTGGGTTGACAGCCACACCTGGTCCCCCACCCTAATGGTTTCACCTTCTCTTCTGTTTTTGTCTGCCTGCCTCTTATATTCCTCCTTGGCCCTGTCTAAGTTAAGTTGGAGCTGGCGATGGATCGCTTCCATTTCTTCTACGAACTGTTCGGCAGCTGGAACGCTCCAGTTCTCCCCTTCCCCCCCTGGGAAAGCCCGGGGATGGCACCCGTAATTAGCCAAAAAGGGGCTCATCCTCGTGGACACGTTCTCCGCATTGTTGTAGGCAAATTCCGCCAACGCCAGCTTCTCCACCCAATCATTCTCTCTGCCATTGACATAACACCTCAAATATTGCTGGAGGATGCCATTGGCTCTTTCCGCCTGCCTGTTGGTTTCAGGATGCCGGGCAGTCGAAAAATTGACCTCTACATGCAGTAAGCTCATGAGCTTCCTCCAGAACCTGGAAGTAAATTGTTTCCCTCGGTCTGAAACCACCCTCAAGGGGGCGCCATGCAACCTAAACACATTTTCTACAAACAATTTAGCGGTTTCTTCTGCCGTGACAGCATGTGAGTAGGCTATAAAGTGGGCCATTTTGGTTAACAGGTCTACCACAACCATGATGGCTGTTTTCCCTCTGGACTTTGGCAGATCAGTCATGAAATCTATTGCCACTGCTTCCCATGGTCTTTCAGGTGTGGGTAGCGGTTCTAATAACCCTGCTGGTGCCCACCTCTCCCCCTTGGCTCGCTGGCATTGGTCACACCCTCTCACATACTCCCGCACATCTTCCCTGACCTTGGGCCACCAAAATTCCCTGGTAACCAGCCACATGGTTTTGTGTTGCCCAAAATGCCCTGCTGTGGGGCTATCGTGCAGTTGCTTGAGTACCTTCTCCCTCAAATCACCTTCAGGTATATATAACGCTCCCTTGTAATACAACGCCCCGTTTCTCTCCTCAAAACCCCCGGGTTTATCTCCCTCCCTCCTGAGACCCCTGAGTTTGTCCTGGGCGTATTCATCATGCACCGTTCCCTCTACCAGTTCCCTTTGCCCCACCAATGCCGCCCCACACACCCAGCGGTCCTCTGGAATGACATGTCTTTCTTCGGGTGCTCCCTCCCCCTCCAAATATTCAGGTTTGCGTGAGAGAGCGTCCGCCCTAACGTTCTCTGGGCCTGGCACGTAACAAATCTCAAAGTTAAATTTGGAGAACTCCTGGGCCCATCTCAACTGCCGTTGGTTGAGCACTCGTGCCGTTCTCCAATACTCTAGGTTCTTGTGGTCAGTGCACACTTGCACCTTATGTTGTGCGCCAATTAGCAGGTGCCTCCATCTCCGGAAAGCCTCATGAATAGCAAGAAGTTCTCAGTCGTACACTGTGTAGTTCCTCTCGGATTTGTTCAGCTTTCGCGAAAAAAAGGCACACGGTCTCCACTCTGACTCCTCCTTCCCTGGCTGCAGAAGAAGCACCGCCCCTATGGCTCTGTCTGATGCGTCTGTTTCGACTCTCATCTTTTTTTGTAAATCCACATGCAGAAGTTGTCCTTCAGAGGCGAAGGCCCTTTTCAGTTCCTCAAAAGCTCGCTCCGCCTCCTCAGTCCAAACAAATTTCTTCTTACTGCTGAGACAGTCCGTAATGGGCGCCGTCAGGTGTGCAAAGTTTCGGATGAACTTACGATAAAAGTTCCCAAACCCTAGGAACCTCTGCACATCCTTCTTGGTTTTGGGTGTTTTCCATTCCAGCACTGCCTGGACCTTGCCGGGATCCATGGCCAATCCCTTGTCTGACAGGCGGTACCCCAGGAATTCCACCTCCTTGGTATGAAACTGACACTTCTCCAGTTTCACCCACAGCCTGTTGGCTTGCAGCCTGCTCAACACTTCTCTGACGTCTCTCACATGCTGCTCCTCATTCTCAGAATACACCAACACGTCATCTAGGAAGGCCACACAATTCTTGTAAAGCAAAGGCCCCAGTACGTGGTTCATAAACGATTGGAAGCACGCCGAGCCTGCTTGTAAGCCAAATGGCATAACGAGATATTCAAATGCCCCCAAAGGGGTGAACATGGTGGTTTTCCATTCATCCCCTTTCCTTATACGTATCAGGTTTGTAAAAATCTTTCCCTTCCGCACCCTGGTCAAAATGTCGTCAATCCTGGGCATAGGGAAAGCCAAGGGTTCTGACACTGCGTTTAAGGCCCTGAAGTCACACACAAGTCTCGGCTTGTCCGTGTTTTTTTTATCCACAAAAACCACTGGGCTACCCCCCACTGCTTTGGACTCTCTGATGAAGCCTCTCTTCAGGTTCTTGTCAATAAACTCTCTTAGCTCCTGCATTTCTCTGTCTGACATGGCATACAACTTGCCTACAGGAAGCTGTGCCCCAGGGAGTAAATTGATTTGACAGTCAAAGGGCCTATGCGGGGGTAGTTGGTCAGCTTCCTTCTCGCTGAACACGTCGCTGAGATCTGCGTATTGTGGTGGTACCTTCACTTTCTCCATTACTTCCGTCCCTGCTAGGGTGGCTTGGGACCCTGCTGAACCCTTTCCCCCTTTGCAGTGTTCTAAGCAATGTGCTGAACCAAAGGAAACCACTCTCTGATGCCAGCCCACCAGCGGATCATGTAACGCTAGCCAGCTCATCCCTAAAATAATAGGAGCTCCTCCCAAGGTGGCCACATTAAACGCTATCAGTTCTGTGTGCCTTGCCACCTTCATTATCATTGGGACGGTCTGCAAGCTGACTTCTCCTCCCAACAACTCCCTGCCATCGATCGTGGTCACCTGCAGGGGGTTGCTTAAAGGGATAGTCTGTATCTGGTGTTCAGCTGCAAACTCTTTGCTCATGAAATTGCAGGAGCTGCCTGAGTCCAACAGCGCCTTTATCTTTAGGGGGTGTCCATTTTGCAGCTGTAGCGACACTTCTATCACTAGGGCAGGTTTAGGAGCTTCTGGCACAGGCACTTTCACTGCTCTTTGGCCTGGCTGCTGTGCCCCGACTGTGGCAACCAGGCGTTGGCTTTTACCTGCTCCGGTTTTCCCTCCTCTCTTCCCTCAACAGCTCCCACCATCCCTTGCCATTCCTTCCTCTGGGGGCAGACTCTGGCAAAGTGACCTGGCTGTTGGCAGAGATAGCATTTCCGGGCGCCTTTTCCCTCCTTCTTTCCCCCCTCACTGGGCTTTGAAACTGCGCGTGCGCGCGCTGTTCCGATTTCCATCGGCTCTGCCGGCGGGAAAGTTGTCTCTGGAATGTCAGGAATGCGGAACTCCTTCCAACGTTCCCCCTTCCCTTCCCGCCTCTCCAAAGCTCTCGCCTCCTGGCGCGCTCCTATGGTCAGCGCAGATTTAGTCAGCTGATCCATAGAATCCGCCCTAGGACCCCGGGAAAGTTCGTCTTTCACAGCCGAAGCAAGCCCTTCTTCAAATAGCATTTGAATGGGTGCCGCCGATAAGTCCCACCCCAATCTGTGAACCAGCATGGTGAACTCAGTCCAGTACTCACGGACAGATCGGCTTCCCTGCTTGCAAGCCATTAGCTGTCTGCACACCACTCCCTCCTCAATATCGCTGGAAAACATGAGATCCATTGCACGAAAGAACTTCATGGTGTTCTTTAGGACGTCATTATGCGTTGCCATCAGGGGTCTAACCCAGTCCCTCGCCCCTTTTTCAAGATGCCCAATCACAAAAGCCACTCGCGATTCCTCGTCAGGGAATTCATCAAACTGCACATTGAGGGCATATTTCATCTCTGTTCTAAAGGCATGGTAGTCCTTGGGGTCCCCCCCCCAAACTTCTGCACCAATCCTGGTACCTTTCTGGTGAACTGACTTTCCTCCAGAGACCCATCTCTCCCCCTGCTGGTCCCTGCTTCAGCTGTTGAGTCCCTCCCAGCCTCCGTGAGCCCCCTCCCCACCTGTTCCTCCGATGGCAGTTCCCTGACACCAACATATTATACTTAAACCTCCAAATTTAAAATCGCCAAAACTTACAAAAGACAAACAGTAACCGAAGCAAAACAAAAACAAAAACCACCATCATACATTACAATAATTTTGTAACCTATACATCGCCCTCTGCTCATAAATTAATCAGGGATATCAATGGTGATATCACCTAAAACATAGATCATGGTTTAAAACAATGGTGGTGATATCACCTAAAACACAGGTCATGGTTTAAAGGGGTTGTCCGAATCACACAGGAGACCGTTTCTCTTCTTTAGGGATAGGACGCTGATCAGGAATCTGGCAACCATGAGTGATTTTAGGGGGTCATCATCAATTAGTAAGTATCTCAGTTTGGCTTCAATTGTATCATCGGCAATTCCCTTAAGATATTGAGCAAGAAACTTGCTCCTGGCCGGTAAGTGAAAGGCACAGTCAAAAATTATGTGATGCAACGATTCGGGTGCCCCACTATTACAATCACATAAGAGCGATATCTGTCCATTGGAGAATCTATTTCTCAGCACATTTGATGGGAAGGTGTTGAATCTTGCCTTTACAAAGGCATATCTATGAGCTGAGGAAGTTAAGGAATTCAAATAGTTTGGGAGCCTTAAGAGGGGTAATAAACCAAGATTTAGAGGTGAGCAGGTACCATTGCCCAAGATCATTTTCTGCTGTAAGTCCATCTCCTCTAGCTTACAGGTTACTGTTCTTTTAGCTGGGACTATATCCTGCTCTAGTAATTTGGATGGGAAGATTCCCATTGCCGTTATTTTCAGCTGTAATTTTTTTACCCATGGGCTCTGGAAATCATCTCTCCACATACATTGTATCAAGTACAAGTTTGGGAGATTGTGCCATAGAGATAACCAGTGACAAAGTATGTGCTTCCACAGAGCATTTTCCAGGGATACAATATTAAGTTCCATGCGTAACGCTGTATTACTTACACAGTTGGGCAGTTTCAGTATCCCTCTTAAAAACTGACTTTGAATGACCTCCAGGTGCGATAGGTTGACAAAGATCCCCCAGATTGAGATGGCATAAGCAATTGTCGGGATCACCTTGGCCTTGAAGACTTTCAACGCTGATGGGATATGAAGGGCCCCATCGGTGAAGAAGAATTGCAAGATCGCCAAGGAGCTAGCTTTGGCTCTATTTGTAACATAGGCTACATGGGCCTTCCATCTGAGGTTATGTTGTAACCAAACTCCCAAATATTGGAATCTATAGACTTGTTCAATGACTCTCCCATCAATTCTCCAATTATGGAGTTTCCGGCTCTTTGAGAAAATCAGGATCTTAGATTTTCCATAATTAATTGTAAGGGAATTTGCGTTACAGTATGATCCAAAATTTTTTAGGGCCCTCCTGAGACCTACTCTAGAAAAAGAAAGAATGACTGCGTCATCCGCATATAATAACAAGGGGCAGCGATAAAGTGCTAGGCGGGGTGCATGAATCCTTTCTTGGGCCTCTATTAGGGAAGTCCTCATGTCACTTATAAACAGATTGAACAGGAGTGGAGCCAATATACAGCCCTGTCGGACACCTCCGTTAATGGGAATTGAATTCGTGGGATCACCCTCCGGGGTGAATCTCACTCTGGCCGCTGAGTTCTCGTGGAGTTTGATTATTAGCCAGAGAAGCCTTCTGTCAATGCCCCAACGGGTGAGTTTTTCCCAGAGGGTGCTCCTGGGGATACTATCGAATGCTGCCTTTAGGTCAATGAATGCCACACAGAGTTGGCCACCCTTTGGGGTGGAATATTTCCAGGCAAGGTGCTGTAAAATTAGAATATGATTAATTGTTGACTGTTTTGGGCGGAATCCAGCTTGTTCGGGCCCAATTAATTTTCTCTCTTCGGCCCATTGAATAAGTCTATTCAACAGGGAGCGGGCATACAGTTTACCCACTATTGAGAGCAGGCTGATGTTCCTGTAGTTCCCCGGATCATCTGGTGAGCCCTTTTTGTGGATTGGAACGATAACAGCGTCCTTCCATACTTCCGGAATCATTCCAGAGTTGTTAACTGCATCGAAGATGTTCGCCAGGACCTTGGCCCACCAGTCCGTGTGGTATTTTATAGCTTCTGCCGGGATCAGGTCTGGCCCAGGCGCTTTCCCTGTTTTGAGATTGACGATCAAGTCATGGATGTCTTCCAGATCGGTAGGGGGCCAGAGGGGAAGCTGATCTTGAAATTCGTCTCTTGTGTTAACGATACAGTCAGTTGTGGCAAAGTAATTTTTTTAATAGGATTCCCAAACCGGGACGGGAATAATAGTTAAAGGGTATCTTTTAGTTCTTTTATTTACCAGGAGCCAAAATTGTCTGGTGTTCCGTGATGATGAAGCTTCTATAATTGCCCACCATTGATTCACTTGCCATTCAAGTCTGGCACCCTTTTGAATTTGCTTGTAGGCCGATTTTGCTTGGAAATATTCTTTTGGCAAGACCGTTGCCCCAGAGGCTTTATACTCTTTGTAGATGTTACCAAGAAGTTGTCTAGCCTGTTTACAAGCACTGTTGAACCACAATGCACCTGTCTTCCTTTGTGCTCGATTTATTTTATGCGACGGGACAGAGAAAAAAGACGTTAGATCTTCCGACATATTCGAGAATAGTCTTAGGGTTTGGTCATAATCATGATAATCCTCAATTAAGCCTGAATATGCTTGTTTTAGTCCTAGTTGTAAATATGCTGAGAATTTTTGAAATCCCCTGCTATAACATTGGGTATATTGGGGTGTTTGGAGTGACAAAGAATAAAATGTTCCTCCAATATTCCGCTTTATGGGGATGCTGATTTCATTTTCCAGCAGGACTTGGCACCTGCCCAGACTGCCAAAAGTACCAAAACCTGGTTCAATGCCCATGGGATTACTGTGCTTGATTGGCCAGAAGACTCGCCTGACCTGAACCCCATAGAGAATCATAGAATCATAGAATCATAGAATCATAGAGTTGGAATAGACCACAAGGGCCATCGAGTCCAACCCCCTGCCAAGCAGGAAACACCACCAGAGCACTCCTGACATATGGTTGTCAAGCCTATGGGGCATTGCCAAGAGAAAGATGAGACACATGAGACCGAGCAATGCAGAAGAGCTGAAGGCTGCTGTTGAAGCATCCTGGTCTTTCATAACACCTCAGCAGTGCCACAGGCTGATAGCATCCATGCCACGCCGCATTGAGGCAGTAATTGATGCAAAAAGGGCCCAAACCAAGTAGTGAGTACATATGCATGCTTCTACTTCTCAGAGGTCAAATATTGCTCTATTTGCAATCCTTGTTTTGCTGACGTCATTTCATATTCTAATTTTCTGAGATTGTTAATTTGGGGTTTTCATCAGCTGTATGCCATAATATCACAATCATAACAAATAAAGGCTTGACATATCTCGCTTTGCATGTCATGAGTCTATCTTGTATATTAGTTTCACCTTTTAAGTTGAATTACTTGAATAAATGAACTTTTCCACGATATTCTCATTTCCCGAGTTTCCCCTGTACACTAAGTAGAAGAGAAGCATTGCCACCCGACCCCACCCTCCCCCTCTTCCCCCCTCTGTTCTTCCTAACCCAACACTGCATGCAACACTAATGTCTCACAACAAATGAAACTGATCTGTAGAAAACACAACTACTGATATGGAAGGGGGGGCATGCCTTTCTTCACCCTTCCGCCGGTCACCAGAGGGTCCGAGGCGATGACCTCAAGGGTACCCAGCCCCAGGTGGACCCCTCAGCCCCCACACCGATGCACAAGCACCACACTCTACCCCAAGCCCCATAAATAAAGTGCCTTTTCCCCTTTCCTACACCGATCCGCTATTATGGGCGAAATAAGCCCAAAATCTTATGCCTTTCCTCCCGCTCTATCTTTACTATGGGTTGACCGTACGAAGCTGTATTCCCTATTCCTTTCAATGGCTGCGTTCTACCCAATCAGAACCATGCATTCGCTTTGCAGAGCTAGCTCAGCGAGCTCCTGCACGCCTCATTTAACCTCTTGACAAGCTGCTGACGGCTCCCGGCTGAGAGAACAATGGAACCGAAACTCATGAACCCATAAAAGTGTCAAATATTGCAACAATGTATCTATTTTGTTTCCGACCTCAATTATCAATATAAAATGGACTAAAATCTTTAAAAATTCGTATAAAATCAACCACAACTCCGATTTTCTTGCTTTTGGTGCCAATCGGCTCAGTCTCTCCAGGACTCCATGACACCTCCCCTGCCCTCCATGATCCCTCAAGTGAGGTGTCACGTACTCAGGAAGACCCTAATCCTGTCAAATCGCTCTGCCAAGCCTTTCCTCCGGGCAATGCCAGGTGGCAGACTATGAATACATGGACCATTGTCCCCCAAGGTGGTTGTCACCGATGGAGGCAAAGGCCCAGAAAAAGCTCAATATGGAGGCCAAGTGACCAAAATATTGGGAAATTTTGGAGCAGGAAGGAGATAATCTGAAATTGCAGAGTTTTGAGAAACTAAAAGATAAAGCGCGAGATTGGCTTCACTATTACCAAATAAGAGAGGCCTATAATTTAGACAAAAAAATTGGCTTCCAGGTGGAAAAATCAAAGTTGGAAACAGAATTGTTAGATCCTAAAACAAAGATACTTTCAAGAATGTATAACCTGCTGTTAAAATGGAACACTCAGGACGAGATGGTTAAATCTGCTATGATTAAATGGGCACAGGATGTTGGACATAATATTATGTTTGCTGACTGGGAACAGTTGTGGACCACAGGTATAAAATTTACGGCATGTAATGCCTTGAGAGAGAATATTATGAAAATGATTTACAGGTGGTACATGACCCCAGTCAAGCTTGCAAAAATCTATCATTTGCCCGATAATAAATGTTGGAAATGTAAAGAAACTGAAGGTACATTCTTTCACCTTTGGTGGACGTGCCCAAGGATTAAGGCTTTCTGGGAAATGATCTATAATGAAATGAAAAAGGTATTTAAATATACTTTCCTGAAGAAACCAGAGGCCTTTCTTCTAGGCATTGTCAGCCAATTGGTGCCAAAGAAGGATAGAACTTTTTTTATGTATGCCACAACAGCAGCAAGATTACTTATTGCAAAGTATTGGAAGACACAAGATTTACCCACTCTGGAAGAATGGCAGATGAAGATGATGGACTATATGGAATTGGCAGAAATGTCTGGCAGAATCCGAGACCAGGGAGAAGAAATGGTGGAAGAAGACTGGAAGAAATTTAAAGACTATCTGCAGAAATACTGTAAAATTAATGAATGTTAAAGTGATGTTGGACTGAAAATAAGTGGTTTTGGTATTAAGGCTTATAAGAATATGTAAATATAGATAGTTATTTGGATGAGAATTTATAGTTATAATAGGTTAAGAATATAGAGTAAAGATAAATGAAAGAGGGTAAGGATTTGCTGAAAGGACTTTGTAAACGGGAATACAAAAAGGGGAGGTGTGAGGAGGTCAAGGAAATAAGCAAAAGAACCTAAAGATATTGAAAAATGGATTATTATTATTTTTTAAGATATTTTTTCTTTTTTCTTCTTTTTCTACTTTTTTGAATGTCTTTTTTTGTATTGTTTGTCACATTGTTTTTCTTTTGTGTAAAATCTCAATAAATATTTTATTTAAAAAAATACAAAGGAGGTGGAGTTGCGGGCGACTGAGGGAATCCCCGGCCGCGTCAGCCCCTGGACAGCCAATCGGCTGGCTCAGGGGGCGTGACCAGCCCTATTTATCGCTGGCGCGGCTGGTTTTTCGCCTACCTCGTAGCAAATCGTCACAACTTTCTGGGTATTGGCGGTTAGGCATTGGTATTGGTATTGTTCTGTAGATGGAAGAGGGGAGGAAGCGCCATCACCTGCCCCGCATATTGAAAGGTAGTCCGATAAAGGGTTCCGGGAGGCTTGGCCCTGTCCAAAGCCTATGGAGGTGAGCGTCTAAGGCACGCCCCTGAGCGGTGACCCCCGGGGGGGGGGTGTTCCGAGTTGATGTGCATCAGCAGGACTCCCCCTACTGGTGGTTAACCCTTCCCGGACTTCAAGCGGACGGGCTGAAGCCGGATAGTCAGTTAGGACCAATGCCTAAGCCAATACCAATACCACTCATCACCTGTAACCAATAAAGTTGTGGCCATATTTAGCCCATTAACCTGAAATAATTGTGTCATGTGTCTTTATTTCCACTTGGGGGGGGGGGGCGGGAACTCGCCACGCAATAGGGCTCTTTTTGTTTTTTTATGCACCCACAGACCCCAAACTGCTCTCCACAGGAACACAGTGGTGCATCTCATGTATGGGGGGGGGGGATTCCAACACTCCCCCCACCCCCAGCAAAGCAAAGATAAGGAAAGCATAAATGCCACCTTGAACTGCTTGGATGAAAAGTGGGCTATGAATCGGGCCTGCAACCTTGGTGCTATCTGCAGCTCCCTCTAACCAGCTGAGCTGCAATGAGATTTGAGGGAGAATGGGAAGGCGGGTGGGAAGAGAAGTTAAGCTGTTCAGGAAGGGGTTGAATCCCATGGGGATGCTGGCCGTGTGGGGGACCCCAAGCCCTCGCCCCAGAAGATTACAAAAAAGAAGCAGACGAAATCCTACTTACAGATTCACGATGCTGGCCATCTCTTCAGGTGAAATCCGCTCCTGTTTAAACTCAACTGCTTTAAAATGCTCACACAACACTAACTCTGAACCTTGCCTCTAACCCTATTGCTACTCCTCTCTGTCTAAAATATACAGGAGAATATGTGCACAAAATATACAGATGAAAATGAAATGATAAAGTGAAAGCATTTGTTGAAATACAGTAGAGAACTCACGCCTCCCGAGTTGAGGGAGGCCTTGCTTTGCATGCAGGAGATCCCAGGTTCAGTCCAGGATCTCCACCAGACAGGGCTGGGACTGTCCCCTGTTTGAAAACCCTGCAGCGCTGCTGCCAGTCAGTGTAGGCAGTGCTAGGCTAGATTGACTCTGTCAAGTGCAACTTCCTATGAATGCTCCTCTTATACGATTTCTCGAAACACAAGCAAGCTACCTTATCAACGAGTTGTGAGAGTTCATTCATGACTTTTAACAAACAGCAGAAACCATTTTATTATTTCTATGAGAGTACAGAAATCCTGAATATGAAAGGAAGGAAACTTCCTGCCTCTGCAATAAAGGCAGCTGCACTGCTAGGTGAGCTGTCCCGATGCCAACTGAAACAGACCCTCCAAAGATTCAAAGGTGAAAAGGGAATTTTGAGCATCTGAGCACAACTGGGCCGTCTTCTGCGTTAACGTGAAGTGCAGGAAGTGATTCCCTTGAGCAGGGGTAGGCAACCGAAGGCCCTGGGTCCGGATGCGGCCCAATCGTCTTATCATTCCGGCCCACGGAGAGTCTGGGAATCAATGTGTTTTTCCATGAGCAGAATGTGTCCTTTCATTTAAAATGCACCTCTGGGTTCTTGGTGGGGCATAGGAATTCGTTCATTTCCCCCAACCCAAAAAATATAGTCTGGCCCCCCAAATGCTGTGAGGGACGGTGGACCAGCCCATGGCTGAAAAAGGTTGCTGACCCCTGGCCTTGAGCCTCCTCAGGACTGGCGCAGGGGCCGTGCATTGCAGGGTGCCAGCCAAGGCCCCTGCCCCAGTACTGATTGCTGATTCTACTGAGTCCATCAGTATATTGTTGTGAAGTGACCTGGCATTTTAAATGAAGTGCAATATAGGCTTGTCTTACATCTTTAACAACAACAGCAACAGCACAGTAAATTGCACAGAAGAATTCCATGTTGCCTGTGGGAGCGGCTGGGTAGACCTCTTTGCAGCTGCATGATTCATGCATTTGATCTATAAGCAACTGGTCAATCTTCATAATTGGCTCTGGCTTCGTGTAGGAGATTGAACGCATTCTTCTATTTCTCAGCCCTGTATTCCACCCCCACCCCCTCCTCCTATGCTCAGAGTGAAATGTTTATGAGTCCTGCAGATCTAGTCTCAGAAGTCAAACCTCTACCCCAAAGACGGGGGAGCCTGTGACCTTCTAGAGCATACATTTCTTTGGACTGCTATATGCTGAAGTGAACAAATGTTTTGTCTGAAACCCTTGAGAGCTTCTGTGGGCCGCCCTAGAGAACACTGGGCTAAAGGGATCATGGGGATGACTTGTTCCACAACAGCAGATGGCATGCAGAAATTTAAACTGTAGCAAAGGGATGTAAACTGTCTAGCTAGCTAGCTATGTCTTGCTGAAAGTGCATGCACTCCTCTTAGCCAAAGCCCCAATAATTGCAAGCGTGGAGCCACACAAACAGGCCTGATCTCGACACTGTCTTGGGGGAAACTCCCGATGCTGGAAAATTCATGTGTTCAATTTCTGCACATTGAGACAGGAGCCAAAGAAAGCACACACAGAGTAGGGGGGCTCATAAAAAAGGTTTCTTTGGGAGGGGGTGGGTTGAGGTTTGCTCCGATGTGAAAGCTAAAGAGCAGCCTTTCACAGAGAAAGGAGCAGAGTAAGGCGGAAACTACTGGGACCCGTGCTTTCCAGGCACGCTGACGGGAGGGATGAGTCCAGCATTGCATTGTTGGGTCGTATTTTCAGTGACAACTATTTATGACAGAGGTTTACAGAAAATTGATCTAAAACCTCTGCTTGTAAGAGGCTATGGGCATTTGAAGAAGCCCATCATAATCTTTACATGAAATGTATCTTTAGAACACCGGTGGCGTCATGTCCCCATTTGTTGCCTTAGTTTCTCCATCAATGCACCACCCACAATTTGCCATCATATTGGCATCAGGTGTTTTCCAGGCCAGTGAATGTCAGCAACCCCTTCTTCTAAAGCTGCTTCCCCAGTTTCATCCCAAATAGAAAGAAATGCCATTTGGTAGCCCATTGAGAAGCTTTGGGAAGCAATGAAATACATTTCTGAAAGTTATTTATGGATGCACAAGGTCACCACAACTTTGCTTAAGGTGAATGGAAAGGAACATTTCCCCAGGCGGCACACCACTGTCCCTGAATCTCGTCCGCTGCTTGGTCATTTCAACAGATTGTGTGTCTTAGTAAGATTTTGTACATTTCAGAAAGCTTTCCCTTGCCTACAAATGAAGTGCATGATTTTTCAAAAACTTATTAATGCCCCGTGCTTTTACTTCTGGTGTGGTAAAAAATTGCAGACTCTGGCTATCATTTGAAGCAGTGTAAGACGCTGGTTTACGTTTCCCCTCACATTTGGTGACTAGGTAGGGATATGCAGTTTTGTGTTTTGTTTTTTGAAGAGTTCCTAAGGAGTCCTGCTGCTTCCGAGTTTTATTTTGGGGGTTGTTGTTGTTGTTGTTTACAAAAAGGTAATCCAGTTGTAACCTTTTTCTAGGTACAATTCTGTACATTCTGGTACTACCTGTTCACTCATGGTCCCTCCAAATCCCTTTGTTTCTTTTAGCAACGTGTCCTTGTGTATCTGCTACCTTTGCTTACAGAATTTCTCCTGAGGGGTGCTTTGAACATGTCCCGTAATACATGTGGATAAAAGGAATCGCCTTTGTTAATTTCAAAAGCCATTTTATTTCTTCCATGATTTTCCTCTGTTGCTAATTTATTTTGTAAAAGCAAGTGGGGTTTAGTCACCAGAGAGGTGGATTCTGTGGTTTTGCTCAATAGGTCATGGTCATTTCAAGAGCCATAGGGCCTGAGATGGTTCCAGCTCTAACTTACGTGTAAGATTAGGAGTCCAAGAATGTGGAATCAGTACTGCAGAAGGTCAGTTCTGACATACTTCCCCCCTAAATAGTGGGTGAAGTCCTTTTGGAAAGGACTCAAAGCTTTCAAAGTGTCAAGTTTTGCTGTACTGAAGGACTGTCCATATCTAATCTATTAGAACATTGAACCCTCCTCCCCACTCCAGGAATTTTGCTATCCAGTTGCTCATCTCATTTCCATGGAGGACATTCCAAGAAAGAAAAGAGGGTTTGTATTTGGATAATAAAAGTTTCCTGTCGAGTAGATTTATATATTTTAGAGAAGGTAAGCAACTTAAAATGACCACAGACCCAGTAAAACTCATTACAAAGAGAAGAGAAACAACATTTAAAAGCAGATACAAATAATGAGGCATTATTCTTTTCTCGAGAAGCCAGCAAAATTTCATTTTTCCTGTTTTGTTTTAAGCATGCTTTTTATTCAAGTTTTTAACAAACAACAAGGTGGTAAGCTGCTGAATATAGGCAGACCATCATTTCTCAAGGGCCATTCCAAATGTGTACAATTGATGGCCTCCAAGTAAGCTGCACCCTGTGAGTTCAGAGGTCCACTGGTGCCATTGTCCCTGTTAGCATTTTGAAAGAAAGGGCGCCAAGATTTCATCAAGCTGTCTGCCTTGATGAGACTTGCAGTGAGGATCCCTTTGATAAGCCATCCGCAATGCATAAAGGAGGGCAGGTGGCTTGGTGAGCAGGGAAAGTCTTTCAAAGATTTGGACCAGCGATGTGCCTTTGCTTCGGGCAAAGGGTGATGGTGGATGGATCCTCGCTACCTAACTCAGCACTGTCTGTACTGATTGGCAGTGGCTCTACAAGGTTCCAGGCAGGTGATGTTTTCAGTTTCACCTGGAGATGCTGGAGACTGTTCTGGGACCTGCATCACCAGCGAGCTCTGGTCCTCCCTTAAGGAGTTAGGCGGCTCAATGGGCTGACTCTGTGGAAGGCACCATGCTATTCCCCTTTAAATTAGCCATTTCGACAGAAAACACGAGAACTGGAATTTTGGGCTTGAATGGATTTTTGGATCGCCTGCATGCCAAGCACATACTTCTCCCACGGGCCAGCACCCTTCCTCAGTGACTGAGCTCTCATTGCACACAGCCATCCAGCAAGCAAAAAAATGTTCTTGTTAGAAGGGCAGAGTGGGGAGCAAGAGATTCAGGGGCCGGTTTTAGACCCACAGTGCTCGGGTTTATTCTGTTGCCTGCTTGACATTGTGCCTCCTTCCCCCCTACCTTTTATTCCTATGAAAGTTTCACAATGTCGCTGCTTGGGATTCTGGATAATCTATGGTGTTTTTCTTTTCAGATTTTTAAATTAATTTTCCAAAAAATATTTGAGACAAGCAAACAAACAAACATCCTAATTGTAATTAAACCAATCTTGATAACATTGTTAAGTGACTTCCTCAAATCCCCCTGGTTGAATTTCATTGTATTTCATTTTAACAGTTTTCCAAAATCAATCTTCTCAAAAAAAATATAAAAAATTAACTTGATCACTTCACATCTTTCATTCTTTCTAATCTAGCTTGAAACATCTCAATTCCTATCCTTACATATTTAAATCCTAAGCCTATCTCATCTTTGCAAGCTTTTCCAGTTAGGTTATCTTGACATATTCAGCTAAAGAATCTTTGAATTTTGTCCATTCTTCCTGGTACTCCTCCTCCTTCTGGTCGCGGACTCTTCCCGTCAGGTGGGCTAGCCCCGGGATTCTGGAGAATCTATGTGACTAGATGCTTGTAATGTATGCCAGGCAATCTGGCACAAGTGGGTAGGGTTGCCATCCGCCGGGATTTGGCCGTTGGAAACAAGTGTCCATGCGGGAAACGCTTGAATGTCCAGGAAAATCCAAAGGTATAGCAATTCTACACGTGGGGAGTAGGGACGCAAGCGCAAATCAGAATAAAGCAAAGGCTGGGAAAGTTCAAACAGAAACACACACACTATTCCTCAAGATTTGTCTTTAAGACACAGGATCATAGAATTGTGGAGTTGGAAGGGACACCGAGGACCATCTAGTTCCCTTATTCCCAATCAGGGGTCCGTGGCCCCATCCCTTGCCTCCCTCCAACTAATTTCCTCTCATTTTGGCATGGCAATAGCATACATTTTATGGGCGGTCTTGTTGTTTTTAGTATACCTAAAATCCTTTGCTTATTACCCCACATTTTGAACCCGCAGCCCTGAGATTAAGAGTGCCACGCTCTACCAACTGAGCCACCCCACTGTAATGATCCCACACCTCCCCTCTTGACGAAGCTGCCTGCAAAGCTGATCTGCCGAGGAAATGTCCTTCTGCAGGCATGGTTTCAATCCAAACAGCAAATACTAGTGGTCAACTCCAAAAGTGCGGTCAACAAACCCTGCTTGCCAAAGAACAATTGAACGCACCCCTGAAGCTCCTTTGCAGCCATGTCTTTACCTTGACACCACGTATGATGCTAGATGTGGGGCCTGCGGGCCTGTCAAGGTTCCCCACCTCTGCTCTATCTAGCCAGGCTGATGTTTTCAAATGGGGGTCAAAGCTGTGAAGCTGTTTGGATGCATGACTGGACTTGACTGTGGGCATTTCATTGTGCTGTGTCCCAGAGCCTTAAGGATGGGGTGGCCTAGGAACCTAAGCCACCAGGTATATAAAAGTGAGGTCCACTCCAGCCAAGAGCGAAAGAAAACCACCAAGCAGCCCTGCTCCCCAACAATGCCCCCCAAAGAGGATACGGATTGTCTCGGGAATGCTGGTGTCCAGGCACTCAGTTATCTCCTGCAGCTCGTCCTGCGTCCCCGGGGTCCGGAAGAGGTCCTCCTGAAGCAGAGTATCACCCATGCGTTCGGAAGGGATGAGGTACATCCTGGATAGCATGCAGAACAATCCAGCCCTGGGGTTCATAATGTGAGGTCGAGGAATGCCACAATGGAGAGAAGCCCATCACCAAGAGAGCTGGCACAAGGGGTCAGGAAAATGGCGACGGAGGTAGCAGCCTAGCCAGAACCTCCCGTCTTCAATTAAGCTTTTAATTAGGTTTTAGCCATCTTCTGACCCTATGTTTATATTTTTAGTCGTTACTTTTTCCCCCCTCTGCTTTTAGCCCAATGGTTTATTGTTTTATTGTTTTATTATCTACTGTTTTATGGCTCAACTTGACTTAGCGTAACAAGGAACGCTAAAGAAGATAGATTGCAGTCTTTGCATCTAACACACAGCTTTCATCCATTGAAGGGAGGCACGAACACGCTGTATCGTCAAGGCTGAGGTAAATTATTCCCCTTTCCAAAAATATTTCCGCGGTGAGCATTGAAAGCCTTAAAGCTGAAAACTAAAGACGGAAAAGGGAGCAGAAACCCTAGAGGCCCACCGAGATAAGGGGCAAGCATGAAACCTTGCTTGTAAAACAACCCTCCCTTTCGAAGGTGGGAAACTGGAAGATAAACATAATCCGTCTTGTGAGCGAAACAAGTGAAGCCAAAAAACCCAGGACTAAGAGACTCCAGCAAACTGCTCCCAATTACCGTATTTTTCGCTCTATAACACGCACCCGATCATAACACGCATGTAGTTTTTAGAGGAGGAAAATCCGTAGGCATGCCACCCATAGGCATTTCCTCCATAACACGCACAGACATTTCCCCTTGCCTTCTAGGAGGAAAAAAGTGAGTGTTATGGTGCAATAAATACGGTACCTTTTTCCACGCTCAATATGGTCCTTACAAGAAAGAACTATATGGACCTGGGAATTGCACCAATATCACCTCAGGGGGAGTGGGAGCCCCAAAGGAAGCAAAGTAAAATCACCAATTACTTCCCCCATAAAGAAGGGAGTAAGAATCCACAGCATGAGAGCACCCCAAAAGAAATTGCCCCTACTATGCTGGATTGGTTATTACAACGCAAAGACTTACAAACTGAGCTTGAAAGACCAAATTATTCCATGAGCTGGGCGCAGGAACTGGACCTAGCTGAGAACGCCCTGATGACCAATTCCCCCAACCCCAATAACCTCGAGCACCAAAAATCAACCCAGAATCTCAGGGGAAACCAGCAAGACCCTCAGCCCACAGCGATTGCCAACAGCATAGAAGAGAGGGGTGACCAGTTACACGATCAAATAGATCAGATACGCACAGACCTCTACAACATAAAAAACTTCCTAGCAGTAACAAATGGCCTACTCCTGACGCTTGTGGAGAATTTCAAACAAGTAAAAAGAGCCACAGATCAGTCCTTGGACTCAGAGGATAGAATCCACTTACCACCCAAAAAGAACTCACGCAAAAGAAAATTGGAACCCAAGATGAAGAAAACTAAAAACATCAAAAAATTTAAGCCGTCCAAAAAAACCCAACACATCAGTAAAAAACAGTGGCAGAAACTCTTCAACTTATTATCATCACCTCCTATATCCACAAAAAAAATCAAAGCTCAAGGCACCAAAGAGTTCGACAAGGGAGACTCGCCAAAGACCAAACCCCTCCCCATATGTGAAAATAATTCCCCAAGTACATTCAAAGAAATAAGCCCCCCCCCCAGCTGTTCTCCCCCTGTGTTCGCCCAGCCTGACAAAAGCAACCAAGCTACAGCTGGATGTTCCTGTCTTGAATCCACCCAGGACCCCTGTAGCAACTGCAAACAGAAGTAAGCCGGGGATCTCCAATATAGACAGGAACCCGCGGGAACTCCAAGCCCGCAGTAGAAAGAAAGAATGGATCCTGGTCCTAAGCCTGGAAAAGATGGTATTCACGAACTATCCAAAACCACTGGGTCCTCGCACAGGGACAGACCGCGTGAGGCACCTGCTGACTATTATAAACAACATTCTACCTGGGGCAGTTAAAGCAACTGACATAGACAGTATTGACTACCTATATCAAGATGGACATTCAGTCTGTGCCTTGATTACTTTCACAGATCATAATCTGGTCAACTTCATCTTTAGAACAAGAAATCTATTTTTAAAGAAAGGAATAGATTTATTAAGAATCTTTGAAAACAGAGCCCCGCTAACCTCCCTACTGGCGGCCAAGGGGGTAGGGAGACCAGGAACAGAGGTACAAAACGATAGAGTGCACATGCAACAAAACCAGCAAAACCAGAGCCTAGTGCATCAGCAGGAAAACATAGCTCCTACTGAGACTCAACTTCATTTGAACGACAGAGAGGACTCTTTTTCCATAGAAGACATGCCCTAATAAATCGGTTCTGGTCACTGCAGATGCCAGCCCAAAAGGAAATCTTGGTCAGACTGGACATCCTGAGAAGCAGACTGACCAAAAAGGAGGTCCATGTTGAGACTACGGAAGGCTCACACATACGGCCTATATCCCCCAAGTGCCTAGTGGACAAGAGGACGGTGGGAGGCGCCTTTAAATGTGTAGATTCGGAAGACCAGTCGCAGCCCCCGCTGGTGTATGGTAAGGCAAAACCAAAACAGACTGTCACATCCCCGAGTACCTGGTTCAACTATCAAAAACTCTCCCCAAATGAATTAGCAACTCCGCCAAGTCCAAACCACCCCCTAAAGTCCCCAAGAGCTATGGATAATCATTCCCTTATGCAGCAGATGCCTATTGACAAACTTAATGGGAGTGGGTTTTTTTAGATGTAAAGGGGTCACTGGACACCGTGGACCCAACAAATCTACACCATGGAGGGACAGAGAATTAAAGCTGCTGTCCTGGAACATTGCAGGATGGCGCGCTAAGAAAAACAATCAACAACTTGCAATGTTCCTTAAGCGATTCGATATCATCCTCCTGCAGGAGACCTGGCACAGCGACCCCATTCTGTTCAATGGGTATTCTTGTCACTCCCTATTTGCTACTCCATCTGTGAGGGGAGGTAGGCCTAGTGGAGGTTTAGCTAGCCTTATCTCCACAGAGCTTGAACATTCCTTAAAAGCCCTCCCAAACTGCAATTCACTCGCCACGGCAGTCCTACTCAAATTTAAGAGAGATGCACTGGTAGTGGTCAATGTCTATCTGCCCCCCTGCCAAAAAAAATCTATAGTGAAAGCTAACTGGGCAGAGTTAGAGGCATTTCTAGAGTCCATAGAATCTTCCCACCCTTCTACACCGATTATAATTGGGGGGGATTTCAACGCCCGTATGGGAATTGATGACAACAATCTTTATAGCCAATATAATCAGATTCAGGACCCTGAAAGGCCAACCGAAGCAGGCGTTTCACGACTTTCTAAAGACAATAAATGCAACTTCTCAGGGCTATGTCTAGCCCAGGTCGCAAAAAGAAGGGAGCTGATGATAATAAACGGTAGTAAGGAAGAGGATCGCCCAGGGGAGTATACCCATTTTTCAAAGATGGGAGGAAGTGTGATAGACTATATTCTGATATCAAGATTCGCCTATAACTCTGTGTCAAAGTTTCAAGTGGGACATAACACCGAAAGTGACCATCTCCCACTAATTCTAGCGCTCAATGGCCCATCGTTTAACAAACCCACGGCTAACCTTTACTACACCCCCATCGTTAACCTGGGATCACCGGCCCCCAGAAGAATTAAATGGACCCCTATGCTCAATACAGAGCTAACTCATCTCCTCCATTCGGAAGACGTGAAGACCATCTACACAGCCATTGTATCAGCTAATACCGGGGGAAAGGCCATGGACTCGTTCAACGAGTTATTAGCAAGACTAAAGACCTTTCTAACAACTGAGATACTTAATTCTGTTACAAAGCGGGCAAAGGATCAAGAGAGATGGTTTGATTTGGAGTGCAGACAAGCAAGGAAATGTCTGAGATCAACCTACCGGAACTACAGAAACACCGGAGCACCCTTGCTATTTATGGCTTACATCGATTTAAGACGAAACTATAAACAGCTATTAAAGGCAAAAAAACAAAAAGCTGAGAGATTGGCCTGGTGTAACTTAGTGAAGGCCTCGAATGAGAAAGATTCAACCTCCTTCTGGCGTACCATTAGGGGGCTCCTGGGCCAAGAGCGGATTGGTCCCACATGCACTGTAGAACCCCAGGAGTGGATGAAATATTTCCAAACCCTCTTCTTCGACGACAAAGCTCAGCACAATGATCCAAGTGCCTACTCCGAGAACTTACCATATTGGCCTCCTGTCTCCATAGAGGAGGTGGGGAACCTAATTGCCCAACTGAAAAACAACAAAGCCCCGGGCATAGACCACATTCCAGCAGAGCTCATGAAGAACAATATCAGTTGGTGGGCTCCTTTAATGGCGTCAATATTCACATACATCGATTCAACAGGCATAATCCCTGGCTGCTGGACAGAGGCAGTAATCATTCCAATCTATAAAAAGGGTCCTATGGCAGATCCAGCGAGCTATAGACCCATTAGCCTCCTTACTATCCCCAGCAAATTGTATGCCAAACACCTCCACATCAAACTAATTGACTGGATGGAAACGGAGGCAGTTCTGGCAGAGGAGCAAGCCGGCTTCAGACAGGGCAGAACAACAATAGACCATTGTTTCGTATTAGCACATCTCATTGATAAATAACGCCAATAAAACACGTGGGATTCTATACGCAGCATTTATTGACCTGAAGGCGGCCTTTGACTCGATCTCACGAGTCAAACTTTGGGCTAAACTCAATGTTACCAACATTGATAAAAGATTACTAGTCTTGATAAAAAGCCTCTATAAAGACTCCAAGTTATATGTAAGAACCTCAGTAAATGGGCAACTAATTGGCCCTGTATCAGCCACCAAAGGAGTCAAGCAGGGCTGTATTTTAGCCCCGGCCTTATTCAACTTATATATAAATGACATGGTCAAATACCTAACATCCCCGGAGTTTCATGCCCCTAAACTGGCCGAAAAACCAATTTCAGTACTCCTCTATGCGGACGACGCGGTTCTCTTATCACGAGCTAGAGTAGGCCTCAAAAGGCTACTAAGAGAATTCTCAGCCTACTGCAGGAGAGATCAATTGGTGGTTAATCACCAAAAAACCAAAGTCATGGTCTTCGCTAGGAGACACAGACATCATAGATGGGAGATGGACAATCAGCCAATAGAACAGGTCAAAATTTTCAAATACCTAGGAGTGGTTTTCCAGTCAACAGGGGCCTGGGAGGCCCATCATAAATATGCTAGGGAAAAAGCATCTCAAAGCGCCAAAATACTGTCTCGCTTTTACTTTACGAAAGGGGGCAGACATATCCCAGCAATTACTCTACGGGGCCCAAATCTGGACGGGAAATCATTGCCGCACATTTGAAACTGTCCAGTCTAAATTCTTAAGACAGATTCTAGACGTTCCACCATGCACACTACGGCTGGAGACTGGCCTCCTCTCCGTCGAAACCCAAACCTGGTTAAGAACATTTAACTATTGGCTTCGCTTAAATTTAAACCCATCCGGACTACTACCTCTAGTAGCACGAGATGCACATAGAAGTCAGTGGTCCAAAGTACTGCATCAAAAACTACTTATATGTGGCCTCCAAGCACAGCATCTCCTGAAAATGGGTCTCCCCAAGGCAAAAACTATTATTGATCAGCGCATGAAGGATATTGAGCAGCAAAATAATCTGGCCTATATTAAGAAATTTAGTGCTTGGTACGCTTATCTGCCCCCCTCCCACTTTGATTTTCGGGCACCTTATTTGTCTACCTTAACCATTCCAAAACTCAGACGGGCCTTTACACTGGCCAGACTAAATATGTTACCCTCGGCTGTTCTTGAGGGTAGATATCAAGGAACTCCATTCGAGAACCGGCTCTGTCCCTGTGGAGCTGGCTGCGTGGAGACTGTGTCACACGTGCTCTTGTCTTGCTCCCTATATAAAGATCTCAGGGACGAGACCATCGCGCCACTCCTGTCTGCCATCCCGGGCCACTTTTGCGAGGCCAAGCTGTTCTCACTCCTGGCCGACCAGAACGGCTCGACAACAGAGAAGGTTGCCAGATTTGTCGAGAGAGCAATGAGACTGAGAACTGCTACCTGAGTGACATTAGCGTCGTCGCCCAGATTCCTCTCCTAGGATCTTACTATTATTATCGTTATGTTTTGTTACTATTATTTTGTCATCCCCTAAAATGTATTTTATATAATTGACTTTTTAGTTTTATTCTTTGTGTGTCGTATTGTTGTTTTATTGCTATGGCCGATGGCTGACGCAAATAAAGATTAATTCAATTTGAGCTGGCACAAGGGCTGAGAATTGTATCCCGCCTGCTTTCCACAGTAGCATTCCTACTCCCCTTCTCATGCTTTGGGGCAATGGGAGAGTGAAATCATTCCTCGCTTCTTCTAGTGGCGAGGCTCAGAGAGCCGCTTTGCTAGGGAGAGGCAGACAATGGTTGGGAACACTTGGGTTCTTCTGAGCCGCTCTAAGGAAGACCATATGCTGGATGTCCAACCCGCTGCCGCTCCACCAAGGTGCCACTATACTCACAGCAGGAGTTTGTAAGAGCGAGTCGGTAGCTAAGATATAAATCAATTGGGATGTTTGGAACCTGCACACCCCAAAACTGGTACTGGATTCCAGCCCACACCCATCCTTTCAATGGTATCTTCCCCCTCAGCTCACCTGGTGGCAGGCATTCTTGAAGAGGTGGTCCACCAAAAGCCAGATCTCCTTGGCCGCTCAGTGGAGTCATCACCATCCTGGGGTACGATATCCAGAAACTGCTTCTCCTGGAGGTCCAATGACAAGCGGGACTGGCACGAGAGCCTGACAGAATGTGTGCCTGTATGCATTCTTTCCTTGCTCCAGCTGGGTGGACAAGTCTTGCCCTCTGAGGCCACAACTAGGGCTGGGCGATAGCTGGCTTTCAACACGGTGATATATCACTAGCTAAACATTGCAATACACCAATATAGCACGATGTCTGAAATAAGGTGGAGCTATGTAGAGGCATTGGCTGGCTTCACGATTTCCCCCGCATTGTGATTTTTGCTGCCCCCTGCAGGAGGGCAGGGGAAAGCTGAACCGGCAGAGTCCACTGGGGCTGCAGGAATCTCGAGAAGCATTGTCTGGCTTCACAGTTTCCCCCCACATGGTGTTTTTTGCATAGTACACACACACATCATGATTCACAATATATTGCCAGGTCAGAAATTATGAAACCAGTCTCACTATCTAGACTTCAAGCTGATTTGAAAATATATCTATATTGACATATCGCCTGGCCCTAGCCACAGCAAGCATCTCAAGGGGGAAAACAAAAAACAAATTGCTTGCACCCCAAATCCAAGCTCCCCCTCCCCTATTAATATGCAGCTAGTAATCCTTCCACTCCGGATGTGCAGTTCACACAAAAGCTTACTAAATATGCAGCTGTGGACATGGGGTTTGGCTAGAGAGCCAGTGTGGTGTAGTGGTTAAGAGCAGTAGTCTCGTAATCTGGGGAACCGGGTTCGTGTCTTCGCTCCTCCACATGCAGCTGCTGGGTGTGTGGGAATGTTCTGGGGTGCAGGAGAGGATATATTGACTAATTATATCCTTATCCAACTTGTGCTAACAAGTTTCCAAAATATCAGCAGAGTTTGTCCATTAAACTTTAATTAGTTTAATGTTAAGTAAACGTCCAGTGCGCTTCCAACGCCATAAATCTTATCTCAGCAGAGAATTTCGTGCAGCGGTTGAAGAAGGCAGGAGAGTCAGTACCTTTCAATGAAGAATCCTGGAGCAAGCACTTTGGAACTCAGGAAAAAACTTTATTTACAAAAGAAAAACCCTGGCGATAAAGCACACATGCTTTTATCTCCGGCATAAAGAAAACTTTACTCTAAACTTAACTCATGCTAGCAAACACGCCCATGGCCACAAACTGAGTCTGCGAGTCAGGGACTTCTGGAGGCGGTGCCATCGCAATGGCGGATTCCCTCTAGTCTGGAGGGAATTGGTCCTCGGAAATCGGGTCTTGCCGCTACGGCGAAGCGGGGACCCCATCGAAAACTACAGGTGGGTGAAGCCTGTGACCGTGGGACTCGGCGGGCACCTTCAGCGCTCTCCCAATTTGCAAGGGAACCCTGCAAGGGGCTCCGGAGGAAAACGGGGGTTTGACGCGGTGCTGAGAGTTGATCGCTACTTCTGTGGAGTGAAGCCGCGCAGCTGTTGCAGAAGAGCGCTGACCTTTTTTCCTGGGACAATTCGGCTATTAAACAACAACCTGTGAGTAGGTCAAGCTTTAAGATTCAAAGTTAAAAGAAAAAGAAGGTGTAAACAGGAAGTCCACCTTCCGTTTTGTATATAGATCAAAGCAAAGACTGACTAAGCTAAGACCGGGAGAGGTGCGCTAAAAGTCTCAAGCCCAAACATCAAATAATAAAGAACTCCCTCCCTGAATTGAGAGGGGAGGGAAGAAGGGAAAGTATTTTCTGTTTGTTAAAAATAAGAGAGGAAGGAAAAGAAGGAAGGGATATAAGACCACCACTCAATCCCTGGGAACGGATTGCCAAGATTAATAGAACGGTCGTTCTGAGAACCGCACTATTTATGGACAATGTAACTTCTTGGACAGCCAACTCTGCATGTGAGATACTTTGGACTAGAAATTGTTATTAACTTTGCTGTAGGGGGCCTCTTGAAGAGCTGGGAAGTTACTTTATTGCACTATTTCTGACTGTTACTGTGTCCCCCTAGAGGCTCACTGAAATTGTTACAATTGGTTGGGGAATTTTCCACTTCTAACTAGCTAGGGAATTTTCCACTGTAAAACAAGCTTGACTGTGGGAGCGACCTTGACTCGTTGATAAAGTGTTATGGAGGAAAAGACAAGAAGATCGGGCAAAGTTAGAATCCAACAGACCAGCGCAGCACTGCAACAGCGCAGAGCATCTGCATCTGGCCCTCCTGTTCCACAAGGGGAAGACCCGGCACAAGCGGGGGTAAAAGGTATGACATCGGAAGAAGGATTTACTTCAGTTTTAAGTAAAATTTATGAAACCTTAGATAAATTAAGCAAACAAGTTACTGAAGCGACAAATAAAATTGACCAGAACACCATAAGCATTAACAATTTGGGGCAGAAGGTAAATTCAAATACAGAATCTATTGAAAAATTGCTGCAAGAATCTGCATTAAATCAAAAGACAGCTGAGGAAGCAAAAGAAAAAGCAGTGGCTGCAGAGGAAAAGATAACACCGATATGTAAACAGCTTGGAGACCACCAGTCACAGCTTGGGACCCACCAGGCACTTTTGTCTATGATTGAATTGAAGGAGAAACAGACCAATTTGAGGGTCAGGGTGGTACCTGAACTTGAGAAAGACAATCTAAGTGACTTTTTGACACAGGAATTTGCAGACTTTTGGAAACTGGATGACAAGCAAGACTTTAAGATAGTAAAAGCTTTTAGACTTGGAAGAGGAGGGAGAAAGAACAGGGTGAGAGACTGTTTGATCACCCTTCGATCAAAAGAGGAGAGAGATAAAATATTGAGCCTGCATTACCAGAATACTTTGATAATACATGAATCAAGAGTGGAGATATTTAAGGGTATTCCGAAACATCTTTTGGACCTTAGGTCTAACTACGGGGATTTGGTGACACTGTTGAAAGGTAATAGAACCATCTTTAGGTGGGAATTCCCCCAAGGCCTATCTTTTACCTTTAAAGGTAAAAAGTTTAAAATAAGATCAGTGGAAGAGAAAGAAAAATTTCTGAGAGATCACGAAGAAGACCTGCAAAAAGGAGTGCAAGAAGATCCAAGGGCCTTACGACCAGGAACATCAGACAAAGTACCACCACCCTTGGGATTGGACAAGTTACAGAAAGTGATACCACCGTCAGAACAAGAGGAGTTACTGGGAGCAGTTGGAGGAAAATAATTTAAATACACCATGTCTCTGCAACTACTAAGCTGGAACATTCATGGACTTAATTCCCTGGAGAAAAGGAAGAAAGTTTTTTATTTATTGAAAAAGGAACAATTGGACTTAATTTGCCTACAGGAAACACATGTGATAAGGCTACACAGGAAAATATTGATCAATAAGAGACTGGGCCAAGAATTTATTTCATTGGACAAGGTTAAAAAGCGAGGAGTAGTTATCTATGCAAAAGAGAGCCTATCACCGAAATTTGTTTTTAAAGATGATCAAGGAAGATTTAAAGCAGTTGAAATTAAAACACAAGGAGAAAAATTTCTGATCGTAGGAGTATATGCACCGAATGAGGGGAAATCTGAATTCTATAAGAAGTTGCATGAGACTTTGTTGGACTATATGGACTACAACATTATTTTGATGGGAGATATGAATGGAGTGGTATCGACAAACATGGATAAGTCGCAGAGACAGGTAGTCACTAAGGATGGTAGACTACCAAAAACTTTTTTTGAATTGACTGACAATATGGATTTGATTGATATTTGGAGAATTAGGAATCCCTTGGGTAGAGAGGGAACCTTCTTTTCTGAAGCCCAAAAGACATGGACAAGAATTGACCAAATCTGGATAACTAGAGGAATGGCACCCAAGACTCGAAAGGTAGAGATTTGCCCTAAGACGTGCTCCGACCATAATGCCGTGAAAATGGAGATGAAACTAACACCAACCGGTTCCTTCAGATGGAGGATGAATGACACCTTGTTTAGAGATCAAGAGGTTATTAAGAAGGCCCAAAAAACCTTGAGAGAATATTTTGAGATAAATTTGAACACTACCGTGGAAAAAAGAGTAATCTGGGACACAAGTAAAGCAGTTATGAGGGGGTTTCTGATTCAAAGAATTCATTAAAGAAGAGAGCTCAAAATGAGAAAAAAGAAAAAAAAATTAAAGGAAAAAATTAAAGAGGGCAAGAAGAAACTGAGAGTGAAACCCAATTCACAAGAGATTCTGAGAGAAATAAAGCTACATCAAGTGCAATATATGAAGATGATGAATCAGGAAATTGAATGGAAAATTAAACAAATGAGACAAAGGACTTTTGAATCGGCAAATAAATGTGGGAAACTGCTAGCTTGGCAGATGAAAAAAAGACATAAGTTAAACACTATTGCTAATTTAGAGGTGGATGGAAAGAACATTCAGAATCCAGTGGAAATTAGAAAATGTTTCCAGAGGTATTTTAAACAATTATATACACAAGGGCCCCAGAAAGAATCTGACATAGACCAGTTTTTGAAAACAAATGGATTGCAAAATATTTCTCAAGAAAATAAGATAATGTTGAACTATAAAATTACGGAACAGGAGGTAGAAGGTGCCATTCAGAATATGCAGTTGGGAAAATCTCCAGGGCCGGATGGCTTAACCTCAAAATACTATAGAACTTTGAAGGACTGGATAATTCAACCACTAAAGGAGGTTTGCAATGAAATTTTGGAGGGGGAAAAAGCGCCAGAGTCGTGGCAAGAAGCATATATTACACTTATACCAAAAACGGAGTCTGAAAAGACACAACTTAAGAACTATCGACCCATATCCCTGTTAATAATAATAATAATAATAATAATTTATTATTTGTACCCCGCCCATCTGGCTGGGTTTCCCCAGCCACTCTGGGCGGCTTCCACAGAAACCAAAAAAACATTAAAATATCATACATTAAAAGCTTCCCTGAATAGGGCCGCCTTAAGATGTTTTCTGAATGTCAGGTAGTTTTCCATCACCTTGACATCCGATGGGAGGGCATTCCACAGGGCGGGCGCCACCACCGAAAAGGCCCTCTGCCTGGTTCCCTGTAGCTTCGCTTCTCGCAATGAGGGAACCGCCAGAAGGCCCTCGGCGCTGGACCTCAGTGTCCGGGCAGAACGATGGGGGTGGAGACGCTCCTTCAGGTATACTGGGCCGAAGCCGTTTAGGGCTTTAAAGGTCAACACCAACACTTTGAATTGTGCTCGGAAACGTACTGGGAGCCAATGTAGGTCTTTCAAGACCGGTGTTATGTGGTCTCGGCGGCCGCCCCCAGTCACCAGTCTAGCTGCCGCATTCTGGATTAGTTGTAGTTTCCGAGTCACCTTCAAAGGTAGCCCCACGTAGAGCGCATTGCAGTAGTCCAAGCGGGAGATAACTAGAGCATGCACCACTCTGGCCAGACAGTCAGCGGGCAGGTAGGGTCTCAGCCTGCGTACCAGGTGGAGTTGGTAGACAGCTGCCCTGGATACAGAATTGACCTGTGCCTCCATGGACAGCTGTGAGTCCAAAATGACTCCCAGGCTACGTGGATTACAAAATATTTGCTGACATTTTGGCTAAAAGGCTAAAAAAAAGTACTAGGGGAAGAGATACATAAGAATCAAGCTGGCTTTCTCCCAGGCAGACACTTGTCTGACAATATGAGGAATATAATTAACATTTTGGAGAAGTTGCAAGAGGACATTAACACCAAAGCAGTTTTAATCTTTGTGGACGCTGAGAAAGCCTTTGATAATATTTCTTGGAGTTTTATGAAGAAAAATCTTCAGGGGATGGGGGTCGGTCAAGGGTTTGAAAATGGTATAAGTGCAATTTATTCAGAACAAAAGGCTAAATTAATAGTTAACAATGTGGTGACAGAGGAATTTAAGATAGAGAAAGGGACACGACAAGGCTGTCCGATTTCCCCACTACTCTTTATTTCAGTCCTGGAGGTTCTGTTAAATATGATTAGAAGGGACCATCTGATTAAGGGTATAAAGGTTGGAGCCAAACAATATAAATTGAAAGCCTTTGCAGATGATTTAGTATTGACATTACAGGAGCCAGAACCTAGTACTAAAAGAGTATTAGAACTGATCCAAGAATTTGGTCATGTGGCAGGATTCAAGTTGAATAAGTTAAAAACTAAAGTCCTTGAGAAAAACTTAACAACGAATGAGAAAGAGAGGTTTCAGAATGAGACAGGCTTAACAGTGGTTAAGAAGGTGAAATACTTGGGGATTAATATGACAGCCAAAAATGGGAACTTATTTAAAGACAATTATGAAAAATGCTGGTCGGATGTTAAAAAGGATTTAGAAATATGGTCAAATCTGAAGCTTTCCTTGTTGGGTCGAATTGCTGCTATAAAGATGAATGTATTGCCAAGAATGTTGTTTTTGTTTCAGTCACTACAAATCTTAGACAAAATGGACTGTTTCAAGAAGTGGCAGAGAGACATTTCTAGATTCGTCTGGCAGGGCAAGAAGCCCAGAATAAAATTTAAAATACTAACTGATGCAAAAGAAAGAGGGGGATTTGCCCTGCCAGATTTTAAACTCTATTATGAATCAGCAGCTTTCTGCTGGTTGAAAGATTGGCTGCTTCTTGAGAACACAGACATTTTGGATTTAGAAGGTTTTAACAATGTTTTTGGGTGGCATGCATACTTGTGGTACGACAAGGTTAAAGCACATAAAGCATTTAAAAACCATATTGTCAGGAAAGCATTGTTTAATGTCTGGACAAGATATAAAGACTTGTTTGAAAACAAAACCCCAAGGTGGTTGTCACCGATGGAGGCAAAGGCCCAGAAAAAGCTCAATATGGAGGCCAAGTGGCTGAAATATTGGGAAATTTTGGAGCAGGAAGGAGATAAACTGAAATTGCAGAGAAACTAAAAGATAAAGTGCGAGACTGGCTTCATTATTATCAAATAAGAGATGCTTACAATTTAGACAAAAAAATTGGCTTCCAGGTGGAAAAATCAAAGTTGGAAACAGAACTGTTAGATCCTAAAACAAAGATACTTTCAAGAATGTATAACCTGCTGTTAAAATGGAACACTCAGGACGAGATGGTTAAATCTGCTATGATTAAATGGGCACAGGACGTTGGACATAACATCATGTTTGCTGACTGGGAACAGTTGTGGACCACAGGTATAAAATTTACGGCATGTAATGCCCTAAGAGAGAATATTATGAAAATGATTTATAGGTGGTACATGACACCAGTCAAGCTTGTAAAAATCTATCACTTGCTCGATAATAAATGTTGGAAATGTAAAGAAACTGAAGGTACATTCTTTCACCTTTGTTGGACGTGCCCAAGGATTAAGGCTTTCTGGGAAATGATCTATAATGAAATGAAAAAGGTATTTAAATACACTTTCTTGAAGAAACCAGAGGCCTTTCTTCTAGGCATTGTCAGCCAATTGGTGCCAAAGAAGGATAGAACTTTCTTTATGTACGCTACAACAGCAGCAAGAATACTTATTGCAAAGTATTGGAAGACACAAGATTTACCCACTCTGGAAGAATGGCAGATGAAGATGATGGACTATATGGAATTGGCAGAAATGACTGGCAGAATCCGAGACCAGGGAGAAGAAATGGTAGAAAACGACTGGAAGAAATTTAAAGATTATCTACAGAAATACTGTAAAATTAATGAATGTTAAAATGATGTTGGACTGAAAATAAGTGGTTTTGGTATTAAGGCTAATAAGAATATGTAAATATAGATAGTTATTTGGATGAAAATATATAGTCATAATAGGTTAAGAATATAGAGCAAAGATAAATGAAAGAGGGTAAGGATTTGCTGAAAGGACTTTGTAAACGGGAATACAAAAAGGGGAGGTGTGAGGAGGTCAAGGAAATAAGCAAATGAACTTAAAGATATTGAAAAATGGATTATTTTTTAAAAGATATTTTTCTTTGTATTACACTGTTTTTCTTCTTTTTTCTTTCTTTTTTCTTTTTAGCTCTCTTTTTTGGTAACTTTCTTGTTAGCTGTCGCTCTTTTTTTCTTTTTTTTCTTTTTTGTATGTGTAATTGTTGGTTTGATTATTTTTGGCTTTTGAGGAGACTTGTGTTTAGTGTAAAATCTCAATAAATATTTTATTTAAAAAAACAAAAAAAACAAACTGAGTCTGCGAGTCAGGTCAAGGGGGGGGGGGAGAGAGAGAACACACGGGTGAACTGACTATTTATACAAACTAACTCACATTCCTGGATGCTTAATGACTTCCAGCTGCTCAGTGATTAGAGCGACTTGTTACCTCTTAACCCTTTAGTACCAACACCCCCTCTCGCTCGTAACACTGAGCTGTACCAACCTTAATTCAAATTTAAACCTGAACAGAAATATTTATGAGATTGCGGACTCAAAGCTTTTGTAAAACCGTCTGCGAGATTTTCTTTGCTTGGACAATACTTTAGTTCAATTAAACCTTGTTTTACACTTTGGCATACATTTTGATAACGGATATCCAAGTGTTTTGTGAGTGCCTTGAATTGACCTGATTTAGCTAGTTTAATACAAGGTTGATTGTCTTCCCACACTCTGATAGGTAGGGAACTGTTAGAGTAAATTCTGGGTGCGTGAAGGCACAGCCACCCAGCTCGTCGGACAGAGTCCGCGGGTCCTAGCGGAGAAGAAAGGAGCTCAGCCGGACACAGGAGCAAAATACGAAGATCCGAGTTTATTGCGCAACAGGTTCAAAATGGCATTGAACCCCGAGCATGGGGTGACATGAACTTTTAAAAGTTCCCTCCATAACCCAGAATACAGTGCGGGAAACGTCATGAATACATTATGGGAAGGTCATGTTTCGTAAATTACATCATGAATACATTAGAAACGTCATGAGTACATTATGGAGGGGGTGGGATTACATTCATTACCATTTCGGATGAGGGAGGGGGAATATGCGGAGGAGGAAATATACATAGATAAGCATTTATTGAGTACCGGTGGTGGCAAGACAATGGGTCAGAGATATGCATCGTCTGTCACCTAATATTGCCCAGAGGAAGGGTTGGTCGAAACGATCAGACAGGATTAGGAAGTTCCTGCGTACGTGATCCGCCGCTTCGGGGATTATGGAAGTAGGGGCAGCATCATGGAGTCCAGGGGGAACTGAGTTGAATGACACCGAGAGCAAGAAAATCGGAACTACGGCTGATTTTATATCAATTTCTAAAGATTTCTATTATTTCTAAACCCTTCCGTATCGTAGGGAGAAAGTAGAGGCAGGGTGGATACATTGTAACAAGGTTTTGACAAGCGGATACAGACTGGATACATTGTAACTGGATTTTGACAGTTTTACGAGGTTCTTGGTTTCGGATCCATTGTTCTCGCGGTGGGGGGCCGTCAGCAGCTTGTCAGGAATGAAATGAGGCGTGCAAGAGCTCCCTGAGCTAGCTGCTGCAGGGCGAATGCATGGCCGTGATTGGCTAAAGCGGAGCTCAGTATAGTGAATGGGAACACATTATGATGCGGTCTACTCACGTTAGGAATAGGGCGAGAGGAAGGCATAGAGAAGATCGGGGCTTATTTCGCCCGTATAGAGAAAGGAAAAGAGCCTTTTATTTGCAAGGCAGGGGTATAGTGTGGTGCTTGTGTAACGATGTGGGGGCTGGGGTTTCTAAGCAGAGTTGGGCACGGTCGAGGTCATCGCCTCGGGCCCGTTCAGAAAGTGATGGGGGGGAGATGCTTGCCCCCCCCTTCTCCTTCCGTATCAGGAACATTCTCCAAACAATTCTTGTACCAGTTGCTTATAAAATTCCAGTTCTCTACATACATCTGATAATGCATTGAACTCAGATTCAGTTGAACTTAAAGCTATAAGTGATTGTTTTCTTGATCTCCAACCAATTAGTGCATTTCCAAATTTTATCGCCATTCCTGACACTGATTTTCTATCTGGTTCAGCATCTGCCCAACTGCTGTCGGCCCAACATTCAAGTTGTGTGCTGCCCTCTGCTGATAGTTTTAAGCGAAACCTTTTGGTAGTTTGGAGATACCTTAAAACTCTTTTTACTCCTTGCCAAGCATGCATTGATGGTTTTTCAGCTTGTCTACACAGCATGTTGACAGCATATGTTATATCGGGCCGAGTCCACTGTGCAATGTGGAGTAGACTGCCTATCGCTGACTGGTAAACCCCGGGATTACTGAGCTCTGCCTGTTGCTCGGCTTGAGCATCCTTTGTGTAACTTAACTCCATTGGGGTTTTAACACCAGCACAGTCATCCATTTTAAACCTTTCCAGCAACTGCTGGATCTTAGCTTCTTGGCTGAGCCAATAGTTCCCATTTTCATCTTGCTGAATTTTAACTCCTAGATAAACAGATACAGTGCCTAGTGATTTTATCTGAAACTTTTCTCCAAGCTTTGTGGCAAATTGTTGTGCAAGTTTATCGTCCTTTCCACTGTATAATAAATCATCAACAGATATCAAAACTGCTTCTTGTTCACATCCCGAGCCTTTTAGATAAAGACACGCATCTGCTGCGCTCTTTCTGAACCCCATGCTCTCTAGAGCATCGTTTAAGCAGGAATTCCAATTACGGGCGGACTGTTTCAACCCATAAATGGATTTGTGTAGGCGCCAGACCTGGTTTGGCTTGTCTCCTTCAAAACCTGGTGGTGGCGTCATATAGACTTCCTCCTGTAAGTCTGCATTTAAATAAGCCACATTGACATCAAAATGAAACAGCTTATTTCCCTTCTTAGCTGAAGAGGCTAAAAGCATTCTTAATGACTCTGATCTTGAAGTAGGGGCATAGATTTGAGAATAGTGAACACCTTGGCGCTGCGAAAATCCTTTTGCAACTAGTCGGGCTTTATATTGCAACTCCTCAGTAGTTGTGGGCTTTAAACAATATACCCATCGACAAACTACAGCTTGTTGCCCTTTCGGAAGCTCTGTACTTGTAAACACACCGAGAGACTTCATTGAAGCCATCTCTTTTTCCATCGCTTCCTGCCACTTTACGGCTTCTGAGCTTGGAAGCTGTTGTACCTCTATATATCTATCTGGCTCACACTGTGCCATATTTATGTATACACTTGTCACCTTAAACCGCTCTGGTGGTTTGCCCTTTGTGGCACGTTTTGATCTGTGCAATTGCTCCTCTTGTGCCCCCTCTGACCGTTGGCTGTCAGAATCTGTCTCAGACTTTATGTCTGGACGTGCCTCTAGGGATAAAGACCTCCGTTTAGATACCTCCCTTGGGCTTGGTGTTGCAGGCGACCTGCTTCGCTTTTGCTGTCTGCTAGGCCTACTGACTGGCGATGTTGGAACACTCCTAGATTCTGGCTTTTCTGCCTTAGGAGAAGAACCTTGTGCCTGGTCAGAATCTGCATCTGAACCATGTGCACCATCCCCTTCTGGCTCACCACCCTCTGGACTTTCATTCTCAGCATAAATGCCTAAATCATCTCTCAAAATGTCAGGGTTAGCATGTAAGTGAGTCCATCCGGATTGCTCACAAAATTCAGCGCTCCTACTGATGACCACTCTTGTAGTATCCCCATCTGGGTTCACAAACCTCCAAGATTTGGCGTGTGGTTCGTACCCACAAAAGATGAGTTTCCTAGCCCTTGGACTTCCCTTTTTCCTTAACGCTTTTGGGATAAGTACATAGGCTTGAGATCCAAACACCCGAAAGTAATTAACTTTGGGCTTCTTCCCGTATAAAGCAAAATATGGCGTAGTATCAATTACCGAATTATATACCTGGTTCAGAACATGAGTAGCCGTCAGCCAGGCTTCCACCCAGTAACTTTGAAGGAGTTTGGAATCAAACAACATAGAGTTTGCCAACTCTTGCAGAACCCTGTTTTTGCGTTCGGCCACGCCTCCTTCTTGGGGGGAATAAGGTGTAGACAGACGATGCTTAATTCCCTTTTTCTTAAAGAAATTCTGCAACACAGACCCGGTAAATTCTAACCCTCTGTCTGTCTGAAAAGCAAGTACTCTAGTACCGAATTCAAGTTCTACTGCATGAACCCAATTTTTAACTGTTTCTGCAGTATCTGCTTTTGTTTTGAGAGGAAAAAACCATGTGACTTTTGTTTTGTCATCCGAGAGACACAGTGCATACCTCGAACCTCCCATGCTAGCAACAGGCATTGGGCCACATAGGTCCATATGCACAAGTTGGAATACTTTGTCAGATTTCCTATCTGAACTGGGATAGCTGCATCTATGAACCTTCGCCCTTTTACATGCAGTACAATTCAAATACTTAGTACATTTGTTCATTTTGCACCCTTCTGATAATTCAGGTTGCCTTTTAACATACTGAAAATTAATATGTCCCAAATGGCGGTGCCATAAATGAACACAAGAATTATGGGTAGGCGAGTTCACACAACCAGCATGAACCTGTTCAACTTCATCTGGACTTGTCTCAAAATAATATAACCCATTTCTGCATTCCACCTGCAAAAGAGATACGTTATTCTTTGAAATAGTGCAAACCCCATTTTCAAGCACAGTTTTAAACCCATCTCTATCAAGTTCTGACACAGACAAAATACACCCCTTCATTCCCTTTAGCACATAGGCATCAATTTCTGTATGCAAACAATTCAAGAACACTGTGCCTACGGTCTCTAAGGAACGTTTAGTTGAATCTGCCATTGTCACAACTTTAAGGGTTTGCAAATGCCTGCAATTCTGCAAACGGACACTAGATGGCGCCACCAGGTGGTGAGATGCACCACTGTCGATCAACCAGCCTAGATTGCTGCCTTGGCCACGCCCTTGCATCAACGCCGTTGCTGAAGCCATGTGCTGTGTGCTGTGGGAGTAGCCACGACCTCCTCCTCTTCTTCGACGTCCCCTGGAACTCCTTGTCTGGTAACTAGGGGCAACGGCCTTGGTGCTGTCTTGACCAGGTTCACGTGTACAATTCCTGATTAAATGGGAAGAGGAACCACAGCGAAAACAGCGTCTAGCTGCAAAAGCATTTACTGTGTTCTCAAACTCAGCATCCCCACTCTTAGGCACAGCATAACTCCTCTTTGAAGACAAACCTCTTTCTCTTTGCCTTTTATCCTGTTCATCAGCAAGTCGAGAAGAAATGTATTCAAGGGTTAATTCAGACGAAGGCATAGCTTCCAAAGTTAAAGCTAGAGTCTCATAGCTTTTATCAAGAGAAGACAACAAAATGTATGACTGCTGCTCCATAGAGAAAGGAATGCCCAGCTGTCTTAGTTGATTAAAGGCAGACACCATTTTGGCAATATGTTCTTTCACACACGCTCCTGGTTGGAGACGTAAATCAAACAAACATCTTGTAGCATGGATCTTGGCCCCCGCAGTGTTTCTGGAATTTAGCTGCTGCAGAACCGTCCAGACCTCATGCGTGTTCTTTAACTCAGAAACATAAGGCATTTGCTCTGGTCCCACTGCCAAAACTAATAGACCTTGGGCTTTCCTGTCACGTTTCTGTGAAGCTGCTGCTGCTGCTTTGTCTTCTGCAGACGCGTCTGCAGCTGCCTGTAAAGGCGGTGCTTCAGTACAACTCCACAACTCTTTTGCTTGCAACCAAACCCTTACTCTAGCCTTCCAATCTTGCCAATTTTTCCCATTGAGTCGCGTAAAGGGGACAGTAAAACTTTCCTGGGACTCTGCCATCCTCCCTGGGGCTTAGGAACGATACTCACACACCTGTAGACCGTCTCCGAGCTGCTGAGGTGGCTCCTTGAGGAATAAGATGTTTGCCAGCGAGTACAAACTGCGCAGTGCCTGTTTAAAACTTTTTCTAGGCACGTTGCAGGACTCAAGCTGCTTTGAAGGCTTTCGTTGTCGGCTTTCTGTCTTCGCTCCAGTCCTTTCATAAATCACTCTGAACTGCACTCCTTATCTCCTTCTTGATGTACAAACAGCCATAACCTGTCCATTAAACTTTAATTAGTTTAATGTTAAGTAAACGTCCAGTGCGCTTCCAACGCCATAAATCTTATCTCAGCAGAGAATTTCGTGCAGCGGTTGAAGAAGGCAGGAGAGTCAGTACCTTTCAATGAAGAATCCTGGAGCAAGCACTTTGGAACTCGGGAAAAAAACTTTATTTACAAAAGAAAAACCCTGGCGATAAAGCACACATGCTTTTATCTTCGGCATAAAGAAAACTTTACTCTAAACTTAACTCATACTAGCAAACACGCCCATGGCCACAAACTGAGTCTGTGAGTCAGGTCAAGGGGGGGGGGGAGAGAGAACACACAGGTGAACTGACTATTTATACAAACTAACTCACATTCCTGGATGCTTAATGACTTCCAGCTGCTCAGTGATTAGAGCGACTTGTTACCTCTTAACCCTTTAGTACCAACAGAGTTTATAGACATTCCCCTTTAAGTTCGCAACGGTAACGTGTGCTCAGGTTCGCTAGAACCTCTATAATAATTACTCTGGTAATTTCCCCTTTTGTTCCCTCTTAAAATACAAGACACGGCACAGTCTTTATAAAAGTATAAAAGAGTTTACTCACGTTCTGTTCACAATATGATCCCAGAAGGCAGACAGCTTAAAAAAGGTTACATACATTCAGAATCTATCTTGTAGCAAGATAGTCCTTTCCTCCTCTCTTGGCTGGGAGCCAAGAGAGCATCCTTAGATGTTTCCTCATTGAAGGAAGATGGCAGAGAGAGAGAGTGGCTGCCTGCCCTGTGCTTTTGTCATTACCTGCACAGGTGAGGCCACACCCACCTCTGGTCACATGCGGAGGAAGTCAGTCCCCAGGAAGCTTACCTGCTTGCTGGACTGACATCCCTCCCCATGTTCTAACATGTACACTCTAGGAATGTTGTCATTGACTGCTCCTGTGTTTACATCCCACAGGGTGACCTTGGGCCAGTCACACTTCTCTGAAGTCTCTCAGTCCCACTCGCCTCACAGAGTGTTTGTTGGGGAGGAAGGTAAATGAGAATGTTAGCCGCTTTGAGACTCCTTCGGGTAGTGATAAAGCGGGATATCAAATCCAAACTTCTCTTCTTCTAACATTTTATTTAGATTGTTGGAACCTGCCCTGGGACCTTAGGGTGAAGGGCAGGAAATAAGTAAGAAAAACAGCAACAGAACATGGATGGGCCTTCATAGGTTGATGGGCTGCAGCCCCAGCCAGCATGATGAGATGATGGGGTCACATGTTCACCGCCCCTTGTCTAGAGCACGTTGCAGAGGCAGTGGTAGAAACTGAACAACAGCTGGAGCCCCAGCCTACGACTTTGTCTGGGCAATGCAGCACACAGCAGCTGGTGAACCATGCCTCCTGCCTCCTTCCCATCTTCCTCTCCAGAAATGTTCAGGGTGGTTAGTTCTATCTCAAGCGACCACATTCAAGAGAAAGAGGGGGGAGCAAGAGAGCTTTAGCAGCACAGCAGTGGCAAGCAGCCCATCACTAAATGGAGTTGGCAAGGATGGAGAATTTGATCCCCTCATCCCCAGGGCAGCTGTTGATTAGGATCCAGTTCATCCCCCCTCCCCCCCCCGCTAATACTCCCCGCCCCTGTCGAGAGAGAGAGAGAGAGAGAGAGAGAGAGTATTGGTGTGGGGAATGACACATGCTGTATCAGAGTCTTAGTGCAAGAGTAGCTGGTGCCTGCTAAAGAACACAGGAGCCTTGCTGGGTTAGATCAGCATTTTGTTCCCACAATGGCCAACCACATGCCCTTGGGAGTCCATAGGGACACGGGGACTAGAGCACTCTGTCCATCATGTTCCCCAGAAACTGGCAATCAAAAGCATGTGGTTTGTGATACTAGTGGCAAGAAATTGTTCAGTTTCTGTTAATTGATTCTCATGAAAACTTACAGATTCTGGCTTCACACAATTAACTCAAGGCAGTGTCAATTTACTCTTGACAGAAAGCCAAGGTCTGCTTGACCTAGAAACTATTTACACTGATTGGTTAACGACCAGCACTCAACTCTGTTATCTAGAAATGCTAGCACAGTTTGGGGTTAGGTGTGTTGAAGGCGTAGAAGTGCTGTGTATGGTTAAGAGAGAGAGAGAGAAAGAAAGGATTTATTTGCTTTGCTTTGTATGCAGAAACTCTGCTGGTTTTTTTCCCCTTTTAATAAATCCTGTAAATAGTTATTCTGAGTCTAGCTGACTAGTCATTTCCACCTCAACTAGCTTCTTCGCTGTGCAGGAAAACTCTGCTACGTTTGGGCTAAAGCCATTAGGGCTATGCCTGACACTTCAAAGTTCCATGATAGCCACTGATAAACATATCCTCCATGGTTCTAAATGTCTACAGCTGTCCAAATTGACAGTCACCACTGTCTCCTTGTGGCTAGGATAATACACCCAAGTAGATCTGATTTCGAGAGGAGTGACATTTCCCTGAGCCACCCCAAAGCAGCCACTACCGCTTCCCAAATGCCAGTGCTCAGGTGGTAAGAGTAAGCCAGAGTGGCATAGCCTGTGCAGCAGTGGCTGCGCACAGAGACAAGGAGAAAACTGGCTCTTGGGGCCAGAGGGGGCTGGCGCCTGCATCATGAGACTGGGCTTTCTGCCTCCCGTGCTGCCAATCGCAAGCGGACCCAGAGTCAAGCAGCGCGAAATCAGTGACAAGCAGTGCTGGCAAATTCTGGTTTCGTCTCCGTTCTCCTCTGCCGAGTTCTACAAGGGCCACGTTGAGACTAGGGAAGAGACCAAAGCAGAGAGCTAGAGCCACCACCTGGACTGGATTTGAGTCAGAAGGCAGGCAGGTGCGGGTTGCCTGAGAGGAAAGTCAGGTTGGTGGGGTAGTGCCTGGTTTGCCCTAAGGGACCAGCTGCCACTGCATGGAGCAGCTGCTGATCGGTGACAAGGGCAACTCCATTTACGTGCCTTCGAGGCACATGCACACTGCCGCAAAGCTGGAAGGGGCACTTGAAGGGGCAAAAATGCCCCCCCCCCCAAGAGCACAAAAGCGGCAAAGTGGCATGGAAACAGCATCTCGACTCCCTCCCAGGAGCTTTGGCACCGACCTCTCAGGCCTGCGGAGAGTTGGAGCAAGGAGTTTTGCAGGGAGGCTGCTGGTTTTCAAAAGGCCTTTCAAAAGGGCTTCCGGAAGTTTAGAGGGTGCTTGCAGGCTTTTCCAATGCTGTCCCCAACATACACAATTTCATTTAAACGCACGGTACCTCGGAATGCAACCCCCGTGTAAACCTGATTTGAGCCCGCTACAAGAACATCTAGAGGATAGCAAACCAACTGTGACCTTTTCTAGGAAGCTGTCTTCTCCCTGAGATCAGAGGAGGAAGGCAAGAGCAAAAGACAACCAAGGGTGTTAATGGCACAGGCCCTGAGAAGAGAAAGAAACAGCCCGTTGGCTGAACAGTATCTGGGCAGATGGCAGGGAAATGCACACGGTTCAGTGGCCCTGCGAAAGGGCAGGTGGGAGGACCAGAACCTGGGATGACTCAGTCAAGGCAAACAAAGGGCATGAACAGCACACAGGAAGCGGATGCACAGCTACAGAAGCTGAAGCTGAATGCAGCGGAGGACCCCCAGCCCCCACATTTCTGAGTGGAAGAGCAGCTGTTTTTCAAGCAGGCAAGCAGAGTGGGAAGGGTAGACATCCAGCACAAGGCTTCCAAGGAGGTCCCGAAGCAGCTTGGTAGGTAGCTCCCACTGATGGTGAGGAAATAGTCCTTGCCACGGTCAAGGTGAAGGACAAAGCTAGCCTCAATCTTCTCTTCCTTGCGGACGCACACATCCAGGGAAATGTCCCCCGTCTCACCTAAAACGGGAGGAGGTCAGGTAGATACACTCTTTGGCACAGCCAAGTTGGCTTGTCTGTAAATTAAAAGAGAAGACAGTGAGGAATTGAACAGAAGGACACAATAGGAGCCTGCTGGATCAGGCCAATGGCCCATCTAGTACAGCATCCTGTTCTCACAGGTGTATGGGGGAAACCTTAACTTCAAGAATTAGGGGAAGAAGCGACTCAGTTCCCACCCCCAGCCCACTTTCCTCTCTAGTCCTCCAAAGCAGCAGCTGCACAGAAGATGGTGACAGGATACTGGGGGGTGAGAGAAAGTGATCCTAACAAAAGAATATAAAAAGGGAAAGGATTTTTGCGCCCCCAATGTAACTTTCTTTTTTAGTTAGTTTACATTTCATTGAGTTTTTAAAAGTTTGGCTAGTTCTATATGATCCCCAAGATATTTTTGTGCCTCCACAACATTAAAATACGCATTGTTTTAAAAAAGTAATTTTTGGACGGAATGCTCTCACTGGTTCCCTGCGATGCCAAAAGGTGTTTTGGGACCCTCCAGCATTGTTTGGCTTCAATTCATTTGTGTGTGTGTCTTTGTTTAAAGCTGGTCACACACACTTTTACACTTTGGGCTCAGCTGCTTTGACGCGTGGCCCTTGGAGGCTTGAGCATGGGGCAATGCAGCCCACAAATGTTAAGCCTCCCCTGCTCTACCAAACTCCCAAGGTTTGAGGGAGGAGGGTTGGGAAGAGGAGGAGAAAAGGAAGGCCTTCCCTAGATGAGCCTTGGGGTCCCTTTGCGTGGACAGGCGGAGTCCCCAGATCCTGCACGGTCCCCCCGTCATGTGAATAACGACTCAAGACAACGTGCTATGGGATTAAATTGGCCACAACTTTATTAAATTTCAAATGTGGGTAGACCTTGGCTCAGGCATTGGGCGTTCTCCCTCCCCGGTCCCCAGCCGGGGACCTAGGGAGCATCAGGGTTATCCAGTGTGTGTGGGGGGGATGGGCCGGCTCTGGAGAACATATGTTCAAGCAGAGATGGCCGCCCCCGTAACGCCGCCGCCGCAGGAGGGAGCAATGACGACCTTTCGGTGTACGGCCAAAGCCTCCCTTCAGAAAACCCCTTTAACGGGGAACCCTGGTATCGCCGCCGCAAGAGGAAGATGGACAAAAGGATTCCGCCCAAGGCCTGATACCGCCAAAGTTGTGACGTTTTGCTACGGGAAAGGCGAAACCTGCCAATGCAGGGAAATTCCTTTCAGGCCCTTTAACAGCGACCTTAACGTAGCAGCGCCCGCATACCTGTGAAGAAAAGTTAACCTGCAAAACCTGTGAAGAAAAGTTAACCTGCAAAATAAGACCTTAACTGAGGGTGGGTAGGGTGGGAGAAGCTCTGGAGCCAAGTGAGGATTCCTAGGTAAGATCCTCCCTCTATTGTGTGGGCAGGTAATCCCTCCCCTACCTGGCCTGGTCTCCTTGGCAACGCTTCCCCCAGGTGGGATTGGACAACTGACTGAGGTAGGTGGAGACCTCCAGGTATCCCACCTGAGGGAAGGCAAAGCCAAGCCTATGCTGTTGGAGCCGCTCCAGATCTAGGGGCTGCACGCGTCCACGCAAAGGGCGCCCCCCATTTTAAGCGGGGAGCGGTCATTGCGTGGACAGGCGGAGTCCCCAGATCCTGCACGGTCCCCCCGTCATGTGAATAACGACTCAAGACAACGTGCTATGGGATTAAATTGGCCACAACTTTATTAAATTTCAAATGTGGGTAGACCTTGGCTCAGGCATTGGGCGTTCTCCCTCCCCGGTCCCCAGCCGGGGACCTAGGGAGCATCAGGGTTATCCAGTGTGTGTGTGGGGGATGGGCCGGCTCTGGAGAACATATGTTCAAGCAGAGATGGCCGCCCCCGTAACGCCGCCGCCGCAGGAGGGAGCAATGACGACCTTTCGGTGTACGGCCAAAGCTTCCCTTCAGAAAACCCCTTTAACGGGGAACCCTGGTATCGTCGCCGCAAGAGGAAGATGGACAAAAGGATTCCGCCCAAGGCCTGATACCGCCACCCGAGACCGCAATTGCGGTCTCGCCGCCAAGACTACCAACATCTGAAAGACGCCTTTTCCATCCTCCACCAATCAATCAGGCCATGCCTGATGTCGCTCAGCCAACGCTCGTTACCAAGGTCCAATAGGTGCACGCCATCGGGCTGAAATAGCTCCTGCATGTAAACTTTAATGTTGGGGTGTTTCACGACCCGACCTCCCATGCGAGTGGTTGCAGAGCGCACTGCCCTATTGATTTTTTCCACAGTGTAATTAAGTCTAGTGGGTTTGATGTTGCCACGCCAATGCAAGCGTGGCAGAGGTTCGGACCAGAAAATCGTGATATTGGGGTGAGTGGCGTGTGCGCTTTCCAGGTCTGCGATCGCTGTTTTGATCAAAATTATGCTTTTACGCACGACCAAGTCATTTTCGCAGAGGTGGAGCACAACCGCGCTTGGTGGGTGGCGGAACGCAAGTTCGTGACGCAACCGAGGGAGCAGGGCATCCCACTGCGGAACGCAAGTTCGTGACGCAACCGAGGGAGCAGGGGATCCCAACGCCTTCCCCGTTGTCCGAACCAGGCAATGGAGATCTTTGGCTGCAGACCCAGATGTTCTCCGCCTGGACCAGGTGGCTTCGGAACGCAAGTTCGTGACGCAACCGAGGGAGCAGGGGATCCCAACGCCTTCCCCGTTGTCCGAACCAGGCAATGGAGATCTTTGGCTGCAGACCCAGATGTTCTCCGCCTGGACCAGTGGTGGCTTCGGAACGCAAGTTCGTGACGCAACCGAGGGAGCAGGGGATCCCAACGCCTTCCCCGTTGTCCGAACCAGGCAATGGAGATCTTTGGCTGCAGACCCAGATGTTCTCCGCCTGGACCAGTGGTGGCTTCGGAACGCAAGTTCGTGACGCAACCGAGGGAGCAGGGGATCCCAACGCCTTCCCCGTTGTCCGAACCAGGCAATGGAGATCTTTGACTGCAGACCCAGATGTTCTCCGCCTGGACCAGTGGTGGTATGGATGGCCTTCCAATGCACTATGCTGTGGCCGAAGATCCACACATGCTTGGGGGTTGAGCCTGAAAGAAAGGATTATATGGTATCTGTCAGTGTCTGCTGGTTGTATCTAATGTAGCCTTTGAAGGCAGCTGAACGCCACCGCCCCATTGCTTTTATGTGTTCTGCCGGGAGGCCGCTTGCAGCTGCCGTGGTTGCTGCACCGATACGAAAGGAATGCCCAGAAAATTGTGCCGGGTCACCTACACAAGCATGAATGCCCTTACGCAATATTGAGACAAATTGGCAACGGGTCATGGGGCGGCCTGATGCATGAATGGGAGGGCCTGGTCCTGGAGGACGTACCTTCAGGAATTTGCGTGTGTCCGTGACCGGGCATGGTCCAGTGTGTGGGGAGGGGGCTAGGCTTAGCGTGGTACCCCTACCTAGTTGATCGGTTTTGGAGGCTCGGATTTTGACTTGTAGCATGCGCCTGTCAGGGTTGATATCAGCCACAGACAAGCCCCTGCGATGAGATGACAGTGTGCCCCCAACGCACTCTCCGATACGGAGCGCACCAAAGAAGGCCAGGGAGAAGGCCGCCCTGAATAGCCTAACCTCATAGTTGGACCAGCAGATACTGGGGAGCACATCCGATATCAGCCGGAGGATCTCAATGGTTACTGTCCTCCTCTTATCTGGAATGGGCGGGTGAGAGCGACGCCACCCTGCAAAGCTTCCTTACGTGGGAAGTGTTACAGGGGTCTGGGAGCCAAAAACAGTTGCTGAAGTATGAGAAAGCAGCCTTGTGCAGGCTGATTGTCTTAAGGGGCCATGCCTCTACGCTTTAGGTGAACTATTAGAACATCATACTCCTTAGCTGCACGTCTGCGTCGTAAACCAAACTTATCTCTGAACCCCTCAAATTGGGACCATGCTCTGGTGTAGGATTGCAATGTTGATGGTGCAAGGGGGCTCAGTACCCCTGCTGTCACTTCTCTCGACCGAGTTCCCAGAGGTCCTCCGGAAAGGCTTCTGGGAGTTGATCGGCCTTGGGTGCTAGGTCGCCAAAACGCTCCATCTGAAAGCGAGACAGGGCATCTGCAATGTCGTTATTGAGGCCCGGGATGAACCGCGCGGAAAAGGAGATGTTACCTTTCAGACATTCCAGCACGAAGAGACGGAGCACGCGAATTACCCTGTTGGCTTTTGCAGATTGCTTCGCAATGATTCTTACCACCGCCTGGTTGTCCGACCAGAAGCACACCCTGGTGTCCTTGAGGAGGTCCCCCAAACCCGGAGAGCCACTAGGATTGGGAAGAACTCAAGAAAAGTTAAATCGCATCTAATGACCTCCGTGTGCCAAGATGTCGGCCAAGGCTGCGCACGCCAGTGAGGTAGACACCGAAGCCAGAGCGACCAGAGGCGTCAGAGTGCACCTGTAGCTGCTCCTTAAGCAGCAGCCAATCTCGCCAAAAGGATACCCCATAGTAACTTTTCAGGAAGGTCAGCCATATTTTGAGGTCCTCCCTTATGGTATGAGTGACCCTGATGTGGTGGGGGGGGGCAACACCGCCAGCCGTGAGACGGGCTAGGCGTGCGCAAAAGGCGCGACCGGGCGAGATAACCCTGCCTTCAAAATAGAGGTGTCCTAAGAGTGTCTGGACCTGATGCAACGTGGTCGTTTTCTGGGCCATCGTGGAGGGTGAGCTGCCCGTTGTTTGTGATCTGGAACTTCTCCTTCTGCAGCTGCCGGAACTTTACATTCTCAAACAGAAACTGCAGAGCAAAAGGGGGGGGGAGGAAAGAGAGTGCTTGCCTTCAGCAGAGGCAAGGAAACGAGCTCCAGGGGGAAGTTTATCCTTGGCCCCGGGCTCTCGTTTAGGGGACTGCACATGCAACAGGTCCACGTGGGGCTCTCCAGATATTGCTGCACTTGCCCCTGGCCATGTTGGCTGGGGATGATGGGAGTTGTAGTCCAGCATCTGGAGGGCACCGCGCTGGCTACCCCTGGAGTCTTTGCCTGCGAGGAAGAGGAAGAGGCTGCCGCTCAGTGGAAGGGCATCTGCCTTGCCTGCAAAGGTCCCAGGTTCTATCCCCAGCATCTCCAGGTAGGGCTGGGAGAGATCCCCCGGAAATCAAGACTGAGCTAGAAGGGCCAAGGGCTTCTTTCCCCCCTGGTCTTTTTGCAGCAAACCCTCTTTAAGGGGTTGGAGAGGATCCTATTCGTCTTTACCTCCCTCCAGGGAGGGAAGGAATTTGTTCTCCATCCTGTCCATCAACTGAACAATATCCTCAAACACTTTCCGGTACCGTCGGTCAGCCATAACCTTCACCTATCGGGGGGGGGGGGGGAACAGAGCACATTTGTTGGGGCTATGGACTAAAAGGGGGGGCATGAGTTAAGAGCAGAAAGGCCTGACGCACCCCCCTGTTCCCAGCCCTGAAAGAGGCAAGTACTGTAACTCTGAGAGCTTCCCCAGGATGGCAGCGGCTGTGACTTCCAGAGCCAATGGGCTGAAGCCAAATGCTCCAAGCCAAGTACCACAGCAGCTCCATTGCATGAATGGAGCCAACGGTTAAGGTATACAGTTCAGCCCATGTGGTCTGCCATGCCTGCAGGAGCAGCGTGTACTCAGAACAGTGGAGAATGGAAGCCTAGGGATTTAAGAGAGCCAAAACCTGCCCACTCCTTGCACCGGAAGTCATTGGCCAAGGAGGAGCTCTGTGGAAAGGGGCCTGGTTGTTGGTCAGGGCCTGCCCAGATTCGAGGAGGTGCCACATAGCAGGCAACTAAAAACCCTGAATAGACGATAGCCCTGGCCAGGGCAGGTGTTACCCCTGTGAGGAAGAGGGAGCCGACGGGCTTGTGGTCGCTCCTTTTCAATTCCATGTGGCTTCGGTAGCTGAGCTGATTCACGCTGCCTCCTCTCCAGAGGATTGGCTCACACCATGCTGGCACACGGCACTTCCCACTGCAAGGAGACAGGAGAGACACCAGGACTGTTGGACTGGCTGAGGCAACACACAAGGCTCACACAGTCAAACTTTGGCTCCACACACGGCCTGTGATCTTGACCACGGTCAACAGCTGGAGATGATGGGGCTTGGGAGTCCAACTTCTGAAGGGGCGGACCTTGCAGGTGTGCAGGCATTTTGCTTCATGGAGAGAGTTGTCAGGAAATCAAAAGCTGCCTTCTACCAGGTCAGAATGAATTTCTGACCTCCCCCAGTTTGGATTCCTACATTGCAGGGGATTGGACTAGATGACCCTCGTGATCCCTTCCAACCCCACAATTCATTAATTAAGTCTCCTCTGGCTGGCAGCAGCTCTCTGTGGCCCAATCCTTTTTCAGGTGGAGGTGCCTTTCAACTTGAGACTCTGCATACAAAGCATATGGCACACCACCAAATGATGATCCTTCCCCAAAGCAAGGGGCCCCGTTATTCTTGTTCAGACACTATTTTTTCAGTGACCCAAAAGACCCTTTCTGGCACCTGAAATGCTGCCCAAAGGAGCCTGCCGTTTTCCGGCTTCGTCACTACATGTTCCGCCTGTCCTTTTGATTTCCCCATTACCACAGCAAGAGCAATGAAACTAGCAGGCCTAGGTGGCTTCTGACAGTTGTCAAGAACCACAAGAATATGCCAAATCCTGGATGGTGAGGCTCATTGCCTACTAGCCATAATGGCCACAGAACATACTCCACCAAGAGAAGCAGTATGGCTTGGAGGAGGGGAGCGTGCTGTTGCACTCAGGTCCTGATTGTGGGCTCCCCGAGAGGCATCTCATTGGCCAATGTGAGAACAGGATGCTGGGCCAGATGGACCAATGGCCTGATCCAGCAGGGCTGCTCTCATGCTCTTATGCCCTGGCAGACTCATCTTGAGAGAGCACCAAGTCTCATTCCCAGACTTCCTTGACACAAAGAGGATTCTCATTCAGCCTGCTGCACCTTTCAAGGAACTGCAACACCGCTTATACACACCACGAAACAGAGGATGCTGGTTATCAGGACAAATGTGGGGGAAAGGAGCCAAAACATTTCCAGAGCAGGGATGGCTTGAGGAAGACAACATATCACAGCCTTGCATTTCACAACTCGCCTAGCAGCCTTTGGCAACCCGGAATTCCATGCAAGCAAAGTGAGCAGGCGAAGGAGAGCTGGATCTCTCTCTTCCTCCGTGGCTTGGTGTCCATTCTGGCTGCAGAGGAAAGGAAGTCCGTCCAGCCCTCAACTCTAGCCCTCCTCCAACAGCTTGCTTAGCACAAAGCCATGTTTAAAATATATTTTTTACTAGCCTGCTCAGGAGGATGGAAAGGCAGGACACTACTAGCATCTCCGCAGACTAGGAAAAACAAACAAGCCTTGCAGAAGAATGATTGAGAGGACTTACTTACAAAGGCTCAACTATCAAGCAGGCGCTTACCTGGAGTCCCAGCGATCTGTTTTAGAGTCAAATTTGTACGTCGGGATGAACTTGATCTCTCCCTCTGTGAAATCAGCAAAAGCTGTCTTTTGGGTACACTGAATGTTTAGCTAAAGCCAAAAAGAAATCGCTAATCAGCAGAGAAGCAAAAGACCCCCTGTTGCCTGACAATGGAGTCTATTAACAGCCACTGTTGTGCTGGAAGACCAAGGTGAAGTACTAGTAGGTTAAAGGTAAAGGTAAAGGTAAAGGGACCCCTGGTTGGACAGTGTTCTCGAAGCTACAAACATGAGTCTGACCAAACTGCGGGAGGCAGTGGAAGACAGGAGTGCCTGGCATGCTCTGGTCCATGGGGTCACGAAGAGGCGGACACGACTAAACGACTAAACAACAACAACAACAAAGTGACCCCTGACCATTAGGTCCAGTTGTGACCGACTCTAGGGTTGTGGCGTTCATCTCACTTTATTGGCCAAGGGAGCCGGCATACAGCTTCCGGGTCATGTGGCCAGCATGACTAAGCTGCTTCTGGCGAACCAGAGCAGCACACGGAAACACCGTTTACCTTCCCACCAGAGCGGTACCTATTGATCTACTTGCACTTGGACGTGCTTTCGAACTGCTAGGTTGGCAGGAGCAGGGACCGAGCAAGGGAAGCTCACCCCGTCACGGGGATTCGAACCGCCGACCTTCTGATCGTCAAGCCCTAGGCTCTGTGGTTTAACCCACAGCGCCACCCGCGTCCCTACTAGTAGGTTAGCCAAGTGCAAACTGCTGAAATCCTATCTTATACACACTTATTAAAGGTACAGGATGCTTGTGCATTTTTGCCCCATGTCATCTTAAATTACTTTGCTGCATCACACGACAGGAAAACCCTCTAACTCAGGAGTAGCAGACACGTGGCCCTCACAATGCTGAAGAACTACAATTCCCATCATCCCTGATTACTGGCCATGATGGCTGGAGCCAACAGGAACTGCAGCTCAGTAACATCTGGCAGACCACAGGTTAGCCATACCTACAATATGCATTGTTATATGTACCAATAATCCATACAAACTGTTAACAACCACCAGAATACACCCTGACACTAGGAGCAACTGCAAAACCATCCTCTTGCATCCTACGTTGGCTCCCGGGACGTTTCTGAGCACAATTCTGAGTGTTGGTGCCAACCTTTAAAGCCCTAAATGGCCTCAGCCCTGAAAGAGTGTCTCCATCCCCATTGTTCAGCCCAGGCATCAGGGTCCAGCACCGAGGGCCTTCTGGCGGTTTCCTCACTGTGAGAAGCGAAGTCACAGGGAACCAGGCAGAGGGCCTTCTGAGTAGTGGCACCTGCCCTGTGGGACACCCTCCCGTCAGATGTCAAGGAGATAAGTAACTATACAGCCTTTAGGGAAGTTTTTAATGTTTTATGATGGTTTTGCATATGTTGGAAGTCTGAGGCTGCCCCCCCCCCTTGCCTTCCTTGCAGCATCCTTCTCAAAGGGCTAAGGCATGACTACGCTCACAGAGTTTAAATCCACCATAAGGTGCAGCAATCAGGCCTCTGTTTCAACACAAAATACCAATGATCCTTATGCCAAGTGGGAGAAAGGTCATCAACATGATGAACACATAAACCTTGGAGAGAAAAATGTAAAACAAAAAGCACCAGCAATTTAATTGGACTTAATGGAAGTATCTGCTGATAAGAACATGTGAGCAATGCCATTTCCGAGCCTCGGGAGGAGAGGGTGTTGCGGGCTGGCCCCTCCCACAAGCGCGGGGCTGGAGTTTAGCCCCGCGAGAGCCAGGGAATCCCCGGGGGCGTGCCTCTCTGCCTTCCCCCTGCCCGCCAATCGGCGGGCCGGGGAGGCGTGGCCTGGGTGTGCCAGAGAGTGGCCCTCAGAATGGCGGGGTCAGCCCATTACCCGCGACCTTACATTCTTGGAATTTTTCCCGATAGTAGTAGCGGTACATCTTTGGGCGGAGCAGTTTAGCAATCATAGGGTTTGTTTCAATACAGACAATCAAGCAGTGGTTGCGGTCCTGGCTAGGCAATCCGCGCGCTCCACCAGAGTAGGAAACCTTCTACGATCCTTTGTACTTCTGTGTCTGGAACGGAACATATACTTTTCGGCCAAATTCGTACCTGGCGTTAATAATGACATCGCGGATGCTCTGTCTCGTTTTCAGATGGAGCGCTTTCGCTCATTAGCGCCGGATGCGGAGCAATCATCGATGCCTTTCCCGGAGCATCTCTGGAATCTTGGGAGAGAGAAGTAATGAAGGGAGTATTTGGTGCTGTGGCTCCGTCCACGATGCGTTCGTACAAGAGGGCTTGGGCCGATTTCCTAAAATTCCGTAGTAAAGCACCGGGCGCTAGGCCCTTCGCTACACCTTCAACGAGGGAGGTCCTCCACTACTTGGCTCACCTCAAAGAGTTAGGCAGGGCGCCTAAGACCCTTAATATCCAGTCGGCAGGGATTTCTTACTTCTGTAAAGCCTTTTTTGCGACCGACCCGTGCGCGGCTTTTATCGTACGCAAGACACTGGAAGGATGGCGCAGACAGCACCCCCCTAGTGCAGACGGGAGGCGGCCTATAACGTATGACATCTTGTCACAGATCCACAAAGCATTACGCTCAGTGTGCTGGTCTAAGTATGAAGCGCGCCTATTCTCGGCTGCGTTCTCCATATCATTTTTTGGCGCGCTACGTATTGGGGAGGTCGTCTGCGAAGGGGGGGTTAACCATGCACAGAGGGGCATCCTATTAAGCGACCTGACCCTGTCACAGTCGGACCTAATAGTTAGGGTGCGGAGTTCAAAGACAGACCAGCAGGGTAAAGGGACTCTTCTCCGCCTTCCAGCAGCCCAGGACAAGGGTCCCTGTCCGGTAAGGGACACGAGACGCTTTCTATATCTAAGGCCCAAGGACCCGGGTCCCCTGCTGATCCATGCAGACGGGTCGCGTTTGGCCAGGCAGCAATTCACCAGGGTGATGCGTATGGCTTTGGCGGCATGTGGGCTACCAGCGGCTGAGTTTGCAGCACACTCTTTCCGCATTGGGGCGGCCACCACCGCAGTGCACCTGGGGCTCTCCACCAAGAGGATTAAGGAAATGGGGAGGTGGAGATCCAATGCTTATAAAGCTTATGTCAGAAATAACGTATGACTAAGAAGTATACCGCTGAACTCTTTTTCCCTGTCTGCTTGCTTTCCAGGAATTAAAAAGGTGCACATCTGGTTGGTGGGCCACAGTATAGTACATTGGGCCAGGATTCGGGCCATGAGTACAGGGCTAGGGCAAAATCTGAAGCTGCCTGCGAAGGTGGAGCTGGCGTGGCTAGCGCGGAGAGGGATGCACTGGAGTGAGTTTAAGCCAGCAGTGATGGCCAGAGCTGCCTCTGAGGGGCCTCCTGATGCATTGGTGATTCAGTTGGGAGAGAACGACCTCGCATATCGCAAGGCGATAGATCTCAGATGGAACATTTTTGATGACCTGTCCGAGCTGGTGACAGTGTACCCAAACATCAAAATACTGTGGTCCTCGTTGCTTGAGAGGAGGACTTGGAGGGACTGGGCGAGCCCAGTTGGTGTGAATAAAGCAAGGAAAGCTTTAGAGCGGGCAGTGGAACGTAGAGTGGTGGCCTTGGGCGGGGGCATCATCCGACACCCAAACATACAGTTCAGCAACGAGGCCCTCTACAGGCGGGATGGCGTGCATTTGTCCGATGCCGGGAACGATATATGGTTGGGGGATATCATAGCAGGGATTAGGGGTTGGTTACAGGCCTGAAGGTATTGGCGGCGAGCTTTGCTCGAGTGGCGGTTAGGCATTGGCAGGGGTCTATTGTTATGCAAATGGATGGGGGGGAAGGACACGCCATCACCTTCCCCCGAGAAAAGGGTAGTCCGGTAGAGGACTCCGGGGGCGTTTGCCTTGTCCGAGACCTAGTAAGGTGAGGGCCGCCGGCACGCCCACGAGCGGTGACACCCGTGGGGGTCCTAGCTGGCGTACTTCAGCAGGACACCCCCACGGATTGTGTTCAACCCTTCCCGGTTCCATGCCGGGTAGTCAGAGGAGCCAATGCCTAAGGCCAATACCTTCAATTCTGTAATCAATAAAGTTGTGGCCATATACGCCCATTAACCTTAAGTAACGTGTCCTGTGTCTTCATTTCATTGGGGGAGGGAACTTGCCACGCAATGCCATTTCCGAGCCTCGGGAGGAGAGGGTGTTGCGGGCTGGCCCCTCCCACAAGCGCGGGGCTGGAGTTTAGCCCCGCGAGAGCCAGGGAATCCCCGGGGGCGTGCCTCTCTGCCTTCCCCCTGCCCGCCAATCGGCGGGCCGGGGAGGCGTGGCCTGGGCTATTGAAGGCCAGGCATGCCCCGGGATCTCCCTCTTCACTCCTCGGCAGCAGAGAAGTTTTCCCAGCCCACCCACCCTTAGGTTAGGCAGTCTTGACCTTGCTATGGACTTCGGTTGGTCGCCGCAAGGGGCCTGGTAGGAATTTTTCCAAGTTGGCGACTTTTCAGCCTTTTGGTTTTTTCGCCTACCTCGTAGCAAATCGTCACAACTTTCGCGGTTTTGGCGGTTAGGCATTGGCAGGGGTCTATTGTTATGCAAATGGATGGGGGGGAAGGACACGCCATCACCTTCCCCCGAGAAAAGGGTAGTCCGGTAGAGGACTCCGGGGGCGTTTGCCTTGTCCGAGACCTAGTAAGGTGAGGGCCGCCGGCACGCCCACGAGCGGTGACGCCCGTGGGGGTCCTAGCTGGCGTACTTCAGCAGGACACCCCCACGGATTGTGTTCAACCCTTCCCGGTTCCATGCCGGGTAGTCAGAGGAGCCAATGCCTAAGGCCAATACCTTCAATTCTGTAATCAATAAAGTTGTGGCCATATACGCCCATTAACCTTAACTAACGTGTCCTGTGTCTTCTTTTCATTGGGGGAGGGAACTTGCCACGCAACGCAGATTTTCTAGATTGATGCAAAACCTAGAGCAGGAAACCTTAGACCTTTAGATATTGCTGTACAGCAAGGGCTTCCAGTTTCCACCGCGGGACAGAAAGGGAGCGCGGAAAGCCTCGTCGGGGTTTACCGAACAATACAGGGGCTTGGGGGAGTTGCAAAGGCACTTCACCCCCCAAAAAACTCAAGGGGGATACCCTTGAGGGATGGCTAACCGGCAGCGTGGATGCGGTCCGGCTGTTCTTTCGGGGTTTTTTTCTTGAAGAGCTCGAAGACGACGGGATTGCAAGCGCAAGAGGAAGCTACCGACCCTGTGTTGCGATGTCTCTGGCTCTCGCTAGAGAAAGCGGCGAATCTTCAAAAATTTAAGAACGGATCCTTAGTGTGAGAGAAGTATTTTAAAATTAAAATTTTGAAAGAACACACTAAGTGAATGCTGGATGTTGAAGGATTAAATTAAGGAATCCATCCCGGTGGAGGAGTTAAAATGGCAGTAGGATACAAAGTCGCAGGGGTAAAGGAAGGAATGCAGCCTCTAGCCTGACTGCGTGAGTACATAACAAAAGCCCACGGCAGCTTTTGTCGAGGCAAATAGACTTTTGAATTTGTAAAACAAAGCAACAGATTAAGGACTATCCAGAGACTTTGTTGTTCCCTCTCAGTGAGAGTGATAATTAGTAGATAGGTAGCCGTGTTGGTCTGCCATAGTCAAAATAAAAAAATTCCTTCCAGTAGCACCTTAAAGACCAACTAAGTTAGTTCTTGGTATGAGCTTTCGTGTGCATGCACACTTGTATCTGAAGAAGTGTGCATGCACACGAAAGCTCATACCAAGAACTAACTTAGTTGGTCTTTAAGGTGCTACTGGAAGGAATTTTTTTATAGTGATAATTAGAAAAGTAATAACCACAGAGCTGATTGAAAGACTAGTAGAAGTTTAATTTAAAAGAAAACAGGGAAAGCTTGGAAGCTGCGTTAAAAATAACAAAGTTACAGTAAAGACAAAAATAAGGGAAGATTGGCAGAAACGTCTCCTCTCTTTTAAATAAGAACTGTCTAAGAAAAAAGGTTATATTTGACTGCAATGATCTTGGGTTCTCTTTCGATCCTTACTGCTGAAAAACTGGACTTAAGTTAACCCCCTCTTTCCCGTTTTCTTTTTTGTTGTTTTTTTTCTCTCTGGGAAAGATTTACATTCAAGCGTTGGAGCTAGAAAAAACCAGAAATAATTGGAATGCGGAAAATATCACCCGATAAACCCTGGGAAAATTTGGAAAATAACTTTAAGTGTTTAAAACAGGGGGTTTTACACCCCAGTAGACTATAATTGGATATTTACAACATTTTGAATTGGACATTTACATTTTTTATGGACTTGAAAATATAAACAGGAAATGGGGACAGAATCCGGACCAGTGATTTGGTGACAGAGACTGGACCAGTGATCTCCTTTTCTTCAGGGACAGAGACTGAAACAGTGATTTCGTGATAGAGACCGGACCAGTGATTTTGTGACATGGGGATCTAATTGGTTTACAGGTCTGATTTAGATCATGGATTAAAGCCTGAATTATTAGCCTTACTAGACCTTGGATTAGGACATGGACTAAGTTATAGAATATCCTTTACACGTGATGGATTAAACCGGCAAGTGGTGGAAGATTAAAGAAATTAAAAGAAATCGGAACTGAATATTAATTAATTAATTAATTTTTAAAAAAGAAGAAGAAGGAACTACTGCTCTCCCATCAGAATCTACGTGGACTTTAGAAAACCACTTTAACAGGAATAATTCATATATAAGTAATAATTATTTGAGTCTTGGAGAAATTTACCAAACTTTCAGAGGGTGTTAAGGTTTTAAGGGATGGTTTGGGAAAACACAAACTATATTGTCATATACTATTAATAATACCCTAGGAGGGGGGAATCATTTGAAGAAAAACAAGAGCCTAAGGAAGGTACTAAGGTGTATAAACAAGACTTTAGGATTGCCAAGGTTGAGATATACTGGGATTATAAGTGAAGCTATTTTCTTTGATTTCTGGACATTTTATTATTCAACTGGATCTGTAACTGTATATTATAATAGTACATATTTTCTAGCAGACATTGGTGGTACTTGGAGATATTATGGTTGTACTTTAGGATACAGTTGAATTAATTGACTTCAAAGGTAACACTCTGTCTGAAAAAAATAGGAAATACAATAGAAAGTGATATAAAATAAATTGTAAGAATATAAAATAAGAAAAACAAAATCGCACGGGTGTAATAAGGTAAATTAAAGGAGAGTGGTTAAGACTTAGAAAAATAAGAATAACAAAAAAAAAAAGATTGTGCGCCCCTCAGGGGAGAGACAGAAAATTAACACAAGAAGAGGAAGTGGAAGAGGAAGGAGCAGTAGGTGGAGAAGAAGAGGGGGAGGAAGAAGAAGAGTTAATGGAGAAGAGGTAGACTAGAATATAAATTAAAGTCAAACAATATAATGTCGTTAAAGGTTGTGTCCTGGAATGTTAATGGTTTGAACGAAAAATCTAAAAGGAACAAAATTCAAAAGGTGTTAAAGAATAAAAATTATGATGTGATCTGTTTTCAGGAAACACACGTGGCAAAAAAACACAAACATATACTAGCAAATAAAAGGTTGGGGGTAGAGTTTGTTAATTCAGACACTAATAAAAAAAGAGGAGTTGTGATATACGTGAAGGAGAAATGGGACCCAATATTAATATGTAAGGACGATGAAGAAAGGATCTTAGGAGTACAAATCAACCATCAGGGAGAAAAGATTAACGTTATAAATGTCTATGCACCAAATATGAATAAAGCTGAATTCTTTAAAAAATTGGAACAAATGTTAACAGAATTGGAGGATCATAAGATGATTTTACTTGGAGATTTGAATGCCGTGCCAACACCTGAATTAGATAGAAGCGTGAAAAGAAGAAAACTTAAGCAGGGGAAATTACCAAGAACATTTAATAATCTGGTGGAAAATCTAGCTCTGATAGACATCTGGAGACATAAAAATCCAACAACGAAACAATATACACACCTGTCAGAACCACACCAAAGTTGGGCCAGGCTGGATCAAATATGGGTCTCAAGAGAATTAACATTAAGAGCACTTAAATGTGAAATCCAACCCAGAACTCTTTCAGATCATAGCTCAGTAACGTTGGAGATAAAAAGCAGATTACAAGGAACATACAGATGGAGAATGAACGATTATCTATTTGAAAATGAGGAAATAATTGAGAAGGCCAAAAGAACGTTGAAAGAATATTTTGAGATGAATTTAAATAAAGAGACTAATATAGAGATAGTTTGGGATGCCAGTAAGGCAGTGTTAAGAGGATTTTTAATTAATCAGAACAACCATAGGAAAAAGTTAAGAGAGCAAAAAAAAAAAGAAAAAAAAGAAATACTCAATCAATTAAGAGATTGCGAAAGAAAACTAGCAATAAACCCAACTGAGGAGCAGGTTAAACAAACTTATAGAATATTACAAACACAATACTCAAATTTAGTAGGCCAAGAAGTAGAATGGAGAATCAAGATATGGAAGCAAAAATTCTTTGAATCAGCAAATAAAACCGGAAAATTACTAGCGTGGCAATTACGAAAAAACAAAAAACAAAATATGATCAACAAATTAAGAATAGAAGAGCAAATTGTGGAAGAACCTAAGAAAATAAAGGAAAATTTCATCAAATTTTATGGAAAATTATACAAAAGAGAAAAAGAAGACTGCACAGAAATAAAGAAATATTTAGAAGAAAATAGACTAAAAGGATTAACAGAAGAAGAAATAACACGATTAAATAATCCTATAAAAATTGAAGAAATCCAGGATGCAATAAAAAGAATGAAATTAGGAAAGGCTCCAGGGCCTGATGGCCTTTCAGCTAAATACTACAAAGTTCTAGAGGAATATTTAGCCCCGGTGCTGTGCGAAGTAGCGAATAACATCTTAAGCGGCGGAAAGACACCAGACTCTTGGAAGGAAGCCTATATTACATTAATATCTAAGCCAGACACAGCTAAATTAGATATGAAAAACTACAGACCAATATCATTATTAAATAATGATTATAAATTATTTGCAGAAGTAATGGCCAACTGTCTTAAGAAATGTTTAAGAAACCTTATCCATACAGATCAAGTCGGATTCTTACCCAATAGACAATTAAAAGACAACATAAGACATATAATCAACATCATTGAATATCTAGAGGCCAAGAATGAAATACCTGTGGCACTAATTTTTATTGACGCCGAAAAGGCCTTCGATAATGTATCTTGGCAATTCCTTGTAAGATGTCTAGAAACAGTAGGGATAGAGGGCGCCTTCCTGGAAGGGGTAAAAGCTATTTACTCAAGCCAGAAAGCAAAATTGATTATTAATAATGATTTAACTGATTATTTTGAAATTTCAAAGGGTACGAGACAGGGGTGCCCTCTATCACCTCTTTTATTTATAATGATACTAGAAATTATAGCAAATAAGATAAGAACAACTCCAGAAATACGTGGAATTAAAATTGCAAAAAAAGAATACAAATTGAAAGCATACGCTGATGATCTGATGGTATCATTAGAAGATCCACAAAAAAGTGTCCATAAGGTGACAGAATTGTTAGAAGAATTTGGAAAGTTATCGGGTTTTAAGTTAAACAAATCAAAAACTAAAATGATGACGAAGAACATGGAAGAAGTTATGAAAAACCAGCTGGAGGCTAAAATTGGAATTAAAGCGGTAAAAAAAGGAAAATACCTGGGAATTTGGCTAACTATGAAGAACATAAATTTAATGACGGACAATTATGAAACAACCTGGAAAGAAATTAAAAAAGATTTAGATATATGGAACAGAATAAAATTATCATGGTCAGGAAGAATGGCCGCAATTAAGATGAATATACTTCCAAAGTTGTTATTTCTATTTCAAAATATTCCGGTGATAAGAGGAAACAAAGTATTTAAAGATTGGCAGAAAATTTTATCTAAATTCATTTGGCAGGGAAAAAGGCCTAGAATTAAATTTAAATTGCTTACAGATAGAAGAGAAAGAGGAGGTTTTGCGGTACCGAATTCGAAATTGTATTACGAGGCCTCATGCCTCTGTTGGATTAAAGAATGGATTGTAATAAAAAACACAGACCTATTAGATTTAGAAGGCTTTAACACCAGATTCGGTTGGCACGCATATTTGTGGCATAATAAAGCAAAAGTACATAAATAATTCTCCAGTCACATCATTAGAGGACCTCTGCTAGAGGTTTGGGAAAGAAATAAAAATTTTCTTGAAAGGAAAACTCCCTGGTGGTTATCACCAATAGATATCTTAACAATTAAAAAAACAAACATAGAAGGTAAGAGATGGACATATGAAGATTTATTGGTGAGAACAGAAAAAGGTTGGCAGATCAAAACGTATGAAGAACTAGGAAATAAATTAACGAGTTGGTTACAATTCCATCACATTAATGCACTGTGGACAGAAGATAAAAAGATTGGGATAAACGAAAAAAAATCAAGATTCCAGATAGAAATACTGGAAGGAAATTCAAAACTCTTATCAAAAATGTATAATCAACTGTTAGAATGGGATACTAAGGACGAGGAAATAAAAGAAGTTATGGTGAAATGGGTGATAGATCTGGGATATAATTTGGAATACGATAGTTGGATTAAGCTCTGGAATAAAGATATGAAGTTCACTGCTTGTGTTGCCTTAAGAGAAAACATGGAAAAAATGATATACAGATGGTACATCACCCCTGTAAAATTAGGAAAAATCTATAAGAATGGAGATAAAATGTGCTGGAGGTGTAAAAACAAGGAAGGTAGTTTTTACCACATGTGGTGGACTTGTGAAAAAATCAAGAACTTCTGGGAGCTCATTTATAATGAACTAAAAAAAATGTTTAAATATACTTTTGTTAAAAAACCTGATAATTTTCTTCTGGGAATGATTGGCAATGAAATTAAGAAAGAGGACTAGACCTTATTCCAGTACGCAACAACAGCTGCTAGAATTTTAATCGCCCAAAATTGGAAATCAATCAATATCCCAACGGTAAGAGATTGGCAAAGTAAATTATTTGAATATTCAGAATTGGCAAAATTAACACAAAAAAATAGAGACCAGAAAGAAACAAAGTTTATTAAAGAATGGAATAAATTCATAACCTATATTGAAGTAGATTTAAAAAATCCAAAGATCACAGTAGGCTTAATATAACCCTTTGACATACAAAAGTTTTAAAGAAAAACTGCGGGGAAAAATGTATTACATAACCCAAAACTGAGATGGAGGGAAGTCAATAATTTACATGTTTGTCTTTGTTTTGTTTCGTGGTTTTTTCTGCTTCTTATAATTAAGTTATGTTGTTCTTATTATTGGTTTTTTTCCCGTGAAGAATTTATTTTCTGTACATATGTGTGTATATGTGTGTATGAAAATTAATAAAGAGAAATCTAAAAAAAAAGAAAGATATTGCTGGACAGCAGCTATGCTGGGGCTGATGGGAGTCCAACAACATCTGGAGCGTGTGCTGAGCTAGGAAAGCCCTCTAACTGGGAAATTGCAGAGCAGTCCTACTTATTCCAAGGCAACCCTCCAACTTAATTGGGACTTGCTTCTAATTCAGGTTGCACAAACCTGCAACCTTAAAAAGCATTTGTAGAAGTCGCAGTCATCCTATGTTCTAGCTACACTTTGCTCCTAACTTCCTGAAAGTGGTTTCTCTAGCCTAGGCTGTGGTATCCCAGACAAAGGAAATAAACAGGGCAATATCCTAAACCACCACATATAACACAAAGATGTCTCTCACCTGGTCGTAGGTCAGAAGTCTCTGAAGCTCATTTTTAGTGATCAGATGACAGTGCTGGAAAAAAGCAAAGCAACCACAGCTACAGGCTAGCTCACGGGGGCGGGGGGCGGGGGGGCGGGGGGGCGGGGGGCAGCCTGCTGCCACTTCCTGCAATATGTAGTAAGACTGATAACTAGGATTGGGCAGTATGATCATATTAGGCTAGTGCTCTGTGAACTAGACTGGCTCTTGAACTGCTTCCAGGCCCAATTCAGAGCATCCCATTTGGCCTTTCAAGTGTTTCAAGGTTTGGGAAAAGGGTACCAGAAGAAGGCCCACTTATGTTTGCACTGCCTCTCCACTGACTAGAATCCCTTTCCCAGGGAACTCCTGCTCTTTCAAGTATGGCAGGGCCTTTTCAGTCATGGCACCCGACCTTTCAGAATAATCTCCCAAAGAGGTTCACCTGGCCCCTGATTTAATGTCCTTCCAGCAAAGACTTTTAGAATTTTCCCTGGTTCTTGAATTCATGGGCAGGGCGCTTGTGGCCCTCCAAACCCTGCTGTAGTACACAGGAACATAGGAAGCTACCTTATATTGAGGCAGACCATTGACCCATCAAGCTCAGGACTGACTACATGGACTGGCAGCAGCTTTCAGGCAGAGATCATGCCCAGCCCGATCTGCACACACTGGTGACTGAGCCTGGAACCTTCTCCATGCAAAATGGCCGCTCTGCTTTTGCGTTACTGCCCTTAACAAACTGCAACTCCCACCCCGATCACTGGAGAAGTTGCCTACATTTGCTATAATCTAATCTAATACATCTCTGCTACTCGGTTTATGTTGCTCTCTACTGGCTGCTCTAGAAGAAACCTTAGTGGTGCAGCTGCAGCAGCAGGGATCGCCGACACTGCACCCTCCTGGTGTTGCTGAAGTGGAACTCTCATTGCCAAGTGAATTTTTATTGTTTTCCTTACATATTCTTTTCCAACAAATTGTAATAGCACCATACATTTCCTTTGACTCTGCCGAGTCGCGACCCCCCTCCCTCCCCACAACTGGTATATTTATCCTCTTTCCATCACACACATCATTCTCAAATTAGTACTATTATACACTGGAGGTATTATGTCAGTCCTGCTAGTGTCTTGACCTCTTTACAATTCTTCTTTAAATATTCAATAAATTTACTCCAGTTATTTTGGTATCTTTGATCTTCCTGGTCCCGGATCCTCCCTGACAGTTTGGCAAGTTCTGCATATTCTGTCAACTTCGCCTGCCACTCCTGTATAGTTGGTATATCTTGTACTTTCCATCTTTGGGCCAGAAGGGTCCTCGCGGCAGCTGTAGCATACATGAACAAATTTTGATCTTCTATTTTAATTTCTGTTCCTATTAAGCCTAATAGACACGCTTCTGGTCTTTTGGGGAAAGTATATCTAAATATTTTTTTGAGTTCATTATAAATTGCTTCCCAATTTTTTTTTACCTTATCGCAGGTCCACCACATATGAAAATAGTCCCCATCTGCCTTTTTACATTTCCAACACTTTCTTTCTTTTTTCCTATACATTTTAGCTAATTTTACTGGCATCAAATGCCATCTATACATCATGTTTAGCAAGTTTTCCTTCAAAGCCATGCATCCTGTGAATCTCAAACCCTCCTTCCATAATCTTTTCCACGCATCCAGTTCAATGTTATGCCCAATATCAATTGCCCATTTAATCATTGATTCCTTTACTTCTTCATCTTTTGTATACCATTCTAGCAATAAGCTATACATTCTTGATAAAGTTTTATCTTTACAGTCTATTAACTCGAATTGGAATTTCGATTTTTTATCTTCGAACCCATTTCTCTTTTTGTCTTCCTTTAATAAATCACTGATCTGATGGTATTGCACCCACCCTGTTAACCTCTTTTCAATTTGGTCGTATGGTTTGAGCTTTATCCCTTGGGCTGTTTTCCTAGTAATATCCTCATATGTTATTCTTTCCCCTTCCATGTTTGCTTTTTTTGTTGTCAGCACCTCAATTGGTGATATCCACCACGGTGTCTTTCTTTCCAGGAGGTTTTTATTCCGATCCCATACTTCATATAAAGATTTCCTAATCACATGGTTTAGAAAACCTTTATGTACCTTTACTTTGTTGTACCATAGGTACGAATGCCAACCATATCTATTATCATGGCCCTCTAAATCTAATAGGTCGGTGTTTTCTAAGGTCAGCCAGTCTTTTAACCATACCAAGCACGAAGCTTCATAATATAAAGTCAGGTCTGGTAAATTAAAACCTCCTCTCTCTTTCTTATCTACTAGTATCTTCATTTTTATCCTTGGCCTTTTCCCCTGCCAAACAAACTTCGCTAAGTTTTTTTGCCAATCCTTAAATTGTCTTATCCCTTTTACCACTGGTATTGCTTGAAATAAAAATAACAGTCTAGGTAATATATTCATTTTTATCACAGAGATTCTGCCTAATAATGACAATTTTAATCTACTCCATATATCCATGTCTTTCTTAATTTCTTTCCATACCACCTCATAATTGTCCTTGTATAGGTTTATATTTTTTGTTGTCATCCAAATTCCTAAATATTTTATTTTTTTAGCTATCGCGATTCCTGAGTCTACTTGTAATTCTTCCATCTCTTCTTTCTTCAATTTTTTTGCTAGCATTTTCGTCTTGTTTTTGTTAAGTTTAAACCCTGATACCTTCCCAAACTCTTCCAATCTTTTTATTACCTCTTTCACACTTTGTCTTGGTTCTTCCAACGTTAAGACTAGATCATCTGCGAAGGCTCTTAACTTAAATTCTTTTCGTCCCACCTTAATGCCTCTGACTTCTGATGATTCTCTTAGCTTCTTATTCAAGATCTCTAGGACTGTAATAAATAGCAAAGGAGACAAAGGGCATCCCTGCCTAGTACCTTTAGTTATCTCAAAGTTATCTGATATGTTGTTGTTAATTATTAACTTTGCTTTTTGGTCCGAATAAATCATGCCAATACCTCTCAAAAAATTTTCACCAATTCCTAGTACTTTTAAGTTTTCTTTCATGAAATGCCAAGAAACATTATCAAACGCTTTTTCCGCGTCTATGAACAATAATACTGCCTGTTTCTCATTTCTAACTTCAAGATATTCAATTATATTTATCAGGTTTCTTACGTTGTCCCTTAGTTGCCTCCCCGGCAGAAAGCCTGTTTGGTCCTTGTGTATCACCTTATTTAACACCATTTTTAGTCTATTCGCTAGTATATCCGCAAATAGCTTATAATCGTTATTCAATAACGAAATTGGTCTGAAATTTTTTACATCTAATATATCCCCCTCTTTCTTCGGGATCAGTGTAATATAAGCTTCTTTCCAGGTGTTTGGCATCCTTCCTTCTCTTAAGACTTTATTCATTACTTCACTTAGAACAGGTGTCAGGCATTGCGATAATGTTTTATAATACTTTGCTGAGATACCGTCCGGTCCTGGGGCCTTCCCTATTTTCATTCTTTTTATTGCCTTCGTGACCTCTTGTTCTGTTATCTCCTGGTTAAGCATTCTTTTTTCTTCTTCTGAGATTTGATGTAGTTTATGGTCATGGATATACTTTTCTATTCTCTTATTGTCTTCTTTATCTTTCCTATAAAGATCTCTATAGAATCTCTGAAATACTTTTCTAATTTCTTTTGGGTCCTCAATCATTTTATCCCCATCTTTTATTTTACAAATTGTGTTCTGTTTTTGTCTTGCTTTTATTTGCCAAGCCAAGAATCTCCCAACTTTGTTGGCCGACTCAAATTTTTTTTGTCTCATGGTTTTTATTTTCCATTCGATCTCCTGTCCCACCACCATGGAGAACTGAGACTGCAACATTTTTATATTTCGTTTTATTATTTCATCTTTAGGTTTTGTTATTAGCTGTTTTTCGTTCTCGATGAGCTGGGACAGGATTTCCTCTTTCTTCTTCTCTCTCCCTCTTTTCTGGAAGCTGTTTTTTTTTGAATCAGGAAACCCCTTATCACCGCTTTGCTCGCGTCCCAGACTGTTTCAATTGGTGTTTCTTTGTTTAGATTCCATTTAAAATAGTCTGTTATTGTCTCTTTCGCAGTTTCCACTACCCTCTGGTCATTAAATAAGCTCTCATTCATTCTCCATCTATGTGTAGAAGGGTCCTTTCCTTTAATTCCATATATAGCGGATTATGATCTGACAGGGTTCTTGGGAGGATTTCAATTCTAGTTACTCTTGGTGTTAGAATCTTAGAGACCCAGATCTGATCTATTCTGCTGAAGCTTTGGTTTGGTTCAGAGTGGAATGAAAATTGTCTTACTGTTGGGTTCCTTAATCTCCAGATGTCAATTACTCCCAATGTATTGGCCATATCAAAGAAGGCCTTCGGGAGTTTGCCTTCATATGTATTTCGCCTCTTTGTTAATTTATCTAAGTCCGGTACCACTACTCCATTAAAGTCTCCCAGTAATATCAATTTCTGATTTAAATACTCTAACATTATTTCATTCAACTTTGTATAAAATTCAGCTTTCTTATCGTTTGGAGCATAGATCCCCACAATCAGCCATTTTCCCCCTTGAAACCCAATTTGTACAATCAATATTCTTCCCTCATCCTCCTTAAAAATTAATTTTGGGCCATGCTTCTCTTTTACATATATTACCACACCTCTCTTTTTGTTTGAATCTGACGCGATAAACTCTTGGCCCAGTTTTTTATTGCTTAAAATTCTTTTATGCTTTTTTGCTACATGCGTTTCTTGCAGGCATATGATATCTAGGTTTCGTTTAATCAAAACATGGTTAACTTTTCGTCTCTTGTTTAAATTGTTCATCCCATTAACATTCCAGGAAAATACTTTCAGATTCATTATTTCTTTTATCTACGAGTACCCACTCAGTTGCGCTAAATTTACTGTTCTTTGTTGTTGTCTTCTTCTTCTGATTCCTCTCTCTCTTCTTCTTGTTCCTCCTCTTCTTCCTGACGTTGTTCTTCTTTCTCCTTTTCCTTTCCGTCCTCTTTCTGATCCTGTCTTGGTTTTATTTTCCCTGTCCTCCCTAGCTCTTTGTCATATCTTCTGAAGAATTTTTCTAGCTCTTGGGGGCTAGTTAGTTTGAATCTTTTATCTTTAAAGTAAAAGGAGATTCCTTCTGGGAATTCCCATCTATGCTGAATTCCATTCCTTTTCAGTAGACTCACCATTTCTTTATAAATTCCCCTTCGTTTCAGAAAACTGGCAGGGATCTCCCTAAAAATCAAGATTTTCACTCCATCTATGCATAGATTTTTGTTGTAATTCAGTCTCAGTATTTCATTTCTTATATCCAATGAGTTAAACATGACTAGACCGTCTCCAGGAAGCTTTTTTGCCCTTGCCTTCGCTGATCTAACCTTTATTCTAAAGACATTCATTATCATTGGGCCAATATCTTCTTCTCTTAGTTCCATCCACCCAGCCAGTTCTCTTATTATTTTATCTCTTATATTCTCATTTGGCGTCTCCAGGAGACCCCTGAATTTCAAATTTCACTCTTTTTGACGCATCTCCAAAGTAGATAGATTATCCAACATCTCCTCCTGTGCCCTATTCATTTCTGTAATTTCTCCTCTAATTTGTTCTGTCTGTCTTTTTACTTCCTTTAGATCTTTCTGATTGCGTTTGTTTGAATCCTCTACCACCTTAGTTCTTACTTCCAAGTCTTTTACCTTCCCTGTCAACTCTCCCACCACCATTTCCAGTTTTTTGTCTAAGGCTTCCTGGACCTCCAATAATTTTCTCTCTATATATTGCTCATTCTGCTTAAACTCTTTTCTTATTTCCCCCAGTAAGCTCTCATATTCCTTGTTTTCTTTTCCATTTTCTTGCCTAGATGGGCGTCTCTCTGCTGGGGTCCCTATTCACTTTTTCCCATTTTTCCTGGACATCTTAAATATATATTATACAAAAATTTAGATCTTATATATATATATCACACAAAGTCAGTCCACACGATGTTTCAGCCAGCCACCAGGGGGAGCACTTTCCTGCCTTCTTTGCTTTTAGAATGTAATTTTTTAGCTCCCCTCACGGTGGCAGTCCCTAATCCACACGCTGTATCTGTTGTAATTGCAGAGTCCTTTACACAGCGGAATGATGAGCAGTACGTGCCACATGCTTAACGTTGCTTTATTTTCAGTTCAATGTTGAGAGATTACAAACATGCATCTTGCCTCTGCCGGAGCAGAGAAGCAACCGTCCTTCTCCTCGGAACAAAGAACACCGAGAGAACTAGTGAAAAACAGGAAACCAGTGTACGTCACATCCAGTCTCCCATTCCCGTGGGAAACCCAACAGTACTCTGACTGTGGAATGTAAACATTGTCTTGTGACAAGCACTTCGCTGCACAGTGAAGAGAGCAGAAACCAACATCCTCCCCCTTTCTGTGAACATCACTGGGCAGCGTGTTCGTACAATATCAGTACAAACCCAATTTCTGTACATAGGTACAGTGTTGATCCCTTGATACAATCTTGGACAATACATCAGCAGGAATTTCATTACCTGGCATATAGGACACCGTTATGAGTCCCTTCTGAATATGTTCCCTAGCATGTTGCAACTTCAATTGCAAGTGCTTCGTGCTTTGCTTACAACCTTCTGAATTCAGCAAAGCCAAACATGCTTTGTTGTCCTGGTAAACCTGGATTGGACATTTGACAGGAATTTTCATGTCTTTGCACAATTGTAACAACCATTCACAATCCTTAAGTGAATAAGACAGTGCATTCAGTTCAGCTTCACAAGTACTTAAGCTAATTGTTGTTTGCTTCTTGCATGACCAATCAAATAGACCCTGATTGTACATGTAGCAAACTCCAGACGTACTTTTCCTGTCTGTAGTGTCACTTCCAAAACTTGCATCTGCAAAAATATCAAGACCACCAGACTTCTGCTTGTTAAATCTCAGTCTGTAATGCATAGTGCCTTTCAAATAGCGTGCTATGCGTTTCAGAGCTTTCCAATCCTTAACAGTAGGATTGCTAACTTGTCTGCTTAGCAAATTACAGCTAACAGCAATGTCAGGTCTTGAACATCTGGCAATGAAGTTTAGCTTGCCTAGCACACTTCTGTACAGTGTAGTGTCAGAAAATGCTTCTTCAGTGTCTTCTACCTGATAACCTGTTGTCATCGGTGTGTCTACAGGGTTAGCATCCATCAGGTTCAGTTTGTTTAACACATCAGCAATTTTCCGTGACTGGTGTACTAGAATGTTACCACTTTGATCTCTCTCTATTTCCAGAGATAGGTAGTTGTTTACCTCACCAAGATCTTTCATGTCAAAGTGCTCTTTCAGTTGAGCTAGGGCGTTATTGTACATTGTGACATCTTTCCAAAAGAATAAAATATCATCAACATAAAACAAACAATACAGCTTCTTTTGCCCCTCCTCTTTGACAAATACACATGGATCAGCTTTCCCTTGCTGAAAACCTAGAGAAAACAATGCTTCAGTGAGTTTTGTGTGCCAACACCGTGCACTTTGTTTGAGACCATAAAGGGACTTCTTTAGAGCACAAACAAATCCCTGTTTTACCTGTACGCCATCAGGTGGAAGCATATAAAGTGATTCACCTAGAGATCCGTACAAAAATGCTGTATTCACATCGTGGTGACTAACGTGTAGATTCTCCTCTGCAGCTAGCTTGAGCATAAGCCTAATGCTCTCATACCTCACAGTGGGTGAGTAGGTCTCGTGATAGTCTTCACCTGGTACCTGTGCAAAACCTCTGGCTACCAATCTGGCTTTGTGTCTGACTATCTTGCCATTTTGATCTGTCTTCGCTTTGAAGACCCATTTGCTTCCAAGCAGTTTCATTCCTGGAACTACTGGAACTAGCTCCCATGTTTTGTTCCTTTCTAAGGAATCAAGCTCAGCCTTCATAGCATTTAACCATGGCTCAGCTTCCTTTGAATCCAAATCCTGGATTTCTTGGAAACTTGAAGGTTCAAATACCTTCTTGGAGTTTTTAACAGCTGCTACTGCTGTCTTAGCATATTCATCAGCAAATCTCTTTGGAGGTCTGCCTTTTGTGGCTCTTTGTGACCTGCGAATCAGCCTTAAGTCCTCAACACTTTCCTCTTCCTTCTTAGGAGAAAAGTGGCCTATTGTGAACAATGGTTCTTCCAATTCTTGATCAGAACTTTCAGAGGGTCGCATAGAGGCTTTCGCACTCTTGAAATCCTCTGAATCATCCGATTCAGTTTCAGACTCAGAACCTTCATCTGTGGGTGTGGGTTGTTGCTTTTGCTGTTGCTTATCCTCAGTCTCATCACTGTCATCAGGATAACATCGGAAAATTCCCACATTCTCCCCCCACTTGGCATTGTACTCAACACTTCTTGTGAGCTTAATTGTCTTGGAGTCAGTCATCATTATTCTGTAAGAACCTTTCTGATAACCTAGAAAGATACCATGCAATCCACATTTGCCTAACTTGGAGCCTTGTGGTGTGTGAACCCACATGTCAGAACCAAAAATTCTCATGTGTTTGATGTACGGTTTCTTGCCAAACATCTTCTCATAGGGGGTACAACCAATCGCTGAAGATAACCTGCGATTGTAACTGTAAACAAAACATGAGAGAGATTCAGCCCAATAACTCTCTGGTAGATTGGCATCATGCAGCAAGGTTTTTAAGCCTTGAAGCAATGTCTGATTTGCCCTTTCGCAAAGTCCATTCTGCCATGGCGAGCGAGGACTGGACAAATCGTGTTGAATTCCTTTCTCAGTCAGAAAAGCTCCAAACTGCTGAGAAGTGAATTCTCCCCCACGATTAGTGAAAAGAGTCTTTATCTTCTTACCATGCACATTTTCCAACCAAGCACAGAATTCCTTAAACCTTGGAAAAGCCTCTGATTTCTGCTTGAGATTATACACATAAATATACCTGGAAAATGCATCAATGAGAACCATGAAGTACCTATTTCCACCCAAAGAGGGTGATAGTGGACCAACTAAATCAGCATGAACAACCTGGTATGGTTCTGTAGCTTGCCTACTAGACACCTTACCTTTCGCAGCCATTTTCACCTTGTGTGCTGCGCATGCCTTGCACTTCATGTGGTACCTGCAGGGTTTAATAGTCATACCTTCAACCAAGGCAGGCATTTTAGATACTGCCTCAAAATGCAAATGACCAAATTTCCTGTGAAAATCGTGAATACATCCTGCATGCAAACTTTTGTTAGAACCTGCAATGCAACAAGTCTCATTCTGCACCACATCATCATAATACAAAACAAACAAACGATCAACACATTCAGCATGCAATACATAATCGTCTTTCTTTGTGATGGTGCATTTCTTGTTCTTGAAGGAAACGTCAATGTTCCGTTCATTCAGCTGCATAACACTGAGTAGATTGTGTGTGGCATCTGGTACGTAAAGCACATCTTGTATCGATAAGTCCAAACTGTGAAGAACAACAGTTCCATAGCCTTGACTGGGGATCGTGTGGTCATCCGCCTGGTGAATCGCACCTTCCTGCGGTGTAAAAGACACGAACAGTCGCTTATCGTTGCACATGTGGTGGGTAGCTGCTGAATCAACAACGCGAAGAAAGATCTAGACGTCTTCTGGACCTTTGCAACGTTTGGAGTGAAGCGTGAGACCATTGCCTTGTGCTGCGTTGTCCTGGAGACCGGACCTTTTCCTTTGCTTTGGCCTTTTCCACGCGATGAACTTCTGCTGCGCTGCTCTGTCTTGGCCCTGGGAGATCTGCATTCCCTCTTCATATGGCCTAGACGTCCACACGAGTAGCATTTCACTGCCTTCAAAGCTTTGGCGCCCTCTGGTGGTTCCACTGCACTCTGGGATGACGTCTGTGAAGACTCCCCCTTACCCATGCAGCTAGCACCTCGGCGATCTGCTTCATTCTGAATCACGGCAGTAACATAGGCTACTGTGAGCTGAGCAGTTGGCTGAACAGCAATCTGAGTGGCAACGGACTCCCAACTTGGACCCAAAGAATGTAGTATCATGAAGGAATACACAGCCTCTGGAAAGGTGAGTCCTCTCTGTTGCAGCTCGTGTCTCAGATTCTGCATTTCCATCAGATGTGTATGCACATCTCCACCTTCAGCAAGAGCCATACCATGCAGCTTGGCAAAATAGTACATTGAGGAACCAGCTTCTGTCCTCAAGTGAGCCTCTCTTAAAGTGTCCCAAATTTCTCTGGCTGTGGTCTTATCACGCAACAGACAGAGCTCTTCTGGGGATGCTATCAACGTAAGAGTTCCCATCGCTTTGGAATCTTTAGTTTTCCATTCGTCTGTAATTGGAGCTGGGGGGTTGTCTGTAATAACATTAAACAGACCTTCTTTCCGCAGAATAGCCTCTGCATAGAGTACCCAGTCCGCATAGTTTTTCTTATTGAGCTTAGGAATCCCAAAAGCATCAGCCAGCTTTGCATTAGCCATCATTGCTGCTTTAAACAAGCTGCGTCTGTGTACAGCTGCTTCCAAAAGCACTTGTAAAAGTACTTTCGGTTTTCAAGCCTCCCAAGCCTATGAGCTTGTGCCTTAGAGGCTTTGCCTGTATCACGGCAAAACGGCTTCAAAAGTTCAAAGTCCAGCCATAAAGTTGGCAGGCTGCCCGGAGCATGAGCACATACCTCTCATCAATCAAACTCGACGCGCAGAGCAGATAACGCCGATCCGTTTCTCTGTCCCTCTGCCGGCATTCTGACTCGGCTTCTGGAGTCCATCCTTCAGTTTGATTGCGTCTTTCTGGGCCCGGAACCAAAAATGTTGTAATTGCAGAGTCCTTTACACAGCGGAATGATGAGCAGTACGTGCCACATGCTTAACGTTGCTTTATTTTCAGTTCAATGTTGAGAGATTACAAACATGCATCTTGCCTCTGCGGGAGCAGAGAAGCAACCGTCCTTCTCCTCGGAACAAAGAACACCGAGAGAACTAGTGAAAAACAGGAAACCAGTGTACGTCACATCCAGTCTCCCATTCCCGTGGGAAAACCCAACAGTACTCTGATTGTGGAATGTAAACATTGTCTTGTGACAAGCACTTCGCTGCACAGTGAAGAGAGCAGAAACCAACAGTATCTTCACTCCCAGCACGTCCGTCACTTCTATCCCTCCTCTCCCCACGTCCTCCAGCACACAGGAGGCAGCAGGGAAGTCCGAGAGTCTTCAGACAAATATTCCAAAGGGCAAAAGGTAATAGTTTATTTGTTATCCCCCGTGTGTTTTCTTCTCTTCTTCTATCAGTCCATAAGGTTGTTTCAAACCACGTACGGATTGTGTAAGGCTCCCAAGTTCCCGAAGCGTAATTTCCGGCTACTTCTTCCTCCCGATGACGGGGGGGAGGGGGGAGATTAAACCCCCCTTGTTTTCTTTGTTCCTTTAATATTGGTCTTGGCCCCCTCAAGAAACTGCTAAGAGTTAGTGTAGAAGCCTACCGTCGGGGTTTCTCCTTGCTTTCTCTTTGAGTCTGCGGTCCAAATCTTTTTGTAAGTCCAGTATAGCTGCGACCCTCTTCACTTAAAATGGAGGAGTGCGGTGGATTATTTAGTGATTTGCCTCTGTCCGACAGAGACCCGTCCCAAGCCGATCAAAAGACACCTACAGAACTCTCATGAGCCCCAGTCAGCAAGGCCAATTCTTTTATTTTTTATTTTTATAATAATTGTCAGGGCTGCTACCCAGTCCCAGCTCACATAGGACCACGTTAGCCAGCGTTCACGTTAAAAGAGTCTTTATTGGGTTACAGGCTCCATTTCCAAACTGCAATGTGCAGCCCCACGTCTTCTATGTCAGACCGGCGAAGACCCGTCTGAGTCTCCGCCTCTAGCACACCAGCTTAATACCCTAGCCTTGCTCCACCTCCTGCGCCTTTCCTTCCGTCTCTGGGTCCTTCTGCCCCCCGTGGTCTCTTCTTTCCTACTCTCTTCTGACGCGGACCCCCCTGACCCTTCCGCCTCCTTGCGGCGGGCTTTGGGACCTGGCTCACTCTCCGGGCTGCTTACTGCGCCAGCTTCCGCTGCATTTGAACTTGGCGCGCGCGCCCAACTCTCTACCTTCCTCTTGATCGTTTCATCGCTCCCGGAGGTGGGCGTGACTACTCCTGACTCATGCCCTCCCTCCTGCTGAAAGCCTCCGGAACCCGATGTCTGGTCTCCTTTCTCCCCGCTGCTCCCGGCTGGGCACGTGGGTCCCGATCTCCAACTGCTGCTCTCTGATCCCTCTCTGGACCCTTCTTCCTGGGGTGTCCCCCTGCTTTCCCCCCTTGCTCTGACCACTGGCGCTCCCTTCTGGGAATCCTCGGACTCACTGGACAGGCTCGGTGATCTCGGGTCGTCATCACCACTCATCCTTCCTTCGTATTCCTCCCCCTCGCTCTCTGTCTCCTCCCTTCTCTGCGTCTCTGCTCCTGAACCCCTGACATCCATCCCCCCCTCGAAGCCCCCCCTTCCCCCTCCCCGCTTTCAGGTGTGGGTGCTGGGTGCTCCATCAGCACGGGAGTGAATGCCGGATACAGTTCGCTCCCCGTCGCTGGCCGCCAACTGAAGACCTCCGAGTCTTCCTCCTCGCGTTCGTCAACGTTGATCTGTTCCGCCTCCATTTCAGTGCCGCCGTGCTCGAACCCAAGATCCTCCCCGAACACGTCCATGTCAGTCTCTGCGTCGGTCGCTCGACCTGGCATCTCCAACCACCTCCTGCGCCACTGCTCCTCTGGGCGATCGTCCCACCAATACGAGGTGTCTGACGCCGAACCCTCCGGTGACCCCTCTGGGGAACGGGTGCCCGGTGCGGGCTCCCCGTCCGAGTCGAATCCATGGAACGTGCTGGAGGAAAGTGTGGGCGTGAACAACCAGTCGTCGAAGAAGCCTGCTGGCATGGGTCTGTGTGGGAAAAGGGCATGAAACTCGTCCTTGAGCAGGGGTTCCTCCAAAGCGTAGTCTGGCACCCAGCTATTAGCACTGGCCCGGGTGCCCTCTCTGGCTAGGAGGTATTCTACTCCCTCTTCCCCCCATCTGGAGTCCAAAATCTCCGTGACTTCGTTGATGGGGTCCTGCTGTGGCAATCTCCCCGCCTCCGTCCGCTCCTGAGACGGACTCGGTGCTGTTCCTGGTTCCTGGAATCTGTGAGGTGCCTTGTAGGGAGTGAGCACCGACCTGTGGAACACCGGATGCATCCTGGAACCCTCCGGCAGCACCAGCCGGAAAGCTACTGGGTTGATCTGTGCTTCGACTTGGTATGGACCGAGTTGCTTGTGCCCCAACTTCTTCTTGGCTAACGATCTGGTCGGCACTGCGTGGGCTGCCAACCAGACCCAGTCTCCCACTCGGATCTCTTCGCCAACCCACCTGTGCTTGTCAGCTTGCACCTTGTATGCGTGCTTCGCTAGCTCCAGCTGCCGTCGGAGTTGATCGTGGACCTCCTGCAACTCAGACGCGAAAGCGTCCGCCGTCTGCGGTTCCCCTTCCCCCACTCTCTCCAGTCCCGGGAAGGTTCTGGGATTCCTCCCATTGTTGGCGAAGAACGGCGTCACCCCTGTGGACACGTGCTTCGTGTTGTTGTAGGCGAACTCGGCGAGCGGCAGGTAATCCACCCACGTCGCAGGCTGTTGATTGGCATAGCATCTCAGGTACTGCTGCATGATGGCATTGACCCTCTCCGCTTGCCCGTTGGTCTGCGGGTGTCTCGCTGATGTCAGGTTGATCTTGACGTTCAGGAAGCCCATCAGCTTCTGCCAGAAATTCGAGATGAACTGGCGTCCGCGGTCGGACAGTATAGACCGCGGCAGACCATGCACTTTGAACACGTGATCTATGAACAGTTTGGCTGTTTGTTCCGCCGTGGCCACCTTCGCACACGGTATGAAATGTGCCATCTTGGTGAACAAGTCCACCACCACTAGTACAGCTGTCTTGCCTCTCGAGCTGGGTAGATCCGTGACAAAGTCCAGGGCCACCCTCTCCCTCCTGTCTGGGCAGGATGCAGTGCTCGGCACAATAAGAAGAGCCGAAGATCAGCTGTCGCTGGTACCAAGCCAGTGTCGGACTGTGCCTGTCCAGCCAACTCATGCCCAACACAATGGGCGTGTCCGACAGTCGGGTGACATTAAAACTGATGACTTCCCTGTGGTTACCAAGTCGCATCACCATTGACGGCGTCTGCTTCACCACCTGCCCCCCCAGCAACTCTCTGCCATCCACTGTGACGACTTGCAGGGGCAGAGTGGCAGGCAGTAGCTGTATAGCGTGCTGCTCCACAAAATCCTGCGCTATAAAGTCTGCATTGCTTCCAGAATCCACAGAAAGTGGCACGTCTATAGTGATGCCATTGGGTAGCTGGAGAGATGCGGTGAGCTGCACTACTGGTTTGGGTGGGAGGGGGTCTGTGGGTTGCAAGATCGCTGGGGACTGCTTCACTGATTCGTCTGGCTGGGCCCCAGTGCCTCTGCCTCCAGCCAGACATCGTCGTTTCCCTGCTGGGGTTCGCTGTGCTGCGTGGCTGCTATCACCATTGCAGAGGCTGCAGTGTGCTTGGAGTTCCTCTGGGGACACTCTCTCGCCAAGTGTTGAGGGCTGTCGCAGATGTAACACTTCCGGTTCCCTCTAGGAGGCTTAGTCTTGACTGCTCCCGGTGCTGGGGCTCTGGTAGCTGACTGAGCCCTGGCGCCTCCCACCTCCATAGGTTCCACTCCCCCTCCTGGCGGAGGTGTGGATTGCGCACGCGCTGCTTCCCTGGGAACGAAAGAGAAACTTCTCGCTGCTTCGCGCCCTCCACGTCCTTCGTCTCTGCACCATGGACGTTCTTCCAGCCTCACCCCCACAGTCAGCGCCCTTTGGACCACCTCTTGCGTGCTCCGGGGCCTCTCCCCCCTCGCAATTTCGTCTTTAACAGCACTGCTCAGACCCTCCCAGAACAGGTCTCTGACTGGAGGTGAATCCCGGTCCCATTCCAAGGCACTGACCAGCGCAAAAAAGCGGGCGTGATACTGCCGTACGCTCGCCCTCCCTTGTCTCAGTCCATGTATCTCCCGTCGAGCAAGATCCACGTCAATGGTAGATAAAAAACACGCATCCATCGCTTTGATAAAGGCATCTGCACTCTGAAGCGCCGGATCTTTATCCCTCCACAAATTGCGCAGCCACGCTTTAGCATCCCCATGCAAATGGGATAGTATAAACCCCACTTTCTCTTCCTCATCTCTAAAGTCTTTTGCCAGCAGTTGCAGTGCGCACATTACGTCTGCTCGAAAATTGGGGTACTGTTGCAAATTCCCATCGAAGTGAGCCACAAGCCCTCCTGCTCTCCGTGCCAACCCAACCCCCTCCGGTCTGGGTCCCGGTTGCCCTTGCTTAACCAACGCTTCAAACCTGGCGTGGAGATCTCTGTAGGCGGCCGCAGCATCCTGCTCCCTTTTCTTGGATGCCAGTACCTCTGCGTTCAATTGGGTCACTGCCTGTTGCAGCGCTGAAATTTTTTCTGCTTCCGTCATCTCTGCCAACCTTTGTGAGCTTGCTCCCAAACACCAATTTCCTCCTCTCGCTGCTTCTGCCTCCGCTGCGAGGTTTCAGGTGTCCGAAGCTATGTAGAGACGGGTCTTACTGTCAGGGCTGCTACCCAGTCCCAGCTCACATAGGACCACGTTAGCCAGCGTTCACGTTAAAAGAGTCTTTATTGGGTTACAGGCTCCATTTCCAAACTGCAATGTGCAGCCCCACGTCTTCTATGTCAGACCGGCGAAGACCCGTCTGAGTCTCCGCCTCTAGCACACCAGCTTAATACCCTAGCCTTGCTCCACCTCCTGCGCCTTTCCTTCCGTCTCTGGGTCCTTCTGCCCCCCGTGGTCTCTTCTTTCCTACTCTCTTCTGACGCGGACCCCCCTGACCCTTCCGCCTCCTTGCGGCGGGCTTTGGGACCTGGCTCACTCTCCGGGCTGCTTACTGCGCCAGCTTCCGCTGCATTTGAACTTGGCGCGCGCGCCCAACTCTCTACCTTCCTCTTGATCGTTTCGTCGCTCCCGGAGGTGGGCGTGACTACTCCTGACTCATGCCCTCCCTCCTGCTGAAAGCCTCCGGAACCCGATGTCTGGTCCCCTTTCTCCCCGCTGCTCCCGGCTGGGCACGTGGGTCCCGATCTCCAACTGCTGCTCTCTGATCCCTCTCTGGACCCTTCTTCCTGGGGTGTCCCCCTGCTTTCCCCCCTTGCTCTGACCGCTGGCGCTCCCTTCTGGGAATCCTCGGACTCACTGGACAGGCTCGGTGATCTCGGGTCGTCATCCCCACTCATCCTTCCTTCGTATTCCTCCCCCTCGCTCTCTGTCTCCTCCCTTCTCTGCGTCTCTGCTCCTGAACCCCTGACAATAATATTTATTAATTTTCCAACAAATTAAACACAACACTACAAAAAACCAAAAAAGAAAAAACATACGACAATACAATACACACAAAAAAAACACTGCAAAACACTAACATACATCTAACAAAACAAAACAAAAACCATTTAAAACACAATCCAATTTCAATATCTTATCTTTCTTTCAGTAATTTCCACGACCTCCTCGCACCTCCCTTTTTGTATTCCACTTCTATTAATTGTTTCAGCAATTCCTTTCCATCTTCCTCTGTTGTCTATCCTATAATTGTCTTAACACATTCTAACCTTATTTTTCCCTTTAATGCTCTATTAATTTATTTATACTTAATTCCTTATAACATTTCTACTAAAGCCATATAACATCATATCCAACATTTTTCTAACATTCGTTAATTTTACAGTATTTCTGTAAATAGTCTTTAAACGTTTTCCAGTCTTCTTCCACCGACTCTTCTCCCTGGTCTCAGATTCTGCCAGTCATTTCCGCCAGTTCCATAAAGTCCATCACCTTCATCTGCAAGTGAATTTTTATTGTTTTCCTTACATATTCTTTTCCAACAAATTGTAATAGCACCATACATTTCCTTTGACTCTGCCGAGTCGCGACCCCCCTCCCTCCCCACAACTGGTATATTTATCCTCTTTCCATCACACACATCATTCTCAAGTTAGTACCATTATACATTGGAGGTATTATGTCAATCCTGCTAGTGTCTTGACCTCTTTACAATTCTTCTTTAAGTATTCAATAAATTTACTCCAGTTATTTCTTCTGCCGACTCTTCTCCCTGGTCCCGGATTCTGCCAGTCATTTCTGCAAGTCCCATACAGTCCATCACCTTCATCTGCCATTCTTCCCTGATGGGTAAATCTTGTGTCTTCCAATATTTTGCGATGAGTATTCTTGCTGCTGTTGTTGCATACATAAAAAAAGTTCTGTCCTTCTTTAGCACCAATTGGCCGACCATGCCCAGGAGAAAGGCCTCCGGTTTCTTAAGGAAGGTAAATACCTTTTTCATTTCATTATAAATCATCTCCCAGAATGCCTTAATCATTGGGCATGTCCACCAAAGGTGAAAAAATGTACCTTCAGTCTCATTACATTTCCAACATTTATTATCGGGCAAATGGTAGATTTTTCCAAGCTTAACTGGTGTCATGTACCACCTATAAATCATTTCCATTAAATTTTCTCTTAAGGCATTACATGCCGTAAACTTCATACCTGTCATCCATAACTGTTCCCAGTCAGCCATCAATATGTTATGTCCAACATCTTGTGCCCATTTAATCATAGCTGATTTCACCGTTTCATCCTGAGTGTTCCATTTCAACAGCAAGTTATACATTCTTGACAGATTCTTGACTTTAGGATCTAACAGTTCTGTTTCCAATTTTGATTTTTCTACCTAGAAGCCTAATTTTTTGTCCAAATTAAATGCCTCCATTATTTGATAATAATGAAGCCAGTCTCGCACTCTATTTTTAAATTTTTCAAAACTCTGCAGTTTTAATCTATCTCCCTCTTGCTCCAGAATTTCCCAATATTTCGGCCATTTGGCCTCCATATGGAGTTTTTTCTGTGCCTTCGCTTCCATTGGTGACAACCATCTTGGGGTTTTTTCCCCCCTAACAAATCTTTATATCTTCTCCAAACATTAAGCAATGCTTTTCTAACAATGTGATTTTTAAATGCTTTATGTGCTTTTACCTTATCATACCACAAGTATGCATGCCAACCAAATACATTGTTAAAACCTTCTAAATCCAAAACTTCCGTATTTTCAAGAAGCAGCCATTCTCTCAACCAACAAAAAGCAGCTGATTCATAATAAAGTTTAAGGTCTGGCAGGGCAAATCCCCCTCTTTCTTTAGCATCCGTTAATATCTTAAATTTTATTCGAGGCTTCTTGCCCTGACAAACAAATCTAGAAAAATCCTTCTGCCACTTCTTGAAACAATCCATCTTATCCAAAATTTGCAATGTTTGGAACAAAAATAACATCCTTGGCAGCACATTCATTTTTATCACAGCAATTCGGCCTAACAATGATAACTTCAAATTTGTCCATACTTCTAAATCCTTTTTCACTTCAGTCCAACATTTTTCATAATTATCCTTGAATAAGTTCACATTTTTAGCAGTCATGTTAACCCCTAAGTATTTCACTTTTTTAACCAATGTTAGTCCTGTCTCCTTCTGAAACTTCTCTCTCTCATTCATAGTTAAATTTTTCTCTAAAACCTTGGTTTTCATCTTATTCAACTTGAAACCTGCAACCTGTCTGTCACGGCTGCCTCAGGTCCCAGCTCACAAAGGACCAACGCCAGTTTCTCTTTATATACAAAGGTCTTTATTGAAGTCCATTAGTTGTTCCACAGTAGCGGCGCGCAGCCGTACGTCTGTTAGCTTAGACCGTAGAAGTCCCTTCTGAGTCGGTGCCCCCCCTACACCAGCTTAAGATACTGGCTTTGCTCCACCTCCTCCTGTCTTTCCTTTTCCGCAGGGTCTTTCTGCCCGCTGGAGTTCCGCCCCTCCTGGATTCCTCTGACGCTGAATCTCCCGACGGCTCTCCCTCCCTCCTGCGGGCTTTGGGACCTGGCTCCTCCCCCGGGCTCTCCGTTTCCCTGCGCGCTTGCACATTTGAACTTGGCGCGCGCGCCCAGTTTCCAACCCTTCTCCTGATGGTAACGTCACTCCTCTCACTGCTCCTCTCCCCTTCCGGGAGAGTGGCTTGTTCTGACCTCTCCTCCCTTCCAGCCAACGGAGCTGCTTCTCCTGACACACTGGAACTCCCCCCCCCCTTCGCTACGCTCTGGAGGGGAAGCCGGGCCTGATCTCCAGCTGCTGCTTCGGGATTCCCTGTTGGCTCTTTCCCCCTGATGAGTCCCCCCTGGGGCTCCTCTCCCCCTGGCTACAGGCGCCCCCTCCTGGGAATCCCCTGATTCGCTGGAAAAGCTCATGGAGTCCCTTGGGCCACAGTCCTCCTCCTCCTCGCTGTCCTCGGACTCTGCCCAATGGTCCTCCCTCTCCTGCCTCCCATGTGCCTCTGCCCCTGAACCCCTGACATCCATCCCCCCCTCGAAGCCCCCCCTTCCCCCCTCCCGCTGCTGGGGTGCAGGTTCCGGGTGCTCCATCGTTGCGGGGGTAGATGCTGGAAACAGTTCGTTCCCCCCGGTGCGCCACAGTTCATCTGGATCCGGCTAGTCCGTAACAAGCTCGTCGACGTCGATCTCCTCAGCTTCCAGTTCATTGTATGCGTGTTCGAACCCGTCCTCCTCCCCCAACCCGTCCAAGCCCGCCTCTCCCCCAGTTACCTCGGGCGATGCTGTCTGCCAAGGCCCCCTTAGCCACCTCCTGCTCCACCCCACTTCTGGCTGATCGTCCCACCAGTAAGAGCGGTCCGTGTCCACCCCCGAGCACGATCCCCTTGGAGGGCTCGATTCTGGCGTCGTCTCCTCTGCTGCGGAGAAGCCCTGGAACGTGCTGGCGGAAAGTGTGGGCGTAAAAAGCCAGTCATCGAAATAATCCGCTGGCATGGGTCTGTGTGGGAAGAGTGCATGGAACTCGTCTTTGAGAAGCGGTTCCTCCAGAGCATAATCCGGCACCCAACTGTTGGCGCTGGCCGGGGTGCCTTCCCTGGCGAGGAGGTATTCTACTCCCTCCTCCCCCCATCTCGAGTCCAGAATCTCCATGACCTCGTTGAGTGTCGTGGCCCTCGGTGACTTCCCCCCCTCTGGTGACTTTCTGCGTGGGTCTAGTGCTGCCCCTGGCTCCTGAAACCTGTGCGGGGCCCTGTAGGGTGTGAGCACCGACCTATGGAAGACCGGGTGCATTCTGGAACCTTCTGGGAGGGCCAACCGAAAAGCTACAGGATTGATCTTGGCCTCAACCTGGTATGGCCCTAGTTGTTTGTGTCCTAGCTTCTTCTTAGCTAACGACTTGGCTGGCACCGCCTGGGCCGCCAACCATACCCAGTCCCCCACCTGGATGTCCTCCCCTGCCCTCCTGTGCCTGTCTGCCTGCACTTTGTATGCGTGTTTAGCTAGCTCCAAGTGCCGTCGGAGCTCCTTGTGGACTTCCTGCAATTCTGCTGAGAAGTGCTCAGCTGCCTGGGGCTCCCCCTCCGCCGTCATCGTTAACCCCGGGAAGGTTCTGGGATGCCGCCCATTGTTGGCGAAGAACGGTGTCACCCCCGTTGACACGTGCTTCGTGTTGTTGTAGGCAAACTCGGCCATCGGTAGGTAGTCCACCCAAGTCACAGGCTTCTGATTGGCGTAACAGCGCAGGTACTGCTGCATGATGGCGTTGACCCTCTCCGCTTGGCCGTTGGTCTGCGGATGCCTTGCCGACGCTAAGTTGATCTTGACGTTCAGGATACCCAGGAGCTTCTGCCAGAAACTGGAAATGAATTGGCGGCCCCGGTCGGACAGGATGGACCGTGGTAAGCCATGCACCCTGAACACGTGGTCTATGAACAGCTTGGCGGTCTGTTCCGCTGTAGCCACCTTCGCGCAAGGAATGAAATGTGCCATCTTGGTGAACAGGTCCACAACCACAAGTACCGCCGTCTTGCCTCGCGAACTGGGTAGATCAGTAACAAAGTCCAGCGCCACTCTCTCCCACGGCTGTAGTGGCGTCTCCAGCGGTTCCAGCAGTCCCGCTGGCTTCTTGTGCACTGGCTTGGATCTCTGGCAAGTGTCACACCTGGTGACGTAATCCGCGACCTCTCCTCGCATCTGGGGCCACCAAAAATCCCTGGCTACTAAGTCCGCCGTCTTCTCCTTGCCGAAGTGACCCGCGCTGGGTGCGTCGTGCAACTGCTGTAGAACCTTCGCGCGGAGATTGTCCCCCGGCACATAGAGAGCACCTTTGTGGGTCAGCAGGCCGTCGCGTATCTGGAAAACGTTGTCCTGCACTGTGCCCCTCCGCAGTTCTTCCATCTTGGATTGTGCGAACGGATCAGTCTGCAGCGCGCGACGCACCGCGTCCAGGTTCACGGCAGCTGAAGCGCAGGCCCATGCCTGCGGTGCGAAAATGTGCCTTGCCGCCACTGGTGCCGCTTCCTCGAGATATTGCGGCTTCCTGGAGAGCGCATCTGCTATGACATTGTTGTCTCCCGGGATGTACTCAATCCTGAAGTCGAAATCCGCAAAGAACTCCGCCCAGCGTATGTGCCTCTGGCTCTGGAGCTTCGCTGTGTGCCAATACTCCAGGTTCTTGTGGTCCGTGCGGACCTGCACGGTGTGCTTGGCTCCGATGAGGAAGTGCCTCCACGCCTTGAAAGCCGCGTGGATGGCCAACAACTCCCTGTCCCAGATTGTGTAGTTCTGCTCCGACTTGCTGAGCTTCCGGGAGTAGAAAGTGCAGGGCCTCCAGTTCCCCTGCGGATCTTCCTGCAAGAGGACGGCCCCCACCGCTCTGTCAGACGCGTCAGTCTCAACCCGCATGGGCCTGCCGGGATTCACGTGTAGCAGCTGTTCTTCAAACGCGAAGAGGCGCTTGAGTCGCCGGAAGGACTGCTCCGCCTGGTCCGTCCAGGTGAACTTCTTCTTCTTGGAACTGAGAATGTCCGTGATAGCTGCCGTCTCTTTCGCGAAACCCCTGATGAACTTGCGGTAAAAGTTGGCGAAGCCGACGAACCTCTGGACCTCCTTCCGATTGCGTGGGCTCTTCCAGTCCAACACCGCGCGGACCTTGGCGCTGTCCATGGCTAGTCCCTTGTCGGACAGCCTGTAGCCCAGGAAATCCACCTCCGTCACGTCGAATTGGCACTTCTCCAGCTTGGCGTAGAGTCTGTGCTCCCGTAGCCTCTGCAGGACCTCCTTTACGTCACTCTCGTGAGTCTCCTGCGATTCCGAGAAGATCAGGATGTCGTCGAGGAAGCATACGCACTTCTTGTAGAGGAGTCCCGCTAGCACGTGGTGCACGTGGTGCCATACTCATGGCTGCCAAACTTCGTGAGCTTTGCAAAAAAAAAAATTGCGTACTTTGAGAAGGGACTTACTGTCACGGCTGCCTCAGGTCCCAGCTCACAAAGGACCAACGCCAGTTTCTCTTTATATACAAAGGTCTTTATTGAAGTCCATTAGTTGTTCCACAGTAGCGGCGCGCAGCCGTACGTCTGTTAGCTTAGACCGTAGAAGTCCCTTCTGAGTCGGTGCCCCCCCCACACCAGCTTAAGATGCTGGCTTTGCTCCACCTCCTCCTGTCTTTCCTTTTCCGCAGGGTCTTTCTGCCCGCTGGAGTTCCGCCCCTCCTAGATTCTTCTGACGCTGAATCTCCCGACGGCTCTCCCTCCCTCCTGCGGGCTTTGGGACCTGGCTCCTCCCCCGGGCTCTCCGTTTCCCCGCGCGCTTGCACATTTGAACTTGGCGCGCGCGACCAGTTTCCAACCCTTCTCCTGATGGTAACGTCACTCCTCTCACTGCTCCTCTCCCCTTCCGGGAGAGTGGCTTGTTCTGACCTCTCCTCCCTTCCAGCCAACGGAGCTGCTTCTCCTGACACACTGGAACTCCCCCCCCCCCATCGCTACGTTCTGGAGGGGAAGCCGGCTTTGATCTCCAGCTGCTGCTTCGGGATTCCCTGTTGGCTCTTTCCCCCTGATGAGTCCCCCCTGGGGCTCCTCTCCCCCTGGCTACAGGCGCCCCCTCCTGGGAATCCCCTGATTCGCTGGAAAAGCTCATGGAGTCCCTTGGGTCACAGTCCTCCTCCTCCTTGCTGTCCTCGGACTCTGCCCAATGGTCCTCCCTCTCCTGCCTCCCATGTGCCTCTGCCTCTGAACCCCTGACACTGTCCAAATTCTTGAATCAGTTCCAATACCCTTTTAGTACTAGCTTCTGGCTCCTGTAGAGTCAATACTAAATCATCAGCAAATGCTTTCAGTTTATACTGTTTAGCTCCCACCTGTATACCTTTAACCTCTTGGTCCTTTCTAATCATATTTAGCAAAACCTCTAGGACCGATATAAAAAGCAATGGAGAAATTGGGCAACCTTGTCGTGTCCCTTTTTCAATCTTAAACTCTTCTGTGATCACATTATTCACAATTAATTTTGCCTTTTGTTCTGAATAAATTGCACCTATAGCATTTTCAAAACCTTCTCCTACCCCCATCCCCTGTAGATTCTTCTTCATAAAACTCCAAGAAATATTGTCGAAGGCTTTCTCTGCATCCACAAATATCAAGACTGCTTTAGTATTAATATTCACTTGTAGTTTTTCTAGAATATTAATTATATTCCTCATATTGTCAGACAGATGTCTGCCCGGGAGAAAGCCTGCTTGATCTGTGTGAATTTCTTCTGCTAACACCTTTTTTAATCTTTTAGCCAAAATATCTGTGAAGATTTTGTAATCCACATTAAGCAGCGATATAGGGCGGTAGTTCTTGAGCTGTGTCTTTTCAGTCTCTGTTTTCGGTATAAGTGTAATGTAAGCTTCCTTCCACGACTCTGGTGCCCGTCTTCCTTCCAATATTTCATTGCAGACTTCCTTTAATGGTTGTATTAACCATTCTTTCAAAGATCTGTAATATCTTGAAGTCAAACCATCTGGTCCTGGAGATTTGCCTAATTGCATGTTTTGGATAGCCCCTTCCACCTCCTGATCCGTTATCTTATAGTTCAACATTCACTGTTTTTCCTGAGAGATTTTACGTACTCCATTCATTTTTAAAAATCAATCAATATCCATTTCTTTTTGCTTCTCTTGAGAGTCCCAAGGACTGCAAGAAGATCAAACCTATCCATTCTGAAGGAAATCAGCCCTGAGTGCTCACTGGAAAGACAGACCGTGAAGCTGAGGCTCCAATGGCCACCTCATGAGAAGAGAAGACTCCCTGGAAAAGACTCTGATGTTGGGAAAGATGGAGGGCACAAGGAGAAGGGGACGACAGAGGACGAGATGGTGGGACAGTGTTCTCGAAGCTACCAGCATGAGTTTGACCAAACTGTGGGAGGCAGTGGAAGACAGGAGTGCCTGGCGTGCTCTGGTCCAGAGGGTCATGAAGAGGCGGACACGACTAAACGACTAAACAACAACAAATGCTGCCTACCCTGAGCTACACACAGGCAGGAAAGTTACAGAAACATGACTCAATTTGCTTCTCCAGATAGCAGAGACCAACAAGTTACATCCTTGTAATCCTGGTTTCGGCGCTCAAAGTCTTCCACGTGGGCAGCAAGGTGGGAATTGACCATGCAGAAGCTGGTATTGTTGCAGACAAACCTCATGGCCACACACCCCTTGTTACCCTGCAGGGGCGGAGAAAAGATGCCTGTTAGTGAGCAAGCAGGAAAGAGGGGGAAACTGGTTGGCAGAGATTAGAAAAACAGATAGACAGACAGAAAGATAGACCTAGGGAATTCCGCTCTCAGGGTCTACTCCCCATCTTCCCCATGATGCCTGTGCCCACTGTTTCCTTCATCACTTCCTTGATGCGGCTGAGCTGGTCCTTCCGGACAAAGATGAGCAACATCATTCCGACTAGACGGACCAGCTGCACCTAGAAGATGCAAGGTACTGGGATGTCTACCAGCTCTGTTCATTGCTTGCTGTCCTGGGCCGGCTGGATGCAGATAGGAGTGGCAGGTGGCACCAACTGGGGATCCCCCAAGGGAAGAAGGCTCAGAGCCAGGGAACTGGTGGGGGGTCGTCCGAGGGAGAAGAGGGAGCAGACTGTGAGCAAGAGGAGGTGTTGGAAACTGAAGAGGCAGGAGGGCAGGAAGATTCTGTGGCAAACAGCAGCCCAGAATCCGAGGCAGAAGTGGAGGCTGGAGGCGGGGGTCAAGAGGCAGAGATCAGGCAGGCTGCTGAAGAAGCCAGGGGGTCTCCCCATCCTGCTGCGATCAGCTCCCCTCCCTGCTGGTCTCCCAGAACACAGAGAAATTAAGAGGAGGGAGCAAAGACAGACAAGGTGTCAGAGTCTCAGGTTGCTTGGGAAGGACCAGGGGGAGGAGGAGACTTCAGAGAGTGGTGGGAGGGTAGCAACCTTCAGCCTTCACAACTACCTCACTGGGGCAAGACCTGTTGGGAAAGGTTTCTGTGATCACGAGGCCTGCACGGTTTGGGTTTCTTTGAATAAAGAATGTTGGCTTCTTTTGAATAAAACACCACTGACACCAGGTGTTTTTTCTTGCTGACCTCCTCCTCCTCCTCACTCCAGCTCCTGACAGCTGTCTGGCTGCTGAAGAAATGGGTGGGGTTGGACTTACTTTTTTGTACTTGGATTTGGAACGCAAAGCCTTTTCCACAGCTGTCAGCCACTCTTGCTCCTTTGTCGAGTCCAAGTAGAAGAAAGCCTCTGTGCTCAGGTCCAGCTCCTGGAACCGAATGCCCAAGTGCCAAAGAGAAGGATGTGGAACTGCAGGAATAGGACTCCAATCGGAACAGACGTGCTGCTTAAATATGGAAAGACAACAGGAGTGTGTGGCAGGTAGGATTACAAGGGCAGGCAAGATCAGGACCAAGAACAAACAAGTAAGACCAGCCACTTCTTCCTCAGCTTAGCTATTCGGGGCCCCAAAGGAGCTTTGCTAATGAAAGAAAAAAAGCTTTTCCCTTGTATTTTTTAAGATGTGTCAGCCAGCCTGATATCTAAGCACTATCCCAGTAGCCACAGGCAACCAGAAATTCTTTGAAGGCAAGTGAGTTGGTTGATCTCTCCATTCTTCCTTCACCTGGCAACCTGGTTTCCAGGCTGGCTTTCCGGGAGCAGAAAACCACCTCTCAGATCTGCTGTGCCAAGCTTGTTTGCTAGAAGATTACCCCGTAACACCCTTGTCCTCTTTGCAAACCTCCTAAATGGCTAGCCTTCTGTGTTTCCATGCTGGCCATGAAGGAATGGGCATTCCCCACTCTGAAAACAGCACAGAAATACAGCCTGTCTAGTAAAGGGGTAAAAAGAGCAAGCTAAACAGCCTCTGTAAAACAGTAGCATCTGAAGCTGCTAACCACATACTGATAAACATATCATAAAAGCAGACATGAAAAACAAATGGCCACTGGGTACTACTAACAGTGGGACACGGGTGGCGCTGTGGGTTAAACCACAGAGCCTAGGACTTGCAGATCAGAAGGTCGGCGGTTCAAATCCTCACGACGGGGTGAGCTCCCGTTGCTCGGTCCCTGCTCCTGCCAACCTAGCAGTTCGAAAGCACGTCCAAGTGCAAGTAGATCAATAAGTGCCGCTCCGGCGGGAAGGTAAATGGCGTTTCCATGCGCTGCTCTGGTTCGCCAGAAGCGAAAGCACGTCAATCTGGCCACATGACCCGCAAGCTGCACGCCGGCTCCCTCGGCCAATAAAGTGAGATGAGCACCGCAAGCCCATAGTCAACCACGACTGGACCTAATGGTCAGGGGTCCCTTTACCTTTACCTTACTACTAACAGTACGAGGAAATAACCAAAGCAAAAACTTTGTTTGAAGTAGTAAGCTTAGCATTATAAGTATGACCCACACCAAGTGTTGGGGGGGGGTCACGCCTCCCTGTCCTCCAGCACAGCTTTTAGGAGGAGTTCCAAAGGTTTTGCTTCAGTTTTGGATTAACTGCATCTTGTCACAATGTCTGAAGCTGCACAAACCGCTTCATTTGAACCATGGCTCATTGAAACAAGCCAACTTCCAATCGTGGGTTTACAAAGCTGGTAAAATGAACCACCATAGGATCTGGACACACCAAACTGTGGTTAATTTAAAATCCAAGTGGAAGCTTCCCAATAGGCTTGGGGTGGGGGAGAGGTGTGCAAACCTGGAGGAGAGGCTGCCGTTCTGCTCATAATATGAAGCCACGGTTCAGTATGTGGCACCAAGGAAAATTGCCCACCACAACTAATACTTTCCATTACCCACCCATGTGGCCTGAGTGAACAGGACAGACTTTGCCTGGCACCCAACAATAAAGCTGTCATGTAGATGTCGCTTTCTCCAGCCCCAACTCTGATACAGGTTCCACTGGTCTTTGCACTTTTGCATGATCTGACCTGAAATTCTGGGTGTTGACATATGCCTTCTCTCTCTTGGTGAGGACGTGCTTGATGTCATGGAACTTTGAAGTGTCAGGCATAGCTCTAATGGCTTTAGCCCAAACGTAGCAGAGTTTTCCTGCACAGCGAAGAAGCTAGTCGAGGTGGAAATGACTAGTCAGCTAGACTCAGAATAACTATTTACAGGATTTATTAAAAGGAAAAATAAAACCAGCAGAGTTTCTGCATACAAAACAAAGCAAAATAAATCCTCTCTCTCTCTCTCTCATAACCATACACAGCACTTCTACTCCTGCTTCTAACACACCTAACACCAAACTGTGCTAGCATTTCTAGATAACAGAGTTGAGTGCTGGTCGTTAACCAATCAGAGTAAGTAGTTTCTAGGTCAAGCAGACCTTGGCTTTCTGCCAAGAGTAAATTGACACTGCCTTGAGTTAATTGTGTGAAGCCAGAATCTGTAAGTTCCCACGAGAATCAATTAACAGAAACTGAACACCCCCTCACAGATTCTGCTGTACAATTAACATCAAATAACACCTATGTAGGAGATTATTTTTCCAGCAAACCTAAACCCTTGCACATTTGCTTGTTCTTTATCTTTGCCAATGGTTTAGTTAATACATCTGCTACATTTTCTTCACTTGATACATAAGTACATGTGATTATATTGTCTTGTACACAGCAACGTACATTTTGGTATTTTACAGAGATATGTTTGGAACATGATTTGAAACCCTCTGTTTTACTTAAGGTTATACAAGCTTGATTATCAATGTAAACTTGTACTGGTTCTCCACAATTTACATTTAAATCTGCTAACAAATGCTTGAAATAAATCACCTCGTTGCACAATTCACTCAATGCGGCGTACTCAGATTCCGTTGATGACACACTTACAACGTCTTGCTTGCGTGACCGCCAGCTGATTAAAGCTCCACCGACCATTATGACTAGTCCTGTGACAGATTTTCTATCTGGCAAATTTCCCCAGTCACTATCACAGTAGCAACTCAACATTTCATCCTCGGAAGAATTTAATTGTAACATATAGCCAATTGTCTGTTTGAGGTATCTCAGAACTTGTTTTACCCCTTTCCAGGCATTTAGTTTGGGTTTTGAGACCAATCTACTTAATATGCCTACTGCGTAGCTAATATCAGGTCTGGACCACTGTGCAAGATACAATAAACTTCCAATTACAGAGTGATATACATCAGGATGTTCAAATTCAGGACTCTCATCTATATGAAGTGTTTTTATGAAACCTGGATCCATAGGCACCGCTGCCCCTTTGCAATCCTGCATCCTATATGTAGTCAGTAGTTGTTTAACTTTGTTCTTCTGACTAATTAGGCAGCTGCCATCTTGGGCCCAGCACACTTCCAACCCTAGATATGTCCTAACCGGGCCTAAATCTTTCATTTTAAACTTACTGGACAATTGCTTGGCAAACCTTTTAGTTTGTTTATCTGTTTTACAGGCATACAATACATCATCTACATAAATCAGACAAAACTCTTGATCACTGCCTGTACCACGTACATAAACACAATTGTCAGCTGTACTCTGCTTGAAACCAAATGACACTAAGGCCTCATGGAAACATTTGTTCCAAGATCTTGCAGCCTGTTTGAGACCATATAGAGCTTTGTTTAATTTCAACACTCTATTGGAACCTGTCTCATAACCAGGCGGTTCGGCTAGATACAGGTCTTCTGATATTGATGCATGTAAATATGCAGTCTGGATATCAAAATGGTTTAACAGGAGTTTTCTCTTTGCTCCAAGCGTTAAAATCAGCCTTACACTGTCCCCCTTTAGCAGTAGGGGAAAAAGTTTCGTCATAATCTTTTCCAGGCCTCTGAGAGTATCCTTGAGCCACTAAACGAGCTTTGTATTTGTACTTTCCTGTCACCAGAGGTTTAAGTTTGTACACCCACCTGCAGCCTACAATCTTTGCCCCCTCAGGCGCTGCTACTGGTGTAAAGACCTTGTGCTCATTCAGAGAGGACATCTCTTCCTCCATTGCCTGTTTCCAGAGCTCTGCCTCCTCTTTTGGTAACTTTAACACCTCCTGAAAACTCTTGGGTTCTGCAATTACACTAAACACATTTGCAGTATCTGGAGAAAAACGCACCGGAGGCACTCCTTTGTTTTGTCTTTTAGATCTTCTGGGAGAAAATTTTTCTTCTGACCCACTTTCCTCCTCAGAACTACGACCTCTCTTTTGTTGCTTAGCAACTGGTCTCTGGCTAACTCCACTTTCTTGAGAGCTCTTATCTGAACTTTCCTCCCCCTCAGACTCTGATTCTCTATGTTTACCTTCAGAGTCATGAAGCTCCTGGGAAGGTTCAAACCAAACCTCAGTATTGGCATGTAGTCTCTCCCAGCCACTATGTTCACAAAAACTGGCATTCCTGGAGATCACAATGCCATTTGTCCCTTCAGCAAAACGGAAACCTTTTCCCAGCTCCTGGTAACCCACAAACACTAACTGTTTGTTTGGTCTTAGGATCTCCCTTCTTCCTCATTTGTTTTGGAATTAATACCCAGGCTTTTAATCCAAACACATGCAAATGGTCAATTTTAGTTTTTTTCTGAAACAATTTAAAGTACGGGGTTGTACCTATTGTTTGATGAAAAAGCCTATTTTGGAGATAACACGCGGTGAGCATGCTCTCCCCCCAATAAGACATGGGCAAATCAGCATCATCAAGCATGGCAAACATCATATCTTGTAAAGATCTGTTTTTCCGCTCTGCAACGCCATTCTCCTCTGGGGAAAAAACGTTCGTTTTTCTATGCCCAATGCCACGCTTTTGTAACCAATCTCTAAAGGCATTTGACATAAATTCGCCACCTCTGTCCGTCTGGATCCTTTTGAGTTTAATGGACAGAAATCTTTCCACAGATGCCACCCAGCCTTTAAACTTAGTGAACACGTCACCCTTATTCTTCATGGGAAAAACCCAAGAGTAACGTGTGGCGTCATCCACAATTGTTAATGAAAAGCGCGCTCCACCCCTGCTTACAGCAAATGGACCAATTACGTCCATGTGAACCAGCTGTAGCGGTGACTCACTAACTCTGTCACTTCTGGGGTAAGAGACTCTGTGGGTTTTAACCTTTTTACAAACATTACAATCAAGGTACTTGTTACAACTCTTTAAATTACCCCCATCAGCCAATTCAGATATTTTTAGTACACTTTTCCAGCAAGCATGCCCCATTTTCCTGTGCAATAAGTGCACACAGTTGTCATGTATAGCTTTGTTATTCACTGCAGGCTGAGATTTACTGACTACTGCTGCAACTTGAGATCCTGCTTTAAGCCAAAACAAGCCTCCCTCTGACTTAGCAGTGCCTAAAATCTCACCAGTCTTCTTAATAATGCAACTGTCTCCTTCAAAATACACTTTAAACCCAGCTTTTAGCAAACAATCTACAGACATCAGATTGCTCCTTAATGAAGGCACACAAAGTACATTTTGCAGGCATTCACGAAGACAAGGAACAAACACTGCACCCCCCGAAATCACTTCGGAAGTACTTCCGTCTGCTAGAGCCACCTGGCTGCGCTGTGCTGAGTTCTTGGAAACAAACAATTCATCTGAATTTACGATGTGCCGAGATGCTCCCGAATCGACCACCCAGACAGCTTGTTTCTCATCAGCAATCTTGACCTCGGCGGTCACCAGCTGAGCCGACTGTTTTTGTTTGAAGAATTTCTTTTTACGCTGCTGCTGCTGCTGATCTCGTCTCTGCTCCTGCACCGGCAACTGAGACTTGACCAACTCCGGACATTGTCGTTTTAGATGCGCTGAAGACCCACATCGGAAACAACGCCTAACAGCAAACGCTGACTCCTCACCAGTACGCTGCTTTTGCTTCACCTCTGGCACGGCATGAGAACTCCTTCCAAACCGCCCGCCAGTAGAAGTCTCTGCAGCCAACGACCTTTCTTGCCTCTTCTGCCATTCTTCAATCAAACGCCCAGTAACGTAGCTGACTGATAAATCACGCTCCTGTATGCCTTCTAGAGACAAAACTAAATTATCCCAGCTTTCCGGGAGAGAACTCAAAATAATAGACACCTTCTCCTGCTGGTGTAACGCACAGTCTCTTTCCTGTAGCGCAGCAAACTTTAACTGTAAACTGTGTAGGTGTTCCTGCATTGTAACCCCAGGCTGTAACATTGCCTTGTACAATGCCTTGCGAATGAACAGCTTGGAAACCGCTGTCTCACACACATGGAGTTCTTTAAGTGCTTGCCACACACCTCTAGCTGTCTTGATTCCCCTCACATACGGCAACTGGGAATCTTCCAGCCCCAAGACAATTGTGGCCCTTGCTCTTTGGTCTTTATCGAGGTCTTCATCATCAGGCTTCGCAGGAAACTTACTCACCACTTGCCAGAGACGATCCCTCTGCAGCACTGCCTGCATGCGTTCCGACCACAGCAAGTAATTGGAGTCATTCAGACGCTCAAAAGCCATCTGAACTGGTTGTGAGGCCATCTTGAGAGCGATGTCCCTGGAACCCGGAACCAGCTACTCACGACCACTGAGAGAGAAAACAGGAACCACAGCACCCAGCACTCACACGCTGCAGCTGTTGTCCTTGTGTCCACTGCGTCACCAGCTCACAACAGTCAGGAACCAGCCAGTGTCCATCTGCTGCACCGACAGGAACAACAACTTCTGGGACTACTGGAACCAACACCGTTGATGCTGACACCACCACAACTCAGGCTGGCAGCACAATGCCCATAACCTCATGGAACTTTGAAGTGTCAGGCATAGCTCTAATGGCTTTAGCCCAAACGTAGCAGAGTTTTCCTGCACAGCGAAGAAGCTAGTCGAGGTGGTAATGACTAGTCAGCTAGACTCAGAATAACTATTTACAGGATTTATTAAAAGGAAAAATAAAACCAGCAGAGTTTCTGCATACAAAACAAAGCAAAATAAATCCTTTCTCTCTCTCTCTCTCTCTCTCTCTCTCTCTCTCTCTCTCTCTCTCTCTCTCATAACCATACACAGCACTTCTACTCCTGCTTCTAACACACCTAAAACCAAACTGTGCTAGCATTTCTAGATAACAGAGTTGAGTGCTGGTCGTTAACCAATCAGAGTAAGTAGTTTCTAGGTCAAGCAGACCTTGGCTTTCTGCCAAGAGTAAATTGACACTGCCTTGAGTTAATTGTGTGAAGCCAGAATCTGTAAGTTCCCATGAGAATCAATTAACAGAAACTGAACATGATGAGTCCCTCTCTCTGTCCGGACTGCGTATGTGTGGAAGGCACAAAGAGCTTGCGCATAGTGTGGGTCATTGGGGTTGCTTCTTGCTCATGCTCTCCTTGTCACGGATACGCCTAAGGGAGATGAGAACAGAACTCAAGTAGTCCTTAAAAGCAAGGAGGCGGGAGGGCACAGTACACCTCTAAGGCAACTTACAGCCTGCTTGGTGGCAGCGGTGGGGGTGGAGGCTCCCGGCGGGCACTCATTTGCTGATTCTGCAGGTTTCTTTCCTTCTCCATGAAGTTATCCTCGAATCCCAGAATTCCAGAGAGAGGAAAAGACTTCTGAGGTTAGAGAGGCTTCAGAACCGTTTGAGGACGTTTCGGGAAAGGAACTTAGAAAATACTTAACTGCAGGAAAATGTTCCTGCCTCCGCACAGCACCACATTTGTCGGACAATTGCCTCTCAGCTTATGCATGTTTACAAAGGATTGTGGAGGCAACAGGTCCTCCCCTCAAGGCCTTTTCCTCTAAAGGAGGTAGACTGGTCTTCTCCAATCCTCTGGCCACTGCTGAGTTTTCCAAACTTTCTGGCATATTGCGTGGAGCACCTTAACAGCATCATCTTTAACAAAATTTAATAGTTCAGCTGGAACATCATCACTTCCACTGGCCTTGTTATTAGCATTGCTTTCTAAGGCCCATTTGACTTTGCTCTCCAGGGTGTCAGGCTCAAGGTCAGCAACCACACTACCTGGGGTGTATGAGACATCCATATCTTTCTGGTATAATTCCTCTGTGTATTCTTGCCACTTCTTCTTGACGTCTTCTGCTTCTGTTAGGTCCTTTCCACCTTTGTCCTTTATTATGGTACTCTTTGAATGAAATGTTCCTTTCATAGCTCCAGTTTTCTTGAACAGATCTCTGGTTCTTCCCATTCTGTTGTTTTCCTCTATTTCTTTGCATTGCTCGTTTAAGAAGGCCCTCTTGTCTCTCCTTGCTATTTTTTGGAAATCTGCATTCAATTTCCTGTATCTTTCACTATCTCCCTCGCATTTTGCTTGCCTTCTCCAAGTCCACCTTTCCTTTTGAAGCAAAATGTCATTGAAATGGGGGAGAAATGCCCTGCATGAAGTCTTGGGTTTGCAATTTGGGGAGAGGGAAGACTGTCTGCGGCGCTGGGGAGCGGGCAGGCTGGCGAGGCCCCCTAGATCTAGAGGCCCTAGGCTTCAGCCTACTTAGCCTATACATAAATCTGGCCCTACCTATGTCACAGTGAGCACAGGCCCATCGATCACGTGCAAGGCATTCTGCGTGTTGGGAAGGAGCCTCCTGTTCTGGGCCAGGGGGAAGAGTGACACCAGCAGAAGACTGGGTGGTGGGGTCGAAGCTGATCCCGGGGAGCACGTGAGGAGTCAAGGCTTCCCGCATGAAGGCCTCGCTTCCCCTAGAAGTCCCTGCCTCCTGGTCTGTGTTCGCTTTCTTCTTCAGGTACAGCGCCAGCATGTTCTGGATGGTGCACCTGCTTTCGGGGGAGAGCTTGTAGACCTGGTCCACACTAGAAGAATAGCCATGAGACGGGTGAGACTCCTGCAAGGCATCCCCAAAGTCAGGGGAATATAAGCGCATTTGAAGAGCCTTGCTGGTTCAGGCCAAGGCCCATTCAGTCTGACATCCTGTTGGCATGTAGTTGGTCCACCACAATTGCAATATTATTGCATCCTTCAGGAATGGTGTGTCCAGCTCCATCTGAGTCATCATCCAGGCACGCTGTGGAGCTGCATGGATGAGAGATGGGCATCTTCGGCCAATCAGGGGTGAAGAGCTGGCAAGATCCCCTGTACTGAGCAGAAAAGCAAACTCTTTGGCCTCCGAGATCTCTCCCAACTCTCAGCAGCCCTCACTGTGAGCCTTACTAGAGGAATTTTGCCCTGCTTTTGCTGAGCTACAACACAGGAGCGCACCCCCAGGTGGCCATGATGTGGTAACCCTGGCGAAGCATTGCAGAGCAACTGAGAAAGCAGAATGATGTTTGCGTGGACAGTCCATTAGAAAGCTGCACTATTATTGCATCGATAGCACATTGCAGAATACGGCCCCCCTCCAGGCAAAAACATCCGTCTGGAGGCACAGTAGCTTTCATTTCGGAGGTTGTGGTTTTACAGCTTCCTATTTATTTATTTATTTATTTATTTATTCATTCATTCATTCATTCTACATTATTTATTTATTTCATAAAACTTATACACTACCAGATGGTAAGAAACATCAAGGCCGTTTACAGAAAGATAAAACCATAAAATCAGGAAAAACCTACGGTACATTAAACACTGAAGAAGTGAATACCAGAATAGATCAGAACTCACTCCCAAGGTAAGGGGAAGAGACATGGCTAAGATGGCAGGACAGCTTACTCTATGGTGTTAACCCCTTCATGCACTAATTAGACTGAAGCATGTTGCTTATATGAGACTGGTTATCCCGCACAACATGCTCTCACGCAACCCATGCCCTCCAACTGAAAACCCATTTCCTGGACAATATCAACATTGTGTTTTGTGCCTGTGAACTGCACAGTGAATATTTTTATTAGAAAAGAAAACAGCCTGGTGTTTCAGCTTCTCAGAGTTGTTTTATTCAGTGTGGTGCTACAGCTTGTCACACCCAAATCCTCCAAAGGAATCTGCCAAAGTGCTTTTCCAGGCAAAAGGGGGCAGAGGGAGAGAAACCAAGAACCTCAAATTCACTAGACCAGAAGGCCATTGGATCTGGCAATATCTGGGAGCCCACAAGATTCCCAGCCTCCGCCCTACACAAACAACCAGGCACTCAGCTGTGAGGCATGCCTCTTACCGGAGGGAGGGTCACTCCAGAGGCAGCTGTGGCATGAGGGTGCTGGCTCATGCCTTTGTGGGCACATTTGGGGATTAAAGAGGACCCCCTAGGAAGCGTGCTTGGAGATCTTCCTTACCACGTGGCTCTCTGGCAAAAGCACAACAGTACTAACGGCCATATGGAACCACACCTCAAAGCTGGATCAGACTTCCCAGATCCTGTAGCCTACATCAGGAGGAAGACTGGGGCAGAGGGGCCTAGAGTGGGAGTCAGAGCTGCTCTTAGGGCTGCATGTCTGAAGCATGGGCAGAAATCTTTGGGTGTGAGGTTGCATGGGGCTGTCTCTTTGTGTTTTGCTGGTGCCAAGCCGCCAGCCAGCCAGAGGCAGGCAACCAACTGGCTTCAGGGGCAAGCTCCTTTGCAAAGCCAGTCTGACTTCACCAGATGCAATGACAGAGTGACCATTTGGCCCGTGTTCTGCTTCGCTGTGAAATTGCTTGTGTTCCTCAACGCAGAGAACCTCTTTTTCAACTTCAAGCTGGTCTAAGGAAGAAAAGCATAAGAGTTAGTCTTGAATGCCCACACACATGTGCTGGGAGATGCCTGCACACCGCACATGTAAAGCACATCTCCTCCCACCCACACCCAAAAAGTCCTGGGAACAATGGTTTGTTAAGGGTGCTGGGAATCGTAGCACTGTGAAAGGAAAACTAAGGTTCTTAGGATTCTTTGGAGGGGGTGGAAAGTTGAATACGCAGCGGCCACATGGACAGACGGACACACACACACACACACACACACACACACCCAGCATAGCTTCAACTTTTAGCACAAAAAGTCTTCAGCCAGATGTCATGCAACCCTTTGGCAGGGGAAACTTATCATTTTATTGATTTTCCATAACAAACAATTAAAAAGGCGGCCAATCTTGCAAAGGAGTGTTGCCATTTAAACTGCTGGTGTGACGTAGGAACCCGAACAAAGAAAAGGAACAAGCTACGAAAAACGAAACATCCCACCTGGGCACGGTTTCTGAGAGAGCAACAGCAGAAGACCCAGACTCTGGCAAGATGAGCATTTGCCCAGTGGATTCTGGCCGCTCCATGAGGGCAGACAGCGGATGGCTGCCAGCCCCTTCCCACTCCATCTCAGATACAGAACGCATTTGCTCTGCCACTCCTTGGCTCTGGTGCCACCTACTGTTGGCCTCCTTGCCTTCCACCCTCCCAGTCCCAATGAGCACCATCCACCCCTGGTCCAGAGGCGCAGAGCAGTAGTTAGGTGATCTTGCGCCCCGGCAGAACCGTCCAGATTGCGCCCCCTAGCCACGGACAAGTTAGCTCTTCTTTCTGCCTCTCCTCCACCCCCCCTCCACCCATTCAATTCACCCTGGAAGTACAAGTATCGAAAAGTAAAATGTTAGAGGTTCCCCCCACCCCATAGCAATATAATTGGATTCAGATAGCTGGTCAGTCTACTTTCGGTTTCACTCCTGGCTCCTTGTTAAATTAATACTGCATCAGAAAGTTCCCAAGCAGATATCCAAAGTTCTTTGGCATTTCTCCAGTTGTTAATGAGATGTCTCTTCTAATCCAGGGGAGTCTTTTGATCTTCTTCCAGGAAACCAAGAGTCAAAAACCTTGATTTTCCTTTTTTTCCCTTTTCCCAGTCATTTCCACATAGTCATTATTAGAGTTCTTAAAACCTTATATCAACAAATGCAAAATTTTTAGCCTCCCTTGCTTTCCTGGTGACTTTCAGCTTAAACACAAACTGCTCTGGAGTGAGAAAAACCCATCACACTCAAAAAGCCCCGCTGGAGGGACCTGGAAGTGTGTGGGGAAGAGCAATTTTGTAGTGGCTTTGTCGCACAGGAGCACCAAGTTCACTAACTGGCTGATTCAGATTGAATCCCATTCAAAAAGAGTGCAATGGTGTGTGTTTCAGCCAGCCATCCGGCTGCTGCAACTATTCCCTGGGTGCCACCACACTGTCCTGTCTGTGTGTTTGGAAGGGAATGGGAGCTATGCTCCCCCCGGAGACACTCCACTCCTTCTTCCTTAGCTGTGCTGCTCAACAGTTGAGGCAACCTTCACAGTTCTGGGATGCCGAGGAAGCGAACCCATAGTCATGTTCATCTGTACTGGCTCAGTATGACCTATTCTGACAGGTGCTGCCTTTCATATTCACGCCCAAGAGCCTTTCCGCTCCAGAGATCTGGGGCTGAACCCGGGATCTGCATGCCAAGGCTGGAGTGCCAGCTGGCCACGTTGGGCGCCTGCCTGGAGAGTGGAAGCCGGGGGTTCAAGGGACACTGTGCTGCTCCTGGCAACCCCCACCCAACCCGACGTCCTCCTCCGCCTGAATCCCGCTTCCCCCGGGACGCACTTCCCATCCTGGAGCGGCTGGGGTGGGAGCGCTCCCCACCCCCCTTTCCAGACCCCACTCTCCTCGTTCTTCTTCTTCATGCCTCGGGTGTTTTCCTGAGTGTATCTTCAGAACAACCCTCTGTGAGGGAGGCTAAGCTGACCCAAGAACTGGCCCAAGGACTGGCCCAAGGAAGCTCAGCCAAGTTGCCAAGGCCAGCATTTAAGACCGCGCACCCTTTCCCCTCAGATGATAAAGCCGGGGTGAGTCATGCTAGCAGCCTGTGGCCTGGATGGGCTTTGTGGCAGCCCAGCCCAGCTGCTATAGTCCACCTCTGAACCGAGGAAGCGCAACTGGAGAGACAGAGCCCAGCACCTTTCTCACGGGACAGAAGCGCACGACTTCCCCCTCCCACTTGCCGCCCGCCCCAGTCTTTCTCCAGCAGCTCAGTTTAGTGCACCAAACGGCTCATCCCAGGTGGGAATTTGGGTGGCGCTGCTTGCAGAAGGAGAAGTGGCTGGCGCTAGCGGACACTCCCATTGTTCTTCTCAGGTAGGACTTCCGGGATCCAGACGAACATTTTACCAAAAAGTATGGCTTGACTACTGATTTCGCATTTAAAGGATGGCAAAACGACCTAAGTTTGGCAGACAGGTGAAAAAACCCACGAATTAAATTTAAAGTTCTGTGAGATGCAAAGGAAAGCTTGCGTTTTAAACTTGCATTTTACAGTTAAATCAGCTATGATAAAATGGGCTCAAGACATTGGCTATAATATCATGTCTGAGGACTGGGAAAGGTTATGGACCACCGGTATGAAGTTTACGGCATGTAATGCCTTGAAAGAAAACATTATGAAAATGGTATACAGGTGGTACATGACCCCAGTCAAGCTTGCTAAGATTTACCATTTGTCTGATAATAAATGTTGGAAATGCAAAGAAGCTGAGGGGACATTCTTTCATCTTTGGTGGACTTGTCCAAGAGTGAAGGCCTTCTGGGAAATGATTTATAATGAGTTAAAAAAGGTGTTTAAGTACACCTTCCCTAAGAAACCGGAGGCCTTCCTTTTGGGCATTGTCGGCCAAAAGGTGTTAAAGAAGGATAGAACGTTTTTTATGTATGCTACCACAGCAGCAAGAATCCTTATCGCTAAGTATTGGAAGACTCAAGATTTACCCACACTGGAAGACTGGCACACGCAATTGATGAACTACATGGAGTTGGCTGAGATGACTGCCAGGATCCGAGACTTGGGAGAAGAAGCAATGGAGGAGGATTGGAAAAAATTTAAGGACTATTTGCAAAAGTTTTATAAATTATATGAACTTTAAGATGTCGCATGACTTGGAAGGTTAGCCCCAGCAACGTGAATGGATTATATATGAAATTGGATAACATTATTGAAAGAATCAAAGTTTAAACGGTTAAAAATGACAATACGTTTGGTTTTTAGAGTAAATGGAAAATAAGGGATTTAAACTTAAATTGTAATTGAAAGAACAAAAGAAACACACGAAACAAGGTTATAATTTGTTGATAAATTTATTGTTAAGAATGCACTGTGCGGGAGGTGTGGGGAAGTTCGATAGAAAATTGAAATTGTTGAAATGGTTTGGTTTTTTCTTTTTCTTTTCTTATCTTTTCTTTAATTCTTTTTTGCTTTATCTGTAATTGGAAAAAATGTAATAAAAATTATTATAAAAAAAAATAAACTTGCATTTTACAGCTTGTTGCTTGGTGCGGTTAATGGAATGGGGGTGTCAGGGAACTGCCATCAGAGACTGAGGGAGAGGGAGGGCTCCAGAGGGATTCCGGAGAGCGTCCCGGGAGGGAGAGAAGCAGCACATCTTCTGGGGAAGGAAATCAGCGTAGCACCATTGGAGAAGGGGGGCAGATGGGGGAATCGGCGAGGTGGCTCCAAGACTCCTCGCCGGGGACCAGCGGGGAGAGCACGGGTCCTCCGATGCCCACACCCTCCCTGCGCAGAAGGCCTCCGCGCAGGTAAAGTAGGCGGAGACTAGGCGTCAAAGAGCTTCTTTGCTGGAAGAAGTTCAAGAAACGCCCACTGACGGATTCTGCCAGCGATTGAGACAGCCACGGGCGAGTGGCTGTCCAGATAGAAAGGGTTCACCCAGGCAACCCAGCCAGATGTGGCGCCGATTTACGCACGAGCAACCCCTAGAACCATTACAGCAATCCGTCAGTCCCTGACGTTGCTTGTGCACAGCCCCGGAGAGGCAGCACGATGAGCCAAACAGGAACAGCCGGAGAGACGGAGCAACCAGCTGCGGTGCGGAGTCTGGTCGAGAGGAACTGAGACTTGGAGACGCACGTGGCTATCCTGACAGCGCAGCTGGAGGAAAGACGGGCTCAGGATGCGCAGGTCAGAGCCACCCCCATCGCAAGGAAGGTACCGGGGCTGGTACACAAATTTGGTGGAAAGCCCCAAGACTACAATGCTTTCCGAACGGAAGTGCAGTACGCTTTGGAGCTGCAGAAAAATGACTTTGCTGATGACGGGGAGAGGGTTGCTTACATTGTGGGGCATCTGTAGGATGGGGCGAGAGGATGGATCAGGCCCCTAATGGTGACACAAAATGATGCCTTGAAGGACCTTAAGGCATTCCTTCAGCGAATGGACGCGATGTTCTCCAGCGAGGTGGACCATGTTACGATATAGAAGCAATGTGGCCGCGAGCTGGTACCTTGAAAGCAAAACATAATGGGAATGTTGGGACTGTTCCGTGGGAAACAGAGGGACAGTCTATTCACAGTGCGAAGCACCGGAGGAGTCAGTCTCTCTCGGCTGTTGGAGTTTGAAGAGAGCAGTCATGATTTTTGTAACGCTGCAAAGACAGAAATAAAGGCATGTAAATACATTTCTATCTATCTCTTTCCCCTGCCCGGGGGGGGGGCAGGAAAGAGGGGGTGTATTCTTCTCACGCTGAGAAGGATCGCCTATCGCGACCTCAGCCTGTATCCTGCCGGGGAATGCAGACAGGGAGGTCAACCGGAGATCAAGCCGGGTGCCTGGAGAGTGGCCAGTTTCTCCTGATAAAGGCTTGATTCCCAACATCTCGTAGCAAGGAGCCGATGGTTTTGATCCATGAAAGCAACAAGAGAGGTTGATGGATCGTACTTCATCCTCTGCAAGGAGATAAAGAAGATATGGTAGCGGGCAGATGGAAGCTACAAGGACGGCTGAGCACCGGAGGAGGTGTTTTTGCTGAGCAACGGAACCCCTAAGGTATGCTGATTTTATGGCTGTGAGAGTGAATGCGAATTGAAGCATTCTTCGGTTCACTGAGTGTCTGCTTTTGGATGAAACCAGCACTGTGAGAGAGCCACATATTTCGCATACCTGAGTCTTGATAATAATAATAATAATAATAATAAATTTTATTTATATCCCGCCCTCCCCAGCCGAAGCCGGGCTCAGGGCGGCTAACAACAATCAAATAATCAGTCAAATAATCACACAATCTAAAAATATTTCATTATAAAAATTAATTAAATCAAATTGATGGCAACCAATTAAGCAAATTTCTGTGCAGGTTGCCAGAGGAGGGAGTCAGGCTGCGCCCTGACCAAAGGCCTGGCGGAACAACTCTGTCTTGCAGGCCCTGCGGAAAGATGTCAGGTCCCGCAGGGCCCTAGTCTCTTGTGACAGAGCATTCCACCAGTTTGGAGCCGCAGCCGAGAAGGCCCTGGCTCTAGTTGAGGCCAGCCTAACCTCTCTGAGGCCTGGGACCTTGAGGATGTTATTATTTGCAGACCGTAGGTTTCTCTGTGGGGCATACCAGGAGAGGCGGTCCCGTAGGTACGAGGGTCCTAGGCCGTATAGGGCTTTAAAGGTTAAAACCAGCACCTTAAACCTGATCCTGTACTCCACCGGGAGCCAGTGCAGCTGGTATAATACCGGATGAATGTGCTCTCGCAGCGAAGACCCCATAAGGAGTCTCGCCGCGGCATTCTGCACCCGCTGGAGTTTCTGGGTCAGTCTCAAGGGCAGCCCCACGTAGAGCGAGTTACAATAATCCAGTCTGGAGGTGACCGTCGCATGGATCACAGTGGCTAGGTCAGGACGAGAGAGATAAGGGGCCAACTGCTTAGCTTGGCGGAGATGAAAAAATGCCGCCTTTGTTATAGCTGTAATCTGCGCCTCCATAGAGAGGGAGGTATCGAAGATTACACCCAAACTCTTAACGGCCGGTGCTGGCACTAATTGCACCCCCGCAAGAGATGGGAGTTGCCCCCTCGATCCCATATCGTCCCGCCCCAGCCAGAGGACCTCTGTCTTCGAAGGATTTAACTTCAACCGGCTCCCACGTAACCATCCAGCCACAGCTTCCAGACATCTGGTCAGTGTGTCTGGGGCCGAGTCAGGATGGCCATCCATCAACAGATAGAGTTGGGTGTCATCAGCATACTGATGGCAACCCAGCCCAAAACTCCGGACAAGCTGGGCGAGGGGGCGCATAAAGATGTTAAAAAGCATTGGGGAGAGAATTGCACCTTGAGGCACTCCACACACCAAGGAGTGGCGTGATGACAATTCCCCCCCAAGCGCCACCCTCTGTCCCCGACCAGAGAGAAACGAGCGCAGCCATTGAAGGACTGTGCCCTGGATCCCCACGTCGGCAAGGCGGTGGTCCAGAAGTTCGTGATCGACCATGTCAAAGGCTGCTGACAGATCTAGAAGAATCAGCAGCCCCGACCCGCCTCGATCCAGCTGCCTGCGGAGATCATCTGTTAGGGCGACCAGAGCCGTCTCGGTCCCATGACCAGCGCGGAAGCCGGACTGGAATGGATCCAGAGCAGATGTTTCATCCAGAAACCTACCAAGCTGTTCAGCAACCACTCTCTCAATCACCTTACCCAGGAATGGAAGATTCGAAACTGGGCGGTAATTGGAAAGATCTTAAGGGATCTAATGTTGTTTTCTTTAAGAGCGGACGCACCACCGCCTCCTTCAGTTCCCCTGGGAATATCCCGGTGCCAAGGGACAAATTGATGATATCCCCCAGGGGGCCCCACACCTCGTCTGGACACGCTCTAATCAGCCATGACGGGCACGGGTCAAGAGGACAGGTGGTGGGCTTTCCAGCTTGGAGGAATCTGTCCACATCGGCTGGAGATATCCGGTCAAAGTGGTCCAATACTGGACCCGAGGACAGTCGAGGGGCCTCCAGTTCCTTTATTGTATCCAAATTGGCAGGGAGGTCATGGCGGAGCAACAGGACCTTCTCCGCAAAAAAGCTCGCAAATGCCTCACAGCTGTGTGTCAGATTGTTATTTAAATTTGGCTGTCCTTCAAGGGACGTTAAAGACCGAATTATACTAAATAATTGCGCCGGGCGAGAGCTAGCGGATGCAATGGAGGCCGAGAAGTAAGACTTCTTAGCGGCCTTCACTGCCATCTCATAGGTTTTCATAAAAACCCTATAAGATGTTCTTGAGGCTCCGTCACGGGCACCCCGCCATCCTCGCTCTAGCCGTCTGAGGTCCCGCTTCATTTTCCGAAGCTCCTCGGTAAACCAGGGAGCCCGGTTTCTGCGGGGTCGCAGAGGGCGCTTAGGTGCGATCTCATCGATGGCTGCCAGGAGCTGGGTATTCCAGCCCTCAACAAGCTCAGTCAATGAGTCGCCAGGGGGAGTAAGGTCCCGCAAGGCTTGACGGAATCTATCCGGGTCCATCAGCCTCTGCGGGCGAGCCCAAATCGGCTCGCCACCTAAGCAGGGTGGGGGTGGATAAGCCTGGAATGTCCAGTTGCTAAGCAATGAAATGTCAGTACAGTGGAAAGTTACTGACCAACAACGGAAGAGGGGCTGGGACTGTGAGAGGCTGGGAAAACAGCGTTTGTTTTGTCTATCTCACTGCTCTTGGAGGGACTTTCAAAACAGCTTGCGTTTAGCTGCCAAGTGTGAGGCAGTAAACAGCCAATAGACTCTTGGATTTTACAGGCTTGAGAGTGAGAGCTGAGGCTTGGATTCAAAATGGATGCCAAGAAGGGGGAAGGCTTACCTTACCCACCTCCACTGACTAATGACAATTATTCCTCATGGTCTGTAAAGATGAAAGCCCTGCTTCAGAATCAGAGGATTTTTGGGGTGATTGAAAACCCCATCCCTGCTGCACCAACGCCAGGTTGGAATTCACAGAATGTGAGAGCCAGGACGGCCATAATTCTGTGTATCTCAGATGTTCAACTCGTGCATATTCAGAATTTGGAATACGCGCGTGAGATTTGGCAAACGCTGCGTAGAATACATCAAAGAGATGCTGGTTCTTCAGCGTTGCTGCATTTTGAAAAGCTGACCAATCTAAGGCTAGCGCCTGATGGAGATATACAAGCGCATCTGACAGAGATGAAATTCTTACGCCAGCAGATGGCGGAACGCAATTTCCCTCTACAGAAAGAGATATTCTGCTTCATGATTATTAACAGCCTTAATCGGACTTATAAAACGGTTGCAAGTCAGCTTGGTTCTCTACCTGCTGCAGATCTCACGACAGAGAGAATCTGCGCCGTGGTTCTCAATGAGAGAGATCGCCTTGCTGCAATAGATGTCAAAGACAGGGGGAGAGAAGCTCGGAGTTCTGACACCCCCACTGCTATTGCTAGTGAAGAACAGGCTGTTGCTTTGATCGTTGTCTGTTGTTTCAATTGTGGACAGACTGGGCATCTTCAGCGGAATTGTAAGAAGCCACGTCAACAGAAAGGAGCTAAGGGGAGCTCTGCAAAGCCTGAAGCATCAGGCAAAAGTCGTCCCAAGTCCCAAGTGGAACCAGTTATGGCTTTGATGTCACTAAAAGCCACACCAGAAGTGGAAAACGCTTTTATTTTGGACACTGGAGCGACGCAACACATGACGTCGTGCAAAGGACTGTTTTCAACGTTTAAGAAGCAAAGCTTCACTGTGAAACAAGCCAACGGTCAGGAGCTGGAAGCGACCGGGTTTGGAACTGTGTATCTTGAGAGTCTAAACTTGACTATTAACAATGTGTATTTGGTTACTGATTTAAAGTTCAATCTGCTGAGTGTTTCGCAGATCACAAAGAAAGGACTGACTTTAATAATAATAATAATAATAATAATAATAAATTTTATTTATATCCCGCCCTCCCCAGCCGAAGCCGGGCTCAGGGCGGCTAACAACACTAAAATAGTGCAACATTATAAAAACATCATAAGAATTAATTAAAATCAGAATTGATGGCAACCATAAACTAAAGTATTGTAAGGATTGCCAAAGGAGGGAGTCAGGCTGTGCCCTAACCAAAGGCCTGGTGGAACAGCTCTGTCTTGCAGGCCCTGCGGAAAGATGTCAAGTCCTGCAGGGCCCTAGTCTCTTGTGACAGAGCGTTCCACCAGGTTGGAGCCGCAGCCGAAAAAGCCCTGGCTCTAGTTGAGGCCAGCCTAACCTCTCTGAGGCCTGGGACCTTCAAGATGTTTTTATTTGAGGAGCGTAAGTTCCTCTGTGGGGCATACCAGGAGAGGCGGTCCCGTAGATACGAGGGTCCTAGGCCGTATAGGGCTTTGAAGGTTAAAACCAGCACCTTAAACCTGATCCTGTACTCCACCGGGAGCCAGTGCAGCTGGTATAGCACCGGATGAATGTGATCTCGCAGCGAGGACCCCGTAAGGAGTCTCGCTGCGGCATTCTGCACCCGCTGGAGTTTCTGGGTCAGTCTCAAGGGCAGCCCCACGTAGAGCGAGTTACAATAATCCAGTCTGGAGGTGACCGTCGCATGGATCACAGTGGCTAGGTCAGGGCGAGAGAGGTAAGGGGCCAACTGCTTAGCTTGGCGGAGATGAAAAAATGCCGCCTTTGTTATAGCTGTAATCTGCGCCTCCATAGAGAGGGAGGTATCGAAGATTACACCCAAACTCTTGACGGACGGTGCTGGCACTAATTGCACCCCCGCAAGAGATGGGAGTTGCCCCCTCAATCCCATATCGTCCCGTCCCAGCCAGAGGACCTCTGTCTTCGAAGGATTTAACTTCAACCGGCTCCCACGTAACCATCCAGCCACAGCTTCCAAGCATCTGATCAGTGTGTCTGGGGCCGAGTCAGGATGGCCATCCATCAACAGATAGAGTTGGGTGTCATCAGCATACTGATGGCAGCCCAGCCCAAAACTCCGGACAAGCTGGGCGAGGGGGCGCATAAAGATGTTAAAAAGCATCGGGGAGAGAATCGCACCCTGAGGCACTCCACACACCAAGGAGTGGCGGGATGACAGTTCCCCCCCAAGCGCCACCCTCTGTCCCCGACCAGAGAGAAACGAGCGCAGCCATTGAAGGACTGTGCCCTGGATCCCCACGTCGGCGAGGCGGTGGTCCAGAAGTTCGTGATCGACCATGTTGAAAGCTGCTGACAGATCTAGAAGAATCAGCAGCCCCGACCCGCCTCGATCCAGCTGTCTACGAAGATCATCTCTTAGGGCGACCAGAGCCGTCTCGGTCCCATGACCAGCGCGGAAGCCGGACTGGAATGGATCCAGAGCCGATGTTTCATCCAGAAACCTACCAAGCTGTTCAGCAACCGCTCTCTCAATCACCTTACCCAGGAATGGAAGATTCGAAACTGGGCGGTAATTGGATAGATCTAAGGGATCTAATGATGTTTTCTTTAAGAGCGGACGCACCACTGCCTCCTTCAGTTCCCCTGGGAATGTCCCGGTGCCAAGGGACAAATTGATGATATCCCCCAGGGGGGCCCGCACCTCGTCTGGACATGCTCTAATCAGCCAAGACGGGCACGGGTCGAGAGGACAAGTGGTGGGCTTTCCAGCTCGGAGGAGTCTGTCCACATCGGCTGGGGATATCCGGTCAAAGTGGTCCAGTACTGGACCCGAGGACAGTCGAGGGGCCTCCAGTTCCTTTATTGTATCCAAATTGGCAGGGAGGTCATGGCGGAGCGACAGGACCTTCTCCGCAAAAAAGCTCGCAAATGCCTCACAGCTGTGTGTCGAATTGTTATTTAAATTTGGCTGTCCTTCGAGGGACGTTAAAGACCGAATTATACTAAATAATTGCGCCGGGCGAGAGCTAGCGGATGCAATGGAGGCCGAGAAGTAAGACTTCTTAGCGGCCTTCACTGCCATCTCGTAGGTTTTCATAAAAACCCTATAAGATGTTCTTGAGGCTCCGTCACGGGCACCCCGCCATACTCGCTCTAGCCGTCTGAGGTCCCGCTTCATTTTCCGGAGCTCCTCAGTAAACCAGGGAGCCCGGTTTCTGCGGGGTCGCAGAGGGCGCTTAGGTGCAATCTCATTGATGGCTGCCAGGAGCTGGGTATTCCAGCCCTCAACAAGCTCAGTCAATGAGTCGCCAGGGGGAGAAAGGTCCCGCAAGGCTTGGCGGAATCTATCAGGGTCCATCAGCCTCCGCGGGCGAGCCCAAATCGGCTCACCACCTAAGCAGGGTGGGGGTGGAACATCAATCCTGGCTTTCATAGCATAGTGATCAGACCATGGCACCTTCATCGAAGGAAACATGATCACATCTATACCAGCGCCAAAGATCAGATCCAGCGTGTGGCCTGCTTGATGTGTGGGGCCCGAAACAAACTGGGAGAGCCCTAGTGTCGCCATGGTAGACACCAGGTCCAGAGCCTGTGAGGAGGGAGTGGCATCAGCATGGATGTTGAAGTCCCCCAATACCAATAGGTTAGGGAACTCCAAGGCCCAGCCGGCCACCGCCTCCAGCAGGCCTGACAGGGTGGCTGCTGGTGCGCTAGGTGGCCGGTACACCAGCCAGACAGCCAAGCTCACCTCGGAGCCCCACACTAGGCCAACACATTCAATGCCGGGGATCGATGGCGGTGGTAGAGCCCTGAAAGAACAATCTTCCCGGATTAATAATGCCACCCCTCCCCCCCGGCCCACAGTCCGTGACTGGTGGAGGACGGAGAAACCCGGGGGCGCCATCTCTCGTAAGGTAACAGTTACCCCTTCGCGCACCCAGGTCTCCGTCACACAAGCCAGGTCGACCCCCTGCGAGATGATGAAATCTCGCAGGGTGGCGGTTTTGTTGCCTATAGACCTGGCATTGCACAACACCAGTGACGGAGGTGAGTAATCCTTTCTCACCCTACCCTCGTCTCTCGGGATGGGGCGCAGATTGGAAGGGGTACGAGCATATCCGTATCTCGATCCCCTTCGCCTATGCCATCTGCCCCCACCGCCATACCTCCCTCGCCCCTCCACAGTAGGAATCCCAAGCCTCATACTCGCCTCCATTTACAGAATATAAAAGCAAACAAAAAATACACCGGAACAAAACCAATCCCCACCCCACTCAACAAACCATCCCACCCCAACCCAAAATAAAACAAAACAAAATAAAAATACATGAATAAAAAACCACCGTTTCTGGTGGTACAGCAAAATAAAAAGTAAAAACACCTTTAAAACATTTTAAAATATATAACACGCTTAAACATTTGCTGCCACAGCAGCAGTGTCCTTAGAGTTGTGGCGGTGGTGAGTATGGGGGCCGCCCCCAGGCCCAAGGTGGAGAATGGGCTTGCAGGGGGAGCGGTCCTCCCCAAGACTCACTGGCAATAAAACAATACAAACAAGAAACATTAAAAATTACAAAAACATCAAAATAAAAAATAATAATTCCCCAAGCCCAACCAAACATCAATCCCACCCCCACATACAAAAAAATCCAGATTTTTTTTTTTTTTAAAAAAACATTTTAAAAACACTCTGTGCCTCTCCGGCAGTAACAACTGTCCTAGTGAGGCCTGTCAGGCCCCGCCCTGGGCCAGGTGGTAAGTGGCAGGGAGGAGCAGGGCCCTCAGGCACTCACTCAGGGGAGTCCTCCTGGGCAGCAGGCCGCAAGCAGCACGCAGTCCTTATGAGGCCCCAGGCCCCGCCCCAAGCCAGATGGTAAGTGGCAGGAAGGAGCAGGGCCCTCAAGCACTCACTCAGGGGAGTCCTCCTGGGCAGCAGGCCGCAAGCAGCACACAGTCCTTATGAGGCCCCAGGCCCCGCCCCAAGCCAGATGGTAAGTGGCAAGAGCAGGGCCCTCAAGCACTCACTCAGGGAGTCTTCCTGGGCAGCAGGCAGCAAGCAGCACGCAGTCCTTATGAGGCCCCAGGCCCCGCCCCAGGCCAGATGGTAAGTGGCAAGAGCAGGGCCCTCAAGCACTCACTCAGGGAGTCCTCCTGGGCAGCAGGCAGCAAGCAGCACACAGTCCTTGTGAGGCCCCAGGCCCCGCCCCAGGCCAGATGGTAAGTGGCAAGAGCAGGGCCCTCAAGCACTCACTCAGGGAGTCCTCCTGGGCAGCAGGCAGCAAGCAGCACACAGTCCTTATGAGGCCCCAGACCCCGCCCCAGGCCAGATGGTAAGTGGCAAGAGCAGGGCCCTCAAGCACTCACTCAGGGAGTCTTCCTGGGCAGCAGGCAGCAAGCAGCACGCAGTCCTTATGAGGCCCCAGGCCCCGCCCCAAGCCAGATGGTAAGTGGCAAGAGCAGGGCCCTCAAGCACTCACTCAGGGAGTCTTCCTGGGCAGCAGGCAGCAAGCAGCACGCAGTCCTTATGAGGCCCCAGGCCCCGCCCCAAGCCAGATGGTAAGTGGCAAGAGCAGGGCCCTCAAGCACTCACTCAGGGAGTCCTCCTGGGCAGCAGGCAGCAAGCAGCACACAGTCCTTATGAGGCCCCAGGCCCCGCCCCAGGCCAGATGGTAAGTGGCAAGAGCAGGGCCCTCAAGCACTCACTCAGGGAGTCTTCCTGGGCAGCAGGCAGCAAGCCGCACGCAGTCCTTATGAGGCCCCAGGCCCCGCCCCAAGCCAGATGGTAAGTGGCAAGAGCAGGGCCCTCAAGCACTCACTCAGGGAGTCCTCCTGGTTTGTCCTATGATAGAGAAAGCTGCAAAATCTTCAAAGATGGAGAGCTGTATCTTTCTGCCAGAGAGAAAGATGGACTGTATTTGTTGACTTTTGATCAAAGTGATTTGCATGAATTGTAATGCATCTGATTCTAACATGATTTCTCTCGCAGGTGTGTCGAAAAACGTCCAGAAGACAACGCAAATAACCAAAGCTTTTCAGCGAGTGTATGCTGATGTGATTGGTCCTCTAGCACCATCTAGAGGCAATGCAAGATATTATCTTGTGTGTGTGGATTATTTCTTTCATTATGTGTGGGTATATACCCGTATTTTTCGCTCTATAACACGCACCAGACCAAAACACGCACGTAGTTTTTAGAGGAGGAAAACAAGGGAAAAAATATTCTAAACGAAATAGTGGATATATGATTTTTGTGGTTCATGCTGTGGCCACAGACATGTGATCTGACAGTGAGTTTGGAGTAGCCCAATGCAAAAATCCTGAGGATCCATGTGGATCCATGCTTTGTAACCACGGAGGAGGGAAGGAAGGGGAACCATGGATCCTCTGCTCATGACTGCAGCAGATCCCCCCTGCCACCCGCAGGCATTCACTCCATAACACGCACAGACATTTCCCCTTACTTTCTAGGAGGAAAAAAGTGAGTGTTATGGTGCAAAAAATACGGTATATTGCAGAAACCACAAGAAGCCTTAGACAGGTTTAAAGAGTTTTGTGACAAGGTTAAGAATGTTCATAATGCTAACATTGATTGTCTTTTCACAGATGAAAAGCCAGTTTTTCTTTTATAGGATTTTCAGGAGTTCCTGGATAAGAAAGGGATAAGGCACAAGACTGCTGTTTCTGCAGAAGCATGGAACAGAAGTGTCTGTGTGCAAGTGAACAAAGAATTGCAAAATGGCATGAAGGCACAATTGCTGAGTTCACATTTGCTACATGAGTATTGGGCGGAGTCATTAATGTGTTATTGTTACTCTTGGTTGAGAAAGGTTTCAAAAGGTTTAGGAAGTTCTCCTTTTGAGAAGCTGTTCCATAGAAAGCCTTCTGTTGCCCATTTTAAGGTTTTTGGGTCTCATGTGAAATCTGATGCTCCAGGTAGAGTAAAAAATGCTAGAGGCATTTTTGTGGGTTATGAAAAGGGTCTCTACAGAGTGATTCTGTCTGAATCTGGTCAGGTGATTCTCACGAAATTTCTAGAGAGTGCTCCTGAACAGGAGAGCGTAATTGTTCACACATTTCCCACTGAGGACAATTCAGATGATGATGATTTTACTGATTACAGTGGTACTCAGAGTGACAGTGATAGCTCAAAGAGCTCAGTTGACACAGTCATTGAGAGGAAATCTCACACAATGGAAAGACCTTCACAGGTGAAGGATGAACCACTGTTTACTATTGGAACTGGTTCTCAAAAGAGTCGTGAGACTGAACCAGTGAGCAGAGAGGATCAGCACCTCATACGCAGGTCTGAGAGAGTTACAAAGGGTGTACCACCCAAGAGGTATTCAAAAGAGTTTGCTAACTCAGCTGTAGCATGTGTTACTATTGTTGACAACGCAAGACAGGTTGAAGCTGTGTCTAAGTCAGAGACAAAGACACAACAGGGAGTTGCTAAGTGTAACACTACATTCCCTAGCCAAGGTAATGCGGATGCACTCATTCCTTGGAAGTCAGACAACCAGAGAGGTACACTGGGGAAACCAGTGGCGGGTAGTTCCAAGGGTGGAACTGAAACAACAGGGGAGTGTTATATGTATAACAACTGTTTGTTTTCTTCTCTGGATCACGCGTTGCTCGCAGCTCACATTGATTCATATGGACCATGTTACGATATAGAAGCAATGCGGCCGCGAGCTGGTAGCTTGAAAGCAAAACATAATGGGAATGTTGGGACTGTTCCGTGGGAAACAGAGGGACAGTCTATTCACAGTGCGAAGCACCGGAGGAGTCAGTCTCTCTCGGCTGTTGGAGTTTGAAGAGAGCAGTCATGATTTTTGTAACGCTGCAAAGACAGAAATAAAGGCATGTAAATACATTTCTATCTATCTCTTTCCCCTGCCCGGGGGGGGGGGCAGGAAAGAGGGGGTGTATTCTTCTCACGCTGAGAAGGATCGCCTATCGCGACCTCAGCCTGTATCCTGCCGGGGAATGCAGACAGGGAGGTCAACCGGAGATCAAGCCGGGTGCCTGGAGAGTGGCCAGTTTCTTGAACAAACTAAAAACTAAGGTTTTGGAGAAAAATTTAACATCGATAGAAAGAGAGAAGTTTCAGAATGAAACAGGTTTGACTGTGGTTAAGAAAGTGAAATACTTGGGGATTAACATGACAGCTAAAAATGGAAATTTGTTTAAGGATAACTATGAAAAATGTTGGACGGAAGTTAAAAAAGATTTAGAAATTTGATCAAATTTGAAGCTTTCCTTGTTAGGCCGAATTGCTGTTATAAAGATGAATGTATTGCTAAGAATGTTATTTTTGTTTCAATCATTGCAAATTTTGGACAAAATAGACTGTTTCAAGAAGTGGCAGAGAGACATTTCTAGATTTGTCTGGCAGGGCAAGAAGCCCAGAATAAAATTTAAAATATTAACTGATGCAAAGTCTGCAGCGCAGCAGTTGAAGAAGGAGCAAAAAGGGTTTTTCTTGTGTGTGTGTGTTTCTTTGTGGCTGATTAGCTGTTTTCCCTGTGTAAAGGTCAGAGGGGGCAGGGTTTCTGTTGAGGCAGGGGATTAGCTGTGGGAGGAGCTTATCAGAGTCTGCAGGGCAGCAGTTGAAGAAGGAGCAAAAAGGGTTTTTCTTGTGTGTGTGTGTTTCTTTGTGGCTGATTAGCTGTTTTCCCTGTGTAAAGGTCAGAGGGGGCAGGGTTTCTGTTGAGGCAGGGGATTAGCTGTGGGAGGAGCTTATCAGAGTTTGCAGGGAAGTGGCGCGCGCCGCTAGGCGCGCGCAGTTATACCCATCTTTTAGATTTAGGGGAGCTAGTCTCAAACGTTTGCTGGGGGAGACCTAGGGTTTTTTTGTGGGGGAAGTTATTTGTCCTGTCTTCAAGCTTTTTATGATGGAGGACCTCTGTAGCCACCTCCAACGACACGATCTCAAGATGGAAGGGGAGGGAACAGCTGCAGTCGCCTGCGATTCCTGCGCAATGTTTGCCATCTTGCCAAAGGTTGCAGGCAGCTTTACCTGCAGCAATTGCATGTTGATTGCCCTTTTAAAAGACAAAGTCCAGCAACTGGAGGAACGTGTAGCTACGCTCCAAAGAATTAGAGAGCTGGAGCTCTTCTTGGAAGCAACAGAGCACACCGTCCCCACCAAGGAGGAGACAGGGGACTCCCCTGAGAAGGAGGCTAGTTCAGCAACACAGGAGCCAGATATATGGAGAAACGTGACTCAAAGAAGTAGGAGGCCCAGGGTTCACTCTGATTGTTTAGAAATACACAATCGCTTTGAGGTCCTCTCCCCTAGCATGAAAGACGAAGGGCAGACTCCATTTGAGGATCTCTCCCTCATTACAGTCGATCAGGTATATGAAGACGAGCAGCAAAGTCAGTCCTCAGGGAATGTGCAGGTGACCTTGGAACGGACAGCTCACGGAAGAACCCCGACCAAACCCAAGAGGAGGCGTGTAGTGGTGATAGGGGATTCCCTACTGAGGGGAACAGAAGCAGTGATCTGTGGGCCTGACAAGATGTCTCGGGAAGTGTGCTGTCTCCCCGGGGCTAAGATCCAAGATGTAACTGAACGACTGCAAGGAATCATAAAACCCACTGACAAATACCCCTTCCTCTTGGTTCATGTGGGAACCAATGACACTGCAAGCAATAGCCTCCAGAAGATCAAAAGAGACTACGAGGCTCTCGGCAGGAAATTGAAGCAACTAAATGCACAAATTGTCATCTCGTCTGTCCTCCCAGTTGAACGACGTGGCCCAGGGAGAGAGGGGAAAATAGTGGAAGTGAACAGCTGGCTTCGCAAATGGTGTAAACAGGAACGGTTTGGATTCTTAGATCACGGACGGCAGTTTCTTGAAGATGGACTTCTGGCAAGTGATGGGCTGCACCTCACAACGGTTGGGAGAAATGTTTTTGCCAAAAATCTCAGAAACCTCATCAGGAGGGCTTTAAACTGACTAATGTGGGGGAGGGAGACAGTGCTCCTGAAGGTAGGAGTCTATCAATTAATGAAGATGATCATCCAAATGCCATAGACCAAATGGAGCAAACAGCACGCGGACCTAGTGGTGGGAGGAAAAAATCCTTAAATAAGAGACACGGGGGAATGATTAATGGACTTCAATGTCTGTACACTAATGCGCAAAGCATGGGAAATAAACAAGATGAGCTTGAGCTCTTGGTACAGCAAACTAAATATGACATAATAGGCATCACTGAAACCTGGTGGGATAAGTCCCACGATTGGAATGTAATAATGGGGGGATACAATCTATTTCAGAGAAACAGACCAGACAAGAAAGGAGGAGGAGTGGCGTTATATGTCAGGGATGTGTATACCTGTGAAGAGATCCAAGATTTAGAACCTCAAAGCCAAAGTGAGAGCATTTGGGTCAAAATTAAGGGAGAGAAGAATAACAGAGACCTCATTGTGGGAGTTTACTATAGATCCCCAAGCCAAACAGAGGACATAGATGATGCCTTCCTGGAACAGATGGCCAAGCATGCAAAAGGAAGGGAGATAGTAGTAATGGGGGACTTCAATTACCCGGATATTTGTTGGACGTCAAACTCAGCCAAGAGCATAAGGTCAAACAGATTCCTCACTGGCCTTGCAGACAACTTCATTGTCCAGAAAGTGGGAGAAGCAACAAGAGGAACAGCCATTTTAGATCTGGTCCTAACCAATGTTGATGACCTGGTTAGTGGGGTAGATGTGGATGGATCATTAGGTGTGAGTGATCATGCTCTTCTGAAGTTTACTATACAGCGGAAAGGAGCAGCCAAGCACACTAGGACTCAATTTCTTGACTTTAAGAAAGCCGACTTCATAAAACTTAGGGAAGTGCTGGGTGAGATCCCATGGACAGCAATACTAAAAGGAAAGGGAGTTCATGATGGCTGGGAGTTTCTTAAGAGGGAGATAGTAAAAGCACAACGTCAGGCAATACCAATGAGACGGAAACATGGAAGGTGCCTAAAGAAGCCAGGGTGGCTATCTAAAGAACTTTTAACTGAATTAAGATTAAAAAAGGATGTGTACAAAAAATGGAAAAGGGGGGAAACCACCAAAGAGGAATTCAAACAAATAGCCAGCACGTGTAGACACAAAGTCAGAAAAGCTAAAGCACAGAATGAACTCAGGCTTGCTAGAGAGGTTAAAAGCAACAAAAAAGGCTTTTATGGGTATGTTCGTAGCAAAAGGAAGAACAAAGAAACATTAGGGTCACTCAGAGGAGAAGATGGTGAAATGCAAACAGGGGACACAGAAAGGGCTGAACTCCTCAATGCCTTCTTTACCTCAGTCTTCTCCGATAAAGAAAACAATGCCCGACCTGAAGAATTTGGAGCAAATGATTCAACAAAGGAAACACAGCCCAGAATAACTAAGGAGATAGTACCAGAATATTTGGCTAGTTTAGATGTATTCAAGTCTCCAGGGCCAGATGAACTGCATCCAGGAGTATTAAAAGAACTGGCAGATGTGATCTCAGAACCACTGGCAGTCATCTTTGAGAATTCCTGGAGAACAGGCGAAGTCCCGGCAGACTGGAGGAGGGCAAATGATGTCCCTATTTTCAAAAAGGGGAAAAGAGAGGACCCAAATAATTACCGCCCAGTCAGTCTGACATCAATAGCAGGGAAGATTCTGGAGCAGATCATTAAGCAAACAGTCTGTGAGCACCTAGAAAGGAATGCTGTGATCACCAATAGTCAGCATGGATTTCTGAAAAATAAGTCATGTCAGACTAACCTGATCTCGTTTTTTGACAGAATTACAAGCCTGGTAGATGAAGGGAACGCAGTGGATGTAGCCTACTTTGATTTCAGCAAGGCATTTGACAAGGTGCCCCATGATATTCTTGTAAAGAAGCTGGTAAAATGCGGTCTTGACTATGCTACCACTCAGTGGATTTGTAACTGGCTGACTGACCAAACCCAAAGGGTGCTCATCAATTGTTCCTCTTCATCCTGGAGAAGAGTGACTAGTGGGGTGCCACAGGGTTCTGTCTTGGGCCCGGTCTTATTCAACATCTTTATCAACGACTTGGATGATGGACTCAAGGGCATCCTGATCAAATTTGCAGATGACACCTGTCAGGGGTTCAGGAGCAGAGGCAAGGGCAAGGGAGGAAACAGAGAGCGAGGGGGAGGAGGCAGAAGAAAGGATGAGTGATGACGACGACCCGAGATCTCCGAGTCTTTCCAGTGAATCAGAAGATTCACAGAAAGGAGCACCAGTGGCCAGGGCAAGGGGGGAGCCTAGGGGGACACCCCAGGAGGAAAGGGCCAGAGGGGGCTCAGAGGGGAGCAGTTGGAAATCGGGACCAGCGTCACCAACAGAGAGCAGGGGAGAGGAAGGGCGTCAGGTATCAAGCGCTGGCAGCTCACAACAGGAGGGAGGGCACGAGTCAGGAGTGGCCACACCTCCATCGGGGAGCGAAGAAACGGTCAGACGGAAAGTGGAAGGTTGGGCGCGCGCGCCAAGTTCAAATGCACAGGAAGGTGGCGCAGTAAGCAGCCCGGAAAGGGAGCCAGGTCCTAAAGCCCGGTGCAAGGAGACAGGAGGGTCCGGGGGGTCGGCGTCAGAAGAATCCAGGAAGGAAGAGACCCCGGGGGGCAGAGGGACCCAGAGAAGAACAGTCAGGCGGGAAAGGTGGAGTAAGGCTAGGATATTAAGTTGGTGTACAAGGGGCGGAGACTCAGACGGAGCTTCGCCGGTCTAACCCATAAGACGTAGAGTTGCACACAGCAGCTTGAGAATGGAAACTGTAACTCAATAAAGACTTTTACTAAATGACCGCTGGCTAGCGTGATCCTCTGTGAGCTAGGATCTGGAAGCAGCTCTGACAGTAAGCTCCGTCTCCAATTGTGGGCATCTAAGGCCTCGCGGAGAGGAGAGAAGGAGGGTGCCTGCGACTCAGCTCACGAACGGCAGACAATATGACGGTCGAACAGCAGATAGGAGAACTCAGAGAAGCAGTGACACGTCTGAATGCCGAGATACTTGCATCCAGGAAGAGAGAGGAGGACGCAGCTGCCGCCTACAGGGATCTCCAGGTCAGGTTGGAAGTGCTTACGAAGCAAGGGCAACTGACACCCAAACCGGAGGGGACTGGATTGGGGAGAAGAACAGGCGGTCTAGTCTCTCACTTTGATGGGAATTTACAAATGTACCCCAACTTTAAAGCAGATGTACAGTGTGCACTGCAACTGCTGAACAAAGACTTTAGAGATGAGCAAGAGAAGGTGGGATTTATCATGTCCCATTTGCATGGAGATGCTAAAGCATGGCTGCGCAATTTGTGGAGGGATAAGGATCCAGTGCTCCAAACCGCGGATGCCTTTATTAAAGCGATGGATGGCTGCTTTTTATCTAGCATAGACGTGGATCTTGCCCGGAAGGAGGTGCATGGGCTGAATCAAGCGAGGGTCAGCGTAAGACAGTACCATGCCCGCTTTTTTGCATTAGTCAGTGCCTTGGAATGGGACAGAGATTCAGCTCCAGTCAGAGATCTGTTTTGGGAAGGCTTGAACAGTGCGGTTAAAGACGAAATTGCAAGGGGGGAGAGACCCCGGACCACGCAGGAGGTCGTTCAGAGGGCGCTGGCGGTGGGAGTGCGGCTGGAGGAACGTCCATGGAGCAGGGACGAAGGACGTGGAGGGCGCGAATCAGCGAGAGGGTTCTCCTTCGTTCCCAGGGAAGCTGTGCGTGCGCAATCCACGCCTCCGCCAGGAGGGGGAGCGGAACCGATGGAGGTTGGCGGCGCCAGGGCTCAGTCAGCAACCAGAGCCACAGCACCGGGAGCAGTCAAAGCGAAGCCTCCTAGAGGGAACAGGAAGTGTTACATCTGCGAAAGTCCGCAGCACCTGGCGAAAGAGTGTCCCCAGAGGCTCCACAAGCACACTGCAGCCTCAGCAATGGTAACTGCAGCAACTCAGCAAGGGGAACCACAGCAGGGAAACGACGGAGTCTGGCTGGAGAGAGAGGCACTGGGGCCCAGCCAGACGTGTCAGTGAAGCAGTCCCCAGAGATTTTGCAGCCCACAGACCCCCTCCCACCGAAACCAGTGGTGAGGCTCACCGCATCGCTCCAGCTACCCAATGGACGTGCCAATCACCATTGACTCAGGAAGCAATGCGGACTTTATAGGGCAGGACTTTGTCGATAAACACGCTATACAGCTGCTGCCTGCCACGCTGCCCCTGCAGGTCGTCACAGTGGATGGCAGGGAGCTGCTAGGGGGGCAGGTGGTGAAGCAAACGCCACCAATGGTGATGCGACTTGGAAATCACAGGGAAATCATCAGTTTTAATGTCACCAGACTGTCGGACACGCCTATTGTCTTGGGCATGAGTTGGCTGGACAGACACAGTCCGACGTTGGCTTGGTACCAGTGGCAGCTAGTCTTTGGCTCCTCATACTGCGCTGAACACTGCATCCTGCCCCGGCAGGAGGGAGAGGAGGAGGAGGCGCAGCTGCAGCTGGGGACGCTGCAAGCAATCCCCCACAAATACGCGGGATTTTTGGAGGTCTTCTGCGAGAAGGAAGCGGATAAGCTACCCCCCCACAGATCATATGACTGCAAGATTGACTTACTGCCAGGGGCGGCGCTGCCCAAAGGGAAGCTGTATTCCATGTCTGAGGACGAACTACAGGAACTCAAGGAGTTCATACATCATAATTTGGAGCGCGGCTTCATCCGGGAGTCCAAGGCGGTGGGAGGCAGTCCTGTATTCTTTGTTAAGAAGAAGGACACGCCCCAAAAAAGACTTGTAGTGGACTACCAGATCTTGAACAGTGTGACCAAGCCATCGGACTTCCCCATGCCCAGGATCGACGACCTCCTCGCGACGGTACGCAAGGGCCGCGTGTTCACCAAGTTGGACCTGCGTGGGGCGTACAACCTCATTCGCATGCGGGAGGGTGATGAGTGGAAGACAGCCATGTTCACGCCCCTGGGCACCTACGAATACAGGGTTATGCCTTTTGGATTGCAAAATGGCTCTCACTGTTTTCAAGCTTTCATGCATCACGTGCTGGCGGGGCTCCTCTACAAGACGTGCGTCTGCTTCTTGGATGACATCCTGATATTTTCTGAATCGCAGCAGGATCACGACAGACACGTCAAGGAAGTGCTGAGCAGACTACAGCAGCATAGGCTTTACGCCAAGCTGGAAAAGTGCCAGTTCGACGTGACGGAGGTGGATTTCCTGGGCTACAGGTTGTCAGACAAGGGGCTCGCCATGGACAGCGCCAAGGTTCGTGCCGTGTTGGCCACTGCCGGGCACTTTGGCAAGGAGAAGACGATAGAATTAGTTGCCAGGGACTTCTGGTGGCCCAGAATGAGAGGGGAGGTCGCGGACTACGTGGCGAGGTGCGACACCTGCCAGAGGGCCAAACCAGTACACAGACCGCCGGCGGGACTGCTGGAACCGCTGCAAACCCCGTTCGAACCGTGGGAGAAAGTGGCCCTGGACTTTGTCACGGATCTGCCCAGCTCGAGGGGCAAGACGGCAGTGCTAGTGGTGGTGGACTTGTTCTCCAAGATGGCACATTTCATCCCGTGTGCGAAGGTGGCCACGGCGGAACAAACTGCCAAACTGTTCATAGATCACGTGTTCAGGGTTCACGGTCTGCCGCGGTCTATACTGTCCGACCGGGGGCGGCAGTTCATCTCGAACTTCTGGCAGAAGCTGATGAGCTTCCTGAACGTCAAGATCAACCTGGCTTCGGCTAGACACCCGCAGACCAACGGGCAAGCGGAGCGGGTCAATGCCATCATGCAGCAGTACCTGAGATGTTATGCGAATCAACAGCCTGCGACGTGGGTGGATTACCTGCCTCTCGCCGAGTTCGCCTACAACAACACGAAGCACGTGTCCACGGGGGTCACGCCGTTCTTCGCCAACAATGGGAGGCACCCCAGAACCTTCCCGGGACTGGAAAGAATGGGGGAGGAGGAGCCGCAGACAGCAGATGCGTTCGCGTCGGAATTGCAGGAAGTCCACGATCAGCTTCGGCGGCACCTGGAGCTGGCTAAGCACGCATACAAGGTACAAGCGGACAAACACAGGAGGGTTGGCGAAGAGATCCATGTGGGAGACTGGGTCTGGTTAGCAGCCCACGCAGTGCCGGCCAGGTCGTTGGCGAAGAAGAAACTAGGGCATAAACAACTGGGGCCCTACCAAGTCGAAGAGCAGGTCAACCCGGTGGCTTTCAGGCTGGCGCTTCCGGAGGGCTCCAGGATGCATCCGGTGTTCCACAGATCGGTGCTCACTCCCTACAAGGCACCTCACAGGTTTCAGGAACCAGGAACGGCACCGAGTCCGCTCCGAGAGAGAACCGAGCAAGGGGGAGTGGCACAGGAGGAGCACATCAACGAAGTCACGGAGATTTTGGACTCCAGATGGGGGGAAGAGGGGGTAGAATACCTTCTCGCCAAGGAGGGCACCCCGGCCAGTGCCAACAGCTGGGTGCCGGGCTACGCTTTAGACGAACCTCTGCTCAAAGAAGAGTTTCATGCCCTCTTCCCACATAGGCCCATGCCAGCAGATTTTTTCGACGACTGGCTTTTCACGCCCACGCTTTCAGCCAGCACGTTCCGGGGGTTCGACTCGGACGAGGAACCGACACGAGACGCACGTTCCCCGGAGGGGTCACCCTCGGGATCTGCCTCAGAACCCTCGTATTGGTGGGACGATAGACCAGAGGAGCAGTGGCGCAGAAAGTGGCTGGAGGGTCCAGGACGAGCAACGTCCCCAGAAGGAAGCGAGGGAGAGACGGACATGGACGTATTCGGGGACGACCCGGGTTTCGAGCACGGCGGCACAGAGATGGAAGCGGAGGTGACCGTCGTCGACGAGAGCAGGGAGGAAGAACCGGAAGACTTCAGATGGAGGCCCGCCACGGGAAGCGAACTGTATCCGACATTCGTCCCCCTGACACGGCAGCACCCAGCTCCCGCACCGGAAGGAGGGGAGGGGGGAAGAGGGGGCTTCGAGGGGGGGATGGATGTCAGGGGTTCAGGAGCAGAGGCAAGGGCAAGGGAGGAAACAGAGAGCGAGGGGGAGGAGGCTGAAGAAAGGATGAGTGATGACGACGACCCGAGATCTCCGAGTCTTTCCAGTGAATCAGAAGATTCACAGAAAGGAGCACCAGTGGCCAGGGCAAGGGGGGAGCCTAGGGGGACACCCCAGGAGGAAAGGGCCAGAGGGGGCTCAGAGGGGAGCAGTTGGAAATCGGGACCAGCGTCACCAACAGAGAGCAGGGGAGAGGAAGGGCGTCAGGTATCAAGCGCTGGCAGCTCACAACAGGAGGGAGGGCACGAGTCAGGAGTGGCCACACCTCCATCAGGGAGCGAAGAAACGGTCAGACGGAAAGTGGAAGGTTGGGCGCGCGCGCCAAGTTCAAATGCACAGGAAGGTGGCGCAGTAAGCAGCCCGGAAAGGGAGCCAGGTCCTAAAGCCCGGCGCAAGGAGACAGGAGGGTCCGGGGGGTCGGCGTCAGAAGAATCCAGGAAGGAAGAGACCCCGGGGGGCAGAGGGACCCAGAGAAGAACAGTCAGGCGGAAAAGGTGGAGTAAGGCTAGGATATTAAGTTGGTGTACAAGGGGCGGAGACTCAGACGGAGCTTCGCCGGTCTAACCCATAAGACGTAGAGTTGCACGCAGCAGCTTGAGAATGGAAACTGTAACTCAATAAAGACTTTTACTAAATGACCGCTGGCTAGCGTGATCCTCTGTGAGCTAGGATCTGGAAGCAGCTCTGACAACACCAAACTGGGAGGGGTGGCTAACACCCCAGAGGACAGGATCACACTTCAAAACGACCTTGACAGATTAGAGAACTGGGCAAAAACAAACAAGATGAATTTTAACAGGGAGAAATGTAAAGTATTGCACTTGGGCAAAAAAAAAATGAGAGGCACAAATACAAGATGGGGGACACCTGGCTTGAGAGCAGTACATGTGAAAAGGATCTAGGAGTCTTGGTTGACCACAAACTTGACATGAGCCAACAGTGTGATGCGGCAGCTAAAAAAGCCAATGCAATTCTGGGCTGCATCAATAGGAGTATAGCATCTAGATCAAGGGAAGTAATAGTGCCACTGTATTCTGCTCTGGTCAGACCACACCTGGAGTACTGTGTCCAGTTCTGGGCACCACAATTCAAGAAGGACACTGACAAACTGGAACGTGTCCAGAGGAGGGCAACCAAAATGGTCAAAGGCCTGGAAACGATGCCTTATGAGGAACGGCTAAGGGAGCTGGGCATGTTTAGCCTGGAGAAGAGGAGGTTAAGGGGTGATATGATAGCCATGTTCAAATATATAAAAGGATGTCACATAGAGGAGGGAGAAAGGTTGTTTTCTGCTGCTCCAGAGAAGCGGACACGGAGCAATGGATCCAAACTACAAGAAAGAAGATTCCACCTAAACATTAGGAAGAACTTCCTGACAGTAAGAGCTGTTCGACAGTGGAATTTGCTGCCAAGGAGTGTGGTGGAGTCTCCTACTTTGGAGGTCTTTAAGCAGAGGCTTGACAACCATATGTCAGGAGTGCTCTGATGGTGTTTCCTGCTTGGCAGAGGGTTGGACTCGTTGGCCCTTGTGGTCTCTTCCAACTCTATGATTCTATGATTCTATGATTCTATGAAAGGACAGAGGTGGATTTGCCCTGCCAGACCTTAAACTCTATTATGAATCAGTGGCATTTTGCTGGCTGAAAGAATGGCTGCTTCTTGAGAACACAGATATTTTGGATTTAGAAGGTTTTAATAACGTTTTTGGGTGGCATGCATATTTATGGTACGACAAGGTTAAAGCTCATAAAGCATTTAAACCACATATTGTTAGAAGAGCATTGTTTAATGTCTGGATAAGATATAAGGATTTATTGGAAAATAAAACCCCAAGGTGGCTGTCACCGATGGAAGCAAAAGCCCAGAAAAAGCTCAATATGGAGGTCAAATGGCCAAAATATTGGGAAATCGTGGAACAAGAAGGAGATAAATTGAAACTGCAGAGTTTTGAGAAACTAAAAAACAAAGTGAGAGATTGGCTCCATTATTACCAGATAATGGAGGCTTACAACCAGGATAAAAGAATTGGATTCCAGGTGGAAAAATCTAAATTGGAAACAGAACTGTTAGAACCTAAAGCTAAGATTTTGTCAAAAATGTATAACTTGCTGTTGAAATGGAAAACTCAGGATGAAACGGTTAAATCGGTCATGATTAAATGGGCACAAGATGTTGGTTATAATATTATGTTTGCTGACTGGGAACAGTTGTGGACCACCGGAATGAAATTTACGGCATGTAATGCCTTGAGAGAAAATATTATGAAAATGATATATAGGTGGTACATAATAATAATAATAATAATAATAATAATAATAATAATAATAATAATAATAATAATAATAATAATAATAATTTATTATTTATACCCCGCCCATCTGGCTGGGCCTCCCCAGCCACTCTGGGCGGCTTCCATAACAACCAAAAATACAGTAAAATATCACACGTTAAAAACTTCCCTGAACAGGGCTGCCTTAAGATGTCTCCTGAATGTCAGGTAGTTGTTTATCGCTTTGACATCTGCTGGAAGGGCGTTCCACAGGGCGGGCGCCACTACCGAGAAGGCCCTCTGCCTGCTTCCCTGTAGCTTTGCTTCTCGCAATGAGGGAACCGCCAGAAGGCCCTCAGCGCTGGACCTCAGCGTCCGGGCAGACTGATGGGGGTGGAGACGCTCCTTCAGGTATACTGGACCGAGGCCGTTTAGGGCTTTAAAGGTCAGCACCAACACTTTGAATTGTGCTCGGAAACGTACTGGGAGCCAATGCAGGTCTTTCAAGACCGGTGTTATATGGTCTCGGCGGCCGCTCCCAGTCACCAGTCTAGCTGCCGCATTCTGGATTAGTTGTAGTTTCCGAGTCACCTTCAAAGGTAGCCCCACGTAGAGTGCATTGCAGTAGTCCAAGCGGGAGATAACCAGAGCATGCACCACTCTGGCGAGACAGTCCGCAGGCAGATAGGGTCTCAGCCTACGTACCAGATGGAGCTGGTAAACAGCTGCCCTGGACACAGATTTGACCTGTGCCTCCATGGACAGCTGTGAGTCCAAAATGACTCCCAGGCTGCGCACCTGGTCCTTCAGGGGCACAGTTACCCCATTCAGGACCAGGGAATCCTCCACACCTGCCCGCCTCCTGTCCCCCAAAAACAGTACTTCTGTCTTGTCAGGATTCAACCTCAATCTGTTAGCCGCCATCCATCCTCCAACCGCCTCCAGACACTCACACAGGACCTTCACCGCCTTCACTGGTTCTGATTTAAAAGAGAGGTAGAGCTGGGTGTCATCCGCATACTGATGAACACCCAGCCCAAACCTCCTGATGATCTCTCCCAGCGGCCGCATGTAGATGTTGAAAAGCATGGGGGAGAGGACAGAACCCTGAGGCACCCCACAAGTGAAAGCCCAGGGGTCTGAACACTCATCCCCCACCACCACTTTCTGAACACGGCCCAGGAGGAAGGAGCGGAACCACTGTATAACAGTGCCCCCAGCTCCCAGCCCCTCAAGATGGTCCAGAAGGATGCTATGGTCGATGGTATCAAACGCCGCTGAGAGATCCAGCAGAACTAGGAAACAGCTCTCACCTTTGTCCCTAGCCCGCCGGAGATCATCAACCAGTGCGACCAAGGCAGTTTCAGTCCCATGATGAGGCCTGAATCCCGACTGGAAGGGATCCAAATGGTCCGCTTCTTCCAGGCGTGCCTGGAGTTGTTCGGCAACCGCTCGCTCAATCACCTTGCCCAGGAATGGAAGATTTGAGACTGGGCGATAGTTGGCCATCGTGGCCGCATCTAAAGATGGTTTTTTAAGAAGCGGTTTAATAACCGCCTCTTTCAGCGGGTCTGGGAAGGCTCCCTTCACGGAGGGAAGCATTCACCACCCCACGAAGCCCATCGCCCAGTCCTTCCCGGCTAGCTTTTATAAGCCAGGATGGGCAAGGATCCAGGAGACGGGTGGTTGGTTTCACTCGTCCAAGCAGCCTGTCCACATCCTCGGAGGTAACAGATTGAAATTGATCCCACTCAACTTGACTAGACAGAGCTCTAGCACTCTCCCGCCCCGGCCCTGCTCCCACGGTGGAGTCTACTTCTTCCCGAATCTGGGCGATTTTATCTGCAAAAAACTTTGCAAAATCATTGCAGGAGAACATGTGGCCCGTACTGGGCCCCGATGTTGTAGGTGGTTCCGCTAAATTGTGAACCACCTGAAAAAGTCTCCTGCTGCTGTTTTCTGCAGATGCAATAGAGGCGGTGAAGAAATTCTTCTTCGCCGTCGCTATCGCCACTTGGTAGGCTCGACGTTGAGCTCTAACCTGTGTCCGGTCAGATTCGGAACGAGTTATCCGCCACCGGCGCTCTAGCCGTCTCAATGATTGTTTCATTGCCCTCAGATCCGTGGGAAACCACGGGGCTGTCCGGGCTCCATGCAATCGGAGAGGGCGCTTCGGAGCCAAACAGTCAATAGCCCTGGTTAACTCCACATTCCAGCGGGCCACCAGGGAATCAGCTGAAAGTTTCGCTTTTACTTAGTGTCAGATCACCAACATCCATAGAGGTAAACACCAGGTCCAAGGCATGTCCGTGGCTATGAGTTGGGCCAGACTTATTCAGGGACAGCCCCATGGAGGCCATGCTTTCCACGAAGTCCCGAGCGGCCCCTTGTAAGGTCGTGTCGGCATGGATGTTAAAATCCCCTAGGACGACCAGGCTAGGTGTCTCCAGGAGAACATCCGCCACGACCTGAAGCAGCTTGGGCAGGGAATCCTTGGTGCAGCGGGGAGGTCGGTACACCAAAAGGAATCCTGTACTGCCCCTATTGCCCAACTTCCAGAACATGCACTCAGAAAACTGGGTCTTCCCAATAGGACGCCTGGTGCAAACTAATGACTTCCTAAAAATCACTGCAACATGACCCCAGTCAAGCTTGCAAAAATCTTTCATTTGCCCGATAATAAATGTTGGAAATGTAAAGAAACTGAAGGTACATTCTTTCACCTTTGGTGGACGTGCCCAAGGATTAAGGCTTTCTGGGAGATGATATAAAATGAACTGAAAAAGGTATTTAAATATACCTTCCTCAAGAAACCAGAGGCCTTTCTCCTGGGCATGGTCGGCCAATTGGTGCTAAAGAAGGATAGAACTTTTTTTATGTACGCCACAACAGCAGCAAGAATACTTATCGCAAAGTATTGGAAGACACAAGACCTACCCACTTTGGAAGAATGGCAGATGAAGCTGATTGACTGTATGGGACTTGCAGAAATGACTGGCAGAATCCGGGACCAGGGAGAAGAGTCGGAAGAAGAAGATTGGAAAAAATTTAAGGACTATTTACAAAAATATTGTAAAATTAAGGAATGTTGAATGATGCTGGATTGAAATTAAGTGGTTTCAAGCTGTAACTATGATAAAACGACTTTCTTTTTGTAAGCAAGAATTTAAAACTACAATAATTTAAGATGTTGAGATAAGGATTTGCTGTATAAACAATTCAAACTGGGTATACAAGAAGGGGAGGTATGAGGAGGTCGGGGAAATAAGTCACAAGAAAATAAGTTGTGAAAATTAAGTGTTTTTAATATTTTTATGTTTGTTTTTTTCTTTTGTTTGTAAAAAATTGGAAACTTTAATAAATATCTTTTTTAAAAAAAAAAAAAAAAAGAGAGTGGCCAGTTTCTCCTGAAAAAGGCTTGATTTCCAACAGAGCAAAGCGTGACACGGCGGGAACTGATGGGGTGCAAACAGGGAAGCCAGTCCGTAAGAAGCTACTGGTCGCGTTTTGTGATGTTAGTACACCGGCTCGGGTGGGATCTGGACTCTGAACTGATACAAATGTTGTTCGAGGCGGGTCTGTCCCCTGAAGTGAAAGACGAGTTGTCCCGAGCGCCCCGGCCACGGTCGATGGACGAGCTCACAAAGGCTGTGCTCGCGATAGGCGTGTCAGTATCTCAGCTCACAGTCAGAGGTAAACTGGCCTCCCCCGGGCAATTGAGCTGGATACTTGTTTACCTTCCGTCTGCTACTCCCGGCAGGCAAGGTCGTAAATCGGCGATTCTCCTCATTAGATGTGAAGAGAACACACCCTCTGCTTCTCTCTCCTTGCTTTCCCCCCAGGGAGGGGAAATGAGACAGACAGGAGTCCTATTTACATGTTTTATTCCTGTCATTCAGCAGTACATAGAAAACGTGACTGCACCCTTCAGACTCCAACAGAAGAGTCACAGCTCCACCCCTGCACTTCCAGTACAGGTCACATGACACTCTGAGCTAACATCCGGTGCTCAGTACAGAGAATAGACTCCTCCTTTTTGCCAACAGTACAGTTGCAAACCACAACATCCTGTTTTGCATTCCAGCCATCTGGAGCTGGCTTTTGCATTGCTGCTTTTATCCAACAAGGCGTACGCCAAGAAGCGCGGGCTCAGGAGAAGTGGGAAATGAGAGGGGAACATTTCCATGACTACCGCATTCCTGAGATACCGAGGGAGCCTCCCCAGGCGGCAGAGCCAATGGAAATTGATGGTGAAGGTCGTAAAAGGGAGGGAAAGGAGTGGAAAACTACCAAGAAGTGTTTCCTCTGTAATCAACCGGGACATTTTGCTAAGGTCTGCCCTCAACGAAAAGCCTGGCAAGGGATGGTAGGGGCTGCAGACCACGACGAGGGGGGGGGGAGGAAGGGCAGGCGCAGGGAAATGACAACGCCTGGCTGCCAGCCAGCAGGGGCAGCAGCCAGGCCAGCAACCAATAGAAGTCCCCCAGCCTGACCCCCCCCCCAAGGCAGCTATAGCCATAGAAGTGGTGCTAGAACTCCCGAATGGGCACCCTGTCAAAGTTAAGGGACTACTGGATTCGGGCAGCTCGTGTAATTTCTTCAGCAGGGACTTCGCTCTGGAGCACCAACTCCACCTGTTGCCTCTGGATTTTCCCTTGCAGGTGACAACCATCGATGGCAGGGAACTTCTGGGAGGGGAAGTGACACACCAGACCCCGCCAATGCGAATGAGGGTTTCCAGGCACACGGAGACCATTGCCTTCCACGTGGCCACACTGGCAGGACCCCCAATAATACTGGGTATGAGCTGGCTGGCACTGCATGATCCAGTAGTGTCATGGCATCAGCGGTCAGTCACCTTTGGGTCAGCTTACTGCTTAGGACACTGTCTGGGAGGGGAGAACCCAAGAATGACGGTGGCCAGGGTGGCTGGGCTGGCCGTGGAACAAAAAGGGGAGATGCCACCGCAATATGCTGACCTGAAGGAGGTCTTCAGCGAGAGGGAGGCAGATAGACTACCTCCCCACAGGCCCTTTGACTGCCAAATCAACCTGCTCCCAGGGGCTCAGTTGCCGGTGGGCAAGCTGTATGCCATGTCCGACCGGGAGATGCAGGAGTTGCGGCAGTTTATTGACAAGAACCTGAAGAGGGGGTTCATAAGGGAATCAAAGGCGGTGGGGGGCAGTCCGGTGTTCTTTGTGGACAAAAAGGAGACTAATCAGCCCAGGTTGGTCGTAGATTATAGGGTCTTGAACCTGGTGTCAGAACCCGTGACCTTCCCAATGACAAGGATTGACGACATTTTAACCCGGGTGAGGCAGGGGAAGATTTTTACCAAGCTGGACCTCAGGGGGGCATACAATTTAATTAGGATAAGGGAGGGGGACGAATGGAGAACTACCATGTTCACCCCCCTGGGGGCCTTCGAGTACTTAGTCATGCCATTTGGATTACAATCGGGCTTCGGCTGTTTTCAAGCATTCATGCACCACGTGTTAGGGCCCCTGCTGTACAAGAATTGCGTAGCCTTTTTGGATGACGTCTTAATCTATTCGGACAATGAGAAGCAACACGTCAGAGACGTCAGGGAAGTGCTACAGAGACTGCAGAAGCACCAGTTGTGGGTCAAGCTGGAAAAATGCCAATTTCACGCCAGGGAGGTCGAGTTTCTGGGGTACAAGTTGTCAGACAAGGGCCTAGCTATGGACCCAGGCAAGGTGAAGGCAGTGCTGGAATGGAAAGCCCCCAAAACCCGGAAAGATGTGCAGAGGTTCTTAGGGTTCAGCAACTTCTACAGGAAGTTCATAAAGAACTTCGCTCACTTGACAGCACCCATAACAGATTGTCTCAGTAGCAAAAAGAAGTTTGCGTGGACAGAAAGTGCCCAGCAATCCTTTGAAAGGCTGAAGAAGGCGTTTGCTTCGGAAGAGCAGCTCCTGCACGTCGATCTGGAGAAGCCCATGAGACTGGAGACGGACGCATCCGACTGAGCTGTTGGAGCGGTCCTTTTGCAGCCCGGGGCCAAGCAGGACTGGAGGCCGTGTGCCTTTTTCTCAAGGAAGCTGAGCAAGTCAGAGCAAAACTACACAGTGTACGACCGCAAACTGCTTGCGATCTACGCGGCGTTTCGGCAATGGAGACATCTGTTGATAGGGGCGCGGCACAAGATCCAGGTTTGTACTGATCACAAGAACTTGGAATACTGGCGGACCGCGTGAGTGCTCAACCAGAGACAGATTCGATGGGCCCAGGAGTTCACCAGGTTTTCCTTTGAGATCAGATACGTGCCGGGAGAGGAAAACGTAAGAGCAGATGCTCTCTCCCGGAAACCGGAATACCTGGAGGGAGAGGGAGCACCAAAGACCCGACACGTGTTTCCCGAGGACCGGTGGGTGTGTGGGGGAACGTTGGTTGGGAAACGAGAACTGGCAGGGCTTACAAGAGACGACACGTTCGCTCAAGCAAAAATCAGAGAACTCCGGGACGGAAGGGAAGACCATGGAGGGTTTGAGGAAAAGGAAGGGGTACTGTACTATAAGGGGGCACTGTACGTACCGGGGGAGACCTTGAGGGGGAAGGTACTTAAACAGCTCCATGACAACCCAACAGCGGGGCACTTTGGACAGCACAAGACCATGCTGCTCGCTACCAGGCAGTTCTGGTGGCCAAAGGTGAGGGAAGATGTACGGGAATATGTATGGGGCTGCGACCGATGCCAGAGGGCAAAGGGAGAGAGGGCTGCCCCCACAGGGTTACTGGAACCCTTACCTACACCGGGAAGGCCCTGGGAGGTGGTGTCTATTGATTTTATGACAGATTTGCCCAAGTCAAGGGGGAAGACAGCAGTCATGGTAGTAGTCGATCTACTGACAAAAATGTGCCATTTCATAGCCTGCTCACACGCGGTGACAGCAGAGGAGACAGCCAGGTTGTTTGTGGATCACATTTTCAGACTGCATGGGACTCCCTCGAGGGTAATCTCGGATCGTGGGAAACAATTTACTTCCCGGTTCTGGAGGAAGCTCATGAGCCTGATACAGGTCGAGGTGAGCTTCTCGACGGCGAGACACCCAGAAATCAAGGGACAAGCAGAGAGAGCGAACAGTATACTCCAGCAATACCTACGCTGCTACGTCAGCGAGAGACAGAACGATTGGGTAGAGAAATTAGCTTTGGCTGAATTTGCATACAATAACGCTGAACACGTGTCCACGGGAATGAGCCCGTTCATGGCCAATTATGGGTGTCACCCCAGGGCCTTCCCGGGGAGGGGGGGGAAGCATGGAGTGTACCCGCGGCCGAGCAGTTTATATAAGAAATGGAGGCCTTACACCAACAACTCAAGATGAACTTGGAGTGGGCCAAGGAAGTTTACAAGAGACAGGCGGACAAGCACCGTCAGGAGGGGGAGGCCATACGGGTAGGAGACCGGGTGTGGTTGTCAACCCAAGGGTTGCCCCTAAAGGGAGGGTGCAAGAAGTTGCAGCCAAGGCGGCTGGGGCCTTTTGAGGTAACACAGCAGGTGAACCCAGTGGCGTTCAAACTCAAGTTGCCGGACAGCATGAAGATACATCCGGTGTTCCTTAGGTCCCTACTCACACCGTATAGGGAGGGGCGAGAGTTTCCGGGGCGGGAGGGAGAGGCACCACCCACCCGCGGGTAGAGGAGAGGGAACACCGCAACCGTTCCATAGGTCCCTACTCACACCGTATAGGGAGGGGCGAGAGTTTCCGGGGCAGGAGGGAGGAGTCACCACCCACCCGCGGGTAGAGGAGAGGGAACACCGCAACCAAGCCATGGAAATCCTCAATTCAAGGTTATGAGGTCGCCTGGTGGAGTACTTGGTAGCTTGGGAGGGAGAACCCAGGTCAGAAAACACGTGGGTCCCCGCTGAGTCAATCAATGACGGGTATCTGGTGGAAGAATTTGACGGTTTGTTCCTGGATAAGCCAAAACCACTAGCGAGATTCTGGGAGGAAGAGTTTGGAACCACAGACGACGAAGGGGACTTTGTGGGTTTTCCTGCCTCCGAAGAGGAGGGAGGAGAGGTGTCAGAGGGAGAAGAATCAGACTGGGAGGTCCACCCTGCGGGGAGAGATCGGAGTGGGTGGGAGGCTGGTTTTGAATCCTCAGAGGATGGTGACAGCTCCTTCAGGGGATTCCCCGCATCGTCGGCCGAGGAAAGAGACGAGGTTGTATCAGAAAATCGCACCGGGGGTGGAGGGGGTCCTGGGGAGGAGGTGGATGTCAGGGAACTGCCATCAGAGCCAGGGGGAGAGGGAGGGCTCCAGAGGGATTCCGGAGAGCGTCCCGGGAGGGAGAGAAGCAGCACATCTTTTGGGGAAGGAAATCAGCGTAGTACCAGTGGAGAAGGGGGGCAGATGGGGGAATCGGCGAGGTGGCTCCAAGACTCCTCGCATGGGACCAGCGGGGAGAACACGGGTCCTCCGATGCCCACACCCTCCCTGCGCAGAAGGCTTCCACGCAGGGAAAGTAGGCGGAGACTAGGCGTCAAAGAGCTTCTTTGCTGGAAGAAGTTCAAGAAACGCCCACTGACGGATTCTGCCAGTGATTGAGACAGCCACGGGTGAGTGGCTGTCCAGACAGAAAGGGTTCACTCAGGCAACACAGCCAGGTGTGGCGCCGATTTACGCACGAGCAACCCCTAGGACCATTACAGGGGGATATTGAGAAAGAAGAGACTTGGAATTAGAAGGTTAGGATTTAAGGTAAGGTTACCAGATTTTTTTCAAATAATCCGTGGACACTTTTTCAAAAGAGAAACAAATGTTATTTTTTAAAAATAACTTTTTTAAAAAATAAGAAGTAATATCTTGTCTTCTGGGTCTCCTCTGTCGCGTGGCCTTCCTCTGGGCCCCCGCCTGATCTCTTGGAGTGCTATCTGCCCTGGAGTAGGCTCGGGTCGGGCCTGGGCTCGGCCTCGTGTCCTTGCCCTCCTGGTGCTCTCCTACCTCTCTTCCTCAGCGGCCGCAAGGTCGGGGCTCCCCTCTTTTTTCTCCTTCCTCTTTCTCTCTCTTCCTTCTCCTTCTCCCTGTGTTGGCTCCGGGGTTTTTACTGGCCCTGGCACGCTGCTGGGCAGTCGGCCACGTGGCCGGGCGCTCTCGCTCCCGCCTTGATTTGGGTCCTGGGTGTGTGTGTCAGCGGTTCCCCCAGTTGACGCGCCGGGCATCCCTGGTTCCCCCTCGGCAGTGGCAGCGGTAGCGGCAGTCTCAGTAGCCCGGAGCCAGCCTGGTAGTGCACTTGGCTCTGGCTGGCTTCAGGAGCTGCTCATTGCCCTGGCACCCGCCATTTTGCCTCGCCGGAAGTCCCCATATGATGTGTCTTGTGCTGTTGAACCAATCACGCAACATTCCTTCCCTACTAATAAATCTACAACACTTAAAATATAAATCTGGGGGCCTTATATGAAATCCGGGGACATTCCGGGGACGGATTTTGTTGGGGACAGATTTGTAAATCCGGGGACTGTCCCCGGGAGACGGGGACATCTGGTAATCATCCCGTAATAGGGCTTCTCCTGCCTTTGCCAGTATGTCAGCCTTCTCAGCCTCCTTAAAGAGGGCATTCAGAAGCACTTGTAAGTCTGGCCATATGGGATTGTGAGTGGAGAAGGTGGCGCAGTCTGGATGAGTCCCTCTGTCTTGCTCTTTGATCACTGTGACCGAGCACCATTTTGGGCCGATCAGGATCTATGGGGAAGGGGATCCACCCAGACGTTGTGGAGGGAACGGGAAGAGAAGCCTGGTCAAGAGACTGGCTCATGTCAGAAGGAGGCCTGACTGCATCCTTGGCGAAGCCCAGGGCAGGGCAGGAAGACAGCATTGCCCAGCAGGAAGGCATTCGGAGGCAAATCATCAGCAAGCAGCAGAAAATCCCCTCCCCTATGGAGGCAAAGGCGGTGAAAAAACTCAATATGGAGGCCAAATGGCCGAAATATTGGGAAATTTTGGAACAGGAAGGGGATAAACTGAAATTGCAGAGTTTTGAGAAATTAAAAGCTAAAGTGCGAGATTGGCTTCATTATTATCAAATAATGGAGGTTTACAAGTTGGACAGGAAAATTGGCTTCCAGGTGGAAAAATCAAAATTAGAAACAGAACTGTTAGAACCCAATACTAAGAACTTGTCAAGAATGTATAACTTGCTGTTGAAATGGAATACACAAGATGAAACAGTGAAATCAGCCATGATAAAGTGGGCACAAGATATTGGTCATAACATTATGTTTGCTGACTGGGAACAGTTGTGGACCACCGGTATGAAATTAACGGCATGTAATGCCTTAAAGGAAAATATTATGAAAATGATTTATAGGTGGTACATGACTCCAGTCAAGCTTGCAAAAATTTACCACTTGTCTGATAATTAATTTTGGAAATGTAAAGAAACTGAAGGTACTTTTTTCACCTTTGGTGGACATGCCCAAAGATTAAGGCTTTCTGGGAAATGATATATAATGAAATGAAAAAGGTATTTAAATATACCTTCCTTAAGAAACCAGAGGCCTTTCTCCTGGGCTTTGTCGGCCAATTGGTGCCAAAGAAAGACAGAACATTATTTATGTATGCTACAACAGCAGCAAGAATACTTATCACAAAGTATTGGAAGACACAAGATCTACCCACCTTGGAAGAATGGCAGATGAAGGTGATAGACTATATGGGATTGGCAGAAATGACTGGCAGAATCCGAGACCAGGGAAAAGAGACGGCGGAAGAAGATTGGAAGAAATTTAAGAACTATCTTAAGAAACATTGTAAAATTAATGAGTGTTAAAATGATGCGGCTTTAGTAAGTAAGTGGATTACAGCTGTAAAGATTAAGTTAAAAGAAAAGAAAGGTTAACAATTAGACAAAATTAAGGGTGAGGATTTGCTGAACTAAATATTTGAAATTGGAATGCAGAAAGGGGAGGTATGAGGAGGTCGGTGAAGTAAGTTTTAAGAAAATAAGGATTTGAAATTATACTTGTTTTTTCTTGTTTGTGTTTGTTTGTATTGTTGTGTTTGATTATATAATTTGTGAAACTTTAATAAATATCTTATATATAAAAAAAGAAAATCCCCTCCCCTTCCCTCAAGAAGACTGAAGAATCTCTAGTCGGCCTTCAGGTGAGTTCAGCATCCCAGGTCTCTGGGGTGTTCCTGTCCATTACAAAGCTGACTCGAGGCTCCGTCAACTGAGCCCCTACACTCCTTGCGTACATGAAAGGGCCACAGAAAGGATGGGAGGCAGCCTTTTCCTGGAGCCGTCTTACCTGCAGCAGTTCACTCGCTGGCTGCTGACCCTTTTCCTCCATCACCTGGATGATCCTCTCAAGAGAGGAGAGTTTCCTGCAGAGTCTGACCAGCTGCTCATCCCTTCTCCCTGCAATCTCCTTCCCCACCTCTTCCACATGATTCAGCAGACGCTTTTCTTCTTCTTCTTCCAGGAACTGGCGCAGTTGTCTCAACTTCTCCACAGTCTTCAGCCTCTCCGGCTCTGAGGAGGTCGGAGTGAGGAAGATGGTCAGCCTTCAAAACATCAGCAAGAGAACTGGATTTGAATTGAACTGCTTCCACCCTCTCAGCTCACAAGTCCTCAAGCTTCTCCTTGACTGCTTTTCACATAATAAACAACAATGGGAAATAAACTCCATTTAGCTGCATTCAAAGGCGAACTTACCTAATTCGCAATTCTTGGGAAAATATGGAGACCAAAACAGCAATCTTTTGAAATTCACACATCTGAATTTCTCAAGGTTGACCCAGTCAGGTAGTGTTCACAAAAAATGTATTCATGAGGGTAAAGCACGTATCCAACTAATTATACGAGAAGGTAGCCACCCTAGCATTTGATTCATTTTCAGAATAATAAATAAATAGCAAACCGATATGGGAAAAGGAGAGAGAAGTTGAAATGGGCAGATTTCCCCATCCCTCCTCAGTCCGGACTTGCTTCTTGAAGTGCTTGTTCCCTCACTAGTAACAATAGGGACACTTCCAAGGAGGTCTTTGCTTTCCTTGTCCAGGTCTGCTTGATAGGCCAGAATTTCCCCTCTCTCTCTCCTCCGAATCTCCAGGTGGCAACAAAGAGAGGAGAATATTCTACTGGCTTCTTGGGTCCAGTGGCCTTGCTATAATAGCAAAGTAATTGACTGGAGGAAAGAAAAGTACAGAGGTTTTCAACCTTTTGGGGTCCACGGCTCCCTGGACCAACTCCCTTCTTTCTGTGGCACCCCTGTGGGGCTCAGGAGACCAGTTAGGTCCCCCCTTGCTTGCCCAGCTTGCCTCCCCTCCCCCTTTCTCGAACAGCCTCCCTTGAGGAGTGCTCTCTCAGCCTCCTCTCCTTAGGAGCCCTCCTCTTGGTCTCTGAGCTGCCCCCGCTGCCCCCCAGGGGCCTGGGACTTGCCTGTCCATTCCCAACAGCAAGGGCCCCTCGCCAGTTGGCTTGCTTCCTCTGAGGCCGCCTCAGCTCCTGGCAGCCCACACCCCCTGGCCAGCCCCAGAGGCACCATTCTCTGGGGGAGAACAGCTGGACAAGCCTTGGGGAGGCAGAGATGGCATCCGAGGAGGGAGGGAAGGAAAGAGGGACAGAGGCCAGTGTCTCCCGCGGCACCCCTGACCATCATTCAAGGCACCCCAGCTGCCACAGCACACTGCTTGAAAACCACTGCAGAACTGGGATGGGAAAGGTTTCTCGTCCAACCAACTGGTCTGGAGAAGAGGAAAGGCAGCCATGCTTGCTCCTTTGTCTTCTCCGAGGAGACTTCCAGCCTGACTTCTCATCTTGAGGCCCCAGGGAGAAGTGGGAGGAGGAGGAGGAGGAGGAGGAAGCATCCCCAGAAGAAGTGTGCTCCCCACCAGTAGGTGCTTCCACCCCCCACTCCTAAATCTGCTTGCAACAGATACTTGGGGGGGGGCATCCTGCACCATCTGGTCAATTCCTGGTGCTAGGAGAATTAGAAGGTCTAAGATATAAACACATACATAAATACCGTAAGTAGTTCTCATCACAAAAGAATATGCAGGTAAACCCATGAACAGCCAGGTAAACCCATCAAGAGGTTTCCTGGCAGACAGGAGTCTGTTGTAGGCCGCCCCTTCTGTGATGTATGTATGATGTATGGAGGGGTGGTCTTGGGCTCCAGGGTGGGCAATTTCAAATGTCTATATAAGGACTTGGTTCGGGGTCTCCTCCTCCCTTCTGCGTGGGGGTGGGGGGGTGAGCACCAGTTAATAAAGATCTGGCTTACTAGCTGCTTTGCTTCTCAATGTTCTCTGGTTGGCCTCTGTTATTTTCTCCTACCGATAGAGAAGCTACCAAAGGACTCTATATGGGCTCTGAGGTACCCCAGAAGGGAAAAGGAGCTGATTTTTCCTTAGAACACTGGCCCCCAGTCCCCACCCCCTTGCAGCTGACCCCTTGCTGCTCTCTGCTTGGCAGGGTATTGAGGAGGCATCCTGCTAGCCCAAGGAGACATGTGCAATTCACATTTGTAGTGTTCTAAATATGTACAAAGCAACCTTGCTGGGGGATGTGGATGAGGTTAACCCTTTCTCTCCCTGCCATGGTCCCATGAAGCTGCTGTATTTCAAGGGAGGATCCCTTGGCCCCCCCTGGCAGAGAGAAAGACTTCGACTCCCTCCTCCCAACCATCCCAGCAGCCCTCAGGATTCCCCTTGGCTTCTTCTAACGTAATAAACAACCACCAATTAATACCATGCCTACTTTGGATCTGAGAATTAAAAAGATCACCTGCCAAGAAGAATACACAGCTATTTCTCCCCCTCAAGGTACCTTGTATTCCTCGACAGCCTCTTCCAGAGGAATCATAGAATCATAGAATCATAGAATCATAGAATCATAGAGTTGGAAGAGACCACAAGGGCCATCGAGTCCAACCCCCTGCCAAGCAGGAAACACCATCAGAGCACTCCTGACATATGGTTGTCAAGCCTCTGCTTAAAGACCTCCAAAGAAGGAGACTCCACCACACTCCTTGGCAGCAAATTCCACTGTCGAACAGCTCTTACCTCGTGGTGTTGGTGCTTCTTGGATCTGCCCCAAACCACACAGATGGAGGCTTCATCCTCCTTGCAAAAGAGTTTCAGGGGCTCCTGGTGCTTCTCACAGACTCCTCCTTTCCCTCTGGAAGACTGAGAGTCTTGGCTACTTCGACAAAGGTAGCCGATTGCCGATTGCGGACAAGGCTCCTTCTCTGGACTCCAACTTGGCCTTGAGGACAGGAAGCCAGCCTCCTTTTTGCCCCGCTGCACTGGATCAGGCCGGACCGGCAGAAGTTGTGCCCACACTCTGGGATGGTCCCTGTGTCGTAAGAGAGTCAGGGTCAGAGAGGGGAATAAAGGAGAAGGACCCTACCAATATCAAATAGATCGTATTCTGCCTTCACACCCTACAAGAAGGTCAACGGTGCCTTGGGGAATTGATCCTTTTTCACTGTATCGACTTGTATCTTTTTTGCTGTATCTTTCTCATTGACTTTAAGAATGGATCTGAATGTAGTTTTCAACTCAAATGTATTTTCCCTCAAAATGCTGTACTTTTCTAAATGTATCCAAATGTATCCGAATGGGTTTTTGTATTTCCCCCCAATCTCATCACCTAGAGAATGTTCCATAAATGTAACAATCACTTGTTCCAAATGTATTTGATTCAAATATATTCGAGTGTATACTTTTATGGGAAAACGTAGCTAGGAAAATGTGGAGATATATATATTGCTTATAGTGCCTTTGAACGGTCAGACTTCCACCCTCTATCCTTTCAGGAGCTGCCAAAAACACTCTCCACACCACACTGCCATCTACTGGGTCTACAAATAATACCATGAATACACACAAATACAAGCTCTAAAATAAATTAGTTTTATTTTCCCATAAGTATGCAAACATAAGACTATCACACCCGAATTGATAGCTATGCAGAACAGGATTCCCCCCCCCTCCATCAGATAGCTGCCTGCACGGCTGTCTTTGAGGGGGGTGGAGGGAGGAAAGGGCGGGATCGACATCCGATAGCTGCCTGCCTGCCTGCCTGCCTGAACATGCCGTGCACCTGGGGGGCGCTGCGACCGGCGCCCATTGGGCAGGAACAAGACAGGAAAAGGAAGGAAATGGGAGAGGTATTTTTAAGGCCCCACTTTTCACATGGTGTCCTGTTGTGTGGTCGGAAAGTACTCTTTATTGTTTGATTTGGGTTGATGTCAGAATAAAAGCGAGTTCCTTCAAAATAACACATTCCTTTTTATCTTACCAATTTCTCATATTCTAAAAGTAGAAACCAAGACACCCCGAAAGCTGTGGAGCTATTTTTAGGAAGACCCCCAAATTGTTGAGCTTCTTAAAGGAAGACCCAGAAGCTGTTGATGTCTGATAGCCCTACCTTAGGAGGAGGCTAAGATCCTCCGTTCTGGCAACTGGGGCTAGTCCTGCCTGTGGAGTTTCTCTCTCGGTTTTTGTCTCTCTGAAGAAAGAGTCCACCTTACTGCTCATCTCTGAGTTTTGATGCTGAACTGCAGCTGAATCAGCCCTGACAGCCAGGCTCCGGACAATTGAGCAGATGAGACCACTAGGGGGTCCAACAGTCAAGAAGGTGGTTTCTGCCCGTGCTGTAGAGGGAAGTGACGAACAGTGGGGCTCATCCACCTGGGAAGGTAGCTCATTTAAGAGAAGGAAGTCCCTGATCCTAAACCTTCTTGATCCATTTAGCCCAGTATTGCCCACTTCCAGCCTGAGTGGCAGAAGCTCTCCAAGGTCTTGGGCAGAGAGAGGCTCCTACCTACATTGAGCTTCTAACTGCAGGTGCTAGGGACTGCACCTGGGACCTTCTGCATGCAATGCAGGTGCTGACACACTGAGGCTATGGCGCCTCCACAAAACCTTCAGGTATGGGCAGGAGGCACTACTCGGCATCCTTATATCCCACCCTTCCTCCCAAAGGAGTCCAGGGCAGCAAACACACAACAGTTAAACAACCAAAACATCCAAAAACAGTTCCTACACAGAAGCAGACTAAGAAAAATCTCTCCGTAGAAGGCTTCTTGAAAGAGGAAGAGGAAGTAGGCAATGAAAAGATAGCAGAGAAGGGACCCCCGATAAGATGGTACCTGCAGGAAAATGTCACTACTCCTCTTTTGTCTCTTCCTTCTGAAGGATCCCGGTAAACAAGCAAAAAGCCCTTGGGAAAACACACACTCACACACACGAGGACAAGGCAAGACAGGGCTGTGCACCACAAACCATCCCCAAATAAGCCTCCATTCTGTGGGATGTAAAACAAAGGAGCAGTCAATGACAACATTCCTAGAGTGTACATGTTAGAACATGGGGAGGGATGTCTGTCCAGCAAGCAGGTAAACTTCCTGGGATGGACTTCCTCCGCATGTGACCAGAGGTGGGTGTGGCCTCACCTGTGCAGGTAAATGATAAAAGCACAGGGCAGGCAGCCATCTCTCTCTCTTGCCTCTCTCATCTTCATCTTTCGAAGAAGCAGGATGCCCTCTTGGCTCTCAGCCAAGAGAGGAGGAAAGGACTATCTTCCTATAAGATAGATTCTGAATGTATGTTACCTTTTTAAGCGTGTCTGCCTTCTGGGATCATATTGTGAACAGAACGTGAGTAAACTCTTTTATACTTTTATAAAGACTGTGTCGTGTCTTGTATTTTAAGAGGGATCAAAAGGGGGAAATTGCCAGAGTAATTATTATAGAGGTTCTAGCGAACCTGTGCAGACGTTACTGTTGCGAACTTAAAAGGGGGAATGCTATAAACTCTGCTGATATTTTGGGAACTTGTTAGCACAAGTTGGATTAGGATATAATCTCACAATATATCCTCTCCTGCACCCCAGAACATCCCCACACATTCCCCATCAATCAATATTGGGCTAAAAGCTATAGGACATAAAGCTAGGTAAAGGTAAAGGTACCCCTGCCCGAACGGGCCAGTCTTGACAGACTCTGGGGTTTGTGCGCCCATCTCACATCTATTGGCCGGGGGCCAGCGCTGTCCGAGGACACTTCCGGGTCACGTGGCCAGCGTGACAACGCTGCTCTGGCGAGCCAGAGCCGCACACGGAACGCCGTTTACCTTCCCGCTGGTAAGCGGTACCTATTTATCTACTTGCCCCCGGGGGTGCTTTCGAACTGCTAGGTGGGCAGGCGCTGGGACCAAGCAGCGGGAGCGCACCCCGCCGCGGGGATTCGAACCGCCGACCTTTCGATCGGCAAGCCCTAGGCGCTGAGGCTTTAGCCCACAGCGCCACCCGCGTCCCTCAGGACATAAAGCTACATGCACCTAAAAACTGGTTTTGAAATAGCCTTGGTCTTGCCTAGTCCCTCAGCCTTGTGAGCATTCCACTTTCTCTACACTATGCGTGTACCCCTGACCGTGTCCTCCCTTACTCATTTCCCCCCTAAACTAGAAAGCCCCAAATGTTTTAGCTTCTCATCTGGGAGTTGCTCCAGCCCCTTGATAATTTTGGTTGCCCTCTGCTGAACATTCCTGCCCCCCCCCAAGCTGCAAACGTGGCAAACAATGCCTTCCCTGCAGTTGCACTGCCAAAAAAGTTCAGTTTTACTTTTAAGGACAGGAAATTCTCCTGCAGGCCATCTGTGCTAAAGAGAGGGTACAGATATAAGTCTCCTTGTTTTGGACCACCCAATTGGCATAACAATAAGACAAGATTAAAAGTGTTGAGTTTTCCCCACCCCATGGAAAAGGAGCAAATGAAAAATCCTCTCCTGAGCTGTGGCTGCTACTTCCTGAGCATGAGAGATGAAAAGGGCCTGTATGGATTTGGCAAAGTCAGCATTCAGAGTTCGAGAATCACACTTGGCTCATGACCAAGGGTGTCCAAAAATAGCAAAAGCCAAACTTTTGGCTCAGAGTTGAAATGCTGACGTTCCTCTTCTCTATGGCCTGCTGGTCAGCGGATGCCTTGACCAAGACCTGGTTGTCCAACTTTAGACCTTTCGCCTACACCTGCTGTTCTGGGCTATGAAACAACAGCAGCAATTCAGCCCTTGGCTCACTGCAAATCATGTGTGCAACCACAGAACCTGGCTTTGGGCTGCTTTGCCTCTGACTTACTTTGCAACATCCTCTCCCTCCAGAGGAATCTTGCTTTGAACAAAAGTAACCCACAGTGGAGGATCAACTTCACTTTACTTGACTAGACCCAGTGGCATAGTGGGCTGCGGGGGCACAGGGGCAGTTTCCCCCAGGCACAAAATTGTTAGAGGTGCACAATTTCAGCACCTGGTGCTGCCTCAATACAGCTGCACGCTTCCATCACTGGGGTCCGATGACAACGGCTTGTCCATGCGCTCAGGTAAGTGACCTCTCCAGACAATGGGATGGCTCTTCTTTTCTTATCTCTGGGGCTGTGATCCCCTGGGTGATGTGGACGCCATTAGGCAGTCGGATGCGCATGCATACTCCGTCTGCTTCCCTCCCTCCTACCCCCTCCTCCACGTGGCCCCGGGAACTGGCAAGCCATCCTATGTCTCTGACTAGGCAGAGCTCTGGCACCCTCCTACCTTGGCGGAGTCTACCTCTCTTTATCTGCAGAAAAACTCATGACAGGAGTCATTACAGGAGATCTTGGACTCTGTATCAGACCCTGATGGCAAAGGTGGTTCTGTTAGACTATGAGCCACCTGAAAGAGTCTCCTGGTACTGGTTTCACCAACAGATCCAGCAACAATGGTCCTCCTCACCGTCGCTATCGCCACTTGGTAGGCTCGACGTTGAGCTCTAACCCGTGTTTGGTCCCATTTGAAGTGGGGTTTTCACCAGCAGCACTTTAGCTGTCTCAGGAATTGTTTCATCACCCTCAGCCCCAGGGGTAGAACCACAGGGTCATCCAAGTGCCATGCCATTGGAGAGGGTGCTTTTTAAGGTTTGTGGAGCAGCACCCTCTTATTCCCCACCACCAAATGTGCTTCCCATGTGTTTGGCCGCTGTCGATCGGGTCTCCCCAGATGAATTTGCTATTAGAAGGAGGCATGTGAAGCCATAATCCTGGAAAGAGATTCTGGAGAGAAGCACTCAACCCAATTTTAGTGTTTGATTCTGTGAGAGGCACCCAGTGCTTGGTCTTACTAGCTGCAGCTCAACTTTAACTATGTTTACAGCAGAGGAGCAAGTCCTGGAGGGCTGGCTTCCTCTTCTGCCTCTATGGGTGAGTTGGCATTGATGAGGAAAATTCCGGGGTGTGAGGCTACTCAACAGCCCAGCTTGTCGGGCAGAGCCCGCGGGTACTTGCGGTCAGAAATGAAGGAGATCCCAGCCACAAATTGGAGCAAAACAGCGGTCAGGAGACCAAGATCTTTTTTTGTTGCGCAACAGGTTCCCACAGGAGTAAGAACCCCGAACATGGGGTGACATTGACTTTTAAAACTTCCCACATTGCGTACAGACCCAATCGCCTTCTCAATCCAGCCCACGGATGGTCCAGGAATCAGCGTGTTTTAACATGAGTAGAATAATTAAAAAAAATAATAATAAATTTTATTTATATCCCGCCCTCCCCAGCCGAAGCTGGGCTCAGGGCGGCTAACAACAATCAAAATAGTTCAACATTCTAAAACATTCATTATAAAATTAATTAAATCAAATTAAAATCAAATTAATGGCAACCATCAAGCAAAATTTTGTGCAGATTGCCAGAGGAGGGGGTCAGGCTGCGCCCTGACAAAAGGCCTGGTGGAACAGCTCTGTCTTGCAGGCCCTGCGGAAGGATGTCAGGTCCTGCAGGGCCCTAGTCTCTTGTGACAGAGCGTTCCACCAGATTGGAGCCGCGGCCGAGAAAGCCCTGGCTCTAGTTGAGGCCAGCCTAACCTCTCTGAGGCCTGGGATCTTTAGGGTGTTTTTATTTGCAGACCGTAAATTTCTCTGTGGGACATACCAGGAGAGGCGGTCCCGTAGGTACGAGGGTCCTAGGCCGTATAGGGCTTTAAAGGTTAAAACCAGCACCTTAAACCTGACCCTGTACTCCACTGGGAGCCAGTGCAGCTGGTACAGCACCGGATGGATATGATCTCGCAGCGAAGACCCCGTAAGGAGTCTCGCCGCGGCATTCTGCACCCACTGGAGTTTCTGGGTCAGTCTCAAGGGCAGCCCCACATAGAGCGAGTTACAATAATCCAGTCTGGAGGTGACTGTCGCATGGATCACAGTGGCTAGGTTAGGGCGAGAGAGATAAGGAGCCAACTGCTTAGCTTGGCGGAGATGAAAAAATGCTGCCTTTGTTATAGCTGTAATCTGCGCCTCCATAGAGAGGGAGGTATCGAAGATTACACCCAAACTCTTCACGGATGATGCTGGCACTAATTGCACCCCCGCAAGAGACGGGAGTTGCCCCCTCAATCCCATATCGCTCCGTCCCAGCCAGAGGACCTCTGTCTTCGAAGGATTTAACTTCAACCGGCTCCCACGTAACCATCCAGCCACAGCTTCCAGACATCTGGTCAGTGTATCTGGGGCCGAGTCAGGATGGCCATCCATCAACAGATAGAGTTGGGTGTCATCGGCATACTGATGGCAACCCATCCCAAAACTCCGGACAAGCTGGGCGAGGGGGCGCATAAAGATGTTAAAAAGCATCGGGGAGAGAATCACACCCTGAGGCACTCCACACACCAAGGAGTGGCGCGATGACAATTCCCCCCCAAGCGCCACCCTCTGTCCCCGACCGGAGAGAAACGAGCGCAGCCATTGAAGTACTGTGCCCTGGATCCCCACGTCGGCAAGGCGGTGGTCCAGGAGTTCGTGATCGACCATGTCGAAGGCTGCTGACAGATCTAGAAGAATCAGCAGCCCCGACCCGCCTCGATCCAGCTGTCTACGAAGATCATCTGTTAGGGCGACCAGAGCCGTCTCGGTCCCATGACCAGCGCGGAAGCCGGACTGGAATGGATCGAGAGCAGATGTTTCATCCAGAAACCTACCAAGCTGTTCAGCAACCACTCTCTCAATCACCTTACCCAGGAATGGAAGATTCGAAACCGGGCGGTAATTGGATAGATCTAAAGGATCTAATGATGTTTTCTTTAAGAGCGGACGCACCACTGCCTCCTTCAGTTCCCCTGGGAATATCCCAGTGCCAAGGGACAAATTGATGATATCACCCGGGGGGGGGCGCACCTCGTCTGGACACGCTCTAATCAGCCAGGACGGGCACGGGTCGAGAGGACAGGTGGTGGGCTTTCCAGCTTGGAGGAGTCTGTCCACATCGGCTGGGGATATCCGGTCAAAGTGGTCCAATACTGGACCCGAGGACAGTCGAGGGGCCTCCAGTTCCTTCATTGTATCCAAATTGGCAGGGAGGTCATGGCGGAGCAACAGGACCTTTTCCGCAAAAAAGCTCGCAAATGCCTCGCAGCTGTGTGTTGAATTGTTATTTAAATTTGGCTGTCCTTCGAGGGACGTTAAAGACCTAATTATACTAAATAATTGCGCCGGGCGAGAGCTAGCGGAGGCAATGGAGGCCGGGAAGTAGAACTTCTTAGCGGCCTTCACTGTCATCTCGTAGGTTTTCATAAAAACCCTATAAGATGTTCTTGAAGCTCCGTCACGGGCACCCCGCCATACTCGCTCTAGCCGTCTGAGGTCCCGCTTCATTTTCCAAAGCTCCTCGGTAAACCAGGGAGCCCGGTTTCTGCGGGGTCGCAGAGGGCGCCTAGGTGCGATCTCATCGATGGCTGCCAGGAGCTGGATATTCCAGCCCTCAACAAGCTCAGTCAATGAGTCGCCAGGGGGAGCAAGGGCCCGCAAGGCCTGACGGAATCTATCAGGGTCCATCAGCCTCCGCGGGCGAGCCCAAATTGGCTCGCCACCTAAGCAGGGTGGGGGTGGAAAATCAATCCTGGCTTTCAATGCGTAGTGATCAGACCATGGCACCTTCATCGAGGGAGACATGATCACATCTATACCGGCGCCAAAGATCAAATCCAGCGTGTGGCCTGCTTGATGTGTGGGGCCCGAAACAAACTGGGAGAGCCCTAGTGTCGCCATGGAAGACACCAGGTCCAGAGCCTGTGAGGAGGGAGTGGCATCAGCATGGATGTTGAAGTCCCCCAGTACCAATAGGTTGGGGAACTCCAAGGCCCAGCCGGCCACCGCCTCCAGCAGGCCTGACAGGGTGGCTGCTGGTGCGCTAGGTGGCCGGTACACCAGCCAGACAGCCAAGCTATCCTCGGAGCCCCACACTAGGCCAACACATTCAATGCCGGGGATCGATGGCGATGGTAGAGCCCTGAAAGAACTCTTGCTCAAAATGAATTTTTTTGACAGAATTACAAGCCTGGTAGATGAAGGGAACGCAGTGGATGTAGCCTACCTTGATTTCAGCAAGGCATTTGACAAGGTGCCCCATGATATTCTTGTAAAGAAGCTGGTAAAATGTGGTCTTGACTATGCTACCACTCAGTGGATTTGTAACTGGCTGACTGCCCGAACCCAAAGGGTGCTCATCAATGGTTCCTCTTCATCCTGGAGAAGAGTGACTAGTGGGGTGCCACAGGGTTCTGTCTTGGGCCCGGTCTTATTCAACATCTTTATCAACGACTTGGATGATGGACTCAAGGGTATCCTGATCAAATTTGCAGATGACACCAAACTGGGAGGGGTGGCTAACACCCCAGAGGACAGGATCACACTTCAAAACGACCTTGGCAGATTAGAGAACTGGGCAAAAACAAACAAGATGAATTTTAACAGGGAGAAATGTAAAGTATTGCACTTGGGCAAAAAAAATGAGAGGCACAAATACAAGATGGGTGACACCTGGCTTGAGAGCAGTACATGTGAAAAGGATCTAGGAGTCTTGGTTGACCACAAACTTGACATGAGCCAACAGTGTGACGCGGCAGCTAAAAAAGCCAATGCAATTCTGGGCTGCATCAATAGGAGTATAGCATCTAGATCAAGGGAAGTAATAGTGCCACTGTATTCTGCTCTGGTCAGACCTCACCTGGAGTACTGTGTCCAGTTCTGGGCACCACAATTCAAGAAGGACACTGACAAACTGGAACGTGTCCAGAGGAGGGCAACCAAAATGGTCAAAGGCCTGGAAACGATGCCTTATGAGGAACGGCTAAGGGAGCTGGGCATGTTTAGCCTGGAGAAGAGGAGGTTAAGGGGTGATATGATAGCCATGTTCAAATATATAAAAGCATGTCACATAGAGGAGGGAGAAAGGTTGTTTTCTGCTGCTCCAGAGAAGCGGACACGGAGCAATGGATCCAAACTACAAGAAAGAAGATTCCACCTAAACATGAGGAAGAACTTCCTGACAGTAAGAGCTGTTCGACAGTGGAATTTGCTGCCAAGGAGTGTGGTGGAGTCTCCTACTTTGGAGGTCTTTAAGCAGAGGCTTGACAGCCATATGTCAGGAGTGCTCTGATGGTGTTTCCTGCTTGGCAGGGGGTTGGACTCGATGGCCCTTGTGGTCTCTTCCAACTCTATGATTCTATGATTCTATGTATCTCTGGGTTATTTGTGGGGCATAGGAATCTGGGCTGGGACAAACTTCCTTTACATGTGACTAAAGGTGGGTGTGGCCTCACCTGTGCAGGTAACGACAAAAGCACAGGGCAGAGCAGCCATCTCTCTCTCTTTCACCACATGCATCGAAGAAACAACATCTGCTTAGCCAAAGATGCTTGGACGTGCTTTCGAACTGCTAGGTTGGCAGGAGCAGGGACCAAGCAACGGCAGCTCAGCCCGTCGCGGGGATTCGAACTGCCGACCTTCTGATCGGCAAGCCCTAGGCTCTGTGGTTTAGACCGCAGCGCCACCCGCGTCCCTCCTGCACATCCATACCCTGGGGCAAATCTGGGGATGGGCTCTTGGTTTCTTTGGCCAACTTAACTGCTCAGTAATTGTCACCTTTGAGCACTTCCCTGGGTGGGGTGGGGGGGCCGGGGTGTACACGTGTCCTCACGCTTGAGGCATTATGGCGGGAGATAGAGGGGGAAAGAGTCCTTTCCTTAAGGGCAAGAATGGCGTTGGAATGGAGGAAATTGATGCAGCGGGTTGAGTTTCGAGGATTTTCTGAAGTGAGGGGCAACAAAGGATCACTTTTGGCAATGTTGTTGTTGTTGTTTAGTCGTTTAGTCGTGTCCGACTCTTCGTGACCCCATGGACCAGAGCACGCCAGGCACTTCTGTCCTCCACTGCCTCCCGCAGTTTGATCAAACTCATGCTAGTAGCTTCAAGAACACCATCCAACCATCTCATTCTCTGTCGTCCCCTTCTCCTTGTGCCCTCCATCTTTCCCAACATCAGGGTCTTTTCCAGGGAGTCCTCTCTTCTCATGAGGTGGCCAAAGTATTGGAGCCTCAGCTTCACGATCTGTCCTTCCAGTGAGCACTCAGGGCTGATTTCCTTCAGAATGGAGAGGTTTGATCTTCTTGCAGTCCATGGGACTCTCAAGAGTCTCCTCCAGCACCATAATTCAAAAGCATCAATTCTTCGGCGATCAGCCTTCTTTATGGTCCAGCTCTCACTTCCATACATCGCTACTGGGAAAACCATGGCTTTTACTATACGGACCTTTGTTGGCAAGGTGATGTCTCTGCTTTTTAAGATGTTGTCTAGGCTTGCCATCGCCTTTCTCCCAAGGAGCAGGCGTCTTTTAATTTCGTGACTGCTGTCACCATCTGCACTGATCATGGAGCCCAAGAAAGTAAAATCTCTCACTGCCTCCATTTCTTCCCCATCTATTTGCCAGGAGGTGATGGGCCCAGTGGCCATGATCTTCGTTTTTTTGATGTTGAGCTTCAGACCATATTTTGCGCTCTCCTCTTTCACCCTCATTAAAAGGTTCTTTAATTCCTCTTCACTTTCTGCCATCAAGGTTGTGTCATCTGCATATCTGAGGTTGTTGATATTTCTTCCGGCAATCTTAATTCCGGTTTGGGATTCATCCAGCCCAGCCTTTCGCATGATGAATTCCGCATATAAGTTAAATAAGCAGGGAGACAATATACAGCCTTGCCGTACTCCTTTCCCAATTTGGAACCAATCAGTTGTTCCATATCCAGTTCTAACTGTAGCTTCTTGTCCCACATAGAGATTTCGCAGGAGACAGATGAGGTGATCAGGCACTCCCATTTCTTTAAGAACTTGCCATAGTTTGCTGTGGTCAACACAGTCAAAGGCTTTTGCATAGTCAATGAAGCAGAAGTAGATGTCTTTCTGGAACTCTCTAGCTTTCTCCATAATCCAGCGCATGTTTGCAATTTGGTCTCTGGTTCCTCTGCCTCTTCTAAATCCAGCTTGCACTTCTGGGAGTTCTCGGTCCACATACTGCTTGAGCCTTCCTTGTAGAATTTTAAGCATAACCTTGCTAGCATGTGAAATGAGTGAAATTGTGAGGTAGTTGGAGCATTCTTTGGCACTGCCTTTCTTTGGGATTGGGATGTAGACTGATCTTCTCCAATCCTCTGGCCACTGCTGAGTTTTCCAAACTTGCTGGCATATTGAGTGTAGCACCTTAACAGAATCATCTTTTAAAATTTTAAACAGTTCAGCTGGAATACCATCACTTCCACTGGCCTTGTTATTTGCAGTGCTTTCTAAGGCCCATTTGACTTCACTCTCCAGGATGTCTGGCTCAAGGTCAGCAACCACACTACCTGGGGTGTACGAGACATCCATATCTTTCTGGTATAATTCCTCTGTGTATTCTTGCCACCTCTTCTTGATGTCTTCTGCTTCAGTTAGATCTTTACCACTTTTGTCCTTTATTATGGTACTCTTTGAATGAAATGTTCCTTTCATAGCTCCAGTTTTCTTGAACAGATCTCTGGTTCTTCCCATTCTGTTGTTTTCCTCTATTTCTTTGCATTGCTCGTTTAAGAAGGCCCTCTTGTCTCTCCTTGCTGTTCTTTGGAAATCTGCATTCAATTTCCTGTATCTTTCACTATCTCCCTCGCATTTTGCTTGCCTTCTCTCCTCCGCTATTTGTAAGGCCTCGTTGGACAGCCACTTTGCTTTCTTGCATTTCTTTTTCATTGGGATGGTTTTAGTTGCTGCCTCCTGTATAATGTTGCGAGCCTCCATCCATAGTTCTTCAGGCACTCTGTCCAGCAAATCTAAATCCTTAAACCTGTTCCTCACTTCCACTGTGTATTCATAAGGGATTTGGTTTAGATTGTATCTTACCTGTCCAGTGGTTTTTCCTACTTTCTTCAGTTTAAGCTTGAATTTTGCTATAAGGAGCTGATGATCTGAGCCACAGTCAGCTCCAGGTCTTGTTTTTGCTGACTGTATAGAGCTTCTCCATCTTTGGCTGCAGAGAATATAATCAATCTGATTTCGATGTTGCCCATCTGGGGATGTCCATGTGTAGAGTCGTCTCTTGTGTTGTTGGAAAAGCGTGTTTGTGATGACCAGCTTGTTCTCTTGACAGAACTCTATTAGCCTTTGCCCTGCTTCGTTTTGATCTCCAAGGCCAAACTTGCCAGTTGTTCCTTTTATCTCTTGATTCCCTACTTTAGCATTCCAATCCCCTATAATGAGCAGAACATCCTTCTTTGGTGTCACTTCGATAAGGTTTTGTAAGTCTTCATAGAACTGGTCAATTTCAGTTTCTTCAGCACCAGTATAGAATCATAGAATCATAGAATCATAGAGTTGGAAGAGACCACAAGGGCCATCGAGTCCAACCCCCTGCCAAGCAGGAAACACCATCAGAGCACTCCTGACATATGGTTGTCAAGCCTCTGCTTAAAGACCTCCAAAGTAGGAGACTCCACCACACTCCTTGGCAGCAAATTCCACTGTCGAACAGCTCTTACTGTCAGGAAGTTCTTCCTCATGTTTAGGTGGAATCTTCTTTCTTGTAGTTTGGATCCATTGCTCCGTGTCCGCTTCTCTGGAGCAGCAGAAAACAACCTTTCTCCCTCCTCTATGTGACATCCTTTTATATATTTGAACATGGCTATCATATCACCCCTTAACCTCCTCTTCTCCAGGCTAAACATGCCCAGCTCCCTTAGCTGTTCCTCATAAGGCATCGTTTCCAGGCCTTTGACCATTTTGGTTGCCCTCCTCTGGACACGTTCCAGTTTGTCAGTGTCCTTCTTGAATTGTGGTGCCCAGAACTGGACACAGTACTCCAGGTGTGGTCTGACCAGAGCAGAATACAGTGGCACTATTACTTCCCTTGATCTAGATGCTATACTCCTATTGATGCAGCCCAGAATTGCATTGGCTTTTTTAGCTGCCGCGTCACACTGTTGGCTCATGTCAAGTTTGTGGTCAACCAAGACTCCTAGATCCTTTTCACATGTACTGCTCTCAAGCCAGGTGTCACCCATCTTGTATTTGTGCCTCTCATTTTTTTTGCCCAAGTGCAATACTTTACATTTCTCCCTGTTAAAATTCATCTTGTTTATTTTTGCCCAGTTCTCTAATCTGTCAAGGTCGTTTTGAAGTGTGATCCTGTCCTCTGGGGTGTTAGCCACCCCTCCCAGTTTGGTGTCATCTGCAAATTTGATCAGGATACCCTTGAGTCCATCATCCAAGTCGTTGATAAAGATGTTGAATAAGACCGGGCCCAAGACAGAACCCTGTGGCACCCCACTAGTCACTCTTCTCCAGGATGAAGAGGAACCATTGATGAGCACCCTTTGGGTTCGGGCAGTCAGCCAGTTACAAATCCACTGAGTGGTAGCATAGTCAAGACCGCATTTTACCAGCTTCTTTACAAGAATATCATGGGGCACCTTGTCAAATGCCTTGCTGAAATCAAGGTAGGCTACATCCACTGCGTTCCCTTCATCTACCAGGCTTGTAATTCTGTCAAAAAACGAGATCAGGTTAGTCTGACATGACTTATTTTTCAGAAATCCATGCTGACTATTGGTGATCACAGCATTCCTTTCTAGGTGCTCACAGACTGTTTGCTTAATGATCTGTTCCAGAATCTTCCTTGGTATTGATGTCAGACTGACTGGGCGGTAATTATTTGGGTCATCTCTTTTCCCCTTTTTGAAAATAGGGACAACATTTGCCCTCCTCCAGTCTGCCGGGACTTCGCCTGTTCTCCAGGAATTCTCAAAGATGACTGCCAGTGGTTCTGAGATCACATCTGCCAGTTCTTTTAATACTCTTGGATGCAGTTCATCTGGCCCTGGAGACTTGAATACATCTAAACTAGCCAAATATTCTTGTACTATCTCCTTAGTTATTCTGGGCTGTGTTTCCTTTGCTGAATCATTTGCTCCAAATTCTTCAGGTCGGGCATTGTTTTCTTTATCGGAGAAGACTGAGGCAAAGAAGGCATTGAGGAGTTCAGCCCTTTCTGTGTCCCCTGTTTGCATTTCACCATCTTCTCCTCTGAGTGACCCCACTGTTTCTTTGTTCTTTCTTTTGCTACGAACATACCCATAAAAGCCTTTTTTGTTGCTTTTAACCTCTCTAGCAAGCCTGAGTTCATTCTGTGCTTTAGCTTTTCTGACTTTGTGTCTACACGTGCTGGCTATTTGTTTGAATTCCTCTTTGGTGGTTTCCCCCCTTTTCCATTTTTTGTACACATCCTTTTTTAGTCTTAATTCAGTTAAAAGTTCTTTAGATAGCCACCCTGGCTTCTTTAGGCACCTTCCACGTTTCCGTCTCATTGGTATTGCCTGACGTTGTGCTTTTACTATCTCCCTCTTAAGAAACTCCCAGCCATCATGAACTCCCTTTCCTTTTAGTATTGCTGTCCATGGGATCTCACCCAGCACTTCCCTAAGTTTTATGAAGTCGGCTTTCTTAAAGTCAAGAAATTGAGTCCTAGTATGCTTGGCTGCTCCTTTCCGCTGTATAGTAAACTTCAGAAGAGCATGATCACTCGCGCCTAATGATCCTTCCACATCTACCCCACTAACCAGGTCATCAACATTGGTTAGGACCAGATCTAAAATGGCTGTTCCTCTTGTTGCTTCTCCCACTTTCTGGACAATGAAGTTGTCTGCAAGGCCAGTGAGGAATCTGTTTGACCTTATGCTCTTGGCTGAGTTTGACGTCCAACAAATATCCGGGTAATTGAAGTCCCCCATTACTACTATCTCCCTTCCTTTTGCATGCTTGGCCATCTGTTCCAGGAAGGCATCATCTATGTCCTCCGTTTGGCTTGGGGATCTATAGTAAACTCCCACAATGAGGTCTCTGTTATTCTTCTCTCCCTTAATTTTGACCCAAATGCTCTCACTTTGGCTTTGAGGATCTAAATCTTGGATCTCTTCACAGGTATACACATCCCTGACATATAACGCCACTCCTCCTCCTTTCTTGTCTGGTCTGTTTCTCTGAAATAGATTGTATCCCCCCATTATTACATTCCAATCGTGGGACTTATCCCACCAGGTTTCAGTGATGCCTATTATGTCATATTTAGTTTGCTGTACCAAGAGCTCAAGCTCATCTTGTTTATTTCCCATGCTTTGCGCATTAGTGTAGAGACATTGAAGTCCATTAATCATTCCCCCGTGTCTCTTATTTAAGGATTTTTTCCTCCCACCACTAGGTCCGCGTGCTGTTTGCTCCATTTGGTCTATGACATTTGGATGATCATCTTCATTAATTGATAGACTCCTACCTTCAGGAGCACTGTCTCCCTCCCCCACATTAGTCAGTTTAAAGCCCTCCTGATGAGGTTTCTGAGATTTTTGGCAAAAACATTTCTCCCAACCGTTGTGAGGTGCAGCCCATCACTTGCCAGAAGTCCATCTTCAAGAAACTGCCGTCCGTGATCTAAGAATCCAAACCGTTCCTGTTTACACCATTTGCGAAGCCAGCTGTTCACTTCCACTATTTTCCCCTCTCTCCCTGGGCCACGTCGTTCAACTGGGAGGACAGACGAGATGACAATTTGTGCATTTAGTTGCTTCAATTTCCTGCCGAGAGCCTCGTAGTCTCTTTTGATCTTCTGGAGGCTATTGCTTGCAGTGTCATTGGTTCCCACATGAACCAAGAGGAAGGGGTATTCGTCAGTGGGTTTTATGATCCCTTGCAGTCGTTCAGTTACATCTTGGATCTTAGCCCCGGGGAGACAGCACACTTCCCGAGACATCTTGTCAGGCCCACAGATCACTGCTTCTGTTCCCCTCAGTAGGGAATCCCCTATCACCACTACACGCCTCCTCTTGGGTTTGGTCGGGGTTCTTCCGTGAGCTGTCCGTTCCAAGGTCACCTGCACATTCCCTGAGGACTGACTTTGCTGCTCGTCTTCATATACCTGATCGACTGTAATGAGGGAGAGATCCTCAAATGGAGTCTGCTCTTTGTCTTCCATGCTAGGGGAGAGGACCTCAAAGCGATTGTGTATTTCTAAACAATCAGAGTGAACCCTGGGCCTCCTACTTCTTTGAGTCACGTTTCTCCATATATCTGGCTCCTGTGTTGGTGAACAAGCCTCCTTCTCAGGGGAGTCCCCTGTCTCCTCCTTGGTGGGGACGGTGTGCTCTGTTGCTTCCAAGAAGAGCTCCAGCTCTCTAATTCTTTGGAGCATAGCTACACGTTCCTCCAGTTGCTGGACTTTGTCTTTTAAAAGGGCAATCAACATGCAATTGCTGCAGGTAAAGCTGCCTGCAACCTTTGGCAAGATGGCAAACATTGCGCAGGAATCGCAGGCGACTGCAGCTGTTCCCTCCCCTTCCATCATGAGATCGTGTTGTTGGGGGTGGCTACAGAGGTCCTCCATCATAAAAAGCTTGAAGACAGGACAAATAACTTCCCCCACACAAAAAAAACCTAGGTCTCCCCCAACAAACGTTTGAGATTAGCTCCCCTAAATCTAAAAGATGGGTATAACTGCGCGCGCCTAGCGGCGCGCGCCGCTGCCCTACAAACTCTGATAAGCTCCTCCCACAGCTAATCCCCTGCCTCAACAGAAACCCTGCCCCCTCTGACCTTTACACAGGGAAAACAGCTAATCAGCCAGAAAGAAACACACACACACAAGAAAACCCTTTTTGCTCCTTCTTCAACTGCTGCCCTACAAACTCTGATAAGCTCCTCCCACAGCTAATCCCCTGCCTCAACAGAAACCCTGCCCCCTCTGACCTTTACACAGGGAAAACAGCTAATCAGCCAGAAAGAAACACACACACACAAGAAAACCCTTTTTGCTCCTTCAACTGCTGCCCTACAAACTCTGATAAGCTCCTCCCACAGCTAATCCCCTGCCTCAACAGAAACCCTGCCCCCTCTGACCTTTACACAGGGAAAACAGCTAATCAGCCAGAAAGAAACACACATACACAAGAAAACCCTTTTTGCTCCTTCAACTGCTGCCCTACAAACTCTGATAAGCTCCTCCCACAGCTAATCCCCTGCCTCAACAGAAACCCTGCCCCCTCTGACCTTTACACAGGGAAAACAGCTAATCAGCCAGATAGAAACACACACACACAAGAAAACCCTTTTTGCTCCTTCAACTGCTGCCCTACAAACTCTGATAAGCTCCTCCCACAGCTAATCCCCTGCCTCAACAGAAACCCTGCCCCCTCTGACCTTTACACAGGGAAAACAGCTAATCAGCCAGAAAGAAACACACACACACAAGAAAACCCTTTTTGCTCCTTCTTCAACTGCTGCCCTACAAACTCTGATAAGCTCCTCCCACAGCTAATCCCCTGCCTCAACAGAAACCCTGCCCCCTCTGACCTTTACACAGGGAAAACAGCTAATCAGCCAGAAAGAAACACACACACACACAAGAAAACCCTTTTTGCTCCTTCTTCAACTGCTGCCCTACAAACTCTGATAAGCTCCTCCCACAGCTAATCCCCTGCCTCAACAGAAACCCTGCCCCCTCTGACCTTTACACAGGGAAAACAGCTAATCAGCCAGAAAGAAACACACACACACACAAGAAAACCCTTTTTGCTCCTTCTTCAACTGCTGCCCTACAAACTCTGATAAGCTCCTCCCACAGCTAATCCCCTGCCTCAACAGAAACCCTGCCCCCTCTGACCTTTACACAGGGAAAACAGCTAATCAGCCAGAAAGAAACACACACACACACAAGAAAACCCTTTTTGCTCCTTCTTCAACTGCTGCCCTACAAACTCTGATAAGCTCCTCCCACAGCTAATCCCCTGCCTCAACAGAAACCCTGCCCCCTCTGACCTTTACACAGGGAAAACAGCTAATCAGCCAGAAAGAAACACACACACACACAAGAAAACCCTTTTTGCTCCTTCTTCAACTGCTGCCCTACAAACTCTGATAAGCTCCTCCCACAGCTAATCCCCTGCCTCAACAGAAACCCTGCCCCCTCTGACCTTTACACAGGGAAAACAGCTAATCAGCCAGAAAGAAACACACACACACACACACAAGAAAACCCTTTTTGCTCCTTCTTCAACTGCTGCCCTACAAACTCTGATAAGCTCCTCCCACAGCTAATCCCCTGCCTCAACAGAAACCCTGCCCCCTCTGACCTTTACACAGGGAAAACAGCTAATCAGCCAGAAAGAAACACACACACACAAGAAAACCCTTTTTGCTCCTTCTTCAACTGCTGCCCTACAAACTCTGAAGTTGGTGCATAAACTTGGATTACTGTGATGTTAAAAGGTCTGCCTTGGATTCGTATCGAGATCATTCTATCATTTTTGAGACTGCATCCCAGTACAGCTTTCGCCACTCTTTTGTTGACTATGAGGGCCACTCCATTTCTCTTACGGGTTTCTTGCCCACAGTAGTAGATATGGTAGTCATCCGAACTGAATTCGCCCATTCCCGTCCATTTTAGCTCACTGATGCCCAGGATGTCAATATTTATTCTTGCCATCTCATTTTTGACCACATCCAACTTACCCAGGTTCATGGTTCTTACATTCCAGGTTCCTATGCAATATTTTTCTTTACAGCATTGGACTTTCCTTTCGCTTCCATGCATATCCACAACTGAGCGTCCTTTCGGCTTTGGCCCAGCCGCTTCATCAGCTCTGGATCTACTTGTACTTGTCCTCCGCTCTTCCCCAGTAGCATGTTGGACACCTTCCGACCTGAGGGGCTCATCTTCCAGTGTCATAACTTTTATATGCCTGTTGTCTTTGTCCATGGAGTTTTCTTGGCAGGGATACTGGAGTGGCTTGCCGATTCCTACTCCAGGTGGATCACGTTTGGTCAAAACTCTCCACTATGACCTGTTCATCTTGGGTGCCCTGCTCGGCGTAGTTCATAGCTTCTCTGAGTTCTTCAAGCCCCTTCGCCACGGCAAGGCAGTGATCCATGAAGGGGACTTTTGGCAATAGAAACCAGTTAATGGGCTTTTGATGGACTGAGTCCATTGTTCTCTCAGCAGGCGGCCACTCAGGAGCTCAGTCAAGCTGGCGAAGCTCCGCTGCTCCGCAGAACGGAAACAGGCAGTGGCACAAGAAAGATTCTGTCCACTAGAGGCCGCTATCAGCTAAGCCCTATTGGCTAGCTGTCCAAATCCGATGCTTTTGATTGGTCTATACACAGCAGTATGTAAATACAGAGTTCATTCCCAAGTCCCCGTTCATATTGAAATGCTTTCATACCAGAAAGAGGGAAGCAGGGTCTTTCATTAATAAAAAAAAGATGTGGTGCTTGGTGCGACAGGGGAAGGAAAGGGCTTTCTCGAGCTCATTGTCTCGCGCCCTAGCTATGTGGAGGGGTTTCTGGGGAAGGCGAGATCCCTAGCGAATTTCCCCCTCGGAAATTCCGTATTCTTAAAAAAAGGGGGGGAGGAGGGGGAGAGAAAAGACTGAAAGGGAAGAAAGGTTTCCTCTGTTCCCCTCCACTCTTCCAAAAGAATTCCGAGCTGAGGTGCAGAGCTCTTTCCTCCCTTGTGACCTCCCCACCCTCCTCCTCCTCCCTTCCACATAACTGGCTGTGTCACCTTGCCTGCCAATCATACCTCCCTTTGAACTGAAGCAGAGTTCCATCCCTGTTTGTGCCAGTTCTGGAGTCTAAAAGCCGAGGACCTAAATCAGCCAAAGGAAAATGACACCCTTCCTACCCACGCAAAAATGCAACTTTCATTGGTCTGTTTGCTACTGGACGTGGTCGCCAAGCTTGGCAAAAGGGGTTTGTTTTTTTCTTTTGGTTTAAGAAGCGAAGCAATAGCTCATTTGCTTGTGAGTGTGGGAGTCTGCAATTCTTGGTGTTCCGGGGCTTTTTGCAAGTTGGAGTTGCCTCCAGTCCAGCCCGGATGTCAGAACAGTCCTTCTGGATTAGACCAATGGATGATCTAGTCCAGCACCTTGTTCCCCATAGTTGCCCAGCAGAGGCTCACAACAAGCCCATAAGCAGGACCTGAGTGCAATGGCCCTCTCCCACTCATATTCCCAAGCAGGGCCGGACCTCTGATGAGCCAGAGTGAGGCAGCTGCCTCAGGCGGCCGATGCTGAGGTGAGGGGATTGAGCTGGGAGTGGCCTGTGGCCTGGCCGGTACCCCTACGTTAGCTGACTGCTCTCAAGTGCAGGGAAAGCTCCTGTCCTTTCCAAAGTACTTGGAAGAAGATTCAACAGTCAATCCAATTGGCTTCGGTACAGGAAAGATTTTGGGGTGTTTTACTGTTTTGGATGTTTCAATTTGCTGGCAGCGCCCAGAATGGCTGGGGCAACCCAGTCCGATGGGCAGCAGAGAAATCTCAACGTTGAATTTGTCTGATTTCCTTTCAGAGCCATTCAAGTTGGTACTTTTCAGCACCTAGGGGTGTGGTGGCATCTGGACCATGGACCTCTCAGCTGGTGACTTGTGGGAGTCAGTCTGCAGCTCACCACACCTCAGCCAGTGGGATGTATCACCAGAGATTACAGAACCCCAGCCGAGTCTTCAGAGATGTCCTGCTCTCAGCAGAGCAGCTTCTTCCAGAGCAGTGGCGGAGCAGGGTGGGGGCGGTCCGCACTGGGTGTCATCCTGCGGGGGGGGGGGAGGAACATTCACTGTAGGCTTGGGAAGCTGGGGGTCGTGGGTGGGCGCTCCCGGCTGGAGGAGGCAGGCAGGGGAGAGGACGGGAAGGAGGCAGGTGAGCAAAGAACGGAGGGGGACAGGAAGGGGAGAGGAAGGAAGCGGGATCGGTGGGTGCGCCTTTCATTCTGCCTGGAAGACCAGCGCCTACAGCTGGACTATCAAGTGGATTGAAAGGGTCACTTTGGGGGCAGCGCTGCAAATGCAGAAGGGATCTTGGCCGGTTTCCAAAAAGGGAGAGTGAGTTTCCCTCTGACAAACGCTTTCTGCCTCCCCTCTGCAAAGCTCCACATGTTTCCGCCCCACCCTGTCCTCAGCCAACCCCCCACTTAGAAGCCACTCTTGGGTTATTGACTTCTGTGGGCTTGTGTATCTGTGTCTCCCGTGTGGGGTTCCTCTCTGCGTAAAGTCTTCAAGCTGTGCCTGTGTGCGCCTGACAAATCGGCCCCATTGCCTTTCCCTCGTCAAAATGTATCTTTCCCCCCACCTCCAGTCTCCGTTGTTGTGGGTCCTGGCTGAGAGGAAAAACAGAAGACGGGGGGCCATCGGTCAGGGATAGTCTACTTGAGATTCCTGCATTGCCCCAGGCGGTTGGCTTGATGACCCTCAGGGGTCCCTTCCAGCTCCACTCTTCTCTGGTGCAGGCTTGTGCAGAGTACAAGTTGGGTGCAAGGGGTGCAGCCCATCTTATGCACCGCCGGCTCGGGAAGAAGTCCCACTGATCCTGATGAGACTCGCAGGCGAGTAGATTGCTGCTGTACAGGCCTGCTGTTGAAATCAATGTTTTTCTTTTCAGAGCATGGTGAAATCCCCATGACTAAAACCTCCCCTTCCGTAGTTTCTGTCAGGAGTTCAGCCTACACTCGAGTAGGACCCTGGCAGAGACACGTGCCCAACTGGCATGTTCCCTCCCTCCTGGTCGATCGTTTGGGAGCTTCATAAGCTTGCTTCAGCCCGAACATCACAGCGACCGATGCCAAGCGACACCGGCACACTTAGGGATCCGCAGAGTTTGTGGATCATGCGTGACAGACCTCAGCATTTTGGCTAATCGACTTTATTTACATGTAAACACACACACGGAGCACTGCAACATGGCTCCCTCTCTCTCTAGCATCAGACAGCAAAGAGAAAAAGAACAAAGGACAATAGTCCCACTTCACGGAACACAGGAACACAAACATCCTGTCGCCGTCACTTCCCACTCTGTGGAGTCAAAACATAGACAACAATCCCATGACTGCAATCATGGAGCTGGAATTCTAACAGTTTCAAGCGCTACCACAGGTTCCGCAGAATATCTGTACTGCATGGTTTACTGTGGCAGCACCTGCCTTTTGGAACTCCCCGCCTCTTGCAACAAAGCACGTGCCTTTGCTAGACGCTTTTCAGGCACCTGCTAAAAGCATTCTTCTTGAGGCAAGCATACCTAGAAGCTTAGGAAGTTGAAGTAATCTTCATCTCTTAATATTTTAGCTTTTGTATGTTTTAAAGTAGGATTGTTGATTTTTCTTGATTTTACTGCTGTGGTGGTTTTTGGTTTTTGGTTTTGGTAAACCACTTTGCAGGCATTTTAAAATAAATTTTATTAAATAAAGAAGCAATACATAGAACTAATAATAGAAATATATAGGAAAATATGTACTCCCCCCCCCCCGTTTTCTTTATTTTTCCTTCTCCTCCTCCTCCTGCTGCTCCTCCTCCTCCTCGTGTTCCTCACCTGAAGGAAAAGCCAAAGAACCACCATTAACATTGGTGCCTGGTATGTGCAACCATATGCTGTATTTTTATTCTTTTTGGCAAGAAAATGGGCACACAAGGAGGCAGCAAACCTTTGTGCCCTTCAGAGGCACATGCGCAGTCTGCTACTGGCCTCTGGTCTCCTGCGCATGGGGTGGGGGTGGGGGGGAGGCCACCCCTTCCACGCAGCGAAGGCGACCCTGGCATGGCTACCAGCTGCCCACAAAGGGGCACTGAACTGGGCTCCAGACTGTGGTGGGACTCCCCTAAGCCCCAGCCAACATGGCCAGCGCTCATCAGGGATGATGGGACTTGAAACCCATTGGGAGGGAGGGCCATGTGAAGACAGGATTCTCAAAAATACCTCTGGCTTGCGGCTCCTGGAGTGTTGCTGGCAACGCCTGCAGTTTCTCTTCCAGCTCCCGGAGCTTCACACGGAATACTTGAGCTTCCTTAAATACTGTTTCAGCTCCATGCCACACCTCAGCCAAAAGAGCTGCTTTAACTCAGAAAAAGAAGGAAGCATCTGTGCATGTCATTCCGGTCAAGTTGCACCAAAGTGGGACTTGTTCATCTGAGCTCCACAGGCTGGTTTTTCTCATTGTTTGACTGGGGTTGTTTGTTGGTTTTTCTTTAATTTGGGGCAAGGCCTTTTTATGTGCCCTTTCAATCCCCAAGAGCCGGCACTGTAAATCAGTTTTAAGGGAGTCTTAGAAGCACAGCTGCCGCCACCCCGAACATCATCAGCAGTTACACATACAGGCTTTTAAAACTTATTTAATATATTTTTTAAAAAGTTAACCTTGTAATTCCTAAATCATTTTAAACACTTTGAAATACTTTCTAAAATTCTGCTGTTTAACATTTATGTAAATGATGTAATAAAGGAACCCAAATGGCCAGATATTTCCCTGTTTCAGTTTTATCCCAGAATGTATCCATTTTGCTACATGCCAACGATACGGTGTTGTTAGCACAAACGCAAGTGCTGCCCAGGAGGAGTCCCCTGAGTGAGTGCCTGAGGGCCCTGCTCTTGCCACTTACCATCTGGCTTGGGGCGGGGCCTGGGGCCTCACAAGGACTGTGTGCAGCTTGCTGCCTGCTGCCCAGGAGGACTCCCCTGAGTGAGTGCTTGAGGGCCCTGCTCTTGCCGCTTACCATCTGGCCCGGGGCGGGGCCTGAAGCCTCACAAGGACTGCTGCGTTCTGCTGCCCAGGAGGACTCCCTGAGTGAGTGCTTGAGGGCCCTGCTCTTGCCACTTACCATCTGGCTTGGGGCAGGGCCTGGGGCCTCACAAGGACTGCCTGCTGCTTGCTGCCTGCTGCCCAGGAGGAGTCCCCTGAGTGAGTGCCTGAGGGCCCTGCTCTTGCCACTTACCATCTGGCTTGGGGCGGGGCCTGGGGCCTCACAAGGACTGTGTGCTGCTTGCTGCCTGCTGCCCAGGAGGACTCCCCTGAGTGAGTGCTTGAGGGCCCTGCTCCTTCCTGCCACTTACCATCTGGCTTGGGGCGGGGCCTGGGGCCTCACAAGGACTGTGTGCTGCTTGCTGCCTGCTGCCCAGGAGGACTCCCTGAGTGAGTGCTTGAGGGCCCTGCTCCTTCCTGCCACTTACCATCTGGCTTGGGGCGGGGCCTGGGGCCTCACAAGGACTGCGTGCTGCTTGCGGCCTGCTGCCCAGGAGGACTCCCCTGAGTGAGTGCCTGAGGGCCCTGCTCCTCCCTGCAACTTACCACCTGCCCAGGGCGGGGCCTGACAGGCCTCACTAGGACAGTTGTTACTGCCGGAGAGGCACAGAGTGTTTTCAATATTTTTTTTTTTAAAAAAAAAAAATCTGGATTTTTTTGTATGTGGGGGGTGGGGTGGGATTGATGTTTGGTTGGGCTTGGGGAATTATTATTTTTTATTTTGATGTTTTTGTAATTTTTAATGTTTCTTGTTTGTATTGTTTTATTGCCAGTGAGTCTTGGGGAGGACCGCTCCCCCTGCAAGGGTAGGGTGAGAAAGGATTACTCACCTCCGTCACTGGTGTTGTGCAATGCCAGGTCTATAGGCAACAAAACCGCCACCCTGCGAGATTTCATCATCTCGCAGGGGGTCGACCTGGCTTGTGTGACGGAGACCTGGGTGCGCGAAGGGGTAACTGTTACCTTACGAGAGATGGCGCCCCCGGGTTTCTCCGTCCTCCACCAGTCACGGACTGTGGGCCGGGGGGGAGGGGTGGCATTATTAATCCGGGAAGATTGTTCTTTCAGGGCTCTACCACCGCCATCGATCTCCGGCATTGAATGTGTTGGCCTAGTGTGGGGCTCCGAGGTGAGCTTGGCTGTCTGGCTGGTGTACCGGCCACCTAGCGCACCAGCAGCCACCCTGTCAGGCCTGCTGGAGGCGGTGGCCGGCTGGGCCTTGGAGTTCCCTAACCTATTGGTATTGGGGGACTTCAACATCCATGCTGATGCCACTCCCTCCTCACAGGCTCTGGACCTGGTGTCTTCCATGGCGACACTAGGGCTCTCCCAGTTTGTTTCGGGCCCCACACATCAAGCAGGCCACACGCTGGATCTGATCTTTGGCGCTGGTATAGATGTGATCATGTTTCCTTCGATGAAGGTGCCATGGTCTGATCACTATGCTATGAAAGCCAGGATTGATGTTCCACCCCCACCCTGCTTAGGTGGTGAGCCGATTTGGGCTCGCCCGCGGAGGCTGATGGACCCTGATAGATTCCGCCAAGCCTTGCGGGACCTTTCTCCCCCTGGCGACTCATTGACTGAGCTTGTTGAGGGCTGGAATACCCAGCTCCTGGCAGCCATCGATGAGATCGCACCTAAGCGCCCTCTGCGACCCCGCAGAAACCGGGCTCCCTGGTTTACTGAGGAGCTCCGGAAAATGAAGCGGGACCTCAGACGGCTAGAGCGAGTATGGCGGGGTGCCCGTGACGGAGCCTCAAGAACATCTTATAGGGTTTTTATGAAAACCTACGAGATGGCAGTGAAGGCCGCTAAGAAGTCTTACTTCTCGGCCTCCATTGCATCCGCTAGCTCTCGCCCGGCACAATTATTTAGTATAATTCGGTCTTTAACGTCCCTTGAAGGACAGCCAAATTTAAATAACAATCTGACACACAGCTGTGAGGCATTTGCGAGCTTTTTTGCGGAGAAGGTCCTGTCGCTCCGCCATGACCTCCCTGCCAATTTGGATACAATAAAGGAACTGGAGGCCCCTCGACTGTCCTCGGGTCCAGTACTGGACCACTTTGACCAGATATCCCCAGCCGATGTGGACAGACTCCTCCGAGCTGGAAAGCCCACCACTTGTCCTCTCGACCCGTGCCCGTCTTGGCTGATTAGAGCATGTCCAGACGAGGTGCGGGCCCCCCTGGGGGATATCATCAATTTGTCCCTTGGCACCGGGACATTCCCAGGGGAACTGAAGGAGGCAGTGGTGCGTCCGCTCTTAAAGAAAACATCATTAGATCCCTTAGATCTATCCAATTACCGCCCAGTTTCGAATCTTCCATTCCTGGGTAAGGTGATTGAGAGAGCGGTTGCTGAACAGCTTGGTAGGTTTCTGGATGAAACATCGGCTCTGGATCCATTCCAGTCCGGCTTCCGCGCTGGTCATGGGACCGAGACGGCTGTGGTCGCCCTAACAGATGATCTTCGTAGACAGCTGGATCGAGGCGGGTCGGGGCTGCTGATTCTTCTAGATCTGTCAGCAGCTTTCGACATGGTCGATCACGAACTTCTGGACCACCGCCTCGCCGACGTGGGGATCCAGGGCACAGTCCTTCAATGGCTGCGCTCGTTTCTCTCTGGTCGGGGACAGAGGGTGGCGCTTGGGGGGGAACTGTCATCCCGCCACTCCTTGGTGTGTGGAGTGCCTCAGGGTGCGATTCTCTCCCCGATGCTTTTTAACATCTTTATGCACCCCCTCGCCCAGCTTGTCCGGAGTTTTGGGCTGGGCTGCCATCAGTATGCTGATGACACCCAACTCTATCTGTTGATGGATGGCCATCCTGACTCGGCCCCAGACACACTGATCAGATGCTTGGAAGCTGTGGCTGGATGGTTACGTGGGAGCCGGTTGAAGTTAAATCCTTCGAAGACAGAGGTCCTCTGGCTGGGACCGGACGATATGGGATTGAGGGGGCAACTCCCATCTCTTGCGGGGGTGCAATTAGTGCCAGCACCGTCCGTCAAGAGTTTGGGTGTAATCTTCAATACCTCCCTCTCTATGGAGGCGCAGATTACAGCTATAACAAAGGCAGCATTTTTTCATCTCCGCCAAGCTAAGCAGTTGGCCCCTTACCTCTCTCGCCCTGACCTAGCCACTGTGATCCATGCGACGGTCACCTCCAGCCTGGATTATTGTAACTCGCTCTACGTGGGGCTGCCCTTGAGACTGACCCAGAAACTCCAGCGGGTGCAGAATGCCGCAGCGAGACTCCTTACGGGGTCCTCGCTGCGAGATCACATTCATCCGGTGCTATACCAGCTGCACTGGCTCCCGGTGGAGTACAGGATCAGGTTTAAGGTGCTGGTTTTAACCTTCAAAGCCCTATACGGCCTAGGACCCTCGTATCTACGGGACCGCCTCTCCTGGTATGCCCCACAGAGGAACTTACGGTCCTCAAATAAAAACATCTTGAAGGTCCCAGGCCTCAGAGAGGTTAGGCTGGCCTCAACTAGAGCCAGGGCTTTTTCGGCTGCGGCTCCAACCTGGTGGAACGCTCTGTCACAAGAGACAAGGGCCCTGCAGGACTTGACATCTTTCCGCAGGGCCTGCAAGACAGAGCTGTTCCACCAGGCCTTTGGTTAGGGCACAGCCTGACTCCCTCCTTTGGCAATCCTTACAATACTTTAGTTTATGGTTGCCATCAATTCTGATTTTAATTAATTCTTATGATGTTTTTATAATGTTGCACTATTTTAGTGTTGTTAGCCGCCCTGAGCCCGGCTTCGGCTGGGGAGGGCGGGATATAAATAAAATTTATTATTATTATTATTATGAGGCGATTACTAAAGAACTTTGGGAGACTGTGTCGTAACAAAGATTTGAATACAAATTATTCCAAGACAAAAGCCGTAGTATTGGGGGCAGAGCCCAGGAAGCAGAAATGGCTCCTAAATGGACAAGCCATTGAACAAGCCAGGCATTTAAACTACAGTGGTACCTCTGGTTGCAAACGGGATCCGTTCCGGAGCCCCATTCGCATCATGAGCAGAACGCAACCCGCGTCTGCACGTGTGCGGGTCGCAATTTGCTGTTTCTGCGCATGCGCATGACGTCATTCTGAGTGTCTGCACATGCGCGAGCAGCGAAACCTGGAAGTAACCCGTTCCGTTACTTCCGGGTCGCCGCAGGGCGCAACCTGAAAAGACGTAACCTGAACTGAGCGGAAGAAGAGGTATGACTGTATTTGAGGATTTGCTTCTCTGATAGGAGTACTGGGTCACATCAGATGACAGCCTCGGCCTTGAAGGCATCAAGATCGGCACAAGCAATTCTTAGCTTTACCAGAACTGAAGGCGGCAATGGGATTGCCCCTGCTCCGAGAAGATATACAGTGGTACCTCGGAAGTCAAACGGAATCCATTCCAGAAGTCCATTTGACTTCCAAAACATTCAGAAACCAAGGCGCGGCTTCCGATTGGCTGCAGGAGCTTCCTGCACTCAATCCGAATCCGCGGAAGCCCCGTCGGACATTTGGGCTCCAAAGAACATTCACAAACCGGAACACTCACTTCCGGGTTTGTGGCGTTCGGGAGCCAAAACATTCGAGTCACAAGGCGTTTGGGATCCAAGGTACAACTGTATTGGTAAGGCGCCCCCACAGGTAACATGCGGGGGGGGGGAGGAGAATGATAGGAGGGGATCGGGAGAGAAAGGGAAGCCCGGAGGGAACCCCCCACCCAGCCCAGCTCCGACCCCAAGCCTATATCACCAGCGGCTGGAGCAAAAGAGCAGAGCAACCGCGCACCGGGGACCGGCTGGGGGCTAGAAGAACGCGGCGTGGACCCTCCCCTGCCAGTGCAGGGGGGCACAGCAAAAACCATGCTTTATGTTATTGAGTTTATTTTCAGTCCATTTCTTATCCGTATTTTAAAGCCCTATGAACCCAGGTAGGCGGCCTGAACCATTGGAGCCCATTTCCTGGAACCGCCGCCTCAGCCCTGATCTAGGGACCCGACACCAAGCCCTGGGGGTCCCACGGGAGAATTCAAACTGCCCCTTTTTCTTGTTCCCTTCTCTCTCTCTCTCTCTCTCTCTCTCTCTCTCTCTCTCTCTCTCTCTCCCTCTCTCTCTCCTCCTTCTTCTTTAGTTATACACACAACCCTCCCTTTTTATGAATACATTATTACTCATTATTCATCCATTTCTATTCACTTCTTACTCATTTACTCATTTTCATTATTACTACTTTCTCTTTTTTAAAAAAAGTTTTTTTAAAATTTCTCATTTCTCATTAAAGGATTCTATATATATATCTACTTTTCCATCCCCACTCCCCCCTTTTTCTATTTACTTATTACATTGGTTTTTTTTCTTTTCCTTCTCTTTTCTGAACAAACAAACTATTTTCAGTAGGATTTTTTGTGTTTTATTTTTCTTTCTTTCTTCTTTTTCTCTCTATCTCTTTTCTCTCTCCCTTATCTTTTCTTTTCCATCTTGTCTTTTGTCTGACACTATAACTTGAACCACCACAGCGACTTTTGATTTTTAAATAGAATTCCATTAGCCTTTACATTTTTAACTTTCGACTCTTATCTGCAAACTCCCAACCCCACCTCCCCACCTTAACACTGGGAGGGCCATGTCCCTGGAATTTGTGAAGACGGGATTCTCAAAAATACCTCTTCCTTGAGGATCCTGGAGTATTGCTGGCAACAGCTGGAGTTTTTCTTCAAGCTCCTGGACCTTCATGCTTGATCATCCTTAAGTACTGTTTCCGCCCCCCCCCCCCCGTCTTCGGGCTATTGGGCGCCTTCTTCAGTATTTCAACATCCTGGAGAGGACAGACACTTCCTGCTAGACATTTACTCCAGACATTTACAGAAGGCACAGAGGCACTGGTTGAAGAAGTTGGGAATGAGCAGACAGTGCTATTGCTGAGAAGGAGCTCCACCCCAGGGTGCTAAAGAGCTCTTTCCCTAGCCTGCAGGTGCCAGAAGGCCAAGCGCTGGTGTTGCAGTGGTGGTACTTCAGAGGAGTAGGAGAAAAGGCTGCTCTGGATTCTGGCTATATAAATGGCCTTGCCTGAAGCTGTGGATTGTCCTCTGCATTAGCAGAGAGGCTCTACTTAGTTGCAAATGAAGCACATTTCAGTTATGATAGAAACCGGTGTTTCCATGCAGGCTTGTTCAGGAACTCTGTGAACTAGACAGCCGCTGTTTTAAACTGGCCCTTTTTCTGGCAGGTTAAACGATTAAAGTTGACTTGATTCACTTCATCCGCCAACTACCCTTCTAAGCAACCAGAGCAATTACAAATAAAAGGCTCTCCAACCGTGCGCTATCCCTATCTGCAAGCAAGCTCTCCCACAAAGTGGGGGGGGGACAGGGGATCCCCACTGCTGTGCTTTGCCTCACAGCCCCAAAGACAAGCCGTCCAGCTGGAGAAAAGGGGGGAGGGGTGTACGCCACAGGAACGGCCAAGAACGCAATGAGGCGTTAAAGCAGACATACCTTCCTCTGGGTCTCTTCTCTCTCGGGTCGGGCTCTCCCTCTCCTCAGCGGCGGCGGCTGCAGCAAAGTCGGGGCACCCCCCCCCCCAGCCAGTGGATTGGCTGGCTGAAATGTCCCCGAATTTAATCAATGTCCCCGGATGTAGTCGGGACCTCCGATGCTGCTTGCTGCCATGGCGTCAGCCATGTTGCAGCGCAGGAAGTCCCCAGTGTAAATCCGGGGACATTAATTATATCTGGGGACATTCCAGGGACAAATTTCTGCCGGGGACAGATTGCTGAATCCGGGAACTGTTCCTGGCAACCGGGGACGCCTGGTAAGCCTCCTTCTGGCCTTACCTGAGCAGCAAGTGCAGCTTGCCCTGGATCACCATGGATCCCTTCAGTTGCCGTCAAGCTCCCAGGTGTGGATCTCTTGTCCTGACCTGAATACAAAAGAAGTGATTTCACATCTCCATTCCAACACGAAACGAAAGCCCAGAGCCTGGCTTCATGCTCCCCCTCATCTGGAATATGGTCACTTCCAGCTCCCTCCCAGCCCAAGGATCTCCTTGTAGAGGACTGCTTGTATGACAGAGAGGGTTTCTGTGGAGTGCTGCCTCCTTCTGCAGGTGCAAGCTGTTTTTCCAGCAGAAAAATGCTTCCTGGTAGATTGGAAGTGGCCACCCCTCTTTCCCCAACCCATTCCATATGCATCCCGACCCCAACTATCAGGATTTGCCATCTGGCCTGACTCTACAGTGCTGCTGATACACAAGATAGGCAATAGCCTGCCACTCACTAACCTAACTGCAGCCTTGCAGGAAAAGAATATAAGAGCAGCCAGAGATTTTGTAGTCCAGCCTATTCACATAAGCAGACCAGTCCCCTGCAGCGCACACCCTCCTACTCAAAACCAAGTCAGCTCACCGCCATAAACTGGGCCTCTTTCTCCTGCTTCACTTCTGAGATATTTCAGGGCAGGCTGGATTAAAGTCGGCTCACATTCCTGGCAAGGCTGTTTCCGTCCACGGAGTTTCTTCTATGAGACACATGAGCCAAATAGCCGAGGAGACAGTTTTTTAGCTGCCTGTCATTCATACACTTTATACTGAAAGGATTTCAAGGGCAGATGCTTTTTTTCTGCATGGAGGGTGGGGGTTTCCAAAGGGGCACTATTCAGACCTGCATTCATGGCTTATGAGACGTAGCCGTGTGACAACTGCACATCATGCTGATGTGTTGAAGGGCTGATGTTGCACTTCCAGGTAGAAGAGCTCGTTGGCATTATTCTAGGCTCTGTGTCAATTGACTTTGTGACATGATGGGGGGGGAGTTCTTATTTTTAGAGTATTTACCTGCAACCTCTTATGTGGGAATCTCAAGGTACTTTACAACTAGGTCCGAAAATAGGCAAACATTGAAATGCAGCAGAATAAACAGGCCTACAGTAAAAAAAAATCCCTCAAAGCCCATATTGGCTGGCAGCAGCATCCCCCCAAGTCCGTGATGGATAAAGACTTCCCCCACATGGAGCAGAATTGCACCCATGTTGGCAAAGGCCTCCTTTCTAGAAGGGGGAGCAGAGGCTGCCCCCACCCACTGCTCTCTTCTCCCAGGCATCTGAAGAGACAAACGGCTCCCCTTCTCTACCTGTGTGCCACAAGCCTGAATTGCAAGACAGTTCCCACTTTGGGGCAACAGGGAACAAACATGCAGAGGACGAGTTCGGAGGCTCCCCCAACAAAGCCATTTCCCTGGGCCCACCTGCCAGCCCACAGGAAAACGGCACGATTCTCCCCACCAACAGGACATAACAAGAAGATGGGGACTATAACATAGGACTTCCTAACTTGTGAGTTCTGATGAGCCGCTGCTGCTTCCCCAGTTTAAAGGATGGCGGCTCAGGTGAGCTATTAAGCTAGAAGGAGGAAAAGGACCGACCCCGGGATGGGCTGTCTGCCTTCCTGTTGCCTTCCACCCCACGACATCCTTCCCCAGCCTGGTGCACTCCAGGTGTTCTGGGGCTCCATCTCTCACCAGGCCCAGGCGGTATGGCCAGGGGTCAGGGATGGGGGCAGTTGTCCAAACCAGCTGGAGAGACTCAAGGAGGGCATTACAGCCTCAAAGCCCTTTCCCTACCTCTCAATCTGGACTTACCTGGCCTTGCCCCTGGCCGCCTTTAGCCAGATCAGCTGTGCTCGGAGCTGGGACAGACCCCTCTGGAGACTTAGAGGTAGAGGAAACAGCCTGGGTCCCCGCAAAGGTGATCACACTTTTCCTACTCCCAGACTGCAGGCTAGAGAATGTCGCTGCAAGCTGGTGACCCATTCCCTGGGTGGTGCACTGGGAAGAAGAAACCTCATCCAGAGATGGGAGGGAAGCACTTTGGCCAGTGCCATGGGGCCTTTCTTCGGAAAGCTGCTCGGGGACCTGCAATGGAGCACTGCCCAAGGAGGAGGAAATGTGGGAGGCCTGCTGGGAAGGCTGCTGGGACGCCGACTCTTCCTGGCTAAGGGAAGCAGCTCTTCCAGTGGTATCTCTGGGAACAGAGGGCATCGAAGTGAGCTGGCAATGAGAAGACTCAGCCAGGTGGCAGCCGGAGGTCTCTGGGGTCGCACCCAGGGATTCGTTGGGCGAACTTTTCTTCTCCATTCTGTGGACACGAAGGCAAGTCTTCTGACCACTGTACCAGTTGGTTTCAAAGGCTATTTTTTATGAAAGCTTGAAAAACAAAGAAAACACAATATACAGAAATCAGTGTCAGATATCAAGCATTTTGAAAACATAAAAATGAAAAGAAACAGAAGACGAAAAGCTTCCTTCTTTGTTGCAAAGTAATTCCCAAGAATAAGCCCAGAGTAGGTAGGCCTTTTGACTCCTGGGGAAATCACCGGCAACTTCATGCCAAATGCAGCAGAGGGAAGGGCCACAGGAGCTGCTATGAAACAGACGATCCTCAAATCACAGCTGTTTGATACAGGGATGGAATCAATCCTTTTGCTTCAGTCAAAACCTCAAGGGTCGTAGGTTGTGGTTAAATGAACTGGATGGTGTTACAAAGGATCTCAAAAGGAAACACCGTTTTTCGATTTGAAAACTGTTGAAAGATCTTTACCTATCCTGGGAACAGTACATGAAGAACTACACGAAGATGATGTACAGATGGTATACAACACCAGTGCAGTTAGGGAAAATGTACAAAACTAGTTCAAATATATGTTGGAAGTGTAAGGAAAGCCCTTTCCGCTCCTGCAGCGGAGAGGGTGTTGCGGGCAGGACCCTCCCACACTCGCGGGGGCTTCCCTCGCCCCCGCGAGACTTGGGGGAATCCCTGGGCGTGCCTTCAACCCAGCCTGCCAATGGGTGGGCGGGGCAGGCGTGGCCCTGGCTATTTAGGGCCAGGCACGCCCGGGGACCGCCCTCTTTTCCCCTTGCCCAGCTGACGAGCGGTTTTGACCAGCTGAGTGGATTGCTTCGCCGTGCTTTTTTTTGCGTTCGGAGCCTTGTGGTCTTTTTCTCTTCTTTTCTTCGCGTTGCTGCCACCGTGCTTGGGAAGTACGAGGAGCCGCCTGGAACCGTTCCTGGCAGCGGAGCCCCGCGGAAGCTCCGGCCATCGAGCATATCAGCAGAGGTTCTGAATCGGCGCCTGCAGAAAAAAGGAAAGGGTAACACGCACGCGGCTTGCTAGCCCTCGCACCGGCTGCCTCCTGCTTGCCACTTTGCATACTTCCCGCACCTTTTCCGCTGATTACCTTTTATTCGCCCCCCCCGCTCCGTTTACTTTGAATTTCTTCCTTCTACTATCACCTCCTCGTACTGCTCCTCGGCCGAGTCTACTGTCTCCTTCTTTTGTCAGTGGTGTTGGGAACCCGCCAATCCTTCTGAGCAGCGTTTTACCGTTTTACTTTACACCGTTTTACCTTACGCATACCCTCGCCTTCGGGGATTTTATTTGGGGATCTTATACGGGATTTTATTTCGGTTTCGAGCGCGAGTAACAGACTCTGAACAGCAGCGCGTGCTACCCTTTGCTGGTTACCATAGAGGCTACCGGGCGTCAGGGTCGCAGCACCACGTGGGTGAGGGCCGGGACGCCATTTTGACTAAGGGCAGGGCGGCACCCATCTTCCCCCCCACGCCGCCATTTTGCCGGCACCGCGTGTTGAAGCAGGCGGCGGCCATTTTATTTAAGGGAAGAAGTTGCAAGTGAATTTTAATCTTTAAGTTACCAGCTTCAGTATCCGCTTGGCGGGGGGTTCTTTAACGGCGTTTTTGGCAACAGTTCCGGCCGGTGAACAGCGGCACCGCATTTGCTTGCTTAGGCCTGCAGGGCTCGCGTGTCTGCTGCGGGGCCGATCGAGCTGCTGGGGGGCCCCACCATCTTGTGACACGAAAGATAACTGCACCATTTTGTCGCGCTTGAATTTATTTGAGGCGTTTAGTCACCCTTAAAAAAATAAAAAATAAAAACCACCTTCAGTTGTTGCATTGTGACCATTTGAGGTTATTAGATTTTAGGTATTTGAATATACTGACAGCTAAGAAATAATTGGTATATTTCGAATAAATAGTTAACAGATTGAACAGTAGATAAATAAATAAAAGTTATTAATTAATAAATAAATAAATTTAATTTAAAAAAAAATTCTAAAAATTAATAAATTAATAAAATATTAAATAAATTTTAAAAAATAAAATAAAAAATAAATTAATAAAAGAATAAATAAATAAATAAATAAATTTTAAAAAACAAAACAAAAAATTAGGGTAAATAAATAAATAAATAAATAAATAAATAAAGACAATTTGAATTGAAAGGTTTTGAGGAGGACATACACGGTCAGAGTAGCCCATACTGAACTGTCCTTTTCAGCGAATTTAAAATGGCCGGCCCTTAAATTCGGGCATGGCTTCAGGGAGTGACCAGCAACCGTCCACCTCGGGCACCCAGCCGGCAGCCACTAGCACCGGGGGCACACAGTTACCGGCCATGCCATGCGACCCACAGGCTTTTGCCCAATTTTTTATGGCTTTTGAAACCTTTTACAAAAAATGCAAATCTAGAGGAGCGCCGGCGCCCTCTGCTCCCGAGCCATCACAAGATATGATACCTGACACTCCCCCATATAACCAAGGACAACAGGATCCCGAGGCAGACTTGGGGGGCAGTTCGCACCCCAGGCCTGCAGTTACAAGACGCCCTATCACTCGAGCCCAATCAGCCACTGCTGGGAAGGCAAGCCATAGTACAGGAAAAGGAAAGGCCCCGGCGAAGGGTCCTAGTAAGGGGAAGGCGCCCACCAAGGGAAACAACAGCAGTAGCACACTCTCGCGGGCCATAGATATACCTAGTGTCTTTCAGGAACAACAACCTCAGCACAGCTCAACGGAGGACAGTGCGTGTTCCGGCTCGGAGGGGGAGCAGCCTGACCCTTCAAACGCTCAGTCGGTAGCCGGCGTGAGCACTCCAACCGTTGAGGCGCAAGGGGGTAAGAGGAAAGCTAAGAAGAAACATACTTCGGACAAGAGGAAGCGGAGCAAGCAGTCAGAGACAGAGGATGACACAGGTACGTCCTCTACCAAGTCGGATTCTGAGGATCAAATGGCGGGGTACTGGGGTCTTGGAGAGAGCAATCATGGGATCCCGCTCTGGGCACATGAAAGGAGGGCCAACTCCCACCGCAAAACTTTCAATGGAGTGCTTGAATGGAGGGATGGGGCGTTGGTCGAAGACGTTAAAGTCTCCACCAATCAGCCAACTGATTTCATATTGGGGAACCATCTGTCCCAGAGGAAGAGGAATAAGATCCTCAATGGGGACTACGTAGATATCTTTACCCTTCTCCCCCCGGCCAAGTTAACGGGAAAGGGCGAAAAGAGGCGCTCCTACGGAAAAAGGAGGTATAGAACGCCTAGGGGTTAGACGGGTATCAAGTTTTTATGGGAGTTGTCTCCGCCGCTTATCCCCGGAGATCTATGGATTTAGTGGCCTACCTGGCGCACGTGAGAACAGCGTACTCTCTCGCAGGAGAAAACGCAGCCTTAACGTACGATGAGAATTTTCGCAGGAATGCTTCTCTCCTGCCGTCCACCCGTTGGGACCTGACCAATCCTAATTACTGGGGCATGGACGTCAATCCCTACATAGAAAAGAAAAATCAGGACCCGGCTAAAAATGGTAAGACTGAAGCAAAAAGGCGCCGCCAGTGCTGGGAGTTCAATCGGGGTGTCTGTTCACGCCCCTATTGTAAGTATTCCCATGAATGCGAACGCTGCTGGGGAAACCACCCCGCTACCGCGTGCTTTAAGAATAAACAGCAGCCCTTTCGGGGGGCAGGGGGTACTTACACGGCAACGCTAGAGGTGCCCCCGGTCCCTCTCATCAAGGACCAAGTAACCGCCAGTAATCACGAGCTTCCGTTGGCCTATACCCCTATCCGTCTTCAGCCCCTTAAGACCCTGCTAGACCTATATCCAGACCGAAAAGCTGCGCAATACCTCTGGGAGGGTTTCTCTAAGGGCTTCAGAATCCCTGTGACAGTTCCCCCTACCCCCAGGGAACCGGAAAATCAAAAATCTGTTAGGGAAAGGCCTGATATAGCCAGGAAAAAGATAGAGAAAGAAATCAAATCTGGTAGGGTGGCTGGCCCCTTCTCCGCGCCTCCGTTCAAAGGGCTTCACTTGTCCCCGCTGGGCATCGTCCCTAAAAAGACCCCGGGGGAATTTCGTATGATCCATAACCTATCTTACCCGAAAGGGGGCTCTGTCAACGATGCTATTCCCCAGGAATTCTGCACGGTCAAGTATACCTCTTTTGACCAAGCAGTTAAGATGATTCGGCAATTTGGGAGGGGTGCGCTGCTAGCAAAATGTGATATCGAGTCAGCATTTCGACTCCTCCCAGTCCACCCAGCTGACTTTCGCTGGTTGGGCTTTAAATTTCAAGGGGAGTATTTCGTCGACAAAGCGATGCCTATGGGCTGCTCCATAGCCTGTGCAGCATTCGAGTCATTTAGTACTTTTCTAGAATGGGCCCTCCGCTTCAGATCAAGGTCCGTGGGCGTGTCCCATTACCTCGATGACTTTATCCTGGTGTCTGACAGTATACAGGGCTGCTCCGCCCTCCTGGGGGCCTTCACAGCCCTGTCAGAGGAACTAGGGGTTCCCCTCGCTGCCGAAAAAACGGAGGGTCCAACCACTTCCTTGGTTTATTTAGGCATCGAATTGGATACAGTGGCGCAGACGTCTCGGCTGCCTGTCGAGAAGCTGTCCGCCCTTAAAGCGCTGATTCAGCAGCTTCTGCCCCTTAAGAAGATCACTCTGAGACAAATCCAGTCCTTGCTAGGTCACCTAAACTTTGCTTGTAGAGTGGTGGCGCCAGGTCGCCCCTTTTGCAGCCGTTTAGCTAGATTGTCCGCAGGACTCAGGGCTCCCCAACATAGAGTCCGGCTATCCGAGGAAGTTAAGGTGGATATGGGCATGTGGTTGCAATTCCTCGACAAGTACAACGGCATATCATTATGGCAAGATTCCATGTCCCTAACGGCCGACTTTCAAGTACAGTCAGACGCCGCTGGATCGCTGGGCTTTGGGGTGTATTTCTGGGGTCAATGGTGCGCCAAAAGGTGGCCCACAGAGTGGCAGGGCCAGCCCATCACACGGGATCTCACATTCTTGGAATTCTTCCCCATCGTAGTAGCAGTACATCTTTGGGTAGAACAGTTCCGCAATCACAGGGTTTGCTTCAATACGGATAATCAAGCGGTAGTAGCGGTTCTCTCTAAGCAGTCTGCGCGTTCCACCAGGGTTGGGAATCTCCTGCGGTCTTTTGTCCTTCTTTGTTTAGAGCACAACATATACTTTTCGGCCAAATTCGTACCCGGCATTAACAATGACATCGCGGATGCTTTATCTCGCTTTCAGATGGAGCGCTTCCGCTTGTTAGCGCCGGATGCCGAGCAATCATCGATGCCTTTCCCGGAGCATCTCTGGAGCATTGGGAGCAAGAAGTGATGAAAGGTTTAATCGGTGCCGTGGCCCCTTCCACAATGAGATCATACAAGAAGGCCTGGGCCGACTTCTTAAAATTTCGCAGCAGCAGGCCCAGCACGGGGCCTTTGTCCATTCCCTCAACGAGGGAGGTGCTCCGCTATTTGGCTCACCTGAGGGAATTGGGAAGGGCCCCTAAAACTCTTAATATTCAGTCCGTGGGAATTTCATATTTTTGTAAGGCCTTTTTTGCCACAGACCCATGTTCAGCTTTTATCGTCCGTAAGACTCTGGAGGGCTGGCGTCGGCAGCACCCTCCCAGTGTAGACAGGAGGAGGCCCATAACGTTTGACGCTTTGGCCCAGATTCACAAGAAGTTACGCTCTATATGCTGGTCAAAATACGAAGCGCGGCTTTTCTCGGCCGCCTATTCCATAGCATTCTTTGGCGCCCTGCGCATTGGGGAGCTAGTCTGCGAGCGCGGGTCGGCTCATTCTCAGAGAGGCATACTATTAAGTGATCTGTCCCTGTCCGAGTCCGAGCTGATTGTCCAGGTGCGGAGTTCTAAGACAGACCAGCTCGGTAAGGGCGCTCTCTTACAGTTATCGGCCGTGCAGGGTAGTGGCCCCTGTCCCGTAAGAGACACACGGCGCTTTCTTTATTTGAGACCCAGTGGCCCTGGCCCATTTCTTGTACATGCAGACAGGTCACTCTTGTCTAGACACCAGTTCACGCGCGTGCTGCGTGCTGCGCTTGCAGCTTGCGGATTTCCAGCGGAGGAATTTTTCGCCCACTCCTTTCTCATCGGGGCCGCCACCACCGCAGTGCACTTAGGGCTCTCCACGGAGAGGATTAAGGACTTGGGGAGGTGGAAATCTAACGCATACAGAACTTATGTTAGAAAGAACCTATGACTTCCGGTGGTAGTCCTGACCTTGGCTTTTCCGTTTATTTTCCTTTCAGAAGCCAAGAAAGTGTGCATCTGGTTGGTGGGCCATAGTATAGTTTACTGGGCCAAGAACCATGCTGTGAGTTCTGGAATGGGGCATAATTTGAGCCTGCCTTCGAACGTTGAGCTGACTTGGATTGCGCGTAGAGGGATGCGCTGGAGTGAATTCAAACCGGTGGTGTTTGCGAGGGCTGCTGCCGAAGGGCCTCCCGACGCTTTGATAATTCAATTAGGGGAAAATGACTTGGCATACCGCAAAGCTATCGATTTGAGATGGAACATTTTCGATGATTTGGCGCATTTGAAGGCGGTTTACCCAAATATTACCATCTTGTGGTCCTCGCTGCTCGAGAGGAGGATTTGGAGGGATTGTGTGAGCCCCGCAGGAATCAATAATAATAATAATAATAATAATAATAATAATAATAATAATAATAATAATAATAATTTATTATTTATACCCCGCCCATCTGGCTGGGCCTCCCCAGCCACTCTGGGCGGCTTCCATAAAAACCAAAAATACAATAAAATATCACAGGTTAAAAACTTCCCTGAACAGGGCTGCCTTCAGATGTCTTCTGAATGTCAGGTAGTTGTTTATCACTTTGACATCTGCTGGAAGGGCATTCCACAGGGCGGGCACCACTACCGAGAAGGCCCTCTGCCTGGTTCCCTGTAGCTTTGCTTCTCGCAATGAGGGAACCGCCAGAAGGCCCTCGGCGCTGGACCTCAGCGTCCGGGCAGAATGATGGGGGTGGAGACGCTCCTTCAGGTATACTGGGCCGAGGCCGTTTAGGGCTTTAAAGGTCAGCACCAACACTTTGAATTGTGCTCGGAAACGTACTGGGAGCCAATGCAGGTCTTTCAAGACCGGTGTTATATGGTCTCGGCGGCCGCTCCCAGTCACCAGTCTAGCTGCCGCATTCTGGATTAGTTGTAGTTTCCGAGTCACCTTCAAAGGTAGCCCCACGTAGAGTGCATTGCAGTAGTCCAAGCGGGAGATAACCAGAGCATGCACCACTCTGGCGAGACGGTCCGTGGGCAGGGAGGGTCTCATCCTGAATACCAGATGGAGCTGGTAAACAGCTGCCCTGGACACAGATTTGACCTGTGCCTCCATGGACAGCTGTGAGTCCAAAATGACTCCCAGGCTGTGCACCTGGTCCTTCAGGGGCACAGTTACCCCATTCAGGACCAGGGAATCCTCCACACCTGCCCGCCTCCTGTCCCCCAAAAACAGTACTTCTGTCTTGTCAGGATTCAACCTCAATCTGTTAGCCGCCATCCATCCTCCAACCGCCTCCAGACACTCACACAGGACCTTCACCGCCTTCACTGGTTCTGATTTAAAAGAGAGGTAGAGCTGGGTATCATCCGCATACTGATGAACACCCAGCCCAAACCTCCTGATGATCTCTCCCAGCGGCCGCATGTAGATGTTGAAAAGCATGGGGGAGAGGACAGAACCCTGAGGCACCCCACAAGTGAGAGCCCAGGGGTCTGAACACTCATCCCCCACCACCACTTTCTGAACACGGCCCAGGAGGAAGGAGCGGAACCACTGTATAACAGTGCCCCCAGCTCCCAGCCCCTCAAGACGGTCCAGAAGGATGCTATGGTCGATGGTATCGAACGCCGCTGAGAGATCCAGCAGAACTAGGAAACAGCTCTCACCTTTGTCCCTAGCCCGCCGGAGATCATCAACCAGTGCGACCAAGGCAGTTTCAGTCCCATGATGAGGCCTGAATCCCGACTGGAAGGGATCCAAATGGTCCGCTTCTTCCAGGCGTGCCTGGAGTTGTTCGGCAACCGCTCGCTCAATCACCTTCCCCAGGAATGGAAGATTTGAGACTGGGCGATAGTTGGCCATCGTGGCCGCATCTAAAGATTTTTTTTAAGAAGCGGTTTAATAACCGCCTCTTTCAGCGGGTCTGGGAAGGCTCCCTCACGGAGGGAAGCATTCACCACCCCACGAAGCCCATCGCCCAGCCCTTCCCGGCTTGCTTTTATTAGCCAGGATGGGCAAGGATCCAGGCTAGAAAGGTCTTGGAGCGGGCTGTGGAGCGTAGAGTGGCGGATCTGGGTGGGTGTGTCATTGGTCACCCTGGCATCCAGTTCAGTATTGAGGCCCTCTACAGATGGGATGGCGTGCATCTGTCAGATGCAGGAAATGACATGTGGTTGGGGGACATCAGTGCAGGGATTAGGGATTGGTTGCGGGTTTGAAGGTATTGGCGGCGAGCTTTGCTTGTGTGGCGGTTAGGCATTGGCATGGGGCAATTGTTAGAAAAATGGAGGGGGGGAAGGAAGCGCCATCACCTTCCCCCAATGTGAAGGGGTAGTCCGGTAGAGGACTCCGGGGGGCGTGGCCTTGTCCGAAGCCTGGTGAGGTAGGGCCTCCGGCACGCCCCCGAGTGGTGACACCCGTGGGATCCTAGTTGGCGTACTTCAACGGGACTCCCGCGGTTTGTGTTCAACCCTCCCCGGTCACCATGCCGGGTAGTCTATAGGAGCCAATGCCTAAGGCCAATACCTTCAATTTCCGTAATCAATAAAGTTGTGGCCTTTTATGCCCATTAACCTTATATCATTGTGTCCGTGTCTTCATTTCACTGGGGGAGGAAACTTGCCACGCAAAAGGAGGGAACATTGTATCATATGTGGTGGGAGTGTAAGGTAATTAAAACATTTGGGGAAATGATATACAATGAATTGAAGAAAATGTCCCATTTAACATTTATTTTAAAACCCGAGGCATTTTTGTTGGGGATTGTAGGGAAAGATCTGCCAAAAAAGTTGAAAAACATCTTCATGTATGTGACAACGGCCGCGAGAGTTCTGGTTGCGCAAGGATGGAAGACTGCAGAAACCCCAACTAAAGAATCATGGCGAGAAAAGTTGATGGACTATGCAGAAGTGGCAAAATTGACATATAAGCTACGGGACAAGGATAACTGTGACTTTAAGGATGAATGGGAACCTTTCACAAAGTCTCTGAAGACGCAACAAAGCAAATTGGACTCCTTGGCAGGTTTTGAATAGACATCCACATTTATTTATTTTTTACTGTTAATAATCAGCTAAACAGTTTGAGGATCTATACAACTTTGTAACATGCAGAAAATAGCAATATTAGAGAAACCAAAGACTGGAATTGAGGGAATTCAGGAGGTGGGGTGGTGTCAGGGAACTGCAGGCAGCGAGGGAGGAAAGAATGGGAGGATACAGAGAACGATCTCCGCTGATTAGCAAGCTGACAGTTTGCTTCGACACACCCAGTTAATGAGCACTCAAGAGGAGAGGCTCAAAAAGAAGAAAAGGAGGATGGAACGTCACCTTGAACAGCTGGAAAAAGAGAGAGCTGATTTATTGGCTACGTCAGAGGAATTAAGAATTCGTTTGCAAGAAGCCAGAGCCAGATCTGCCGGAGCTTCTGGAGGGCCCCTGAACCGGTCTTTGCCACTGGTAAGCAAATTCAATGGAGACCCCAGACTGTATATGGGCTTCAAACTCGACATGCAGTATGCTCTTGAACTGCAAGGAGCTGCTTTTGCTGGGGATGCTGAAAAGGTGGGGTACCTTATAGGCCACTTGACTGGGGCAGCGCGAGATTGGGTACGCCCACTGCTTGCTAGCCATAATGCTGCGCTCAGCGATCTCAAACAATTCTGGGAAGCGATGGACGTTATGTTTTCATTTGAATCGGAGGAGGATGTGACCCAGCAGCAGCTATTGGATCTCCGGCAGGGGAACTCAACTGTGAGGGCGTACTGGTCCCAATTTGCGATGCTGGTGCACAAGCTTGATTGGAGCTTAAACTCAAAGCCCGTGCAAGCTTTATTTAAGGCCAGACTTAATTCTCAGGTGCCAGGGGCCCCCGTCACAAGGACTTGGATTCCCTCGTTAAAGCTGCTCTGGCGGTGGGCAGCAGGCAAGAGCTGAGGCAGCTTGAGAAGGCTGAGAGCAAAGGCCGGCGTTTCCATGGTGATCGCATTCCTGAGATACCAAGTGAGGGAGAGCAAGGTCAATCTCGCTCGGAGCCGATGGAAATTGACTCTGCCCACGCACGGGAAGATTCAAAGGCTCAACGGCCAATTCACAAGGCGGCAAAAGACTGGCAGGCTGCCAAGAAATGTTTTATCTGCCAGAAACCAGGGCACTTTGCCAGAGTGTGTCCTGAACGTCACAACTTGCAGGGAATGGTGGGGGCTTCCTCCCAGATGGGAGAGGGGGGAGTCCAAATGCAGGGAAACGCCAGTGCCTGTCTGGGAATGGAGCGGGGCAGCAGCCAGGCAGCAATGGAACCAAACCAGAGCCCTGACCAGGACACCCCCAACCAGGCATAATTGTGAGGGTGTTGCTGGACCTCCCCAATGGACATGCTATGGAGGTCCATGCCCTGTTGGACTCAGGAGCGAGTGCCAATTTCTTCAGCAGGGACCAATTGCATTTACTACCTTTGGACTTTCCGCTACAAGTGACCACCATTGATGAGCGGGAACTTTTGGGAGGGGAAGTGACCCATCAGGACCCCCCCCCCATGAGAATGAGGTTTTTGACGCATTCTGAAACGATTGCTTTCTATGTGGCCACGCTGGCCCATCATTCTGGGCATGAGCTGGTTGGCCTTGCACGATCCAGTGGTTTCCTGGCATCAGCGTAACCTGATGTTTGGATCGGCGCATTGCTTGGAGAACTGTTTGGGAGTAAAGGAGCCGTGAGTTGGTAGTGCCAGAGTGGCGGCTACATGTGCGGGAGAGAAAGGTGGCATTCCTCCAGAATATATGGACTTGGTAGAGGTTTTCAGCGAAAGAGAGGCAGACACACTGCCGCCGCACAGGCCTTACGATTGTCAGATCAACTTGGTCCCGGGGGCCAAGTTACCGGCAGGAAAACTGTACTCTATGTCCGATCAGGAGATGGAGGACTTAAGAGCCTTTATCGACAAGAACTTAAGGAGAGGTTTCATCAGGGAGTCCAGGGCAGTGGGCGGAAGCCCCGTGTTCTTTGTGGACAGGAAGGCCACGCGAGAGAGGAGGCTGGTCGTGGATTTCCGGCGAATCAACGCCCAGACGGTCCCCATGGCCTTCCCCATGCCAAGAATCGATGACGTATTGGCGAGGGTGCGAAAGGGGAACATTTTTACTAAACTGGATCTGAGAGGAGCCTACAATCTCATCAGGGTGCGAGAGGGGGACGAGTGGAAGACAACCATGTTCACACCACGAGGAGCATTCGAATATCTTGTTATGCCCTTTGGTTTACAGTGTGGTAGCCCGTGCTTCCAAGCCTTCATGCACCACGTGTTGGGACCTTTGCTCTATAAAAACTGCGCTGCATTCTTGGATGACATACTTATTTACTCTCCAGATGAAGAACAGCACGTCAAGGACGTGCGGGAAGTTCTAACTAGGCTCAAGGAGCATCGCCTATGGGTGAAACTGGAGAAGTGTCAGTTTCACACGAGAGAGGTCGGGTTCCTGGGCTATAGGCTGTCGGACAAGGGTCTGGCAATGGACCCGGAGAAGGTCAAGGCGGTGGTGGAGTGGAAAAGCCCAAAAACAAGGAAGGATGTTCAGCGGTTCCTGGGCTTCAGTAACTTCTACCGGAAGTTCATCAAGAACTTCGCGCAGCTGGTGACCCCCATAATGGATTGCCTCAGTGGCAAGAAGACATTTGAGTAGACGGAGGCGGCGCAGAGGGCCTTTGAGAGTCTAAAGAGGGTCTTCGCCTTCGAGGAACAACTGCTGCATGTCAACCCGGAACTACCACTGCGGGTGGAGACAGATGCGTCGGATCGAGCGATTGGAGCGGTCCTCACGCAGGAAGATGGGGAGTGGGAGTGGCGTCCATGTGCCTTTTTCTCCCGGAAGCTCAATAAATCGGAAGTAAATTATAGTATCTATGATAAGGAAATGCTTGCTATTGTGTCTGCGTTCAAACAATGGTGCCATTTTTTGATTGGAGCGAAGCATCAGATACAGGTGTGCACAGATCACAAGAATTTGGAGTACTGGCGGACAGCGAGAGTGATGTGCCAGAGGCAAATACGCTGGGCACAGTTCTTTGGCAAATTTAACTTCAGGATTCAGTACGTACCGGGTGAGCAGAACTTGAGGGCGGATGCTTTATCCCGTAAACCAGAGTATTTGGCAGAGGAAGGACCGCCGGTAGCCCGGTTCATGTTCCCTGAGCAGAGGTGGGCTTGTGGGGCGACATTGGTGAAGGACGACAAACTGCTACGATTTATGCGAGACGATGCTTTTGCCAGAGGAAAGTTGGATGAACTTGGGCAAGGGAGAGGGGCTGAGGGAGGTTTCGAGGAAAAAGGGGGGCTACTGTTTTATCGGGGGGCTTTGTATGTACCAGGGGAACCTCTCTGGGCCCGAATCCTCCGACAACTTCACCACAGCTCGACGGCAGGACACTTTGGGCAACATAAAACCATGTTGTTGGTCACCAGGGAATTTTGGTGGCCCAAGGTGCGGGAAGATGTGAAGGAATATGTGCGAGGGTGTGAGACCTGTCAGAGAGCCAAAGGGGAGAGGGCAGCTCCGGCAGGGTTATTAGAGCCTCTGCCAACACCAGGGAGGCCATGTGAGGTGGTATCAGTAGACTTCAAAATAAATCTGAAGAAGTGTGCATGCACACGAAAGCTCATACCAAGAACTAACTTAGTTGGTCTTTAAGGTGCTACTGGAAGGAATTTTTTTATTTTGACTATGGCAGACCAACACGGCTACCTATCTGTGTCAGTAGACTTCATTACTGACCTGCCCCAGTCCAGGGGGGAAACGGCAGTGTTGGTGGTGGTGGATCTACTCACCAAAATGTGCCATTTTGTGGCGTGTTCTCATGCGGTAACTGCGGAGGAGACAGACAAATTGTTTGTGGAGCACGTGTTTAAGTTGCATGGGGTCCCTTCAGGGGTCATTTCGGATAGGGGGACACAATTTACCTCAAGGTTCTGGCCCAAACTCATGAGTTTGTTGCAAGTGGAGGTAAGTTTCACCACCGCCAGACATCCCGAAAGCAATGGGCAGGCGGAAAGGGTCAATGCAGTACTACAGCAGTACCTGCGTTGTTATGTGGGGGAGAGGCAGAACGATTGGGTGGACAAATTAGCGCTGACGGAGTTTGCATACAACAACTCCGAGAACGTGTCCACAGGGATGACTCCGCTTTTTGCTAATCATGGGTGCCATCCCAGGGCTTTCCCTGGGAGGGGGGAGGAGTCGTGGAGTGTGCCAGCCGCTGAACAGTTTGCAGAGGAAATGGAGGCAATTCAACAGCAATTGAAGTTGAACTTGGAAAGGGCCAAGGAGGTATACAAGAGGCAAGCAGACAAGCATCGGAGGGAAGGGGAAACCCTTCGGGTAGGGGATAAGGTGTGGTTGTCAACGCAAGGCTTGCCTTGGAAAGGGGGCTGTAAGAAACTCAAACCCAGGAGGGTGGGTCCCTTTGAGATCATACAGCAAGTCAACCCGGTGGCCTTCAGGTTGAGGCTGCCAGAGAGCATGAAAATTCATCCCGTGTTCCACCGGTCGCTATTGTCGGCTTACCGGCCGGGCAGAAGGGAAGGGGAGGTGCCACCGCCTGAAGTCGAGGAAAGGGAGCGGGGACACCAGATAGAGGAAATACTGGACTCGCGTTGGAAGGGGAATCAGCTGGAGTATCTTGTAGCTTAGAATCATAGAATCATAGAATCATAGAGTTGGAAGAGACCACAAGGGCCATCGAGTCCAACCCCCTGCCAAGCAGGAAACACCATCAGAGCACTCCTGACATATGGTTGTCAAGCCTCTGCTTAAAGACCTCCAAAGAAGGAGACTCCGGAGGCGGCGCGAAACAAGTAATGGCGGTCCTCTTCGCGCTGCGAAGAGGGGCTCCGCAGGAAAGGGTCGTTCGCTGCGGCAAAGCGACGACCCACTAAGAAAAACCACGAGCAGAGTGAGCTCGTGGCCGTGGGATCCGGCGGGCACCTAGAGCGACCCCCAAAACGAAGAAGGGACCCCGTAAGGGGCTCCGGAAGCGCGGAGGGGAAGCGGTGCTGTGGATTCATCGCTCTTTCTGCGGGAGTGAAGCCGTGCGGCTGTTACGGATGAGCGCCGACCTTTCTTCCTTTTACATTGGATTACAAACCAACTACTCGTGAGTAAGATTCACCTGAGATTGGATTACAAAATTTATGAATTTGGCTGAAAGCGGGAGACGAGAAAAAGGAAGTCCGTCTCCCGATGGTGCTTAGTGATCAAAGGCAAAGGATTTGACAGGCTGGAAGCAGCACAGAGGGGCTTTAAAACAAGAGAAATCATACGCTTAGAGAAGCTGGAAACTGAAAGGCAAGTTGCTTTTATTTCTTTGGGACTGGCTTTATCTTTCTTTATGGGGACTTTCTCCTCTGCTAAATCTACTAAAAAATTTTAAAGACTTTAAAAACCCAAGCCCCGGACTTGCAGCGGGACAAAAGGCTGCTTTGCAGATACACTTACAAATCTGAAATGGATATTTAGAGGCATCACTGTTGGATACAATTTAACAACTGTACTTTGCACCTTTTAAGAGACTTGTGGCAACATTGTGAGAGCTCTGCTTGAGGGAAAAGGTCTTCTCCAAAGACTTTTATTAATTTACTTAATGGCAGGAACTTTAATGGCGACTGAAATTTTGTTTCTTCTTCCTTGAACTGTAACATTACTCCCTCTAGTGGAGTTTGGGACTTACAATTTCCTGAGAACCAACTTTGCTTTGTCTCTCTGTGGTTTGGTTGTTTACTCCAAGGCCTGCCTTTCCCATGAAATTTTTGACAGCTTGACCTTGAATCCATAGACAGGTGGGGAATGAGCGACAGAGTAAAAACAAGAGCTGCGTCGAAGGCAGGGAAAGGCAAACTGACACAAACAACCCTATTTTCTCAGGGACGCAGATCTTCAGTCCCTGCCGTTTTGCAGACTGCACCCTCGCCAACAACTCTAGCTGAAGAAGCTGAACAATTAACAGGTGAGGATATGGCATCTGGAGGGTCTAACACTTTGTTAGAGGAAATGTTACAACAATTTGCAATCTTGAACAAAAAAGTGGATGACCAAACTGCAAAAATTGATTTAGCCACATCCTCAATTACCAAACTTTCAGAACAGGTGGCTAAGCACTCACAAGACATTGGAAATCTAAATGACGTAACATCTGAAAATCGAAAATTGGCGGAGGCTGCGAACCAAAAAGCAGAGGCCGCAGCAAAAGGAGTGGAGGAACTGAAAGGAGAGGTAAGACCGCTCCACAAACATATTACTGACCAGCAGGCCTACCTGTCTTTGGTGGAACTGCGAAACAAGGAAAATAATCTGAGATTACGCTCTATCCCAGAGATTGAGAAAGAGGACTTGATAGGTTTTCTAACAGCAGAATTCTCTAAATTCTGGGGTATTAATGAAGATACAGATTTTAAAATAACAACTGCATTTAGATTGGGAAGAGCCGCTGGAAAAGACAGGCCTAGAGACTGTTTGATCATCCTAAGGACTAAACAGGAGAGAGACAAGCTACTTGACCTACATTTTAATAAAGCACTTGTGATACAGGACAGAAGAGCACAAATCTACAAGGACATCCCTAAGCAACTACTGGATCTCAGATCTAACTATACTGACCTAGCCGGACTTTTGAGAGGTAACGGAATACCATACAGGAATCGGCGCTCTCCACTAATGGCGACGCGGCTTCACCCTGCGGGCTGGGTAGCGATTCTCAGCACCGCGCTCCCCGTTGTCGTTCCGGAGCCTTTAAAAAGGCTCTTTCTTCGTTAGGTTGGCATGCGTATTTGTGGTATGACAAGGGGAAAACATATGGAATGTTCAAAAACCATATTGTCAGGAAAGCAATATATATGGTCTGGAAAAAATACAAAGACTTATTGGAAAGTAAAACTCCGAGGTGGATCTCACCAATAGAGGCCAAAGCTCGGAAAACAGCCAATATGGAGGCACATTGGCCGAAATATTGGGAAATAATAGAAAACATCGGAGGTAATTGGAGGTTGCAGAGCTTTGAAAAACTAAAGGATAAGGTGCAAAATTGGCTACACTATGCCCAAATTAATGAGGTTTTTAAGCTAGATAAAAAAATAGGATTCCAGGTGGAAAAATCGAAACTTGAGACAGAGTTGCTAGAACCAAAGACCAAGGTATTATCGAGAATGTATAACTTGCTGCTTAAATGGAATACTCAGGATGAGACAGTTAAGTCAGCCATGATAAAATGGGCTCAAGACATTGGTTACAATATTATGTCTGAAGACTGGGAAAGGTTATGGACCACCGGTATGAAATTTACGGCATGTAATGCCTTGAAAGAAAACATTATGAAAATGGTATACCGGTGGTACATGACCCCAGTCAAGCTTGCTAAGATATACCATTTGTCTGACAATAAATGTTGGAAATGTAAGGAGGCTGAAGGGACATTCTTTCACCTCTGGTGGACTTGTCCAAGATTGAAGGCCTTTTGGGAAATGATTTATAACGAGTTAAAAAAGGTGTTCAAGTACACCTTCCCCAAGAAACCAGAGGCCTTCCTTCTGGGCATTGTCGGCCAGAAGGTGTTAAAAAAGGATAGAACTTTTTTTATGTATGCTACAACAGCAGCAAGAATCCTTATCGCTAAGCATTGGAAGACCCAAGATTTGCCCACACTGGAGGACTGGCAGACGCAATTGATGAACTACATGGAACTGGCCGAGATGACTGCAAGGATCCGAGACTTGGGAGAAGAGGCAATGGAGGAGGACTGGAAAAAATTTAAAGACTATTTGCAAAAGTATTATAAGTTGTATGAAACATAAGATGCCGTATGATTTGGAACGTTAGCCCCAGCAATGAAATTTAATTACTTATGAAATTGATAACACTTATGAAAGAATCAAAGTTTAAATGGGTAAAAATGACACTATATTATATCTTCAGAGTAAATGGAGAATAAGAGATTTAAACTTAAATTGCAATTAAAAACATAAAGAAACACACGAAATAAGGGTATAATTTGCTGATAACTTTATTATCAAGAATGCATTATGTGGGAGATGTGGGGAAGTCCAATGGAAATTTGAAATAAGTTGCTGAAATGGTTATGACTTTCTGTTCTTTTTTCTTTTTTTTCTTCTATTCTGCCTATTCTTTTGTTCTTTCTGTAATTTGGAAAAAATGCAATAAAAAATTATTATAAAAATTAAAAAAAAAAAAACAAAGAAGGAGACTCCACCACACTCCTTGGCAGCAAATTCCACTGTCGAACAGCTCTTACTGTCAGGAAGTTCTTCCTAATGTTTAGGTGGAATCTTCTTTCTTGTAGTTTGGATCCATTGCTCCGTGTCCGCTTCTCCGGAGCAGCAGAAAACAACCTTTCTCCCTCCTCTATGTGACATCCTTTTATATATTTGAACATGGCTATCATATCACCCCTTAACCTCCTCTTCTCCAGGCTAAACATGCCCAGCTCCCTTAGCCGTTCCTCATAAGGCATCGTTTCCAGGCCCTTGACCATTTTGGTTGCCCTCCTCTGGACACGTTCCAGTTTGTCAGTGTCCTTCTTGAATTGTGGTGCCCAGAACTGGACACAGTACTCCAGGTGTGGTCTGACCAGAGCAGAATACAGTGGCACTATTACTTCCCTTGATCTAGATGCTATACTCCTATTGATGCAGCCCAGAATTGCATTGGCTTTTTTAGCTGCCGCGTCACACTGTTGGCTCATGTCAAGTTTGTGGTCAACCAAGACTCCTAGATCCTTTTCACATGTACTGCTCTCAAGCCAGGTGTCACCCATCTTGTATTTGTGCCTCTCATTTTTTTTGCCCAAGTGCAATACTTTACATTTCTCCCTGTTAAAATTCATCTTGTTTATTTTTGCCCAGTTCTCTAATCTGTCAAGGTCGTTTTGAAGTGTGATCCTGTCCTCTGGGGTGTTAGCCACCCCTCCCAGTTTGGTGTCATCTGCAAATTTGATCAGGATGCCCTTGAGTCCATCATCCAAGTCGTTGATAAAGATGTTGAATAAGACCGGGCCCAAGACAGAACCCTGTGGCACCCCACTAGTCACTCTTCTCCAGGATGAAGAGGAACCATTGATGAGCACCCTTTGGGTTCGGTCAGTCAGCCAGTTACAAATCCACTGAGTGGTAGCATAGTCAAGACCGCATTTTACCAGCTTCTTTACAAGAATATCATGGGGCACCTTGTCAAATGCCTTGCTGAAATCAAGGTAGGCTACATCCACTGCGTTCCCTTCATCTACCAGGCTTGTAATTCTGTCAAAAAACGAGATCAGGTTAGTCTGACACGACTTATTTTTCAGAAATCCATGCTGACTATTGGTGATCACAGCATTCCTTTCTAGGTTCTCACAGACTGTTTGCTTAATGATCTGCTCCAGAACCTTCCCTGCTATTGAGCTTGGGAGGGGGCTCCCAGTTCGGACAACACGTGTGTGCCGTCAGATTGGGTCACTGAGGAGGGTTTAGTGGAGGACTTCCACGAGCTATTTCCCCATAAGCCACAACCCGCAGGGAGGTTCTCTGAGCGGGCGTTTGGGCCAACGGACGATGAAGAGGATTTCGAAGGGTTCCCAGCGTCGGACCAAGAGGAAACACAGTGGGGGGGGGAGAGTGAGTGAAGAACGTCCGGGTCCATCAGGTGTTAGAGGTTGGGGTAACGTTTTTGATGATACCGAAGAGGAGGAGGAGATTTTCCTAGGATTTACCCCCGAGAAGCATGAGGAGGATGCATCGGGTGAGGCTCCTTCTCAGGAAAGGGAGGTGAGGGGGGCCTTTGAGGAGGGGGTGGATGTCAGGGAACTGCAGGCAGCGAGGGAGGAAAGAATGGGAGGATACAGAGAACGATCTCCGCTGATTAGCACTGGCGCGTCCTCAGAGGACAGAGAAGAGGATAGTGAGTCTGAGCAGGAGGGGGTGCTTCCGAGAGAGGGGGATCCACGTCACAGGCAAAAACGGAAGGGGCTGGGCCGATGGCTGTGCTGGTCTCGAGGGAGAGGGGGAAAACAAACCAGTCGAAGCAACGCATCATGAGAGACGGATCGCTTTTTTATTCTGCATGCAATCTTGTCAGAAGGAAATAAAGAATGGAATTTATGGCTGGCTGCCTGGAGTGCTTTTACTGCTGAGAGCAGCAACGCGCTACAGCTGGCAAGCTGACAGGTGCAGGTGGGGTTCTGGGGGGGGGGGAGGGAGGAAAATGGGGGGGGGGAATAAGGATATGTTTTTGGATAATATGTCTTGTTATAACTTTCAATATTTTTATTTTTTAATATCCTGGGAACAGTAAACCGCAGTGGTGGGCAGTTCCACAGACCCTCCTCCTCTGCTCAAAATGCATACAGACCCATCTTTGCGCGGGGAAGATCCAGACAAAAGGAGTCTGTTTTCAAAGTACCCGCGGAGGGGTCTAGACGGCTCCATCCTCTTGCCTCCCCTGCCCCCCCCCCCGCCCCCCGATCACTGTTTCACTCCGGAAGGCGTCTCAGACCTGGGTGGAGCAGCCACAAAGGACAGGCAAAGAGACAAGGTCCTGCCCAGATTCAGGCTTCCTCATGATCGTGTGGAATCTGTACACGTTTCTGTTGGCGCTTCCACTAGTGATTTATCTGTACAGGATCGGACTTCATTTCAGCCAACCACATCCTTCCTCTTCCCCCTCCCTCTTCCCCCGACAGCATACTAGAGCAGTGTTCCCCAACCACTGTTCCGCGGCACACTAGTGTGCCGTGAGATGTTGCCTGGTGTGCCGCGGGAAAAATTAAAAAATTTGAAAGATTTTTTTTTTAAGTCAAATTTTCGATTGGAACCCCTGGGGTTCCCTCCCTCCCTCCCGCTCTGCGCCTCCCTCCTCCTCCTCCTCCTCCGGGGAGGCCCTTCCTGGCTCTCGGCCAAAGCTTGGCGGCTGCCACTCACTCACTCGCTCGCCCACCCGTCCCTCCATCCCTGCACCCGGCCTCTCCCCCTCCGTCCCCAGCGCGGGGGCTGCCGGGATCCGTAGTCCCCTCGCCCTTGGGCTCCGCGCCCGCGCGGGGTGCGCGAACTACGTTTCCCAGCGTGGCCTGGCGGGCCGGGCGTTTTGTTTGAAGCGCTCTTCTCCCGGCCATGGAATGAGCGCAGCGGCGGCGGCCGGGCGGGCAGGGGCTCTTCCGCGCAGACCCCGCGCAGCCTGCCTGCGCCCCCGCAGAGATCGGGCGGCAGGATGGAGCCCGGGGATCCCCGCGGAGGCGGAGCGGCGGAGGCGGAGGCTGCCCCCCAGGTAGGGCTGCGTCGGGGGGGTTATTTTTGCAATGCTGCATCCGCGCCGGAGGGGACGCATCAGACCGCGGGGAGACCCCTTGGCGGGCGTGCAAGGCAATGCATGCATGCAGGCGTTGCATGGAGTGCAGTGCAATGCAATGGCAACACGGCGCCCTGCATGCATGCATGCAACTTCCACCGGCGCTCCGGACTTGGCAGGTGAGGGGGGTCCCCAGTGGGCGGCAGAGAGAGCCGGGAGGGCGAAGGGGAGCCGGGGGGGAGCAGCGCTGCTCCCCGAGCCGAGCCCGGGGGGAAACTTCGGCGTCGTTGCGCCGGGTGTTGGAAGCGGAGGCTGGCGGGGGGCCCTCACCTGCAAAACCTGGTCGCCTCTCATATATTTCGTGCATTGCATTCATCGCCCACTTTCTCCTCCAAGGAGCTCCCGGGGGCGCGCGTGGTTCTCCCCGTGTTATCCTCGCAACAACAGCCCTGCGAGGTGGGTCAGGCGAGTGGCCCAAGGGAGCACCCAGGGATTGTCCTGGCCAGGTGGGGTGATTTGAACCCTGCTCTCTGCCCGGTCTTCGTCCTCATTTAGCCCCCACATGTGCATGACTGTGCATGACTGAGGTTTCCCCCCCTCGTCTTGGCTATGGTGTGAGTCTGTGCTGTTAATTAATGGGGTTCTGCCTTCCGAGAAGATGAGCCAGCCCTCAAGGAGGTGATTATGTAATTTGCTAGCAATTCATGTCCCTCCCGGCGTGACGCTGCGCGCTGACGTCACGGGGCTGTAATGGTGGTGTGCCTCGAGATTTTTTTCATGAAACAAGTGTGCCTTTGCCCAAAAGAGGTTGGGAAACACTGTACTAGAGTTCATATGGATTTCAAAGCATGCTTTGAGAACTTGTATGCTTAGCTTTAAACTCCACAAAATTAGCCTATGGCTAGGATGCTATTTATCAAAGTCTGTGCCCATTAAAATATGGTCAGATACAAGTATGCTTTCCCCCTTGTTATACAATTATTATTTTTAAAATTGCATTCAACCATTTACTATTTAAGCAGCTTATACACCACTTGACTATAATCATCTCTGAAGTGACACACGAGAAATACATTGCAGAAAAAGTTAACATGGATGACATCAGACTTCCGTTAAAAAGACCTGCTGGAATAAAAAAAGGATTCGGTAGGTGCTGGGTGCTCTGCCTGATGCTCTCAACTGACAAGATGTAGGTGTGGTTGAATCAAATGGGAACAGTGACCACAGTGCTATCAGACTCAACATACACAGTATGGAAGTGGACAATTGCTAAGGAAATCCAGAACAGTCACATTTGACTTCAAAAGAGGAGACTTCCTCAAAATGAGTCAAGGATGGCGAGCCCTTCTGTGCTCCAGAGGGCCTGGGTGGCCTCATTCCCCTCTTGTTCTGAGCACTGCAGAGGGAGGCAAACATGTCCTTCCTGGGGGCTGGTCCCTCCCCGCCCTGTTCCTGGAGGGCAGCAGGAGGAGGGGGCTGCTGCAGCTGCCTCCTTTGGGGGCATAGCTCACCTTGCCTGCTCCTGCCCTCCTCCAACACAGACAACCTTACCTGCCTCAGCCATCCATGGGGGCTTGAGAGTGTGTGAGCAGACTTTGTCATGGGAGGAGGCAGGCCTTGCAGAGGAGGAATGCTGGGGGCAGGCATTCAAACTCAGCCCTGAAGCTCACTGGGTGACCCTGGGCCAGGCACTCACGCTCAGCCTAACCTACCTCAAAGGGCTGTTGTGAGGATAAAATGGGGGGGGGGGGGAGAGAACTCTGCACACCAACTGGACCTCCTTGCAGGAAATGGGGGCTATAAATGTAACTGTGCTATTTGTACCCCACCCACCTCACTGGGTTTCCCCAGCCTGTCTGGGCGACTTCCAACACATATTAAAACAACAAACATTCAAAGCCTCCCTATAAAGGGCTGCCTTCCAGAAGTTTGATAGTTGCTCATCTCCTTGTCACCTGTAGGGAGGGCGTTCCACAGAGAGGCTGCCACCACCGAGAAGGACCTCCCTCTGCCTGGTTCCCTGCAACCTCGCTTCTCGCGGGGAGGGAACCACCAGAAGACCCTCGGAGGAGGACCTCCGGGCTAAGGTTGGGGGTGGAGATGCTCCTTCAGGTATACTGCGCTGAGCTTCATGACCTAACATTTGCCTCGCTTAACATAATTAATTAGGAAGTGAAGTTTTCCTCTTCCATTCAAGCAGTATAGGAAGTAAGAACGTGGAAAAAGGAGTACTACTTCTAGTATTCCCAACTCCTGACATAAAACAGCATAAAGGTTGCCTTTTCTTGACCATCAATCACCTGTGCAAAGTCCCTACGCCACCCCCTATTTTGCTTCAATACAGCCCCATCGGTCAGCCTGGACGCTGAGGTCCAGCACTGAGTGCCTTCTGGTGGTTCCCTCATTGCGAGAAGCGAAGTTACAGGGAACCAGGCAGAGGGCTTCTTGGTAGTGGCGCCCGCCCTGTGGAACGCCCTCCCACCAGATGCCAAAGAAATAAACAAGTATATGACATTTAGAAGACATCTGAAGGCAGCCCTGTTTAGGGAAGCTTTTAATGACTGATGTTTTAATGTATTTTTAATCTTTTGCTGGAAGCCGCCCAGAGTGGCTAGGGAAACCCAGCCAGATGGGCCAGGTAGAAATAATTTAAAAATATAATTATTAAATTATTATACGCGTTAGAAACAGAATTTGAAGGGGCCGTCTTTTCTGGCAGTGCCAAATAAAGCTACTGACCCATTTCTAAGTCCTAAAATCCACAATGTCTCTGAATACCTGAAAAACCCAGTGGTGCAGGACCCCCCCCCCCCGGAAAAAGAACCCATAAACAACACCCCAACCCTCTTTTATTGAGTGTAAAAGAGAAACCCCTTGTTTAAATTTTACAATCTCCCTGTTTCCGCTTTAAGAACTCTCAATAGATTAACCATTTCTCTTTATCCGTCACCCTTTTGTCTATAAAAAGTGTCTTCTGGTGAAACCCAAAATAGAGTCTTTGTGTATAAACTAACTTTATATCTATTTTCAGATTCTTAATGCGCCACGCACGTCTAATACAGTGGTTCTCAAGGTGCGCATTTACTCTGACTTGATCTACCACAAATATCCAAGCCATCTAACCCTGAAATCCTAACCTTCTAATTCCAAGTCTCTTCTTTCTCAATATCCCCCATTCCGTTAACAGCATCAAGCAACAAACTTTAAAATGCAAGTTTAAAACGCAAGCTTTCCTTTGCATCTTGCAGAACTTTAAATGTAATTCGTGGTTTTTTTCACCTGTCTGCCAAACTTAGGTCTTTTTGCCATCCTTTAAATGGGAAATCAGTAGTTGAGCCATACTTTTTGGTAAAACGTTCGTCTGGATCCCGGAAGTCCTACCTGAGAAGAACAATGGGAGTTCCCACTAGCGCCAGCCACTTCTCCTTCTGCAAGCAGCGCTACACGAATTCCCACCAGGGATGAGCCGCTAAACTGAGCCGCCGGAGAAAGACTGGGGAGGGCGGCAAGTGGGAGGGGGAAGTCGTGCGCTTCTGTCCCTTGAGAAAAGTGCTGCTCCTGGACTTCTGGAGGCGGCGCGAAACAAGCAATGGCGGTCCTCTTCAGTCTCTGAAGAGGGGCTCCGCAGGAAAGGATCGTTCGCTACGGCACAGCGACGATCCATTAAGAAAAACCACGAGCAGAGTGAGCTCGTGGCCGTGGGACTCGGCGGGCACCTGGAGCGACCCCCAAAACGAAGAAGGGACCCCGTAAGGGGCTCCGGAAGCGCGGAGGGGAAGCGGTGCTGAGAGTACATCGCTCTTTCTGCGGGAGCGAAGCCGCGCGGCTGATGATGATGAGCGCCGACCTTTCTTCCTTAAATCCTGGACTCTAAACTACTTACTCGTGAGTAAGAAACATTTCATTTTGGAACTACAAATTATAAAATTTGGCTGAAAGCGGGGGACGAGAAAAAGGAAGTCCGTCTCCCGGCAGTGCTTAGAGATCAAAGACAAAGGAACTGACAGGCTGGAAGCAACAGAAAGGGACTTTAAATTGGGAAGCATGCGTTTGGTGGAACTAGTAACTGAAAGGAAAGGCAAGTTTTTTCTATCTTTTTTATGCTAATGTGCTAATATAATTTGAAAACCTTCTCCTTTGGTGGACTTCAAAAATTTTTAAAACCCAGCCCCGGGATGGCAGGGGAAAAGGGTTGCTTTTGCTTTTGCGGATACAAATTATAAAGTGAAACAGATACCTAGAGGCAATATTGGATGATACAATTAAGCAACTGTATTTTGCACCTTCAGATGAGACTTTTGTGGCAGCTTTGAAAGGGCTCTGCAAGTGGAAAAGTTTTAAGGACTATGGTTAATTTATTGGTCTGCTGGAACTTTAATGGCGACTAAAACTTTCTTCTTTTCCTTCTGAACTGTAACAACACTCCACCTAGTGGAGCTTTGGATTTACAAACTCCTGGGAACTAACTTTGTTTTGACTCTCTGCTGTTTTGTTATCTACTTTGGAGACTGTCTTTCCCATGGAATATTTGACAGCTTGACCTTGACTCATAGACAGCTGTGGTATGAGCGGCCATCCAAAAACAAGAGCTGCGTCGAAAGCAGGGAAAGGCCAACTTGTACAAACAACTTTGACTTCCCAGTCTCGCAGATCTTCAGTCCCTGCTGTTCTACAGGGAGCTGTACCTTCAACAACAGCTCCATCCAAGGAAGCTGAACAGCCAACAACTGAGGATATGGCAGCAGGGGGATCTGGCACCCTTTTAGATGAAATGTTACAGCAATTTGCAATCTTAAATAAGAAGGTTGACGACCAAACAGCAAAAATTGATTTAGCCACATCCTCAATTACTAAATTATCTGAACAAGTGGCTCAGCACTCACAAGCAATTGGGAACTTAAAAGACGCCACTTCTGAAAACCGGAAACTGGCCGAGGCTGCAAACGAGAAAGCTGACCAAGCAATTCAGAAAGTGGACGAACTGAAAGGAGAGGTAAGGCCACTACACAAGCACATCAGTGACCAGCAGGCCTACCTGTCTATGGTGGAATTGAGGAATCGAGAAAATAATTTAAGATTACGCTCTATCCCAGAGCTCGAGAAAGAGGATCTGATCGGCTATTTGACAACAGAATTTTCTAAATTCTGGGGTATAAACGAAGACAAAGATTTTAAAATAACAACCGCGTTCAGATTGGGAAGAGTTGCCAGGAAGGACAGGCCCAGAGATTGTTTGATTATTCTAAGGACCAAACAGGAGAGAGACAAAATATTAGACCTCCACTTTAACAAATCACTTGAGATCCAGGACAGAAGAGCAGAAATCTACAAGGATATTCCTAAACAATTATTGGATCTCAGAGCTAACTACACTGACCTAGCTGGACTTTTGAGAAGCAACGGGATACCTTACAGGTGGGAGTTTCCACAAGGCCTATCATTTAACTACAAAGGAAAGAAGGTTAAAATTAAAACGAGAGAGGACAGCCAGAAGTTCCTACACGACCACGGAGAGGACCTGCAGAAGGGAACAACAGCAGTTCCTTGGCCTCCACCACAACCTGGGAAAGAACCAGCACCCTCGGACTTGGACAAGAAAGAAGACACCCCATAAAAAGCAACAACAGAGTGATACAGGATGTCTCTGCAGCTATATAGTTGGAACATTAATGGCGCAAATTCCCCGGAAAAACGCAAAAGGATTTTTCATATTTTGAAAAAAGAACATTTGGATATAATTTGCTTGCAAGAAACTCATGTGACTAGCCGGGACGCCGCGGCCACGGAAAAGGAGCGCGAGATAACCCCTCCGGGGGAGTCTCGAACAGCGTGGAGATTTAGAGGGGTCATGAAGGCTACGTGAACCCCGAAACCACAGGAGGGAATCCTGGGGGACAAGCACCCTGCGATGCTGTCTGTGCTCGCCTGTGTTGCCGGCGTTTAACAAGGCTGGAGCTGCAGCGTAAAGGGGAGGCAACAACTCCATGCTGTGAAGCCTCAAGCTCCGAGGGAAAGCGGCGGACCTCCAACAACAGTGGAGAAGCTGGGAAGGAGTTATAAAAACACTGTGGAAAAAGCAGTGGAGACTAAAGAAAATATTGGAGAACATTAATTAGGGTAAGATTAATGGAATGTTTGGATAAGAACCCAGCGGAGAAGGAATAAGTTGGTGGAAAAGGAGGAGGAATCCATCTCTGGCGATAAGGTGATAAGAGAGTATAGCAAGACGCTGGGAGAGAGGAGGAAACAAAAAGAAGAAAACAAACCGCCAAGTGAGTGTGGTGTGGTGGAAAGACCTCAGACACAAAGTATAAAGTCTGAGGCAAGGTAACAGTTACAGCGGAATTATTAAACGGCTTAGAGAGAGGGGGAAAAAGACTTTTCTGTTTCATCAGGAAGGAGAGCGCTATAGCCAGCACGGATTTTAGTGGAAGCTTCTCTGTTTCTAAATGGCAGGACTGGGGAGAATTGGGACTCAAACGGAGCAGGGGAGATAGGTGCTTTAGCTGCACTCTGTGTTTAAAGATTGGAACTGTGAGACTGTGTTTAAAGTGCCTAAACCTTGTTTAAAGGCTGTGAGACTGTGAAAAGATTGCCATACGGTGTAAGCTAAAAGGGGTCCACCTTCGTTAACTAATTGGATACGCTCTTGATCTTCAGAGACGGCTGTGACTCTCCTGTCTCTCCTTGGGATTTAAAGAGATATACACCCCGGGATGCAAAGTTAAAGACTACGCCTTTGCAGGACCCTACCCATGAGAATCATCTGAATCTGGAGACGTTTTGGTGGTTCAGGTGCCTACTATATTTAGTTATAAGGTTTTGAGGATTCAAACATCTGTCTTGATTTAGATTTAGTCAAAACCGTACTATTATTTCGCTCTTGGTCTTCAGAGACGGCTGTGACTCTCTTGTCTCTTTTTGGGATTTAAAGAGACATACACCCCGGAATGCAAAGCTAAAGAATATGTCTTTGTAGAATCCCTACCCATGAGAATCCCCTGAATTTGGAGGTGTTTTGGTGGTCCAGGTGCTTACCATATTTAATCATAAGACTTCGAGGACTCAAACACCTGTTTTGACTTAGGTCCAGTCAAAATAGTACTATTATTGTATTGTATTATTATTACTTGATCTTATATAAGAGTTAACTTTTGCACTGTATCAATTTAATTAATTTTGGACCCTCGCTGCAATTATCCGAGGGACGCTAGCCTGGTTACCTCTATACCTTACCCCTATAGTATATTAGGAAGACTTAAACTCAAATATACAAATGCCGAACGGCTCTAAGAAGGGGGTGGCAACACCAGCGGAAAGGAGGCCTTCAAGACAAGAAGAGGGGAAGGAGGCAAGAGAAATCAGAAATTATGATAGCTTGATGGCCGAAATAAGAAAGGAATTTAAAAATAATGAACAGTATATTGAGAGAAAATTGATAGAGGTTCAAGATACTCTAGATAAGAAACTGGAGGAAGTGGTGGGAGAATTGACAGGAAAGGTTAAGGACCTCTCGGTAAGAACTAAGGGTTTGGAGGATTCAGTGAAGGGGGTGCAAAAGGACGCGAAAGACAGTAAGAAAGAGATGGACAGGATTAGACTACAAATTAAAGAGATAGGAGCAACACAGGAAGAGTTGTTGGACAACATGGCTATGACACAGATGCGCCAGAATCAATCTAATTTAAAATTTAGAGGAATAGCAGAGGACTTAAATGAGAATATCCGAGCTAAAGTGGTGAAAGAGCTGGCAATATGGTTAGATAGAAAAGAAGAAGAGATAAACCATGGTCTGGTAAACATATTCCGAATAAGAATAAAACCGGCAAAAGCCAGAGGGAAAAAATTGCCAGGAGATGTAATAGCCATGTTTAATTCATTGGAGATAAGAAATGAAATTTTGAAACAGAATTATGTTAAAAGGTTATATATTGGAGGAAACCCAATTATTATTTATAAAGAGATTCCTTCAAGATTTCTTCGAAGGAGGGACCCATATAAAAAATTAACAAATCAATTGAAGAAAAATGGGATCCTGTACAGATGGGAGTTTCCGGAAGGCATTTCATTCTATTTCAAAGAAAAAAAGTTCAAACTGTCTACCATCTCAGAACTACAAAAATTCGCAAGGAGATATGAGAAGGACCTGGGGAAAATGATGGGAGAGGAGGAGGTGGGGAACCAGCAGGGGGAAGAAAATGGGGGGAGTGAAGAAGAAGAAAGAGAGGAGAGCTCAAAAGGAGAAGGAGAAGAACTAGAGAAAGGAGACAAAGAACAGTAGATTGCGCATAGGTTTGATAAGTTAATTTATATTACAGAACAGATGACATTAAAAATACTAAACTGGAATGTGAATGGACTGAACAATAAAAACAAAAGGAACCAGATTACACATGTATTATTGAAAAAGAATTATGACTTAATATGCCTCCAAGAGACGCATATAATAAATAAGCATAAGAGACTATTATGCAATAAGAGACTGGGAGTAGACTTTGTGACATCAGATAGAGTGAAGAAAAGAGGGGTGGTACTATATATTAAGGAAAAATATGAGCCACAACTATTATATAAAGATGATCAAGGGAGAGTAATCATTGTTCAGATGGTGTTTCAGGGAGAAAAAATAATCGCCGTTGGAATATATGCTCCAAACGATAAAAAATCTGCCTTCTATTCTGAATTAAGAGATAAATTGATGGAATGGATGGATCAAAAAATGATTTTAATGGGTGACTTTAATGGGGTGGTGTCTCCAAATTTAGATAAGCTAACAAAAAAACAAGAAAAGAAGGAAGGTAAATTACCACGATCTTTTTTTGACATGGTAAATAATCTGGGATTAATTGATGCATGGAGACTCAAAACCCCCACTACAAAACAATTCACTTATTTCTCAAACCCAAATCAGAGCTGGGGGCGAATAGATAGCATTTGGATCTCGAAGGAATTAACTCAGAATTTAATTAAATCAGAAATTCTCCCAAGAATTATATCTGACCATAATGCGGTTTACAGTGAGCTGAAAGGCAAGGATATTAAAACAACTAGATGGAGAATGAATGAATTTCTATTTAATGATCAGAAGATCGTAAATAAGGCAATAGAGACAATAGAAGATTACCTTAAATGGAATTTAAACGGGGAAACTGCTATAGAGACGGTGTGGGACGCAGGAAAGGCAGTTATGAGGGGCTTTTTAATACAGAAAAATAGCCAAGTAAGAAAAGAAAAAGAGTCAAAGAAGGAACAGATCCTAACACAGATTATGGAAAATGGAAAAAAATTAACCATCAACCCCAGTGAGGAGACTGCAAAACAGAACATAAAGATATTACAAGCTAAACTTTCTACAATAATTGATCAAGAGGTAGAATGGAAAATTAAAATGATGAACCAGAGGACATTTGAATCCGCAAACAAGATAGGCAAATATTTGGCGTGGCAAATAAGAGAAAGAAGAAAACAAAACACGATTAGTAAGATAAGGGAAGGAGAAAGGATTGTGGAAGAGCCAAAAGAAATAAGGAAGATATTTCAAAAATATCATAAGGACTTATATAAAAGAGGAAATGAAACAAAACAAGAAATAGAGCAGTTTTTGCAAGAACATCATTTAAAACAAATCCCAAAAGAAGAAAAAGAGATATTAGACCAGGAAATTACCCAAGAAGAGATAAAGAAGGCTATTAAAAAGATGAAAAACGGGAAAGTGCCAGGCCCAGATGGGCTCTCAGCCAAATATTATAAAACACTAAGTAACCAAATATCCCCAGTGTTAGGTGAAGTGATGAATAATATATTAAAGGAAGGAAGGATCCCGAATACCTGGAAGGAAGCATATATTACTTTGATTCCCAAAAAAGAGGCAGATACTTTAGAAGTGAAAAACTATAGGCCAATTTCACTACTAAATAATGATTATAAGCTATTTGCAGATATAATGGCAGAAAGATTAAAAAAGGTTTTGAACAACAGAATACATAAAGATCAAACGGGCTTCCTCCCAGGGAGACAACTAAGGGACAATGTAAGGAACCTGATAGACATTATTGAATATTTGGATATGAGCATAGATAGACAAGCGGCCTTGGTATTCATTGATGCTGAGAAAGCGTTTGATAACATCTCGTGGGATTTCTTGAAGAAAAGTTTGAAAATGATGGGAATGGGAGAGAAATTTAGAAAAGGTATAGAAGCTATATATAAGGAACAGAAGGCAAAATTGGTAATGAACAACACCACAACAGAATATTTTAGTATATATAAAGGAACTAGACAAGGCTGCCCCCTGTCCCCTCTATTGTCTATAACAGTATTAGAAATATTAAACAAGAGACTGAGGGGGGCAACAGAAGTCACAGGAGTCAGGGTAGGAAAGAGGGAATACAAAATCAAGGCCTTCGCAGATGACATTGTACTAACCTTAGAAGACCCAAAAAACAGCGTAAAAGAAGCTTTACAAAAAATTGACGAATTTGGAGCCGTGGCAGGACTTAAGGTAAATAAAACCAAAACCAAAATGTTAGTTAAAAATTTAACAAAGGAAGAAGTGATAGATCTAGAAAGAAAGACCAAAATTGCGGTAGCTAAGAAAGTGAAATATCTTGGGATCTGGGTTACAGCTAAGAACATAAATTTATACAAGGATAATTACGATGCCACCTGGAGGAGTATAAAGAAAGACATGGAAATTTGGGGGAGGATGAAACTCTCCTTTTTGGGGAGGATAGCTGTTGTTAAAATGAACATTCTGCCTAGAATGTTATTCTTATTCCAAACCATCCCCATACTTAAAGGCCTAAAACAATGTAAAGAGTGGCAGAGAGCCTTGGCAAAGTATATTTGGCAGGGGAAAAGGCCGCGGATAAAAATGAAAATTTTGATAGACAAAAAAGAAAGAGGGGGTTTTTCTCTCCCGGACCTAAGCTTATACTATGAAGCGGCTTGTATATATTGGGTAAAAGATTGGATAAAACTGGAGAATAGAGAGCTACTGGATCTGGAAGGCTTTCATAATTGGTACGGATGGCATTCGTACCTTTGGTATGGGAAAGTGAAAGTTCACAAGAGTTTCTTAGACCATATTTTTAGGGGACCATTATATCAAGCATGGGAAAGGAACAAAAACCTCCTTGAAAGAAAAACCCCATGGTGGATTTCACCAATAGAGGTCTTAACGATTAAGAAAATAAATATGGAGGAGATAAACGCCACCTATGAAGAAATGTTAAGAAAAACTGACCAAGGGCCCAAACTCAGACCTTATGAAGAAATAAAAAATTTATTCACTGGTTGGCTGCAATACCACCAGGTGAATGATTTGTTAAAAGAGGATAAGAGGAAGGCGGGTTTTGATGATAAAAAAATCAAAATTTAATATAGAAGTAATAGAAGGCAATAATAAAACCCTGTCTATAATTTATGCTATATTACTAGAGTGGTACACAAAAGATGAGGAGGTGAAGGAGGCAATGATTAAATGGGCAATTGACTTTGGTTATAATATTGATTTTGAAAGGTGGATAGAAGTTTGGAATTGTAACATAAAGTTCACAGCATGTATGGCATTGAGAGAAAACATCTGGAAAATGCTATATAGATGGTACCACACTCCTGTGAAATTGGCCAAAATGTATAGATTAAAAGATAAGAGATGCTGGAAATGTGGCGAGGTGGAGGGTGACCTATATCATTTATGGTGGACATGTAAAAAGGTGAAAGGCTTTTGGGAATTAATTTATAATGAACTTAAAAAAATATTTAAGTATACCTTTCCCAAAAGGCCTGAAGCCTTCCTGTTGGGAATGATGGATAAAGAAATTAAAAAGGAAGATAGGACGATATTCCTCTACGCTACCACAGCAGCGAGAATTATGTTGGCACAATATTGGAAAGTGGAAACCATCCCCAACATAAAGGACTGGCAGATTAGAATGGTAAACTATGCTGAGCTTGACAAACTAACATGTAAAATAAGAGATCAGGATGAACAGAAATTTCTGAAAAATTGGAGTAAATTTTGGAAATATATTGGAATAAATGCCTAAAGTGAATTGACGGGGTTAGAACAATACGACCAGCGAGTGAATTTAAGACTATAGATTGAAAATCAAATACGTAATGGAAGGAGATATTTGATACTTATCAAAAGGATGGAGGGAAGTTCAGATTGTGTGTTGTTGTTTTTTTCGGATGTGTGGTTTTTCTTTTTTTTTCTTTTTTTGTATTTTTTTCTCTGTATTTTCATATATGTCTGTTTTTTGTGTATAACTTTAATAAAAATGCATTAAAAAAAAACTCATGTGACTAGGCTCCATAGGAAAGTATTAATTAACAAAAGACTAGGCCAAGAATTTATTTCATCAGATAGAGTTAAAAAGAGAGGTGTGGTGATTTATGCAAAGGAGAACCTAGCACCGAAATTTTTGTTTAAAGATGAACAAGGAAGAATTCTGGCAATTGAAATACAAACTCAAGGAGAAAAAATTCTGATATTAGGAATCTACGCACCAAATGAGGGGAAAGCAGAATTTTACAAGAAGCTGCATGAGATATTACTGGACTATCTGGATTATTCCAACATCATCATGATGGGAGACATGAATGGGGTGGTCTCTACCTATATGGATAAGTCACAGAACCAGAATCTAACTAAAGATGGCAGACTACCAAAAACTTTTTTTGAACTAACTGACAATATGGACTTGATCGACATTTGGAGGACAAGAAACCCCTTAGGTAAAGAGGGAACTTTCTTTTCTGAGGCCCACCTGTCATGGACAAGAATCGACCAAATTTGGACATCTAGAGGGCTGGCACCTAAGACTATAAGAGTGGAAATCTGCCCAAAGACCTGTTCCGACCATAATGCTTTGAAAATGGAAGTGAGACTTACCCCAGCCGATTCCTTCAGATGGAAAATGAATGACAGCCTGCTAAGAGATCAAGAGATTGTAAGGAAGGCCCAAAAAGCTCTAAAGGACTACTTTGAAATAAACTTGAGTACCTCGGTGGAAAAAAGAATAATCTGGGACGCAAGTAAAGCCGTTATGAGAGGGTTTCTGATACAACAGAATACGATCAAGAAAAAACTATGGAATGGAAAAAAGGATAAGATATTAGAGAAGATAGGAGATGGAGAGAAAAAACTAAGATCGAATCCAAAATCCAAAGAGACTTTAAGAGAAATTAAATTCCACCAGTCACAATATACGAAATTGATAAACCAAGAAGTGGAATGGAAAATTAAACAAATGAAACAAAGATCTTTTGAATCTGCGAACAAATGTGGGAATCTGCTAGCTTGGCAGTTGAAAAAGAGACAAAAATTAAATTATGTTACCAACTTAGAAGTTGAAGGGAAAAACATTCAGAAACCGGGAGAAATTAGAAAGTGCTTCCAGAAATATTTTAAAAAACTGTACACCCAAGGTTCCGAGGAAGTGATTGCAATAGAACAATTTTTAAAAGACAACGGCCTACCAGAACTATCTCAAGAAAAGAGATCAACCTTGAACTGTAAAATAACACAACAGGAAATTGAGGATGCCATTCAGACTATGCAGCTAGGCAAATCTCCAGGCCCTGACGGACTTACCTCCAAGTATTACAGAACATTAAAATTGCAGTAGTAGATAGGTAGCCGTGTTGGTCTGCCATAGTCAAAATAAAAAAAATTCCTTCCAGTAGCACCTTAAAGACCAACTAAGTTAGTTCTTGGTATGAGCTTTCGTGTGCATGCACACTTCTTCAGATACCAAGTATACTTCAGATACTTCTTCAGATATCTGAAGAAGTGTGCATGCACATGAAAGCTCATACCAAGAACTAACTTAGTTGGTCTTTAAGGTGCTACTGGAAAGAACATTAAAAGACTACTTGATACAACCATTAATGGAGGTTTGTAACCAGATTATGGGGGGAGGGAGGGCACCAGAAACGTGGAAAGAAGCATTCATCACACTGATACCTAAAGTGGAAACTGAAAAGACTCAACTTAAGAACTACCGTCCCATCTCACTCCTAAATGTGGATTACAAAATATTTGCAGACATTTTGGCAAATAGATTTAAAAAAGTACTAAATGAAGTAATTCATAAGGACCAAGCAGGCTTTCTTCCAGGCAGGCATTTGTTTGACAATACCAGGAACATTATTGACATTCTGGAACTGTTGCAAACAAATATTAACACCAAAGCAGTGCTGATATTTATTGATGCAGAGAAGGCCTTTGATAATATTTCTTGGAAGTTTATGAAGAAAAACCTGGAAGGGATGGGAGTGGGACGGGGGTTTGAGAATGGAATAGAAGCAATTTATTCAGAACAAAAGGCTAAGTTGATAGTGAACAATGTGGTGACAGAAGAGTTTTATATTGAAAAAGGAACACGACAGGGGTGCCCCCTATCCCCTCTATTATTTATCTCGGTCCTAGAGGTGTTGCTGAATATGATTAGGAAGGATCGGCAGGAGACTTCCGGAGGCGGCGCGAAGCAAGTAATGGCGGTCCTCTTTGCGCTGCGAAGAGGGGCTCCGCAGGAAAGGGTCGTTCGCTGCGGCAAAGCGACGACCCACTAAGAAAAACCACGAGCAGAGTGAGCTCGTGGCCGTGGGATCCGGCGGGCACCAAGAGCGACCCCCGAAACGAAGAAGGGACCCCGTAAGGGGTTCCGGAAGCGCGGAGGGGAAGCGGTGCTGTGGATTCATCGCTCTTTCTGCGGGAGTGAAGCCGCGCGGCTGTTACTGATGAGCGCCGACCTTTCTTCCTTCTACATTGGATTACAAATCAACTACTCGTGAGTAAGACTTACTCGAAATTGGATTACAAATTTATGAATTCGGCTGAAAGCGGGAGACGAGAAAAAGGAAGTCCGTCTCCCGACGATGCTTAGTGATCAAAGGCAAAGATCTGACAAGCTGGAAGCAGCACAGAGAGGTTTTAAAGTGAGAGACATCATACGTCCAGAGAAGTCGGAAATTGAAGGAGGCAAGTTACTCTTATTTTCTTGTTATTTTCTGTACCTTATTTGGGGACTTTCTCCTCTGCTAGACCTTTAAAAACTTTAAAGACTTTAATACCCCCAGTCTCCGGACTTGCAGCGGGACAAAAGGTTACTTTGCGGATACATTTACAACCTGAAATGGATATTTAGAGGCATTACTGTTGGATACAATTAAACAACTGTACCTTGCACCTTTTAAGAAACTTGTGGCAACATTGTGAGAGCTCTGCCAGAGGGAAAAGGTCTTTTCCAAGGATTATTGTTAATTTACTTAACTGAAGGAACTTTAATGGCGACTGAAACTTTGTTTCTTCTTTCCTGAACTGTAACATCACTCCCTCTAGTGGAGTTTGGGATTTACAACTTTCTGGGAACCAACTTTGCTTTGTCTCTCTGTGGTTTGGTTGTTTACTCCAAGGCCTGTCTTTCTCATGAAACTTTTGACAGTTTGACCTTGAATCCTAAGACAGGTGTGGAATGAGTGACAGAGTGAAAACAAGAGCTGCGTCGAAGGCAGGGAAAGGCAAACTGACACAAACAACCCTGTTTTCTCAGGGACGTAGATCTTCGGTCCCTGCTGTTTTACAGACTGCACCCTCGCCAACAACTCCAGCTGAAGAAGCTGAACAATTAACAGGCGAGGATATGGCATCTGGAGGATCTAACACTTTGCTAGAGGAAATGCTACAACAATTCGCAATTTTGAATAAAAAAGTGGATGATCAAACTGCAAAAATTGACTTAGCCACATCCTCAATTACCAAACTTTCAGAACAGGTGGCTAAACACTCACAAGATATTGGTAATCTAAACGACGTAACATCTGAAAATCGAAAATTGGCGGAGGCTGCGATTGGGAAAGCAGAGGCTGCAGCCAAAGGAGTGGAGGAACTGAAAGGAGAGGTAAGGCCGCTCCACAAACATATTACGGACCAGCAGGCCTACCTGTCTTTGGTGGAATTGCGAAACAGGGAAAATAATTTGAGATTACGCTCTATCCCAGAGATTGAGAAAGAGGATTTGACTGGTTTCTTAACGGCAGAATTTTCCAAATTCTGGGGTATAAATCAAGATACAGACTTCAAAATAACGACTGCATTTAGATTGGGAAGAGTTGCCGGGAAGGACAGGCCTAGAGACTGTTTGATTATTTTAAGGACTAAACAGGAGAGAGACAAGCTACTTGATTTACATTTCAACAAAGCACTTGTGATCCAGGACAGAAGAGCACAAATTTACAAGGATATTCCTAAACAATTACTGGATCTAAGAGCTAACTATACGGATCTAGCTGGACTTTTGAGAGGTAACGGAATACCTTACAGGTGGGAGTTTCCACAAGGTCTTTCGTTTAAATACAAAGGAAAGAAGATAAAAATCAAAACGAAAGAGGATAGCCAGAAGTTTCTACACGATCACGGAGAAGACTTACAGAAAGGAGCGGCAGCTATTTGGCCACCACCAGAGTTAGGAAAAGAGTTACCACCCTCGGATTCGGACAAAAAAGAAGATACCCAACAAGAGTAACAACAGATTGATACAAGATGTCTTTGCAGCTGTATAGTTGGAACATTAATGGCGCGAATTCCCCTGAAAAACGCAAAAGGATCTTCCATATTTTAAAGAAAGAGAATTTGGATATAATTTGTTTGCAAGAAACACATGTGACCAGGCTACACAGGAAGGTGTTAACAAATAAAAGATTAGGCCAAGAATTTATCTCATCAGACAGAGTAAAGAAGAGAGGCGTGGTGATTTACGCCAAAGAGAATCTTTCACCAAAATTTTTGTTTAAAGATGAACAAGGAAGAATCCTGGCTATTGAAATTTCGATCCAAGGAGAAAAAGTTTTGATATTGGGAATTTATGCACCAAATGAGGGGAAATCAGAATTTTATAAGAAGCTGCATGAGACATTATTGGACTATCTGGACTATTCTAACATCATTATGATGGGAGATATGAATGGGGTTGTCTCTACTTTGATGGATAAGTCACAGAATCAGAACTTGACTAAAGATGGAAGACTACCAAAAACTTTCTTTGAACTAACTGACAATATGGATTTAATCGATCTATGGAGGACGAGAAACCCCCTAGGTAAAGAAGGAACTTTCTTTTCTGAAGCCCACCTGTCATGGACAAGAATCGACCAAATTTGGACAACTAGAGGGCTGGCACCTAAGACTACAAAAATAGAAATCTGCCCAAAGACTTGCTCCGACCATAACGCTTTGAAAATGGAAATGAGATTTACTACTGCCGATTCCTTCAGATGGAAAATGAATGACAACCTGCTAAGAGACCAAGAGATTGTAAAGAAGGCCCAAAAAGCTTTAAAGGACTATTTTGAAATCAACTTAAATACCTCGGTGGAAAAAAGAACAATCTGGGACGCGAGTAAAGCTGTTATGAGAGGGTTTCTGATACAACAGAATACGATTAAGAAAAAACTCTGGAATGGTAAAAAAGACAAGATATTGGAGAAGATAAGAGACGGTGAGAAAAAATTAAGATTGAATCCAAAATCAAAAGAGACTCTAAGAGAAATTAAATTCCACCAGTCACAATATGCGCAACTGATCAACCAAGAAGTGGAATGGAGAATTAAACAAATGAAACAAAGATCATTTGAGTCGGCAAATAAATGTGGGAAACTGCTAGCTTGGCAGTTGAAAAAGAGACAAAAATTAAATTATGTTACCAATCTAGAAGTTGAAGGAAAGAACATCCAGAAACCCGGAGAAATTAGAAAGTGCTTCCAGAAATATTTCAAAAAATTATACACACAAGGATCCGAGGATGTAGCCGAGATAGAACAATTTTTGAAAGAAAACGGCCTTCCAGAACTATCTCAAGAGAAGAGATCAATCTTGAATTGCAAAATAACACAACAGGAAATTGAGGATGCCATTCAGAATATGCAGTTGGGCAAATCTCCAGGACCGGATGGACTCACCTCCAAGTATTATAGGACGTTAAAAGACTATTTGATACAACCACTAGAGGAGGTTTGCAACCAGATTATGGGGGGAGGGAAGGCACCAGATACGTGGAAAGAAGCATTCATCACACTGATACCTAAAGTGGAAACTGAAAAGACTCAACTTAAGAACTACCGCCCCATCTCACTCCTAAACGTGGATTACAAAATATTTGCGGATGTTTTGGCTAACAGATTTAAAAAAGTATTAAATGAAGTAATCCATAAGGACCAAGCAGGCTTTCTCCCAGGTAGACATTTGTTTGACAACACCAGGAATATTATTGATATTCTGGAACTTTTACAAACAAATATTAACACCAAAGCAGTGTTAATTTTTATTGATGCGGAGAAGGCCTTTGACAATATTTCTTGGAAATTTATGAAGAAAAACTTGGAAGGGATGGGAGTGGGAAGGGGGTTTGAGAATGGAATAGAGGCAATCTATTCTGAACAAAAAGCTAAGTTGATAGTGAACAATGTGGTGACAGAAGAACTTCATATTGAAAAAGGAACACGCCAGGGGTGCCCCCTATCCCCTTTATTGTTTATTTCGGTCCTGGAGGTTTTGCTGAACATGATAAGGGAGGATCGGCAGGTACAAGGAATACGGGTCGGAGCGAAACAATATAAACTGAAAGCATTTGCAGATGATCTGGTTTTAACACTACAGGAGCCAGAACCCAGTACAAAAAGAGTTTTGGATCTGATCCAGAAATTTGGTCGGGTGGCGGGTTTTAAGCTGAACAAGCAAAAAACTAAGGTGTTAGGGAAAAATCTGACGGCTATGGAAACAGAAGGGTTTCAGAAAGAGACAGAACTAAACATTGTTAAAAAAGTGAAATACCTGGGGGTGAACTTGTCTTCTAAGAATTTGAATTTATTTAAAGACAATTATGAGAAATGTTGGCTAGAAGTTAAAAAAGACTTAGAAATTTGGTCAAGACTGAAATTATCCTTGTTAGGCCGAATTGCAGCTATAAAGATGAACGTTTTGCCAAAGATGTTGTTTTTGTTTCAGGCCCTGCAGATTGTGGACAGAGTGGAATGCTTTGGAAAGTGGCAGAAGGATATTTCTAGGTTTGTCTGGCAGGGCAAAAAGCCCCGAATAAAGTTCAAAATATTAACTGATGCAAAAGAGAGAGGGGGGTTTGCCCTGCCGGACTTAAGGTTATATTATGAAGCGGCGGCCTTCTGCTGGATGAAAGATTGGATTTTACTAGAAAACACTGATGTCCTAGATCTGGAAGGCTTTAACAATTCGTTAGGTTGGCATGCGTATTTGTGGTATGACAAGGGTAAATCATATGGAATGTTTAAAAACCATATTGTCAGAAAAGCAATATATACGGTCTGGAAAAAATATAAAGACTTATTGGAGAGTAAAACTCCGAGGTGGATTTCACCAATAGAGGCCAAAGCTCGGAAAACAACCAATATGGAGGCATACTGGCCGAAATATTGGGAAATAATAGAAAATATTGGAGGTAATTGGAGACTGCAGAGCTTTGAAAAACTAAAGGATAAGGTGCAAAATTGGCTGCATTATGCCCAAATTAATGAGGTTTTTAAGTTAGACAAAAAAACAGGTTTCCAGGTGGAAAAATCGAAACTTGAGACAGAATTGCTTGAACCAAAGACCAAGTTATTATCGAGAATGTATAACTTGCTGCTTAAATGGAACACTCAGGATGAGATAGTTAAATCAGCAATGATAAAATGGGCCCAGGACATTGGTTATAATATTATGTCTGAAGACTGGGAAAGGTTATGGACCACCGGTATGAAATTTACTGCATGTAATGCTTTGAAAGAAAACATTATGAAGATGGTATACAGGTGGTACATGACCCCGGTTAAGCTAGCTAAGATTTACCATTTGTCCGATAACAAATGTTGGAAATGCAAGGAAGCTGAGGGGACATTCTTTCACCTCTGGTGGACTTGCCCAAGACTGAAGGCCTTCTGGGAAATGATCTACAATGAGTTAAAAAAGGTGTTTAAGTACACCTTTCCCAAGAAACCAGAGGCCTTCCTTCTGGGCATTGTCGGCCAGAAGGTGTTTAAAAAGGATAGAACCTTTTTTATGTACGCTACAACAGCAGCAAGAATTCTTATCGCCAAGCATTGGAAGACCCAAGATTTGCCCACACTGGAGGACTGGCACTCGCAATTGATGAACTACATGGAACTAGCCGAGATGACTGCAAGGATCCGGGACTTGGGAGAAGAAGCAATGGAGGAGGACTGGAAAAAATTTAAAGACTATTTGCAAAAGTATTATAAGTTATATGAAACATAAGATGTCGTATGATTGGGAACTTAGCTCCAGTAATGAAACTTGAATATTTAAGAAATTTGATAAGATTTATGAAAGAACCAAGATTTAAATGGGTAAAAACGATATTATGGTATATTTTTAGAGTATATGATGACCAAGAGATTTAAATCTAAATTGCAATTGAAAATATAAAGAAATACACGAAATAAGGGTATAATTTGCTGATAAATTTGTTGTTGGGAATGCATTGTGCGGGGGACGGGGGAAGTCCAATGGAGATTTGAAATGAGTCATTGAAGTGGGCGTCTTTCTTTTCTTTTTTGTTTCCTTTCTTCTTGTCTTTTCTTTTTATTCTTTGATTGTTCTGTTATTTCTGTAAAAAATGTAATAAAAATTATTATATAAAAAAAAAGGAAGGATCGGCAGGTACAAGGGATACGGGTCGGAACGAAACAATATAAACTGAAAGCATTTGCAGATGACCTGGTTTTAACACTACAGGAGCCAGAATCTAGTACAAAAAGAGTTTTAGAATTGATTCAAGAATTTGGTCGGGTGGCGGGATTTAAGCTGAATAAACAAAAAACTAAGGTACTAGGAAAAAATTTGACATCTTCTGAAACAGATGGGTTTCAGAAGGAAACAGACCTAAACATTGTTAAAAAAGTGAAATACCTGGGGGTTAATCTGTCTTCTAAAAACTTGAACTTATTTAAAGACAACTATGAGAAATGTTGGTCAGAAGTTAAAAAAGACCTAGAAATCTGGTCAAGATTGAAATTATCCTTGTTAGGCCGAATTGCAGCTATAAAAATGAACGTCTTGCCAAAAATGTTGTTCCTGTTTCAAGCCTTGCAGATCGTGGACAGAGTGGAATGTTTTGGAAAGTGGCAGAAGGATATCTCGAAATTTGTTTGGCAGGGCAAAAAGCCCCGAATAAAATTTAAAATATTAACTGATGCAAAAGAAAGAGGGGGGTTTGCCCTGCCGGACTTAAGGTTATATTATGAAGCTGCTGCCTTCTGCTGGATGAAAGATTGGATTTTGTTAGAAAACACTGATGTCCTAGATCTGGAGGGCTTCAACAATTCGTTAGGTTGGCATGCGTATTTGTGGTATGACAAGGCAAAAACATTTGGAATGTTCAAAAACCATATTGTCAGAAAAGCAATATTTTTGGTCTGGAAAAAATATAAAGACTTACTGGAAAGTAAGACTCCGAGGTGGTTATCACCAATAGAGGCCAAGGCTCGGAAAAAACCTAATATGGAGGCCGGCTGGCCGAAATATTGGGAAATAATAGAAAATATTGGAGATAATTGGAGGTTGCAGAGTTTTGAAAAACTAAAGGGTAAGGTGCAAGATTGGTTTCATTACGCCCAAATTAATGAGGTTTTTAAATTGGACAAAAAAACAGGATTCCAGGTGGAAAAATCGAAACTTGAGACAGAGTTGTTAGAACCAAAGACTAAGGTATTATCGAGAATGTATAACTTGCTGCTTAAATGGAATACTCAGGATGAGACAGTTAAATCAGCTATGATAAAATGGGCTCAAGACATTGGCTATAATATCATGTCTGAGGACTGGGAAAGGTTATGGACCACCGGTATGAAGTTTACGGCATGTAATGCCTTGAAAGAAAACATTATGAAAATGGTATACAGGTGGTACATGACCCCAGTCAAGCTTGCTAAGATTTACCATTTGTCTGATAATAAATGTTGGAAATGCAAGGAAGCTGAGGGGACATTCTTTCATCTTTGGTGGACTTGTCCAAGAGTGAAGGCCTTCTGGGAAATGATTTATAATGAGTTAAAAAAGGTGTTTAAGTACACCTTCCCTAAGAAACCGGAGGCCTTCCTTTTGGGCATTGTCGGCCAAAAGGTGTTAAAGAAGGATAGAACGTTTTTTATGTATGCTACCACAGCAGCAAGAATCCTTATCGCTAAGTATTGGAAGACTCAAGATTTACCCACACTGGAAGATTGGCAGACGCAATTGATGAACTACATCGGCTGGGTGAGGACTGCAGGGCCTGCTCCCTTCCAGGGCCTTCTCCAACTGGCCCAGGGGGCGTGGCCCAGGCCCTTTCTCCCGGCTATAAAGGGACTCCTGCTGCAGGGAAGCCTCGGACCATCGGCTGGGTGAGGACTGCAGGGCCTGCTCCCTTCCAGGGCCTTCTCCAACTGGCCCAGGGGGCGTGGCCCAGGCCCTTTCTCCCGGCTATAAAGGGACTCCTGCTGCAGGGAAGCCTCGGACCATCGGCTGGGTGAGGACTGCAGGGCCTGCTCCCTTCCAGGGCCTTCTCCAACTGGCCCAGGGGGCGTGGCCCAGGCCCTTTCTCCCGGCTATAAAGGGACTCCTGCTGCAGGGAAGCCTCGGACCATCGGCTGGGTGAGGACTGCAGGGCCTGCTCCCTTCCACGGCCTTCTCCAACTGGACCAGGGGGCGTGGCCCAGGCCCTTTCTCCCGGCTATAAGGGGACTCCTGCTGCAGGGAAGCCTCGGACCATCGGCTGGGTGAGGACTGCAGGGCCTGCTCCCTTCCAGGGCCTTCTCCAACTGGCCCAGAGGGCGTGGCCCAGGCCCTTTCTCCCGGCTACAAAGGGACTCCTGCTGCAGGGAAGCCTCGAACCATCGGCTGGGTGAGGACTGCAGGGCCTGCTCCCTTCCAGGGCCTTTTCCAACTGGCCCAGGGGGCGTGGCCCAGGCCCTTTCTCCCAGCTATAAAGGGACTCCTGCTGCAGGGAAGCCTCGGACCATCGGCTGGGTGAGGACTGCAGGGCCTGCTCCCTTCCAGGGCCTTCTCCAACTGGCCCAGGGGGCGTGGCCCAGGCCCTTATTTGGAACAAACTTTTGGGGAAGCTGGGAAGTGTTCTGCAATTGCTTCCCTGTTCCAATGTGTTTTAAAATGTCCTCAAGCAGTCGGTGGCAATTTAAATTTGTATTTCTTTTTTTCCTTTTTTCTCTTGCTGGGGGTGGGTGGGTGTAATGGATATTTGGTTGGGGATTAATTTTAGTGTAATTGTGCTGTTTTTGTTTTCTGTTGTTTTATTGGTTCTGTATAGTTTGTGTTTTGTTTTTAAGGGGTGGGATCAGGGCTGCCTGGGAGTGAGGCCCCAGCCAACACGATGGCTGGGACAAGTTCCACAGGGGGGGAAGCACTGGGACATCCAATCTCGGTGATCATGGGCAGGAGGCGGAGTTACGCTAAGACCAGACCATGTCATTACCGAGGAGGCAGGTTTAGTCGTTGTTTGAAGACTATCCCTGCCTCCGGGTCTGGCCTTGACCAGATGGATACTGGAATCAACAGGGGAAACCCACATAACCTGAAGGTGTTGCTGTGTAATGCCAGGTCAATGGTGAATAAAACCACTGCCATCCACGACCTGATTGTGGATGGAGGATTTGACCTGGCTTGTGTGACAGAGACCTGGTTGAATGAGACAGATAGGCCTGTCCTTGCTGCTGCCTGCCCGCCAGGTTTCTCTTACGCACAGCAACCCAGGTCATGTGGGCGGGGAGGGGGGGTTGCAGTGATTTTTAGGAAGTCATTAGTCTGCACCAGGCGTCCTACTGGGAAGACCCAGTTTTCTGAGTGCATGTTCTGGAAGTTGGGCAATAAGGGCAGTACAGGATTCCTTTTGGTGTACCGACCTCCCCGCTGCACCAAGGATTCCCTGTCCGAGCTGCTTCAGGTCGTGGCGGATGTTCTCCTGGAGACACCTAGTTTGGTTGTCCTAGGGGATTTTAACATCCACGCCGACACGACCTTACAAGGGGCCGCTCGGGACTTCGTGGAAAGCATGGCCTCCATGGGGCTGTCCCTGAATAAGTTGGGCCCAACTCATAGTCATGGACATGCCTTAGACCTGGTGTTCACCTCTAGTGACGTGGGTGATCTGACACTAAGTAAAAGTGAAACAAAAGAAGTGCCATGGTCAGATCACTTCCTGGTGCAACTGGACTTCTCCGCGACCCTTCCCCTCTGCAGGGAGGTGGGACCAATTCGGATGGTCCGCCCCCGCCACTTAATGGATCCAAATGGTTTCCAGAGAGTGGTAGGGGATGCTTTAGCCCATGTTGATGGCCTTTCAGCTGATTCCCTGGTGGCCCGCTGGAATGCGGAGTTAACCAGGGCTATCGACTGTCTGGCTCCGAAGCGCCCTCTCCGATTGCATGGAGCCCGGACAGCCCCGTGGTTTTCTTCGGAGCTGAGGGCAATGAAACAATCGCTGAGACGGCTAGAGCGTCGGTGGCAGAAAACTCACTCCGAATCTGACCGGACACAGGTTAGAGCTCAACGTCGAGCCTACCAAGTGGCGATAGCGACGGCGAAGAAGACTTTCTTCACCGCCTCTATTGCATCTGCAGAAAATAGTAGCAGGAGACTCTTTCAGGTGGTCCGCAATTTAACGGAACCACCTTTACCATCGGGGCCTTGTAAAGACCCCAAGTTTTTTGCAGATAAAATCACTCATATTCGGAAGGAGCTAGACACCACCGTGGGAGCAGGGCTGGGGCGGGAGAGTGCTAGAGCCCTGTCTGGTCAAGTTGCATGGAATCAATTTCAATCCGTTACCCCCGAGGATGTGGACAGGCTGCTTGGACGAGTGAAACCAACCACCTGTCTCCTTGATCCTTGCCCATCCTGGCTTATAAAAGCTAGCCGTGAAGGGCTGGGCGATGGGCTCTGCGGGGTGGTGAATGCTTCCCTCTGTGAGGGAACATTCCCAGATCCGCTGAAAGAGGCGGTCATTAAACCGCTTCTTAAAAAACCATCTTTAGACCCGGCCACTATGGCCAACTATCGCCCAGTCTCAAATCTTCCATTCTTGGGCAAGGTGATTGAGCGTGTGGTTGCTGAACAACTCCAGGCACGCCTGGAGGATGCGGACCATTTGGATCCCTTCCAATCGGGATTCAGGCCTCACCATGGGACTGAAACTGCCTTGGTCGCACTGGTTGATGATCTCCGGCGAGCTAGGGACAAAGGTGAGAGTTGTTTCCTAGTTCTGCTGGATCTCTCAGCGGCCTTTGATACAATCGACCATAACATCCTTCTGGACCGTCTAGAGGGGTTGGGAGCTGGGGGCACTGTTATACAGTGGTTTCGCTCCTTTCTCCTGGGCCGTGTTCAGAAAGTGGTGGTGGGGGATGAGTGTTGAGACCCTTGGGCCCTCACTTGTGGGGTGCCTCAGGGTTCCGTCCTCTCCCCCATGCTTTTTAACATCTATATGAAGCCGCTGGGAGAGATCATCAGGGGGTTTGGACTGGGTGTCCATCAATATGCAGATGATACCCAGCTCTACCTTTCTTTCAAATCAGAACCAGTGAAGGCGGTGAAGGTCCTGTGTGAGTGCCTGGAGGCGGTTGGAGGATGGATGGCGGCTAATGGATTGAAGTTGAATCCTGACAAGACAGAAGTACTGTTTTTGGGGGACAGGGGGCGGGCTGGTGTGGAGGACTCCCTGGTCCTGAATGGGGTAACTGTGCCCCTGAAGGACCAGGTGCGTAGCCTGGGAGTCATTTTGGACTCACAGCTGTCCATGGAGGCACAGGTCAATTCTGTATCCAGGGCAGCTGTCTACCAACTCCACCTGGTACGCAGGCTGAGACCCTACCTGCCCGCTGACTGTCTGGCCAGAGTGGTGCATGCTCTAGTTATCTCCCGCTTGGACTACTGCAATGCGCTCTACGTGGGGCTACCTTTGAAGGTGACTCGGAAACTACAACTAATCCAGAATGCGGCAGCTAGACTGGTGACTGGGGGCGGCCGCCGAGACCACATAACACCGGTCTTGAAAGACCTACATTGGCTCCCAGTACGTTTCCGAGCACAATTCAAAGTGTTGGTGTTGACCTTTAAAGCCCTAAACGGCTTCGGCCCAGTATACCTGAAGGAGCGTCTCCACCCCCATCGTTCTGCCCGGACACTGAGGTCCAGCGCCGAGGGCCTTCTGGCGGTTCCCTCATTGCGAGAAGCGAAGCTACAGGGAACCAGGCAGAGGGCCTTTTCGGTGGTGGCGCCCGCCCTGTGGAATGCCCTCCCATCGGATGTCAAGGTGATGGAAAACTACCTGACATTCAGAAAACATCTTAAGGCGGCCCTATTCAGGGAAGCTTTTAATGTATGATATTTTAGTGTTTTTTGGTTTCTGTGGAAGCCGCCCAGAGTGGCTGGGGAAACCCAGCCAGATGGGCGGGGTACAAATAATAAATTATTATATTATTATTATTACATGGAGATGGCTGAGATGACTGCCAGGATCCGAGACTTGGGAGAAGAAGCAATGGAGGAGGATTGGAAAAAATTTAAGGACTATTTGCAAAAGTTTTATAAGTTATATGAACTTTAAGATGCCGCATGACTTGGAAGGCTAGCCCCAGCAATGAGAGTGGATTATATATGAAATTGGACAATATTATTGAAAGAATCAAAGTTTAAATGGTTAAAAATGACAATATGTTTTGTTTTTAGAGTAAATGGAAAATAAGGGATTTAAACTTAAATTGTAATTGAAAGAACAAAAGAAACACACGAAACAAGGTTATAATTTGTTGATAAATTTATTGTTAAGAATGCACTGTGCGGGAGGTGTGGGGAAGTTCGATAGAAAGTTGAAATAAGTTGTTGAAATTGTTTGGTTTTTTCTTTTTCTTTTCTTATCTTTTCTTCTATTTTTTTTGTTCTATCTGTAATTGGAAAAAATGTAATAAAAATTATTATATAAAAAAATACAATGCAATTTTCACTACAGTCAGACTTAATTAAAAAAAAAACTTGTGGAACGCTAAAAAAAAAAAGAGAGAGAGAGAGAAAAGTGCTGCTCCTCCCCGGAGGCAGCCTGCTTGCAGACAAGGGGGCTGGGCTGCCTCAAAGCCCATCAAGGCCAGGGGCTGCTAGCATGACTCATCCCGGCTTTATCATCTGAGGGGAAAGGGTGTGTGGTCTTAAATGCTGGCCTTGGCAACTTGGCTGAGCTACCTTGGGCCAGCTTAGCCTCCCTCACAGAGGGTTGTTTTGAAGATACACTCAGGAAAACACCCGAGGCATGAAGAAGAAGAACGAGGAGAGTCTGGAAAGTGGGGGTGGGGAGGACTTCCGGTCAGCGCCAGCGACCAATGGCGGATCCCTTCAGAGCTCCGGAGGGGATCGGCTCCGTGGGACTGGGTCTTGCCACTGCGTCGAAGCGGGGACCCTAAAAAATCACAGGTGATGAAGCCTGTGAGCGTGGAGACTCGGCGGGCACCAATTGCGCCCCCCAAACTGCGAAGGAGCCTTTTTAAAGGCTCCGGAATGGGGCGGGGTGAGTGGCGCGGGGCTGAGAGTCGACTACCCATTCCGCGGAGTGAAGCCGCCCGGCCATTGTCGGAGAGCGCTGATTTCTTTCTGGACATTTGGACTCTAAAGCAACTACCAGTGAGTAGGTTTAATCGATTTATGGAGGAAAATCTGAAATTTGGCACCGAAACGGGAAAGGTATAAACAGGAAGTCTGCCTTTCCGGCTTGTAAACAGAATAAAGCAAAGAGACTGTAAAGCTGTAACTTTGAAAGACGTCATCTAAAGGCTTAAATTCCAACATCAGAAAAGTGGTTCCCCTCCTGTTTGCAGGAGAGGAGGGGAGAAGTTTGAGCATTATTTACCTGCAAGAAAAGGGGGAAGTAAATATATATCCGCTGCCCCAAAACCCTGGGAACGGACTGCCTTTGACAGGGAAGCAGATTACTGGGAGGACTGCCAGCACGTTAAAGGTAAAGACTCTTGAAATAAGTCTGTGAAAGATACATTGTTTTAAGACCGTTCTTGACTATAAAGTAACTTTTAAGGACATTGAAACTGTGGCTTTTAAGGGATATGGGGGACATATAAGGACCATATTTGCTTCAAAAAGTTACAAAGTGAAGTTGGAAGTGTGTCCCCCTAGAGGAGACTTTGTTGCAACAACAATCAAGCCACTAAGTAACCAAGCCAGTGGAAAATTCCTTTTCAAAACAAATCAACCAGGCGTGAGACTGACCTTGGGTTTTTATGAGAGTGTTATGGCAAGTGAGAAAGGGAAGATAGAGCTGGCACAGGAAAAAGTTACCAGGTCTGGCAGACAATACAAGGCTGACATTACACATCAGCGAAGGGCTTCAATATCTGGAGCAGCAGGCACAGTAGGAGCAGCTGCTTTGCAAGTAAAACCAAAAATTATGTCATCTGAAGACGTATTGGCTCAGGCACTTGGCAAAATTAATGAATCCCTGGAAAATTTAACTAAACAAGTAGCAGAGACAAACAAACAGGTTGCAGAGACAAACAAACAAGTAGCAGAAACAAATAAACAAGTGGCTGAGGCCTCAGCAAAAATTGATTTGAACACTACAAGTATTAATGAACTGGGAAAGAAGGTGAATTCTAATATACAGTCCATCGAAAAGCTATTAAAGGAATCGGCCACGACTCAGAAGATTGCAGAAGAAGCGAAGGATATTGCAATTGCCACTCAGGAGAAGATACCACCGGTATATAAGAAACTAGAGGACCACGACTTGGCATTGTCTATGGTCGAACTACAAGGGAAGGAGAGAAATTTAAGGATTAGAGCAGTACCTGAAAGCGAGAAGGACAATTTGGCAGACTTCCTTACAAAGAAATTCATAGATTTTTGGCAACAGGACCTGGGGGAGGAAGAATTCAAGATAGTGAGTGCATTTAGACTTGGAAAAAGACAAAGAAAGAACAAGGTAAGAGACTGTTTGATTACCTTAAGAACAAAAGAAGAAAGAGATAAAATTTTGAACTTGCACTACCAAAGAACTTTGGAAATTGAAGAGTCATTTGTGGAGATCTTTAAGGATATATCTAAACATATTTTGGATGTAAGGACCTACTACAGAGACCTGGTCGTTCTATTGAGAAGAAACAGAATACTCTTCAGGTGGGAATTCCCCCAAGGCCTATCTTTTAAATACAAAGGAAGGAAAATAAGAATAAGGACTGTGAATGATAAAGACAAGTTTTTGAAAGACCACGGTGAGGACTTACAGAAAGAAGTGGAATCTGGAGAGGAGCCAATTGCATCAGGAAAAGAAATCTTGGATATAGCAAACTTATCATTTGGACTCCTTGGCCCAGGGAAAGACACACCACCGACAGAAGAAGAACAACTACTCGGTGCAGTTGGAGGGAAAACTAAGTAATTTCACCATGTCTCTGCAACTTCTAAGTTGGAACTGCAATGGACTTAATTCCCCTCGGAAGAGAAAAGGCGTTTTCCATATATTAAGAAAAGAACAATTGGACTTGATCTGTTTACAGGAAACACACGTAACGAGGCTACACAGGAAAATACTTATTAACAAGAGATTGGGTCTCATCGGACAAAGTTAAAAAGAGAGGAGTAGTGATATATGCAAAGGAGAAACTTTTGCCGAAATTAATTTTTAAAGATGAACAAGGAAGATATTTGGCAATTGAAATTCAATTTCAAGGAGAGAATTTTTTGATTGTAGGGGTGTATGCACCGAACGAGGGGAAATCTGAATTCTTTAAGAAGTTGCACGAGACTCTACTGGACTATTTAGACTATAATTTGATTTTGATGGGAGACATGAACGGAGTAGTTTCGACAAATATGGACAAAGCACATAGACAGGTAGTCACAAAAGATGGCAGACTACCAAAAACCTTTTTTGAGATGACAGATAATATGGACTTAGTGGATATTTGGAGAACAAAGAACGCTCTTGGAAGAGAGGGAACATTCTTTTCTGAAGCCAAGATGACATGGACTAGAATTGACCAAATTTGGGTAACTAGAGGAATGGCACCAAAGATAAAGAAAGTGGAAATCTGCACAAAAACCTGCTCTGACCATAATGCTGTAAAAATGGAAATGAAACAAATATCAACTGGCTCCTTTAGATGGAGGATGAATGACACCCTATTTAGAGATGAAGATGTGAACCAAAAGGCCCAGAAAACTTTGAGAGACTATTTTGAAATAAATATGAACACTGATGTGGAGAAAAGAGTAATCTGGGATGCAAGTAAAGCTGTTATGAGAGGGTTCTTGATACAACAAAATGCAATAAAGAAGAGAAGCCAAAATGAGAAAAAAAGATAAAATTTTGGAGAAGATAAAAGAAGGGGAAAAGAAATTGAGAGTGAAACCAAAGTCTCAAGAGATTTTGAGAGAAATAAAATTATACCAAACACAATATATGGAACTGACTAATCAAGAAATAGAATGGAAAATTAAACAAATGAGACAAAAGACATTTGAATCAGCAAATAAATGTGGGAAATTATTGGCTTGGCAAATGAGGAAAAGACAAAAACTAAATACGGTTACAAATTTAGAAGTGGAAGGAAAGAACATACACAACCCAACTGAGATTAGAGATTGCTTCCAGAGGTACTTTAAACAATTATATTTACAAGGGCCACAGAAAGAAATGGACATAGACCGATTCTTGGAGACAAATGGATTACAAAAAATCTCCCATGAAAGTAAATTAGTGCTGAATCAAAAAATAACTGAACAAGAAATAGAAGGTGCCATTCAAAATATGCAACTGGGCAAGTCTCCGGGACCGGATGGGCTGACTTCCAGATATTATAAATCTCTGAAGGAGTGGTTACTACAACCTTTGAAGGAAGTCTGCAATGAAATCTTGGAGGGGAAAAGGGCACCAGATTCGTGGAAAGAAGCATATATTACACTTATACCGAAAACAGAGACTGAAAAGACCCAACTTAAGAACTACCGCCCTATATCGTTATTAAATGTGGATTACAAAATTTTTGCTGACACCTTGGCTAAGAGATTGAAAAAAGTGATGAGGGAGGAGATTCATGGAGACCAAGCAGGCTTTCTCCCGGGAAGACACCTGTCAGATAACGTAAGGAATATAATTGACATTTTGGAAAAATTAGAAGTGAACATAAATACTAAAGCAGTTTTGATATTTGTGGACGCGGAGAAAGCCTTTGACAATATTTCTTGGAGCTTTATGAAAAAGAATCTCCAAGGGATGGCGGTAGGCCAAGGATTTGAAAATGGTATAGGTGCAATATATTCTGAGCGAAAACCTAAGTTAATTGTAAATAATGTGGTGACGGAGGAATTTAAGATAGAAAAAGGGACACGTCAAGGGTGCCCAATTTCCCCATTGCTTTTTATATCAGTCCTGGAGGTTTTGCTGAATATGATCAGAAGGGACCAGTTGGTTAAAGGTATACAGGTCGGAGCTAAACAGTATAAATTGAGAGCATATGCAGATGATCTAGTACTAACATTACATGAGGCAGAATCCAGTACCAAAAGGGTTTTAGATTTAATTCAAGAATTTGGTCAAGTAGCAGGATTTAAATTGAATAAGTCAAAAACTAAGGTTTTAGAGAAAAATTTAACTGTAATTGAAAAAGAGAGGTTTCAGAATGAGACAGGTTTGACTGTGGTCAAGAAAGTGAAATATTTGGGGATTAATATGACAGCTAAAAATGTGAATTTATTTAAAGATAATTATGAGAGAAGAAGAATAATAATAATTTATTACGGCCGTAGGCCCATACAGATAAAAACAAGACATAAATAACAGCTTGTGCACGTGGGGAAAAAACGGCCGCTGAAACACTACTATAACAATAAAATACTATAAGGTGGAATGGCATACTACGCCTTAATTAGCTTGTGGTGCTCCTTGGCAACGCTTTTGGGTAAGGACAGCGACCAGGAACCTAGCCACTTTCAGGGTCGTATGGGTATCCTTATCCTGCAAGATTTGGGCAAGGTGGAATTTTGGTGGGGTACCCTCTAATTTCTGTATGATTGATCCCAACAAATTTGCCCGTGGCACATTGAATAAGGGGCAAGTGAACATAATGTGCTGAAGCGACTCCGGCGTCTCCTTATCACATTCACACATAGCGGAGGCTTGGCCCTTTGAGAATCTATGTCTCAGGACATTGTAGGGAAAAACGTTAAACCTCGCTTTGGTGAAGGCCATCCTATGGGCAACAGTCGAAAGGGAGGAGAGGTATGATGAAACGCAATAAGTTAAAGTGATACCAATGTTCTGGGGCGAACAAACACCTCCCCCCAGCGTATAATTTCGCTGTAAATCGATGTCATCCAGTCTTTGGCGGATCAGTCTTTGAGCAGTGATTTGATCTAGTTTTAAGGAATCTAAAGGAGAGATTCCATAACTCAGGAGTTTGGCATGAATTCTACTAGTCCAAAGGCTGGAGAATTCATCTCGCCATAAGCATTGGACAAGGTAATGGTCTGGTAATCTATGCCACAATGATAACCAATAATTGAAGACTTGCTTCCACAGGCAAGTTTCTAAGGATGCGATCTTCAATTCTAGTCGCATGGCTGCGTTGCTTACGCACGGGGGGAGCATTAGGAGCCGACGTAGGAATTGGTTTTGCAGAGTCTCAAGAGGAGCAAGGTCTGTCATCACGGCCCAGAGCGGGGCAGCATAAGCAAGCACGGTAACCACTTTTGCCTTGAACACCTTTAGGGCCGAGGGAACATGCAAAGCTCCATCCGAAAAGAAAAATCGGAGGAGCGCATATGACAAAGTTTTGGCCTTGTTAAGTAGGTGTTGAATTTGTGCTTTCCACCCCAAATTGTATTGAAAAATAACTCCTAGGTATTGAAATTTTAGGACTTGCTCTATTTTTGCTCCACCAAGCTTCCATTCATATAACCTCCGACTTCTGGCGAAAATCAGAATCTTAGATTTAACATGGTTGATGGTTAATTGGTTGAGTTGACAATACGTGGCAAAGATCTTCAGAGCTCTGGTTAGTCCAACACGTGTATAAGATAGAATTACCGCGTCGTCCGCATATAAAAGGAGTGGACAGCGGGAGTCCACTAGTCTAGGCGCATGTGTACTTGGAGATGAGTTGACTAGGGGTGCTCGCATGTCGCTGATGAATAGATTGAATAGGCAGGGAGCCAATATACATCCTTGGCGCACACCCTTGTTTATTGGTATCGAATTTGTGAGGTCGCCCGCAGGAGTAAGTCTCACTCTGGCAAGGGTACCTTCGTGGAGCTGACTTATAAGCCATAAGAGTCTTCTATCAATGCCCTGTTTTGCAAGTTTCTCCCAAAGAATATTTCTAGGAACGCTGTCAAAGGCTGCCTTTAGATCTAAGAAGGCAGCACAAAGGTAGCCCCCGGGGGGGGGGGAGGAGTACTTCCGTGCCAGATGGTAAAGAACTATCGCATGATCAGTTGTAGAACGTTTAATTCTGAACCCTGCTTGTTTGTGGCCAATCTGATTAGTCTCATCTGCCAATCGCAATAGTTTAGTCAGCAAAAAGCTGGCATAAATTTTCCCTATGATCGAAAGGAGGCTGATGTTACGGTAGTTTTCCAGCTCCATTGGAGAACCTTTTTTATGAATTGGTACTATAATGGCCTCCTTCCATATTTTGGGGATGAGACCAGAGGCGTTGATTGCGTCGAAGGTTTTGGCCAAGATGCCAGCCCACCATTTTGGATGTAGTTTGATGGCTTCAGCAGGGATCAGGTCGGGCCCTGGGGCTTTGCCCGATTTCAGCTGGGCTATTAGCTTGGCTATTTCGTCAGGATCGGTGGGAGGCCAAATAGGTAGGTGGGAAAACAGATGCATCAGATGGTCGGAGGGAGCATCTGCCTGTGAGAAACATTTCTTCAGGAACAATTCCCATGTCGGTGCAGGGATGACTGCCCTTGGGTATTTCCTCACCCTTCTGTTAATCAGAGACCAGAATTCCCTGGATCTATGTGATTTTGAAGCGGTAATCAAGGCCTGCCAGCGATTATGTTGCCACTCACGTTTGGCAATTTTCTGCGTGCGTTTGTAAACTTGCTTGGCTTGTGCATAACTAGCTGGTAGAGTAGATGCATCGGAGGTCTTATATACATTATATATAGCACGAAGGCGCTGTCTTGCTTGTTTGCACTGAGAGTTATACCAGGGGGCACCGTAAGTATACTCGTTTCGATTTAATATTTTGGGTGGTAACCTGAAGAAGGACGTAAGATCAGTCGTATGATGGTGGAAGCGTTTCAACACTATGCTATGCTCGTCTGAGGCAGAGCCTATGTAGGGATGGGGCCCGAGGATTTCTTTTTGAAATAATTCCTGATACCTTTGAGCCTGGGTCTCCGACCATTTGATTCCTCTTACTTGGAGAGATACGTTGGTTACCATCTGGGTCGCATGTCTATAGGCCTCCGACTGCCAATTCAGGGAAAGCTTGGCTACAAGGGGAAGATGGTCACTAGATTGTACATTCTCGATTTTAAAGGTGGAAATACACTTAAGTAGATCACTGGAGACCAGCAGGTAATCGAGGACGCTGTTTGATTTAACACTCAGGTGAGTGAAATCCCCTGGAATATCAGGGAGGCATGTGCCATTTAGGGGGACCAGATTTAAACGGATGGCCATTTGGTAGAGGAATACTCCAGCCTCATTAACTCGTTGGTCTTTAGAAGTTCTCCTCATGATTTGTTCCAGATCATAATTATCAAGGTTTGGGGTAACCCACCATTTGGCTTTGGTCAGCGAGTCCCAATTTGCTGCTGTGCGGGCATTAAAATCGCCACCTATTATGGCCGGGGTGTTAGGAAACTTAACATAGCATGAGAGCAAATGCTCTTCTAGCGAGCCCCATTTAGAGCCCAGTTCGGAGGAAGAACCCCCGGGTGGCAAGTAAACATTTGTAACTAGAAGTGAGATCTTTTCCCCCGCAATCAGCCCGGTAAGGGCGTAAGGAGGCAAGGCCTGTACTAGAGTAAGTTTAGAATGTAGGTTGAGGGAGATGCCTATTATTAGGCCCCCTTTGGGGCGGCCTCCTTTCAGGGAGGGGCAGGCAGGGAGTTCTAGAAGCTCAAAGCCATTTAGGGCAATTCTCTCTACTTCCCACGATTCTTGGAACAAGATGATATGAAACAGGTTAATATACTCCAGGAATTCTGGGTCAAGTTTTTTCCCCCTCCAGCCCGCAATGTTCCAGCTGAGGACTGATGGGGGGAGATCCTGTTGTAACCAATTCGCTGTCATTTCAGGGAAGGATGTGAGTCCTTTGGAGGCAAGGCAGACCCCACGAAAAAGTCAGTTATTTTACTTTGCATAGCAGGCACCTGCTGAAGGTACCTAGTCTTAAGGTTGGTAGTGAAGTATTCTGACTGGGGCGACAAAACGGGTCTCCCGCTGGCTAACCCAAGAGCGGACGCTTCAGTGGGAAACTCCACAGGATTTGCTGAGACTGCCCCACCGCAAGGTCTAAAGGTCGCCGATGAAACCATTTGGTTTATATGTCCGGCCGGGTCTTCAATCAAATCCGGGCCATTTTTTGATGTAGGTGGAACACTCCCCTGACCTGATGCTGGCAAAGGTACAGGGGATGTTCGGCGAACTGGTACCATTTGTATGTCGGGTCTATGCCGCTCAGGGGAGTATGAGGACTCCAGTTCCGGCATTGATGGATTGGATGGTAAGGAATTGTTTTGGTGGAAGGAACTCTGAGTTACACTCCTCAGCGGGGGACTCTTGGAGGGCGAGCCAACTTGAGAGGCAAAACCTGGGTCTGCCAAGCGTCGGTGGGTTTTGCCCACAAGTGGGTGAGGCATGGGTTTAGGAGCTGGACTAAGGTATGGGAGACTTCCTGCTTCCTTAAACCACGACTCCGAAAAGCTGGCAGAGTTATCCTGAAAAGTGGGCAGGACTTTTCCGTTCTTCTGGACATGTATGAGCTGATGATTAAGTACTTCTAGTCTATCAATTATTTCTTGTTCTCTCGGTGGAAGGTCGCCAAAGGTGGCTAAAAGCTCTCTTTCCTCCGGCGGGGTCAGAGAATTACTTGCGCCAGTGGGTTTCTTTAGAGCTCGTGGGGACGTAGGGTGAGTCCAGTTTCGGTACGGATGGATATCCTCCGGGAGAGGAGGCTCGATGTCCCGAGGTACTCCCGACCTCTCCGACAGAGTCCACTCCGTGCCGTGACCGGCAAGTAGGAGGGGGTGGGTCATGCTATCCATAAAAACTCTTGTTGGGATGATATCGTACCTAGCCAAGAGTGGTTTCTGCCTGATGATAGCTGAAGGAATCCTTGGAGAGTAAAACGCAAGCATCACTTTCTGTTGCCCGAGGTGCTGGTTCAAAGGTAATACTGCAATGAGATCGCATTGTGAGATTTCTATGTTTAGGAGATTGCTTAGGTGCTTTTTAACCCCACTCAGAGTAAGCCACCTTGGTGACCCTGCCCCGATGTTTAGGCAGATTTTCTTAGGTTGCAGGGACAATGCTTGATGTTTCAGTGCAGGATTTGGTTTGTATTTAGGGATCACACTTCTTTTTTGGGTAGAAGGCAAGGACCTCTGGCACTTCAATTCCCCCGTATCTACAGTTGGTTTAAACTTTGACCAGAAGTTATCAATTTTCTGTTCGAGGTTACATAACTGGGAGGCTAGCACATCAATCTTCTTGAATATGCAATTAAGGGTTCTAACCACAAGATGGAGATGTTCATGTTGTTCTTGTCTTGCGCAGTCCTCAGTTCCAGCGTCCTGCACTACCCTCAATGGGGCACTCCCTCTTCCTCCAAGCTTGCCGTCTGCAGTTTTAGTCTGAGGTAAAAATAATTCCTCGGGTGTTGACGTTGTTTCTAGAGACATTAGAGGGTAGAAACGGTTCTGAGTTTTCACCCTATAGCAGAGTTCAATGGGGTCACTCCGTTTGTCAGATATGGGGGGGTCGATTTTTAATTGTTTGGTTCTTGGGGAGGGCAGAGCCTCGTCACAATCCCTTAGGCGTTTGCCTTGGCCCATCATTATGAGTCTTTTAAAATAGCAGTGCTTAAAAGGTAATAAAAGGTAGTAGAAATAGAAATACAACTGGATGTGAGCTGGTGGAAGACCAGTAAGTCGAAGGCTGCTTCCAAGGCTGCCGGAGAATACAATTATCTGCTCATTAAAGCTGATTTACGATGCAAGCTTTACAGTTATTAGCAATGTGAACTCCTGGCATGGGCTCCAACACCCTGATACAATCTTCAGCAAAAACTTGAAAGGCTGGGAGCCACAACACAAATTTTAGGGAGGATTCGAAATGAACTCCGGCAAATGCGTCTTACCTCGTCGCCATCTTGAAAAAATCCTCCCCATAATTATGAGAAATGTTGGACAGAAGTAAAAAAAGATTTAGAAATTTGGTCAAATTTGAAGCTTTCATTGCTAGGCCGTATTGCTGTGATAAAAATGAATGTATTGCCTAGAATGTTGTTTTTGTTCCAAACATTGCAAATTGTGGACAGGATGGACTGTTTCAAGAAGTGGCAGAGAGATATTTCTAGATTTGTCTGGCAGAGCAAGAAGCCCAGAATAAAATTTAAGATATTAACTGATGCAAAGGAAAGAGGTGGATTTGCCCTGCCAGACTTTAAACTTTACTATGAATCAGCAGCTTTCTGCTGGTTGAAAGCGTGGCTACTTCTTGAAAACACAGACATTTTGGATTTAGAAGGTTTTAACAACGTATTTGGATGGCATGCACATAAAGCATTTAAAAATCATATTGTCAGGAAAGCATTGTTTAATGTCTGGATAAGATACAAGGATTTATTGGAAAATAAAACCCCAAGGTGGCTGTCACCGATGGAAGCGAAAGCTCTGAAAAGGCTCAATATGGAGGCCAAATGGCCGAAATATTGGGAAATTCTGGAACAAGAAGGAGATAAACTGAAATTGCAGAGTTTCGAGAAATTAAAAAACAAAGTGAGAGATTGGCTTCATTATTATCAGATAATGGAGACATATAATTTGGATAAGAAAATTGGCTTCCAGGTGGAAAAGTCAAAGTTAGAAACAGAACTGCTAGAACCCAAAACTAAGAATTTGTCAAGAATGTATAAATTTGCTGTTGAAATGGAATACTCAGGATGAAACGGTAAAATCCGCTATGATTAAATGGGCACAAGATGTTGGACATAATATTATGTTTGCTGACTGGGAACATGTAGGAATGAAAAATCACGGGAGACGAGAGAGGCAGGTGTAACATGAGGCGTCTGTCAGGGCGAGCCCTGAGAGCCTCTTTTATTGAATATTACAAGCATTGCCACAGGTGGGCCTGTGGCTGATTGGTTGATACATACACAAAGAAACTTGTGGTTGGTTAACATAAGTACTAAGGCGGGAATTACATGTGAGAGGTGGGGATTACATGATGTCAGGGGTTCAGGAGCAGAGGCAAGGGCAAGGGAGGAAACAGAGAGCGAGGGGGAGGAGGCAGAAGAAAAGATGAGTGATGACGACGACCCGAGATCTCCGAGTCTTTCCAGTGAATCAGAAGATTCACAGAAAGGAGCACCAGTGGCCAGGGCAAGGGGGGAGCCTAGGGGGACACCCCAGGAAGATAGAGCCAGAGGGGACTCAGAGGGGAGCAGTTGGAAATCGGGACCAGCGTCACCGCCAGAGAGCAGGGAAGAGGAAGGGCGCCAGGGATCAAGCGCTGGCGGCTCACAACAGGGGGGAGGGCACGAGTCAGGAGTGGCCACACCTCCATCAGGCAGCGAAGAAACGGTCAGACGGAAAGTGGAAGGTTGGGCGCGCGCGCCAAGTTCAAATGCACAGGAAAGAGACGCAGTAGGCAGCCCAGAAAGGGAGCCAGGTCCTAAAGCCCTGCGCAAGGAGACAGGAGGGTCCGGGGGGTCGGCGTCAGAAGAATCCCGGAAGGAAGAGACCCCGGGGGGGGGAGAGGGACCCAGAGGAGAACAGTCAGGCGGAAAAGGTGGAGCAGGGCTAGGATATTAAGTTGGTGTACAAGGGGCGGAGACTCAGACGGAGCTTCGCCGATCTAACGCATAAGACGTAGAGTTGCACGCAGCAGCTTGAGATTGGAAACTGTAACTCAATAAAGACTTTTACTTAATGATCGCTGGCTAGCGTGATCCTCTGTGAGCTAGGATCTGGGAGCAGCTCTGACACATGTGATCATTTATCATTGATGGAGTAAAGGCTGGGAATCGGAGCTAGAACTAGACAGGCATGAAGCCTCCTAATTAAATTGTAACTAGAGATTAATATGGCACAAAACAATATAACAATCAAGTTCTGTAGATGTGGTCAGCTAGGCATGGAGAGCAGGTCATGTTGTTTTCCATGCGCTTAGGATGACTGAACAAGGAAAAGAATGTCCTGGTGTTTGGAACAGTTTTGTACAGTTTGTGCAGAAGCAGATTGTAAGCAAGACTTTCCCAGAATGCAAGAGAAAAGAGGAGCAAGGCTTCCCCATAATGGAGCAGTTTTGTGCAGAAAGAGAACTAACAGTTATGTGCAGAAAGAAGACTTCCCTTTATCTCCCCCTTTCTTTTCTTGTTAGCAAGGCGTTTGGGGTAAATAAGGCAAAAATATTTCGGGATTAGTGGTGTGCCAGCGAATGCCCAAAATAAGTTCACCAGGGTCGATGGGACAAGAATATTTCGGGATACGTGGTCTGCCAGCGCATGCCCAAAATAAATCCGTCCAGGATCGATGGGACAAGAATATTTCGGGATACGTGGTCTGTCAGCGTATGCCCAAAATAAATCCGTCCACATCTCACCATAGGTTTACTGTTGGTGTTGCCATTTCGCAAAGTAGGCAGCAAGGAGTTTATTGGGTGGTTGAGGGGGAGAGAGAAGGCGAGAGAAAAGACTTATGAGGCCAGGAACGCATTGGAGGAAGCAACATAACAAAATTAAGATGCATATAATGACAAGGGCATATTGAAAGAGATTACGAAGCCAAGTAAGATTAGGTAGCCAAGCAGTAAGCCACTGGGTGAAAGAATCCCAGAGGCCAGAAAAACCAGCGTCCTGTTTAATGTGATGTGTAAAATTTTGCAAATGAGAGATCTGCTTTTGGATGGCTTTGGAATTATCAGTAATATTAAAACAGCACATGTTGTCCACTTTTTCACAGCCATAATGATGAAGCATCAGCAAATAATCTATAGCGCAATTTTGTAAAAGTCCATTATTGTCAGAGCTGCTTCAAGATCCTAGCTCACAGAGGATCACGCTAGCCAGCGGTTACTTAGTAAAAGTCTTTATTGAATTACAGTTTCCATTCTCAAGCTGCTGCGTGCAACTCTACGTCTTATGGGTTAGACCGGCGAAGCTCCGTCTGAGTCTCCGCCCCCTGTACACCAGCTAAGTACCCTAGCCTTACTCCACCTTTTCCGCCTGACCGTTCTTCTCTGGGTCCCTCTGCCCCCCGTGGTCTCTTCCTTTCTGGACGCTTCTGACGCTGACCCCCCGGATCCTTCTGTCTCCTTGCGTCGGGCTTTAGGACCTGGCTCCCTTTCCGGGCTGCTTACTGCTCCACCTTCCTGTGTATTTGAACTTGGCGCGCGCGCCCAACCTTCCACTTGCCGCCTGACCGTTTCCTCGCTCCCCGATGGAGGTGTGGCCACTCCTGACTCATGCCCTCCCTCCTGCTGCGAGCTGCCAGAGCTCGGTACCTGGTGCCCTTCCTCTCCACTACGTTCTGTTGGTGATGCTGGCCCCGATTTCCAACTGCTGCTCTCTGAGCCCCCTCTGGACCCTTCTTCCTGGGGTGTCCCCCTAAGCTCCCCCCTTGCTCTGGCCACTGGCGCTCCTTCCTGTGAATCTTCTGATTCACTGGAAAGACTCGGAGATCTCGGGTCGTCGTCATCACTCATCTTTTCTTCTGCCTCCTCCCCCCTCGCTCTCTGTTTCCTCCCTTGCCCTCGCCTCTGCTCCTGAACCCCTGACAATTATGTAGTCCACTCTGTTCTTTATTCAAAAGGTGAAGAGCTTCTGAAGTAAAATTCAGGGCTTTTTCTGCAGAATAAGCTGAAGAATTAATGTTCATACGATTCCGTACAGCCAATCCAGGGACTCCTAAGAGAGAAACAACTAAAGAGATATATTCAGACCTACTGAGAAAAGAGACAAAAGCATCACAATCATTAGTCAAGTCCACATTTCGGGCATTTTTTGGAAGGTCTAGCCTTGTTGGCAGCGCCATCCTTGCTAGCCTCCCCCCCGTCAGGGGCTCTGCATTGTTTATCAAAATGGCCAGGGCGCTTGCAATTAAAGCAATTACCTGTAGGCTTATTGGAAGCTTGGATCGCGCCAGCAAGCAAGGACATCGCATGGCTCTGGCTTCCAACATCTGCACATGCTTTAATCATATCAGCAAGGTCATATTTAACGCAATGGATGACGGTCTGTAAAGCCTTTTTCCATTCTGTGTTAGCATTCTCAAAAGCCAATTTTTTCATCAACTCATTCTGAGCCGTGGTGTTATCAATCTGCCGAGTAACTGCTTCTTTTAATCTATCTATAAATTGATGGTAAGGCTCCGAATGCTGTTGCTTAATATTGACAAAGGAGCTCTGTGGTTGCCCTGATACAGGGACTTTCCGAAAGGTGTGCTGTACACAGGTCGCAGTGCGACTGAAATGTGCAGGTGTCAGCGTTGCCTGGGCTGTTATATTGTCAAATGGACCAGCACCATAAAGTTCATTGGCTGTATGCTGTGAATCAGACAGGGTCGAGGCGTTATGTTTAAATTCACTGTCAAAAACTACATACTATGCTGGGGACAGAAGCATACGCATAAGATCCTTCCAATCCTGCGGTAGCATCGTATAACCATTTGCTATTCCCTCCAGCATTCCTATTACATAGGAAGATTTTAAACCGGAATCAGCAATGGCCCTTCTCAATTCTCTCATTACAGAATAGGGAAGGGTTTCGTACAACACCTGTTGCTGCGCAGTGCCTGGGTTAGTGTAGGAAATAGGGAAAGCTGATGGGGTTGAGCTGGAGACAGGGAAAGCTGATGGCATTTCACCAGCCCACGCAGATTCTTTCTCTAAGGAAAGGAGACCTTTCTGCCTAGCTTGGGAAAGTGCAGCACGGACAGCTCCTGTGAAACATGCAGGAGCTGAAGCAGGGGAGGGAGGGGTGGAAGGAGGGAGGGAAGAAAGAGGGGGGGAGTGGATGTGGGTTGAGACACAGCTCCTGGAGCAGACACAGATGCAGGAGGAAGGGAAGGGGGGATAGGGTTGGTGGAAGCAGGCTGAAGCACAGGTTGTGAAGGCAATAGTTTGGGATAAGGAGGAGGGGGATTGTCAGCAATAGGCAGAAGTGCAGGGGCCGTGGGAGACGCCTGAGAGGCCAGGGGCCCTAAGTTTGCCACGGCATCAGCACATTTCTGCCAAGTAAGCAGACAATGAATTGCAGCCCTGGGTTCTGCAAAAAGAGTTTTTCCAATCTTTTGCCAAGCCTCTACCCCCAAGGAGCCCGCCTCAGGGTACCAGGGACATTGAAATGCGATCTCACCTAGCAATTGTTCAATCTCTTTTAAAGAAATATGTACACCCACCCCTCTTTGCCTAACCAGCTGCAGTAATTCCCTAGCATGCAATTTTTGAAGCTTACTCAATTCCCCTCCCATACTCACGAAACAGCGCGCTAAGACTTCTCCAGTCGAAGTGAAGTATGAGGGCTGGCTGGCTGCTCGGCTGCGCAAGGGATCTGGCACGTCGGGGTCACCAGATGTAAGAATGAAAAATCACGGGAGACGAGAGAGGCAGGTGTAACATGAGGCGTCTGTCAGGGCGAGCCCTGAGAGCCTCTTTTATTGAATATTACAAGCATTGCCACAGGTGGGCCTGTGGCTGATTGGTTGATACATACACAAAGAAACTTGTGGTTGGTTAACATAAGTACTAAGGCGGGAATTACATGTGAGAGGTGGGGATTACATGTGATCATTTATCATTGATGGAGTAAAGGCTGGGAATCAGAGCTAGAACTAGACAGGCATGAAGCCTCCTAATTAAATTGTAACTAGAGATTAATATGGCACGAAACAATATAACAATCAAGTTCTGTAGATGTGGTCAGCTAGGCATGGAGAGCAGGTCATGTTGTTTTCCATGCGCTTAGGATGACTGAACAAGGAAAAGAATGTCCTGGTGTTTGGAACAGTTTTGTACAGTTTGTGCAGAAGCAGATTGTAAGCAAGACTTTCCCAGAATGCAAGAGAAAAGAGGAGCAAGGCTTCCCCATAATGGAGCAGTTTTGTACAGAAAGAGAACTAACAGTTATGTGCAGAAAGAAGACTTCCCTTTAGGAACAGTTGTGGACCACCGATATGAAATTTACGGCATGTAATGCCTTAAGGGAGAATATTATGAAAATGATATATAGGTGGTACATGACCCCAGTCAAGCTTGCAAAAATTTATCATTTGCCCGATAACAAATGTTGGAAATGTAAAGAAACGGAAGGTACATTCTTTCACCTTTGGTGGACGTGCCCAAAGATTAAGGCTTTCTGGGAAATGATATATAATGAAATGAAAAAGATATTTAAATATACCTTTCTGAAGAAACCAGAGGCCTTTCTCCTGGGCATGGTCGGCCAATTGGTGCCAAAGAAGAAGAAGAAGAAGAAGAGTTTGGATTTGATATCCCGCCTTTCACTCCCCTTCAGGAGTCTCAAAGCGGCTAACATTCTCCTTTCCCTTCCTCCCCCACAACAAACACTCTGTGAGGTGAGTGGGGCTGAGAGACTTCACAGAAGTGTGACTAGCCCAAGGTCACCCAGCAGCTGCATGTGGAGGAGCAGAGACGCGAACCCGGTTCACCAGATTACGAGGCTACCGCTCTTAACCACTACACCACACTGGCAGAACATTTTTTATGTACGCAACAACAGCAGCAAGAATACTTATTGCAACGTATTGGAAGACACAAGATCTACCCACTTTGGAAGAATGGCAGACGAAGGTGATAGACTATATGGGACTGGCAGAAATGACTGGCAGAATCCGAGACCAGCGAAGAGAGACGGCGGAAGAAGATTGGAAGAAATTCAAGGACTATCTTGGGAAATATTACAAAATGAATGTGAATGTTAGAATGATGTTGGATAGAATTTAAGTGGTTATCAGCTGTAATGATTAAGATAATTGGGGGGGGAGAAAGAAAGGTGTAAAATTAAGTGAAAATTAAGGGCGAGGATTTGCTGAATGAATAATTTGAATTGGAATACAAAAAAGGGAGGTATGAGGAGGTCTGAGAAGTAAGTTAAAAGAAAATAAGTGAACGAAATTATATGTGTTTTTATTTTTGTATTTCTGTTTTTTGCTTTTTTTGGATAATCTCTGAAAAGTTAATAAATATATTTTTTTGAAAAAAAGAAAGGGGGGTGGGGAGCGCTCCCACCCCAGCCGCTCCAGGATGGGAAGTGCGTCCCAGGGGAAGCGGGATTCAGGCGGAGGAGGACGCCAGGTTGGGTGGGGGTTGCCAGGAGCAGCACGATGTCCTTCCACTCTCCAGGCAGGCGCCCAATGTGGCCAGCTGGCAAGGGCTCTTTCTTACTCCAGCCTTGGCGTGCAGATCCCGGGTTCTGTTGTAATTGCAGATTCCTGTGCACAATGGAATGATGAGCAGTACGTGCCACATGCTTAATGTTGCTTTATTTTCAGTTCAAAGTGGAGAAATTACAAACATGCATCTTGCCTCTGCGGGAGCAGAGAAGCAACCGTCCTTCTCATCGGAATGAAGAACACCGAGAGAACTAGTGAAAAACAGGAAACCAGTGTACGTCACATCCAGCTTCCCATTCCCGTGGGAAAACCCAACAGTACTCTGACTGTGGAATGTAAACATTGTCTTGTGACAAGCACTTCGCTGCACAGTGAAGAGAGCAGAAACCAACATCCTCCCCCTTTCTGTGAACATCACTGGGCAGCGTGTTCGTACAATATCAGTACAAACCCAACTTTTGTACATAGGTACAGTGTTGATCCCTTGATACAATCTTGGACAATACATCAGCAGGAATTTCATTACCTGGCATATAGGACACCGTTACGAGTCCCTTCTGAATATATTCCCTAGCATGTTGCACCTTCAATTGCAAGTGCTTCGTGCTTTGCTTACAACCTTCTGAATTCAGCAAAGCCAAACATGCTTTGTTGTCCTGGTAAACCTGGATTGGACATTTGACAGGAATTTTCATGTCTTTGCACAATTGTAACAACCATTCACAATCCTTAAGTGAATAAGACAGTGCATTCAGTTCAGCTTCACAAGTACTTAAGCTAATTGTTGTTTGCTTCTTGCATGACCAATCAAATATGACCCTGATTGTACATGTAGCAAACTCCAGACGTACTTTTCCTGTCTGTAGTGTCACTTCCAAAACTTGCATCTGCAAAGATCTCAAGACCACCAGACTTCTGATTGTTAAATCTCAGTCTGTAATGCATAGTGCCTTTTAAATAGCGTGCTATGCGTTTCAGAGCTTTCCAATCCTTAACAGTAGGATTGTTAACTTGTCTGCTTAGCAAATTACAGCTAACAGCAATGTCAGGTCTTGAACATCTGGCAATGAAGTTTAGCTTGCCTAGCACACTTCTGTACAGTGTAGTGTCAGAAAATGCTTCTTCAGTGTCTTCTACCTGATAACCTGTTGTCATCGGTGTGTCTACAGGGTTAGCATCCATCAGGTTCAGTATGTTTAACACATCAGCAATTTTCCGTGACTGGTGTACTAGAATGTTACCACTTTGATCTTTCTCTATTTCCAGAGATAGGTAGTTGTTTACCTCACCAAGATCTTTCATGTCAAAGTGCTCTTTCAGTTGAGCTAGGGCGTTATTGTACATTGTGACATCTTTCCAAAAGAATAAAATATCATCAACATAAAACAAACAATACAGCTTCTTTTGCCCCTCCTCTTTGACAAATACACATGGATCAGCTTTCCCTTGCTGAAAACCTAGAGAAAACAATGCTTCAGTGAGTTTTGTGTGCCAACACCGTGCACTTTGTTTGAGACCATAAAGGGACTTCTTTAGAGCACAAACAAATCCCTGTTTTACCTGTACGCCATCAGGTGGAAGCATATAAAGTGATTCACCTAGAGATCCGTACAAAAACGCTGTATTCACATCATGGTGACTAATGTGTAGACTCTCCTCTGCAGCTAGCTTGAGCATAAGCCTAATGCTCTCATATCTCACTGTGGGTGAGTAGGTCTCGTGATAGTCTTCACCTGGTACCTGTGCAAAACCTCTGGCTACCAATCTGGCTTTGTGTCTGACTATCTTGCCATTTTGATCTGTCTTCGCTTTGAAGACCCATTTGCTTCCAAGCAGTTTCATTCCTGGAACTACTGGAACTAGCTCCCAGGTTTTGTTCCTTTCTAAGGAATCAAGCTCAGCCTTCATGGCATTTAACCATGGCTCAGCTTCCTTAGAATCCAAATCCTGGATTTCTTGGAAACTTGAAGGTTCAAATACCTTCTTGGAGCTTTTAACAGCTGCTACTGCTGTTTTAGCAAATTCATCAGCAAATCTCTTTGGAGGTCTGCCTTTTGTGGCTCTTTGTGACCTGCGAATTAGCCTTTGGTTTTCAACACTCTCCTCTTCCTTCTTGGGAGAAAAGTGGCCTATTGTGAACAATGGTTCTTCCAATTCCTGATCAGAGCTTTCAGAGGGTCGCATAGAGGCTTTCGCACTCTTGAAATCCTCTGAATTATCCGATTCAGTTTCAGACTCAGAATCAGAACCTTCATCAGTGGGTGTGGGCTGTTGTTGCTTATCCTTAGTCTCATCACTGTCATCAGGATAACATTGGAAAAATCCCACATTCTCCCCCCACTTGGCATTGTACTCAACACTTCTTGTGAGCTTAATTGTCTTAGAGTCAGTCATCATTATTCTGTAAGAACCTTTCTGATAACCTAGAAAGATACCATGCAATCCACATTTGCCTAACTTGGAGCTTTGTGGTGAGTGAATCCACATATCAGAACCAAAAATTTTCATGTGTTTGATGTATGGTTTCTTGCCAAACATCTTCTCATAGGGGGTACAACCAATCGCTGAAGATAACCTGCGATTGTAACTGTAAACAAAACATGAGAGAGATTCGGCCCAATAACTCTCTGGAAGATTGGCATCATGCAGCAAGGTTTTTAAGCCTTGAAGCAATGTCTGATTTGCCCTTTCGCAAAGTCCATTCTGCCATGGCGAGCGAGGACTGGACAAATCGTGTTGAATTCCTTTCTCAGTCAGAAAAGCTTCAAACTGCTGAGAAGTGAATTCTCCCCCGCGATCTGTGAAAAGAGTCTTTATCTTCTTACCATGCACATTTTCCAACCAAGCACAGAATTCCTTGAACCTTGGAAAAGCCTCTGATTTCTGCTTGAGATTGTACACATAAATATACCTGGAAAATGCATCAATGAGAACCATGAAGAACCTATTTCCACCCAAAGAGGGCGATAGTGGACCAACTAAATCAGCATGAACAATCTGGTATGGTTCTGTAGCTTGCCTACTAGACACCTTACCTTTCGCAGCCATTTTCACCTTGTTTGCTGCGCATGCCTTGCACTTCATGTGGTACCTGCAGGGTTTAATAGTCATACCTTCAACCAAGGTAGGCATTTTAGATACTGCCTCAAAATGCAAATGACCAAATTTCCTGTGAAAATCATGAATACATCCTGCATGCAAACTTTTGTTAGAACCTGCAATGCAACAAGTCTCATTCTGCACAACATCATCATAATACAAAACAAACAAACGATCAACACATTCAGCATGCAATACATAATCGTCTTTCTTTGTGATGGTGCATTTCTTGTTCTTGAAGGAAACGTCAATGTTCTGTTCATTCAGCTGCATCACACTTAGAAGATTGTGTGTGGCATCCGGAACGTACAGTACATCCTGTATCTCTAAGTCCAAACTGTGAAGAACAACAGTTCCGTAGCCTTGACTGGGGATTGTGTGGTCATCCGCCTGGTGAATCGCACCTTCCTGCGGTGTAAAAGACACGAACAGTCTCTTATCGTTGCACATGTGGTGGGTAGCTGCTGAATCAACAACGAAGAAAGATCTAGACGTCTTCTGGACCTTTGCAACCTTTGGAGTGAAGCGTGAGACCATTGCCTTGTGCTGCGTTGTCCTGGAGACCGGACCTTTGCCTTTGCTTTGGCCTTTTCCACGCGATGAACTTCCGCTGCGCTGCTCTGTCTTGGCCCTGGGATATCTGCATTCCCTCTTCATATGGCCTAGACGTCCACACGAGTAGCATTTCACTGCCTTCAAAGCTTTGGCGCCCTCTGGTGGTTCCACTGCACTCTGGGATGACGTCTGTGAAGACTCCCCCTTACCCATGCAGCTAGCACCCCGGCGATCTGCTTCATTCTGGATCACGGCAGTAACATAGGCTACTGTGAGCTGTGCAGTTGGCTGAACAGCAATCTGAGTGGCAACGGACTCCCAACTTGGACCCAAAGAATGTAGTATCATGAAGGAATACACAGCCTCTGGAAAGGTGAGTCCTCTCTGTTGCAGCTCGTGTCTCAGATTCTGCATTTCCATCAGATGTGTATGCACATCTCCACCTTCAGCAAGAGCCATATCACGCAGCTTGGCAAAATAGTACATTGAGGAACCAGCTTCTGTCCTCAAGTGAGCCTCTCTTAAAGTGTCCCAAATTTCTCTGGCTGTGGTCTTATCACGCAACAGACAGAGCTCTTCTGGGGATGCTATCAATGTAAGTGTTCCCCTTGCTTTGGAATCCTTAGTAGCCCATTCATCTGTAATTGGAGCTGGGGGGTTGTCTGTAATAACATTAAACAGACCTTCTTTCCGCAGAACTGCCTCTGCATAAAGTACCCAGTCCATGTAATTTTTCTTATTGAGCTTAGGAATCCCAAAAGCATCAGCCAGCTTTGCTTCAGCCATCTCCGCTGCTTTAATCAAGCTGCGTCACAGTACAGCTGCTTCCAAAAGCACTGTAAAAGTTACTTTCGCTTTCCCAGCCACCAAGCCTGTGAGTTAGAGCCTTTGCCTGTATCGCGGCAAAACGGCTTCAAAAGTACAAAGTCCAGCCATAAAGCCATAAACTAAAAGCTGGCAGGCTGCCCGGAGCATGAGCACATACCTTCATCAATCAAACTCGACACGCAGAGCAGATAACGCGATCCGTTTCTCTGTACCTCTGCCGGCATTCTGACTCGGCTTCTGGAGTCCATCCTTCAGTTTGATTTACGTCTTTCTGGGCCCGAAACCAAAAATATGTTGTAATTGCAGATTCCTGTGCACAACGGAATGATGAGCAGTACGTGCCACATGCTTAATGTTGCTTTATTTTCAGTTCAAAGTGGAGAAATTACAAACATGCATCTTGCCTCTGTGGGAGCAGAGAAGCAACCGTCCTTCTCATCAGAATGAAGAACACCGAGAGAAAGTGAAAAACAGGAAACCATTGTACGTCACATCCAGCTTCCCATTCCCGTGGGAAAACCCAACAGTACTCTGACTGTGGAATGTAAACATTGTCTTGTGACAAGCACTTCGCTGCACAGTGAAGAGAGCAGAAACCAACAGGTTCAGCCCCAGATCTCTGGAGCGGAAAGGCTCTTGGGCGTTGGGTGTGAATATCATAGAATCATAGAATCATAGAATCATAGAGTTGGAAGAGACCACAAGGGCCATCGAGTCCAACCCCCTGCCAAGCAGGAAACACCATCAGAGCACTCCTGACATATGGTTGTCAAGCCTCTGCTTAAAGACCTCCAAAGTAGGAGACTCCACCACACTCCTTGGCAGCAAATTCCACTGTCGAACAGCTCTTACTGTCAGGAAGTTCTTCCTAATGTTTAGGTGGAATCTTCTTTCTTGTTGTTTGGATCCATTGCTCCGTGTCCGCTTCTCTGGAGCAGCAGAAAACAACCTTTCTCCCTCCTCTATGTGACATCCTTTTATATATTTGAACATGGCTATCATATCACCCCTTAACCTCCTCTTCTGCAGGCTAAACATGCCCAGCTCCCTTAGCCGTTCCTCATAAGGCATCGTTTCCAGGCCTTTGACCATTTTGGTTGCCCTCCTCTGGACACGTTCCAGTTTGTCAGTGTCCTTCTTGAACTGTGGTGCCCAGAACTGGACACAGTACTCCAGGTGAGGCCTGACCAGAGCAGAATACAGTGGCACTATTACTTCCCTTGATCTAGATGCTATACTCCTATTGATGAGGCCCAGAATTGCATTGGCTTTTTTAGCTGCTGCGTCACACTGTTGGCTCATGTCAAGTTTGTGGTCAACCAAGACTCCTAGATCCTTTTCACATGTACTGCTCTCAAGCCAGGTGTCCCCCATCTTGTATTTGTGCCTCTCATTTTTTTTGCCCAAGTGCAATACTTTACATTTCTCCCTGTTAAAATTCATCTTGTTTGTTTTTGCCCAGTTCTCTAATCTGTCAAGGTCGTTTTGAAGTGTGATCCTGTCCTCTGGGGTGTTAGCCACCCCTCCCAGTTTGGTGTCATCTGCAAATTTGATCAGGATGCCCTTGAGTCCATCATCCAAGTCGTTGATAAAGATGTTGAATAAGACCGGGCCCAAGACAGAACCCTGTGGCACCCCACTAGTCACTCTTCTCCAGGATGAAGAGGAACCATTGATGAGCACCCTTTGGGTTCGGGCAGTCAGCCAGTTACAAATCCACTGAGTGGTAGCATAGTCAAGACCGCATTTTACCAGCTTCTTTACAAGAATATCATGGGGCACCTTGTCAAATGCCTTGCTGAAATCAAGGTAGGCTACATCCACTGCGTTCCCTTCATCTACCAGGCTTGTAATTCTGTCAAAAAACGAGATCAGGTTAGTCTGACATGACTTATTTTTCAGAAATCCATGCTGACTATTGGTGATCACAGCATTCCTTTCTAGGTGCTCACAGACTGTTTGCTTAATGATCTGCTCCAGAATCTTCCCTGGTATTGATGTCAGACTGATTGGGCGGTAATTATTTGGGTCCTCTCTTTTCCCCTTTTTGAAAATAGGGACAACATTTGCCCTCCTCCAGTCTGCCGGGACTTCGCCTGTTCTCCAGGAATTCTCAAAGATGACTGCCAGTGGTTCTGAGATCACATCTGCCAGTTCTTTTAATACTCTTGGATGCAGTTCATCTGGCCCTGGAGACTTGAATACATCTAAACTAGCCAAATATTCTTGTACTATCTCCTTAGTTATTCTGGGCTGTGTTTCCTTTGCTGAATCATTTGCTCCAAATTCTTCAGGTCGGGAATTGTTTTCTTTATCGGAGAAGACTGAGGCAAAGAAGGCATTGAGGAGTTCAGCCCTTTCTATGAAAGGCAGCATCTGTCAGAATAGGGCATACTGAGCCAGTACAGATGAACGTGACTATTGGTTCGCTTCCTCTGCTATCTGCCTTTTTGGGCACCTCAGAGGTGGCAGAGAGAGGCAGGAGAGAGACCTCTTTCCTCCATGTCCCCACCCCAACTCTTAGGACCAGAAGCAAGAGACAGCTTTGCTGAGCATGTGCCCCTTCCCAGGGAGATGAAACTCTGCACTACTGTTCCCTGAATTGCTCGCGAAGCAGCCATACTCCAGGCTCTTATTGTCACAGCCCTGCAGGATCAGACCAAGGCCCATCTAGTCCAGCTCTCAGCAGCCCAGCAGATGTCCAAGGGAAGCCCCAAGCAGACTCCAAATGCAGCCCCACTCTCCCCACTGGGGACACCCGCAACGGGTATGCAGAGGTAGACTGCCTCTGCGGCTGGAGGTGCAACATGGTCTAATTTGACGAATGAATTTGACGAATCCTTTCTTAAAGCCATCCCCGTCAGTGCCTCTGGAAGGAGGAAATTTCAGTGTCACTAGGCACTCTGTGTCTGGCCGGAATCTGCCATCATTCCACTTTCTTATAGAGATCCAGGTTCTGATATTATGAGGAGGAAACATGGCTCTGCCCCTTTCCCACATCATGCATACTTCTATGATGTCCCCACTTTCCCCCCTCTCGCAAAGCCCCAAAGCCTCCTACATTGTAAGCCTTCCTTACAGGGGAATCATCAGAACCACCTGTGCTGCAGAGCTTCTGGCTGAAAGGCGACTCATGGAGATTTGCATTGAGTGCTGCAATGCACCCCTAATGATTCAGATTGTGTCATTATAGCATCATTGTGTTGATTTGTTATTGATATATTAAAGGGGCCTGGGACTTGCCTGTCCATTCCCAACAGCAAGGGCCCGTCGCCAGTTGGCTTGCTTCCTCTGAGGCCGCCTCAGCTCCTGGCAGCCCACACCCCCTGGCCAGCCCCAGAGGCACCATTCTCTGGGGGAGAACAGCTGGGCAAGCCTTGGGGAGGCAGAGATGGCATCCGAGGAGGGAGGGAAGGAAAGAGGGACAGAGGCCAGTGTCTCCCGCGGCACCCCTGACCATCATTCAAGGCACCCCAGCTGCCACAGCACACTGCTTGAAAACCACTGCAGAACTGGGACGGGAAAGGTTTCTCGTCCAACTAACTGGTCTGGAGAAGAGGAAAGGCAGCCATGCTTGCTCCTTTGTCTTCTCCGAGGAGACTTCCAGCCTGACTTCTCATCTTGAGGCCCCAGGGAGAAGTGGGAGGAGGAGGAGGAGGAGGAGGAGGAAGCATCCCCAGAAGAAGTGTGCTCCCCACCAGTAGGTGCTTCCACCCCCCACTCCTAAATCTGCTTCCAACAGATACTTTGGGGGGGGGGGCATCCTGCACCATCTGGTCAATTCCTGGTGCTAGGAGAATTAGAAGGTCTAAGATATAAACACATACATAAATACCGTAAGTAGTTCTCATCACAAAAGAATATGCAGGTAAACCCATGAACAGCCAGGTAAACCCATCAAGAGGTTTCCTGGCAGACAGGAGTCTGTTGTAGGCCGCCCCTTCTGTGATGTATGTATCTGTGAGGGCTGCCTCAGGTCCCAGCTCACAAAGGACCAACGCCGGTTGCTCTTTATATACAGAAATGTTTATTGAAGTTCATTGTCCGCTTCACAGCCGCGGCGCGCAGCTCTACGTCTGTAACGCTAGACCATTGAAGTCCCCTCTGAGTCAGACCCTCCCCTGCACCAGTTTAAGACCCTTGCTCTGCTCCACCTCCTTCTTTCCTCCCTCTTCCGCAGGGTCTTCCTGCCCGCTGGGGTTTCGCCCCTCCTGGATTCCTCTGACGCCGAATCCCCAGATTGCTCCCCCTCCCTCCTGCGGGCTTTAGGACCTGGCTCCCCATCCGGGCTCTCTGTTTTCCCGCGCGCCTGTACATTTGAACTTGGCGCGCGCGCCCAACTCCCAACCTTTCTTCTGATCGTTACATTACTCCCTTCACTGCTCCCCTCCCCTTCTGGGAGGATGGCTTGTTCTGACCTTCCCTCCACTCCTGCTGACGAAGCTGCTTCCCCTGACACACTGGAACTTCCCCCACCCTCACCACGCTCTGGTGGGGAAGTTGGTCCTGATTTCCAGCTGCCGCTTTGGGATTCCCTGCTGGCCCCTTGTCCCTGATGCGTCCCCCCCTGGGACCCCCCTTGTCCTGACCACAGGCGCCCCCTTCTGGGAATCCTCTGATTCGCTGGAGAGGCTCATGGAATCCCTCGGGCCACTCTCATCCTCCTCCTCGCTGTCCTGGGATTCTTCCCAATCGCTCTCCATCTCCTGCCTCCCCTGTGCCTCTGACACTGAACCCCTGACATCCATCCCCCCCTCGAAGCCCCCCCTTCCCCCCTCCCGCTGTTCGGGTGCGGGTTCCGGGTGCTTCATTGCTGCGGGGGTAGGTGCTGGAAACTGTTCGTTCCCCCCGGTGTGCCGCCTTCTTTCTGGATCCGGCCAGTCCGTAACAAGCTCGTTGACGTCGATCTCCTCTGCTTCCATCTCTGTGTAGTCGTGCTCGAACCCAGGATCCTCCCCCAACACGTCCATGTCCGTCTCTCCCCCCGTTACCTCGGGTGATGCTGCGTGCCAAGGCCCCCTTAACAGCCCTCTGCTCCACCCCACCTCTGGTTGATCGTCCCACCAATAGGAGCGGTCTGTGTCCACCCCCGAGCATGATCCCCTGGGCGGGCTCGATTCCGGCGGCGTCTCCTCCGCGGAGGAGAACCCCTGGAACGTGCTGGCTGAAAGTGTGGGCATAAAAAGCCAGTCGTTGAAATAATCCGCTGGCATGGGTCTGTGTGGGAAGAGTGCATGGAACTCGTCTTTGAGCAAATGTTCCTCCAGGGCATAGTCCGGCACCCAACTGTTGGCGCTGGCCGGGGTACCTTCCCTGGCGAGGAGATATTCTACTCCCTCCTCCCCCTATCTCGAGTCCAAAATTTCCGTGACCTCGTTGAGTTTCGCCACCCTCGGTGACTCCCTCCCCTCTGGTGACTTTCTGCGTGGGTCTGGTGCGGTTCCTGGCTCCTGAAACCTGTGTGGTGCCTTGTAGGGTGTGAGCACTGACCTATGAAAGACCTTGTGCATCCTGGAGCCTTCCGGGAGAGTCAACCGGAAGGCTACTGGATTGATTTGTGCTTCGACTTGGTACGGCCCTAGCTGCTTGTGCCCTAGCTTTTTCTTAGCTAACGACTTGGCCGGCACCGCCTGGGCCGCTAACCATACCCAGTCCCCCACCTGGATGTCCTCCCCTGCTCTCCTGTGCCTGTCTGCCTGCACTTTGTAGGCGTGTTTAGCTAGTTCCAAGTGCCTTCGGAGTTGCTCGTGAACCTCCTGTAACTCTGCTGCTAAGTGCTCTGCTCCCTGCGGCTCCCCCTGCGCCGTCGTCTCTAACCCCGGGAAGGTTCTGGGATGCCGCCCATTGTTGGCGAAGAACGGTGTCACCCCCGTGGACGCGTGCTTCGTGTTGTTGTAGGCAAACTCGGCCAGCGGTAGGTAGTCCACCCAAGTCGCCGGCTGTTGATTCGCGTAGCATCGCAGGTACTGCTGCATGATGGCGTTGACCCTCTCCGCTTGTCCGTTGGTCTGCGGATGTCTCGCCGACGCTAAGTTAATCTTGACGTTCAGGATACCCAGCAGCTTCCGCCAGAAACTGGAGATGAATTGGCGACCCCGGTCGGACAAGATGGACCGTGGCAAGCCGTGAACTCTGAACACGTGGTCTATGAACAGCTTGGCGGTCTGTTCCGCTGTGGCCACCTTCGCGCAAGGAATGAAGTGTGCCATCTTGGTGAACAGGTCTACAACCACTAGTACCGCCGTCTTGCCTCGCGAACTGGGCAGATCAGTAACAAAGTCCAGCGCCACCTTCTCCCACGGCTCTAGTGGCGTCTGCAGCGGTTCCAGCAGTCCCGCCGGCTTCCTGTGCATTGGTTTGGCTCTCTGGCAAGTGTCACACCTGGCGACGTAATCCGCGACTTCTCCTCGCATCTGGGGCCACCAAAAGTCTCTGGCTACTAATTCTGCCGTCTTTTCCTTGCCAAAGCGACCCGCGCTGGGCGCGTCGTGCAACTGCTGCAGGACTTTCGCGCGTAGGTCGTCCCCCGGCACGTAGAGAGCACCTTTGTGGGTTAGCAGTCCGTCGCGTATCTGGAACTCGTCGCCCTTCGCTGTGCCCCTTCGCACCTCCTCCATCTTGGATTGTACGAATGGATCCGTCTGCAGCGCGCGACGCACCGCATCCAGGTCCACGGTGGCTGAGGCGCATGCATGCCCATGCCTGCGGTGCGAAAATGTGTTTGGCCGCCACCGGTGCCGCTTCCTCGAGATACTGTGGCTTCCTGGAGAATGCATCTGCAATGACGTTGTTGTCTCCCGGGATGTATTCTATCTTGAAGTCGAAATCCGCAAAGAACTCCGCCCAGCGTATGTGCCTCTGGCTCAGGAGCTTCGCCGTGCGCCAATACTCCAGGTTCTTGTGGTCTGTGCGCACCTGCACGGTGTGTCTGGCTCCGATGAGGAAGTGCCGCCACGCCTTGAAGGCCGCATGGATGGCCAGCAACTCCCTGTCCCAGATGGTGTAGTTCTGTTCCGACTTGCTGAGCTTCCTGGAGTAGAAAGCGCAGGGCCTCCAGTTCCCTTGCGGATCCTCCTGCAACAGGACCGCCCCCACCGCTCTATCTGAGGCATCAGTCTCAACCCGCATTGGTTTGCTGGGGTTCACGTGTAGCAGCTGTTCTTCGGACGCGAAGAGGCTCTTGAGTCTCCGAAAAGACTGTTCCGCCTGGTCCGTCCAGGTGAACTTTTTCTTTTTGGAACTGAGGGTGTCTGTGATAGCCGCCGTTTCCTTCGCGAAACCCCTGATGAACTTGCGGTAAAAGTTGGCGAAGCCGACGAACCTCTGGACCTCCTTCCGATTGCGCGGGCTTTTCCAGTCCAACACCGCGCGGACCTTGGCGCTGTCCATGGCGAGTCCCTTGTCGGACAGCCTGTAGCCCAGAAAGTCCACCTCCGTCACGTCGAACTGGCACTTCTCCAGTTTGGCGTAAAGTCTGTGCTCCCGGAGTCTCTGCAGGACTTCCTTTACGTCCCTCTCGTGAGCCTCCTGCGATTCCGAGAAGATCAGGATGTCGTCAAGGAAGCATACGCACTTCTTGTAGAGGAGTCCCGCCAACACGTGGTGCATAAACGCTTGGAAGCAGTGGGAGCCATTTTGGAGACCAAAGGGCATAACTTTGTATTCATAGGTGCCTAACGGCGTAAACATGGCCGTCTTCCACTCATCGCCCTCCCGCATGCGTATGAGATTGTATGCGCCGTGTAGATCCAACTTGGTGAAGATCCTCCCCTCCCGCACCGTCGCGAGCAGGTCGTCGATCTTGGGCATGGGGAATGCTTTGGGCTTTGTCTTCGAGTTTATGAGCCTGTAATCTACGATCAATCTTTTTTGGGGCGTGTCCTTTTTCTTCACGAAAAACACGGGACTACCCCCCACTGCCTTTGATTCTTGGATGAATCCCCGCTTCAAATTGTGCTCTATGAACTCCCTGAGTTCCTGCATCTCGTCCTCGGACATGGAATACAGCTTCCCCGTTGGCAGCGTCGCCCCTGGCAGGAGGTCAATGGCGCAGCCGTAGGGCCGGTGAGGAGGCAATTGGTCAGCCTCCTTTTCGCAGAAGACCTCCAAAAACTCCTTGTACTTGTGGGGCACCGCCTGCACCATGCCTAGGTGCATCTGCTGCCCATCCTCCTGGCCCTCCTCTTCCTGGCCGGTCTGGATGCAGTGCTGTGCGCAGTAGGATGAGCCGAAGGTCAGCTGCCGCTGGTACCACGCTAAAGCTGGGCTGTGTCTATCTAGCCAACTCATGCCCAACACTATAGGCGTGTCTGACAGGTGGGTGACGTTGAAGCTGATGACCTCGCGGTGATTCCCAATCTGCATCACCATGGGTGGTGTTTGGTGTACCACCTGCCCGCCCAGCAGCTTCCTGCCATCAACTGTGACGACGTTTAAGGGCATCGTGGCTGGTAGGAGCGCTATGCGATGCTGCTTGATGAACTCCGCCCCCACAAAGTCCGTGTTACTTCCAGAGTCAACGGTAATAGGGACTTCCAGGGTGAGTCCACTTGGCAGCTGGAGTGATGCGGTGAGCTGCACCACTGGTTTGGGTGGGAGGGGGTCCGTGGCTTGTAAGATCTCTGGGGACTGCTTCATTGACTTGCCTGCCTGGGCCCCAGTGCTTCTGCTTCCAGCCAGGCATTGTCGTTTCCCTGAAGCTGCCCCCCCTGCTGCACTGCTTCTTTTACTGTTGCCAAGGCTGCAGTGTGCTTCTGGAGCCTCTGGGGACACTCTCTGGCCATGTGTTGCTCACTGTCACAGATGTAACACTTCCTGCTCCCTCTAGGAGGCTTCATCTTGGCTGCTCCTGGTGCTGGGGCTCTGGCTGCTGTCTGAGCCTTGGCACCACCAATCTCCATTGGTTCCTCCCCCTCCCCCAGCGGAGGCGTGGGGTGCAGGGGCCCTAGGTCCCTGGGAAGAAAAGGAGGCGTTCTAGCTGGTGCGCGCACCTGGCGACCCTCATCTCTGTTCCAAGGGCGTTCTTCCTGGCACACTCCTATTGTAAGCGCTCTCTGTACCACCTCTGCGATGGTCCGAGGCCTGTCCCCCCTTGCCAGCTCATCTTTGACGGATGCATTGAGCCCCTCCCAGAACAAATCTCTCACTGCCACGGAGTCCTTTTCCCAGCCCAGCACATTCAGCAATGCAAAGAAGCGGGAGTGGTATTGTCGCACTGTAGCCTTGCCCTGCCGCAATCCATGCATTTCTCGCCTCGCTACGTCTATGTCCACGGTGGATTGGAAACAAGCGTCCATGGCCACGATAAATGTGTCTGAATCCCTTAGGGCAGGATCAACGTCGCGCCATAAATTGCGCAGCCAGGCTTTAGCTTCCCCATGCAGGTGGGATATTATGAAGCCCACTTTCTCCTCCTCATCTCTAAAGTTCTTCAGAAGCAAATTCAGCGCATAAACGACATCTGCTCTGAAACTGGGATAGTGCTGCAGGTTCCCATCGAAGTGGGCTACTAAGCTGCCTCCCTGCTTTCCGAGTCCAATTCCCTCTGACCTGGACCCCGGGAACCCTTCCTTGCACGCACATTCCCACCTGGCTTGCAGATCCTTGCAACGCGCTTCTGCTTCTTCTCCTTTCTTTCTGGTGACCACTACCTCAGTGGAAAGCTGCGAGACTGCGTTCTGCAGGGCTGCCAGCTGCTCCTCCGTAGTCATGTCTGCCAAACTTCGTGAGCTTGCAAAAAAAAAATTTTTGCAGATGGAGAGGGGACTTACTGTCAGGGCTGCCTCAGGTCCCAGCTCACAAAGGACCAACGCCGGTTGCTCTTTATATACAGAAATGTTTATTGAAGTTCATTGTCCGCTTCACAGCCGTGGCGCGCAGCTCTATGTCTGTAACGCTAGACCATTGAAGTCCCCTCTGAGTCAGACCCTCCCCTGCACCAGTTTAAGACCCTTGCTCTGCTCCACCTCCTTCTTTCCTCTCTCTTCCGCAGGGTCTTCCTGCCCGCTGGGGTTTCGCCCCTCCTGGATTCCTCTGACGCCGAATCCCCAGATTGCTCCCCCTCCCTCCTGCGGGCTTTAGGACCTGGCTCCCCATCCGGGCTCTCTGTTTTCCCGCGCGCCTGTACATTTGAACTTGGCGCGTGCGCCCAACTCCCAACCTTTCTTCTGATCGTTACATTACTCCCTTCACTGCTCCCCTCCCCTTCCGGGAGGATGGCTTGTTCTGACCTTCCCTCCACTCCTGCTGACGGAGCTGCTTCCCCTGACACACTGGAACTTCCTCCACCCTCATCCTCTCATCCTCCTCCTCGCTGTCCTGGGATTCTTCCCAATCGCTCTCCATCTCCTGCCTCCCCTGTGCCTCTGTCCCTGAACCCCTGACAGTATCGTTTATCGTTTTTCGCTGTATCGAATCGTATCCTTTTTGCTGTATCTTTCTCATTGACTTAAAGAATGGATCTGAATGTATTTTTCCTCAAAATGCTGTACTTTTCTAAATGTATCCAAATGTATCCGAATGGGTTTTTGTATTTCCCCCCAATCTCATCGCCTAGAGAATGTTCCTTAAATGTAACAATCACTTGTTCCAAATGTATTTGATTCAAATGTATTTAAGGCCCCACTTTTCACATGGTGTCCTGTTGTGTGGTCGGAAAGTACTCTTTATTTTTTGATTTGGGTTAATGTCAGAATAAAAGCGAGTTCCTTCAAAATAACACATTCCTTTTTATCTTACCAATTTCTCATATTGTAAGAAGCGGAAGAAGAAACCATAGAGAGCATTCATATTTTCCTTCTGATCAATGAAGTCAAACGTTACAATTATCCATTTTAGAATGAGCACCTATAGGGAGAAGACAGATCTCAGTAAGCCAAAGCAAGGCCAAGACAACAAACCCCTTCTGGAATATGGTCAGCGTGTACAACATCTAGCTGAATCATCACCAGGATAACTAAGTCAGACTGGGGGAAATATCATTCTTCAGAACCAAAACATCATTACCATGCTTTCCAAGTTACCTGAAAGTCACTAGAACACTTGCGAGCACAGAGCCAAGACACAGCTGAAATAAGAGAATCCTACAAACCTCGGGGTTTGTAGATGGTTGTAAAGGTTGCTGAAAGGTTTCTAGTTCACTAGTTGGAAACAGCTTCCAGGCTTGGCAGGACCAAGGTTGCCTTGTAACTGTTCCTGTCTGCCTGCTTGCCATCGTGCATATTTGTAAACCATTTCTGCCAAAATATATACATCTGCAATAGTAGTTTCTGGAAGCAGACCCTGCAAGAGTGCACACTCCATGAAGTCCATATGAAGAGTGTTACGGAATGGAGGGGGGGCATATGAACGAAGTCTTACTCACGAGTAAGAGACGTAGAGCCCGAGGCAATGACCTCAAGGGAACCCTGCCACACTAGGACTCCCCTCGCCCCGTCACAACGTTGCACCAAGCACCGCACAAAAGTCCAAAACCCCGAGAAGAAAGCGCCATTTCTGACCCCGTATCCCGATGCTATACACGATCGATGTATTTGATGAATGAACAATGTATTCGCATGAGGATGCGCTCTAGCCAATCAGATGGTGTTGAATGTAGCCCTTCAGCCAATCGCAGCAATGCCATGGCTCTGCAGAGGCAGCTCAGCGCTGACAAGGTGATGACAGCTCCCGCTGCGAGAACAACGGACTGAGTCAATCTAAACCTCGTTACCCTGTTAATCCAATCAAAACTACATGTTGTTTAGTCGTTTAGTTGTGTCCGACTCTGCGTGACCCCCTGGACCAGAGCACGCCAGGCCCTCCTGACTTCCACTGCCTCCCACACTTTGCTCAAACTCATGCTGGTAGCTTCGAGAACACTGTCCCACCATCTCGTCCTCTGTCGTCCCCTTCTCCTTGTGTCCTACATCTTTCCCAGCATCAGGGTCTTTTCCAGGGAGTCTTCTCTTCTCATGAGGTGGCCAAAGTATTGGCGTCTCAGCTTCAGGATCTGTCCTTCCAGTGAGCACTCAGGGCTGATTTCCTTCAGAATGGAGAGGTTTGACCTTCTTGCAGTCCATGGGACTCTCAAGAGTCTCCTCCAGCACCAGAATTCAAAAGCATCAATTCTTCGGCGATCAGCCTTCTTTATGGTCCAGCTAGATACAATGTAGCAATGTCAGGCCAGGCCACTTCCGAAAAGAACCGTCTTTATTAAAAAAGCCTAAAAACACTTGGAAATTCATAGAAAACCACTGGTTTCACCGATTCTCTTCAATCCACCGCCAGTTTGCGTCGTTGGCCAAGGACTTCGGAACCCCTCGGTCCCCGCCAGTATTCCCCAAGCAGGAGGTCACCTACTCATAGGAAGGTACTTTACCCGTAGGTGACAATCGCTGGGCAAAAGCTCTCCTCCGGACTTACCCAGGCGGCAGACTATGCAAACCAAAGTTCTATTGTCCTCTTGCAGTAGGTGCTTAGAATGTACTTGGGTGTCGAGACCCCACAGCCACCCCCTCGTTGGAAATGACTCACACAAGGACACGGATATTAGGTTTCTGTTACTGGGCAAATTTTGCCCACAACTTTATTGAAATTAAAGAATGTGAGCGGTATTGGCTTAGGCATTGGTTGGACCTGACTATATCTGACTCCTGCCCATTGTGCAGGAAGTCCCAGTAAGGGTAAGCCACCGGTAGGGGGAGCCCTGTCGATGCGAACCAACTCAAGCTCCCCTTGGTGTTTCCGTCGGGGTCGTGTCAAGGCCTTAGCCCCCCCAGCCGGGCTTCAGACTAGATCAACACCCCCGGATTCCTTTAATGGAATACCCTTAAGCATGGAGGGGCAGGTGATGGCCACACCTCCCCTCCCCCACACAAGGTCAAACAATGCCTAACCGCAACCCTAACAAAGTTGTGACGATTGCTACGAGGTAGGCGAAAACCAAGTGGCCAGTGCCAATTTGCCAAGTGGTAAAATTCCTACCAGGCCCCTCGGACAACCAAGGCGACCAACCAAAGTCCATAGCAAGGCCATTGCCTAACCTGCAAAATAGGGAGGGAGGGCGGGTGATTGAGGAAGCGAGCCAAAGAGGAAGTTCTCTGGGGGTTGGCTGGCTGGGCTCTGACGTGGCTGGGATCCCATAGGCAACGGGGGACAGAGTCCCCCGCCCCTGGTGGGGAGTGGGTGGCCACGTGGTCCACCGCAACTCCTCCCCACTGGGAAGTGGAGCGGATTTCCCAAGACATATCCTGTATTTGCATGTTACCCCAACACATTCCTCCTATGTTAATCATGTATAACCCTCCTCTTTTCTGATGGAGTGGTGATGTTTAGCGAACTGTCTGCTGGGATAAGATAGGAACTTTTAAAAGTCCTTGTCACCCCGTTCTCGGGGTTCAATTCCTCTCTGAACCTGTTGTGCGATAAACTTTGGTCTCCGCTATTTGTTGGTGGCTGGACTCCTTCTTTGTTCCGCAGGGACCCACGGGTTCTGAGCAGCCTCCCACCTGGATTTTTCCGTAACAACAGAAACTCGACTAACCCTCTTGAGAGAAGAAAGGTGGCTTTTGCTCCCACTGCAATGTTGTAATCTAAATAAGCACATCTTCCTACAAGTGAATAGTAGCCACCTATCTGGGGGGAAATAAAGTGGTATGCTGAGAGACATGGTTACGGTGGAGAGCAAATCTGTGTTCCACGATCCGAACATCCTGAGAGAAACCAGATGGCAGCTTTTTTTTACTGTGTCCACAGAACTCAATGAAAGCCAACCAATGGTTTTGCAGTTGCTTTCCATGGACATTTTGCAACCAAGCACAGAATTCCTTGAACCTCGGAAACGCTTCTGATTTCTGCCTGAGCATGAACACATGAATGTACCTGGGAAAAGCATCAATCAATACCATGAAGTACTTTGCTCCACCTAGAGAGGTTGCAAGTGGACCAACAAGGTCTGCGTGGACAGTCTGGTAGGCTTTAGATGCCCACCTGCCAGAAACCTTGCCCTATTGAACTGTGTGTCATCATGATGGCCTTGGCCGGTTGTGAGTTGTGAAGGCCGCTTCCTGCAAGGCCCTTTCCACCTGGCCTGGGGGGCAGGGCCCAGACACCAGCTCTACTAAAGAGGCTCCTGGTGAGACCAGAGGGACATCGCTCGGCCTGACAAGAAACCCAAACTATTGGATTCTTTTGCCCCATCTTTTTGTGCCTGCTAAACAGCCGTGTCATGCTTGTGATAATATTTTACTCTCTTGGGAATTCTGCTGTTTTAAATGTGCATTTTATATTTGACTTTACTTAGCATTGTTGGTTTTTTGTGGGGGGGATGCTTAAGTTTTTGGTTTTGTTTTTGTTAACTTTGTGTTAAATATGTATTCTGTAGTTGACTTCCTTTGTAATGTTTTATTTTGAAATCTTTAATATTTCAGTTTGTTGTTAACTATGTTGCTTTAACTGTATACTCTATATTTGACATTCTTCAGATTGTTTTATTTATGTTTTAATATGCTGTAAACTGCTTTGAGATTTTTCTTGAAAATATAAAGCTCTATAGAAATGAAATAAATAATAATAATAATAATAATAATAATAATAATAATAATAATAATAATAATAATGTTCATTGAAATGTTGTCTCCAAAGACTGCAGCTGATGGAGAGATCACCCCTCCCTCAATTTTCTATCAGATTATTTAGATTTGGTAAATAATTCTTATTGCTGTTCTTATTGTATTGATTATTGTAATTGATTTCTGTAGTTCTGACGGTTTAGCTGCCTTGAGCATGAAAATAGAAAGGCAGGATACAAACCTAATCTAATAAAGAGCCCTCCTCCTCCTGAGCCTGGGGCAGGACCGTAGCCTGAGAGGGAGAGGGTTGCACAGTTCCCCGATTATTTTGGAGGAATTCCACACCACACATTTAAAGCTCTTACACCACTTGAAAGAGTCCAGGCTTTCCCTGAAGCATCCTGGGAACTGTAGTTTGCCAAGGGTGCTGAGAGATGTTAGATCTGTAGCAAACAGAGGTTCCCAGGATGTGTTGGGTGAATCTGTGACTCTTAGTGCAATGCTTCTTGAAATGTGTGGTTGTGACCATTGTCCTCATAACAGCACTGGGGTTCGGATTGCAGTGTGTGTGTGTGTGTGTGTGTGTGTGTGTGTGTGTGTGTTGCAGAATGGTTTAATTAGCTCATTCTCCTCCTAGCACATCGTCTTCATTCAACTCTGGCTGTTGAATGAATGCTTTCTTATAATCATTCTTATGTTTAAGTGGGCTTTGGCCTCCTTCCAGACAGCAGCTTGAAAGGGAAGCAGAGGAAAGCTCAAATGATGACAGAAGGCAGGGGCATCCAACAAGCAAGAGTTCTGGTTTGGATGGGCTACCAAGTTGCCTCCTCTTCTGCCCAGTGCTACTCCAGCAGCTTTGGCCCCCGGGAACCCCACCTGGCATGCATGATCCCACCTGGCTTGCAGATCTTGGCACCGCTTTTCCGCCTCTTCCCCCCCTCTTCTGGGAGACCACTACCTCAGTGGTAAGCTGGGAGACTGCGTTGCGTAGCTCAGCTATCTGCTGCTCCATACTCATGGCTGCCAAACTTCGTGAGTGTCAGGGGTTCAGAAGCAGAGAAGCAGAGAAGGGTGGAAACAGAGAGCGAGGGGGAGGAAGCCGAAGGGAGAATGAGTGATGATGACGACCCGAGATCTCCAAGCCTAAGCAGTGAGTCAGAGGACTCCCAAAAGGGAGCCCCAGTGAGCAGAGCAAGGGGGGGATCCGGGGGGACACCCCAGGAGGAAGGGAACAGAGGAGATTCAGAGAGCAGCAGCTGGAAGTCGGGACCCACGCTCAAGACTGAGAGCAGCAGGGAGGAAGGCAGCCAGGCATCGGGTTCCGGAGGCCGTCAGCAGGAGGGAGGGCACGAGTCAGGGGTGGTCACGCCCTCCTCAGAGAGCGAGGCAACGGTCAAGAGGAAAGTAGAGAGTTGGGCGCGCGCGCCAAGTTCAAATGCAGCGGAAGCTGGAGCAGTAAGCAGCCCGGAGAGTGAGCCAGGTCCCAAAGCCCGCCGAAAGGAAGCGGAAGGATCAGGGGGGTCAGCGTCAGAGGAGAGTAGAAGGGAGGAGTCCCAGGGGGGCAGAAGGACCCAGAGACGTAGGGAGAGGCGAAGGAGGTGGAGCAAGGCTAGGGTATTAAGCTGGTGTGCAAGAGGCGGGGACTCAGATGGGTCTTCGCCGACCTAGGGCAGAAGGTGTAGAGCTGCACGCTGCAGTTCGGAAATGAAACCTGTAACTCAATAAAGACTCTTTTAAAGTGGACGCTGTGTGGCGTGGTCCTATGTGAGCTGGGACCTGGTAGCAGCTCTGACAGTAAGACCCATCTCATCAAAGCTTCAGAAACCTGAAACCTCGCAGCGGGAGCAGAAGCCGCTAGGGGAGGAAGAGGGGTGTCTGTAAGCAAGCTCACAAAGGTTAGCAAGATGACGGAAGAACAGAGGATCTCCGCGCTGCAAGAGGCAGTGACCCAGTTGTCCTCAGAGGTATTGGCTTCCAAGAAACGGGAGGAGGAGACTACAGCCGCCTACAGAGACCTACACGCCAGGTTTGAAATGCTTGTTAAGCAAGGGCAACCGGGACCCAGACCGGAGGGCGTGGGATTGGCACGGAGAGCAGGAGGGCTTGTGGCTCATTTCGATGGGACTTTGCAACAGTACCCTAATTTTAGAGCAGACGTACTGTGCGCACTGCAACTGCTGGCAAAAGACTTTAGAGATGAGGAAGAGAAGGTGGGGTTCATATTGTCCCATTTGCATGGGGATGCCAAAGCCTGGCTGCGCAATTTGTGGAGGGAGAAAGATCCGGCGCTTCAGAATGCAGATGCCTTTATCAAAGCGATGGATGCGTGTTTTTTGTCTACTATCGATGTGGATCTTGCCAGACGGGAGATTCATGGACTAAAACAAGGGAGGGCGAGCGTCCGGCAGTATCACGCCCGATTTTTTGCGCTGGTCAGTGCTTTAGAATGGGATCGGGATTCGCCCCCTGTCAGAGACCTCTTCTGGGAGGGTCTAAGTTCTGCGGTTAAGGATGAAATTGCAAGGGGGGAGAGGCCCCGAAGCACGCAGGAGGTGGTCCAAAGGGCGCTGACTGTGGGGGTGAGGCTGGAAGAACGTCCATGGTGCAGAGATGAAGGACGTGGAGGGCGCGAAGCAGCGAGAAGTTTCTCTTTCGTTCCGAGGGAAGCAGCGCGTGCGCAATCCACACCTCCGCCAGGAGGGGGAGGGGAACCGATGGAGGTTGGAGGTGCAAGGGCTCAGTCAGCAGCCAGAGCCCTAGCACCGGCAGCAGTGAAAGCGAAGCCTCCTAGAGGGAACAGGAAGTGTTACATCTGCGAGGATCCAGGCCATTTGGCGAAGGAGTGTCCCCGGAGGCTCCACAAGCACACTGCAGCCTCAGCAATGGTGACTGCAGCAACGCAGCAAGGAGAACCACAGCAGGGAAACGACGATGTCTGGCTGGAGACGGAGGCACTGGGGCCCAGCCAGACGCATCTGTGAAGCAGTCCCCAGCGATATTGCAACCCACGGATCCCCTCCCACCCAAACCAGTAGTGCAGCTCACAGCATCTCTCCAGCTACCCGACGGCGTCACTATCGAAGTGCCGCTTTCTGTGGATTCTGGAAGCAACGCAGACTTTATAGCGCAGAGCTTTGTGGAGCAGCACGCTATACAGCTATTGCCTGCCACTCTGCCCCTGCAAGTCGTCACAGTGGATGGCAGAGAGTTGCTAGGGGGGCAGGTGGTGAAGCAGACGCCACCGATGGTGATGCGCCTTGGCAACCACAGGGAAGTCATCAGTTTTAATGTCACCCAACTGTCGGACACGCCCATTGTGTTGGGCATGAGTTGGCTGGACAGGCACAGTCCGACACTGGCTTGGTACCAGAGACAACTGATCTTCGGCTCCTCTTATTGCGCAGAACACTGCATCCTGCCCCGACGGGAGGGAGAGGAGGAGGAATCACAACTGCAGTTGGGAACGTTGCAAGCGGTCCCCCACAAATACGCGAGCTTTTTGGAGGTCTTCTGTGAGAAGGAGGCGGACAAGCTACCCCCTCACCGGCCATATGACTGCAAGATTGACCTCCTACCGGGGGCGACGCTGCCGAAGGGGCGGCTATACTCCATGTCTGAAGATGAAATGCAGGAACTCAAACAGTTCATCGAGCATAATCTGGAGCGTGGCTTCATCAGAGAGTCCAAGGCAGTGGGGGGCAGTCCCGTTTTCTTCGTGAAAAAGAAAGACACGCCCCAAAAAAGACTCGTTGTGGACTACCGCCTTTTGAACCAGATGACCAAACCGTCTGATTACCCCATGCCCAGGATTGACGACCTCCTCGCGACGGTGCGCAAGGGACGCGTGTTCACCAAGTTGGACCTGCGAGGGGCGTACAATCTCATCCGCATGCGGGAGGGCGATGAGTGGAAGACGGCCATGTTCACACCGCTGGGCACCTACGAATACAGAGTTATGCCCTTTGGATTACAAAATGGCTCTCACTGTTTTCAAGCTTTTATGCATCACGTGTTGGAGGGACTCCTCTACAAGACATGCGTCTGCTTCCTGGATGACATCCTGATTTTCTCTGACTCGCAGCAAGCTCACGACCGAGACGTGAGGGAGGTGCTCAGCAGGTTGCAACAACATAGACTGTACGCCAAGCTGGAGAAGTGCCAGTTCGACACGACGGAGGTGGATTTCCTGGGATACAAGTTGTCGGACAAGGGGATAGCCATGGACAGCACCAAGGTTCGTGCGGTATTGGATTGGAAGAGCCCGCGCAACCGGAAGGAGGTCCAGCGGTTTGTCGGCTTCGCCAACTTCTATCGCAAGTTTATCAAGGGGTTCGCGATGCAGACGGCAGCAATTACGGACACGCTCAGCTCCAAAAAAAAGAAATTCATCTGGACGGAGCAGGCGGAACAGTCCTTTCAAGCGCTCAAGCATCTCTTCGCATCGGAGAAGCAACTGCTGCATATCGACCCCAGTAAACCGTTGAGGGTAGAGACAGACGCGTCAGACAGAGCCGTGGGAGCTGTCCTGCTGCAGCGAGACCCGCAGGGGGTGTGGCGGCCGGGAGCGTTCTACTCCAGGAAGCTCAGCAAGTCGGAGCAGAACTACACCATCTGGGACAGGGAGTTGCTGGCCATTCATGCAGCTTTCAAGGCGTGGAGGCACTTCCTAATCGGCGCCAAGCACACGGTGCAGGTCTGCACGGACCACAAGAATCTGGAGCACTGGCGCACGGCTCAGTTCCTGAACCAGAGGCAGATACGTTGGGCGGAGTTCTTTGCTGACTTCAATTTCCGAATAGAGTACGTCCCAGGCGACACCAACATCATGGCGGATGCACTGTCCCGAAAACCGCAATACCTAGAAGAGGTGACGCCAGCGGCGGCCATGCACATCTTCGCACCGACGGCGTGGGCGTGTGCCTCAGCTACAGTAGACCTGGATGCGGTGCGACGTGCATTGCGGGACGACTCATTCGCGCAAGACAAGATGGCGGAACTGCTCAGAGGCACGGCTACCACGGACGAGTTCCAGGTGCGGGACGGCTTGCTCCTACGCAAAGGGGCTGTCTATGTACCAGGAGACGACCTTCGCGCCAAGGTACTGCAACAGTTGCACGACGCACCCACGGCCGGTCACTTTGGCACAGAGAAAACGATGGAATTAGTCGCGAGAGACTTCTGGTGGCCCAGGCTGAGAGGAGAGGTCGCGGACTACGTCGCGAGGTGCGACACCTGCCAGAGGGCCAAGCCGGTACACAGACCACCGGCGGGACTGTTAGAACCGCTGCAAACACCGTTTGAACCGTGGGAGAGGGTGGCCCTGGACTTTGTGACGGATTTACCCAGCTCGAGAGGCAAGACAGCTGTGCTAGTGGTGGTGGACTTGTTCACCAAGATGGCACATTTCATTCCGTGTGCGAAGGTGGCCACGGCGGAACAAACCGCCAAACTGTTCATAGATCACGTGTTCAAAGTGCATGGCCTGCCACGGTCTATCCTGTCCGACCGCGGACGCCAGTTCATCTCGTCTTTCTGGCAGAAGCTGATGGGTTTTCTAAATGTCAAGGTCAATCTGGCATCAGCAAGACACCCGCAGACCAACGGGCAAGCAGAGAGGGTCAATGCCATCATGCAGCAGTACCTGAGATGCTATGCCAATCAACAGCCTGCGACGTGGGTGGATTACCTGCCGCTAGCCGAGTTCGCTTACAACAACACGAAGCACGTGTCCACAGGAGTGACGCCGTTCTTTGCCAACAATGGGAGGAATCCCAGAACCTTCCCGGGACTGGAGAGAGTGGGGGAAGGAGAACCACAGACGGCGGACGCGTTCGCGTCAGAGCTGCAGGCGGTCCACGATCAACTCAGACGGCAGCTGGAGCTAGCTAAGCACGCCTACAAGGTGCAAGCTGACAAGCACAGGCGGGTTGGCGAAGTGATCCAAGTGGGAGACTGGGTCTGGTTGGCAGCCCACGCAGTGCCGACCAGGTCACTTGCCAAGAAGAAGTTGGGGCACAAGCAGATCGGTCCGTACCAAGTCGAAGCGCAGATCAACCCGGTAGCCTTCCGACTGGCGCTGCCGGAGGGTTCCAGAATGCATCCGGTGTTCCACAGGTCGGTGCTCACTCCCTACAAGGCACCTCACAGGTTCCAGGAGCCAGGGACGGCGCCAAGTCCGCTCCGGGAACGGACGGAGACGCGGGAGGTGAAGCACCAGGACCACATCAACGAGGTCACGGAGATTTTGGACTCCAGATGGGGGGAAGAGGGAGTCGAATACCTCTTAGCCAGAGAGGGCACCCGGGCCAGCGCCAATACCTGGGTACCAGACTACGCTTTGGAGGAACCCCTGCTCAAGGACGAGTTTCATGCCCTCTTCCCACACAAACCCATGCCAGCGAGCTTCTTCGACGACTGGTTGTTCACACCCACACTTTCTTCCAGCACGTTCCATGGATTCGACTCAGAAGGGGAACCCGCACGGAGCACCCGTTCCCCAGAAGGTTCACCGGCAGGTTCGGCATCAGGCAACTCGTATTGGTGGGACGATCGACCAGAGGAGCAATGGCGCAGGAAGTGGCTGGAGATGCCAGGTCGAGCGACCGACGCAGAGACTGACATGGACGTGTTCGGGGAGGACCTCGGGTTCGAGCACGGCGGTACAGAGATGGAAGAGCAACAAGTCAACGTCGACGACCGCGAGGGGGAAGACTCGGAGGTCTTCAGTTGGCGGCCACCCACGGGGAGCGACCTGTATCCAGCATTCCCTCCCATGATGATGGAGCACCCAGCACCCACACCTGACAGCGGGGAGGGGGGAAGGGGGGGCTTCGAGGGGGGGATGGATGTCAGGGGTTCAGAAGCAGAGAAGCAGAGAAGGGTGGAAACAGAGAGCGAGGGGGAGGAAGCCGAAGGGAGAATGAGTGATGATGACGACCCGAGATCTCCAAGCCTAAGCAGTGAGTCAGAGGACTCCCAAAAGGGAGCCCCAGTGAGCAGAGCAAGGGGGGGATCCGGGGGGACACCCCAGGAGGAAGGGAACAGAGGAGATTCAGAGAGCAGCAGCTGGAAGTCGGGACCCACGCTCAAGACTGAGAGCAGCAGGGAGGAAGGCAGCCAGGCATCGGGTTCCGGAGGCCGTCAGCAGGAGGGAGGGCACGAGTCAGGGGTGGTCACGCCCTCCTCAGAGAGCGAGGCAACGGTCAAGAGGAAAGTAGAGAGTTGGGCGCGCGCGCCAAGTTCAAATGCAGCGGAAGCTGGAGCAGTAAGCAGCCCGGAGAGTGAGCCAGGTCCCAAAGCCCGCCGAAAGGAAGCGGAAGGATCAGGGGGGTCAGCGTCAGAGGAGAGTAGAAGGGAGGAGTCCCAGGGGGGCAGAAGGACCCAGAGACGTAGGGAGAGGCGAAGGAGGTGGAGCAAGGCTAGGGTATTAAGCTGGTGTGCAAGAGGCGGGGACTCAGATGGGTCTTCGCCGACCTAGGGCAGAAGGTGTAGAGCTGCACGCTGCAGTTCGGAAATGAAACCTGTAACTCAATAAAGACTCTTTTAAAGTGGACGCTGTGTGGCGTGGTCCTATGTGAGCTGGGACCTGGTAGCAGCTCTGACAGTGAGCTTTGAAAAAAAAATTTTTGCGTATCTTTGGGAGGGGACTTACTGTGAGGGCTGCCTCAGGTCTCAGCTCACAAAAGACCAACGCCAGGCTCTTCTTATATACAAGGATGTTTATTGCAGTTCATTATCGGTTCCACAACCGGAGCGCGCAGCCCCGCGTCTCTTAGGCTAGACGTTTGAAGTCCCCTCAGAATCAGTCCCGCCCCTACACCAGCTTAAGAGGCTTGTGCTAGTCCACCTTTTCCTGTCTTTCCTTTTCCGCAGGGTCTTTCTGCCCCCCTGGGTTCCTTCCCTCCTGCTCTCTCCTGAAGCGGATTCCTCAGATGCCTGTTCCCCCCTCCTTCGTGCTTTGGGGCCAGGCTCCTCCTCCGGGCTCTCTCCATTTCCGCGCGCCTCCACATTTGAACTTGGCGCGCGTTCGCTACCCCTGACCTTCCTCTTGACACTTACACTACTCCCTGTACTACTCTCCGCCTCTTCCGGCAGGACGTCCTGCCCCGATCTCCTTCCCCTGTCTCCTTCCTGCTCCGCTCCGTGTGTCACACTGGGAACTCCACTCTCTTCACTTCGTTCCTGCTGGGAAGCCGGCCCCGATCTCCCACTCCTACTCGGGGTTTCCCTGCTGCTTCCCTGCTCCTGGCAGGTCCCCCCTGTGACCCCCCTTGGCCTGACTAGGGGCGCCCCCTTCTGGGAATCCTCCGATTCACTTGAGAGACTCATGGAAGACCTCAAGTCATTGTCATCCTCTTCCTCACTGTCCTGGGATTCTTCCCCATCGCTCTCCGTCTCCCCCCTCACCTGTGCCTCTGTCTCTGAACCCCTGACAGTAAGTCTCTCACCTTTGGCACCTTCACAGCCCCAAGAGGCTCCCAGAGTGGCTTGTGAAAGGATTCCCACAGGAGGAATCACAGTCTGGTATCAGGCGCACAACACAATGTGTGTCCCTGGGAGGCCGGACAAGGCTGGAGACATTTCCTGCCCTCTTCCTTGATCTTACACTTCCACCTTGGGGCCAGGCAATAGAACTCACTCATCCCATGATGGAAGCAAGTCTTCCCTGGCTTTGGTCTGCTTCCATGTTCTCTTGCACCCATTATTTGGGGGGGGGGAGGGTTGAGGATCAGATCAGTCATCTGATCCAGTACGGTCTTGTCTTTTCTCTACAGCATGCTCTCGTCCCTCTGGAGCTGGCTCACTTCTGCCCCAAAGAAGGTAACACCCACAGCCTGGGGACATGGGACGCACTTTCCAGACTAAGGAGAGCCCACTCAGTAGCTGCAGCATCCTTGCTTGATGCAGACCTCCTGGGTCATGTGGCTGTGAAATCCTGCCACAGCACAAAGATGGCCAAACTGCAGGCTTGGAAGGAGTCGTTGCCACCAAAGACAGGATCCATAAAGCCTCCTTGTAAATAGGGTGGAATGGGGGCCAGGTCAATTTGGTGAATCAGTAAATGTGGCAGAAATTCATCTCTCTTCTCCTTCATTCTCTTCCAGATGACATAAGACTTGATGTCAGTTTCGATTATGGGGATAAGACACAAGTTTCAAGGCTCAGCGGTGATGGAGTGGCAAGTTTTGCTTGCTGTTTCATTGTGTGTTGTTGCTAATTGTGATCATTGCTGTTGTTTTAGAATTCTTTCCTATGCAATATTACTTTTTTATTGCTTTTAAATTGTTGCTTTTTAAGTTGTCCTTGTAAAGGAAAGTGTTCTGCTAATGTTGATTGTATTCTGAATTGCTTCAAGAAGCCTCATAGCAATGAATACTATTAAGAGTAATAATTACTTTACCTGCCTTAATTATAATAAAGCATTGACATGCATATTTTAAATTAGCGGTTAAGGTCTTAAACTACACATTTTAATAGTTTCACATCTGTATTCTTTACTGTGTTCTAGCTTATAGATTTTAATTTTAACCTACATATATGTGAGAGCCAGTGTGGTGTAGTGGTTAAGAGCGGTAGTCTCGTAATCTGGGGAACCAGGTTCGCATCTCTGCTCCTCCACATGCAGCTGCTGGGTGACCTTGGACCAGTCACACTTCTCTGAAGTCTCTCAGCCCCACTCACCTAGAATCATAGAATCATAGAATCATAGAGTTGGAAGAGACCACAAGGGCCATCGAGTCCAACCCCCTGCCAAGCAGGAAACACCATCAGAGCACTCCTGACATATGGTTGGCAAGCCTCTGCTTAAAGACCTCCAAAGTAGGAGACTCCACCACACTCCTTGGCAGCAAATTCCACTGTCGAACAGCTCTTACTGTCAGGAAGTTCTTCCTTTTTTTTTTTCTGATTGACTTCTTTGAAGAGCTGGTGCTCCTCGTGATTTCACTATTCTCTTTTTTTTTTTATAATTTTTATTAGAGTTTCAAAAAAAAAAAAGAAAATATCATATACAGAAAAAAAAAAAGAAAGAGAAAATAACAATAAAAGTAAAACCATATGTACAACAAATCATTTTCCTTTTGGACTTCCATCAGCGTTGCTGACATCGTTCATTGTTAACCTTTTAATACACATTCCATCTTTTTTGTTCCTATTGCCAGTTAATCCATCCTTCCTCATAATCTCTACTAAACAATATTTATTGATATTTTACAAAGCCTCTTTAAATCCCACTAGCGTTATTTTTGCCCCATAATTATTTTCCAAATAACACACAAATTTCTCCCAGTCCTTTATAAATTTCTGGTCCTTAGTATATCTGATTTTCCCTGTCAATTTATCCAATTCAGCATATTCTATCAGTTTTGTTCTCCACTCTTCCACCGTTGGAACTCCTTCCTGCTTCCACTTCTGGGCTAACACAATTCTGGCAGCTGTCACCGCGTACTGGAAAAGTCTACAGTCCTTTCTTTTGACATCCTTCCCTACGATACCTAATAGAAATGCTTCTGGTTTTTTCACGAAAGTATATTTTAGCATCTTTTTCATCTCGTTATATATCTCTTCCCAAAAGCTTTTAACTTTCTTACACTCCCACCACTGATGGAAGAAAGTCCCTTCTTTATGTCTACATTTCCAGCACTTGTTGTCCACCTTATAGATCTTTGCCAATTTGGCAGGTGACAGGTACCATCTGTAGAACATTTTCATCATGTTTTCCCTCAGTGAAATGCAAGCCGTAAATTTAATGTTCTCTTTCCACAACCTTTCCCAATCCTCTAGTTGAATGTTATAGCCTAGGTCCCTTGCCCATTGTACCATCACCGCTTTCACTTCCTCATCCTTCATATGCCACTCCAGTAGTATTTTATACATTTTTGACAGGATTTTATGTTCGTTATCTATTATCTCTTTTTGGTAAGTTGACTCTTTTTCTACGTAATTTCTTTCCTTCAACTCCTTTTTAAACATTTCGTTTATCTGAAAGTAATGCAGCCAATCGTGTGTTAACTCCTTAACTTGATCATAGGGTTTTAATTTCCACTTCCCTCCTTCCTTGGTAACCATTTCTCCATAGTTTCCCCATTTCCCTCTCATATTAACTTTTTTTACAGACATCATTTCTAACGGGGATAACCAGTGCGGGATTTTTGGTTCCAATATGTTTTTGTATCTGTTCCATACCTCTATTAGAGCACCTCTAAAAATATGATTCATAAATCCTTTATCTGCCTTCTTTTTGTCACTCCACAAATACATATGCCACCCGGCTTTGTTGTTGAACCCTTCAAGATCTAATAATTCCTTATTCTCCAACTTTACCCATTCTTTAATCCAGCACAGACATGCTGCCTCATAGTAAAGTTTCATGTCTGGTAGGGCGAAGCCACCTCTTTCTTTTGTGTCTGTTAGTAATTTAAATTTAATCCTGGGCTTCTTCCCTTCCCATACATATCTTGAAATCGCCTTTTGCCACTCTTTAAATATTTTTGTGTCTTTAATTATGGGTATAGTTTGGAATAGGAATAGCAACTTAGGAAGAACCATCATTTTTACCATCGATATTCTTCACCAGAATGATAATTTCATTCTGGTCCAACTCTCTAAATCTCTTTTTATGCCTTTCCATACTGGGATATAATTAAGTTGATATAAATCTATGTTCCTATCGGAAAGCCATATTCCTAAGTATTTAATCTTTTTCACAACCTCAATTTCCGTTCTTTGTTGTAATAATTTGATCTTATCGCCGTCCATATTTTTTACTATCATTTTAGTCTTTTTCTTATTCAGCCTAAATCCTGCCATTTTTCCGAATTGTTCCATCTCCTCTAATATCTCTTTTATACTTTCTATAGGTTCTTCCACCGTCAAAACCACGTCATCCGCAAAGGCCTTGATTTTGTATTCATTTACTCCTAATGTCACCCCTTTAATTTGGCTATTTTGTCTAATTGCATTTAGAAGGACTTCCAAAACTACGATGAATAGTAGAGGCGAAAGTGGGCAGCCCTGCCTTGTACCTTTACATATCTTTATTTCTTCTGTGATAGAGTTGTTTACTATCAATCTTGCTTTCTGGTCCGTATATATTGCTTCAATGCCGTTAAAAAAGTCTTGACCCACCTCCATAAGCTCCAAGTTCTTCAACATAAATTCCCAAACCACATTATCGAAGGCTTTCTCCGCATCTACGAATATTAGGCTTGCTGGTTTGTCGCATCTATCAGATAGATATTCAATAACGTTCACTATGCTTCTTATATTATTTCTTATTTGTCTGCCGGGTAGAAAGCCTTCTTGATCTTTATGTATAATCTTTACTAGTATCTTTTTTAATCTCTTAGCTAGAATTCCTGCGAAAATCTTATAGTCTATATTTAATAACGAGATGGGTCTATAGTTCTTGACTTGTGTGAGGTCCGAATCTTGTTTTGGTATTATTGTAATAAATGCGTCTTTCCATGTTCCAGGGATATCTTTTTCTTTTAAGATGTTGTTCATTACTTTAATCAACGGAACCATTAATATGTCTTTCATTTCTTTGTAGTAGCTGCAAGTGAATCCGTCCGGTCCTGGTGCTTTCCCTCTTTTTAACTCTTTTATAACTTCTTCTACCTCTTCCTTGCATATTGGTGCATTCAGCTGTTCTTTTTGATCTACCGGGATCTTCCTTACCATTTTTTCTTTCAAGTATCTTTCTATTTTTCTTTTGTTATTTCTATCTTTATTTCTGTATAGTTGCTTGTAAAAGTCCGTAAACGCTCTCCTAATTTCCTTCGGTTCTGATGTTTCTTCTCCATTCAACTCAATTTTATGAATTGTGTTTTGTTCTTTTTTTTTCTTAACCTGCCAGGCGAGCCATTTTCCTGATTTATTGGCGAACTCGAAGTTTATCTGTCTTAATCTTTTCACGTTCCATTCAACCTCTTTATTAACTAACATTGCAAATTGGGTTTGGAGAATCTTTATTTCCTGTTTTATCTTCACGTTGTTGGGTTTTTTAATCAACTTTTGTTCATTGTTCATAATCTGTCTCAGAATCTCTTTTGTCGCTCTTTCTTTGTTGTTCCTTTTCCATACATTCTGTTGGATGCAGAGGCCCCTCATCACTGCCTTACTCGCGTCCCACACCACACTCGTTTTTGTCCCTTTATCCATATTATTCATGAAGAATTCAATTAGATTTCTTTGTACTTTTTCAACAAACTTTTGGTCATTCCATAAATTGTCGTTTAGTCTCCACCTAAAAGATCGTTCTTCCAAACTTTTTAACTCCATTACTATTGGATTGTGGTCGGAGATCACCCTCGCTTGTATTTCAATTCTTTGTATTCTTGGGGTTAACTCGCTCGAGACCCATATTTGATCTATTCTTGAGAAAGATTGATTTGGTTCTGAGTGATGGGTAAACTGCTTCTCCAATGGGTGTCTGAGCCTCCACATATCTACCAGGTTACAATTCTTCGTCATCGTAAAGAAAGTTTTGGGTAGTTTCCCTTCTTTATTCATCGTTTTTCTTAATCTGTCCATTTCTATTGAAGTCACCCCGTTCATATCTCCCATTAGTATAATTTTTTGGTCCATATACTCAAATAACTTCTCTTCGAGCGATCTAAAAAATTCTGTCTTGTTCCCATTTGGTGCGTAGATCCCAACAATTATTAGTTTTTCCCCTTGCCAATTAATTTGGACCGCAATGATTCTCCCTTCTTCATCTTTAAATAATTGGTGTGATTCGATTTTGTTTTGAATATATAGAACAACGCCTCTTTTTTTCTCTTTATCCGAGGATATAAATTCGTTCCCTAATCTTTTATTGATCAGAATTTTCCTATGCTTTCTTGCCACGTGCGTTTCTTGCAAGCATATGATGTCCAACTTTTTCTTTTTCAAGATATGTTCAATTCCGTTCCGTTTCTTCTTATCGTTCATTCCATTGATGTTCCAGTTCCATAGTTTTAGCGTCATTCTTTTAGCTGTTTGGATTTGAGTTTACTTTAAAGTTTTTCTGTCCTTTCTCTTTCTTCCTCTTCCTCCTCTTCTTCTGATTCTCTCCCGGTCAATTCTTCTTCTCCTTCTGATGTAGAGTCTTCCTTCCTTCTTGCTCCTCCTTCTGCTCCTTTTACCTCTTCTTCTCCTTGTTGTAGTTCTTTATATCTTCTTGTAAATTTTCCTATTTCCTCCGGACTTACTAGTCTTCTTTTTACACCTTTATAGAAGAACGAAATTCCTTCAGGGAATTCCCATCTAAAGTCGATCTTGTTTTTCTTAAGTAATTGCACCAGCGGTTTGTAAGCTTCTCTTCGTTTCAACAGTCTTATTGGTATGTCTTTGAATAAAATTATGTAATTCCCGTCTATGTATAATCTTCTCTCTCTATTCCTTTGGAGTACCAAATTTCTCATTTCTCTATCTTTAAAAATTATTAAACAATCACCCGGGAATTTCTTTAACTTATTTGTTTTGATTTTCATTCTAAATGCATTTTGTATTCTCTTTGCAACTTCTTCCTCCGGTAAGTCCATCCACTGCGCAATTTCCTTTGTCAATCTTTCTTTTATATTTTCGTTTTGTATTTCCGGTATGTGTCTCAATCTTAAATTCACTTCTCTCTGTTTTAGTTCATTCATTGCAATAGAGTCTTTCATTTCTTCCTGTGTTTTAATTAAGTCTGCAATCTCATTTTTCATCTTCTCTTCTTCCCGTTTCAACTCTTTCATTTCCTGCTTTGATTTCTTAAATCCTTCATCCACTCTCTTTGAAACCTCTTTGATCTGTCCCTTCAGTTCACTAACTGTCTCCTCAATCTTTTTGTCCATCTTCCCGATTTTATTATCTACCTGTTCTAATTTCGTCTCTAAATTTTTCTCGCTTTGTTTTATTTCTGCAAACATCTTCAATATTTCTGTTCTAAATTCTGTTTCTTGCTTTGAGGGTCTCCTTTCTGTTGGAGTCCCCCCCTCACCTCCTTTTTTGTGTGTATGTGACATTTTCTTAGGTATTGAGATATCAGGTATTCACACCACTTGTTTAGGTGGAATCTTCTTTCTTGTAGTTTGGATCCATTGCTCCGTGTCCGCTTCTCTGGAGCAGCAGAAAACAATCTTTCTCCCTCCTCCATGTGACATCCTTTTATATATTTGAACATGGCTATCATATCACCCCTTAACCTCCTCTTCTGCAGGCTAAACATGCCCAGCTCCCTTAGCAGTTCCTCATAAGGCGTCGTTTCCAGGCCTTTGACCATTTTGGTTGCCCTCCTCTGGACACGTTCCAGTTTGTCAGTGTCCTTCTTGAACTGTGGTGCCCAGAACTGGACACAGTACTCCAGGTGAGGTCTGACCAGAGCAGAATACAGTGGGACTATTACTTCCCTTGATCTAGATGCTATACTCCTATTGATGCAGCCCAGAATTGCATTAGCTTTTTTAGCTGCCGCGTCACACTGTTGGCTCATGTCAAGTTTGTGGTCAACCAAGACTCCTAGATCCTTTTCACATGTACTGCTCTCAAGCCAGGTGTCCCCCATCTTGTATTTGTGCCTCTCATTTTTTTTTGCCCAAGTGCAATACTTTACATTTCTCCCTGTTAAAATTCATCTTGTTTGTTTTTGCCCAGTTCTCTAATCTGTCAAGGTCGTTTTGAAGTGTGATCCTGTCCTCTGGGGTGTTAGCCACCCCTCCCAATTTGGTGTCATCTGCAAATTTGATCAAGATGCCCCTGAGTTCATCATCCAAGTCGTTGATAAAGATGTTGAATAAGACCGGGCCCAAGACAGAACCCTGTGGCACCCCACTAGTCACTCTTCTCCAGGATGAAGAGGAACCATTGATGAGCACCCTTTGGGTTCGGTCAGCCAGCCAGTTACAAATCCACTGAGTGGTAGCATAGTCAAGACCGCATTTTACCAGCTTCTTTACAAGAATATCATGGGGCACCTTGTCAAATGCCTTGCTGAAATCAAGGTAGGCTACATCCACTGCGTTCCCTTCATCTACCAGGCTTGTAATTCTATCAAAAAACGAGATCAGGTTAGTCTGACATGACTTATTTTTCAGAAATCCATGCTGACTATTGGTGATCACAGCATTCCTTTCTAGGTGCTCACAAACTGTTTGCTTAATGATCTGCTCCAGAATCTTCCCTGCTATTGATGTCAGACTGACTGGGCGGTAATTATTTGGGTCCTCTCTTTTCCCCTTTTTGAAAATAGGGACAACATTTGCCCTCCTCCAGTCTGCCGGGACTTCGCCTGTTCTCCAGGAATTCTCAAAGATGACTGCCAGTGGTTCTGAGATCACACCTGCCAGTTCTTTTAATACTCTTTTGTGAATCTTTTGTGAATCTTTGCATTTTGTGAATCTTTGCATTTTTGTCCATTTACTGTACTGCATTTATTTTCCCCGATTTGAACTATAAAATGGTGATTTTCTTGAGTCAAAATGAGAGTACCCCAAACATTTTTTTAATAGAAAAAAGCACTGGTTACAACATAAAAATCGCAATATAGAAACACAAAATGCATAATAAAGGTGAAAAACAACCCAGTAAAGCCCCCTCCCCAACACATTTCAAAACCTGAGACAGAAGCCTACAACCAAAATGGGGTGTGTGTGTGTAAGAGAAGGCAGGGAGTCTTTGCAGCATAGCCATAACACAAATACGGGTGGCCTAACAGTTGCAGGCAGACCCATATCATTTCACACACTACTTCGGCTGCGGGACATCGTATCAACAAGGAAAGGAGCATGTGGTGTTGTTGCATCTCCTCGGGTATTTGTTGATTTGTCGCCACGAGGGGTTGTAGTTGTGGAGGTATAGTTTGATGAGGTTTCTGGTTATTTGTACCCTAGGTGCCCACTCACACACAAAAACAAATCTCCCTGCAGCCAACCAAAGACCACCAACCACACCCTAGGTCACCCCCCAACCTCTCTCACCACCAAGGAAATGCAACAAGGGAATAGTAAGTGAACCCACGCAAGTGATGCTGACACAAAACCCCACACATACAGGGGAAACTCGGGAAATTAGAATATCGTGGAAAAGTTCATTTATTTCAGTAATTCAACTTTAAAAAGGTGAAACTAATATAGGAGATAGACTCATGACATGCGAAGCAAGATATGTCAAGCCTTTATTTGTTATAAACGTGATGAATATGGGGTACAGCTGATAAAAAACCCAGATTAACAATCCCATAAAATTGGAATATTGTGAAAAGGTGCAGTAGCTATTCAATCCATAACACCTGCAATGGGTTCAGTAGGAAGCACAATCATGGGGAAGGCTGCTGACCTGACAGTTGTGCAGAAAGCCATCATTGAGACCCTCCATAAGGAGGGAAAGCCTCAAAGGGTAATTGCAGAAGAAGTTGGATGTTCCCAAAGTGCTGTATCAAAGCACATTAATGGAAAGTTATGCGGAAGGGGAAAGTGTGGAAGAAAAAGGTGTACAAGCAGCAGGGATGACCACAGCCTGGACAGGATTGTCAGGAAAAGACCATTCAAACGTGTTGGGGACTGAGGCTGGAGTTAGTGCATCAAGAGCCACCACACACAGAAGGATCCTGGAGCTGGGCTTCAAATGTCATATTCCTCTTGTCAAGCTGCTCCTGAACAAGAAACAACGTCAGAAGCATCTTGCCTGGGCTAAAGGGAAAAAAAAAAGAACTGGTCTGTTGCTCAGTGGTCCCAAGTCCTCTTTTCTGATGAGAGCAACTTTTGCATCTCATTTGGAAACCAAGGACCCAGAGTCTGGAGGAAGAATGGGGAGGCACACAATGCCAGATGCTGGAAGTTCAGTGTGAAGTGTTGATTTGGGGAGCCATGCCATCAGCTGCTGTTGGTCCACTGTGCTTCATTAAGTCCAGGGTCAACGCAGCAGTCTACCAGGAGATTTTGGAGCACTTCATGCTTCCTTCTGCAGACAAGCTTTATGGGGATGCTGATTTCATTTTCCAGCAGGACTTGGCACCTGCCCAGACTGCCAAAAGTACCAAAACCTGGTTCAATGCCCATGGGATTACTGTGCTTGATTGGCCAGAAGACTTGCCTGACCTGAACCCCATAGAGAATCATAGAATCATAGAATCATAGAATCATAGAGTTGGAATAGACCACAAGGGCCATCGAGTCCAACCCCCTGCCAAGCAGGAAACGCCATCAGAGCACTCCTGACATATGGTTGTTCTAGCTGGACCATAAAGAAGGCTGATCGCCGAAGAATTGATGCTTTTGAATTCTGGTGCTGGAGGAGACTCTTGAGAGTCCCAAGGACTGCAAGAAGATCAAACCTTTCCATTCTGAAGGAAATCAGCCCTGAGTGCTCACTGGAAGGACAGATCCTGAAGCTGAGGCTCCAATACTTTGGCCACCTCATGAGAAGAGAAGACTCCCTGGAAAAGACTCTGATGTTGGGAAAGACACAAGGAGAAGGGGACGACAGAGGACGAGATGGTGGGACAGTGTTCTCGAAGCTACCAGCATGAGTTTGACCAAACTGCCGGAGGCAGTGGAAGACAGGAGGGCCTGGCGTGCTCTGGTCCAGGGGGTCACACAGAGGCGGACACGACTAAACGACTAAACAACAACAAATGCTGCCTACCCTGAGCTACACACAGGCAGGAAAGTTACAGAAACATGACTCAATTTGCTTCTCCAGATAGCGGAGACCAGCAAGTTACATCAGCCAAGGCTCTCTCCCTCCAAGCCCTCGAAACGCACTCGTTTTCATGATTGTCAGCTGCGGCAGACCCTGGTCAGGGGGCAGGAAGCTCATCTGGGCACAGATATCCTTGTAATCCTGGTTTCAGCGCCCGAAGTCTTCCACGTGGGCAGCAAGGTGGGAATTGACCATGCAGAAGCTGGTATTGTTGAAGACAAACCTCACGGCCACACACCCCTTGTTACCCTGCAGGGGCGGAGCAAAGATGCCTGTTAGTGAGCAAGCAGGAAAGAGGGGGAAACTGGTTGGCAGAGATTAGAAAAACAGATAGACAGACAGAAAGATAGACGTAGGGAATTCCGCTCTCAGGGTCTACTCCCCATCTTCCCCATGATGCCTGTGCCCACTGTCTCCCTCATCACTTCCTTGATGCGGCTGAGCTGGTCCTTCCGGACAAAGATGAGCAACATCATTCCGACTAGACGGACCAGCTGCACCTAGAAGATGCAAGGTACTGGGATGTCTACCAGCTCTGTTCATTGCTTGCTGTCCTGGGCCGGCTGGATGCAGATAGGAGTGGCAGGTGGCACCAACTGGGGATCCCCCAAGGGAAGAAGGCTCAGAGCCAGGGAACTGGTGGGGGGTCGTCCGAGGGAGAAGAGGGAGCAGACTGTGAGCAAGAGGAGGTGTTGGAAACTGAAGAGGCAGGAGGGCAGGAAGATTCTGTGGCAAACAGCAGCCCAGAATCCGAGGCAGAAGTGGAGGCTGGAGGCGGGGGTCAAGAGGCAGAGATCAGGCAGGCTGCTGAAGAAGCCAGGGGGTCTCCCCATCCTGCTGCGATCAGCTCCCCTCCCTGCTGGTCTCCCAGAACACAGAGAAATTAAGAGGAGGGAGCAAAGACAGGCAAGGTGTCAGAGTCTCAGGTTGCTTGGGAAGGACCAGGGGGAGGAGGAGACTTCAGAGAGTGGTGGGAGTGAGGAGATTTCACCCCTCCCATACCCAAGAATCTCCTGATCATCTCCTGATGGTCTCTGCTGACTCTCCAGAGAGAAGGAGGCGTGTCCTGCCTATCTACTTATTCTGCCCAGCAACATATCATTGTGTGTGTGAGAGAGAGTCAGTCAGTCAGTGTATCGGAGAGAGTGAGAGTGTTGGAGATCCTAGAGATAAGATTGCTGCTAAGAGCAGCTGCAGACTCTCAGTGTAGCATTGATTTATGCTTAGAATATTCAGCTCTGTATATAGTTTTGTATCATAGTTGTAGTTATAGAATAAAAGGAAGATATTCTACAGAGCTGCTCTCCGAGTGGTTTATACTCTGCAAGACTCTGCAAAACTCTGCTGCGCAACGACTGTAGTATTGAGACAGTGAATCCGGTGCTCTCAGCTCTAAGCTGTGAGTCCACAGCACCATGACCTGTTCCTGTGAGAAAGGAGGTCTCTGGCGGTGCTACCCAGCTCGCCTAGCCCAGTCGCGGTTGAGGTGCATGAGTCCAGTTGGTGCACTGGCTCTAGGGCGATGCTGACATCGGTTGTGGGCCCAGTCGTTGTTCCAGTCGTCTGACCTGACGTTGTTCCAGTCATCCCAGTCGTCCCAGTCGTCCCAGTCGCCCGAGGTTTCTGTTGCTGTTTGCCGGACGGTGGAACGGACGCTGCATGCTGGACTGATTTGCGGTGCCCAGAAGCAGAGCTGTTTGGAGCAGAGTGTTCAAGCTGCCTCTGTTGCTGTTGCTGCTGCTTGATTTACGGAGGTATGTTGCTGACTGCCAAAGGAAGAAGATAGCATCCCTGTTTGCCTGTTAATTGCGCTCTGAGTGGGAGAGAGAGTGGCTGAAGGAGTCAAGGCTTTATCTGTGTTGCACGAGGGAAGTGTCTTGCTCTAAGTAATAGCAGACATGGCCTGTGCACATTCTGGCCAGATGGCTCTGTCCTTTCCTCTCCTCACGCCTGAAACCTATGCAGTTTGGCAAGTAAAGATGAAAGCGCTTTTACAGAGGGAAAAGCTATTTCACACGATAGAAGATGACCCTCCCGATGAGGATGCAGATAATTGGGCTGAATGGCATGCTGCAGATGTGAAAGCCCGAGGGACAATTGTTTTGAGTGTTTCAGACCACTTGCTGGTGAACTTAGAGGGTCAAGAGACTGCACAAGCTGTTTGGCATAAGTTGAGAGATATGCATCTGAGGCAGAATGCTGGTTCCAGTGTGATTTTCTTTAAGAAGCTGTGCAGGCTGCAGTTGGAGAAAGGTGGTGATTTGCCTAGCCATCTGTCTCAATTAAAGCGTCTCAGACAGGACCTTGTTCAGCGAGACCTGGCTATTTCAGAGACTGTGTATGCAATGCTGATGATCAATAGCCTAGATGAGTCTTATGATGGAGTAGCTGCCCAGATTTCCACAATGCCTTCTGACCGGCTAACAGAAGATTATGTGTCTAGCGTGCTCCTGAATGAGTGGGATCGCAGACAGGCTGCTAGAGAAAGCCGGGACTGTGCTGTTAAAAATGTACTTGAAAATGTGCCTGAGTCTTCAGCAGGGGAAAGTGAAAGTGAAACTGCTGCTGTTAAAGCTTTGAAATTGAAGCGGTGCTTTTCGTGTGGAGCACAAGGCCATTTGAGTTTCCAGTGCAAGAAGTCTTCAAAGAAGAAGGGAAACTTCAGAGGCAGAGGGGGAGGAGGAAGAAATCCCCAAGCACCTGCTACTTCAAAGGTCTTGATCTCTCGCTGTTCCAGTCAACGTGGGCGGAGTTTCTTCGTGGTCGACTCTGGCTGTTCAAACCACGTGGCCAAAGATAAGAATCTCTTTGTTCAGCTTGAGAAGCAAGAGAAAGAAATTCATCAAGCAGATGGGACAGTTCTCACGAGTGTGGCTCAGGGAACTGTGTTCTTAAAGAGCCTGAATGCAACTATTAAGAATGTCCTGTATGCGCCTGATATTCAGGACAATTTGTTGAGTGTTTCCCAGCTTGATCGTCAAGGGTTTAAGGTGGTGTTTGCTAAATCTCGCTGTGAAATTCTTAGAGATGGCAAGCTCATTTTGTATGCAAAATGTGTAAATGGATTGTACCAATTGCCTTTTGTTTCAGGTACAAGCACTGCAGAAGCAACTGAGAAAGAGTATTGCAATTTGTCTGTAGATAAGAATGAGAAGTTGCATGACCAATGTATTCATTATTACCATCGCATTTATGGTCATTTGAATTTCCAGGCTGTGGCAAAAATGCCTGATATGGTTCAGGGTATGAAGTTGAAAGAATGTCCCTACCACATGAAATGTGTTTCTTGTGCTGAGAGTAAGGCAAGGCAAGCTCCCAAAGGTACAGAGTCTGGGAGAGAGGCCAAGAAACCATATGAAGTCATTCATGCAGACTTAGTGGGGCCTCTAGCGCTCTCTAGAGGCAATTCAAGGTTTTTCATGGTTCTGATAGACTCCTATTCAAAATATGTTTGGGTCTATATGCTGCAGAAAAAGTCTGAAGCCTTTACCAAGTTTCGCCAGTTTTGTAAATGGCTCAGAAATGTACATAATGAGAATGTACGTTTTCTTTTCACAGATAAGGGTGGAGAGTTTTGTTTAGAAGAGTTTGAGAGTTTTCTTTCTGAACAGGGCATTGAGCATAGGACGGCCACGCCCAGATCACCCTGGCAGAATGGTTTATGTGAGAGAGTAAACCAGACCCTGCAGCAAGGAATCAGAACACTGTTACATGATTCGGGGCTGCCCAATCCTTTTTGGGCCGAAGCTCTTTCGTTTTTCTGTCACGTGTATAACAGGAGGTACCAGTCTAGTATAAATTGCACCCCATATGAGATGCTTCACGGAAGAAAGCCATGTGTAAAGCATTTTAAAATTTTTGGTTCGGAGGTTTGGGTGCACACCTCGCAGGGTGACAAACTGAGCAAGCGTGGAGAACATGGTATTTTCCTAGGATATGAGAAAGGGTCTTATCGTGTTCTGATCACAGACACGAAAACCATAAGGCTGACCAGGAGTATTGATGACAATCCACAATGGGACAGAGTTGGCGTTTTTCAGTGCCATCCCATTTGTGATGATGGTGCAAAAGGGGCAAAGAAAGTTAAGAGGGAGGCAAGTGTTGTTGGTGGTGATAATCCTGATGCCAATGTAGTTCCAGATGATGGCACAGATTATCAGAGTCCAAAAGCCTCAGGTGAGTCTGACGCTGACTCAGACTTAGCAGCTTCATATACTTTACTTCCCCATTCTCCTAAAGAGGAGGAAGCACCAGAACAAGAGGATCAGAGAGTTTTGCGCAGATCCGAGAGAACAACCAAGGGTGTACCACCGAAAAGGTTTTCTGAAGAGTTTGCAAAGACTGCGGTCACGAGCAACTCTGGTGGGGTTTTTAAACCAGGCATGAAGTGTGCTGAGAGTAATAGCACAAAACGCTGCATTTATTTCCTTACCTGATATTTGAAGGGGAAAGCGTGTATTTGAGTTCTGAAAAATGGTTTGTTCAAATCTGCCTAATTAGAGATGTCAATTTGCATTTGAGAGGAAGAAATGTGTGTGGAGATTTTTCCAGAAGCTGCTTATTCAAAATGGTATTGTAAAAGTGTGTTATATGCCGGGAAAAGAGATACCTGCAGATATGTTAACCAAGGTTGTAAGCAAAGAACAACTTTTGGAGTGTGTGTGTAAATTGCAGTTATGTTAAAGATTCTTGAAATAGTCGGATGAAATGGGGGAGGATGAGGAGATTTCACCCCTCCCATACCCAAGAATCTCCTGATCATCTCCTGATGGTCTCTGCTGACTCTCCAGAGAGAAGGAGGCGTGTTCTGCCTATCTACTTATTCTGCCCAGCAACATATCATTGTGTGTGAGAGAGAGAGTCAGTCAGTCAGTCAGTGTATTGGAGAGAGTGAGAGTGTTGGAGATCCTAGAGATAAGATTGCTGCTAAGAGCAGCTGCAGACTCTCAGTGTAGCATTGATTTATGCTTAGAATATTCAGCTCTGTATATAGTTTTGTATCATAGTTGTAGTTATAGAATAAAAGGAAGATATTCTACAGAGCTGCTCTCCGAGTGGTTTATACTCTGCAAGACTCTGCAAAACTCTGCTGCGCAACGACTGTAGTATTGAGACAGTGAATCCGGTGCTCTCAGCTCTAAGCTGTGAGTCCACAGCACCGTGACCTGTTCCTGTGAGAAAGGAGGTCTCTGGCGGTGCTACCCAGCTCGCCTAGCCCAGTCGGGGTTGAGGTGCATGAGTCCAGTTGGTGCACTGGCTCTAGGGCGATGCTGACAGGGAGGGTAGCAACCTTCAGCCTTCACAACTACCTCACTGGGGCAAGACCTGTTGGGAAAGGTTTCTGTGATCACGAGGCCTGCACGGTTTGGGTTTCTTTGAATGAAGAATGTTGGCTTCTTTTGAATAAAACACCACTGACACCAGGTGTTTTTTCTTGCTGACCTCCTCCTCCTCCTCACTCCAGCTCCTGACAGCTGTCTGGCTGCTGAAGAAATGGGTGGGGTTGGACTTACTTTTTTGTACTTGGATTTGGAACGCAAAGCCTTTTCCACAGCTGTCAGCCACTCTTGCTCCTTTGTCGAGTCCAAGTAGAAGAAAGCCTCTGTGCTCAGGTCCAGCTCCTGGAACCGAATGCCCAAGTGCCAAAGAGAAGGATGTGGAACTGCAGGAATAGGACTCCAATCGGAACAGACGTGCTGCTTAAATATGGAAAGACAACAGGAGTGTGTGGCAGGTAGGATTACAAGGGCAGGCAAGATCAGGACCAAGAACAAACAAGTAAGACCAGCCACTTCTTCCTCAGCTTAGCTATTCGGGGCCCCAAAGGAGCTTTGCTAATGAAAGAAAAAAAGCTTTTCCCTTGTATTTTTTAAGATGTGTCAGCCAGCCTGATATCTAAGCACTATCCCAGTAGCCACAGGCAACCAGAAATTCTTTGAAGGCAAGTGAGTTGGTTGGTCTCTCCATTCTTCCTTCACCTGGCAACCTGGTTTCCAGGCTGGCTTTCTGGGAGCAGAAAACCACCTCTCAGATCTGCTGTGCCAAGCTTGTTTGCTAGAAGATTACCCCGTAACACCCTTGTCCTCTTTGCAAACCTCCTAAATGGCTAGCCTTCTGTGTTTCCATGCTGGCCATGAAGGAATGGGCATTCCCGACTCTGAAAACAGCACAGAAATACAGCCTGTCTAGTAAAGGGGTAAAAAGAGCAAGCTAAACAGCCTCTGTAAAACAGTAGCATCTGAAGCTGCTAACCACATACTGATAAACATATCATAAAAGCAGATATGAAAAACAAATGGCCACTGGGTACTACTAACAGTGGGACACAGGTGGCGCTGTGGGTTAAACCACAGAGCCTAGGACTTGCAGATCAGAAGGTCGGTGGTTCAAATCCCTGCGACGGGGTGAGCTCCCGTTGCTCGGTCCCTGCTCCTGCCAACCTAGCAGTTTGAAAGCACGTCCAAGTGCAGATAGATCAATAGGTGCCACTCTGGCAGGAAGGTAAACGGCGTTTCCGTGCGCAGCTCTGGTTCGCCAGAAGCGGCTTAGTCCTGCTGGCCACATGACCCAGGAGCTGCACGCTGGCTCCCTCGGCCAATAATGTGAGATGAGCGCCGCAACCCCATAGTCGGCTACGACTGGACCTAATGGTCAGGGGTCCCTTTACCTTTACCTTACTACTAACAGTACGAGGAAATAACCAAAGCAAAAACTTTGTTTGAAGTAGTAAGCTTAGCATTATAAGGATGACCCACACCAAGTGTTGGGGGGGGGTCACGCCTCCCTGTCCTCCAGCACAGCTTTTAGGAGGAGTTCCAAAGGTTTTGCTTCAGTTTTGGATTAACTGCATCTTGTCACAATGTCTGAAGCTGCACAAACCGCTTCATTTGAACCATGGCTCATTGAAACAAGCCAACTTCCAATCGTGGGTTTACAAAGCTGGTAAAATGAACCACCATAGGATCTGGACACACCAAACTGTGGTTAATTTAAAATCCAAGTGGAAGCTTCCCAATAGGCTTGGGGTGGGGGAGAGGTGTGCAAACCTGGAGGAGAGGCTGCCGTTCTGCTCATAATATGAAGCCACGGTTCAGTATGTGGCACCAAGGAAAATTGCCCACCACAACTAATACTTTCCATTACCCACCCATGTGGCCTGAGTGAACAGGACAGACTTTGCCTGGCACCCAACAATAAAGCTGTCATGTAGATGTCGCTTTCTCCAGCCCCAACTCTGATACAGGTTCCACTGGTCTTTGCACTTTTGCATGATCTGACCTGAAATTCTGGGTGTTGACATATGCCTTCTCTCTCTTGGCGAGGACGTGCTTGATGAGTCCCTCTCTCTGTCCGGACTGCGTATGTGTAGAAGGCACAAAGAGCTTGCGCATAGTGTGGGTCATTGGGGTAGCTTCTTGCTCATGCTCTCCTTGTCACGGATACACCTCAGGGAGATGAGAACAGAACTCAAGTAGTCCTTAAAAGCAAGGAGGCGGGAGGGCACAGTACACCTCTAAGGCAACTTACAGCCTGCTTGGTGGCAGCGGTGGGAGTGGAGGCTCCCGGCGGGCACTCATTTGCTGATTCTGCAGGTTTCTTTCCTTCTCCATGAAGTTATCCTCGAATCCCAGAATTCCGGAGAGAGGAAAAGACTTCTGAGGTTAGAGAGGCTTCAGAACCGTTTGGGGAAGTTTCAGGAAAGGAACTTAGAAAATACTTAACTGCAGGAAAATGTTCCTGCCTCCGCACAGCGCCACATTTGCCAGACAATTGCCTCTCAGCTTATGCATGTTTAGGAAGGATTGTGGAGGCAACAGGTCCTCCCCTCAAGGCCTTTTCCTCTAAAGGAGGTAGACTGATCTTCTCCAATCCTCTGGCCACTGCTGAGTTTTCCAAACTTGCTGGCATATTGAGTGTAGCACCTTAACAGCATCATCTTTAACAAAATTTAATAGTTCAGCTGGAATATCATCACTTCCACTGGCCTTGTTATTAGCATTGCTTTCTAAGGCCCATTTGACTTTGCTCTCCAGGGTGTCAGGCTCAAGGTCAGCAACCACACTACCTGGGGTGTATGAGACATCCATATCTTCCCATTCTGTTGTTTTCCTCTATTTCTTTGCATTGCTCGTTTAAGAAGGCCCTCTTGTCTCTCCCTGCTATTTTTTGGAAATCTGCATTCAATTTCCTGTATCTTTCATTATCTCCCTCGCATTTTGCTTGCCTTCTCCAAGTCCACCTTTCCTTTTGAAGCAAAATGTCCTTGAAATGGGGGAGAAATGCCCTGCATGAAGTCTTGGGTTTGCAATTTGGGGAGAGGGAAGACTGTCTGCGGCGCTGGGGAGCGGGCAGGCTGGCGAGGCCCCCTAGATCTAGAGGCCCTAGGCTTCAGCCTACTTAGCCTATACATAAATCCGGCCCTGCCTATGTCACAGTGAGCACAGGCCCATCGATCACGTGCAAGCCACTCTGTGTGTTGGGAAGGAGCCTCCTGTTCTGGGCCAGGGGGAAGAGTGACACCAGCAGAAGACTGGGTGGTGGGGTCGAAGCTGATCCCGGGGAGCACGTGAGGAGTCAAGGCTTCCCGCATGAAGGCCTCGCTTCCCCTAGAAGTCCCTGCCTCCTGGTCTGTGTTCGCTTTCTTCTACAGCGCCAGCATGTTCTGGATGGTGCACCTGCTTTCGGGGGAGAGCTTGTAGAACTGGTCCACACTAGAAGAATAGCCATGAGACGGGTGAGATTCCTGCAAGGCGTCCCCAAAGTCAGGGGAATATATGCACATTTGAAGAGCCTTGCTGGGTCAGGCCAAGGCCCATTCAGTCCGACATCCTGTTGGCATAGTGGTTCCTTCCAGATGCCCGTTTTTGTCAATTCATGATTGTTTCTATTCATGACAGTAGGAGGGCAGTTATATGCACGACTGTATTCAGTACTGTTCGTGCCTGCAAAGCTTTCGGGACAGACATACTCCGACACTTCCAACCAGTGCCCCCTAACTTCCAGCTGAAACCAGGTACCTTTTTCATACCACAAACGTTCTTCAGTGGTGAACCATGGCATCTCAAATTCCAGGGGAGCCCTGTACGATGCCAAAATTCAGTGCCCCCACACCTCTCAACGTCTATTCAACATCATAGTTGCGGTGTCCCCTGTGGGGCCCGCAAGACTTCACGCCAGGGTGGGAGGAAAAAATCCTTAAATAAGAGACACGGGGGAATGATTAATGGACTTCAATGTCTGTACACTAATGCACAAAGCATGGGAAATAAACAAGATGAGCTTGAGCTCTTGGTACAGCAAACTAAATATGACATAATAGGCATCACTGAAACCTGGTGGGATAAGTCCCACGATTGGAATGTAATAATGGGGGGATACAATCTATTTCAGAGAAACAGACCAGACAAGAAAGGAGGAGGAGTGGCGTTATATGTCAGGGATGTGTATACCTGTGAAGAGATCCAAGATTTAGATCCTCAAAGCCAAAGTGAGAGCATTTGGGTCAAAATTAAGGGAGAGAAGAATAACAGAGACCTCATTGTGGGAGTTTACTATAGATCCCCAAGCCAAATGGAGGACATAGATGATGCCTTCCTGGAACAGATGGCCAAGCATGCAAAAGGAAGGGAGATAGTAGTAATGGGGGACTTCAATTAGCCGGACATTTGTTGGACGTCAAACTCAGCCAAGAGCATAAGGTCAAACAGATTCCTCACTGGCCTTGCAGACAACTTCATTGTCCAGAAAGTGGGAGAAGCAACAAGAGGAACAGCCATTTTAGATCTGGTCCTAACCAATGTTGATGACCTGGTTAGTGGGGTAGAAGTGGAAGGATCATTAGGCGCGAGTGATCATGCTCTTCTGAAGTTTACTATACAGCGGAAAGGAGCAGCCAAGCATACTAGGACTCAATTTCTTGACTTTAAGAAAGCCGACTTCATAAAACTTAGGGAAGTGCTGGGTGAGATCCCATGGACAACAATACTAAAAGGAAAGGGAGTTCATGATGGCTGGGAGTTTGTTAAGAGGGAGATACTAAAAGCACAACGTCAGGCAATACCAATGAGACGGAAACATGGAAGGTGCCTAAAGAAGCCAGGGTGGCTATCTAAAGAACTTTTAACTGAATTAAGATTAAAAAAGGATGTGTACAAAAAATGGAAAAGTGGGGAAACCACCAAAGAGGAATTCAAACAAATAGCCAGCACGTGTAGACACAAAGTCAGAAAAGCTAAAGCACAGAATGAACTCAGGCTTGCTAGAGAGGTTAAAAGCAACAAAAAAGGCTTTTATGGGTATGTTCGTAGCAAAAGGAAGAACAAAGAAACAATGGGGTCACTCAGAGGAGAAGATGGTGAAATGCAAACAGGGGACACAGAAAGGGCTGAACTACTCAATGCCTTCTTTGCCTCAGTCTTCTCCGATAAAGAAAACAATGCCCGACCTGAAGAATTTGGAGCAAATGATTCAGCAAAGGAAACACAGCCCAGAATAACTAAGGAGATAGTACAAGAATATTTGGCTAGTTTAGATGTATTCAAGTCTTCAGGGCCAGATGAACTGCATCCAAGAGTATTAAAAGAACTGGCAGATGTGATCTCAGAACCACTGGCAGTCATCTTTGAGAATTCCTGGAGAACAGGCGAAGTCCCGGCAGACTGGAGGAGGGCAAATGTTGTCCCTATTTTCAAAAAGGGGAAAAGAGAGGACCCAAATAATTACCGCCCAGTCAGTCTGACATCAATAGCAGGGAAGATTCTGGAGCAGATCATTAAGCAAACAGTCTGTGAGCACCTAGAAAGGAATGCTGTGATCACCAATAGTCAGCATGGATTTCTGAAAAATAAGTCATGTCAGACTAACCTGATCTCGTTTTTTGACAGAATTACAAGCCTGGTAGATGAAGGGAACGCAGTGGATGTAGCCTACCTTGATTTCAGCAAGGCATTTGACAAGGTGCCCCATGATATTCTTGTAAAGAAGCTGGTCAAATGCGGTCTTGACTATGCTACCACTCAGTGGATTTGTAACTGGCTGACTGACCGAACCCAAAGGGTGCTCATCAATGGTTCCTCTTCATCCTGGAGAAGAGTGACTAGTGGGGTGCCATAGGGTTCTGTCTTGGGCCCGGTCTTATTCAACATCTTTATCAACGACTTGGATGATGGACTCAAGGGCATCCTGATCAAATTTGCAGATGACACCAAACTGGGAGGGGTGGCTAACACCCCAGAGGACAGGATCACACTTCAAAACGACCTTGACAGATTAGAGAACTGGGCAAAAATAAACAAGATGAATTTTAACAGGGAGAAATGTAAAGTATTGCACTTGGGCAAAAAAAATGAGAGGCACAAATACAAGATGGGTGACACCTGGCTTGAGAGCAGTACATGTGAAAAGGATCTAGGAGTCTTGGTTGACCACAAACTTGACATGAGCCAACAGTGTGACGCGGCAGCTAAAAAAGCCAATGCAATTCTGGGCTGCATCAATAGGAGTATAGCATCTAGATCAAGGGAAGTAATAGTGCCACTGTATTCTGCTCTGGTCAGACCACACCTGGAGTACTGTGTCCAGTTCTGGGCACCACAATTCAAGAAGGACACTGACAAACTGGAACGTGTCCAGAGGAGGGCAACCAAAATGGTCAAAGGCCTGGAAACGATGCCTTATGAGGAACGGCTAAGGGAGCTGGGCATGTTTAGCCTGGAGAAGAGGAGGTTAAGGGGTGATATGATAGCCATGTTCAAATATATAAAAGGATGTCACATAGAGGAGGGAGAAAGGTTGTTTTCTGCTGCTCCGGAGAAGCGGACACGGAGCAATGGATCCAAACTACAAGAAAGAAGATTCCACCTAAACATTAGGAAGAACTTCCTGACAGTAAGAGCTGTTCGACAGTGGAATTTGCTGCCAAGGAGTGTGGTGGAGTCTCCTACTTTGGAGGTCTTTAAGCAGAGGCTTGACAACCATATGTCAGGAGTGCTCTGATGGTGTTTCCTGCTTGGCAGGGGGTTGGACTCGATGGCCCTTGTGGTCTCTTCCAACTCTATGATTCTATGATTCTATGATTCTATGACCAAACCAGTTGCACTCCCCTAAATCCATCTAAATGTAATTGGGGGGGGGGGGATTTGTCCCACTTAAGTTGCACTTCATAGCTCAAGAGGGCCCCTCTGGCTGATAATAATATAGTTGCACAGGGGACGCATCACAGAACAAAATGACATGTAGTTGGTCCACCACAATTGCAAGATTATTGCATCCTTCAGGAATGGTGTGTCCAGCTCCATCTGAGTCATCATCCAGGCACGCTGTGGAGCTGCATGGATGAGAGATGGGCATCTTCGGCCAGTCAGGGGTGAAGAGCTGGCAAGATCCCCTGTACTGAGCAGAAAAGCAAACTCTTTGGCCTCCGAGATCTCTCCCAACTCTCAGCAGCCCTCACTGTGAGCCTTACTAGAGGAATTTTGTCCTGCTTTTGCTGAGCTACAACACAGGAGCGCACCCCCAGGGGGCCATGATGTGGTAACCCTGGCGAAGCATTGCAGAGCAACTGAGAAAGCAGAATGATGTTTGCGTGGACAGTCCATTAGAAAGCTGCACTATTATTGCATTGATAGCACATTGCAGAATACGGCCCCCCTCCAGGCAAAAACATCCGTCTGGAGGCACAGTAGCTTTCATTTCAGAGGTTGTGGTTTTACAGCTTCCTATTTATTTATTCGAAATTATTTATTTATTTCATAAAACTTATACACTACCAGATGGTAAGAAACATCAAAGCCGTTTACAGAAAGATAAAACCATAAAATCAGGAAAAACCTACAGTACATTAAACGCTGAAGAAGTGAATACCAGAATAGATCAGAACTCACTCCCAAGGTAAGGGGAAGAGACATGGCTAAGATGGCAGGACAGCTTACTCTATGGTGTTAACCCCTTCATGCACTAATTAGACTGAAGCATGTTGGTTATATGAGACTGGTTATCCCGCACAACATGCTCTCACACAACCCATGCCTTCCAACTGAAAACCCATTTCCTGGACAATATCAACATTGTGTTTTGTGCCTGTGAACTGCACAGTGAATATTTTTATTAGAAAAGAAAACAGCCTGGTGTTTCAGCTTCTCAGAGTTGTTTTATTCAGTGCGCTGCTACAGCTTGTCACACCCAAATCCTCCAAAGGAATCTGCCAAAGTGCTTTTCCACCCCAGAGGACAGGATCACACTTCAAAACGACCTTGACAGATTAGAGAACTGGGCAAAAACAAACAAGATGAATTTTAACAGGGAGAAATGTAAAGTATTGCACTTGGGCAAAAAAAATGAGAGGCACAAATACAAGATGGGTGACACCTGGCTTGAGAGCAGTACATGTGAAAAGGATCTAGGAGTCTTGGTTGACCACAAACTTGACATGAGCCAACAGTGTGACGCGGCAGCTAAAAAAGCCAATGCAATGCTGCACCAAGGATTCCCTGTCCAAGTTGCTTCAGGTCGTGGCGGATTTTCTCCTGGAGACACCTAGTTTGGTTGTCCTAGGGGATTTTAACATCCATGCCAACACGACCTTACAAGGGGCTGCTCGGGACTTCGTGGAAAGCATGGCCTCCATGGGGCTGTCCCTGAATAAGTTTGGCCCAACTTATAGTCATGGACATGCCTTAGACCTGGTGTTCACCTCTAGTGACGTGGGTGATCTGACACTAAGTAAAAGTGAAACAAAAGAAGTGCCATGGTCAGATCACTTCCTGGTGCAACTGGACTTCTCCGCGACCCTTCCCCTCTGCAGGGAGGTGGGACCAATTCGGATGGTCCGCCCCCGCCACTTAATGGATCCAAATGGTTTCCAGAGAGTGGTAGGGGATGCTTTAGCCCATGTTGATGGCCTTTCAGCTGATTCCCTGGTGGCCTGCTGGAATGTGGAGTTGACCAGGGCTATCGACTGTCTGGCTCCGAAGCGCCCTCTCCGATTGCATGGAGCCCGGACAGCCCCGTGGTTTTCTTCGGAGCTGAGGGCGATGAAACAATCGCTGAGATGGCTAGAGCGTCGGTGGCAGAAAACTCACTCCGAAACTGACCAGACACAGGTTAGAGCTCAACATCGAGCCTACCAAGTGGCGATAGCGACAGCGAAGAAGACTTTCTTTGCCGCCTCTATTGCATCTGCAGAAAATAGTAGCAGGAGACTCTTTCAGGTGGTTCGCAATTTAACGGAACCACCTTTACCACCGGGGCCTTGTAAAGACCCCAAGATCTCCTGCAATGATTTTGCTAAGTTTTTTGCAGATAAAATCACTCATATTCGGAAGGAGCTAGACACCACCGTGGGAGCAGGGCTGGGGCGGGAGAGTGCTAGAGCCCTGTCTGGTCAAGTTGCATGGAATCAATTTCAATCCGTTACCCCCGAGGATGTGGACAGGCTGCTTGGATGCGTGAAACCAACCACCTGTCTCCTTGATCCTTGCCCATCCTGGCTAATAAAAGCAAGCCGGGAAGGGCTGGGCGATGGGCTCTGCGGGGTGGTGAATGCTTTCCTCTGTGAGGGAACATTCTCAGATCCGCTGAAAGAGGCGGTCATTAAACCGCTTCTTAAAAAAACATCTTTAGACCCGGCCAGTATGGCCAACTATCGCCCAGTCTCAAATCTTCCATTCTTGGGCAAGGTGATTGAGTGCGTGGTTGCTGAACAACTCCAGGCACGCCTGGAGGATGCGGACCATTTGGATCCCTTCCAATCGGGATTCAGGCCTCACCATGGGACTGAAACTGCCTTGGTCGCGCTGGTTGATGATCTCCGGTGAGCTAGGGACAAAGGTGAGAGTTGTTTCCTGGTTCTGCTGGATCTCTCAGAGGCCTTTGATACAATCGACCATAACATCCTTCTGGACCGTCTAGAGGGGCTGGGAGCTGGGGGCACTGTTATACAGTGGTTTCGCTCCTTCCTCCTGGGCCGTGTTCAGAAAGTGGTGATGGGGGATGAGTGTTCAGACCCCTGGGCCCTCACTTGTGGGGTGCCTCAGGGTTCCGTCCTCTCCCCCATGCTATTTAACATCTATATGAAGCCGCTGGGAGAGATCATCAGGGGGTTTGGACTGGGTGTCCATCAATATGCAGATGATACCCAGCTCTACCTCTCTTTCAAATCAGAACCAGTGAAGGCGGTGAAGGTCCTGTGTGAGTGCCTGGAGGCGGTTGGAGGATGGATGGCGGCTAATGGATTGAAGTTGAATCCTGACAAGACAGAAGTACTGTTTTTGGGGGACAGGGGGCGGGCTGGTGTGGAGGACTCCCTGGTCCTGAATGGGGTAACTGTGCCCCTGAAGGACCAGGTGCGCAGCCTGGGAGTCATTTTGGACTCACAGCTGTCCATGGAGGCGCAGGTCAATTCTGTATCCAGGGCAGCTGTCTACCAACTCCACCTGGTACGCAGGCTGAGACCCTACCTGCCCACGGACTGTCTTGCCAGAGTGGTGCATGCTCTGGTTATCTCCCGCTTGGACTACTGCAATGCGCTCTACGTGGGGCTACCTTTGAAGGTGACTCGGAAACTACAACTAGTCCAGAATGCGGCAGCTAGACTGGTGACTGGGGGCGGCCGCTGAGACCACATAACACTGGTCTTGAAAGACCTACATTGGCTCCCAGTACGTTTCCGAGCACAATTCAAAGTGCTGGTGTTGACCTTTAAAGCCCTAAACGGCCTCGGCCCAGTATACCTGAAGGAGCGTCTCCACCCCCATCATTCTGCCCGGACGCTGAGGTCCAGCGCCGAGGGCCTTCTGGCGGTTCCCTCAATGCGAGAAGCAAAGCTACAGGGAACCAGGCAGAGGGCCTTCTCGGTAGTGGCGCCCGCCCTGTGGAATGCCCTCCCATTAGATGTCAAAGCGATAAATAACTACCTGACATTTAGAAGACATCTTAAGGCAGCCCTGTTCAGGGAAGTTTTTAATCTGTGATATTTTACTGTATTTTGGTTTCTATGGAAGCCGCAAAGAGTGGCTGGGGAAACCCAGCCAGATGGGCGGGGTACAAATAATAAATTATTATTATTATTATTATTATTATTATTATTATTATTATTATTATTATTATTATTATTATTGGCTGCATCAATAGGAGTATAGCATCTAGATCAAGTAATAGTGCCACTGTATTCTGCTCTGGTCAGACCTCACCTGGAGTACTGTGTCCAGTTCTGGGCACCACAATTCAAGAAGGACACTGACAAACTGGAACGTGTCCAGAGGAGGGCAACCAAAATGGTCAAAGGCCTGGAAACGATGCTTTATGAGGAACGGCTAAGGGAGCTGGGCATGTTTAGCCTGGAGAAGAGGAGGTTAAGGGGTGATATGATAGCCATGTTCAAATATATAAAAGGATGTCACATAGAGGAGGGAGAAAGGTTGTTTTTGTTAGGAAATCTTGCCTCTCAGGAGAAACTGGCCACTCTCCAGGCACCCGGCTTGATCTCCTGTTGACCTCCCTGTCTGCATTCCCGAGCAGGATCCAGGCTAGGTCACGATCGGCGATCCTCCTCAAGCGTGAGAAGAACACACCACTCTTCCCTGCCCCCAGGCAGGGGAGAGAGATAGACAGAAATGTATTTACATGCCTTTACTTCTGTCTTTGCAGCGTTACAGAGAAACACGTCTGCTCTCTTCAAACTCCAACAGCAGAGAGACAAACTCCACCTCCTGTACTTCCTGTACAGGTCAAATTACACTCTGAGCTAAATCCGGTGCTCAGCACTGTGAATAGACTGTCCCTCTGTTCCCACGGTACAGTCCCAACATTCCCATCCTGTTTTGCTTTCCAGCCAGCTGCAGCTCGCTGCCGCATTGCATCCATATCGTAACAGTTTTCTGCTGCTCCAGAGAAGCGGACACGGAGCAATGGATTCAAACTACAAGAAAGAAGATTCCACCTAAACCTTAGGAAGAACTTCCTGACAGTAAGAGCTGTTCGACAGTGGAATTTGCTGCCAAGAAGTGTGGTGGAGTCTCCTTCTTTGGAGGTCTTTAAGCAGAGGCTTGACAACCATATGTCAGGAGTGCTCTGGTGGTGTTTCCTGCTTGGCAGGGGGTTGGACTCAATGGCCCTTGTGGTCTCTTCCAACTCTATGATTCTATGAGTCTATGATTCTATGATTCCAGGCAAAAGGGGGCAGAGGGAGAGAAACCAAGAACCTCAAATTCACTAGACCAGGGATGGGGAATTGTGTGGCCCTCTAGATGTTGTTGGATTACATCACCCCTGACTGTCGGCCATGCTGGCTGAGGCAGAAGGCCATTAGATCTGGCAATATCTGGGAGCCCACAAGATTTCCAAGCCTCCGCCCTACACAAACAACCAGGCACTCAGCTGTGAGGCATGCCTCTTACCGGAGGGAGGGTCACTCCAGAGGCAGCTGTGGCATGAGGGTGCTGGCTCATGCCTTTGTGGGCACATTTGAGGATTAAAGAGGACCCCCTAGGAAGCGTGCTTGGAGATCTTCCTTACCACGTGGCTCTCTGGCAAAAGCACAACAGTACTAACGGCCATATGGAACCACACCTCAAAGCTGGATCAGACTTCCCAGATCCTGTAGCCTACATCAGGAGGAAGACTGGGGCAGAGGGGCCTAGAGTGGGAGTCAGAGCTGCTCTTAGGGCTGCATGTCTGAAGCATGGGCAGAAATCTTTGGGTGTGAGGTTGCATGGGGCTGTCTCTTTGTGTTTTGCTGGTGCCAAGCCGCCAGCCAGCCAGAGGCAGGCAACCAACTGGCTTCAGGGGCAAGCTCCTTTGCAAAGCCAGTCTGACTTCACCAGATGCAATGGCAGAGTGACCATTCGGCCCGTGTTCTGCTTCGCTGTGAAATTGCTTGTGTTCCTCAACCCAGAGAACCTCTCGTTCAACGTCAAGTTGGTCTAAGGAAGAAAAGCATAAGAGTTAGTCTTGAATCCCCCCACACATGTGCTGGGAGATGCCTGCACACCGCACATGTAAAGCACAAATCCTCCCACCCACACCCAAAAAGTCCTGGAAACAATGGTTTGTTAAGGGTGCTGGGAATCGTAGCACTGTGAAAGGAAAACTAAGGTTCTTAGGATTCTTTGGAGGGGGTGGAATGTTGAATACACAGCGGCCACAGGGACGGATACACACACACACACACACACCAGCATAGCTTCAACTTTTAGCACAAAAAGTCTTCAGCCAGATGTCATGCAACCCTTTGGCAGGGGCAACTTAACATTTTATTGATTTTCCATAACAATTAAAAAGGCGGCCAATCTTGCAAAGGAGTGTTGCCATTTAAACTGCTGGTGTGACGTAGGAACCCGAACAAAGAAAAGGAACAAGCTACGAAAAACGAAACATCCCACCTGGGCACGGTTTCTGAGAGAGCAACAGCAGAAGACCCAGACTCTGGCAAGATGAGCATTTGCCCAGTGGATTCTGGCCGCTCCATGAGGGCAGACAGCGGATGGCTGCGGTGGCTAGCGGAAACTACCATTATTCTTCTCAGGTAGGACTTCCGGGATCCAGACGAACGTTTTACCAAAAAGTATGGCTTGACTACTGATTTCCCATTTAAAGGAAGGCAAAACGACCTAAGTTTGGAGGACAGGTGAAAAACCCACGAATTACATTTAAATTATATTTAAAGTTCTGCGAGATGCAAAGGAAAGCTTGTGTTTTAAACTTGCAGCTCCTGGCAGCCCACACCCCCTGGTCAGCCCCAGAGGCACCATTCTCTGGGGGAGAACAGCTGGGCAAGCCTTGGGGAGGCAGAGATGGCATCCGAGGAGGGAGGGAAGGAAAGAGGGACAGAGGCCAGTGTCTCCCGCGGCACCCCTGACCATCATTCAAGGCACCCCAGCTGCCACAGCACACTGCTTGAAAACCACTGCAGAACTGGGACGGGAAAGGTTTCTCGTCCAACTAACTGGTCTGGAGAAGAGGAAAGGCAGCCATGCTTGCTCCTTTGTCTTCTCCGAGGAGACTTCCAGCCTGACTTCTCATCTTGAGGCCCCAGGGAGAAGTGGGAGGAGGAGGAGGAGGAGGAGGAGGAGGAGGAAGCATCTCCAGAAGAAGTGTGCTCCCCACCAGTAGGTGCTTCCACCCCCCACTCCTAAATCTGCTTGCAACAGATACTTGGGGGGGGGGGCATCCTGCACCATCTGGTCAATTCCTGGTGCTAGGAGAATTAGAAGGTCTAAGATATAAACACATACATAAATACCGTAAGTAGTTCTCATCACAAAAGAATATGCAGGTAAACCCATGAACAGCCAGGTAAACCCATCAAGAGGTTTCCTGGCAGACAGGAGTCTGTTGTAGGCCGCCCCTTCTGTGATGTATGTATGATGTATGGAGGGGTGGTCTTGGGCTCCAGGGTGGGCAATTTCAAATGTCTATATAAGGACTTGGTTCGGGGTCTCCTCCTCTCTCCTGCGTGGGGGTGGGGGGGTGAGCACCAGTTAATAAAGATCTGGCTTACTAGCTGCTTTGCTTCTCAGTATTCTCTGGTTGGCCTCTGTTATTTTCTCCTACCGATAGAGAAGCTACCAAAGGACTCTATATGGGCTCTGAGGTACCCCAGAAGGGAAAAGGAGCCGTTTTTTCCTTAGAACACTGGCCCCCAGTCCCCACCCCCTTGCAGCTGACCCCTTGCTGCTCTCTGCTTGGCAGGGTATTGAGGAGGCATCCTGCTAGCCCAAGGAGACATGTGCAATTCACATTTGTAGTGTTCTAAATATGTACAAAGCAACCTTGCTGGGGGATGTGGATGAGGTTAACCCTTTCTCTCCCTGCCATGGTCCCAACCCAAATCTTTGAAGCTGCTGTATTTCAAGGGAAGATCCCTTGCCCCCCCCTGGCAGAGAGAAAGACTTCGACCCCCTCCTCCCAGCCATCCCAGCAGCCCTCAGGCTTCCCCTTGGCTGCTTCTAAGGTAATAAACAACCACCAATGAATACCATGCCTACTTTGGATCTGAGAATTAAAAAGATAACCTGCCAAGAAGAATACACAGCTATTTCTCCCCCTTAAGGTACCTTGTATTCCTCGACAGCCTCTTCCAGAGGAATCACCTCGTGGTGTTGGTGCTTCTTGGATCTGCCCCAAACCACACAGATGGGGGCTTCATCCTCCTTGCAAAAGAGTTTCAGGGGCTCCTGGTGCTTCTCACAGACTCCTCCTTTCCCTCTGGAAGACTGAGAGTCTTGGCTACTTTGACAAAGGTAGCCAATTGCCGATTGCGGACAAGGCTCCTTCTCTGGACTCCAACTTGGCCTTGAGGACAGGAAGCCAGCCTCCTTTTTGCCCCGCTGCACTGGATCAGGCCGGACCGGCAGAAGTTGTGCCCTCACTCTGGGATGGTCCCTGTGTCGTAAGAGAGTCAGGGTCAGAGAGGGGAATGAAGGAGAAGGACCCTACCAATATCAAATAGATCGTATTCTGCCTTCACACCCTACAAGAAGGTCAACGGTGCCTTGGGGAATGGATCCTTTTTCGCTGTATCGAATTGTATCCTTTTTGCTGTATCTTTCTCATTGACTTTAAGAATGGATCTGAATGTACTTTTTGACTCAAATGTATTTTTCCTCAAAATGCTGTACTTTTCTAAATGTATCCAAATGTATCCGAATGGGTTTTTGTATTTCCCCCCAATCTCATCACCTAGAGAATGTTCCCTAAATGTAACAATCACTTGTTCCAAATGTATTTGATTCAAATGTATTCGAGTGTATACTTTTATGGGGAAACGTAGCTAGGAAAATGTGGAGATATATATATATATATATTGCTTATAGTGCCTTTGAACGGTCAGCGTTCCACCCTCTATCCTTTCACGAGCTGCTAAAAACACTCTCCACACCACACTGCCATCTACTGGGTCTATAAATGATACCATGAATACACACAAATACAAGCTCTAAAATAAATTAGTTTTATTTTCCCATAAGTATGCAAACATAAGACTATCACACCCGAATTGATAGCTATGCAGAACAGGATTCCCCCCCCCTCCCTCCAATGGATAGCTCCCTGCGCGGCTGTCTTTGAGGGGGGTGGAGGGAGGAAAGGGCGGGATCGACATCCGATAGCTGCCTGCCTGCCTGCCTGCCTGCCTGCCTGCCTGAACATGCCGTGCACCTGGGGGGCGCTGCGACCGGCGCCCATTGGGCAGGAACAAGACAGGAAAAGGAAGGAAATGGGAGAGGTATTTTTAAGGCCCCACTTTTCACATGGTGTCCTGTTGTGTGGTCGGAAAGTACTCTTTATTGTTTGATTTGGGTTGATGTCAGAATAAAAGCGAGTTCCTTCAAAATAACACATTCCTTTTTATCTTACCAATTTCTCATATTGTAAGAAGTGGAAGAAGAAACCACAGAGAGCATTCATATTTTCCTTCTGATCAATGAAGTCAAACGTTACAATTATCCATTTTAGAATGAGCACCTATAGGGAGAAGACAGATCTCAGTAAGCCAAAGCAAGGCCAAGACAACAAACCCCTTCTGGAATATGGTCAGCGTGTACAACATCTAGCTGAATCATCACCAGGATAACAAAGTCAGACTGGGGGAAATTGCATTCTTCAGAACCAAGACATCATTACCATGCTTTCCAAGTTACCTGAAAGTCACTAGAACACTTGTGAGCACAGAGCCAAGACACAGCGGAAATAAGAGTTTGGCCTCATTAGGCCCCCCTACCATGAACTCCTTAGGTGGGCCACCCTGCGTCCGCCTCGGCATCGCGCCTCGCTATTCTGCAACTCGAGATAACACTGAACTGCTCTGCAGGGTTGTTGTAAGGATTGCAAGTCAAGGCATCCGAAGTGCCTTTGAACATTGAAAAGCCCCTAGCCAATGCTTTGAACTAATGTCGCTTTAAAAAGGAAACTCTGATTAGTAAGAGTTTGGGGAATTAAAAATTGGTTTGTTCTGGGGGCGCTGAAGCTGTGTTCTGGCTTGAAAACCCAGTGAGACCACTGGGCCATCTAGTTCTGTATGGTCTGCCACAGCCAGCAGCTGCTCTCCAGGATTTCAGAGCTCTCTTTCCCATGAATGGGTTGGAACTGCCGCTTTTTGCATCATGTGCCTCTCAAAGTGGGCCACCCCGAGCCATTTCCTGTATAGCGTTCTACATCCCATGTAGCCCTGCTTCTTCCAGCTCAGTTCATTTCATTCTGCAACTGTGCAAGTTAGGCCGCATCTGCTTTAGGCATTCAAAGCACCATCATGGCCCTTGACATGCCAACAGTTGCATCTTTGTATTCAATCCCTTCAGCACCTTGGACAGCAGTCTCTCAAGGCTCAGCCACAGGTACCTGGCGCCCCATGCTTCCTAGGCCCAGGTCCGTGCTTTAAAGGCACTGTGTCCGAGTGTTTTGTTGTCCCAGGGCTTTCTAATTGTGACTCATGTTCAGCATCCCTTTCCAGGGCAGCTTTATTTATTTCATGTCTGAAAGGAGTCCTCTGTGCATGGCAAAGGCTTGTTGCTGGGACAATAGGAGGCTGCCTTATACTGAGTCCCACTATGGCTCTATCTAGCTCAGTCTTGTCCACAATGGATGGCAAAAACTCTCCAGGGTTTCAGACAGAGGACATTCTAGCTGGAGATACAACAGATTGAACCGGAGAGCTTCTGCATGTAAGCAGCTGCTTTACCACTAAGCTATGGCCCTTCTCCCATTGCTACTGCCCTGAATGAACTGCAAGCCTGTCCTCCAGTCCTCCCAAAACTCTCTTTTTGTGGCTACACTCTGCAGGAGGTCATTGGTTGCAGAAGTTGAGCTGTCTGCACAAGTGACTGAACCCGTGAGAAGGCTGATCTGGAATGAAATGCTGACTTTCAGGCATCTCTTGAAGACCTTTTCTATGCCAACAGCTCTGTGCTATCATTTAAACATTTCTTGAGCACCCAGACATTTGAATTCTTTGGACTGATTTTAATGTCCACCCTCCACCCGCTTTTGTACATTGCTGTCTTTTATGACATGCCCTAGCTTCTGAGAAGCCTTTTGCTCAAACCAGTTAGACATGACATGACATGACATATTCTCCTCTGAGAAACCTTCCAGGGGCCGTGTGCCTGTGGTGGGAGGGGCCACAGGTGAAAGTGGGTGGAGTGATGAATGTAAACTTTGGTTTCCTGAGGGAGGCTGGTTTCTACACACATTCAACTCTCCACTCTCTGTCCTTCACGACTCAAGGGTGCGAGGGGAGGGGTAGTACCTCTGGTGGGGGGCACATTGTGCTCCTTCTGGGGTAGTTTGTCCACCTTTGGTCACTACAGCTCTCACCTGCGGCTCTTAGAAACTGTCAGCCTGCAGCAGCAGCCACACCCCAGGAATGGCTTCAACTGGCAGGCTAACCAGGTGAGGGGAGTTGATGGGTCTCAAACCCTCAGTGAGTTAGGGGCTTCCCCTGCACGCAAAGCTAGTGTCGGGTACTGGCTAGAGGAGGAGGAATGGTGGGAGGCTACAGCCAGGGAACCCCCCCGCCCCAGGGAAGCATCAAAGTGGGAAGGCTCCAAGCCAGGAGACTTCTGGTGGGATGCAGGAGACAGGTCAGAAGAAGAAGAAGAAGGGGGAGCAGATGGCTTGGAGGCTAAACAAGCAACAGGTTTAAGTGAGACTGAGGCAGCTGAGGAGGAGGAGGAGGTGGTGGTGGCTGAGGCTGCAACAGATCCCCAGGCACCTGCCATGTCCACTGTTCCCTTCTCCCCTCCTCCTGTGTCCCCAGGAACAAGGGAGGCATTACATGGAGCAGAACAAAAGGCACAGAGAGCCCCTCCATGACTGTTGGGAAGTCAGCCGACTGGGGAGGAGCCTTAGGCTAGGGATGCCATATTTCTAAAAGTAGAAACCAAGACACCCCGAAAGCTGTGGAGCTATTTTTAGGAAGACCCCCAAATTGTTGAGCATCTTAAAGGAAGACCCAGAAGCTGTTGATGTCTGGTAGCCCTACCTTAGGAGGAGGCTAAGATCCTCCGTTCTGGCAACTGGGGCTAGTCCTGCCTGTGGAGTTTCTCTCTCGGGTTTTGTCTCTCTCAAGAATCGGTGCAAACCTGGATTCTGTGTTGCGCTCCTATCAGTAGATGACGCCAACGACGAAAGGCAGCGTAGATCGCGAGCAGTTCTCGGTCATACACGGTATAGTTTTGCTCCGACTTGCTCAGCTGCCTCGAGAAAAAGACACACGGTTTCCATTCCTGCTTGCTCCTCCCTGTCTGCAAGAGGACCGCCCCTATGGCCCGGTCGGACGCATCGGTCTCTAGCCTCATGGGTTTCTCCAAATCTACGTGCAGGAGTTGCTTGGTAAAATTTTTTCCTTTCCTCACTCTCATCATAATGTCGTCGATTCTGGGCATTGGGAAGGTCACGGGCTCCGGCACCAAATTTACGGCTCTAAAGTCCACCACAAGCCTGGGTTTATTAGTGTCCTTTTTGTCCACAAAAAACACCGGACTGCCTCCCACTGCCTTTGATTCTCTTATGAATCCTCTTTTTAGGTTCTTGTCAATAAACTCCCGCAACTCCTTCATCTCCCTGTCCGACATGGCATACAGCTTACCCACCGGCATCTGCGCCCCCGGGAGCAAGTTGATTTGACAGTCAAAGTCCCTGTGGGGTGGTAGCCTATCTGCCTCCTTCTCGCTGAAGACCTCCCACAGATCAGCATATTGCGGCGGCACCTCAACCTTCCGCTCCACCGCCATCCCAGCCACCCTGGCCACACTCATCCTTGGGGTTTCCCCTCCTAGACAGTGTTCCAGGCAGTAGGCTGACCCAAAGCTGACTGTCCTCTGATGCCACGCCACCACTGGATCATGTTGTGCTAGCCAGCTCATGTCAGGAAAAAGCAGCAATGCGAAAGCCAGCTGCAGGTGTCTGGAATGCAAAACAGGATGTTGATGTCTGGGACTGTACTATTGGAACAAAGGGGCAGTCTATTCACTGTACTGAGCACCGGATGTTAGCTCAGAGTGTCATCTGACCTGTACTGGAAGTACAGGGGTGGAGTTTCTTACTCTACTGTTGGAGTCTGGAGTGTACAGACACGTTTCTCTGTACTGCTGCAATGACAGAAATAAAGCAATGTAAATAGATTTCTGTCTGTCTCTTTCCCCCTCCCTGAGGGAAGCAGGGAGGAGGGGGAGAGGTGTGTCCCTCTCACGCTGAGTGGGATCGCCGATTGGTGACCTTGCCTGTATCCTGCCGGGAGATGCAGACGGGGAGGTCAACAAGGATCTCAAGCCGAATGCCTGGAGGAATGGCCAGTTACCTCTGACTGCGGCCTGAGGATCCGACAACTGGTAGCACTGCCGGTGGTTTTGATCCATCGTAAATCTGCATGAGAGGTTGATGGATCATTTGTCATCCTCTGCACCAAGGGAGGAGATAAGCCTGCGTGCAGCTAATTAGCTAAACAGACGGCTGGGCATCAAGACGGACTGAAAGCTAAGCAACGGAGCCCCAAGGTATGATGATTTTATGGCTGTGTGGAGTGAACGCGTAAAGAGCAGAAATCTTCTGTTTGCTGTGTGTCTGCGTGAGAGAAGCCAGCACCGGGGAAAACAGCCGGAAATACCATGCATTCCTTAGATAAGGCTGGTATGCACTGTTGCTAAGCAACGAGAAGTCAGTGAAGTGAAGTTCAGTGGAAACTTACTGACTGGGGGCAGGAACACGGAGTGTGTTTATCTTCCTGTTCTGTGCAAGGACGTTTTATGCAGCTTGCGGTTTATCTGCCAAGTGAAAAAAAAGGCAGTAAACAACTGTTGGATTTTACAGGCAAGAGAGTGAAAGCTGCAGCTTGGAGTCAAAATGGATGCCAAGAAGGGGGGAGGCTTACCTTATCCACCTCCCCTGACTAATGACAATTACTCATCTTGGTCTATAAAGATGAAAGCCCTGCTGCAGAATCAGAGGCTTTTTGGGGTGATTGAGAACCCCATTCCACAAGCACCAATGCCAGGTTGGAATTCACAGAATGTGAAAGCCAGGACGGCTATAATTCTGTGTGTCTCAGATGAGCAACTCGTGCATATCCAGGGTTTAGATAACGCACGAGAGATTTGGGAAACGCTACGTAGAACACATCAGAGGGATGCTGGTTCTTCAGCGTTGCTGTATTTTCAAAAGCTGACCAATCTGAGACTTGCGCCTGATGGAGATGTACAAGCGCATTTGACTGAGATGAAGTTCCTGCGTCAGCAGATGGCGGAGCGCAATTTCCGTCTACAAGAAGAGGTCTTTTGCTTCATGGTTATCAACAGCCTTAATCGGACTTACAAAACCGTTGCCAGTCAGCTTGGTTCCCTACCGCCGGCGGACCTGACCGTGGAGAGAGTGTGTGCGGTGGTCCTTAATGAACACGACCGCCTTGCTGCACTGGATGTGAAGGACAGGGGGAGAGTAGCAGAGAGTTCTGACTCCCCCACTGCTGAAGCTACTGAGGAGCCTGCTGTAGCTTTGAGCGCTGTCCGATGTTACAATTGTGGACAGACTGGGCATCTTCAGCGGAACTGTAAGAAGCCACGTCAGCAGAAAGGAGCCAAGGGGAGCTCTGCGAAGCCTGAGGCATCAGGCAAAAATCGTACCAAGTCCCAGGTGAAACCTGCAAAGGCTTTGATGTCGAAAGGAACCACACCAGAGGTGGAGAACACGTTTGTCATTGACACAGGTTGTTCGAATCACATGACGTCACACAGAGATCTGTTTTCGACGTTTAAGAAGCAAAGCTTCACTGTGAAGCAGGCCAACGGTCAGGAGCTGGAAGCGACCGGGGTTGGAACTGTGTATCTTGAGAGTCTGAACTTGACTATAAGCGATGTGTACCTGGTTCCTGAATTGAAGTTCAATCTGCTGAGTGTGTCGCAGATTGCAAAGAAAGGACTAAGACTGTCCTATGATGATAAGAGCTGCAAGATCTTCAAAGATGGAGAACTGTATCTTTCTGCCAAAGAGAAAGATGGACTATATTTGTTGACTTTTGATCAAAGTGATTACATGAAATGTAATGCATTTGATACTAACGAAATATCTCTTGCAGGTGTGACCAAGAGCGCCCGGAAGGTGGCCAGGGTCGACAAAGCATTTCAGCGGGTGTATGCTGATGTGATTGGTCCTCTAGCACCATCTAGAGGCAATGCAATATATTATCTTGTGTGTGTGGATTGTTTCTCTCATTATGTGTGGGTATATACATTAGAGAAACCAAAAGAAGCCTTAAAAAGGTTTCAGGATTTTTGTGACAAGGTTAAAAATGTGCATGATGCTAACATTGATTGTCTCTTCACAGATGAGAAGCCAATTTTTCTGTTACAGGAGTTTCAGAAGTTCCTGGATGAGAAAGGGATTAACCACCAGGTTGCTGTTTCAGCGGAAGCGTGGAACAGGGGTGTCTGTGTAAGGGTGAACAAAGAATTGCAAAAGGGGATGAATGCACAATTGCTTAGTTCACATTTGCCACATGAATATTGGGCGGAGTCGTTAATGTCCTATGTTCACACGTGGTTGAGAAAGGTCTCAAAAGAGTTGGGAAGTTCTCCTTTTGAGAAGCTGTTCCATAGAAAACCTTCTGTTGCCCATTTTAAGGTTTTCGGGTCTCATGTGAGAACAGAAGCTCCAGGTGGAGTAAAGAATGCCAGATGCATTTTTGTGGGATATGAAAAGGGTCTCTACAGAGTAATTTTGTCTGAATCTGGTCAGGTGATTCTCACAAAATTTCTAGAGAGTGCTCCTGAACAGGAGAGAGTAATTGTTCACACATTTCCCACTGAGGGCAATTCAGATGATGATGATTTTACTGATTACAGTGGTGATGATGACAGTGATAGCTCACAGAGCTCAGTTGACACAGTCATTGAGAGACACAATGGATAGACCTTCACAGATGAAGGAAGAACCACTGTTTACTATTGGATCTGGTTCTCCTAAGAGTCCAGAGGCTGAACCAGTGAGCAGAGAGGATCAGCACCTCATACGCAGGTCTGAGAGAAGTACAAAGGGAGTACCACCCAAGAGGTATTCAAAAGAGTTTGCTAACTTAGCTGTTGCATGTGTTGCTATTGTTAATAGCTCAAGACAGGTTGAAGCTGTGTCTAAGTCAGAGACAAAGACACAACAGAGAATTGCAAGCCAAGGTAATGCAGATGCACTCATTCCTTGGAAGCCAGACAACCAGAGAAGTACACTGGGGAAAACCAGTGGCGGGGAGTTCTAAGGGTGGAATTGAAACAACAGGGGACTGTTATATGTATAACAACTGTTTGTATTCTTCTCTGGATCGTGTTTTGCTCGCAACGCCTATTGATGCTTTTGGGGGAGGATGTCAGGAAAAAGCAGCAATGCGAAAGCCAGCTGCAGGTGTCTGGAATGCAAAACAGGATGTTGATGTCTGGGACTGTACTATTGGAACAAAGGGGCAGTCTATTCACTGTACTGAGCACCGGATGTTAGCTCAGAGTGTCATCTGACCTGTACTGGAAGTACAGGGGTGGAGTTTCTTACTCTACTGTTGGAGTCTGGAGTGTACAGACATGTTTCTCTGTACTGCTGCAATGACAGAAATAAGGCAATGTAAATAGATTTCTGTCTGTCTCTTTTCCCCTCCCTGAGGGAAGCAGGGAGGAGGGGGAGAGGTGTGTCCCTCTCACTCTGAGTGGGATTGCCGATTGGTGACCTTGCCTGTATCCTGCCGGGAGACGCAGACGGGGAGGTCAACAAGGATCTCAAGCCGAATGCCTGGAGGAATGAGGAATGGCCAGTTACCTCTGACTGTGGCCTGAGGATCCGACAGCTCATCCCTAATATTATTGGAGGCCCCGCTAGTGAGGCAATGTGAAAGCTGATGGTCTCCGAGTGCCTGGACACCCTCATTCTCATTGGTGGGGTCTGGTGTGTCACTTCCCCTCCTAGAAGCTCCCTGCCATCAATAGTGGTTACTTGCAAGGGAAAATCCAAAGGCAATAAGTGAAGCTGGTGCTCTCATGCAAAGTCTTTGCTGAAGAAATTGCAGGAGCTGCCCAAATCCAGCATTCCCTTCACCTTGACTGGGTGCCCATTCGGGAGTTCTAGCACCACTTCGATGGCTTTAGCCGCCTTAGGGGGGTCTGGTTGGGGCACTCTTACTGGTTGCTGGCCTGGCTGCTGTGCCCGCTGAGTGGCAGCCAAGCGCTCCCGTTTCCCTGTTCCTGTGTCTTTTCCACCTCCTCCTCACCCCCTGCGGCTCCCACCATTCCTTGCCAGGCTTTTCTTTGAGGGCAGGCTCTGGCAAAATGTCCTGGCCGCTGGCAAAGGAAACACTCCTTGGTTGTTTTCCCATCCTTTCCCTCCCTCTTGCGACTTTCGCTGGAACTTGAAACTTCCCGCACGCGCGCCCCATCTATTTCCATTGGCTCCGCCGGCGGGGAAGGCTGCCTTGGTATTTCAGGAATGCGGTAGTCATGGCAACGCTGCTCTCTCCCTTCCCGCCTCTCCTGAGCCCGCGCTTCCTGCCTCACGCCAATCGCAAGCACAGCCTTGGTCAGCTGGTCCATGGACTGTGGGCGGGGTGCGCGCGAAAGCTCATCCTTGACCGTTGGGGACAACCCCCCCTCAAATAACATTTGTATGGGTTCAGAGTCCAGCTGCCACCCGAGACGGTGAACTATCATTGCAAAGCGTGACCAGTAGTCTCTAACTGACTGGTTCCCCTGTTTACAGTTCATCAGTTCCCGCTTTGTCACGCTTTGTTGTACATCACTGGAAAACATTGCGTCCATTGCCTGAAAAATTTTCTGCAGGTCCTGCATGGCAGCATTCTGCGTCGCCATAAGGGGCCTGATCCACTCTCTGGCCCCGTCCTGCAGGTGCCCCACAATATAGGCCACTCGCGCCCCATCATCTTCAAAATAGTCATGCTACAGTTTCAATGCATATTCTATTTCTGTTCGGAACGCACTGTAATCCTGAGGCCTCCCCCCAAATTTGTGCACCAGTCCCGGTACCTTCCTTGCTATGGGGGTGGGCCTGACCTGGGCATCTTGAGACCGCCTTTCGTCCAGCCGCGCCGTCAGGAGGGCCACATGCTGTTCCAACTCGCGGTTCCTCTCCACCAGCGATTGCCCTCCAGCAGCCCCTTCCGTGGCTTTCACTTCTCCTGTCTTACTCATGATGCCGTCTGCCTGTTGCGCACGAGCAACTTTCAGGGACAGACAGATTGCTGTAATGGGTATGAGTTACTTGTGCGTAAACTGCCGCCTTTCTAGGCTTAATTGCCGTGGTTAAACCTTTCTGACTGCACAGCCCATCTCCGCGTGGCTGCCTCAGTCGCTAGCAGAATCTGTCTGTGGGCGTTTCTTAAACCTTTTCCAGCATAGAAGCTGTCTGACTCCCAGTCGCCTCCTCCTCTCACTGCGCGGGAGTCTTCTGCGCAGGGAGGGCGTGGGTAGTGGAGGACCTGTGCTCTCCTCACTGATATCCAGAGAAGAATCCCGGAGCTTTCCCTCCGCTTCCCCCATTTGCCCCCCTTTATCCCTGGTGTTGCGCTGATTTCCTTCCTCCTCTACCGAGCTGCTTCTCCCCCTGGTGCTGGGTCCTTCGCCTGCAGAGTCTGGGAGCCTCCCCTTTGCCTCTCGCTCTGATGTCAGTTCCCTGACATCCTGCCTGTGGAGTTTCTCTCTCGGGTTTTGTCTCTCTGAAGAAAGAGTCCACCTTACTGCTCATCTCTGAGTTTTGATGCTGAACTGCAGCTGAATCAGCCCTGACAGCCAGGCTCCGGACAATTGAGCAGATGAGACCACTAGGGGGTCCAACAGTCAAGAAGGTGGTTTCTGCCCATGCTGTAGAGGGAAGTGACGAGCAGTGGGGCTCATCCACCTGGGAAGGTAGCTCATTTAAGAGAAGGAAGTCCCTGATCCTAAACCTGATTGATCCATTTAGCCCAGTATTGCCCACTTCCAGCCTGAGTGGCAGAAGCTCTCCAAGGTCTTGGGCAGAGAGAGGCTCCTACCTACATTGAGCTTCTAACTGCAGGTGCTAGGGACTGCACCTGGGACCTTCTGCATGCAATTCAGGTGCTGACACACTGAGGCTATGGCGCCTCCACAAAACCTTCAGGTATGGGCAGGAGGCACTACTCGGCATCCTTATATCCCACCCTTCCTCCCAAAGGAGTCCAGGGCAGCAAAGACACAGCAGTTAAACAACCAAAACATCCAAAAACAGTTCCCACACAGAAGCAGACTAAGAAAAATCTCTCCTTAGAAGGCTTCTTGAAAGAGGAAGAGGAAGTAGGCATTGAAAAGATAGCAGAGAAGGGACTGCATGGAACTGGCGGAAATGACTGGCAGAATCCGAGACCAGGGAGAAGAGTCGGTGGAAGAAGATTGGAAAAAATTTGAAGTATATTTACAAAAATATAGCAAAATTAATGAATGTTAGAAGGATGCTGGAATGACGTTACATGGTTTTAGCAGAAATGTTATAAAGAATTAAGTAAAAATGGATTGTTAATGGGCCAAAGTGTAAAATATAAGGTCAGATTGGGTTAAGGCAAATTATAGAACAAAAATTGAGTAAGATGGAAAGGATTTGCTGAAATAGCTAAATTGAATTAGAATACAAAAAAGGGAGGTGTGAGGAGGTCGATGAAATAAGTAAATGAAAGACAATGATATGGAAATACTGGATGTGCTTTTAAATGTTTTTGTTTTTAATTTTTTTTTGTTTTTTATTATTGTTGTGCTGTATTCTTTTTTTCTGCTTTTTATTTTTATTTTTTATGTATTGTAACTTTTTATTGTTCTTTTTTTCTCTTTCTTTTTTTGTAATTGTTAAACTTTTAATAAATATCATTATTATTATTTTTTAAAAAAGAAAAGATAGCAGAGAAGGGACCCCCGATAAGATGGTACCTGCAGGAAAATGTCACTACTCCTCTTTTGTCTCTTCCTACTGAAGGATCCCGGTGAACAAGCAAAAAGCCCTTGGAAAAACACACACACACAAACTCACACACAAGAGGACAAGACAAGAAAGGGCTGTGCACCACAAACCATCCCAAAATAAGCCTCCATTCTGTGGGATGTAAAACACAGGAGCAGTCAATGACAACATTCCTAGAGTGTACATGTTAGAACATGGGGATGGATGTCTGTCCAGCAAGCAGCAGTGGCGTAGCGTGGGGGGTGCCAGGGGTGCCAGCCGCACCGGCCGCAACATCTGGGGGGGCGCGAGTCCAGAGGGAAGGGACAAGTTACTTCCTCCGCCGGGCTCCCCGCCGCCGCCGCCACCGCCACCGCCACCGCCAGCCTTGCACCCTAGCGCGTGCGCCACCCGCCGCCGCTGCGGCGGCTGCACTCCACTCACTGCTCGCAGGAGGAGCAGCCGCTGCAGCAGCGCCGATGCCGCCACCGACGCCTGGCCGGGCAGGGCAGCCTCCGCACCCCGACGCTGACGCCATCCCCTCGGCCCAGCCACAGGCGGCGGCTGCTTCTGCCGACTGGGAGGGAGGAGAGCTCCGAGGGGCCTCGCCGCGCCCTGCGCTCCCCAAAACCCTCCGAGAGGAAGCCGGTGGGCGGGCGAGGGTCTCCCGGCAGAAGGGGGCGCCGCTGGCTCCGGCTCTCAGCACGTCTCAGCCGCGGGGGGGGGGCGAGGACGGAGCATGGCTGGAAGCCCCCGGACCCGGCCGGCAGGAGGAGAGGCGCTCGCCAAGCCTGGATCTGGAGCTCCACCTACAGCCCAAGGAGAGGAGGGGGCGGGGAGGCACCCAAGGGGAGGGGGCTTCGGCTGCCTCGGCCCGCGGGGGCTCCGCAAATAATAAATTTAATAAATTCCTGCTGAGCCCTTGGGGGGGGGTCCTTGGCTCCTTCGCTCGCCCCCAGCCCCAGTGGCGTAGCGTGGGGGGGTGCAGGGGGGCCGGGCGCAACATCGGGGGTTGCACGCTCGCACTCGAGTGCTAAAATCCACGGGTTAGGGGGCGCAAATTACTTGCCTTGCCCCGGGTGCTGACAACCCACGCTACGCCACTGGCAAGCAGGTAAACTTCCTGGGATGGACTTCCTCCACATGTGACCAGAGGTGGGTGTGGCCTCACCTGTGCAGGTAAATGATAAAAGCACAGGGCAGGCAGCCATCTCTCTCTCTTGCCTCTTGCCTCTCTCATCTTCATCTTTCGAAGAAGCAGGATGCCCTCTTGGCTCTCAGCCAAGAGAGGACGATAGGACTATCTTCCTATAAGATAGATTCTAAATGTATCTTACCTTTTTAAGCCTGTCTGCCTTCTGGGATCATATTGTGAACAGAATGTGAGTAAACTCTTTTATACTTTTATAAAGACTGTGTCGTGTCTTGTATTTTAAGAGGGATCAAAAGGGGGGAATTACCAGAGTAATTAATATAGAGGTTCTAGTGAACCGGTGCAGACGTTACCGTTGCGAACTTAAAAGGGGGAATGTTATAAACTCTGCTGATATTTTGGGAACTTGTTAGCACAAGTTGGATTAGGATATAATCTCACAATATATCCTCTCCTGCACCCCAGAACATTCCCATACATTCCCCATCAATCAATATTGGGCTAAAAGCAATAGAACACAAAGCTACATGCACCTAAAAACTGGTTTTGAAACAGCCTTGGTCTTGCCAAGTCCCTCAGCCTTGTGAGTTTGGGAGCTAGTCTGCAAGGGTGAAAATCTAATGGAGGATTCCATTGTTGAATTAACCAAGCAAGGGTCATAGTTGCCACCTATGTACCTTGTGGTTGCTCTGTGCCAGAGGGCAAATGAGGGTGGGCCTCCTCCCTCGCCTGGCTGGGAATGAGAAAGGAAAAGGTCAGAGTTGTGTGAGAGAGCTGGGCTGGAAGTTGGCAGAAGTCACAGAGAGAGAGAGCCATGCCTGATTTCTTCTTGATTCGAAGGCTGTAACTGGAAGAAGCAAGACCTGCTGGGACGTTAATGCTGTGAGCCTCTCCATCTTCGGCTCAGGTTGTATATGTGTGTGAATAAACCATATATCAGAAAGACACCACAGTCTCCGCTGAGCCTCATTCCAAGGAAACTTGCTCTAACAACCTCACTAATGCAGCCCCTTCGGTCCTTTATTCTAGTTCCCCTTTCCATGCCGTACCATACAAGGCTTTGCCAGTATTTTCAGGGTCATCTTCCACCACAATTTAGGGTTGCCATATGTCAGGGAGAGGCAAACTCTTTTTTTGCTCTTCAATATATTATTTAATTATTTATTACTTACCCCTGACCGTGTCCTCCCTTACTCATTTCCCCCCTAAACTAGAAAGCCCCAAATGTTTTAGCTTCTCATCTGGGAGTTGCTCCAGCCCCTTGATAATTTTGGTTGCCCTCTACTGAACATTCCTGCCCCCCCCCCAAGCTCTGCCTTCAACTGCAAACGTGGCAGACAGTGCCTTCCCAAAAAAGTTCAGTTTTACTTTTAAGGACAGGAAATTCTCCTGCAGGCCATCTGTGCTAAAGAGAGGGTGCAGATATAACTCTCCTTGTTTTGGACCACCCAATTTGCATAAAAATAAGACAAGATTAAAAGTGTTGAGTTTTCCCCACCCCATGGAAAAGGAGCAAATGAAAAATCCTCTCCTGAGCTGTGGCTGCTACTTCCTGAGCATGAGAGATGAAAAGGGCCTGTATGGATTTGGCAAAGTCAGCATTCAGAGTTCGAGAATCACACTTGGCTCATGACCAAGGGTGTCCAAAAATAGCAAAAGCCAAACTTTTGGCTCAGAGTTGAAATGCTGACGTTCCTCTTCTCTATGGCCTGCTGGTCAGCGGATGCCTTGACCAAGACCTGGTTGTCCAACTTTAGACCTTTCGCCTACACCTGCTGTTCTGGGCTATGAAACAACAGCAGCAATTCAGCCCTTGGCTCACTGCAAATCATGTGTGCAACCACAGAACCTGGCTTTGGGCTGCTTTGCCTCTGACTTACTTTGCAACATCCTCTCCCTCCAGAGGAATCTTGCTTTGAACAAAAGTAACCCACAGTGGAGGATCAACTTCACTTTACTTGACTAGACCCAGTGGCATAGTGGGCTGCGGGGGCACAGGGGCAGTTTCCCCCAGGCACAAAATTGTTAGAGGTGCACAATTTCAGCACCTGGTGCTGCCTCAATACAGCTGCACGCTTCCATCACTGGGGTCCGATGACAACGGCTTGTCCATGCGCTCAGGTAAGTGACCTCTCCAGACAATGGGATGGCTCTTCTTTTCTTATCTCTGGGGCTGTGATCCCCTGGGTGATGTGGACGCCATTAGGCAGTCGAATGCGCATGCATACTCCGTCTGCTTCCCTCCCTCCTACCCCCTCCTCCACGTGGCCCCGGGAACTGGCAAGCCATCCTATGTCTCTGACTAGGCAGAGCTCTGGCACCCTCCTACCTTGGCGGAGTCTACCTCTCTTTATCTGCAGAAAAACTCATGACAGGAGTCATTACAGGAGATCTTGGACTCTGTATCAGACCCTGATGGCAAAGGTGGTTCTGTTAGACTATGAGCCACCTGAAAGAGTCTCCTGGTACTGGTTTCACCAACAGATCCAGCAACAACGGTCCTCCTCACCGTCGCTATCGCCACTTGGTAGGCTCGACGTTGAGCTCTAACCCGTGTTTGGTCCCATTTGAAGTGGGTTTTTCACCACCAGCACTTTAGCTGTCTCAGGAATTGTTTCATCACCCTCAGCCCCAGGGGTAGAACCACAGGGTCATCCAAGTGCCATGCCATTGGAGAGGGTGCTTTTTAAGGTTTGTGGAGCAGCACCCTCTTATTCCCCACCACCAAATGTGCTTTCCATGTGTTTGGCCGCTGTCTATTGGGTCTCCCCAGATGAATTTGCTATTAGAAGGAGGCATGTGAAGGCATGTGAATCCTGGAAAGAGATTCTGGAGAGAAGCACTCAACCCAATTTTAGCCTTTGATTCTGCGAGAGGCGCCCAGTGCTTGGTCTTACTAGCTGCAGCTCAACTTTAACTATGTTTACAGCAGAGGAGCAAGTCCTGGAGGGCTGGCTTCCTCTTCTGCCTCTATGGGTGAGTTGGCATTGATGAGGAAAATTCCGGGGTGTGAGGCTACTATATTTTTTCAAAATATAGTCCGGCCCACCACATGCTCTTGTGGGATGTGAAACACAAGAGCAGTCAAGTACAACATTCCTAGAGTGCACATGTTTACACATGGGGAGGAATGTTTGTCCAGCCAGCAGGTAAACTTCCTGTTTCCTTCTGGGCTGGGACAAACTTCCTTTACATGTGACTAAAGGTGGTTGTGGCCTCACCTGTGCAGGTAACGACAAAAACACAGGGCAGGGCAGCCATCTCTCTCTCTCTTTCACCACATGCATCGAAGAAGCAACATCTGCTTAGCCAAAGATGCCCTCTTGGCCTCCAGCCAAGAGAGGACAAAGGGACTGTCTTCTTATGGAATAGTTTTCAAGTGTATGTTACTTTTCTAAGCTAAGTCTGCCTTCTGGGATCCAATTGTGAACAGAATGTGAGCAAACTCTTTTTATACTTTTATAGAAGACTGTGTCATGTCTTATCTTTTATGAGGGAAAAAGGGGGAAATACCAGAACAGTTATTATAGAGGCTTTAGCGAGCCTGAGCAAACGCATCCGCTGCCAATTTTAGAAGAGGGGAATGTTACTCTGCTAAATTGTGGAACTTGTTAAGACAAGTTGGATAAGGATATAATCAGACAATATATCCTCTCCTGCATCCCTGAACATTCCCACAGGTCTGAGGGACGGTGGACAGGCCATAGGCAAACATGTCCAGACTTCTCACTCAGTACAAGCTTAACACAGGCAAACATGTCCAGGCACCTCTTAAGTAAAGCTAAAGGTAAAGGGAGCCCTGACCATTAGGTCCAGTCGTGACCGACTCGGGGTTGCAGCGCTCATCTCGCTTTACTGGCTGAGGGAGCCGGCGTACAGTTTCCGGGTCATGTGGCCAGCAGGACTAAGTCGCTTCTGGCGAACCAGAGCTGCGCACAGAAACGCCATTTACCTTCCCGCCGGAGCGGCACCTATTGATCTACTTGCACTTGGACGTGCTTTTGAACTGCTAGGTTGGCAGGAGCAGGGACCGAGCAACGGGAGCTCAGCCCGTTGCGGGGATTCGAACTGCCGACCTTCTGATCGGCAAGCCCTAGGCTCTGTGGTTTAGACCACAGCGCCACCCGCGTCCCTCCTGCACATCCATACCCTGGTGCAAGTCTGGTGATGGGCTCTTGGTTTCTTTGGCCAAGTAACTGCTCAGTAATTGTCACCTTTGGGCACTTCCCTGGGTGGGGTGGGGGGGCCGGGGTGTACACGTGTCCTCACGCTTGAGGCATTATGGCGGGAGATAGAGGGGGAAAGAGTCCTTTCCTTAAGGGCAAGAATGGCGTTGGAATGGAGGAAATTGATGCAGCGGGTTGAGTTTCGAGGATTTTCTGAAGTGAGGGGCTTTTCCTAAGCCGGCAGTCCATCAGGGAAGTGGCTTGACATATTTCTTGCAACAAAGGATCACTTTTGGCAATAGAAACCAGTTAATGGGCTTTTGATGGACTGAGTCCATTGTTCTCTCAGCAGGCGGCCACTCAGGAGCTCAGTCAAGCTGGCGAAGCTCCGCTGCTCCGCAGAACGGAAACAGGCAGTGGCACGAGAAAGATTCTGTCCACTAGAGGCCGCTATCAGCTAAGCCCTATTGGCTAGCTCAGTGTTTCCCAACCTTTTTTGGGCAAAGGCACACTTGTTTCATGAAAAAAATCTCGAGGCACACCACCATTACAGCCCCGTGACGTCAGCGCGCAGCGTCACGCCGGGAGGGACATGAATTGCTAGCAAATTACATAATCACCTCCTTGAGGGCTGGCTCATCTTCTCCGAAGCAGAACCCCATTAATTAACAGCACAGACTCACACCATAGCCAAGACGAGGGGGGAAAACCTCAGTCATGCACAGTCATGCACATGTGGGGGCTAAATGAGGACGAAGACCGGGCAGAGAGCAGGGTTCAAATCACCCCACCTGGCCAGGACAATCCCTGGGTGCTCCCTTGGGCCACTCGCCTGACCCACCTCGCAGGGCTGTTGTTGCGAGGATAACACGGGGAGAACCACGCGCGCCCCCGGGAGCTCCTTGGAGGAGAAAGCGGGCGATGAATGCAATGCACGAAATATCTGAGAGGCGACCAGGTTTTGCAGGTGAGGGGGCCCCGCCAGCCTCCGCTTCCAACACCCGGCGCAATGACGCCGAAGTTTCCCCCCGGGCTCGGCTCGGGGAGCAGCGCTGCTCCCCCCGGCTCCCCTTCGCCCTCCCGGCTCTCTCTGCCGCCCACTGGGGACCCCCCTCACCTGCCAAGTCCGGAGCGCCGGTGGAAGTTGCATGCATGCATGCAGGGCGCCGCGTTGCCATTGCATTGCACTGCACTCCATGCAACGCCTGCACGCATGCATTGCCTTGCACGCCCGCCAAGGGGTCTCCCCGCGGTCCGATGCGTCCCCTCCGGCGCGGATGCAGCATTGCAAAAATAAATCCCCCCGACGCAGCCCTACCTGGGGGGCAGCCTCCGCCTCCGCCGCTCCGCCTCCGCGGGGATCCCCGGGCTCCATCCTGCCGCCCAATCTCCGTGGGGGTGCAGGCAGGCTGCGCGGGGTCTGCGCGGAAGAGCCCCTGCCCTCCCGGCCGCCGCCGCTGCGCTCATTCCGTGGCCGGGAGAAGAGCGCTTCAAACAAAACGCCCGGCCCGCCAGGCCACGCTGGGAAACGTAGTTTGCACACCCCGCATGGGCGCGGAGCCCAAGGGCGAGGGGACTACGGATCCCGGCAGCCCCTGCGCCGGGGACGGAGGGGGAGAGGCCGGGTGCAGGGATGGAGGGACGGGTGGGCGAGCGAGTGAGTGAGTGGCAGCCGCCAAGCCTTGGCCGAGAGCCAGGAAGGGCCTCCCCGGAGGAGGAGGAGGAGGGAGGCGCAGAGAGGGAGGGAGGGAGGGAGGGAGGGAACCCCAGGGGTCATCTAGTGACGGCGCCCCAATCGAAAATTTGACTTAAAAAAAAAATCTTTCAAATTTTTTAATTTTTCCCACGGCACACCAGGCAACATCTCGCGGCACACTAGTGTGCCGCGGAACAGTGGTTGGGAAACACTGGGCTAGCTGTCCAAATCCGATGCTTTTGATTGGGCTATACGCAGCAGTATGTAAATACAGAGTTCATTCCCAAGTCCCCGTTCATATTGAAATGCTTTCATACCAGAAAGAGGGAAGCAGGGTCTTTCATTAATAAAAAAAGATGTGGTGCTTGGTGCGACAGGGGAAGGAAAGGGCTTTCTCGAGCTCATTGTCTCGCGCCCTAGCTATGTGGAGGGGTTTCTGGGGAAGGCGAGATCCCTAGCGAATTTCCCCCTCAGAAATTCCGTATAGCATATACTTAGAAAAGAAAGGGAAAAGGGAAAAGGAGGGGGAGAGTAAAGACTGAAAGGGAAGAAAGGTTTTCTCTGTTCCCCTCCACTCTTCCAAAAGAATTCCGAGCTGAGGTGCAGAGCTCTTTCCTCCCTTGTGACCTCCCCACCCTCCTCCTCCTCCCTTCCACATAACTGGCTGTGTCACCTTGCCTGCCAATCATACCTCCCTTTGAACTGAAGCAGAGTTCCATCCCTGTTTGTGCCAGTTCTGGAGTCTAAAAGCCGAGGACCTAAATCAGCCAAAGGAAAATGACACCCTTCCTACCCACGTAAAAATGCAACTTTCATTGGTCTGTTTGCTACTGGACGTGGTCGCCAAGCTTGGCAAAAGGGGTTTGTTTTTTTCTTTTGGTTTAAGAAGCAAAGCAATAGCTCATTTGCTTGCGAGTGTGGGAGTCTGCAATTCTTGGTGTTCCAGGGCTTTTTGCAAGTTGGAGTTGCCTCCAGTCCAGCCCGGATGTCAGAACAGTCCTTCTGGATTAGACCAATGGATGATCTAGTCCAGCACCTTGTTCCCCATAGTTGCCCAGCAGAGGCTCACAACAAGCCCATAAGCAGGACCTGAGTGCAATGGCCCTCTCCCACTCATATTCCCAAGCAGGGCCGGACCTCTGATGAGCCAGAGTGAGGCAGCTGCCTCAGGCGGCCGATGCTGAGGTGAGGGGATTGAGCTGGGAGTGGCCTGTGGCCTGGCCGGTACCCCTACGTTAGCTGACTGCTCTCAAGTGCAGGGAAAGCTCCTGTCCTTTCCAAAGTACTTGGAAGAAGATTCAACAGTCAATCCAATTGGCTTCGGCACAGGAAAGATTTTGGGGTGTTTTACTGTTTTGGATGTTTCAATTTGCTGGCAGCGCCCAGAATGGCTGGGGCAACCCAGTCCGATGGACAGCATAGAAATCTCAACGTTGAATTTGTCTGATTTCCTTTCAGAGCCATTCAAGTTGGTACTTTTCAGCACCGAGGGGTGTGGTGGCATCTGGACCATGGACCTCTCAGCTGGTGACTTGTGGGAGTCAGTCTGCAGCTCACCACACCTCAGCCAGTGGGATGTATCACCAGAGATTACAGAACCCCAGCCGAGTCTTCAGAGATGTCCTGCTCTCAGCAGAGCAGCTTCTTCCAGAGCAGTGGCGGAGCAGGGTGGGGGCGGTCCGCACTGGGTGTCATCCTGCGGGGGGGGGGGAGGAACATTCACTGTAGGCTTGGGAAGCTGGGGGTCGTGGGTGGGCGCTCCCGGCTGGAGGAGGCAGGCAGGGGAGAGGACGGGAAGGAGGCAGGTGAGCAAAGAACGGAGGGGGGCAGGAAGGGGAGAGGAAGGAAGCGGGATCGGTGGGTGCGCCTTTCATTCTGCCTGGAAGACCAGCGCCTACAGCTGGACTATCAAGTGGATTGAAAGGGTCACTTTGGGGGCAGCGCTGCAAATGCAGAAGGGATCTTGGCCGGTTTCCAAAAAGGGAGAGTGAGTTTCCCTCTGACAAACGCTTTCTGCCTCCCCTCTGCAAAGCTCCACATGTTTCCGCCCCACCCTGTCCTCAGCCAACCCCCCACTTAGAAGCCACTCTTGGGTTATTGACTTCTGTGGGCTTGTGTATCTGTGTCTCCCGTGTGGGGTTCCTCTCTGCGTAAAGTCTTCAAGCTGTGCCTGTGTGCGCCTGACAAATCGGCCCCATTGCCTTTCCCTCGTCAAAATGTATCTTTCCCCCCACCTCCAGTCTCCGTTGTTGTGGGTCCTGGCTGAGAGGAAAAACAGAAGACGGGGGCCATCGGTCAGGGATAGTCTACTTGAGATTCCTGCATTGCCCCAGGGGGTTGGCTTGATGACCCTCAGGGGTCCCTTCCAGCTCCACTCTTCTCTGGTGCAGGCTTGTGCAGAGTACAAGTTGGGTGCAAGGGGTGCAGCCCATCTTATGCACCGCCGGCTCGGGAAGAAGTCCCACTGATCCTGATGAGACTCGCAGGCGAGTAGATTGCTGCTGTACAGGCCTGCTGTTGAAATCAATGTTTTTCTTTTCAGAGCATGGTGAAATCCCCATGACTAAAACCTCCCCTTCCGTAGTTTCTGTCAGGAGTTCAGCCTACACTCGAGTAGCACCCTGGCAGAGACACGTGCCCGACTGGCATGTTCCCTCCCTCCTGGTCGATCGTTTGGGAGCTTCATAAGCTTGCTTCAGCCCGAACATCACAGCAACCGATGCCAAGCGACACCGGCACACTTAGGGATCCGCAGAGTTTGTGGATCATGCGTGACAGACCTCAGCAACTCAGCATTTTGGCTAATCGACTTTATTTACATGTAAACACACACACGGAGCACTGCAACATGGCTCCCTCTCTCTCTAGCATCAGACAGCAAAGAGAAAAAGAACAAAGGACAATAGTCCCACTTCACGGAACACAGGAACACAAACATCCTGTCGCCGTCACTTCCCACTCTGTGGAGTCAAAACATAGACAACAGTCCCGTGACTGGAATCATGGAGCTGGAATTCTAACAGTTTCAAGCGCTACCACAGGTTCCGCAGAATATCTGTACTGCATGGTTTACTGTGGCAGCACCTGCCTTTTGAAACTCCCCGCCTCTTGCAACAAAGCACGTGCCTTTGCTAGACGCTTTTCAGGCACCTGCTAAAAGCATTCTTCTTGAGGCAAGCATACCTAGAAGCTTAGGAAGTTGAAGTAATCTTCATCTCTTAATATTTTAGCTTTTGTATGTTTTAAAGTAGGATTGTTGATTTTTCTTGATTTTACTGCTGTGGTGGTTTTTTTGTTTTTTGTTTTGTTAAACCACGTTGCAGGCTTTTTAAAATAAATTTTATTAAATAAAGAAGCAATACATAGAACTAATAATAGAAATATATAGGAAAATATATTTCCGCCCCCATTTTCTTTATTTTTCCTTCTCCTCCTGCTGCTGCTGCTCCTCCTCCTCCTCCTCCTCGTGTTCCTCACCTGAAGGAAAAGCCAAAGAACCACCATTAAAATTGTTGCCTGGTATGTGCAACCATATGCTGTATTTTTATTCTTTTTGGCAAGAAAATGGGCACACAAGGAGGCAGCAAACCTTTGTGCCCTTCAGAGGCACATGCGCAGTCTGCTACTGGCCTCTGGTCTCCTGCGCATGGGGTGGGGGTGGGGGGGAGGCCACCCCTTCCACGCAGCGAAGGCGACCCTGGCATGGCTACCAGCTGCCCACAAAGGGGCACTGAACTGGGCTCCAGACTGTGGTGGGACTATCCTAAGCCCCAGCCAACATGGCCAGTGCTCATCAGGGATGATGGGACTTGAAACCCATTGGGAGGGAGGGCCATGTGAAGACAGGATTCTCAAACATACCTCTGGCTTGCGGCTCCTGGAGTGTTGCTGGCAACGCCTGGAGTTTCTCTTCAAGCTCCTGGAGCTTCACACGGAATACTTGAGCTTCCTTAAATACTGTTTCAGCTGCATGCCACACCTCAGCCAAAAGAGCTGCTATCACTGAGAAAAAGAAAGGAGCATCTGTGCATGTCATTCTGGTCAAGTTGCACCAAAGTGGGACTTGTTCATCTGAGCTCCACAGGCTGGTTTTTCTAATTGTTTGACTGGGGTTGTTTGTTGGTTTTTCTTTAATTTGGGGCAAGGTCTTTTTATGTGCCCTTTCAATCCCCAAGAGCCAGCACTGTAAATCAGTTTTAAGGGAGTCTTAGAAGCACAGCTGCCGCCACCCCGAACATCATCAGCAGTTACACATACAGGCTTTTAAAACTTATTTAATATCTTTTTTAAAAAAGTTAACCTTGTAATTCCTAAATCATTTTAAACACTTTGAAATACTTTCTAAAATTCTGCTTTTTAACATTTATGTAAATGATGTAATAAAGGAACCGAAATGGCCAGATATTTCCCTGTTTCAGTTATATCCCAGAATGTATCCATTTTGCTGCATGCCAACGATACGGTGTTGTTAGCACAAACGCAAATGGCTATGAGGCGATTACTAAAGAACTTTGGGAGACTGTGTTGTAACAAAGATTTGAATACAAATTAATCCAAGACAAAAGCCGTAGTATTGGGGGCAGAGCCCAGGAAGCAGAAATGGCTCCTAAATGGACAAGCCATTGAACAAGCCAGGCATTTCAACTACAGTGGTACCTCTGGTTGCAAACGGGATCCGTTCCGGAGCCCCGTTCGCATCATGAGCAGAACGCAACCCGCGTCTGCACGTGTGCGGGTCGCAATTTGCCGTTTCTGCGCATGCGCGTGACGTCATTCTGAGTGTCTGCACATGCGCGAGCAGCGAAACCTGGAAGTAACCCGTTCCGTTACTTCCGGGTCGCCGCAGGACGCAACCTGAAAAGACGTAACCTGAACCGAGCGGAAGAAGAGGTATGACTGTATTTGAGGATTTGCTTCTCTGATAGGAGTACTGGGTCTCATCAGATGACAGCGTCGGCCTTGAAGGCATCAAGATCTGCACAAGCAATTCTTAGCTTTACCAGAACTGAAGGTGGCAATGGGATTGCCCCTGCTCCGAGAAGATATACAGTGGTACCTCGGAAGTCAAACGGAATCCATGCCAGAAGTCCGTTTGGCTTCCAAAACATTCGGAAGCCGCGGAAGCCCCGTCGGACATTTGGGCTCCAAAGAACATTCACAAACCGGAACACTCACTTCCGGGTTTGTGGCGTTCGGGAGCCAAAACATTCGAGTCGCAAGGCGATTGGGATCCAAGGTACGACTGTATTGGAAAGGGGTCCCCACAGGTAACATGGGGGGGGGGAGAACGATAGGAGGGGATCGGGAGAGAGAGGGAAGCCCGGAGGGAACGCCCCACCTAGCCCAGCTCCGACCCCAAGCCTATATCACCAGCGGCTGGAGCAAAAGAGCAGAGGAACCGCGCACCGGCGACTGGCTGGGGGAAAGAAGAACGCAGCATGGACCCTCCCCAGTGCAGGGGGGCACAGCAAAAACCATGCTTTATTTTATTTAGTTTATTTTCAGTCCATTTCTTATCCGTATTTTAAAGCCCTATGAACCCAGGTAGGCGGCCTGAACCACTGGAGCCCATTTCCTGGAACCGCCACCTCAGCCCTGATCTAGGGACCCGACACCAAGCCCTGGGGGTCCCACAGGAGAATTCAAACTGCCCCTTTTTCTTGTTCCCTTCTCTCTCTCTCTCTCTCTCTCTCTCTCCCCTCCTCCTTCTTCTTTAGCTATACACACAATGCTCCCTTTTTAATGAATACATTATTACTCATTATTCATCCGTTTCTATTCACTTCTTACTCATTTACTCATTTTCATTATTATTACTTTCTCTTTTTTTTTTAAAAAAAAGTTTTTTTAAATTTCTCATTAAAGAATTCTATATATATATCTACTATTCCATCCCCACTCCTCCCCTTTTTCTATGTACTTATTACAATGGTTCTTTTTTCTTTTCCTTCTCTTTTCTAAACAAACAAACAAACTATTTTCAGTAGGATTTTTTGTGTTTTCTTTTTCTTTCTTTCTTCTTTTTCTCTCTATCTCTTTTCTCTCTTCTTTATCTTTTCTTTTCCATCTTGTCTTTTGTCTCACACTATAACTTGAACCACCACAGCGACTTTTGATTTTTAAATAGAATTCCATTAGCCTTTACATTTTTAACTTTCGACTCTTATCTGCAAACTCGCAGCCCCACCTCCCCACCTTAACACTGGGAGGGCCATGTCCCCGGAAATTGTGAACACAGGATTCTCAAAAATACCTCTTCCTTGCGGCTCCTGGAGTATTGCTGGCAATGGCTGGAGGTTTTCTACAAGCTCCTGGACCTTCATATCCAATGCTTGATCATCCTTAAGTACTGTTTCCACCCCCGTCTTAGGGCTATTGGGCGCCTTCTTCAGTATTTCAACATCCTGGAGAGGACAGACACTTCCTGCTAGACATTTACTCCAGACATTTACAGAAGGCACAGAGGCACTGGTTGAAGAAGTTGGGAATGAGCAGACAGTGCTATTGCTGAGAAGGAGCTCCACCCCAGGGTGCTAAAGAGCTCTTTCCCTAGCCTGCAGGTGCCAGAAGGCCAAGCGCTGGTGTTGCAGTGGTGGTACTTCAGAGGAGTAGGAGAAAAGGCTGCTCTGGATTCTGGCTATATAAATGGCCTTGCCTGAAGCTGTGGATTGTGCTCCGCATTAGCAGAGAGGCTCTACTTAGTTGCAAATGAAGCACATTTCAGTTATGATAGAAACCGGTGTTTCCATGCATGCTTGTTCAGGAACTCTGTGAACTAGACAGCCGCTGTTTTAAACTGGCCCTTTTTCTGGCAGGTTAAACGATTAAAGTTGACTTGATTCACTTCATCCGCCAACTACCCTTCTAAGCAACCAGAGCAATTACAAATAAAAGGATCTCTAACCGTGCGCTATCCCTATCTGCAAGCAAGCTCTCCCAAAAAGTGGGGGGGGGCAGGGTATCCGCACTGCTGTGCTTTGCCTCAACGCCCCAAAGACAAGCCGTCCAGCTGGAGAAAAGGGGGGAGGGGTGTACGCCACAGGAACGGCCAAGAACGCAATGAGGCGTTAAAGCAGACATACCTTCCTCTGGGTCTGCTCTCTCGGGTCGGGCTCTCCCTCTCCTCAACGGCGGCGGCTGCAGCAAGGTCGGGGGGCACCCCCCCCCCAGCCAGCGGATTGGCTGGCTGGATTGTTCCCGAATTTAATTAATGTCCCCAGATGTAGTCGGGACCTGCGATGCTGCTTGCTGCCATGGCGTCAGCCATGTTACAGCGCAGGAAGTCCCCAGGCGTAAATCCGGGGACATTCCGGGGACAAATTTCTGCCGGAGACAGATTGCTGAATCCGGGGACTGTCCCTGGCAACCGGGGACGCTTGGTAAGCCTCCTTCTGGCCTTACCTGAGCAGGAAGTGCAGCTTGTCCTGGATCACCGTGGATCCCTTCAGCTGCCATCAAGCTTCCAGGTGTGGATCTGTTGTCCTGACCTGATTTTTAAATAGAATTCCATTAGCCTTTACATTTTTAACTTTTGACTCTTATCTGCAAACTCGCAGCCCCACCTCCCCACCTTAACACTGGGAGGGCCATGTCCCCGGAATTTGTGGAGACAGGATTCACAAAAATACCTCTGGCTTGCGGCTCCTGGAGTGTTGCTGGCAACGCCTGGAGTTTCTCTTCAAGCTCCTGGAGCTTCACAAGGAATGTTTGAGTTTTCTTAAATACTGTTTCAGCTCCATGCCACACCCCAGCCAAAAGAGCTGCTATCACTGAGAAAAAGAAGGGAGCATCTGTGCATGTCATTCTGGTCAAGTTGCACCAAATTGGGACTTGTTCATCTGAGCTCCACAGGCTGTTTTTTCTCATTGTTTGACTGGGGTTGTTTGTTGGTTTTTCTTTAATTTGGGGCAAGACCTTTTATGTGCCCTTTCAATCCCCAAGAGCCAGCACTGTAAATCAGTTTTAAGGGAGTCTTACAACCACAGCTGCCGCCACCCCCCACGCCCCAACATCATCAGCAGTTACACATACAGGCTTTTAAAACTTATTTAATATCTTTTTTAAAAAGTTAACCTTGTAATTCCTAAATCATTTTAAACACTTTGAAATACTTTCTAAAATTCTGCTTTTTAACATTTATGTAAATGATGTAATAAAGGAACCCAAATGGCCAGATATTTCCCAGTTTCAGTTTTATCCCATAATGTATCCATTTTGCTACATGCCAACGATACGGTGTTGTTAGCACAAACGCAAGTGGCTATGAGGCGATTACTAAAGAACTTTGGGAGACTGTATCGTAACAAAGATTTGATTACAAATTATTTCAAGACAAAAGCCGTAGTATTGGGGGCACAGCCCAGGAAGCAGAAATGGCTCCTAAATGGACAAGCCATTGAACAAGTCAGGCATTTCAACTACAGTGGTACCTCTGGTTGCAAACGGGATCCGTTCCGGAGCCCCGTTCGCATCATGAGCAGAACGCAACCTGCATCTGCGTGTGTGTGGGTCGCGATTTGCTGCTTCTGCGCATGCGCGTGACATCATTCTGAGCGTCTGCACATGCGCGAGCAGTGAAGCCTGAAAGTAACCCGTTCCGATTAAAGTTGACTTGATTCACTTCATCCGCCAACTACCCTTCTAAGCAACCAGAGCAATTACAAATAAAAGGCTCTCCAACCGTGCGCTATCCCTATCTGCAAGCAAGCTCTCCCACAAAGTGGGGGGGCAGGGGATCCCCTCTGCTGTGCTTTGCCTCAACGCCCCAAAGACAAGCCGTCCAGCTGGAGAAAAGGGGGGAGGGGTGTACGCCACAGAAATGGCCAAGAACGCTGTTTTTTGCTCAGCAATGAGGCGTTAAAGCAGACATACCTTCCTCTTGGTGTGCTCTCTCGGGTCGGGCTCTCCCTCTCCTCAGCGGCGGCGGCTGCAGCAAAGTCGGGGCACCCCCCCCCCAGCCAGTGGATTGGCTGGCTGAAATGTCCCCGAATTTAATCAATGTCCCCGGATGTAGTCGGGACCTGCGATGCTGCTTGCTGCCATGGCGTCAGCCATGTTGCAGCGCAGGAAGTCCCCAGTGTAAATCCGGGGACATTAATTATATCCGGGGACATTCCAGGGACAAATTTCTGCCGGGGACAGATTGCTGAATCCGGGAACTGTTCCTGGCAACCGGGGACGCCTGGTAAGCCTCCTTCTGGCCTTACCTGAGCAGCAAGTGCAGCTTGCCCTGGATCACCATGGATCCCTTCAGTTGCCGTCAAGCTCCCAGGTGTGGATCTCTTGTCCTGACCTGAATACAAAAGAAGTGATTTTACATCTCCATTCCAACACGAAACGAAAGCCCAGAGCCTGGCTTCATGCTCCCCCTCATCTGGAATATGGTCACTTCCAGCCCCCTCCCAGCCCAAGGATCTCCTTGTAGAGGACTGCTTGTATGACAGAGAGGGTTTCTGTGGAGTGCTGCCTCCTTCTGCAGGTGCAAGCTGTTTTTCCAGCAGAAAAATGCTTCCTGGTAGATTGGAAGCGGCCACCCCTCTTTCCCCAACCCATTCCATATGCATCCCGACCCCAACTATCAGGATTTGCCATCTGGCCTGACTCTACAGTGCTGCTGATACACAAGATAGGCAATAGCCTGCCACTCACTAACCTAACTGCAGCCTTGCAGGAAAAGAATATAAGAGCAGCCAGAGATTTTGTAGTCCAGCCTATTCACATAAGCAGACCAGTCCCCTGCAGCGCACACCCTCCTACTCAAAACCAAGTCAGCTCACCGCCATAAACTGGGCCTCTTTCTCCTGCTTCACTTCTGAGATATTTCAGGGCAGGCTGGATTAAAGTCGGCTCACATTCCTGGCAAGGCTGTTTCCGTCCACGGAGTTTCTTCTATGAGACACATGAGCCAAATAGTCGAGGAGACAGTTTTTTAGCTGCCTGTCATTCATACACTTTATACTGAAAGGATTTCAGGGGCAGATGCTCTTTTTCTGCATGGAGGGTGGGGGTTTCCAAAGGGGCACTATTCAGACCTGCATTCATGGCTTATGAGACGTAGCCGTGTGACAACTGCACATCATGCTGATGTGTTGAAGGGCTGATGTTGCACTTCCAGGTAGAAGAGCTGGTTGGCATTATTCTAGGCTCTGTGTCAATTGACTTTGTGACATGATGGGGGGGGGGGAGTTCTTATTTTTAGAGTATTTACCTGCAACCTCTTATGTGGGAATCTCAAGGTACTTTACAACTAGGTCCGAAAATAGGCAAACATTGAAATGCAGCAGAATAAACAGGCCTACAGTAAAAAAAAATCCCTCAAAGCCCATATTGGCTGGCAGCAGCATCCCCCCAAGTCCGTGATGGATAAAGACTTCCCCCACATGGAGCAGAATTGCACCCATGTTGGCAAAGGCCTCCTTTCTAGAAGGGGGAGCAGAGGCTGCCCCCACCCACTGCTCTCTTCTCCCAGGCATCTGAAGAGACAAACGGCTCCCCTTCTCTACCTGTGTGCCACAAGCCTGAATTGCAAGACAGTTCCCACTTTGGGGCAACAGGGAACAAACATGCAGAGGACGAGTTCGGAGGCTCCCCCAACAAAGCCATTTCCCTGGGCCCACCTGCCAGCCCACAGGAAAACGGCACGATTCTCCCCACCAACAGGACATAACAAGAAGATGGGGACTATAACATAGGACTTCCTAACTTGTGAGTTCTGATGAGCCGCTGCTGCTTCCCCAGTTTAAAGGATGGCGGCTCAGGTGAGCCATTAAGCTAGAAGGAGGAAAAGGACCGACCCCGGGATGGGCTGTCTGCCTTCCTGTTGCCTTCCACCCCACGACATCCTTCCCCAGCCTGGTGCACTCCAGGTGTTCTGGGGCTCCATCTCTCACCAGGCCCAGGCGGTATGGCCAGGGGTCAGGGATGGGGGCAGTTGTCCAAACCAGCTGGAGAGACTCAAGGAGGGCATTACAGCCTCAAAGCCCTTTCCCTACCTCTCAATCTGGACTTACCTGGCCTTGCCCCTGGCCGCCTTTAGCCAGATCAGCTGTGCTCGGAGCTGGGACAGACCCCTCTGGAGACTTAGAGGTAGAGGAAACAGCCTGGGTCCCCGCAAAGGTGATCACACTTTTCCTACTCCCAGACTGCAGGCTAGAGAACGTCGCTGCAAGCTGGTGACCCATTCCCTGGGTGGTGCACTGGGAAGAAGAAACCTCATCCAGAGATGGGAGGGAAGCACTTTGGCCAGTGCCATGGGGCCTTTCTTCGGAAAGCTGCTCGGGGACCTGCAATGGAGCACTGCCCAAGGAGGAGGAAATGTGGGAGGCCTGCTGGGAAGGCTGCTGGGCCCCCGACTCTTCCTGGCTAAGGGAAGCAGCTCTTCCAGTGGTATCTCTGGGAACAGAGGGCATCGAAGTGAGCTGGCAATGAGAAGGCTCAGCCAGGTGGCAGCCGGAGGTCTCTGGGGTCGCACCCCGGGATGCGTTGGGCGAACTTTTCTTCTCCATTCTGTGGACACGAAGGCAAGTCTTCTGACCACTGTACCAGCTGGTTTCAAAGGCTATTTTTTATGAAAGCTTGAAAAACAAAGAAAACACAATATACAGAAATCAGTGTCAGATATCAAGCATTTTGAAAACATAAAAATGAAAAGAAACAGAAGACGAAAAGCTTCCTTCTTTGTTGCAAAGTGATTCCCAAGAATAAGCCCAGAGTAGGTAGGCCTTTTGACTCCTGGGGAAATCACCGGCAACTTCATGCCAAATGCAGCAGAGGGAAGGGCCACAGGAGCTGCTATGAAACAGACGATCCTCAAATCACAGCTGTTTGATACAGGGATGGAATCAATCCTTTTGCTTCAGTCAAAACCTCAAGGGTCGTAGGTTGTGGTTAAATGAACTGGATGGTGTTACAAAGGATCTCAAAAGGAAACACCGTTTTTCGATTTGAAAACTGTTGAAAGATCTTTACCTATCCTGGGAACAGTACATGAAGAACTACACGAAGATGATGTACAGATGGTATACAACACCAGTGCAGTTAGGGAAAATGTACAAAACTAGTTCAAATATATGTTGGAAGTGTAAGGAAAAGGAGGGAACATTTTATCATATGTGGTGGGAGTGTAAGGCAATTAAAACATTTTGGGAAATGATATACAATGAATTGAAGAAAATGTCCCATTTAACATTTGTTTAAAAACCCGAGGCATTTTTGTTGGGGATTGTAGGGAAAGATCTGCCAAAAAAGTTGAAAAACATCTTCATGTATGCGACAACGGCCGCGAGAGTTCTGGTTGCGCAAGGATGGAAGACTGCAGAAACCCCAACTAAAGAATCATGGCGAGAAAAGTTGATGGACTATGCAGAAGTGGCAAAATTGACATATAAGCTATGGGACAAGGATAACTGTGACTTTAAGGATGAATGGGGACCTTTCACAAAGTCTCTGAAGACGCAACAAAGCGAATTGGACTCCTTGGCAGGTTTTGAATAAACATCCACATATTTTTTTTACTGATAATAATCAGCTAAACAGTTTGAGGATCTATACAACTTTGTAACATGCAGAAAATAGCAATATTAGAGAAACCAAAGACTGGAACTGAGGGAAGTCGGGGGGTGGGGGGTGGGTTCTGGGGGGGGGGGAGGGAGGAAAATGGGGGGGGGGGAATAAGGATATGTTTTTGGATAATATGTCTTGTTATAACTTTCAATATTTTTATTTTTTAATATCCTGGGAACAGTAAACCGCAGTGGTGGGCAGTTCCACAGACCCTCCTCCTCTGCTCAAAATGCATACAGACCCATCTTTGCGCGGGGAAGATCCAGACAAAAGGAGTCTGTTTTCAAAGTACCCGCGGAGGGGTCTAGACGGCTCCATCCTCTTGCCTCCCCTGCCCCCCCCCGCCCCCCGATCACTGTTTCACTCCGGAAGGCGTCTCAGACCTGGGTGGAGCAGCCACAAAGGACAGGCAAAGAGACAAGGTCCTGCCCAGATTCAGGCTTCCTCATGATCGTGTGGAATCTGTACACGTTTCTGTTGGCGCTTCCACTAGTGATTTATCTGTACAGGATCGGACTTCATTTCAGCCAACCACATCCTTCCTCTTCCCCCTCCCTCTTCCCCCGACAGCATACTAGAGCAGTGTTCCCCAACCACTGTTCCGCGGCACACTAGTGTGCCGTGAGATGTTGCCTGGTGTGCCGCGGGAAAAATTAAAAAATTTGAAAGATTTTTTTTTTAAGTCAAATTTTCGATTGGAACCCCTGGGGTTCCCTCCCTCCCTCCCGCTCTGCGCCTCCCTCCTCCTCCTCCTCCTCCGGGGAGGCCCTTCCTGGCTCTCGGCCAAAGCTTGGCGGCTGCCACTCACTCACTCGCTCGCCCACCCGTCCCTCCATCCCTGCACCCGGCCTCTCCCCCTCCGTCCCCAGCGCGGGGGCTGCCGGGATCCGTAGTCCCCTCGCCCTTGGGCTCCGCGCCCGCGCGGGGTGCGCGAACTACGTTTCCCAGCGTGGCCTGGCGGGCCGGGCGTTTTGTTTGAAGCGCTCTTCTCCCGGCCATGGAATGAGCGCAGCGGCGGCGGCCGGGCGGGCAGGGGCTCTTCCGCGCAGACCCCGCGCAGCCTGCCTGCGCCCCCGCAGAGATCGGGCGGCAGGATGGAGCCCGGGGATCCCCGCGTAGGCTGAGCGGCGGAGGCGGAGGCTGCCCCCCAGGTAGGGCTGCGTCGGGGGGGTTATTTTTGCAATGCTGCATCCGCGCCGGAGGGGACGCATCAGACCGCGGGGAGACCCCTTGGCGGGCGTGCAAGGCAATGCATGCATGCAGGCGTTGCATGGAGTGCAGTGCAATGCAATGGCAACACGGCGCCCTGCATGCATGCATGCAACTTCCACCGGCGCTCCGGACTTGGCAGGTGAGGGGGGTCCCCAGTGGGCGGCAGAGAGAGCCGGGAGGGCGAAGGGGAGCCGGGGGGGAGCAGCGCTGCTCCCCGAGCCGAGCCCGGGGGGAAACTTCGGCGTCGTTGCGCCGGGTGTTGGAAGCGGAGGCTGGCGGGGGGCCCTCACCTGCAAAACCTGGTCGCCTCTCATATATTTCGTGCATTGCATTCATCGCCCACTTTCTCCTCCAAGGAGCTCCCGGGGGCGCGCGTGGTTCTCCCCGTGTTATCCTCGCAACAACAGCCCTGCGAGGTGGGTCAGGCGAGTGGCCCAAGGGAGCACCCAGGGATTGTCCTGGCCAGGTGGGGTGATTTGAACCCTGCTCTCTGCCCGGTCTTCGTCCTCATTTAGCCCCCACATGTGCATGACTGTGCATGACTGAGGTTTCCCCCCCTCGTCTTGGCTATGGTGTGAGTCTGTGCTGTTAATTAATGGGGTTCTGCCTTCCGAGAAGATGAGCCAGCCCTCAAGGAGGTGATTATGTAATTTGCTAGCAATTCATGTCCCTCCCGGCGTGACGCTGCGCGCTGACGTCACGGGGCTGTAATGGTGGTGTGCCTCGAGATTTTTTTCATGAAACAAGTGTGCCTTTGCCCAAAAGAGGTTGGGAAACACTGTACTAGAGTTCATATGGATTTCAAAGCATGCTTTGAGAACTTGTATGCTTAGCTTTAAACTCCACAAAATTAGCCTATGGCTAGGATGCTATTTATCAAAGTCTGTGCCCATTAAAATATGGTCAGATACAAGTATGCTTTCCCCCTTGTTATACAATTATTATTTTTAAAATTGCATTCAACCATTTACTATTTAAGCAGCTTATACACCACTTGACTATAATCATCTCTGAAGTGACACACGAGAAATACATTGCAGAAAAAGTTAACATGGATGACATCAGACTTCCGTTAAAAAGACCTGCTGGAATAAAAAAAGGATTCGGTAGGTGCTGGGTGCTCTGCCTGATGCTCTCAACTGACAAGATGTAGGTGTGGTTGAATCAAATGGGAACAGTGACCACAGTGCTATCAGACTCAACATACACAGTATGGAAGTGGACAATTGCTAAGGAAATCCAGAACAGTCACATTTGACTTCAAAAGAGGAGACTTCCTCAAAATGAGTCAAGGATGGCGAGCCCTTCTGTGCTCCAGAGGGCCTGGGTGGCCTCATTCCCCTCTTGTTCTGAGCACTGCAGAGGGAGGCAAACATGTCCTTCCTGGGGGCTGGTCCCTCCCCGCCCTGTTCCTGGAGGGCAGCAGGAGGAGGGGGCTGCTGCAGCTGCCTCCTTTGGGGGCATGGCTCACCTTGCCTGCTCCTGCCCTCCTCCAACACAGACAACCTTACCTGCCTCAGCCATCCATGGGGGCTTGAGAGTGCGTGAGCAGACTTTGTCATGGGAGGAGGCAGGCCTTGCAGAGGAGGAATGCTGGGGGCAGGCATTCAAACTCAGCCCTGAAGCTCACTGGGTGACCCTGGGCAGGCACTCACGCTCAGCCTAACCTACCTCAAAGGGCTGTTGTGAGGATAAAATGGGGGGGGGGGAGAGAGAACTCTGCACACCAACTGGACCTCCTTGCAGGAAATGGGGGCTATAAATGTAATCGTGTTATTTGTACCCCACCCACCTCACTGGGTTTCCCCAGCCTCTCTGGGCGGCTTCCAACACATATTAAAACAACAAACATTCAAAGCTGCCTTCCAGAGGTTTGATAGTTGCTCATCTCCTTGTCACCTGTAGGGAGGGCGTTCCACAGAGAGGCTGCCACCACCGAGAAGGCCCTCCCTCTGCCTGCTTCCCTGCAACCTCGCTTCTCACGGGGAGGGAACCACCAGAAGACCCTCGGAGGAGGACCTCCGGGCTGAAGGATGGGGGTGGAGATGCTCCTTCAGGTATACTGCGCTGAGCTTCATGACCTAACATTTGCCTCGCTTAACATAATTAATTAGTAAGTGACGTTTCCTTCTTCCATTCAAGCAGTACAGGAAGTAAGAACGTGGAAAAAGGAGTACTACTTCTAGTATTCCCAACTCCTGACATAAAACAGCATAAAGGTTGCCTTTTCTTGACCATCAATCACCTGCGCAAAGTCCCTACGCCACCCCCTATTTTGCTTCAATACAGCCCCATCGGTCAGCCTGGACGCTGAGGTCCAGCACTGAGTGCCTTCTGGTGGTTCCCTCATTGTGAGAAGCGAAGTTACAGGGAACCAGGCAGAGGGCTTCTCGGTAGTGGCGCCCGCCCTGTGGAACGCCCTCCCATCAGATGCCAAAGAAATAAACAAGTATATGACATTTAGAAGACATCTGAAGGCAGCCCTGTTTAGGGAAGCTTTTAATGACTGATGTTTTAATGTATTTTTAATCTTTTGCTGGAAGCCGCCCAGAGTGGCTAGGGAAACCCAGCCAGATGGGCCAGGTAGAAATAATTTAAAAATATAATTATTAAATTATTATACGCGTTAGAAACAGAATTTGAAGGGGCCGTCTTTTCTGGCAGTGCCAAATGAAGCTGCTGACCCATTTCTAAGTCCTAAAATCCACAATGTCTCTGAATACCTGAAAAACCCAGTGGTGCAGGACCCCCCCCCCCCCGGAAAAAGAACCCATAAACAACACCCCAACCCTCTTTTATTGAGTGTAAAAGAGAAACACCTTGTTTAAATTTTACAATCTCCCTGTTTCCGCTTTAAGAACTCTCAATAGATTAACCATTTCTCTTTATCCGTCACCCTTTTGTCTATAAAAAGTGTCTTCTGGTGAAACCCAAAATAGAGTCTTTGTGTATAAACTAACTTTATATCTATTTTCAGATTCTTAATGCGCCACGCACGTCTAATACAGTGGTTCTCAAGGTGCGCATTTACTCTGACTTGATCTACCACAAATATCCAAGCCATCTAACCCTGAAATCCTAACCTTCTAATTCCAAGTCTCTTCTTTCTCAATATCCCCCATTCCGTTAACCGCACCAAGCAACAAGCTGTAAAATACAAGTTTAAAGAGCAAGCTTTCCTTTGCATTTCACAGCACTTTAAATGTAATTCGTGGTTTTTTTCACCTGTCCTCCAGGTCCTGGGTCCTGGGTGTGTGTGTCAGCGGTTCCCCCAGTTGACGCGCCGGGCATCCCTGGTTCCCCCTCGGCAGTGGCAGCGGTAGCGGCAGTCTCAGTAGTCCGGAGCCAGCCTGGTAGTGCACTTGGCTCTGGCTGGCTTCAGGAGCTGCTCATTGCCCTGGCACCCGCCATTTTGCCTCGCCGGAAGTCCCCATATGATGTGTCTTGTGCCGTTGAACCAATCACGCAACATTCCTTCCCTACTAATAAATCTACAACACTTAAAATATAAATCTGGGGGCCTTATATGAAATCCGGGGACATTCCGGGGACGGATTTTGTTGGGGACAGATTTGTAAATCCGGGGACTGTCCCCGGGAGACGGGGACATCTGGTAATCATTCCGTAATAGGGCTTCTCCTGCCTTTGCCAGTATGTCATCCTTCTTAGCCTCCTTAAAGAGGGCGTTCAGAAGCACTTGTACGTCTGGCCATATGGGATTGTGAGTGGAGAAGGTGGCGCAGTCTGGATGAGTCCCTCTGTCTTGCTCTTTGGTCACTGTGACCGAGCACCATTTTGGGCTGATCAGGATCTATGGGGAAGGGGATCCACCCAGAAGTTGTGGAGGGAACGGGAAGAGAAGCCTGGTCAAGAGACTGGCTCATGTCAGAAGGAGGCCTGACTGCATCCTTGGCGAAGCCCAGGGCAGGGCAGGAAGGCAGCATTGCCCAGCGGGAAGGCATTTGGAGGCAAATCATCAGCAAGGAGCAGAAAATCCCCTCCCCTTCCCTCAAGAAGACTGAAGAATCTCTAGTCGGCCTTCAGGTGAGTTCAGCATCCCAGGTCTCTGGGGTGTTCCTGTCCATTACAAAGCTGACTCGAGGCTCCGTCAACTGAGCCCCTACACTCCTTGCGTACATGAAAGGGCCACAGAAAGGATGGGAGGCAGCCTTTTCCTGGAGCCGTCTTACCTGCAGCAGTTCACTCGCTGGCTGCTGACCCTTTTCCTCCATCACCTGGATGATCCTCTCAAGAGAGGAGAGTTTCCTGCAGAGTCTGACCAGCTGCTCATCCCTTCTCCCTGCAATCTCCTTCCCCACCTCTTCCACATGATTCAGCAGACGCTTTTCTTCTTCTTCTTCCAGGAACTGGCGCAGTTGTCTCAACTTCTCTTTTTTTTTTTATAAAATTTTTATTGGTTTTACAAAAGTTTTTATAACAAACAAACATAAAAAAAGACAAACAAACAAATATAATTTCATAATGTCTTTTCATAAACTTCTTTCCTCGGACTTCCCCATACCTCCCCTTTCTGCATCCTCATGTCCAAATTTTTATAGCAACTTGTAAATGTTTTTTCCCGTCCTAATTCATCATAGTCCTTTCTTAATCTAATCTTATATTACTGCAACCCTTTCTCTCTATAAAATCTCGACATTCTAAGGTTCATCAAGTTTATAATAGTCCTTAAGATAAATCTTAAATTTCTTCCAGTCTTCTTCCGCAGTCTCCTTTCCCTGGTCACGAATTCTGCTCGTCATTTCCGCCAATGTCATATAGTCAATCACTTTCATCTGCCATTCTTCCAAGGTGGGTAAGTCTTGTGTCTTCCAATACTTTGCGATCAGTATTCTTGCTGCTGTTGTTGCATACATGAAAAAAGTTCTATCCTTTTTTGGCACCAATTGGCCGACAATGCCCAAGAGAAAGGCCTCTGGTTTCTTAAGGAAGGTATATTTAAATACCTTTTTCATTTCATTATATATCATTTCCCAGAAAGCCTTAATCTTCGGGCATGTCCACCAAAGATGATAAAAAGTACCTTCAGTTTCCTTACATTTCCAACATTTGTTATCAGGCAAATGGTAAATTTTTGCTAGCTTAACTGGGGTCATGTACCACCTATAGACCATTTTCATCACGTTTTCCTTTAAGGCATTACATGCCGTAAATTTAATACCGGTGTTCCACAACCTTTCCCAGTCAGCAGACATAATATTATGACCAATGTCCTGTGCCCACTTAATCATAGCTGATTTCACTGTTTCATCTTGTGTATTCCATTTCAACAGCAGGTTATACATTCTAGACAAATTCTTAGTATTGGGTTCTAACAATTCTGTCTCAAGTTTTGATTTTTCCACCTGGAAGCCAATTTTCCTGTCTTGTTTAAAAACCTCCATTATTTGATAATAGTGGAGCCAATCTTGTACTTTGGGTTTTAGTTTTTCATGGCTCTTTAATTTCAATTTCTCTCCATCCTGTTCTAAAATCTCACAATACTTTGGCCATCCGACCTCCATATTGACTTTCTTGTGGGCCTTAGCCTCTAAGGGTGACAACCATCTAGGTGTTTTGTTTTCCAACAGATCTTTATATCTCATCCAAACATTAAACAACGCTTTCCTAACAATATGATTTTTAAAAGCACTATGCACTTTGATTTTATCATACCATAGATATGCATGCCAACCAAATGCATTATTGAAACCTTCTAAGTCCAAGGTATCTGTATTCTCGAGGAGCATCCACTCTTTCAGCCAGCAAAATGCTGCTGCTTCATAGTACAATTTTAAGTCCGGCAGGGCAAATCCCCCTCTTTCTTTTGCATCTGTTAGTATTTTATATTTTATTCTGGGCTTTTTGCCCTGCCAGACAAATTTCGCAATGTCTTTCTGCCACCTCTTGAAACAGTCCATCTTGTCAATAATCTGCAAAGTTTGGAATAAGAATAACATTCTAGGCAATACATTCATCTTAATCACTGCAATTCGGCCTAACATTGACAATCTCAAATTTGACCATATTTCTAGATCTTTTTTAATTTCTGACCAACATTTTTCATAGTTGTCCTTATACAAATTCAAGTTTTTAGATGTTAAATTAACCCCTAGATATTTCACCTTCTTAACCACCATCAAACCTGTCTCTTCTTGAAACTTATTCTTCTCCATATCTGTTAGGTTTTTCCCTAAGACTTTAGTTTTTTGTTTATTCAATTTAAATACAGCTACCTGTCCAAATTGTTGGATTATTTCCAACACTCTTTTTGTACTAGTGTTTGGCTCTTGCAAGGTCAATACAAGGTCATCTGCAAACGCTCTTAACTTATAATGTTTGGCTCCGACCTTTACACCTTTAACTTGCTGGTCCTCTCTAATCATGTTCAGCAACACCTCCAGGACCGAAATAAAAAGCAATGGAGAAATTGGGCACCCCTGTCGTGTTCCTTTTTCTATCTTAAGTTCCTCAGTTATTACGTTGTTTACAATCAACTTAGCTTTTTGTTCGGAATATATCGCACCCATACCATTCTCAAATCCTTGTCCTACCCCCATCCCATGAAGATTCTTTTTCATAAAACTCCACGAAATATTGTCAAAGGCTTTCTCCGCATCCACAAATATCAAGACTGCTTTAGTATTTATGTTCACCTCTAACTTTTCCAAAATGTCTATTATATTCCTAACATTGTCTGAGAGGTGTCTCTTTGGGAGAAAGCCTGCTTGGTCTCTGTGAATCTTCTCCATCAGTACTCTTTTAAATCTTTTTGCTAAAATGTCTGCAAAAATTTTGTAATCCACATTGAGTAACGAAATTGGGCGGTAGTTCTTCAGTTGAGTCTTTTCAGTCTCTGTCTTTGGTATGAGTGAAATATATGCTTCTTTCCACGATTCGGGTGCCCTTTTTCCCTCTAAAATCTCGTTGCAGACGTCCTTTAACGGTTGTATCAGCCATTCCTTTAAAGATTTGTAATATCTGGAAGTCAGTCCGTCTGGCCCTGGAGATTTGCCCAATTGCATGTCCTGAATGGCACCCTCTATCTCTTGTTCTGTAATTCTCTGGTTTAGATCCATCTTGCTTTGATGAGAGATTTTCTGTAATCCAAATTTATTAAGGAATTTATCTATGTCCTCTTCATTTTGTAATCCTTGAGAATAAAGTTTTTTGAAATAGCTCACAAAACAATTTCTTATCTCGTTGGGTTTAGATTTAATCTTTCCATCCACTTCTAAACTTGTAACTGTATTTAATTTCTGTCTTTTCTTTAGTTGCCATGCCAAAAGTTTACCACATTTGTCTGCCGACTCAAATGTCTTTTGTTTCATTTGCTTTATTTTCCACTCTATCTCTTGGTTCATCAATTCCATATATTGTGTTTGATATAACTTAATCTCCCTCAAAATCTCCTGGGACTTTGGTTTTAATCTTAATTTTTTCTCTCCTTCTTTTATCTTTTCCAAAATTTTTTCCTTTTTCTCATTCTGCTTTCTCTTCTTTATTGAATTTTGTTGAATCAAAAATCCTCGCATCACAGTTTTACTTGCGTCCCAGATCACTCTTTTTTCCACATCGCCCTTTAGATTAATTTCAAAATAGTCCTTTAGAGTTTTTTGGGCCTTCGTGTGGATCTCTCTATCTCGAAACAGGGTGTCATTCATTCTCCATCTAAACTGACCAGTTGTTGTAAATTTCATTTCCATCTTCACGGCGTTATGGTCGGAGCAGGTTTTTGGGCAGATTTCTACCTTCTTAATCTTCGGAGCCATTCCACTAGTAACCCATATTTGGTCGATTCTGGTCCAGGTCATCTTTGCTTGGGAGAAAAAGGTTCCCTCTCTTTCAAGAGGGTTCCTTGTTCTCCAAATGTCTATTAAGTCCATATTTTCAGTCATTTCGAAGAAGGTCTTCGGGAGTCTCCCTTCTTTAGTAAGTGTCAGTCTTTGTGTCTTGTCCATGTTTGTAGAAACTACACCATTCATATCTCCCATGATTATCATATTATATTCCAAATAGTCCATCAAAGTTTCATGAAGTTTTTTGAAGAATTCTGCTTTACCTTCATTTGGTGCATAGATCCCAATTATCAAAAATTTTTCTCCTTGTACCTGTATCTCCACCGCTAAATATCTTCCTTGTTCATCTTTGAACATCATTTTTGGGGCCCACTTCTCTTTTACATAAATCACAACTCCTCTTTTTTTCACTTTGTCCGACGAGATAAATTCTTGTCCCAATCTTTTATTCATAAGCAGTCTCCTGTGAGCTCTAGTTATATGAGTTTCCTGTAAGCAAATCAAGTCCAGTTGTTCTCTGTACAAAATATGGAATACTTGTCGTCTCTTCAAAGGCATGTTCATCCCATTACAATTCCAACTAAGGAATTGCAGGGCCATCTTGTTATTTTTCTGGTATTCCTCCAACAGCTCCCAATTGTTGTTCCTCCTCTGTTGGTGGTGGAAGGTTCTGTCCAAACGAGAGGTTCAAGATGTCTATTGCACTCTTTTGCTCAGCAATTGGGTCTACAGTTCCTTTCTGTAAATCTTCTTGATTTCTTTGCAGGAACCTGTCTTTATCCTGTATCGTCTTTATTTTCACCTTCTTCCCCCTGTAGTCAAAAGACAATCCCTGTGGAAATTCCCACCTGAAGAGAATGGTGTTCTTCTTCAACAGGTAGACCAAATCCTTATAAGAAGCTCTCAAGTCCAGAATGTGTTTAGGAATATCTTTAAAGATCTGTATCTGTGAGTTCCCGATTTGTAGGGCCTTTTCAAAATGCAGTCTTAAAATTTTCTCTCTTTCCTCCTTCGATCTCAAGGTAATCAAACAGTCTCTCGGTGCCTTTCTGTTCTGTCTTTTGCCCAGTCTAAATGCTGTTGTGATTTTAAATTCGTCTTCCTCTAGATCTTCCCAGGCGTCAGCAAACTCTTGCGTTAAGAAGTCCGTAAGATTGTCTCCTTCGTCCTCTGGAATTGATCGTAATTTCAAATTCCTTTCTTTTCTTTGTAGTTCCCACAATGCCAGAGTTGCGTCGTGGTCATAGACCTTCCTGGCAATCGGTTCTAATTTTTCTTGGGTCTCTCCAGCAATAGTTCTAGCTTCCTCCGCAATTTGGCATGTGGCAGAATTTTCTTGCGTAAGCCTGTTTATAGATTCTGTATTCAAGTCAAGTCTTGTTGTTAAATCTGTCAATTTCTGTGAATTCTCTGTCAATTTCTTGGTATTTTCTGCCGTCTGCTTTGTTAGATTCTCCAGAGATTGGTTTATCTTAAGAAGGGCTTGCGACACTGCATCCATGGAGACTGCTGTGCCTTTTTCTTGTCCTGTTGTCACTGTAGGGGTTATACCTGAGATCGAGCCTCTTTTCTTTTGTTGCTGTAGCTGTTGTTGATGTTGCCTTGTCTTGGCTCTCGTGCTTATCTCGTCTGCTGGGCCACTCATATCCCAAGGTCGTTTCCCACGAGAGCCTTCTCCTAAAGGAAAATTCCACTGTCCCAAGGTGTAGCAACTTTTAATTTACCCTCTAGAGGGAGCAAATCAAAATGTCCACAAACAAAGACAAAGAGCATTTAAAAAGCAAATTTATCAGGAGGCTTCTGTATGTATATTGCAACACTTTCCCAATAGATAGAGTCCCAGCCTTCCCTGATATATTGTAGCCACAGAGTCCCAAAACTTTGTAACAAGTAGGCAGTGAAACTTCCACTTTGTTACTTTCACAGGAATCTGGAGTCAGTTCAGTGTTCCTTTGTCTTATAAGCAGTTTGTGCCAGGTTGGAGGCTGCAGAGAATTTCCTTTTCCTTTAAATTGATCATGCAGCTTATAAAGTCACTTTTTCCTCCCCTCTGCCCTGCAAGCTAGAGGGGATAGTCAAAGTCCAAATGTCGGATTCAAGCAGTTAAAAACAATATCCCATACGGATGCAGCTTAGTAACTTTCGTTGCTTTAATTGTCATGCAGTCGGGGGAAGGCAGACTTCCTTAATTTTCGCCTTTCCCATTTTCAGCCTAATTTCAAGTAATTTTGACACGAATAGAGGTTCGATCTTACTCACGGGTCTTTTTTGTCCAAATTATTCAGGAAGGAATCGGCGCTCTCCACTAATGGCGACGCGGCTTCACCCTGCGGGCTGGGTAGCGATTCTCAGCACCGCGCTCCCCGTTGTCGTTCCGGAGCCTTTAAAAAGGCTCTTTCTTCGTTAGGTTGGCATGCGTATTTGTGGTATGACAAGGGGAAAACATATGGAATGTTCAAAAACCATATTGTCAGGAAAGCAATATATATGGTCTGGAAAAAATACAAAGACTTATTGGAAAGTAAAACTCCGAGGTGGATCTCACCAATAGAGGCCAAAGCTCGGAAAACAGCCAATATGGAGGCACATTGGCCGAAATATTGGGAAATAATAGAAAACATCGGAGGTAATTGGAGGTTGCAGAGCTTTGAAAAACTAAAGGATAAGGTGCAAAATTGGCTACATTATGCCCAAATTAATGAGGTTTTTAAGCTAGATAAAAAAATAGGATTCCAGGTGGAAAAATCGAAACTTGAGACAGAGTTGCTAGAACCAAAGACCAAGGTATTATCGAGAATGTATAACTTGCTGCTTAAATGGAATACTCAGGATGAGACAGTTAAGTCAGCCATGATAAAATGGGCTCAAGACATTGGTTACAATATTATGTCTGAAGACTGGGAAAGGTTATGGACCACCGGTATGAAATTTACGGCATGTAATGCCTTGAAAGAAAACATTATGAAAATGGTATACCGGTGGTACATGACCCCAGTCAAGCTTGCTAAGATATACCATTTGTCTGACAATAAATGTTGGAAATGTAAGGAGGCTGAAGGGACATTCTTTCACCTCTGGTGGACTTGTCCAAGATTGAAGGCCTTTTGGGAAATGATTTATAACGAGTTAAAAAAGGTGTTCAAGTACACCTTCCCCAAGAAACCAGAGGCCTTCCTTCTGGGCATTGTCGGCCAGAAGGTGTTAAAAAAGGATAGAACTTTTTTTATGTATGCTACAACAGCAGCAAGAATCCTTATCGCTAAGCATTGGAAGACCCAAGATTTGCCCACACTGGAGGACTGGCAGACGCAATTGATGAACTACATGGAACTGGCCGAGATGACTGCAAGGATCCGAGACTTGGGAGAAGAGGCAATGGAGGAGGACTGGAAAAAATTTAAAGACTATTTGCAAAAGTATTATAAGTTGTATGAAACATAAGATGCCGTATGATTTGGAACGTTAGCCCCAGCAATGAAATTTAATTACCTATGAAATTGATAACACTTATGAAAGAATCAAAGTTTAAATGGGTAAAAATGACACTATATTATATCTTCAGAGTAAATGGAGAATAAGAGATTTAAACTTAAATTGCAATTAAAAACATAAAGAAACACACGAAATAAGGGTATAATTTGCTGATAACTTTATTATCAAGAATGCATTATGTGGGAGATGTGGGGAAGTCCAATGGAAATTTGAAATAAGTTGCTGAAATGGTTATGACTTTCTGTTCTTTTTTCTTTTTTTTTTTTCTTTTATTCTGCCTATTCTTTTGTTCTTTCTGTAATTTGGAAAAATGCAATAAAAAATTATTATAAAAAAAAAATAAAAAGGCTCTTTCTGCGGTAAAGGGGGGCGCTTCAGGTGCCCACCGAATCTCCTTGTTCACAGGCTCCGTTCCTGTGATTTTAGGGGTCCCCCGCTTGCCGTAGCGGGTCAGACCCGAACTCGCAGAGCCGTCCTCTCTCCGGAGCTCGGAGAGGGAGCAGCCTCTCCGGTTCTGAGGAGGTCGGAGTGAGGAAGATGGTCCGCCTTCAAAACATCAGCAAGAGAATTAGGATTTGAATTGAACTGCTTCCACCCTCTCAGCTCACAAGTCCTCAGGCTTCTCCTTGACTGCTTTTCACATAATAAACAACAATGGGAAATAAACTCCATTTAGCTGCATTCAAAGGCAAACTTACCTAATTCGCAATTCTTGGAAAAATATGAAGACCAAAACAGCAATCTTTTGAAATTCACACCTCTGAATTTCTCAAGGTTGACCCAGCCAGGTAATGTTCACAAAAAATGTATTTATGATGGTAAAGCACATATCAAACTATTCATACGAGAAGGTAGCCACCCTAGCGTTTGATTCATTTTCAGAATAATAAATAAATAACAAACCGATATGGAAAAAAGAGAAATGAGAGAAGTTGAAATGGGCAGATTTCCCCATCCCTCCTCAGTCCGGACTTGCTTCTTGAAGTGCTTGTTCCCTCACTAGTAACAATATGGAAACGTCCAAGGAGGTCTTTGCTTTCCTTGTCCAGGTCTGCTTGATAGGCCAGAATTTCCCCTCTCTCTTTCCTCCGAATCTCCAGGCGGCGACAAAGAGAGGAGATGAATATTCTACTGACTTCTTGGGTCCAGTGGCCTTGCTATAATAGCAAAGTAATTGACTGGAGGAAAGAAAAGTACAGAGGTTTTCAACCTTTTGGGGTCCACGGCTCCCTGGACCAACTCCCTTCTTTCTGCGGCACCCCTGTGGGGCTCAGGAGACCAGTTAGTTCCCCCCTTGCTTGCCCAGCTTGCCTCCCCTCCCCCTTTCTTGAACAGCCTCCCTTGCGGAGTGCTCTCTCAGCCTCCTCTCCTCTCCCCTCTCCTTAGGAGCCCTCCTCTTGGTCTCTGAGCTGCCCCCGCTGCCCCCCAGGGGCCTGGGACTTGCCTGTCCATTCCCAACAGCAAGGGCCCCTCGCCAGTTGGCTTGCTTCCTCTGAGGCCGCCTCAGCTCCTGGCAGCCCACACCCCCTGGCCAGCCCCAGAGGCACCATTCTCTGGGGGAGAACAGCTGCACAAGCCTTGGGGAGGCAGAGATGGCATCCGAGGAGGGAGGGAAGGAAAGAGGGACAGAGGCCAGTGTCTCCCGCGGCACCCCTGACCATCATTCAAGGCACCCCAGCTGCCACAGCACACTGCTTGAAAACCACTGCAGAACTGGGACGGGAAAGGTTTCTCGTCCAACCAACTGGTCTGGAGAAGAGGAAAGGCAGCCATGCTTGCTCCTTTGTCTTCTCCGAGGAGACTTCCAGCCTGACTTCTCATCTTGAGGCCCCAGGGAGAAGTGGGAGGAGGAGGAGGAGGAGGAGGAGGAGGAGGAGGAGGAGGAAGCATCTCCAGAAGAAGTGTGCTCCCCACCAGTAGGTGCTTCCACCCCCCACTCCTAAATCTGCTTGCAACAGATACTTGGGGGGGGGGGCATCCTGCACCATCTGGTCAATTCCTGGTGCTAGGAGAATTAGAAGGTCTAAGATATAAACACATACATAAATACCGTAAGTAGTTCTCATCACAAAAGAATATGCAGGTAAACCCATGAACAGCCAGGTAAACCCATCAAGAGGTTTCCTGGCAGACAGGAGTCTGTTGTAGGCCACCCCTTCTGTGATGTATGTATGATGTATGGAGGGGTGGTCTTGGGCTCCAGGGTGGGCAATTTCAAATGTCTATATAAGGACTTGGTTCGGGGTCTCCTCCTCCCTCCTGCGTGGGGGTGGGGGGGTGAGCACCAGTTAATAAAGATCTGGCTTACTAGCTGCTTTGCTTCTCAATGTTCTCTGGTTGGCCTCTGTTATTTTCTCCTACCGATAGAGAAGCTACCAAAGCACTCTATATGGGCTCTGAGGTACCCCAGAAGGGAAAAGGAGCTGTTTTTTCCTTATAACACTGGCCCCCAGTCCCCACCCCCTTGCAGCTGACCCCTTGCTGCTCTCTGCTTGGCAGGGTATTGAGGAGGCATCCTGCTAGCCCAAGGAGACATGTGCAATTCACATTTGTAGTGTTCTAAATATGTACAAAGCAACCTTGCGGGGGGATGTGGATGAGGTTAACCCTTTCTCTCCCTGCCATGGTCCCATGAAGCTGCTGTATTTCAAGGGAAGATCCCTTGGCCCCCCTGGCAGAGAGAAAGACTTCGACTCCCTCCTCCCAGCCATCCCAGCAGCCCTCAGGCTTCCCCTTGGCTGCTTCTAAGGTAATAAACAACCACCAATGAATACCATGCCTACTTTGGATCTGAGAATTAAAAAGATAACCTGCCAAGAAGAATACACAGCTATTTCTCCCCCTCAAGGTACCTTGTATTCCTCGACAGCCTCTTCCAGAGGAATCACCTCGTGGTGTTGGTGCTTCTTGGATCTGCCCCAAACCACACAGATGGGGGCTTCATCCTCCTTGCAAAAGAGTTTCAGGGGCTCCTGGTGCTTCTCACAGACTCCTCCTTTCCCTCTGGAAGACTGAGAGTCTTGGCTACTTCGACAAAGGTAGCCAATTGCCGATTGCGGACAAGGCTCCTTCTCTGGACTCCAACTCGGCCTTGAGGATAGGAAGCCAGCCTCCTTTTTGCCCCGCTGCACTGGATCAGGCCGGACCGGCAGAAGTTGTGCCCACACTCTGGGATGGTCCCTGTGTCGTAAGAGAGTCAGGGTCAGAGAGGGGAATGAAGGAGAAGGACCCTACCAATATCAAATAGATCATAATCTGCCTTCACACCCTACAAGAAGGTCAACGGTGCCTTGGGGAATGGATCCTTTTTCGCTGTATCGAATTGTATCCTTTTTGCTGTATCTTTCTCATTGACTTTAAGAATGGATCTGAATGTATTTTTCGACTCAAATGTATTTTCCCTCAAAATGCTGTATTTTTCTAAATGTATCCAAATGTATCCGAATGGGTTTTTGTATTTCCCCCCAATCTCATCGCCTAGAGAATGTTCCATAAATGTAACAATCACTTGTTCCAAATGTATTTGATTCAAATGTATTTAAGGCCCCACTTTTCAAATGGTGTCCTGTTGTGTGGTCGGAAAGTACTCTTTATTGTTTGATTTGGGTTAATGTCAGAATAAAAGCGAGTTCCTTCAAAATAACACATTCCTTTTTATCTTACCAATTTCTCATATTGTAAGAAGCGGAAGAAGAAACCATAGAGAGCATTCATATTTTCCTTCTCATCAATGAAGTCAAACGTTACAATTATCCATTTTAGAATGAGCACCTATAGGGAGAAGACAGATCTCAGTAAGCCAAAGCAAGGCCAAGACAACAAACCCCTTCTGGAATATGGTCAGCGTGTACAACATCTAGCTGAATCATCACCAGGATAACTAAGTCAGACTGGGGGAAATTTCATTCTTCAGAACCAAGACATCATTACCATGCTTTCCAAGTTACCTGAAAGTCACTAGAACACTTGCGAGCACAGAGCCAAGACACAGCTGAAAGAAGAGAATCCTACAAACTTCGGGGTTTGTAGGACTTCCGGGGTGGCGCCATCGGTAATGGCGGATTCCCTCTGACTCGGAGGGACCAGCTCTGCGGGAATCGGGTCTGTACCGCTACGGCGAAGCGGGGACCCTTCAAAAATCACAGGCGGGTGAAGCTTGTGACCGTGGGACTCGGCGGGCACCTTTCGGGCCCCCCCTCAATTTGTAAAGGAGCCCAACTACGGGCTCCGGAGCGAAGAGGGGCTAGTGGCGCGGTGCTGAGAGTCAACTGCTTCTTCCGTGGAGCGAAGCCGCACAGCCGTTACCGGAGAGTGCTACCTTTTTCCTGTGACAATCTGGCTGCAAAAACAACTACCCGTGCGTAGGTTAATTTTGAAAATAAAGGAAAACAAAGACGTAATTTGGCACCGAAGCGGGGAGGCATAAACAGGAAGTCTGCCTTCCGCTCTTTGTAAATAGAGTAAAGCAATGAACATGTAAGCTAAAACCTTGAAAGACGCTTGAAAAGGACTATGATTCTAACATCAAAACAAGCTGCAGGAGAGGAGGGGGGAAAGGTGTGAACTGTATTTTCCTGCAAAAAGAGAGGAAAGGAAGCTAAAATCCACCGCTTAAAACCTGGGAACGGGCTGCCAATGGACAATAAGAATGCCGTACTGTGAAATGTGCTGTTGGTGAATAGAGTACTTTTTGACACTTAACTCTGCAAGTGAGTTACAAGGTTTCTGGCTGGCTTCTCCTGGCTTTAAAGTACCTGGAAAATAACTGAAATTGAAACTGTTGTCTATTTTGTGAATTGGGGGATTAAAAAAGTTTATTATTTTTTTTAAGGCAACAACTTTTGACTGTTACTGTGTCCCCCTAGAGGAAGCTTGAAATTGTTACAATAACAACTGGGCCAGGGGAATTTTCCACTTCAAAACAAATTCAGGCCGTGGGACTGACCTTGGGCTTTAATTAGAGTGTTATGGCAGATGGGAAAGAAAAGATAGATTTGCCTCAGGAAAAAACAACGAGGTCTGGCAGATCTTTTCACCCAGACACTGGGCTGCAGCGAAGAGCATCAACATCTGGCCCCTCTGCATCATCAGGGGCTGCATTTGTACAACCTAAACCTAAAGGAATGGCAACCGAAGATGTTTTAGCTCAGGCTTTAGGCAAAATTAATGAATCTCTGGAAAAACTAAGTAAACAAGTAGCTGAAGCATCAATTAAAATTGATCAAAATACTACAAGTATTAACAATCTGGGACAGAAGGTAAATACTAACACAGAAACTATTGAGAAACTGCTACAGGAATCTACTTTGACCAGAAAGACAGCTGAAGAAGCAAAAGAAATAGCAGTTTCTGTAGAAGAGAAGATACCACCGATACATAGACAACTTGAGGGCCACAGGTCGATATTGTCTATGATTGAATTGAAGGAGAAACAAACGAATTTCAGGATCAGGGCCGTACCTGAACTTGAGAAAGACAATCTGACTCACTTTCTTATGCAGGAATTTGCAGACTTTTGGGACCTAGATTTGGAGAAGGAAGATTTTAAGATAGTGAGTGCTTTCAGGCTTGGAAGAGGAGGGAAGAAGAACAGGGTGAGAGACTGTTTGATCACCCTCCGAACAAAAGAGGAGAGAGACAAAATCTTGAGTCTGCACTTTCAGAAGACCCTGGAAATACATCAGTCAAGAGTGGAGATATTTAAAGACATCCCGAAATATCTTTTGGACCTTAGGTCCAGCTACGGAGATTTGGTTGTCCTGTTGAGAAGCAACAGAATTATCTTTAGGTGGAGATTTCCCCAAGGCCTATCTTTCAGCTTCAAAGGAAGAAAGATAAAAATAAGATCAGTGGACGACAAAGAAAGATTTTTGAAAGACCACGGAGAAGACCTGCAGAAAGAATCTGGAGAAGAGCTAAGAGCACTAGAAAGAGGAATATTAGACATAGCAAAACTACCTTTTGGACTGGACTGCCTAGAGGAGGTGATACCACCGACAGAGCAGGAACAGGCACTTGGCGCAGTTGGAGGAAAAGTAAAGTAACTACATCATGGCTCTGCAACTATTAAGCTGGAATACTAATGGTCTCAACTCCCCCCAGAAAAGGAAAAGAGTTTTTCATTTATTAAAAAAGGAACAATTGGACTTGATTTGTCTACAGGAAACACATGTGATAAGGCTACATAGAAAAGTATTGATTAATAAAAGACTGGGTCAGGAGTTTACCTCATCAGACAAAGTTAAAAAAAGAGGAGTAGTGATTTATGCAAAGGAGAGACTATCACCGAAATTTATCTTTAAAGATGACCAAGGAAGATTTGTGGCAATTGAAATTCAAATACAAGGAGAGAAATTCTTAATAGTGGGAGTTTATGCACCAAACGAGGGGAAATCTGAATTCTTTAAAAAGTTGCATGAGACCTTGATGGACTATTTGGACTATAATGTGATTTTGATGGGAGATATGAACGGAGGCACAAAGACAGGTAGTCACTAAGGATGGTAGACTACCGAAAACCTTTTTTGAGATGACAGACAACTTGGATTTAGTTGATATCTGGAGAACAAAGAATCCCTTGGCAAGAGAGGGAACCTTCTTCTCTGAAGCCAAAATGACATGGACAAGAATTGACCAAATATGGGTAACTAGAGGAATGGCACCAAAGACAAGAAAAGTAGAAATTTGTCCAAAAACCTGCTCCGACCATAATGCTGTGAAGATGGAGATGAAACTAACACCAACTGGCTCTTTCAGATGGAGGATGAATGACACCTTATTTAGAGATGTAAAAGTGATTAAGAAGTCCCAAAAAAACCTTGAGAGACTATTTCGAGATAAATATGAACACCAATGTTGAAAAAAGAGTAATCTGGGACGCAGGCAAAGCTATTATGAGAGGGTTCTTGATACAACAGAATGAAATAAAGAAGAGAATTCAAAATGAGAAGAAGGATAAAATATTGGAGAAAATAAAGGAAAGTGAAAAGAAATTGAGAGCAAAACCAAAGTCGCAAGAGATCTTGAGAGAAATAAAGCTATATCAAGTACAATACATGAAAATGATGAATCAGGAGATAGAATGGAAAATTAAACAAATGAGACAAAAGACATTTGAGTCGGCTAATAAATGTGGGAAATTGTTGGCCTGGCAAATGAAAAAAAGACAAAAATTAAACACTATTATAAATTTAGAAGTGGAAGGAAAGAACATACAGAACCCAGTCGAGATTAGAAACTGTTTCCAGAGGTGTTTTAAACAATTATATACACAAGGGCCACAGAAAGAAATTGATTTAGATCGATTTTTGAAAATAAATGGATTACAAAAAATCTCTCAAGAAAATAAATTAATGCTGAACTATAAAATAACTGAACAGGAGGTAGAAGGTGCCATTCAGAATATGCAATTAGGTAAATCTCCAGGACCGGATGGACTGACTTCTAGATATTACAGATCCTTAAGAGAATGGTTAGTACAACCTTTAAAGGAAGTCTGTAATGAAATAATGGATGGGAAAAGGGCACCAGAGTCGTGGAAGGAAGCGTATATCACACTTATACCGAAAACAGAGACTGAAAAGACGCAGCTTAAGAACTACCGCCCCATATCACTGCTTAATGTGGATTATAAATTTTTTGCAGACATTTTGGCTAAAAGACTAAAAATAGTGTTAGTGGAAGAGATTCATAAAGATCAAGCAGGCTTTCTCCCGGGTAGACACTTGTCTGATAATATGAGAAACATAATTAATATTTTAGAAAAATTACAAGTGAATATTAATATCAAGGCAGTTTTGATATTTGTGGACGCGGAGAAAGCTTTTGACAATATTTCTTGGAGTTTTATGAAGAAGAATCTACAGGGGATGGGGGTAAGCCAAGGTTTAGAAAACGGTATAAGTGCAATTTATTCAGAACAAAAGGCTAAATTAATTGTTAATAACGTGGTGACGGAGGAATTTAAGATAGAAAAAGGGACACGACAAGGTTGCCCAATCTCCCCACTGCTTTTTATATCGGTCCTGGAGGTTTTGCTGAATATGATTTGAAGGGACAAATTGGTTAAAGGTATACAAGTCGGAGCTAAACAGTACAAATTGAGAGCATTTGCAGATGACTTAGTATTGACATTACAGGAGCCAGAATCTAGTACCAAAAGAGTTTTGGAACTGATTCAAGAATTTGGTCAGGTTGCAGGATTTAAACTGAATAAGCTAAAAACAAAGGTCTTAGAGAAAAATTTAACAGCAATTGAGAGAGAGAGGTTTCAGAATGAGACAGGATTAGTACTGGTTAAGAAAGTGAAATACCTGGGGATTAACATGACAGCCAAAAATGGGAATCTATTTAAAGACAATTATGAAAAATGCTGGACTGAAGTGAAAAAAGATTTAGAAATCTGGTTGTCAGGAAACTGACATCAGAGCAACTGGCGAAGGAGAGGCTCTCCGATTCTGCAGGGGAAGGAACAAGCACAAGGGGGAGACGCAGCTTGATGGAGGGGGAAGGAAATCAGAGTAACACCAAAGAGCCAGGAGAGCAAATGGGAGAAGAGGTGGAAGGGCTCCGGGATTCTTCCTTGGAAGTCAGTGAGGAGAGCCCTGGTCATCCACTACCCACGCCCTCCTTGCGCAGGAGACTCCCGCGCAATGAGAGGCAGAGATGATTGGGAGTCAAACAACTCTTATGCTGGCAACGGTTTAAGAAACGCCCACAGACAGACTCTGCGAGCGACTGAGGCAGCCACGCTGAGATGGGCTGTGCAGTCAGGACGGTTTAACCCAGGCAGCCAAGCTCCCAAAGGGGACAGTTTACGCACGAGTAACTCCAAACCATTACAGCAGTCTGTCTGTCACCGAAAGTTGCTCATGCGCAACAAGTAGGCGGCATCATGAGTAAGACTGGAGAAGTCAGAGCCACGGAGGGGGCTGCTGGAGGACAATCGCTGGAGGAGAGAAACCGCGACTTGGAACAGCACATAGCCCTCTTGACAGCGAGGCTGGACGAACGACGGTCTCAGGATGCCCAGGGGAGGCCCACCCCCATAGCAAGGAAGGTACCGGGACTGGTGCATAAGTTTGGGGGGAGACCTCAGGATTATGGGGCGTTTAGAACAGAAATAGAATACGCCTTGAAACTGCAACAGAGCGATTTTGAAGATGATGCATCGCGGGTTGCTTACGTTGTGGGGCACCTGCAGGATGGGGCTAGAGAGTGGATCAGGCCCCTTATGGCGACGCAAAATGCTGCCATGCAGGACCTGGGGAAATTTTTCCAGGCGATGGACGCAATGTTTTGCACTGATGTGCAGCAAAGTGTGACAAAACGGGAACTGATGAACTGTAAGCAGGGAGACCAGTCAGTTAGAGACTACTGGTCACGTTTTGCAATGATAGTTCACCGTCTCGGGTGGCAGCTGGACTCTGAACCCATTCAAATGTTGTTTGAGGAGGGGTTGTCACCAACGGTCAAGGATGAGCTTTCGCGCGCACCCCGCCCACAGTCCATGGATGAGCTGACCAAAGCAGCACTTGCGATTGGTGTACGGCAGGAAGCGCGAGCGCAGGAGAGGCGGGAGAGGAGAGAGCAGCGTTGCCATGACTACCGCATTCCTGAAATACCAAGGCAGCTTTCCCCGCCGGAGGAGCCAATGGAAATAGGTGGCGCGTGCGCCCAGGAGGTTTCAAACTCCAGCGAAGGTCGCAAGAGGGAGGGAAAGGACTTTAAAACGACCAAGAAATGTTTCCTCTGCCAGCGGCCAGGACATTTTGCCAGAGTCTGCCCGCAGAGAAAGGCTTGGCAAGGAATGGTGGGGGCCGTGGGAGGCGAGGAGGAAAAGCAACAGACACAGGAGCAGGGAAACGGGAACGCTTGGCTGCCAATCAGCGGGCACAGCAGCCAGGCCAGCAACCAGTGAAAGTGCCCAAACCAGATCCCCCAAGGGCAGCAATAGCCATTGAGGTGGTGCTAGAACTCCCGAATGGGCACCCAGTCAAGGTTCAGGCGATGCTGGACTCAGGGAGCTCCTGCAAATTCTTCAGCAGGGACTTTGCATTAGATCATCAGCTTCACTTGCTACCTTTGGATTTTCCCTTGCAAGTAACCACCATTGATGGGAGGGAGCTTATTGGAGGGGAAGTGACCCACCAGACCCCACCAATGAGAATGCGGGTGTCTAGGCACTCAGAGACGATCGCCTTTCACGTTGCCTCATTAGCGGGGCCCCCAATAATATTAGGAATGAGCTGGCTAGCACAACATGATCCCGTGGTGGCGTGGCATCAGCGGACAGTCAGCTTTGGGTCAGCCTACTGCCTGGAGCACTGCCTAGGAGGGGAAACACCCAGGATGAGTGTCGCCCGAGTGGCAGGAATGGCAGTAGGACGGAAGGGGGAGGTGCCGCCACAATATGCTGATCTGAAGGAGGTCTTCAGTGAGAAGGAGGCAGATAGGCTACCACCCCACAGGCCCTTTGACTGCCAAATCAATTTGCTCCCGGGTGCACAGCTGCCGGTGGGTAAGCTGTATGCCATGTCAGACAGGGAGATGAAGGAGTTACGGGAGTTTATTGACAAGAACCTAAAGAGGGGATTCATAAGAGAGTCGAAAGCAGTGGGGGGCAGTCCGGTGTTTTTTGTGGACAAAAAAGACACGGACAAACCCAGGCTTGTAGTGGACTTTAGGGCCGTAAATTCGGTGTCGGAACCAGTGACTTTCCCAATGCCCAGAATTGACGACATTTTGACGAGGGTGAGGAAGGGAAAGATTTTTACCAAACTAGACCTCAGGGGGGCTTACAACCTGATCAGGATGAGGGAGGGGGATGAATGGAAGACCACCATGTTCACCCCCCTAGGGGCCTTTGAATATTTAGTTATGCCTTTTGGATTACAATCAGGCTCCACCTGTTTTCAAGGGTTCATGCACCATGTGTTGGGGTCTCTGCTGTATAAGAACTGTGTGGCCTTCCTGGACGACGTCCTGATTTATTCGGAAAGCGAGGAGCAACATGTACGAGATGTCAGGGAAGTGCTACAACGATTGCAGAAACACCAGTTGTGGGTCAAGCTAGAGAAATGTCAGTTTCATGCCAGAGAAGTGGAATTTCTGGGGTACAAGTTGTCTGACAAGGGCTTAGCGATGGACCCAAGCAAGGTGCAGGCAGTGTTGGAATGGAAGCCCCCAAGGACACGGAAGGACGTACAAAGGTTCCTAGGTTTCAGCAACTTCTATAGGAAGTTCATAAAGAACTTTGCTCACTTGACCGCACCCGTCACGGACTGTCTCAGTAGCAAAAAGAAGTTTGTGTGGCTGGAGGAAGCTCAGCAGTCCTTTGAAAGATTGAAGAAGGCGTTCGCGTCGGAAGAGCAACTATTACACGTAGACTTGGAGAAACCCCTGAGGCTAGAGACCGACGCGTCTGACAGAGCCATCGGGGCGGTCCTTTTGCAGCCCGGGCGGAGGAAACAGGAATGGAAACCGTGTGCCTTTTTCTCAAGGAAGCTGAGCAAGTCGGAGCAAAACTATGCTGTGTATGACCGAGAACTGCTCGCGATCTACGCTGCCTTTCGTCGTTGGCGTCATCTACTGATAGGGGCGCAGCACAAGATCCAGGTTTGTACAGATCACAAGAACTTGGAATACTGGAGGACTGCACGAGTGCTCAACCAGAGACAGATTCGCTGGGCGCAGGAATTCTCCAAGTTTTCTTTTGAAATCCAGTATGTGGCCGGAGAGGAAAACGTGAGAGCGGACGCTCTCTCGTGGAAACCAGAGTACTTCGAAGGAGAGGGGCCGCCGGAGACATGACACATCATACCTGAGGACCGATGGGTGTGTGGGGAAACTCTAGTGGGCAAAAGAGAACTGGCAGGGCTTACTAGGAACGATGAATTCGCACGAACTAAAATCAGGGAGCTCCAAGATGGGAGAGAGGCACCAGAAGGGTTTGAGGAAAAGGAAGGGGTGTTGTACTATAGGGGGGCCATGTATGTACCGGGGGAAGCTCTAAGAGAAAGGGTACTCAAACAACTCCACGACAACCCCACAGCGGGGCACTTTGGACAGCACAAAACGATGATGTTGGTCACCAGACAGTTCTGGTGGCCACGGGTGAGGGAGGATGTACGGGAATATGTGCGAGGGTGCGACCGCTGCCAAAGGGCTAAAGGGGAGCGAACGGTACCAGCAGGTTTACTGGAACCCTTACCCACACCGAGCAAACCCTGGGAGGTGGTGTCCATTGATTTTATGACAGATTTGCCCAAATCACGGGGGGAAACCGCGGTCATGGTAGTAGTCGACTTACTGACCAAAATGTGCCATTTTATAGCCTGCTCACATGCGGTGACGGCCGAAGAGACGGCACGATTGTTCGTAGAGCACATTTTCAGGTTGCATGGCGCCCCCTTGAGGGTTATCTCCGACCATGGAAAACAATTTACTTCCCGGTTCTGGAGGAAGCTCATGAGCTTGCTGCAAGTAGAGGTGGGGTTATCGACAGCAAGGCACCCAGAGTCCAATGGGCAAGCGGAAAGGGCAAACAGTATACTTCAACAATACTTACGCTGCTACGTCAGCGAGAGGCAGAATGATTGGGTAGAGAAACTAGCGCTGGCGGAATTTGCGTACAATAACGCTGAACACGTGTCGACGGGAATGAGTCCGTTTATGGCCAATTATGGGTGCCATCCCAGAGCTTTCCCGGGGAGTGAGGAGCAAAGCTGGAGTGTACCCGCGGTGGAGCAGTTCGTGGAAGAAATGGAGGCCCTACACCAGCAACTCAAGATGAACTTAGAGAGGGCTAAGGCGACTTACAAGAAGCAAGCAGACAAGCACCGCAGGGAAGGGGAAACCATACGGGTGGGGGACCGGGTGTGGCTGTCCACTCAAGGGTTACCATTTAAGGGAGGGTGTAAGAAGTTGCAGCCCCGACGGCTGGGGCCATTTGAGGTAACACAACAGGTAAACCCCGTAGCATTCAAGCTCAAGTTGCCCGACAGTATGAAGATACACCCTGTGTTCCACAGGTCCTTGCTCTCACCACACAGGGAGGGGCGGGAATTCCAGGGGCGGGAGGTAGGAGTCATCCCACAACCGCAGGTAGAAGAAAGGGAACACCAGAGCTCGGCCACGGAAATAATTGATTCGAGGTGGCGAGGGCGTCAGGTGGAGTACTTGGTGGCTTGGGAAGGGGAGCCCAGGTCAGAAAACACGTGGGTCCCCGCGGAAGCCGTCAATGACAGGTATATGGTGGAAGTATTCCATCGCCGGTTCCCAGACAAGCCCAAACCCTTGGAGAGATTCTGGGAGGAACAATTTGGAACCACAGATGACGAAGAGAGTTTCGAGGGGTTTTCAGAATCCGAGGAAGAATCGGACTGGGAAGGTCACCCAGTGGGTGGGAACCAAGGCAGGTGGACAGAGGTTTTCGAATCCACTGAGGAGGGTGACGATTCCTTCAGAGGTTTCCCCGTCTCGTCGGCCGAGGAAGAGAGAGAAATCGATTCCACAGGTCGAGCGGGGGTTGGGGGGGGTCCTGGAGGGGAGGTGGATGTCAGGAAACTGACATCAGAGCAACAGGTGAAGGGGAGGCTCTCTGATTCTGCAGGGGAAGGAACAAGCACTAGGGGGAGACGCAGCTTGATGGAGGGGGAAGGAAATCAGCGTAACACCAAGGAGCCAGGAGAGCAAATGGGAGAAGAGGTGGAAGGGCTCCGGGATTCTTCCTTGGAAGTCAGTGAGGAGAGCCCTGGTCCTCCACTACCCACGCCCTCCTTGCGCAGGAGACTCCCGCGCAATGAGAGGCGGAGATGATTGGGAGTCAAACAACTCTTATGCTGGCAACGGTTTAAGAAACGCCCACAGACAGACTCTGCGAGCGACTGAGGCAGCCACGCTGAGATGGGCTGTGCAGTCAGGACGGTTTAACCCAGGCAGCCAAGCTCCCAAAGGGGACAGTTTACGCACGAGTAACTCCAAACCATTACAGCGGTCAAATTTGAAGCTTTCACTGTTAGGCCGTGTTGCTGTGATAAAAATGAATGTATTGCCTAGAATGTTGTTTCTGTTTCAAACATTGCAAATTTTGGATAAAATGGATTGCTTCAAGAAGTGGCAGAGAGATATTTCTAGATTTGTCTGGCAGGGCAAGAAGCCTAGAATAAAATTTAAAATACTAACGGATGCAAAGGAAACAGGTGGATTTGCCCTGCCAGACCTTAAACTTTATTATGAATCAGCAGCTTTTTGCTGGCTGAAAGATTGGCTGCTTCTTGAAAACACAGACATTTTGGATTTAGAAGGTTTTAATAATGTATTTGGATGGCATGCATACTTGTGGTATGATAAGGTCAAAGCACATAAAGCATTTCAAAATCATATTGTCAGGAAAGCATTGTTTAATGTCTGGATAAGATATAAGGACCTACTTGAAAATAAAACCCCAAGGTGGTTGTCACCGATGGAAGCGAAGGCTCAGAAAAAGCTCAATATGGAGGTCAAATGGCCGAAATATTGGGAAATTTTGGAACAAGAGGGAGACAGACTGAAATTGCAGAGTTTTGAAAAACTAAAAAAAAAGTGCGAGATTGGCTTCATTATTATCAGATAATGGAGGCATATAATTTGGACAAGAAACTTGGCTTCCAGGTGGAAAAATCAAAATTGGAAACAGAACTGTTAGAACCCAAAACCAAGATTTTGTCAAAGATGTATAACTTGCTGTTGAAATGGAATACTCAGGATGAAACGGTGAAATCTGCTATGATTAAATGGGCACAAGATGTTGGACATAATATAATGATGGCTGACTGGGAACAGTTATGGACCACAGGTATGAAGTTTACGGCATGTAATGCCTTAAGAGAGAATATTATGAAAATGATATACAGGTGGTACATGACCCCAGTCACGCTTGCAAAAATCTATCATTTGCCCGATAATAAATGTTGGAAATGTAAAGAAATTGAAGGTACATTCTTTCACCTTTGGTGGACGTGCCCAAGGATTAAGGCTTTCTGGGAGATGATCTATAATGAAATGAAAAAGGTATTCAAATATACCTTCTTGAAGAAACCAGAGGCCTTTCTCCTGGGCATAGTCGGCCAATTGGTGCCAAAGAAGGATAGAACTTTCTTTATGTATGCTGCAACAGCAGCAAGAATACTTATTGCAAAGTATTGGAAGGCACAAGATTTACCCACTCTGGAAGAATGGCAGATGAAGGTGATGGACTACATGCAACTGGCGGAAATGACTGGCAGAATCCGAGACCAGGGAGAAGAGTCGGTGGAAGAAGATTGGAAGAAATTCAAAGATTATTTACAGAAATACTGCAAAATTAATGAATGTTAGAATGATGTTGGATTGAAGTTAAGTGGTTTTTAGCAGCAATGTTAAAAGGAATATGTAAAAATGGATTGTTAACAGGTGATAATTTAAAGTTATTATATTTTAAGATAAGAGATTAAGATAAAATCAAAGAGGGAAAGGATTTGCTTAACTAACTAATTTGAACTGGAATACAAAAAGGGAGGTGTGAGGAGGTCGGGGAAACAAGCAAATGAAAGATAAGAAATGGAAAGACTAATCTGTTTTTTAATTGTTTTTATCTTTTATTTTCATTTTGTATTTTTTTTCTTTCTTTTTTCTTTCTTTTTTTCTTTGCTTATTTTTGTAATATGTTGAAACTTTAATAAATATCTTAACAAACTTCGGGGTTTGTAGATGGTTGTAAAGGTTGCTGAAAGGTTTCTAGTTCACTAGTTGGAAACAGCTTCCAGGCTTGGCAGGACCAAGGTTGCTTTGTAACTGTTCGTGTCTGCCTGCTTGCCATCGTGCATATTTGTAAACCATTTCTGCCAAAATATATACATCTGCAATCGTAGTTTCTGGAAGCAGACCCTGCGAGAGTGCACACTCCACGAAGTCCATATGAAGAGTGTTACGGAATGGAGGGGGGGGCATATGAACAAAGTCTTACTCCCGAGTAAGAGACGTAGAGCCCGAGGCGATGACCTCAAGGGAACCCTGCCACACTAGGACTCCCCTCGCCCCGTCACAACGTTGCACCAAGCACCGCACAAAAGTCCAAAACCCCGAGAAGAAAGCGCCATTTCTGACCCCGTATCCCGATGCTATACATGATCGATGTATTTGATGAATGAACAATGTATTTGCATGAGGATGCGCTCTAGCCAATCAGATGGCGTTGAATGAAGCCCTTCAGCCAATCGCAGCAATGCAATGGCTCTGCAGAGGCAGCTCACCGCTGACAAGGTGATGACAGCTCCTGCTGCGAGAACAACGGACTGAGTCCCTCGAAACCTCGTTCCCCTGTTAATCCAATCAAAACTAGATGTTGTTTAGTCGTTTAGTCGTGTCCGACTCTGTGTGACCCCCTGGACCAGAGCACGCCAGGCCCTCCTGTCTTCCACTGCCTCCTGCACTTTGCTCAAACTCATGCTGGTAGCTTCGAGAACACTGTCCCACCATCTCATCCTCTGTCGTCCCCTTCTCCTTGTGTCCTCCATCTTTCCCAGCATCAGGGTCTTTTCCAGGGAGTCTTCTCTTCTCATGAGGTGGCCAAAGTATTGGAGTCTCAGCTTCAGGATCTGTCCTTCCAGTGAGCACTCAGGGCTGATTTCCTTCAGAATGGAGAAGTTTGATCTTCTTGCAGTCCATGGGACTCTCAAGAGTCTCCTCCAGCACCAGAATTCAAAAGCATCAATTCTTCGGTGATCAGCCTTCTTTATGGTCCAGCTAGATACAATGTAGCAATGTCAGGCCAGGCCACTTCCGAAAAGAACCGTCTGTATTAAAAAAGCTTAAAAACACTTGGAAATTCATAGAAAACCACCGGTTTCACCGATTCTCTTCAATCCACCGCCAGTCTGCGTCGTTGGCCAAGGACTTGGGAACCCCTCGGTCCCCGCCAGTATTCCCCAAGCAGGAGGTCACCTACTCATAGGAAGGTACTTTACCCGTAGGTGACAATCGCTGGGCAAAAGCTCTCCTCCGGACTTACCCAGGCAGACTATGCAAACCAAAGTTCTATTATCCTCTTGCAGTAGGTGCTTAGAATGTACTTGGGTGTCGAGACCCCACAGCCACCCCCTCGTTGGAAATGACTCACACAAGGACATGAATATTAGGTTTCTGTTACTGGGCAAATTTTGGCCACGACTTTATTGAAATTAAAGAATGTGAGCGGTATTGGCTTAGGCATTGGTTGGACCTGACTATATCTGACTCCTGCCCATTGTGCAGGAAGTCCCAGTAAGGGTAAGCCACCGGTAGGGGGAGCCCTGTCGATGCGAACCAACTCAAGCTCCCCCTGGTGCTCCCGTCGAGGTCGTGTCAAGGCCTTAGCCCCCCAGCCGGGCTTCAGACTAGATCAACACCCCCGGATTCCTGTAACGGAATACCCTTAAGCATGGAGGGGCAGGTGTTGGCCACACCTCCCCTCCCCCACACAAGGTCAAACAATGCCTAACTGCAACCCTAACAAAGTTGTGACGATTGCTACGAGGTAGGCGAAAACCAAGTGGCCAGTGCCAATTTGCCAAGTGGTAAAATTCCTACCAGGCCCCTCGGACAACCAAGGCGACCAACCCAAGTCCATAGCAAGGCCATTGCCTAACCTGCAAAATAGGGAGGGAGGGCGGGTGATTGAGGAAGCGAGCCAAAGAGGAAGTTCTCTGTGTTACGATATGGATGCAATGCAGCTGGCAACTGCTAGCTTGAAAACAAAACATGATGGGAATGTTGGGACTGTCCGTGGGAAAAAGAGGGACAGTCAATTCACAGGGCAATGCACCGGAATTAGCTCAGAGTGTAATATGAGCTCTTCCTATTGTTCCTGTACAGGAAGTACAGGAAGTGTTGGTCTCTCGACTGCTGGAGCTTGAAGAGAGCAGTCATGTTTTTTGTAACGCTGCAAAGACAGAAATAAAGGCATGTAAATACGTTTCTGTCTATCTCTTTCCCCTGCTGGGGGGGCAAGAAAGAGGGGGGGTGTTCTTCTCACGCTGAGAAGAATCACGTATCGCGACCTTAACCTGGATCTTGCTGGGGAATGCAGACAGGGAGGTCAACAGGAGATCAAGCCGGATGCCTGGAGAGTTGCCAGTTACTACTGATATAGGCTTGAATTCCAACACTCTGGGGGTTGGCTGGCCAGGCTCTGACGTGGCCGGGATCCCATAGGCAATGGGGGACAGAGTCCCCCGCCCCTGGTGGGGAGTGGGTGGCCACGTGGTCCACCGCAACTCCTCCCCACTGGGAAGTGGAGCGGATTTCCCAAGACATATCCTGTATTTGCATGTTACCCCAACACATTCCTCCTATGTTAATCATGTATAACCCTCCCCTTTTCTGTTGGAGTGGTGATGTTTAGCGAACTGTCTGCTGGTATAAGATAGGAACTTTTAAAAGTCCTTGTCACCCCATTCTCGGGGTTCAATTCCTCTCTGAACCTGTTGCGCAATAAACTTTGGTCTCCGCTATTTGCTCCGGTTGGTGGCTGGACTCCTTCTTTGTTCCGCAGGGACCCACGGGCTCTGAGCAGCCTCCCACCCTCTTGAGAGAAGAAAGATGGCTTTTGCTCCCACTGCAGTGTTGTAATCTAAATAAGCACATCTTCCTACAAGTGAATAGTAGCCACCTATCTGGGGGAAAATAAAGTGGTATGCTGAGAGACATGGTTACGGTGGAGAGCAAATCTGTGTTCCACAATCCGAACATCCCGAGAGATACCAGATGGCAGCTTTTTTTTACTGTGTCCACAGAACTCAATGAAAGCCAACCAATGGTTTTGCAGTTGCTTTCCATGGACATTTTGCAACCAAGCACAGAATTCCTTGAACCTCGGAAACGCTTCTGATTTCTGCCTGAGCACGAACACATGAATGTACCTGGAAAAAGCATCAATCAATACCATGAAGTGCTTTGCTCCACCTAGAGAGGTTGCAAGTGGACCAACAAGGTCTGCGTGGACAGTCTGGTAGGCTTTAGATGCCCACCTGCCAGAAACCTTGCCCTATTGAACTGTGTGTCATCATGATGGCCTTGGCCGGTTGTGAGTTGTGAAGGCCGCTTCCTGCAAGGCCCATTCCACCTGGCCTGGGGGGCAGGGCCCAGACACCAGCTCTACTAAAGAGGCTCCTGGTGAGACCAGAGGGACATCGCTCGGCCTGACAAGAAACCCAAACTATTGGATTCTTTTGCCCCATCTTTTTGTGCCTGCTCAACAGCCGTGTCATGGTTATGATCATATTTTATTCTCTTGGGAAGCCCCTTCACCACGGCAAGGCAGTGATCCATGAAGGGGTCAGATTATTTAGATTTGGTAAATAATTCTTATTGCTATTCTTATTGTATTGATTATTATAATTGATTTCTGTAGTTCTGACGGTTTAGCTGCCTTGAGCATGAAAATAGAAAGGCAGGATACAAACCTAATCTAATAAAGAGCCCTCCTCCTCCTGAGCCTGGGGCAGGACCGTAGCCTGAGAGGGAGAGGGTTGCACAGTTCCCCGATTATTTTGGAGGAATTCCACACCACACATTTAAAGCTCTTACACCACTTGAAAGAGTCCAGGCTTTCCCTCAAGAATCCTGGGAACTGTAGTTTGCCAAGGGTGCTGAGAGATGTTAGATCTGTAGCAAACAGAGGTTCCCAGGATGTGTTGGGTGAATCTGTGACTCTTAGTGCAATGCTTCTTGAAATGTGTGGTTGTGACCATTGTCCTCATAACAGCACTGGGGTTCGGATTGCAGTGTGTGTGTGTGTGTGTGTGTGTGTGTGTGTGTGTTGCAGAATGGTTTAATTAGCTCGTTCTCCTCCTAGCACATCGTCTTCATTCAACTCTGGCTGTTGAATGAATGCTTTCTTATAATCATTCTTATGTTTAAGTGGGCTTTGGCCTCCTTCCAGACAGCAGCTTGAAAGGGAAGCAGAGGAAAGCTCAAATGATGACAGAATAATAATAATAATAATAATAATAATAATAATAATAATAATAATAAATTTTATTTATATCCCGCCCTCCCCAGCCAAAGCTGGGCTCAGGGCGGCTAACAACAATCAGAAGGCAGGGGCATCCAACAAGCAAGAGTTTTGGTTTGGATGTGACACTTTTAGACTTCCCCAAGCCATCCCGAAGCCCCAATTTCACTCGGCCCCATTTCACTCTGGTCCATCTGAGTATCTCCTTTCCACCTATGCCTCCCCTCCCCCCCAAATATTCACAATTAAGAAATCAGAAAACAACCCCCACCTCTCTTTCGACAGAACTAGATGGAATGATCAGGCATAGCAACTCCTGCAGAGAGGATAAAACCAAAATGTTTCCAAGGGACACATTTATCAAACAAGATATCTGCCCATAGCTCAGTCAGTAGAGTGTGAGACTCTTCATCTCAGGGTCGTGGGTCCGAGCCCCACGTTGGGCAAAATATCCCTGCATTGCAGGGGGTGGACTAGATGACTCTTGTGGTCCCTTCCAACTCTACAATTCCAGGATATCCTGTGAGGAGTAGTCAACTGAGTTTTACTCAGAAGAGATGCGTCAAAATCAACACAGCCACGTAATTAGTGCCCATCAATTTAAATAGGTCTGCTGTGGAAAGGACTGATGTTGACTACAACCCTGATGTTTTCTGATTATTTTATAGAGCGTTTCCCTCAATACCAAAAAATGGAGGCAGAGACAATTTACTGAATTTCAAAACCACCGAAGCTTTATTGAATGAACGAATCAGTTTGTTACAGTCACATACCAGAATATGGACTTATACAGAGATAGAGAACATGTAGAAGAAGAAGAAGAGTTTGGATTTGATATCCCGCTTTATCACTCCCCTTCAGGAGTCTCAAAGCGGCTAACATTCTCCTTTCCCTCCCCCTCCCCCAACAAACACTCTGTGAGGTGAGTGGGGTTGAGAGTCTTCAGAAAAGTGTGACTGGCCCAAGGTCACCCAGCAGCTGCATGTGGAGGAGCGGAGACGCGAACCCGATTCCCCAGATTACGAGACTACCGCTCTTAACCACTACCAAACACTGGCTCTCATATACATGTAGATTAAAATCAAAATCTATAAGCTAGAACACAGTAAAGAATACAGATGTGAAACTACTAAAATGTGTAGTTTAAGACCTTAACCGCTAATTTAAAATATGCATGTCAATGCTTTATTATAATTAAGGCAGGTAAAGTAATTATTACTCTTAATATTATTCATTGCTATGAGGCTTCTTGAAGCAATTCAGAATACAATCAACATTAGCAGAACACTTTCCTTTACAAGGAAAATTTAAAAAGCAACAATTTAAAAGCAATAAAAAAGTAATATTGCATAGGAAAGAATTCTAAAACAACAGCAATGATCACAATTAGCAACAACACACAATGAAACAGCAAGCAAAACTTGCCACTCGATCATCGCTGAGCCTTGAAACTTGTGTCTTATCCCCATAATCGAAACTGACATCAAGTCTTATGTCATCTGGAAGAGAATGAAGGAGAAGAGAGATGAATTTCTGCCACATTTACTGATTCACCAAATTGACCTGGCCCCCATTCCACCCTATTTACAAGGAGGCTTTATGGATCCTGTCTTTGGTGACAACGACTCCTTCCAAGCCTGCAGTTTGGCCATCTTTGTGCTGTGGCAGGATTTCACAGCCACATGACCCAGGAGGTCTGCATCAAGCAAGGATGCTGCAGCTACTGAGTGGGCTCTCCTTAGTCTGGAAAGTGCGTCCCATGTCCCCAGGCTGTGGGTGTTACCTTCTTTGGGGCAGAAGTGAGCCAGCTCCAGAGGGACGAGAGCATGCTGTAGAGAAAAGACAAGACCGTACTGGATCAGATGACTGATCTGATCCTCAACCCTCCCCCCCCCCCAAATAATGGGTGCAAGAGAACATGGAAGCAGACCAAAGCCAGGGAAGACTTGCTTCCATCATGGGATGAGTGAGTTCTATTGCCTGGCCCCAAGGTGGAAGTGTAAGATCAAGGAAGAGGGCAGGAAATGTCTCCAGCCTTGTCCGGCCTCCCAGGGACACACATTGTGTTGTGCGCCTGATACCAGACTGTGATTCCTGCTGTGGGAATCCTTTCACAAGCCACTCTGGGAGCCTCTTGGGGCTGTGAAGGTGCCAAAGGTGAGAGACTTACCTTCAGGCAACTGAGCCTTCTTGCACAGGACATCAGCCAGCTAATGCCACTGGCTGCCAGTTGCCTCTCCGCTGCAATCGCACTTGTTGTGTAACCTCTCAGTTCCTGTGGGAGGAAAGGGGACCTCAGGATCAGGAGGCTGGTCTGGGGGAAAGAGGCAGACCACTGTGAAGCCCTTTACACTCTCAGAGAGAGATCCGTTTCTGTTCTAAAATGGCAATGTCCTCCAGCCCCAAATTGTAGCTCTGCATCCAAGGCCCTCCTTTGGCTGTCTGGGCAAGTGGGCCTTTGCTGGCTGGTCCATGTGGCCAGCTTGCCTTACAAGAGGGGAAGGGCCCAAGAGGTGCACTGCTAGGTGGCGGTTTCTCCATGAAAGCTTTCTAGGTCAAACAGCCACTGAGGCCATCAAGATACTTACATTCACCAGCAAGTTCAGGGTCTTAGTGCTTGGGGCCTCCCAGAGAAGGCCTCCCAGCATCAGAGTATAACGTTCCTCTAACTCCTGCAGGCAATGGCAATGAGGGAGAGGATGCGCCAAGCAGGGGAAAGAGAGATCAGATGTTGAGCAATGGGAGCAATGCTTAAAGCGTGTGAAGAAGAAACAACAACTAGAGAAGTCAAATTTCAAGGCTACCTGCTTGTCGGGCTCAGTTTTGACCTCAATGACCGCTGCAAAGGCTGCATGCACAATCAGGCTGTGGAGCTTCAGTGGTAATTTGGGCTTCATGAGGCTGGAGAGAAGGCGGGAAACCTTTTTAGACTCTGTCTCATATGGGGGGGAGCATCAAATACATTTCATTCTCTTGAACTGAATGCATGTGTTAGCTTAAACCACTTTTGACAATCAGGTTTAGAATTAATTCAGGAATTTGGTCAAGTGGCTGGTTTTAAACTGAATAAGTTAAAAACCAAGGTTTTAGAGAAAAATTTAACACCGATTGAAAGAGATAGGTTTCAGAATGAGACAGGTTTGACTGTGGTCAAGAAAGTGAAATATTTGGGGATTAACATGACAGCCAAAAATGGGAATTTATTTAAAGATAATTATGAAAAATGTTGGACTGAAGTGAAAAAAGATTTAGAAATTTAGTCAAATTTGAAGCTTTCACTGTTGGGCCGAATTGCTGTGATAAAAATGAATGTATTGCCGAGAATGTTGTTTTTATTTCAGACATTGCAAATTGTGGACAAGATGGATTGTTTTAAGAGGTGGCAGAGAGATATCTCTAGATTTGTCTGGCAGGGCAAGAAGCCCAGAATAAAATTTAAGATACTGACAGATGCAAAGGAAAGGGGTGGATTTGCCCTGCCAGACCTTAAACTTTACTATGAATAGCAGCATTTTGCTGGTTGAAAGAATGGCTACTTCTTGAAAACACAGACATTTTTCATTTAGAAGGTTTTAACAATGTATTTGGTTGGCATGCATATTTATGGTATGATAAGGTCAAAGCTCATGAAGCATTTAAAAATCATATTGTCAGGAAAGCTAGGTTTTAATGTTTGGATAAGATATAAGGACTTGTTGGAAAATAAAACCCCAAGTTGGCTGTCACCAATGGAAGCAAAAGCTTTGAAAAAGCTCAATATGGAGGCCAAATGGCCGACATAGTGGGAAATTTTGGAACAAGACGGAGATAGATTGAAATTGCAGAGTTTTGAGAAATTAAAAAACAAAGTGAGAGACTGCCTTCATTATTATCAGATAATGGAGACATATAATTTGGATAAGAAAATTGGCTTCCAGGTGGAAAAGTCAAAATTAGAAACAGAACTGTTAGAACCCAAAACTAAGAATTTGTCAAGAATGTATAATTTGCTGTTGAAATGGAATACTCAGGATGAAACGGTGAAATCTGTTATGATTAAATGGGCACAGGATGTTGGACATAATATTATGTTTGCTGACTGGGAACAGTTATGGACCACAGGTATGAAGTTTACGGCATGTAATGCCTTAAGAGAGAATATTATGAAAATGATATACAGGTGGTACATGACCCCAGTCAAGCTTGCAAAAATCTATCATTTGCCCGATAATAAATGCTGGAAATGTAAAGAAACTGAAGGTACATTTTTTCACCTTTGGTGGACGTGTCCAAAGATTAAGGCCTTCTGGGAAATGATATATAATTAATTGAAAAAGGTATTTAAGTATACCTTCCTGAAGAAACCAGAGGCCTTTCTCCTGGGCTTTGTCGGCCAATTGGTGCCAAAGAAAGACAGAACATTATTTATGTATGCTACAACAGCAGCAAGAATACTTACTGCAAAGTATTGGAAGACACAAGATCTACCCACCCTGGAAGAATGGCAGATGAAGGTGATTGACTACATGGAATTGGCAGAAATGACTGGCAGAATCCGAGACCAGGGAGTAGAGTCGGTGAAAGAAGACTGGAAGAAATTCAAAGACTACTTACAGAAACATTGTAAAATTAATGAATGTTAGAAGGATGTTGGATAGAAACTAAGCGGTTTCCAGCTGTAATGCTTTAAGAGATATGAAAAAAAAAGAGGTTTCACTGAGGAGATTTCACCCCTCCCATACCCAAGAATCTCCTGATGATCTCCTGATGGTCTCTGCTGACTCTCCAGAGAGGAGGAGGCGTGTCCTGCCTATCTACTTATTCTGCCCAGCAACATCTCTGTGTGTGTGAGAGAGAGTCAGTCAGTCAGTGTATCGGAGAAAGTGAGTGTGTTGGAGATCCTAGAGATAAGATTGCTGCTAAGTGCAGCTGCAGACTCTCAGTGTAGCATTGATTTATGCTTAGACTATTCAGCTCTGTATATAGTTTTGTATCATAGTTGTAGTTATAGAATAAAAGGAAGATATTCTACAGAGCTGCTCTCCGAGTGGCTTATACTCTGCAAGACTCTGCAAAACTCTGCTGCGCAACGACTGTAGTATTGAGACAGTGAATCCGGTGCTCTCAGCTCTAAGCTGTGAGTCCACAGCACCGTGACCTGTTCCTGTGAGAAAGGAGGTCTCTGGCGGTGCTACCCAGCTCGCCTAGCCCAGTCGGGGTTGAGGTGCATGAGTCCAGTTGGTGCGCTGGCTCTAGGGCGATGCTGACATTCACAAACGGGTTAAAGTTTAATGGTAAGGATTTGCTGAACTAACAAATCGAACTGGAATACAAAGAAGGGAGGTATGAGGAGGTCCGAGGAAATAAGTGTATGGAAGTTATGTTATTGAAAATTAATGTGTCTTTTTAACTGTTTTTTATTTTGTATGTTTATTTTTCTTTTTTCTTGTTATATCTTAAAAACTTTTAATAAATATCTTTTTTTTAAAAAAAAAAAACCACTTTTGACAATCAAGCAGCGTATAGATTTTACAGGGTAAAAATGAATAAAGGTAAAATTAAAATAAACACACGAGGGCACTGTTTATGCGGCAGTCTACCTGGCACTTGGTTGCAAGCCTCTAGGTCTTAGTTAATCCCACCCCTAAAAGCTGAGCCATTTCACAGTCATCTCTAGACAATATAGCTTCTATTTTCTCTCTCACATCTCCACTCATCCTGTAAATTGTTGCTGCATGAATAAAGCTTTTTGAACGCAAAAAAACCAAGAAATTGTAAGCAATTCTTCCAATCGAATTCACTGCAGTGGCAAGGTCTGGTAACACCTTTCCACATTCTGCTCCCCTCCCCCCCGCCAGCTCCTTGTCAAGCTCAAAAAACCCGGTATACCTCAGTTGGTAAAGGGCTTCCAGTGCCGTAGCAAGGACCAATTCAGGCTGCGTAAAGCACGAAGTCCGTCCCATGAGATCCTGATAGAGAACAGAGGGCGGAGGGGGAAAACGTCAGTTCCCTACGGACATCAGGTGGATTCCTCCAACCCCAAACTCAGTGCAGGAATTGGCAATGTAATGCCAAATGCCTGCACAACCCTTCTCTTGGCCAGATCCCACCAGGTACTGTGTCCAGTTCTGGGCACCACAATTCAAGAAGGACACTGACAAACTGGAACGTGTCCAGAGGAGGGCAACCAAAATGGTCAAAGGCCTGGAAACGATGCCTTATGAGGAATGGCTAAGGGAGCTGGGCAATGAAACAATCGTTGAGACGGCTAGAGCGCCGGTGGCGGATAACTCATTCCGAATCTGACCGGGCACACGTTAGAGCTCAACGTCGAGCCTACCAAGTGGCAATAGCGACGGCAAAGAAGAATTTCTTCACCGCCTCTATTGCATCTGCAGAAAACAGCAGCAGGAGACTTTTTCAGGTGGTTCACAATTTAGTGGAACCACCTGCAACACCGGGGCCCAGTATGGGCCACATGTTCTCCTGCAATGATTTTGCAAAGTTTTTTGCAGATAAAATCGCTCAGATTCGGGAAGAAGTAGACTCCACCGTGGGAGCAGGGCCAGGGCGGGAGAGTGCTAGAGTCCTGTCTAGTCAAGTTGTGTGGGATCAATTCCAATCTGTTACCTCCGAGGATGTGGACAGGCTGCTTGGACGAGTGAAACCAACCACCTGTCTCCTGGATCCTTGCCCATCCTGGCTTATAAAAGCTAGCCAGGAAGGACTGGGCGATGGGCTTCGTGGGGTGGTGAATGCTTCCCTCCATGAGGGAGCCTTCCCAGACCCGCTGAAAGAGGCGGTTATTAAACCGCTTCTTAAAAAACCATCTTTAGATGCGGCCACGATGGCTAATTATCGCCCAGTCTCAAATCTTCCATTCCTGGGCAAGGTGATTGAGCGAGCGGTTGCCAAACAACTCCAGGCACGCCTGGAAGAAGCGGACCATTTGGATCCCTCCCAGTTGGGATTCAGGCCTCATCATGGGACTGAAACTGCCTTGGTCGCACTGGTTGATGATCTCCGGCGGGCTAGGGACAAAGGTGAGAGCTGTTTCCTAGTTCTGCTGGATCTCTCAGCGGTGTTTGATACCATCGACCATAGCATCCTTCTGGACCGTCTTGAGGGGCTGGGAGCTGGGGGCACTGTTATACAGTGGTTCCGCTCCTTCCTCCTGGGCCGTGTTCAGACAGTGGTGGTGGGGGATGAGTGTTCAGACCCCTGGGCTCTCACTTGTGGGGTGCCTCAGGGTTCTGTCCTCTCCCCCATGCTTTTCAACATTTACATGCAGCCGCTGGGAGAGATCATCAGGAGGTTTGGGCTGGGTGTTCATCAGTATGCCGATGATACCCAGCTCTACCTCTCTTTTAAATCAGAACCAGTGAAGGCGGTGAATGTGGAATTTGTTTGAACTGGCGCGACCCCCGCTAATTGATTTACGATCCTCAATTAGCTCTTTACTGCCCGGCACACTTCTCCTGCCGCACGCTCTGCTCCGATCTCTCAGTCACGCCGTAGCAGAGATTACACAGCGGTGTAAAACTGTCATGTAGCTTGGCTTCCAGACAAACACACACAGTCCAGGTTTGTCTATTTACAGCTTTTATTCCAACATTTCTCAGGAATTTCCAGGACTATTTGCAGCCATGACAAAACTGCATCCTTTCCCCACAAATTACAGAGTGGGACTGTCATACTCTTCCCAAGCTCCTCCCAAGCTTCCAAAATTGACGTCAGAATGGTGTGGCATCATGGGAAGAACTTAACCCGTTAAGTTCCAACCTCAACACCCCCCCTTGCTGCACCTTCTGACAAGACCTTTTTGAGCTCAACACCTTACCCTTTGCCTTGTGCTCCTTCCCAGCATCTTTCCCAGGCACCTGTTGAACCCTTTCAACACTCCCAGAATCACACTGTGCGAATCTCGCCCACGCACATGTTGCCTGGTATCTTTCAGGTGGAATGCCCTTTGTTGTGCGACTAGACCTTCTGGGCATAAACTCAGATGTTACCTCTGACTCACTGCCACCAGGAAATGTGTCCTCAGCATCACGGGATTCCCCCTCTGACTTAAAACGTTTTCGAATCCTCTCCATTACACTCACAGGAGAACTAGGCTCGCTTTTGGCCTCCCTTTTTACAACTTGTGGAGAAACTACCGATATCTCCTCCTGTTCCTGACTTTGGTCAGTTACCTGATCGTCATCATCAGACTCAGCTTCTTCTTCCTCCCCCTCATAATCTTCCTGTTCTGAATCAGAGAGACACTCTGAAAGAACATCACGCTTGACAGCAGCTTGTGTCTTTTTATCCTGCTCATAGAACTCAGCGTGTTTACTGATCAGTAACTTACTCTGATCACCTGATGGAAATGCAAATCTCCATGCACTCGCTGTTGGCTCATACCCACAGAAGATCATTTTTCGGAACTTGGATCCATCTGGCCCCTGCAAAGCAGCAGGTACCGGCACAGACGCACGTGACCCGAACATACGCAAAAAATGAATCTGGGGTTTCCTGCCATGCAACAAACCAAATGGTGTGTCCCCTACCATGGAATTGTAGGTGCGATTCCAGGTGAAGCTTACATACTTTATTGCCTCCAGCCAAAACCTTGGAGGTAACCCAGAGTCTTCCAGCAACACCTGTGCAGTTTTAACCAGAGCCTGACACTTCCGCTCTGCCACCCCCCCCTGATTGGGTGAAGTCACTGTGTGACGTATCCCTTTCTTGCGAAAGTACTTCTGCAAAGCAGAACCTGTAAACTCAGCTCCTCTGTCACTTGTGACAGCTTGCACTTTGGTGGAAAACCTTTGTTCCACCCCCTCAATCCACCCTTTGATCAGCTGTGCTGCATCATCCTTGGATTTGAGGCCATGTATCCAGGAATTCTGAGTAAAATCCTCCTGCATCGAAAGCAGAAACCTTGACCCTCCCAGACTTGGTTCCTTTACAGGACCCCACAAATCTATGTGAATCAGTTCAAAAGGCCTTGTTGTTATCCTTTCAACCTTTGGATAACTACATCCTTTTACCTTTGCCAGTTTGCAAGTTTCACAACTTACAGCATGTCCGCATTCTGAGATATTACAACCTTTGGAAACTTCTGGCAGCACCTGTAGTTCTTCTAGAGAACTATGAGCTGTACGTGTATGCCAAGCATGTACGCATGATTCATGTTTGGGAATTGTAGCACGCAGTGCTTGTGCTTTCTCAACCTTCCCACCACCCTCCAGAGACGTTTTAAGAATGAAGAGATCATTCTGCCCCTTTTTAACCTTGGCAAGCATCCTCCCTCCTTTGGAGATTGTGCACACATCACCCTGAAAACAAACCGTAAATCCCTTTTTCAGTAAATAAGGCACAGATAAAAGACAGTGTTGCATCCCAGGAACAGTACAACACTCCAACGTTTCCTGTAAAATACAAAAATGCAAATTTACAGCATTAGTCATATTTCTTTTCTGTCCATTTGCAAACAGTACAGTTTTCCCGGCAGGAATTGCCGTGCAGTTCCACCTCTCGACAGCAGGTGTCTCTGGAATCAAATTGCGATTAGCTGCAGAGTCAATAACAAAACTTAGCTCTTGGCTTGTCCCACGGCTGTCTTCAGCCAATGCCAGACTAGCCGTGATTTGATAAGTCTCCTGACGTTGTTTTCCTCGTCCTTCTCTTGCGTTCCCACGCTGACCTCCCCTTCCAGACTGGTTCCCATGGAAACCCGACTGATTTCCATGGAAGGTGTCCTTGAAGCCTTCCTGTGCAGCTGCTCTCTGTGGGCAGTCTCTTTTGAAATGACCGTGAGATCCACACACGTAGCACCGACGAAACTCAGTGGAAAAACACTGCCTGGGTCTCCTCCCAGCTGGCCTGGCCCTCCTTCTTCCGGAAAAGCACTCCTTGCCAGCTCCGCCCCCCCTGAACTGCCGCTCCATTCCAGCAGATTCAGTGGAAAACTTTTCAAACTTGCCTTTGGAACTTTCCGCCCCCCCGACTTGCTCACTAGCACTCCTTGAGGCTAAATCATCAGGAACAGGGGCTCCAGCCATCTCTAGGCTTTCAGCTTCCATCTGCCCTAGGCCTCCTGCTGAGCCTTCACACAGACGTTTCAGCACACTCCAGGCCTCACACACAGATTCAATGCTTTCCAGATGATGTTGCAAATTAGCATGAACACCTGCTCGCAACATGCAGACCTCAGCTCTCATAGCTTTCTCCCTCTGCATTTTCTCCTCCAGAGAAACAGACTTCAGTTTTCCTGCATCTCTGTCCACCAGTTGCACTGGTTCCCTCTGGGAAATGTCCCAAACTTCCGTGGCTATAAACCACGCTCTCACCCATCTTGCCCAGGTATTCCACGCTTGGGCGGTGAGTTCCTCAAGCTGTTCAAACGGAGCTTGAATCACCTCCTGGCCATCTGCCATGTTCTCACGCTCTCCCAAATTGGCCCCAAGCTGTACTTACAAAAGCACCAGCTCTTCTGGCGTGGAGAAACGTTTCCTTGCTGCTCTCAGCTCACAGCTCCACAGCATTCAGCAACAGCTTCTTTCAGCTTGCTTGCTTGCTTGCTCCCGTGCTCCTCTGCTAGACACCGCAGATTTCTCAGCTCCCGGCAGCTCTTCCGTGACAGTTTTACGATAGGTGATTTAGGTTACCCATAACCTGTGGAATTTGTTTGAACTGGCGCGACCCCCGCTAATTGATTTACGATCCTCAATTAGCTCTTTACTGCCCGGCACACTTCTCCTGCCGCACGCTCTGCTCCGATCTCTCAGTCACGCCGTAGCAGAGATTACACAGCGGTGTAAAACTGTCATGTAGCTTGGCTTCCAGACAAACACACACAGTCCAGGTTTGTCTATTTACAGCTTTTATTCCAACATTTCTCAGGAATTTCCAGGACTATTTGCAGCCATGACAAAACTGCATCCTTTCCCCACAAATTACAGAGTGGGACTGTCATACTCTTCCCAAGCTCCTCCCAAGCTTCCAAAATTGACGTCAGAATGGTGTGGCATCATGGGAAGAACTTAACCCGTTAAGTTCCAACCTCAACAGTGAAGGTCCTGCGTGAGTGTCTGGAGGTGGTTGGAGGATGGATGGCGGCAAACAGATTGAGGTTGAATCCTGACAAGACAGAAGTACTGTTTTTGGGGGACAGGAGGCGGGCAGGTGTGGAGGATTCCCTGGTCCTGAATGGGGTAACTGTGCCCCTGAAGGACCAGGTGCGCAGCCTGGGAGTCATTTTGGACTCACAGCTGTCCATGGAGGCACAGGTCAAATATGTGTCCAGGGCAGCTGTTTACCAGCTCCATCTGGTACGTAGGCTGAGACCCTATCTGCCTGCGGACTGTCTCGCCAGAGTGGTGCATGCTCTGGTTATCTCCCGCTTGGACTACTGCAATGCACTCTACGTGGGGCTACCTTTGAAGGTGACTCGGAAACTACAACTAATCCAGAATGCGGCAGCTAGACTGGTGACTGGGGGCGGCCGCCGAGACCATATAACCCCGGTCTTGAAAGACCTACATTGGCTCCCAGTACGTTTCCGAGCACAATTCAAAGTGTTGGTGCTGACCTTTAAAGCCCTAAACGGCCTCGGTCCAGTATACCTGAAGGAGCGTCTCCACCCCCATCATTCTGCCCGGACGCTGAGGTCCAGCGCCGAGGGCCTTCTGGCGGTTCCCTCATTGCGAGAAGCAAAGCTACAGGGAACCAGGCAGAGGGCCTTCTCGGTAGTGGCGCCCGCCCTGTGGAACGCCCTTCCAGCAGATGTCAAGGCGATAAACAACTACCTGACATTCAGAAGACATCTGAAGGCAGCCCTGTTCAGGGAAGTTTTTAACGTGTGATATTTTACTGTATTTTTGGTTTTTATGGAAGCCGCCCAGAGTGGTTGGGGAGGCCCAGCCAGATGGGCAGGGTATAAATAATAAATTATTATTATTATTATTATTATTATTATTATTATTATTATTAAGCCTGGAGAAGAGGAGGTTAAGGGGTGATATGATAGCCATGTTCAAATATATAAAAGGATGTCACATAGAGGAGGGAGAAAGGTTGTTTTCTGCTGCTCCAGAGAAGCGGACACGGAGCAAAGGATCCAAACTACAAGAAAGAAGATTCCACCTAAACATGAGGAAGAACTTCCTGACAGTAAGAGCTGTTTGACAGTGGAATTTGCTGCCAAGGAGTGTGGTGGAGTCTCCTTCTTTGGAGGTCTTTAAGCAGAGGCTTGACAACCATATGTCAGGAGTGCTCTGATGGTGTTTCCTGCTTGGCAGGGGGTTGGACTCGATGGCCCTTGTGGTCTCTTCCAACTCTAGGATTCTATGATTCTATGATTCTAGGCCTTCCTTCTGCCCAGCATCCCCCCAATCCCATCCCCAGCTCTCCTGCCCCCCTCACCCCTGGATACCTCATGCAACCTCTCACTCACCGCAATTGCCTTGGCGGCCATCTTCTTGGAGTACCTCAACCTGTCCTTTTCTCTCTGGCGGGCCTCCGAGCAAGTGGCCAGCACACAGCAGAGGAACATCTCATCCTTCTCCAGTTGCTGAAATGGCAAGAGTCAGGCTGTCAGTTCATGCCAGGAGGGCTTCTCTGCATCTGAGACCGCCAAAATGGGGGTACAAACAGCACTGGTGGATGGGGGGGGGTGAGGGATTTCGTATGTACTGTGCTGTTTTCTCAAATACTAACCACAGGCGATGCCCAGACCCTGCCAGTCTCTGAACCATCTGTAGCACCCTGCTTGTGGTTAACGCTTAGCTGGAATGAAATATTCAACGCAGCAATAGAGAAATTAAAATAATTATTTATTTGTCAGACAAATAAATGAGAGGCACAGTGGTATATGGTTACCAAGCTCTGGCCTGGCCTCCTGCCATCATGGCCAGCACTTATATTCCCTTAATCCAGCCCCCTTTGCTCCTCCTGTGGCTGCCTCTGTCCAATCAGCCTGGTTGAAATTCCTATTGGCTGATTGCTAGAACCAATCACAAAAAGATACACCCATATCCTCCTGTCCTTATATGGAACACAAAGAGCTATATATTGTTACATCTATAAATGACAAATAAGTAGTAATATATCTTACATGTGTCTCAACAAGGAATCTTAATTACCAGCTCACCTCTTGCCCTCCTTGCCCTATTGCCTTCTAAAACAAATGGTTAATCTTAAATTTTTATCTTAAACATATGTCAAGGATCTTGAGTTTCACATCAACATTGAAAGATCTCCTTCATTTGAAGGTTTCTAAACAAATGTCTGACAACTAATATATCAGGCCTGCTTGGATGGCGTCTCTTGTCTGGCAAGGGGGGCTAGACTGGTGGCTGACTTAATTTCAAAATACAACTCTTACAACTATATGAAATAAGAATCTAGCATTTGTTAAATCCTTTGCATAATTACATTTAAGACAATATATTTAATACATAACATAGGTAGCCTTTTAAAAGGATAAACTTCCTCAAAGTAAAAAGGAAGGAACAGTTTACAGCCTCAAAATAAAATAGGAAAAAAAAGCCTCTTCCCCTTTTTACACTCTCCCCCCTTCTCCAGCCAGTTGCTTTTCCCATTAGCTCTTCCCAACATTTATTGCCCTTTAACTCTCTTCAGTTTAAGAAAGAAACAGCTTTAAAAAGACTTCCCAAAAAATGCTTTCTTTCTGCCAGCCAGATGCTTCTCCATTTGGTCTTGGCCTTTTAACCTTAGAAAGAAGATCTGGCTCATTTTACTGGGAGGCACATTGATATTATTTTACTATTTACCAACTATTAATTATGTTTATCTCTGCCCTTTTTTTATCTTCTGTAACATGTAGGGTCAGTGTCCTCACTCAGTCTGTAATTCCAGCTTTTACGACTTTGAGAATTGTTTTCTGCTATCAATCAAAGGGGCCCCTTTGTCTAGGAAAAACATTGCCAGTGTTTTCTTAAGCAGCTGGTCTGCCTGGCATGAAACTTTTGAAAATCTAAGCTCTCTCTTTAATATACAAGTCCTGATCAAACATTAATAAAATGCAGGCTTATGTCTGATGCCTCACATCTGCAACAAGAGAAGCAGGAAAGGACATGGGGGCAGGTTAGTTCATTTCTACTTATTTTCCACAGTTGAGTATTAGAGTATTAAGGCCAGCCCTCCTTACACTCCAAAATGAAAAGGAAGCATTTGCTCACGTGGGCCCACAGCAACCCTGGACTTCTTGGGGACTTTGCGGGTCCCCTTCTTCTTGCGGGCTGCCATGTCCCTCAGTCGCCTGAACCTAGAAGAGAAGGAGAGGGGCAGACCTTGTTGTTGTTGTTATACCGCCCTATACCCACAGGTCTCAGTTACAACCAGTGCTTTTTTCTGGGGGGATGCAGGGGTACGCACACCCCAAAACATTTTGTGAATCTTTGCATTTTTGTCCATTTACTGTACTGCATTTATTTTCTCCGATTTGAACTATAAAATGGTGATTTTCTTGAGTCAAAATGAGAGTACCCCAAACATTTTTTTAATAGGAAAAAGCACTGGTTACAACATAAAAATCGCAATATAAAAACACAAAATGCATAATAAAGGTGAAAAATAACCCAGTAAAGCCCCCTCCCCAACACATTTCAAAACCTGAGACAGAAGCCTACAACCAAAATGGGGTGTGTGTGTGTAAGAGAAGGCAGGGAGTCTTTGCAGCATAGCCATAACACAAATACGGGTGGCCTAACAGTTGCAGGCAGACCCATATCATTTCACACACTACTTCGGCTGCGGGACATCGTATCAACAAGGAAAGGAGCATGTGGTGTTGTTGCATCTCCTCGGGTATTTGTTGATTTGTCGCCACGAGGGGTTGTAGTTGTGGAGGTATAGTTTGATGAGGTTTCTGGTTATTTGTACCCTAGGTGCCCACTCACACACAAAAACAAATCTCCCTGCAGCCAACCAAAGACCACCAACCACACCCTAGGTCACCCCCAACCTCTCTCACCACCAAGGAAATGCAACAAGGGAATAGTAAGTGAACCCACGCAAGTGATGCTGACACAAAACCCCACACATACAGGGGAAACTCGGGAAATTAGAATATCGTGGAAAAGTTCATTTATTTCAGTAATTCAACTTTAAAAAGGTGAAACTAATATATGAGATAGACTCATGCCATGCAAAGCAAGATATGTCAAGCCTTTATTTGTTATAAACGTGATGAATATGGGGTACAGCTGATAAAAAACCCAAATTAACAATCCCATAAAATTAGAATATTGTGAAAAGGTGCAGTAGCTATTCAATCCATAACACCTGCAATGGGTTCAGTAGGAAGCACAATCATGGGGAAGGCTGCTGACCTGACAGTTGTGCAGAAAGCCATCATTGAGACCCTCCATAAGGAGGGAAAGCCTCAAAGGGTAATTGCAGAAGAAGTTGGATGTTCCCAAAGTGCTGTATCAAAGCACATTAATGGAAAGTTATGCGGAAGGGGAAAGTGTGGAAGAAAAAGGTGCACAAGCAGCAGGGATGACCACAGCCTGGACAGGATTGTCAGGAAAAGACCATTCAAACGTGTTGGGGACTGAGGCTGGAGTTAGTGCATCAAGAGCCACCACACACAGAAGGATCCTGGAGCTGGGCTTCAAATGTCATATTCCTCTTGTCAAGCTGCTCCTGAACAAGAAACAACGTCAGAAGCATCTTGCCTGGGCTAAAGGGAAAAAAAAAAAGAACTGGTCTGTTGCTCAGTGGTCCCAAGTCCTCTTTTCTGATGAGAGCAACTTTTGCATCTCATTTGGAAACCAAGGACCCAGAGTCTGGAGGAAGAATGGGGAGGCACACAATGCCAGATGCTGGAAGTTCAGTGTGAAGTGTTGATTTGGGGAGCCATGCCATCAGCTGCTGTTGGTCCACTGTGCTTCATTAAGTCCAGGGTCAACGCAGCAGTCTACCAGGAGATTTTGGAGCACTTCATGCTTCCTTCTGCAGACAAGCTTTATGGGGATGGATTGGATTGATCTTTATTACGGCCATTGGCCCGTTACACGACAGTTTCCCATACCGACTGTGATGGGATGATGAGCTGCTTGTGCGTAAAATCGTAGTCCCTCAGAGTTTGTGCAACTCCACAAACCTCTGTCTGTGACAGAGCTCCTCAGACATGTCTGCTCTAATCACTTGCAGATTCCGACAGTGGTTGTTTTCGGAAGCGCTTCCAGCATAAAAGCTCCTTAACGGAAACACGTCTTCGGGACTCGCGGCGTGACAGCTTCCTGCGAGGAATGGGTCTCCCTATGGGAGCTTCTGACACCTCCCCACTGTTCTCGCTGGACGTGTCCCTGAGCCCTCCCTCTTGCTCGCTTTCCCTCAGAGATCCTCCTCTCACCCTGCTAGTTTCTGCTTTAGCTGCTGCGTCTCTCTCAGCCTCCGTGAGACTTTCCTCCAGAGACCCATCTCTCCCCCTGCTGGTCCCTGCTTCAGTTGTTGAGTCCCTCCCAGCCTCCGTGAGCCCCCTCCCCACCTGTTCCTCCGATGGCAGTTCCCTGACATCCACCTCCCCTCCAGGGCCCCCTTCACCCCCTCCCGTTCCCTCTCCTCTGGGTGGTGAGGAGATAAAACCCCGAAAAGAATCCTCTTCATCTTCAGACGTCTCGAACATTTCCCTCCATCGGTCGCCGTTCCAGCTCGCTGAATCCTCCTCCTCGGAATCTGTGAACCCCTCCAACTCCTCTTCTTCGTCGGTGGTGGCAAAGTATTCCCTCCGGAACCTCGCTACAGGCTGAGGTTTACGTGGGAACCTCTGATGAAAAGCTTCTATTAAAACCTCGTCATTGACATCCTCTGCCATGACCCAGGTGTTTTCCGACTCCGGTTCCCCTTCCCACATTACCAAATACTCTACTTGATCTCCCTTCCACCTGGAATCGAGGATCTCCGCTACATGGTAGCTTTCCTCCATTGCTGGTCCCCGAGTGACCCTCCCTTCTCTGTCCCCTTTATACGGTGACAGCAATGACCTGTGGAAAACTGGGTGCAGCTTCATGTGGTTCGGTAACCGGAGTCTGAAAGCCACTGGGTTGACCTGTTGCGTGACTTCAAATGGGCCCAGTCTTTTGGGTCTTAACTTCTTACAACCCCCTTTGAATGGTAACCCTTGGGTTGACAGCCACACCTGGTCCCCCACCCTAATGGTTTCACCTTCTCTTCTGTTTTTGTCTGCCTGCCTCTTATATTCCTCCTTGGCCCTGTCTAAGTTAAGTTGGAGCTGGCGATGGATCGCTTCCATTTCTTCTACGAACTGTTCGGCAGCTGGAACGCTCCAGTTCTCCCCTTCCCCCCCTGGGAAAGCCCGGGGATGGCACCCGTAATTAGCCAAAAAGGGGCTCATCCTCGTGGACACGTTCTCCGCATTGTTGTAGGCAAATTCCGCCAACGCCAGCTTCTCCACCCAATCATTCTCTCTGTCATTGACATAACACCTCAAATATTGCTGGAGGATGCCATTGGCTCTTTCCGCCTGCCTGTTGGTTTCAGGATGCCGGGCAGTCGAAAAATTGACCTCTACATGCAGTAAGCTCATGAGCTTCCTCCAGAACCTGGAAGTAAATTGTTTCCCTCGGTCTGAAACCACCCTCAAGGGGGCGCCATGCAACCTAAACACATTTTCTACAAACAATTTAGCGGTTTCTTCTGCCGTGACAGCATGTGAGCAGGCTATAAAGTGGGCCATTTTGGTTAACAGGTCTACCACAACCATGATGGCTGTTTTCCCTCTGGACTTTGGCAGATCAGTCATGAAATCTATTGCCACTGCTTCCCATGGTCTTTCAGGTGTGGGTAGCGGTTCTAATAACCCTGCTGGTGCCCACCTCTCCCCCTTGGCTCGCTGGCATTGGTCACACCCTCTCACATACTCCCGCACATCTTCCCTGACCTTGGGCCACCAAAATTCCCTGGTAACCAGCCACATGGTTTTGTGTTGCCCAAAATGCCCTGCTGTGGGGCTATCGTGCAGTTGCTTGAGTACCTTCTCCCTCAAATCACCTTCAGGTATATATAACGCTCCCTTGTAATACAACGCCCCGTTTCTCTCCTCAAAACCCCCGGGTTTATCTCCCTCCCTCCTGAGACCCCTGAGTTTGTCCTGGGCGTATTCATCATGCACCGTTCCCTCTACCAGTTCCCTTTGCCCCACCAATGCCGCCCCACACACCCAGCGGTCCTCTGGAATGACATGTCTTTCTTCGGGTGCTCCCTCCCCCTCCAAATATTCAGGTTTGCGTGAGAGAGCGTCCGCCCTAACGTTCTCTGGGCCTGGCACGTAACAAATCTCAAAGTTAAATTTGGAGAACTCCTGGGCCCATCTCAACTGCCGTTGGTTGAGCACTCGTGCCGTTCTCCAATACTCTAGGTTCTTGTGGTCAGTGCACACTTGCACCTTATGTTGTGCGCCAATTAGCAGGTGCCTCCATCTCCGGAAAGCCTCATGAATAGCAAGAAGTTCTCAGTCGTACACTGTGTAGTTCCTCTCGGATTTGTTCAGCTTTCGCGAAAAAAAGGCACACGGTCTCCACTCTGACTCCTCCTTCCCTGGCTGCAGAAGAAGCACCGCCCCTATGGCTCTGTCTGATGCGTCTGTTTCGACTCTCATCTTTTTTTGTAAATCCACATGCAGAAGTTGTCCTTCAGAGGCGAAGGCCCTTTTCAGTTCCTCAAAAGCTCGCTCCGCCTCCTCAGTCCAAACAAATTTCTTCTTACTGCTGAGACAGTCCGTAATGGGCGCCGTCAGGTGTGCAAAGTTTCGGATGAACTTACGATAAAAGTTCCCAAACCCTAGGAACCTCTGCACACCCTTCTTGGTTTTGGGTGTTTTCCATTCCAGCACTGCCTGGACCTTGCCGGGATCCATGGCCAATCCCTTGTCTGACAGGCGGTACCCCAGGAATTCCACCTCCTTGGTATGAAACTGACACTTCTCCAGTTTCACCCACAGCCTGTTGGCTTGCAGCCTGCTCAACACTTCTCTGACGTCTCTCACATGCTGCTCCTCATTCTCAGAATACACCAACACGTCATCTAGGAAGGCCACACAATTCTTGTAAAGCAAAGGCCCCAGTACGTGGTTCATAAACGATTGGAAGCACGCCGAGCCTGCTTGTAAGCCAAATGGCATAACGAGATATTCAAATGCCCCCAAAGGGGTGAACATGGTGGTTTTCCATTCATCCCCTTTCCTTATACGTATCAGGTTTGTAAAAATCTTTCCCTTCCGCACCCTGGTCAAAATGTCGTCAATCCTGGGCATAGGGAAAGCCAAGGGTTCTGACACTGCGTTTAAGGCCCTGAAGTCACACACAAGTCTCGGCTTGTCCGTGTTTTTTTTATCCACAAAAACCACTGGGCTACCCCCCACTGCTTTGGACTCTCTGATGAAGCCTCTCTTCAGGTTCTTGTCAATAAACTCTCTTAGCTCCTGCATTTCTCTGTCTGACATGGCATACAACTTGCCTACAGGAAGCTGTGCCCCAGGGAGTAAATTGATTTGACAGTCAAAGGGCCTATGCGGGGGTAGTTGGTCAGCTTCCTTCTCGCTGAACACGTCGCTGAGATCTGCGTATTGTGGTGGTACCTTCACTTTCTCCATTACTTCCGTCCCTGCTAGGGTGGCTTGGGCCCCTGCTGAACCCTTTCCCCCTTTGCAGTGTTCTAAGCAATGTGCTGAACCAAAGGAAACCACTCTCTGATGCCAGCCCACCAGCGGATCATGTAACGCTAGCCAGCTCATCCCCAAAATAATAGGAGCTCCTCCCAAGGTGGCCACATTAAACGCTATCAGTTCGGTGTGCCTTGCCACCTTCATTATCATTGGGACGGTCTGCAAGCTGACTTCTCCTCCCAACAACTCCCTGCCATCGATCGTGGTCACCTGCAGGGGGTTGCTTAAAGGGATAGTCTGTATCTGGTGTTCAGCTGCAAACTCTTTGCTCATGAAATTGCAGGAGCTGCCTGAGTCCAACAGCGCCTTTATCTTTAGGGGGTGTCCATTTTGCAGCTGTAGCGACACTTCTATCACTAGGGCAGGTTTAGGAGCTTCTGGCACAGGCACTTTCACTGCTCTTTGGCCTGGCTGCTGTGCCCCGACTGTGGCAACCAGGCGTTGGCTTTTACCTGCTCCGGTTTTCCCTCCTCTCTTCCCTCAACAGCTCCCACCATCCCTTGCCATTCCTTCCTCTGGGGGCAGACTCTGGCAAAGTGACCTGGCTGTTGGCAGAGATAGCATTTCCGGGCGCCTTTTCCCTCCTTCTTTCCCCCCTCACTGGGCTTTGAAACTGCGCGTGCGCACGCTGTTCCGATTTCCATCGGCTCTGCCGGCGGGAAAGTTGTCTCTGGAATGTCAGGAATGCGGAACTCCTTCCAACGTTCCCCCTTCCCTTCCCGCCTCTCCAAAGCTCTCGCCTCCTGGCGCACTCCTATGGTCAGCGCAGATTTAGTCAGCTGATCCATAGAATCCGCCCTAGGACCCCGGGAAACTTCGTCTTTCACAGCCGAAGCAAGCCCTTCTTCAAATAGCATTTGAATGGGTGCCGCCGATAAGTCCCACCCCAATCTGTGAACCAGCATGGTGAACTCAGTCCAGTACTCACGGACAGATCGGCTTCCCTGCTTGCAAGCCATTAGCTGTCTGCACACCACTCCCTCCTCAATATCGCTGGAAAACATGAGATCCATTGCACGAAAGAACTTCATGGTGTTCTTTAGGACGTCATTATGCGTTGCCATCAGGGGTCTAACCCAGTCCCTCGCCCCTTTTTCAAGATGCCCAATCACAAAAGCCACTCGCGATTCCTCGTCAGGGAATTCATCAAACTGCACATTGAGGGCATATTGCATCTCTGTTCTAAAGGCATGGTAGTCCTTGGGGTCCCCCCCAAACTTCTGCACCAATCCTGGTACCTTTCTGGTGAACTGACTTTCCTCCAGAGACCCATCTCTCCCCCTGCTGGTCCCTGCTTCAGCTGTTGAGTCCCTCCCAGCCTCCGTGAGCCCCCTCCCCACCTGTTCCTCCGATGGCAGTTCCCTGACACCGACATATTATACTTAAACCTCCAAATTTAAAATCGCCAAAACTTACAAAAGACAAACAGTAACCGAAGCAAAACAAAAACAAAAACCACCATCATACATTACAATAATTTTGTAACCTATACATCGCCCTCTGCTCATAAATTAATCAGGGATATCAATGGTGATATCACCTAAAACATAGATCATGGTTTAAAACAATGGTGGTGATATCACCTAAAACACAGGTCATGGTTTAAAGGGGTTGTCCGAATCACACAGGAGACCGTTTCTCTTCTTTAGGGATAGGACGCTGATCAGGAATCTGGCAACCATGAGTGATTTTAGGGGGTCATCATCAATTAGTAAGTATCTCAGTTTGGCTTCAATCGTATCATCGGCAATTCCCTTAAGATATTGAGCAAGAAACTTGCTCCTGGCCGGTAAGTGAAAGGCACAGTCAAAAATTATGTGATGCAACGATTCGGGTGCCCCACTATTACAATCACATAAGAGCGATATCTGTCCATTGGAGAATCTATTTCTCAGCACGTTTGATGGGAAGGTGTTGAATCTTGCCTTTACAAAGGCATATCTATGAGCTGAGGAAGTTAAGGAATTCAAATAGTTTGGGAGCCTTAAGAGGGGTAATAAACCAAGATTTAGAGGTGAGCAGGTACCATTGCCCAAGATCATTTTCTGCTGTAAGTCCATCTCCTCTAGCTTACAGGTTACTGTTCTTTTAGCTGGGACTATATCCTGCTCTAGTAATTTGGATGGGAAGATTCCCATTGCCGTTATTTTCAGCTGTAATTTTTTTACCCATGGGCTCTGGAAATCATCTCTCCACATACATTGTATCAAGTACAAGTTTGGGAGATTGTGCCATAGAGATAACCAGTGACAAAGTATGTGCTTCCACAGAGCATTTTCCAGGGATACAATATTAAGTTCCATGCGTAACGCTGTATTACTTACACAGTTGGGCAGTTTCAGTATCCCTCTTAAAAACTGACTTTGAATGACCTCCAGGTGCGATAGGTTGACAAAGATCCCCCAGATTGAGATGGCATAAGCAATTGTCGGGATCACCTTGGCCTTGAAGACTTTCAACGCTGATGGGATATGAAGGGCCCCATCGGTGAAGAAGAATTGCAAGATCGCCAAGGAGCTAGCTTTGGCTCTATTTGTAACATAGGCTACATGGGCCTTCCATCTGAGGTTATGTTGTAACCAAACTCCCAAATATTGGAATCTATAGACTTGTTCAATGACTCTCCCATCAATTCTCCAATTATGGAGTTTTCGGCTCTTTGAGAAAATCAGGATCTTAGATTTTCCATAATTAATTGTAAGGGAATTTGCGTTACAGTATGACCCAAAATTTTTTAGGGCCCTCCTGAGACCTACTCTAGAAAAAGAAAGAATGACTGCGTCATCCGCATATAATAACAAGGGGCAGCGATAAAGTGCTAGGCGGGGTGCATGAATCCTTTCTTGGGCCTCTATTAGGGAAGTCCTCATGTCACTTATAAACAGATTGAACAGGAGTGGAGCCAATATACAGCCCTGTCGGACACCTCCGTTAATGGGAATTGAATTCGTGGGATCACCCTCCGGGGTGAATCTCACTCTGGCCGCTGAGTTCTCGTGGAGTTTGATTATTAGCCAGAGAAGCCTTCTGTCAATGCCCCAACGGGTGAGTTTTTCCCAGAGGGTGCTCCTGGGGATACTATCGAATGCTGCCTTTAGGTCAATGAATGCCACACAGAGTTGGCCACCCTTTGGGGTGGAATATTTCCAGGCAAGGTGCTGTAAAATTAGAATATGATTAATTGTTGACTGTTTTGGGCGGAATCCAGCTTGTTCGGGCCCAATTAATTTTCTCTCTTCGGCCCATTGAATAAGTCTATTCAACAGGGAGCGGGCATACAGTTTACCCACTATTGAGAGCAGGCTGATGTTCCTGTAGTTCCCCGGATCATCTGGTGAGCCCTTTTTGTGGATTGGAACGATAACAGCGTCCTTCCATACTTCCAGAATCATTCCAGAGTTGTTAACTGCATCGAAGATGTTCGCCAGGACCTTGGCCCACCAGTCCGTGTGGTATTTTATAGCTTCTGCCGGGATCAGGTCTGGCCCAGGCGCTTTCCCTGTTTTGAGATTGACGATCAAGTCATGGATGTCTTCCAGATCGGTAGGGGGCCAGAGGGGAAGCTGATCTTGAAATTCGTCTCTTGTGTTAACGATACAGTCAGTTGTGGCAAAGTAATTTTTTTAATAGGATTCCCAAACCGGGACGGGAATAATAGTTAAAGGGTATCTTTTAGTTCTTTTATTTACCAGGAGCCAAAATTGTCTGGTGTTCCGTGATGATGAAGCTTCTATAATTGCCCACCATTGATTCACTTGCCATTCAAGTCTGGCACCCTTTTGAATTTGCTTGTAGGCCGATTTTGCTTGGAAATATTCTTTTGGCAAGACCGTTGCCCCAGAGGCTTTATACTCTTTGTAGATGTTACCAAGAAGTTGTCTAGCCTGTTTACAAGCACTGTTGAACCACAATGCACCTGTCTTCCTTTGTGCTCGATTTATTTTATGCGACGGGACAGAGAAAAAAGACGTTAGATCTTCCGACATATTCGAGAATAGTCTTAGGGTTTGGTCATAATCATGATAATCCTCAATTAAGCCTGAATATGCTTGTTTTAGTCCTAGTTGTAAATATGCTGAGAATTTTTGAGCCTGTAGTTCGGACCATTTTACACTTTTGACTTGCAGTACCGAGTTCGTACTCAAATGTGTTGGATGTCTGTCTCCATCTGGGGTCCAGTCTATAGTCATTGTGGCGACCAACGGTAGGTGGTCGCTCAGTTGAATATTTTCAACTTTAAAATGGGAAAATTTGGGGAATATATCATGAGATACCAGCATATAATCCAGGACACTGTTTGCAGAGGAGCTTATGTGTGTGAACTCACCCGGTATGTCAGGTGGGCAGTTCCCATTTAGAATCACTAGGTTTAGACGTAGTACCAGTTGGTAAAGAAGGGTTCCTGCTTCATTTACCCTTTTGTCTTTGGAGAGTCTTTGATTATGGAGGGAGAGGTCATTAATGAATTCAGGGGTTATCCACCATTTGGCTTTGATTAAGGACTCCCAGTTTGTTGCAATGCGAGCATTGAAATCCCCTGCTAACACATTGGGTATATTGGGGTGTTTGGAGTGACAAAGAATAAAATGTTCCTCCAATATTCCGCTTTATGGGGATGCTGATTTCATTTTCCAGCAGGACTTGGCACCTGCCCAGACTGCCAAAAGTACCAAAACCTGGTTCAATGCCCATGGGATTACTGTGCTTGATTGGCCAGAAGACTCGCCTGACCTGAACCCCATAGAGAATCATAGAATCATAGAATCATAGAATCATAGAGTTGGAATAGACCACAAGGGCCATCGAGTCCAACCCCCTGCCAAGCAGGAAACACCACCAGAGCACTCCTGACATATGGTTGTCAAGCCTATGGGGCATTGCCAAGAGAAAGATGAGACACATGAGACCGAGCAATGCAGAAGAGCTGAAGGCTGCTGTTGAAGCATCCTGGTCTTTCATAACACCTCAGCAGTGCCACAGGCTGATAGCATCCATGCCACGCCGCATTGAGGCAGTAATTGATGCAAAAAGGGCCCAAACCAAGTAGTGAGTACATATGCATGCTTCTACTTCTCAGAGGTCAAATATTGCTCTATTTGCAATCCTTGTTTTGCTGACGTCATTTCATATTCTAATTTTCTGAGATTGTTAATTTGGGGTTTTCATCAGCTGTATGCCATAATATCACAATCATAACAAATAAAGGCTTGACATATCTCGCTTTGCATGTCATGAGTCTATCTTGTATATTAGTTTCACCTTTTAAGTTGAATTACTTGAATAAATGAACTTTTCCACGATATTCTCATTTCCCGAGTTTCCCCTGTACACTAAGTAGAAGAGAAGCATTGCCACCCGACCCCACCCTCCCCCTCTTCCCCCCTCTGTTCTTCCTAACCCAACACTGCATGCAACACTAATGTCTCACAACAAATGAAACTGATCTGTAGAAAACACAACTACTGATATGGAAGGGGGGGCATGCCTTTCTTCACCCTTCCGCCGGTCACCAGAGGGTCCGAGGCGATGACCTCAAGGGTACCCAGCCCCAGGTGGACCCCTCAGCCCCCACACCGATGCACAAGCACCACACTCTACCCCAAGCCCCATAAATAAAGTGCCTTTTCCCCTTTCCTACACCGATCCGCTATTATGGGCGAAATAAGCCCAAAATCTTATGCCTTTCCTCCCGCTCTATCTTTACTATGGGTTGACCGTACGAAGCTGTATTCCCTATTCCTTTCAATGGCTGCGTTCTACCCAATCAGAACCATGCATTCGCTTTGCAGAGCTAGCTCAGCGAGCTCCTGCACGCCTCATTTAACCTCTTGACAAGCTGCTGACGGCTCCCGGCTGAGAGAACAATGGAACCGAAACTCATGAACCCATAAAAGTGTCAAATATTGCAACAATGTATCTATTTTGTTTCCGACCTCAATTATCAATATAAAATGGACTAAAATCTTTAAAAATTCGTATAAAATCAACCACAACTCCGATTTTCTTGCTTTTGGTGCCAATCGGCTCAGTCTCTCCAGGACTCCATGACACCTCCCCTGCCCTCCATGATCCCTCAAGTGAGGTGTCACGTACTCAGGAAGACCCTAATCCTGTCAAATCGCTCTGCCAAGCCTTTCCTCCGGGCAATGCCAGGTGGCAGACTATGAATACATGGACCATTGTCCCCCAAGGTGGTTGTCACCGATGGAGGCAAAGGCCCAGAAAAAGCTCAATATGGAGGCCAAGTGACCAAAATATTGGGAAATTTTGGAGCAGGAAGGAGATAATCTGAAATTGCAGAGTTTTGAGAAACTAAAAGATAAAGCGCGAGATTGGCTTCACTATTACCAAATAAGAGAGGCCTATAATTTAGACAAAAAAATTGGCTTCCAGGTGGAAAAATCAAAGTTGGAAACAGAATTGTTAGATCCTAAAACAAAGATACTTTCAAGAATGTATAACCTGCTGTTAAAATGGAACACTCAGGACGAGATGGTTAAATCTGCTATGATTAAATGGGCACAGGATGTTGGACATAATATTATGTTTGCTGACTGGGAACAGTTGTGGACCACAGGTATAAAATTTACGGCATGTAATGCCTTGAGAGAGAATATTATGAAAATGATTTACAGGTGGTACATGACCCCAGTCAAGCTTGCAAAAATCTATCATTTGCCCGATAATAAATGTTGGAAATGTAAAGAAACTGAAGGTACATTCTTTCACCTTTGGTGGACGTGCCCAAGGATTAAGGCTTTCTGGGAAATGATCTATAATGAAATGAAAAAGGTATTTAAATATACTTTCCTGAAGAAACCAGAGGCCTTTCTTCTAGGCATTGTCAGCCAATTGGTGCCAAAGAAGGATAGAACTTTTTTTATGTATGCCACAACAGCAGCAAGATTACTTATTGCAAAGTATTGGAAGACACAAGATTTACCCACTCTGGAAGAATGGCAAATGAAGATGATGGATTATATGGAATTGGCAGAAATGTCTGGCAGAATCCGAGACCAGGGAGAAGAAATGGTGGAAGAAGACTGGAAGAAATTTAAAGACTATCTGCAGAAATACTGTAAAATTAATGAATGTTAAAGTGATGTTGGACTGAAAATAAGTGGTTTTGGTATTAAGGCTTATAAGAATATGTAAATATAGATAGTTATTTGGATGAGAATTTATAGTTATAATAGGTTAAGAATATAGAGTAAAGATAAATGAAAGAGGGTAAGGATTTGCTGAAAGGACTTTGTAAACGGGAATACAAAAAGGGGAGGTGTGAGGAGGTCAAGGAAATAAGCAAAAGAACCTAAAGATATTGAAAAATGGATTATTATTATTTTTTAAGATATTTTTTCTTTTTTCTTCTTTTTCTACTTTTTTGAATGTCTTTTTTTGTATTGTTTGTCACATTGTTTTTCTTTTGTGTAAAATCTCAATAAATATTTTATTTAAAAAAATACAAAGGAGGTGGAGTTGCGGGCGACTGAGGGAATCCCCGGCCGCGTCAGCCCCTGGACAGCCAATCGGCTGGCTCAGGGGGCGTGACCAGCCCTATTTATCGCTGGCGCGGCTGGTTTTTCGCCTACCTCGTAGCAAATCGTCACAACTTTCTGGGTATTGGCGGTTAGGCATTGGTATTGGTATTGTTCTGTAGATGGAAGAGGGGAGGAAGCGCCATCACCTGCCCCGCATATTGAAAGGTAGTCCGATAAAGGGTTCCGGGAGGCTTGGCCCTGTCCAAAGCCTATGGAGGTGAGCGTCTAAGGCACGCCCCTGAGCGGTGACCCCCGGGGGGGGGGGGTGTTCCGAGTTGATGTGCATCAGCAGGACTCCCCCTACTGGTGGTTAACCCTTCCCGGACTTCAAGCGGACGGGCTGAAGCCGGATAGTCAGTTAGGACCAATGCCTAAGCCAATACCAATACCACTCATCACCTGTAACCAATAAAGTTGTGGCCATATTTAGCCCATTAACCTGAAATAATTGTGTCATGTGTCTTTATTTCCACTTGGGGGGGGGGCGGGAACTCGCCACGCAATAGGGCTCTTTTTGTTTTTTTATGCACCCACAGACCCCAAACTGCTCTCCACAGGAACACAGTGGTGCATCTCATGTATGGGGGGGGGATTCCAACACTCCCCCCACCCCCAGCAAAGCAAAGATAAGGAAAGCATAAATGCCACCTTGAACTGCTTGGATGAAAAGTGGGCTATGAATCGGGCCTGCAACCTTGGTGCTATCTGCAGCTCCCTCTAACCAGCTGAGCTGCAATTGTAGCACCCTGCTTGTGGTTAACGCTTAGCTGGAATGAAATATTCAACGCAGCAATAGAGAAATTAAAATAATTATTTATTTGTCAGACAAATAAATGAGAGGCACAGTGGTATATGGTTACCAAGCTCTGGCCTGGCTCCTGCCATTATGGCCAGCCCTTATATTCCCTTAATCCAGCCCCCTTTGCTCCTCCTGTGGCTGCCTCTGTCCAATCAGCCTAGTTGGATTTCCTATTGGCTGATTGCTATACCCAATCCTAAAAGATACACCCACATCCTCCTGTCCTTATATGGAACACAAACAGCTATATATTGTTACATCTATAAATGACAAATAAGTAGTAATATATCTTACATGTGTCTCAACAAGGAATCTTAATTACCAGCTCACCTCTTGCCCTCCTTGCCCTTTTGCCTTCTAAAACAAATGGTTAATCTTAAATTTTTATCTTAAACATATGTCAAGGATCTTGAGTTTCACATCAACATTGAAAGATCTCCTTCATTTGAAGGTTTCTAAACAAATGTTTGACAACTAATAAATCAGGACTGCTCAGGACGGCGTCTCTTGTCTAGCAAGGGGGGGCAAGACTGGTGGCTGACTTAATTTCAAAATACAACTCTTAGAACTATATGAAATCTAGCATTTCTTAAATCCTTTGCATAATTACATTTAAGACAATATATTTAATACATAACATAGGTAGCCTTTTAAAAGGAATAAGGCCTTTGTAAAGTAAAAAGGAACTCAGTAAAAAAACAGCTTCAAAAGAAGCCTCTCCAGTTTACAACCCCTCCTTCAGCCAGCTGCTTTTCCCATTAGACAAAAAGACTTGCTAGCTAGATGCTTCCCCATTTGGTCTTGGCCTTTTAACCTTAGAAAGAAGATCTGGGTCATTTACTGGGAGGCACATTGATATTATTTTACTATTTACCAACTATTAATTATGTTTATCTCTGCCTTTTTTATCTTCTGTAACATGTAGGGTCAGTTTCCTGTAATTTCAGCTTTTACGACTTTGAGAATTGTTTTCTGCTATCAATCAAAGGGGCCCTTGTCTAGAAGAATAAACATTACCAAGGTTGTAAACTGCTGGTCTTCTGGCTTGAAACTTTTGAAAATCTTTAAGCTCTCTTTAATATACAAGTCCTGATCAAACATTAATAAAATGCAGGCTTATGCCTGATGCCTCATTCCCCCCTTTCAAGCTCAAGGACCTTCGTCCCAAGTGTCCTTGATAGCTTGACCTTCATCATATTCCTGAGGTAAAGCTCTGTATAGGGCCATGATATGAGGTAGAGTTTCATTTGAAACCATCTTGCTAATTGTACTTCTAAAACATGAAATGATACATGGCATCATACATAAAACCATTACCACTACTGTCAAGAAAAACAAGCAAGACAATAGTATCCCTTTGAGTCCTGTGACATTAGGTAACCAATTGGTGAGCCATCCCATATCCCATCCTTCCCATGTTTGTACTGGGACATGTGCTATATTCTCCATCTTTGTGGCCAACACACGGATTGCCTCACCATTATCTGAAATGTTAAAGCAACAGGCATTCCCTGTCAAGTTCAAGACTCCACATAGGCCTCCCTGCTTGGCAAGTACATAATCCATTCCCATTTTCAGCTGCAAAATGGCGGCTCTACTTTCATCCAACTGTTGTGCAATAAGTCTCAAACTCCGGGCCGTTGCATTGGTTACAAGTTCCACTACTGCTTGCAATCGAATTATTCTGTTTAGATTATAAATAGGATCCCGTGCCCCTTGTATGAGCTCACCAGGATTCCAGGAGGCAGGATCATAATAGGCTATAATGCGCTCTGGTGGCCAATCATCAGTACCGCTCCAACTTTGGGTACTTCCTCCTGCTATATGAGAAATATCAGCGTTTCTTCGTGTTCGCTTGGCCAAATTAGTGGGCATAATCCACATTGGTGGCAATACCCATCCCAGGAAACAAGTCCCACTCCATTTGGAGGGGAGTTTCTTGTATGCCCATTCTCCACATATCCACCACAACCATCGTGTCTGAGGTCTTTGGTACGTGGAGTACAGAAGGCGAAATAGCAAAAGAGGTAGAGAGTTCACAGTGCAGTATGTTAGATTGCCTTTTTCTGTCACAGTTATGTTCCATACCACTTTCCATGCATGAATAAAAGGAGGTGCACAGGGCAAGGCATCCCGAGTTCGATAGGTAGTATCGTGTGCCCAGGTATTCTTAATATTATCCCAAGTATAGTGACAATGAGAAGAGCCTATCATGGTAGAATCAGCTGCATCTGATGATTTATGTACACAGAATTCCCCTTGTACAGGTATAACTCGTAATGGTTTAGTTGAGTTCCATCCGGGGAAATTCTGTACTTCTGTTTGGTGTGGTATTTCGCTTACCATACCAATGGCATCTAATGGTATCGGTAATAAGGGCATACCTCCCTCTGAATCATCTGGCCCGAGAGAGCAAACAAGGCAATTGGTCCTATTTGCAACATTGGCTACCATTTCAGCTAAACCTACCCACATATTGTGGTCATGGTGGAATCCATATTTAGTCAATTTGGCCAGATTCAAGGACCCTTCCCCTTCCCAAGGGATCAGGATTAATAATAGAATCATGTTGATGTCTAGCATATGCATTCCTTCCACAAAAGATTACCTTATAGTGATAGCAAATAAATATTAGTCCCAATATAATTCCCCCAGTGACAGGAATGGGGAACCACCAAGACCAAAACATATATCCCGAGGATCCCCAATGAGTAATATCTCTGATAATTGTTCCACAAGGGGGGGGGCAGTCAATCAATTGTATAAGAGAATCTTTCCTTTCACAATCGCTGGTTCAGATGCTCCTCAAGCTTCAGGCGTGCGCAGGTCAGCCAGCTTCCAGGTTGTGGCTGCAGCAGGCCGGTCGTCTAATGTTGCCCGTGACCTAGCCCGTTCCCGGTAGGGCTAGATACAGGGGTTTTTGGAGAGAGTCAGTTTAAGAGGATTAGAGGGGTCACCTTTGCACGTCCAACTGCCTTCGGACTTCTTCAAACGGGAGTGATGAATCCAGGGGGTCACCTCAGCTACCTTCACCGCTGTTGGAGTAGAGAGCAAGACGGTGTAAGGTCCACGCCACTTAGGTGCAAGTGGATCACGTTTCCACTCTTTCACCCATACGCTATCGCCAGCCTGGAACTGATGAATCGGCTCGGCAATGCTGCACGGCGTGCGCTCGAGGGCCCACCTGTTAAGAGAAACAAAAACACGGGAGAGAGATTGCACTTGTCCCTGTGTCACATGGTCTCCTATTTGTTTAAGGTCAACTGAAATATCCTGAACAAAGGAGGGCGGTCTCCCATACAGGAGCTCAAAAGGTGACAACTTAAGTCTTTTTGTGGGTGCACACCGAACACGAAACAGTGTTATGGGTAACACATCTACCCATCCCAATCCCGTTTCCTGGGTTAATTTTGCCAATTGGGTTTTCAAAGTCCGATTCATTCTTTCAGTTTTCCCTGAACTCTGAGGTCTATAGGCTGCATGCAGTCTCCATTTCACTTGTAGGACTCGACATACTTCTTGTACTACTTGATCAATGAACGCTGGCCCATTGTCACTTCCAATGCATCTAGGTAACCCAAATCTCGGGATCAATTCAGTGAGGAGTCTCTTAGTTACCTCTCGTGCCTTTTCAGTTCGGGTGGGAAAAGCTTCAACCCATCCGGTAAGAGTATCCACAAACACAAGGAGATACTTGAATCCCTTAGAAGGGACCAGCTCTGTGAAGTCCACAATTAGGCTTTCCATGGGGACATATCCCACATGTTGGATTCCAGGAGGTTGTACCGGTCCCTGCCTGGGATTGTTTTTAGCACAAAGAACACATTTCTGTGAAATGCAAGTTGCTAATTGTGATAGATTAATAATATACAACTTCCGACTGAGACTCTCTCTGGTTGCAGTACCGCCAAGGTGAGTAGATTCATGATAATTTCTTACAGTTGTGCCTGCTAGGTGATGAGGTACATAAATCCTATTGTCCGGCAGGATCATCCAACCGTCCTTCACAACCGCTCCTTCCTGTTCAGCCCACTTCCTCTCTTCTGGGGTATAGTGAGGTTTAACTTCTTCTGGAACTACCTCTGGTATGAGGGCTGCTATAAATCCTCCCACAGGCTTTTGGGCTGCCTCTCGGGCTGCTTTGTCAGCAGCATGATTTCCTCTGGTTATTGGATCCCTTCCTCGTCCATGACCTTTGCAGTGCATTACAGCAATCTGTTCTGGAGCCCATACTGCTTCTAACAGGATTTCTACTTCAGGTCCATATTTCAAGGCCTTCCCGTGGGCTCCTATTAGACCTCTTTCTTTCCATAGAGCACCATGTGCATGCAGGGTTAAGAAGGCATATTTAGAATCAGTATAGATGTTTGCCTTACATCCGGCTGCCAATTGCAGAGCTCTAGTTAAACCTATAAGTTCAGCTTTTTGTGCCGAGGTGCCAGCAGGCAAAGCTTCAGCTTCCACAACTTCCTCATTGGTGACCACAGCATATCCTGCTCGTCTGGCACCTTCATGCAGGTAACTGCTACCATCAGTATAATATACAACATCTGGATTTTTCAATGGTTCATCTTTCAGATCAGGTCTACTGGAATAAACTTCATCCATTATTTGGAGACAATCATGTGATTCTTCATCATCTACCTCTGGTAGGGGCAGCAAAGTCGCTGGATTGAGCATATTCACTACTCGTAGATGAATCCTGGGATTTTCACACAATAGGCCTTGGTACCTAGCCATCCTTGGGTTCGTTAGCCAATAACTACCCTTATATTCCATGAGTGTCAGAACAGCATGAGGTACATTCACATACATCGTCTGGCCGAAGGTAAATTTATCAGCTTCTTTGACAAGGCTGGCAGTGGCCGCTACTGCCCTTAGGCATGGAGGCCATCCTTTTGCTACTGAGTCCAATTGTTTTGACAAATAAGCTACTGGACGGTTCCAACTTCCTAATCTCTGGGTCAGGACTGCCGCTGCAATCCCATTCTGTTCATGTACATACAGCTGAAAGGGTTTTTCTGAATTAGGCAGTCCAAGGGCTGGGGCCTCCATAAGTCGTTGTTTGATAACTAAAAAAGCTTGTTGCTGCTCAGGTCCCCATACGAATGGGTCCTTTTCTGCACCTCGAGTGCTTTCATGTAAGGGCTTGGCCAGACTGCTGAAATCAGGTATCCATAGTCTACAAAACCCTGCTGTTCCCAAGAATCCTCTGAGTTGTTTCCTTGTGGTAGGTTCCTTGATAAGGCAAATAGCTTCTTTCCTCTCTGGTCTCAGTGCTCGTTGTTGGTGTGAGATGTCAAAGCCCAAATATTTGACCTTTTCTAAACATAACTGTGCCTTTTTCTGGGAAACTCGATAGCCAGCTTGCCAGAGCAAGTGGAGCAGTTCCTCTGTACCTTCTTTACAGGTATCAAAATCCTTTGCTGCTAGTATAAGGTCATCTACATATTGCAGAACCACCTTTTCTCCAGGTATTGAGGGGTAACTTGTTAGATCCTTCGCCAAGGCAGTGCCAAATAAAGTTGGGGAATTTTTGAATCCCTGGGGCAATCTCGTCCAGGTTAGCTGGCCTTTTGTTCCTGTCAAAGGGTCTTCCCACTGGAAGGCAAATATAGGTTGGCTCTGTGGTGCCAGCCGGCAACAGAAGAATGCATCTTTCAAGTCCAATACAGTAAAAAATGTTGCTTCTGGTGGGATCAAACTCAGCAGGGTGTATGGGTTTGGTACATTTGGGTGCAAGGTCTCGATAGCCTGGTTTACGAGCCTCAAGTCCTGCACTGGCCTGTATTCATCTGTCCCAGGTTTTCGAACAGGCAAAAGGGGTGTGTTCCATTCTGATTGGCAGGGTTTAAGCAGACCATATTTTAATAGGCGGTCCAAATGTTTTTGGATGCCCTCTGCTGCTCGCCGGGGTAAAGGATATTGCTTTACAGATACAGGGGTAGCCATAGGTTTTAAGGTTACTACAATTGGAGCTATATTCTTGGCCATTCCTGGTGGGCTATTTTCGGCCCATACTCCTGGTGGCACCTGTAGGGTTCGGAGGAGCTTGTTTAACTCTGTTTCCAATGTGGGTTGGACTTGCAGGGCTGACATTAGGCGCCATGATTGTTCCTTAGGTACTGAGAGGGAAATTATTCCTGCTGCCTTTGATGGCAGTTTCATTTCTGGACCTCGAGGAGTGAAGGTGATTTGGGCCTGCAATTTGGACAGCATATCTCTACCTAAGAGAGGTATTGGACACTCAGGTATATACAAAAACTGATGGGTTAAACGATGCCCCCCAATCTGGCATTCCAAAGGTTGGAGGAAAGACCTCTTAGCTGACTGACCAGTGGCACTTTTAATGACTACACTTTTGGATGCCTTTTTCTGCAATAGTTCTGGGAGTACTGAGTATTCAGCCCCAGTATCAATCATAAAGTCTATTAAATGGCTTCCTAATTGAATCGTGACCGTGGGCTCCTGGAAGCCTAACTTTATGGAGTCCGGTCGTTCCTAGTCTTGGGTAAAATCCTCCTCTGCCAGTCCAATGAAATTGTCTCTACTCTGTCCTTGTCCAGGTCTCTGATATCTTCCATCTCGGATCATTCCCCGTCCCCGTCCCTGGTTTCTTGGGCCGGAGCCTGGGCCTGGGCCTGGGCCTGGGCGTACTTCTTCCAACCTCAGGGGTTCAGGACACTCCCGCTTCCAATGACCCTCCTTCTTGCAATTTGCACATTGATTCCTTCCCAGTGGTGGATTCCTTCCCCGCCCTCTTCCTCCATTTAAGGGGCGGTAGTCTTGCTTCACTGCTGTGGCCAGCATTACCATCTTTTCCTTCTGCCACTTCTTCTTCTCTTGCTTCTCAGCCTCATCCCTATTCCGATAAACTCGGCGTGCAATGGCCATAATTTGGCTCATCAGCATCCCTTCCCATCCTTCTGATTTCTGAATTTTCTTACGAATGTCGGAAGCGCACTGGGCCACAAATGTAGCAGTAATCATTCTGCTGTTTTCAGGGGCTTCAGGGTCAAAAGGAGTCCATATACGATAGGCTTCCTGCAGCCTCTCTAAAAAGTCTCCTGGACTCTCATTTGATTTCTGTTCTACTTCTGAGACTTTAGACATATTAGTGGGCTTCTGGCATGCCCTGCGGATACCTTGCACAAGCGTCTGGCGGTAGGTGGTAAGCCTGGCCAGATGAATTGCATTGTTTGGATCCCAATTAGGATCTTCCAAGGGAAAGTTGTCTTGGAGATGACGGTCAATATTAAAAACATTTCCCACTCTGGCCTGCTCACGCAAATATATCTGTGCCTTTTCAATTATGTCTCTCCTTTCCTCAGTGGTGAACAGAGTATTCAGGAGCTGGCGGCAATCTGTCCAAGTAGGACTATGAGTATTTATTATTGAAGTCACCAAGTCCATCATAGCCTGAGGTTTTTCTGCGAAAGATGGGGTGTGTGTTTTCCAATTCATCAGATCCGTAGTTGTGAATGGAATGTACTGAAGGGTCGAAGTTCGAGGTGGCCGTCGTCCGGGTTGCCCGTTAACCAGCACAGGCTCCTCAAGTGCATCAAATACTCTTCTGAGAGGGGCTAGTACGTGATCTTTCTCTTCGCTTTGCTCTAGGGGCCTCAAATCATAGGGGATGGTATTTGTCCCAAGGCGTTCTTTTAGCAGCCTTATACGCCTGGCTGTATTGCTTGCTGACCGATTAAGGTCTCCCTGTAACTTCTGTAATAATTCTCTAGGACTTGGATGTACAGGGGTTTGGGGTAGGCAATCAGTTGTTCCACTAAAAGAGACTGTAGATGGAGTTCTACTGGGACTCACAGATGGAATAACCACTTCTGCTTGGGCTTTATTATAGGCCTCCAATGCCTCCTGAAGATATTTATCATAATCTATCAAGGAATCAAGTTCTGTGGCTCCAGCCCCATTATTCATTCCACTTTCTTGCCTTGGGGTTACAACTGGTGGAGTGTTTGGATTAGGCTCCCTTCGATGTGGAGCATAGGGTGGAGGTGGAAGCAGCTCTTCCTCTGGTCCCTCAAAAATGGGTTTGAGTTTATTTGGCAAGATTCCTTTCCTGGCTTCGGCTTTTACAGCCAATAATTTGCATCGTTGGACTTTGCATTCCCTTATCCATGGAGGATTTTTATTTAATGTGCTCAGCCAGGAATCTATATATGAAAATTGTTCTGGGCATCCTCCAGTTTCTTTGGCGATGTTAGACCAAAGTTTGCTTACTAAATTTATATCAAAGGTTCCTTGAGATGGCCATTCAGTATTTTGCTTCGGCCACTCTAATTCACATAACGTTCTCAGGCGCTCTGGCGTCATTTTGACTCCATATGCCCCTGAGAAGGCTTTCTTAAAATTACTTAACATGCATTCAAGAGGTGTATTTCCCCCCTTTGAACCCCCAACTCCCATTGTATGGCCCTGTGAAGTATCCACTCAGTCACTCACACACACACTTCGTGAGTTTCCTTGCTCAGTGAAGTCGCCTTACTGAGAACCGAAGTACTACCCACTCCACACTCAGGTCAGCTACAGATTGCTCTGTACTTTCTCACACATACAATGCGCTAGATACTTCACCACACACTACCTCCCATTCTTCCCTTTTCCCCCACCAGACCACCATCTGATATACCCAACCACCTAGCGTACTCAGTTCCCACTTACTGAGACGCAGAAGTTTGATCAAGACTTCTCTTCCTCCCAATTAATTGGAGGGCCAAAAATCCCTTTGTGCACTTACCCTTGGTTGGTTCCGTTTCCCCCCGGTCCGTCGCCGCCAGTGAGCAGGGTATCAGACAGATGAGACTTCTGCGTTCCCCTGGAAAAAAACTTTCCAGTGCGCGCTGGGTAAGCAGTTTAGAGATCCTCTCTCTTGTACCCTGCCCAGTAGGGCGAAGGGGCTGCGTTCCAGCAGACCACTTATCCGAGTCGCAGGCACCATAAAATGTAGCAGCCTGCTTGTGGTTAACGCTTAGCTGGAATGAAATATTCAACGCAGCAATAGAGAAATTAAAATAATTATTTATTTGTCAGACAAATAAATGAGAGGCACAGTGGTATATGGTTACCAAGCTCTGGCCTGGCTCCTGCCATTATGGCCAGCCCTTATATTCCCTTAATCCAGCCCCCTTTGCTCCTCCTGTGGCTGCCTCTGTCCAATCAGCCTAGTTGGATTTCCTATTGGCTGATTGCTATACCCAATCCTAAAAGATACACCCACATCCTCCTGTCCTTATATGGAACACAAACAGCTATATATTGTTACATCTATAAATGACAAATAAGTAGTAATATATCTTACATGTGTCTCAACAAGGAATCTTAATTACCAGCTCACCTCTTGCCCTCCTTGCCCTTTTGCCTTCTAAAACAAATGGTTAATCTTAAATTTTTATCTTAAACATATGTCAAGGATCTTGAGTTTCACATCAACATTGAAAGATCTCCTTCATTTGAAGGTTTCTAAACAAATGTTTGACAACTAATAAATCAGGACTGCTCAGGACGGCGTCTCTTGTCTAGCAAGGGGGGGCAAGACTGGTGGCTGACTTAATTTCAAAATACAACTCTTAGAACTATATGAAATCTAGCATTTCTTAAATCCTTTGCATAATTACATTTAAGACAATATATTTAATACATAACATAGGTAGCCTTTTAAAAGGAATAAGGCCTTTGTAAAGTAAAAAGGAACTCAGTAAAAAAACAGCTTCAAAAGAAGCCTCTCCAGTTTACAACCCCTCCTTCAGCCAGCTGCTTTTCCCATTAGACAAAAAGACTTGCTAGCTAGATGCTTCCCCATTTGGTCTTGGCCTTTTAACCTTAGAAAGAAGATCTGGGTCATTTACTGGGAGGCACATTGATATTATTTTACTATTTACCAACTATTAATTATGTTTATCTCTGCCTTTTTTATCTTCTGTAACATGTAGGGTCAGTTTCCTGTAATTTCAGCTTTTACGACTTTGAGAATTGTTTTCTGCTATCAATCAAAGGGGCCCTTGTCTAGAAGAATAAACATTACCAAGGTTGTAAACTGCTGGTCTTCTGGCTTGAAACTTTTGAAAATCTTTAAGCTCTCTTTAATATACAAGTCCTGATCAAACATTAATAAAATGCAGGCTTATGCCTGATGCCTCACAATGAGATTTGAGGGAGAATGGGAAGGCGGGTGGGAAGAGAAGTTAAGCTGTTCAGGAAGGGGTTGAATCCCATGGGGATGCTGGCTGTGTGGGGGACCCCAAGCCCTCGCCCCAGAAGATTACAAAAAAGAAGCAGACGAAATCCTACTTACAGATTCACGATGCTGGCCATCTCTTCAGGTGAAATCCGCTCCTGTTTAAACTCAACTGCTTTAAAATGCTCACACAACACTAACTCTGAACCTTGCCTCTAACCCTATTGCTACTCCTCTCTGTCTAAAATATACAGGAAAATATGTGCACAAAATATACAGATGAAAATGAAATGATAAAGTGAAAGCATTTGTTGAAATACAGTAGAGAACTCACGCCTCCCGAGTTGAGGGAGGCCTTGCTTTGCATGCAGGAGATCCCAGGTTCAGTCCAGGATCTCCACCAGACAGGGCTGGGACTGTCCCCTGTTTGAAAACCCTGCAGCGCTGCTGCCAGTCAGTGTAGGCAGTGCTAGGCTAGATTGACTCTGTCAAGTGCAACTTCCTATGAATGCTCCTCTTATACGATTTCTCGAAACACAAGCAAGCTACCTTATCAACGAGTTGTGAGAGTTCATTCATGACTTTTAACAAACAGCAGAAACCATTTTATTATTTCTATGAGAGTACAGAAATCCTGAATATGAAAGGAAGGAAACTTCCTGCCTCTGCAATAAAGGCAGCTGCACTGCTAGGTGAGCTGTCCCGATGCCAACTGAAACAGACCCTCCAAAGATTCAAAGGTGAAAAGGGAATTTTGAGCATCTGAGCACAACTGGGCCGTCTTCTGCGTTAACGTGAAGTGCAGGAAGTGATTGCCTTGAGCAGGGGTAGGCAACCGAAGGCCCTGGGTCCGGATGCGGCCCAATCGTCTTATCATTCCGGCCCACGGAGAGTCTGGGAATCAATGTGTTTTTCCATGAGCAGAATGTGTCCTTTCATTTAAAATGCACCTCTGGGTTCTTGGTGGGGCATAGGAATTCGTTAATTTTCTCTCTCCAAAATATAGTCCGGCCCCCCAAATGCTGTGAGGGACGGTGGACCAGCCCACGGCTGAAAAAGGTTGCTGACCCCTGGCCTTGAGCCTCCTCAGGACTGGCGCAGGGGCCGTGCATTGCAGGGTGCCAGCCAAGGCCCCTGCCCCAGTACTGATTGCTGATTCTACTGAGTCCATCAGTATATTGTTGTGAAGTGACCTGGCATTTTAAATGAAGTGCAATATAGGCTTGTCTTACATCTTTAACAACAACACAGTAAATTGCACAGAAGAATTCCATGTTGCCTGTGGGAGCGGCTGGGTAGACCTCTTTGCAGCTGCATGATTCATGCATTTGATCTATAAGCAACTGGTCAATCTTCATAATTGGCTCTGGCTTCGTGTAGGAGATTGAACGCATTCTTCTATTTCTCAGCCCTGTATTCCACCCCCACCCCCTCCTCCTATGCTCAGAGTGAAATGTTTATGAGTCCTGCAGATCTAGTCTCAGAAGTCAAACCTCTACCCCAAAGACGGGGGAGCCTGTGACCTTCTAGAGCATACATTTCTTTGGACTGCTATATGCTGAAGTGAACAAATGTTTTGTCTGAAACCCTTGAGAGCTTCTGTGGGCCGCCCTAGAGAACACTGGGCTAAAGGGATCATGGGGATGACTTGTTCCACAACAGCAGATGGCATGCAGAAATTTAAACTGTAGCAAAGGGATGTAAACTGTCTAGCTAGCTAGCTATGTCTTGCTGAAAGTGCATGCACTCCTCTTAGCCAAAGCCCCAATAATTGCAAGCGTGGAGCCACACAAACAGGCCTGATCTCGACACTGTCTTGGGGGAAACTCCCGATGCTGGAAAATTCATGTGTTCAATTTCTGCACATTGAGACAGGAGCCAAAGAAAGCACACGCAGAGTAGGGGGGCTCATAAAAAAGGTTTCTTTGGGAGGGGGTGGGTTGAGGTTTGCTCCGATGTGAAAGCTAAAGAGCAGCCTTTCACAGAGAAAGGAGCAGAGTAAGGCGGAAACTACTGGGACCCGTGCTTTCCAGGCACGCTGACGGGAGGGATGAGTCCAGCATTGCATTGTTGGGTCGTATTTTCAGTGACAACTATTTATGACAGAGGTTTACAGAAAATTGATCTAAAACCTCTGCTTGTAAGAGGCTATGGGCATTTGAAGAAGCCCATCATAATCTTTACATGAAATGTATCTTTAGAACACCGGTGGCGTCATGTCCCCATTTGTTGCCTTAGTTTCTCCATCAATGCACCACCCACAATTTGCCATCATATTGGCATCAGGTGTTTTCCAGGCCAGTGAATGTCAGCAACCCCTTCTTCTAAAGCTGCTTCCCCAGTTTCATCCCAAATAGAAAGAAATGCCATTTGGTAGCCCATTGAGAAGCTTTGGGAAGCAATGAAATACATTTCTGAAAGTTATTTATGGATGCACAAGGTCACCACAACTTTGCTTAAGGTGAATGGAAAGGAACATTTCCCCAGGCGGCACACCACTGTCCCTGAATCTCGTCCGCTGCTTGGTCATTTCAACAGATTGTGTGTCTTAGTAAGATTTTGTACATTTCAGAAAGCTTTCCCTTGCCTACAAATGAAGTGCATGATTTTTCAAAAACTTATTAATGCCCCGTGCTTTTACTTCTGGTGTGGTAAAAAATTGCAGACTCTGGCTATCATTTGAAGCAGTGTAAGACGCTGGTTTACGTTTCCCCTCACATTTGGTGACTAGGTAGGGATATGCAGTTTTGTGTTTTGTTTTTTGAAGAGTTCCTAAGGAGTCCTGCTGCTTCCGAGTTTTATTTTGGGGGTTGTTGTTGTTGTTGTTTACAAAAAGGTAATCCAGTTGTAACCTTTTTCTAGGTACAATTCTGTACATTCTGGTACTACCTGTTCACTCATGGTCCCTCCAAATCCCTTTGTTTCTTTTAGCAACGTGTCCTTGTGTATCTGCTACCTTTGCTTACAGAATTTCTCCTGAGGGGTGCTTTGAACATGTCCCGTAATACATGTGGATAAAAGGAATCGCCTTTGTTAATTTCAAAAGCCATTTTATTTCTTCCATGATTTTCCTCTGTTGCTAATTTATTTTGTAAAAGCAAGTGGGGTTTAGTCACCAGAGAGGTGGATTCTGTGGTTTTGCTCAATAGGTCATGGTCATTTCAAGAGCCATAGGGCCTGAGATGGTTCCAGCTCTAACTTACGTGTAAGATTAGGAGTCCAAGAATGTGGAATCAGTACTGCAGAAGGTCAGTTCTGACATACTTCCCCCCTAAATAGTGGGTGAAGTCCTTTTGGAAAGGACTCAAAGCTTTCAAAGTGTCAAGTTTTGCTGTACTGAAGGACTGTCCATATCTAATCTATTAGAACATTGAACCCTCCTCCCCACTCCAGGAATTTTGCTATCCAGTTGCTCATCTCATTTCCATGGAGGACATTCCAAGAAAGAAAAGAGGGTTTGTATTTGGATAATAAAAGTTTCCTGTCGAGTAGATTTATATATTTTAGAGAAGGTAAGCAACTTAAAATGACCACAGACCCAGTAAAACTCATTACAAAGAGAAGAGAAACAACATTTAAAAGCAGATACAAATAATGAGGCATTATTCTTTTCTCGAGAAGCCAGCAAAATTTCATTTTTCCTGTTTTGTTTTAAGCATGCTTTTTATTCAAGTTTTTAACAAACAACAAGGTGGTAAGCTGCTGAATATAGGCAGACCATCATTTCTCAAGGGCCATTCCAAATGTGTACAATTGATGGCCTCCAAGTAAGCTGCACCCTGTGAGTTCAGAGGTCCACTGGTGCCATTGTCCCTGTTAGCATTTTGAAAGAAAGGGCGCCAAGATTTCATCAAGCTGTCTGCCTTGATGAGACTTGCAGTGAGGATCCCTTTGATAAGCCATCCTCAATGCATAAAGGAGGGCAGGTGGCTTGGTGAGCAGGGAAAGTCTTTCAAAGATTTGGACCAGCGATGTGCCTTTGCTTCGGGCAAAGGGTGATGGTGGATGGATCCTCGCTACCTAACTCAGCACTGTCTGTACTGATTGGCAGTGGCTCTACAAGGTTCCAGGCAGGTGATGTTTTCAGTTTCACCTGGAGATGCTGGAGACTGTTCTGGGACCTGCATCACCAGCGAGCTCTGGTCCTCCCTTAAGGAGTTAGGCGGCTCGATGGGCTGACTCTGTGGAAGGCACCATGCTATTCCCACCATGCTATTCCCGATGTGCCTTTGCTTCGGGCAAAGGGTGATGGTGGATGGATCCTCGCTACCTAACTCAGCACTGTCTGTACTGATTGGCAGTGGCTCTACAAGGTTCCAGGCAGGTGATGTTTTCAGTTTCACCTGGAGATGCTGGAGACTGTTCTGGGACCTGCATCACCAGCGAGCTCTGGTCCTCCCTTAAGGAGTTAGGCGGCTCGATGGGCTGACTCTGTGGAAGGCACCATGCTATTCCCACCATGCTATTCCCGATGTGCCTTTGCTTCGGGCAAAGGGTGATGGTGGATGGATCCTCGCTACCTAACTCAGCACTGTCTGTACTGATTGGCAGTGGCTCTACAAGGTTCCAGGCAGGTGATGTTTTCAGTTTCACCTGGAGATGCTGGAGACTGTTCTGGGACCTGCATCACCAGCGAGCTCTGGTCCTCCCTTAAGGAGTTAGGCGGCTCGATGGGCTGACTCTGTGGAAGGCACCATGCTATTCCCCTTTAAATTAGCCATTTCGACAGAAAACACGAGAACTGGAATTTTGGGCTTGAATGGATTTTTGGATCGCCTGCATGCCAAGCACATACTTCTCCCACGGGCCAGCACCCTTCCTCAGTGACTGAGCTCTCATTGCACACAGCCATCCAGCAAGCAAAAAAATGTTCTTGTTAGAAGGGCAGAGTGGGGAGCAAGAGATTCAGGGGCCGGTTTTAGACCCACAGTGCTCGGGTTTATTCTGTTGCCTGCTTGACATTGTGCCTCCTTCCCCCCTACCTTTTATTCCTATGAAAGTTTCACAATGTCGCTGCTTGGGATTCTGGATAATCTATGGTGTTTTTCTTTTCAGATTTTTAAATTAATTTTCCAAAAAATATTTGAGACAAGCAAACAAACAAACATCCTAATTGTAATTAAACCAATCTTGATAACATTGTTAAGTGACTTCCTCAAATCCCCCTGGTTGAATTTCATTGTATTTCATTTTAACAGTTTTCCAAAATCAATCTTCTTAAAAAAAAAATAAAAAATTAACTTGATCACTTCACATCTTTCATTCTTTCTAATCTAGCTTGAAACATCTCAATTCCTATCCTTACATATTTAAATCCTAAGCCTATCTCATCTTTGCAAGCTTTTCCAGTTAGGTTATCTTGACATATTCAGCTAAAGAATCTTTGAATTTTGTCCATTCTTCCTGGTACTCCTCCTCCTTCTGGTCGCGGACTCTTCCCGTCAGGTGGGCTAGCCCCGGGATTCTGGAGAATCTATGTGACTAGATGCTTGTAATGTATGCCAGGCAATCTGGCACAAGTGGGCAGGGTTGGCTATTTGCAGTATGGTAGTGCTGCATAGAGCGCGCTGGGGAGACCATGCATTAAAAAGGGACTCAAAAATAACTTAAACAAGGTTTTAATAAGAAAAACAAAAACTCCATTTACACTAAATACATCAACTAACAAACATGACCCAAACACCAACCCATCCCCCAGGGTAATGGGAGAGCTAGGTGCTGCTCCTTATATACTACACCCAATTGCTGACACAGCTTGATTAACACAACTCAGCAGCACCTGCTATGTTTCACAGCTGTAAAGCTGGGTCTCGTTATTTTGCTCTGGCCCTTGCTCTGGCCCCTTAAAGACATACACATCAGGTGGAACAATGATGAACCTTTACATTTAAAGAAACCATTCAACATTTCCCCTGTGGTTCATTATTGTGGAACAAAAACATAAAGCATATTTTGTACATGTCTTTCATGTGTAACCTTTGGAAGTGCTTTAGTAAAAATGTCTGCAATTTGATTGTCACCTGGAACATATTCAAATACAATCATTTAGTCAGCAATTAGTTTCTTTACAAACTGTAGACGTAATCTTAAGACTCTAGTGCGCTGCGTATTAGTCTCTGAACACAGGATAGCAAGGCCGCTCTAGGAATCGAGGTAAACTTTTACTGGTAGTGTTACTTGCATCTGTAGGTCTGCAAATACTTGCAGATGCCATTCCACATCACGAGTGGCCTGAACGCATGCACATAATTCACTCTCTGTTGTGGAGAGACAAATAATGGTTTGTGTCTGAGACTTCCATTCAAATGGACAACTGTTATAACAAAACACCATACCAGACACACCCCTGCAATTATTTTGTTCTACTGCATGAGATGCATCGCAGAAAATTTCAAAACCTTTGTCAATACTTGTTGTAAACTGCAACCTATAATGTTTGGTATGTTTAAGGTACATTACCACTCTCTTAAGAGCAGAGAAACATTGCGTAGTGGGCTTTTCCACAAATTTTGCCAGAAAGTGAAAAGCATAAGTTATATCTGGTCTTGAGATTCTTTGAATGAAATTTAGCTTGCCTATAGCAGAACGATACAAAGTTTTGTTAGGAAATGGCTTATCTTCACCTGTAAAGGTGAAACCACACACCATAGGTGTTTCCTTCCCATTTGCATTTTCTAAACATAGCATTTCAACAATATCATCAATTTTTGCAGTTTGATGCACCAGAAAAGATCCATTTTTGCCTTTCTCAATTTGCATGGATAAGTAATTCTTAGCTATGCCTAATTCCACCACATCAAATTTCTTCTGTAACTGATACTACCTGTTCATATTCTTGTATAGTTTTGGTAGAAATTAACACGTCATCTACATACACACATATTTTTGTTACAGAGTTTGCCCTTTCCTTTATAAACACACAAATGTCTGCCTTTCCTTGCGAAAAACCAATATCCAGCAATTCTTTTGCTAAAGTTTGGTGCCAATTCCTTCCACTTTGGTGCAGACCATAAAGGGATTTATTTAATTTGCATACCAAACCTTCAGCGGCGTCTATGCCTTCAGGAACACGCGTAAAAATTTGTTCTTTTAAATCTGCAAACAAATATGCAGTTTTTATATCTAGGTGATAAACAGAATGTCCACATTGTGATGCATCTTTTAACAAAAGCTTAACTGTTTCATATTTTACACTTGGTGAATAACACAAATCACAATCTTCGCCTGGAATTTGTTGAAAACCCCTAGCAATTAATCTAGCCTTGTACCTTACAACTTCATTTTTGTCATTCATTTTAACTCTATAAACCCATTTTGAATCAATAAGTCTCATATCTGGGGTTTGTGGTACAAGAGACCAAGTGTTGTGCTCTTTTAAAGAAGCTATCTCAGAGTTCATAGCTTTATACCAATTTGCAGCTTGGTGCTTAGGTAAGTTCTGAACATCATTGTAGCTTTTTGGCTCAAAAACCGCCTTATTGGCATACACAGTATTAAAATGTTCATCTGCAAATCGTTGTGGCTTCTGTCTCTTTCTGTCTGAACGTCTCAGTCCGGAAGGAGAGTCAGACTCCTCAGACTTAATGGGACTAAGTAAACTACTAGTTTCAGGTTGTAAATAATCACTGCCAGATTGAAGAGATGCCTGTTGGCTAAGCTCACGGTCAGAAAACTCAAGAGAATCTAACCTCCCCTCGGGTGCCTGTGACTTTAAATCCTCAAGCAAATTATCAGATTCAACAGGCTTTTCGTCTCTTTCCATTAATTCAGAGGCACCATTTCCTGCTGCTGCTGCTTCTTCCTCTTCTTCATCAGTATCATTTATACCGTTAGTATCTTGGGAAACAGCAACCCCATTCCAATTTACAGTTTGTATCATGCTTCTGGTAATATGAAATTTGCCAGTTGCTGGTATGTAAATTCTGTACGCCCCCTGCTGGTAGCCCATTAATTTTCCCTGAACACTATGCTCACCCAATTTCTGCTTAGCGGGATAATGCATAATTACATCTGAACCCCAAATGCGTAGGTATTTCAGATTAGGGCGTTTTTTAAACAACTTCTCATAGGGGGTGACATCTAAACCAGAATGATAGCTGCGATTTCTAACATAACAAAACGCATTAAGCGCTTCAGCCCAAAAGTCTTTGGGCAGATTAGCATCGTGCAGATAAGTTTTAACCCCTGCCTGCAGGTCACGCTGCACAACTTCAACAAGCCCATTTTGCCAGGGACTTCGGGGGCAAGATAACTCATGAGTAGTCCCCTGCGCTTCCAGGAAATTCTCAAAATCCTCAGAAACAAATTCCCCGCCCCGGTCAGAAAACAGGTTCTTAATTGGTTTGTTAAAGTGCATTTTTACCCAGCTACAAAAAACTTTGTACTTCTCAAATGCTTGGGACTTCTCAGCTATTGCATAAGTCCAACAATATCTACTATACTGGTCTATCAGATTGAGCCAGTACTTAGAACCTCCTAATGATGGTGGGAGTGGCCCAACTAAATCACAATGTACATGCTCAAATGGCTCAGTTACTTTCCTATCTGAGCACCTACCCTTGCGTGCAACCTTAATCTTATTCTTGCAACAAGATAGACATTGCATAAAGAATTTGCATGGTTTTAAGTTGAGGCCATTAACAATATTCTTTGTCTTAATTACATCAGCAAAATTCAGGTGTCCTAGAACTCTGTGTGCCTCATGGACACACCCGGAATGTGGCCTTACATTCCTCAACCCCTGGCTTGACTGTGCTGCTGTGCAATTTATAGGCGATTGTGAGTAGGTGCGAAAATACAGTCTATATAAACCATCAGAGTTCCGAAATACCTTTTGGATCTTAGGTCCAACTACGGTGACTTGGTCGCCCTGTTGAGAAGCAACAGAATCATTTTCAGGTGGGAATTCCCCCAAGGTCTATCCTTTAGCCTTAAAGGAAGAAAGATAAAAATAAGATCAGTGGACGACAAAGAATGATTTTTGAAAGACCACAGAGAAGACTTGCAGAAAGAATCTGGAGAAGAGCTAAGTGCATTGGACAGAGAACCGACAGATAGAAGACCAAAACAAAAAGCATCGGACAAAGGACTATTAAAAAGAGGAATACTAGATATAGCTACATTACCCTTTGGATTGGACTGCTCAGAGAAAGTGACAATAACACCACTGACAGAACAAGAACAAACACTTGGTGCAGTTGGAGGAAAAGCAGAGTAATTACATCATGGCTTTGCAACTTTTAAGCTGGAATACTAATGGTTTGAACTCCCCCCCAAAAAAAGGAAAAGAGTCTTTCATTTATTAAAAAAGGAACCATTGGACTTGATTTGTTTACAGGAAACACATGTTGTAAGGCTGCACAGAAAAGTATTGATTAATAAAAGACTGGGTCAAGAGTTTATTTCATCGGACAAAGTCAAAAAAAGGGGAGTAGTGATCTACGCAAAGGAAAGTCTATCACCGAAATTTATATTTAAAGATGACCAAGGAAGATTCGTGGCAATCGAAATTCAACTACAAGGAGAGAAATTCATGATAGTAGGAGTTTACGCACCAAATGAGGGGAAATCAGATTTGTTTAAAAAAGTTGCATGAGACTCTGATGGACTATTTGGATTACAATGTGATTATGATGGGGGATATGAATGGAGTGGTATCCACAAATATGGACAAGGCACAGAGACAGGTAGTTACTAAGGACAGTAGGCTACCGAAAACCTTCTTTGAGATGACTGACAATTTGGATCTAGTTGATATTTGGAGAACAAAGAACCCCTTGGGCAGAGAGGGAACTTTCTTTTCTGAAGCCAAAATGACATGGACAAGAATTGACCAAATTTGGGTAACTAGAGGACTGGCTCCAAAGACAAGAAAAGTGGAAATTTGCCCTAAAACCTGCTCCGACCATAATGCTGTAAAGATGGAGATGAAACTAACACCAATTGGCTCTTTCAGATGGAGGATGAATGACACCTTGTTTAGGGATGAAGAAGTGATCAAGAAGGCCCAAAAAACCTTGAGAGATTATCATGAATACTGTTGGGATACTGCCAGGGAGATATAGTCCATCATGGCCCCAAGCCGGCTGCCGGACGATCCATCGACCTCTGTAGTCATGCAGCTTCTAGCGACACGAGTTTCCTGCCACATTCCAGGGCTTGTGCACACTCTTTATCAGCAGATAAAGCACAGCCAAAAGTTGCACTGCAGAAGAGCATTATTTACAAGCTTTATTCAGTGTTGATCAGAACAAAGAGAGACATGACTGTCCTGCGTCAGAGTCTCCGACAGACTGAGAAACGAAAGCAATAGCAAAACATAAACATCCTGTGAACAGGAAATACGCAGGCTGTGACACAAACATCCTGCTCCCTTTTAAGGTGGAACGGAAATATCCTAACATCCTCCCCCTTTCTGTGTAACCTGTAGTACCTGTGGTTCAACCCAATTGCAACATCTGTACGTAAACCTTTAGTTGTTCTCTGTTAACAACCTTAGACAACAGATCAGCAGGAATTTCATTTCCTGGCATGTAGGACACCTGAATGAGTCCTTTCTGAATACACTCCCTTGCACGATGTAGCTTAATCGGCAAGTACTTGGTTCTTTGCTTGCACCTCTCTGAGTTCAGCAAAGCCAAACAGGATCTATTGTCTTGATACACTTGTATAGGACATTTCACAGAAACTCTGATGTCCTTAAACAGTTGCATCAACCATTCACAATCCATGAGTGAAAATGACAGAGCATTGAGTTCTGCTTCACAGGAACTTAGGCTCACTGTCGTCTGCTTCTTGCACAGCCAGTCAAACAGACAGTGGTTGTACATGTAGCATACTCCAGAAGTGCTTGTACCATCCGTGGTGTCACTTCCAAAACTTGCATCTGCAAAGATTTCAAGACCTCCAGTCTTCTGACTGGTGAACCTCAGCCTGTAGTGCATAGTCCCTTTCAAATAGCGGGCTATGCGCTTCAGAGCTTTCCAATCCTGAACCGTAGGATTGTTGGCATGTCTGCTAAGCAGATTACAGCTTACAGCTATGTCAGGTCTTGAGCATCTGGCAATGAAATTCAACTTGCCTAGAATGCATCTGTACAGCGTTGTGTCAGAAAACGCTTCAGCAGTACTGTCTACCTGGTAACCTGTCACCATCGGTGTGTCTGCTGGGTTTGCATCAACCAAATTCAACCTGGTTAATACATCAGCAATTTTCTGTGTTTGGTGTACCAGAAAATTACCTGCTTGGTCCCTCTCCACCTGCAGAGAAAGATAGTTGGATACCTCACCAAGATCCTTCATGTCAAAGTGCTCCTTCAGCTGAGCTAGGGTGCTTTGATAAAAAGCCTGATTCTTCCAAAACGTCAGAAGATCATCAACAAAACATAAACAATACAGTTTGTTTTGCCCCTCCTCCTTGACAAACACACATGGATCAGCTTTGCCCTGGTGAAAACCTAGAGAAAGCAATGTCTCAGTGAGTTTCGTGTTCCAACACCTGGCACTCTGCTTGAGACCATATAAGTATTTCCGCAGTTTACAGACCATTCCCTTCTGTATCTGCATCCCATCAGGTGGAAGCATGTACAGCTCCTCCCCCAAAATCCCGTACAAAAAAGCTGTATTAATGTCATGGTGGGAAACATGCAGTTTCTCCTCCGCAGCGATCTTGAGCATCAGCTGAATGGTCTCATATTTAACAGTGGGTGAGTAGGTCTCGTGGTAATCCTGTCCTGGTACCTGTGAAAAACCTCTGGCAACCAATCGGGCTTTGTGTCTGACTACCTTGCCATTCTGGTCTGTCTTGGCCTTGAAGACCCATTTGCCGCCAACCAGTCTCATTCCTGGGACTACCGGTACCAGTTCCCAAGTTTGGTTCCTGTTCAAGGAATCAACTTCAGCCTTCATGGCATTAAGCCAAGGCTCAGCATCTTTAGAGGTTAACTCCTGAACCTCTTTGAAGCTTGAAGGTTCCCACACCTTCTCTGAGCTACTAAGAACAGCAGTTGCCGTCTTAGCAAACTCATCAGCATATCTCTTTGGAGGTCTGCCCTTCGTGGCTCTCTCAGATCTGCGTACTAGACGCAAGTCTTCTGGACTCATCTCCTCTTTCTTAGGAGAAAAGTGACCAATGGTGAACAGTGGTTCTTCCAGTTCATTGTCAGACGCATCAGATGGTCTGACTGAGGCCTTTGCGCTCTTGTAGTCTGCTGTGTCATCACTGTTACTGACACCAGCAGCAGCGCTGCCCACTGAACTGGAATCCAAACTCTGATCATCATCAGCAGCAGCAGCATCATCATCATCCTCAGCAGCAGCTTCCTCAGCTTTAGCTGCTTGCTTGACATCACCTTCATCCTCCTCTGGGTAACTCTGGAAAATTCCCACATTTTCCCCCCACTTAGGATTGTACTCAACACTCCTTGTGAACTTAATGGACTTAGAGTTAGTCATCCATACCCTGTATGCACCCTTTTCGTACCCCATGAACAAACCATGTGCCCCACGCTTCCCAAGCTTGTTGATTTGTGGGGTGTGTACCCACATGTCAGAACCAAAGATTCTCATGTGCTTGATGTTGGGTTTCTTACCAAACATCTTCTCATAGGGGGTACAGCCAATGGGTGATGACAATCTGCGATTAAAAGTGTAAACAAAATTCCTCAGAGCTTCCCCCCAAAACTTATCAGGGAGATTGGCATCATGCAACAAGGTTTTCATTCCTTGCAGCAATGTTTGATTTGCTCGCTCCGCAAGCCCATTCATCCATGGCGATCTGGGCGTTGACATGTCATGCTGGATTCCCTTCTCAGTCAGGAAAGCTTCAAACTGCTGAGAAGTGAACTCCCCGCCACGATCAGTAAACAGACAGCCAATACGTTTACCATGAACATTCTCCAACCAAACACAGAATGCCTTAAACTTCGGAAACGCTTGCGATTTCTGCTCGAGCATAAACACATGAATGTACCTGGAAAAAGAATCAATTAGAACCATGAAGTACCTTGCTCCCCCCAAAGAGGGCGCAAGTGGACCAACCAGGTCCGCATGCACTAGCTGGTAGGGTTTGGAAGCCTGCCTGCTAGACTCCTTGCCTTTTGGAGCAACCTTCACCTTGTTCTCTGCACAAGATACACATTTCATGTGAAATTTACAGGGTTTGATGGTCAAACCTTCAACCACCTCTGGCATCTTGGCCAATGCCTTCCAAGAGAGGTGACAAAATCTTCGATGTGCATCGTGAATGCAACCTGCATGAAGAACTTTGTTAGTTTGTGCAACACAACAAGAATCAGCATTAGACACAAAAGCACTAGAGTCGTCATAAGTTATATGGAACAAACCATCCATGAACTTTGCGTGCAAATAGTCCTCTTTGCCTTTTCTGATGACACAGACGCTCCTCTTGAAGGAAATCTGAAAACCACGCCCAGTAAGCTGTGGGACACTGAGCAAGTTGCTTGCAGCTCCCGGAACATAAAGTACACCTTTGATGGTAATGTGCAGACTTGCCAGTTTCACAGTCCCTTCTCCTGCGATTTGCAACGTCTTTCCGTCAGCCAGGTGGATCTCACCTTCTTGAGGTGTGAAGGAGATAAACAGGTGGCGGTCCTTCGTGAGGTGGCGGCTCGCACCTGAATCCACAATAAACCTGCCTTTGGCTTTTGGAGCAGTGTTTACAGCAAGCAAACCCTTGTTTTCCACTGGCGTGGGCTTTTGCAGCTTGCCCCCCTGCTTCTGGTCAGCAGACGTGCCTTTAGCCTCTGGTGAAGCTGTGCCAGCAAACAAAACCTTGTTTTCCACTGGCGTGGGCTCTTCACCCTCCCTCTGCTTCTGGCCATCTGCAGGCGTCTGCCTCTGTTTACCTTTGCCTTTCCGGCATCTGCAAAGGGGATGACCTTCGTTCCCATGGGAAACAGAGCTCTCAGCTGCCGACTCCTTGGCTCCCCCTGGAGGCTGGAATGCTGCCTGGGATGACGTGACGGTCAGCTCCCCCTGCAGCCTGCAACCGGTGCCCTCAGCATCCCTGCATTCACTCGCATTCTGGGAAACAGCCAGGACCTCCGATGCAGTCAAACTCTGGGCTGGGATGACTGGCTGGTGAGCTTTTTTCAAAGCATTCCACATCTTACGTGCAGTGGTGTTGCCAGCAAGCATCTTAATTTCCTCAAGAGAGACGGACAGGACTATTACGTCAATGGCCTTCAAATTCTGGCGTTTCCATTTCTCTGTCAGAGGAACCGGAGGGGCCTCACTCACAGTATGCCACACTCCATACTGACGCAGCAAACTTTCACACCCCTTTGCCCAGGTTTTATAGTTTTGCCCATTTAACTTTGGGCACTCAGCAGCTTGGAAAAACTGTTGAAAAAAAGTTGAACTGTTGAAAAAAAGAGTAATCTGGGACGCAAGTAAAGCGATCATGAGAGGGTTCCTGATACAACAGAATGCAATAAAGAAGAGAACCCAAAATGAGAAGAAAGATAAAATTCTGGAGATAATAAAGGAAGGTGAGAAGAAATTGAGAGCAAAACTAAATTCGCAATAGATTTTGAGAGAAATAAAGTTACATCAAGTACAATATATGAAAATGATGAATCAGGAAATAGAATGGAAAATTAAACAGGTGAGACAAAAGACTTTTGAATCGGCTAATAAATGTGGGAAATTGCTGGCCTGGCAAATGAAAAAAAGACAAAAACTTAATACTGTTACAAATTTGGAAGTGGAAGGAAAGAATATACAGAACCCAGTGGAGATTAGAAATTGTTTCCAGAGGTACTTTAAACAATTATATACACAAAGGCCACAGAAAGAAATTGACATAGATCGATTTTTGAAAATAAATGGACTACAAAAAATCTCTCAAGAAAACAAGCTAATGTTGAATTACAAAATAGCTGAACAGGAGGTAGAAGGTGCCATCCAGAATATGCAATTGGGTAAATCTCCAGGACCGGATGGCTTAACTTCAAGATACTATAGATCTCTGAAAAGTTGGATAATACAACCACTAAAGGAAGTTTGTAATGAAATTTTGGAAGGGAAAAAGCACCAGAGTCGTGGAAGCAGGCGTACATCGCACTTATACCGAAAATTGAGTCTGAGAAGACACAGCTTAAGAACTACCGCCCCATATCTCTCCTTAATGTGGATTATAAAATTTTTGCAGACATTTTGGCTAAAAGATTTAAAAAAGTATTAGTGGAAGAGATACATAAAGATCAAGCAGGCTTTCTCCCGGGCAGAAACTTGTCTGATAATACGAGAAAAATAATTAACATTTTGGAGAAATTACAAGTGAACATTAATACCAAGGCAGTTTTTATATTTGTGGACGCGGAGAAAGCTTTTGACAACATTTCGGTTGCCATCAATTTGATTTTAACTAATTTTTATAATGAAAATTTTTAGAATGTGTGATTATTTGATTGTTTATTTGATTGTTGTTAGCTACCCTGAGCCCGGCTCAGCTGGGGAGGGCAGGATATAAATAAAATTTATTATTATTATTATTATTATTTCTTGGAGTTTTATGAAGAACCTACAGGGGATGGGGGTTGGTCAAGGTTTTGAAAATGGTATAAGTGCAATATATTCTGAACAAAAGGCCAAACTAATTGTTAACAATGTGGTGACGGAGGAATTTAAGATAGAGAAAGGGACACGACAAGGTTGCCCAATTTCCCCATTGCTTTTTATATCAGTCCTGGAGGTCCTTTTAAATATGATTAGAAGGGACCAATTGGTTAAGGGTATACAAGTCGAAGCAAAACAGTATAAATTGAAAGCATTTGCAGATGACTTAGTATTGACATTACAGGAGCCAGAATCTAGTACTAAAAGAGTAATAGAACTGATTCAAGAATTTGGTCAGGTTGCAGGATTTAAGTTGAATAAGTTAAAAACTAAGGTTTTAGAGAAAAATTTAAAACCAATTGAGAGAGAGAGGTTTCAGAAGGAGACAGGATTAGCATTGGTTAAGAAAGTGAAATATTTGGGGGTTAACATGACTGCTAAAAATGTGAATCTATTTAAGGATAACTATGAAAAATGTTGGACTGAAGTGAAAAAAGACTTAGAAATATGGTCAAATTTGAAGCTTTCACTGCTAGGCCGTATCGCTGTGATAAAGATAAATGTATTGCCAAGAATGTTGTTTTTGTTTCAAACACTGCAAATTTTGGACAAAATGGACTGTTTCAAGAAGTGGCAGAGAGATATTTCCAGATTTGTCTGGCAGGGCAAGAAGCCCAGAATAAAATTCAAAATACAGTGGTACCTCGCAAGACGAATGCCTCGCAAGACAAAAAACTCGCTAGACGAAAGGCTTTTTTGTTTTCGATTTGCCTCGCAAGACGAATTCCCCTATGGGCTTGCTTCGCAAGACGAAAACGTCTCGCGACTTTGTTTCCTTTGTCTAAAAAGCGTTAAAACCAAGGGTGCTTAGCTTGAAGAGCTGCAGTTGCGACTTGACTTCGAGGAGCAACTGTTAGCACGTGGTTTGGTAGCCTTTTCTCAGACTTTGCTCACCTTTGAAGCTTTTCCAAAACTTTTCCAGAACTTCTCTTTCATCCATTTGGTAAGTTAAACTTTTAAAACTTTTTGGGGGGGGTTTGGATTTTGGGTTGGGGTGTTTGGGATTCAAGGACTTGGTGTTGTGGGGGGGGGGGTTTGCGATAATCTGTGGGCTTGTGGGCCTTTTTTGGAATTTTTATGATTTTCTGTGACCACTGGGCAAGATTGTTTATTTTCAAAAATTTTTTTCTGAGTTTGAATTTCTGAGTGCTGGCTGGCTGGGGGAACAGTTGGGGAGGTTTCTGCAGGAATCTGGGACCATTTGCGGGTTTTTTTGGAATTTTTATGATTTTCTGTGACCATTGGGCAAGATTGTTTATTTTCAATTTTTTTTTTCTGAGTTTGAATTTCTGAGTGCTGGCTGGCTGGGGGAACGGTTGGGGAGGTTTCTGCAGGAATCTGTGGGCTTGTGGGCCTTTTTTGGAATTTTTATGATTTTCTGTGACCATTGGGCAAGATTGTTTTTTTTTGAAATTTTTTCTGAGTTTGAATTTCTGAGTGCTGGCTGGCTGGGGGAACAGTTGGGGAGGTTTCTGCAGGAATCTGGGACCATTTGCGGGGTTTTTTTGGGAATTTTTATGATTTTCTGTGACCATTGGGCAAGATTGTTTATTTTCAATTTTTTTTTCTGAGTTTGAATTTCTGAGTGCTGGCTGGCTGGGGGAACGGTTGGGGAGGTTTCTGCAGGAATCTGTGGGCTTGTGGACCTTTTTGGGGAATTTTTATGATTTTCTGTGACCATTGGGCAAGATTGTTTATTTTCAATTTTTTTTTCTTAGTTTGAATTTCTGAGTGCTGGCTGGCTGGGGGAACAGTTGGGGAGGTTTCTGAAGGAATCTGGGACCATTTGCAGGGTTTTTTTTTGGAATTTTTATGATTTTCTGTGATCATTGGGCAAGATTGTTTATTTTCATTTTTTTTTCTGAGTTTGAATTTCTGAGTGCTGGCTGGCTGGGGGAACGGTTGGGGAGGTTTCTGCAGGAATCTGGGACCATTTGCGGGGTTTTTTTGGGAATTTTTATGATTTTCTGTGACCATTGGGCATGGTTGTTTATTTTCAAAAATTTTTTTCTGAGTTTGAATTTCTGAGTGCTGGCTGGCTGGGGGAACAGTTGGGGAGGTTTCTGCAGGAATCTGGGACCATTTGCGGGGTTTTTTTGGGAATTTTTATGATTTTCTGTGACCATTGGGCAAGATTGTTTATTTTCAATTTTTTTTTCTGAGTTTGAATTTCTGAGTGCTGGCTGGCTGGGGGAACGGTTGGGGAGGTTTCTGCAGGAATCTGTGGGCTTGTGGACCTTTTTTGGGAATTTTTATGATTTTCTGTGACCATTGGGCAAGATTGTTTATTTTCATTTTTTTTTTCTTAGTTTGAATTTCTGAGTGCTGGCTGGCTGGGGGAACAGTTGGGGAGGTTTCTGCAGGAATCTGGGACCATTTGCGGGTTTTTTTGGAATTTTTATGATTTTCTGTGACCATTGGGCAAGATTGTTTATTTTCAATTTTTTTTTTCTGAGTTTGAATTTCTGAGTGCTGGCTGGCTGGGGGAACGGTTGGGGAGGTTTCTGCAGGAATCTGTGGGCTTGTGGGCCTTTTTTGGGAATTTTTATGATTTTCTGTGACCACTGGGCGAGATGGTTTTTTTTTGAAATTTTTTCTGAGTTTGAATTTCTGAGTGCTGGCTGGCTGGGGGAACAGTTGGGGAGGTTTCTGAAGGAATCTGGGACCATTTGCAGGGTTTTTTTTGGAATTTTTATGATTTTCTGTGATCATTGGGCAAGATTGTTTATTTTCATTTTTTTTTCTGAGTTTGAATTTCTGAGTGCTGGCTGGCTGGGGGAACGGTTGGGGAGGTTTCTGCAGGAATCTGGGACCATTTGCGGGGTTTTTTTGGGAATTTTTATGATTTTCTGTGACCATTGGGCATGGTTGTTTATTTTCAAAAAAATTTTTCTGAGTTTGAATTTCTGAGTGCTGGCTGGCTGGGGGAACGGTTGGGGAGGTTTCTGCAGGAATATGTGGGCTTGTAGGCCTTTTTTGGAATTTTTATGATTTTCTGTGACCATTGGGCAAGATTGTTTATTTTCAATTTTTTTTTCTGAGTTTGAATTTCTGAGTGCTGGCTGGCTGGGGGAACGGTTGGGGAGGTTTCTGCAGGAATCTGGGACCATTTGCGGGGTTTTTTTGGAATTTTTATGATTTTCTGTGACCATTGGGCAAGATTGTTTATTTTCAATTTTTTTTCTGAGTTTGAATTTCTGAATGCTGGCTGGCTGGGGGAACGGTTGGGGAGGTTTCTGCAGGAATCTGTGGGCTTGTGGGCCTTTTTTGGAATTTTTATGATTTTCTGTGACCATTGGGCAAGATTGTTTATTTTCAATTTTTTTTCTGAGTTTGAATTTCTGAGTGCTGGCTGGCTGGGGGAACGGTTGGGGAGGTTTCTGCAGGAATCTGTGGGCTTGTGGGCCTTTTTTGGAATTTTTATGATTTTCTGTGACCATTGGGCAAGATTTTTTTTTTTTTTGAAAATTTTTCTGAGTTTGAATTTCTTTTTTTTTTCTTTTTTTTTTCTGGTAGTCCTGGATTATATGTTTATTTTTTTTATAATATTTTTTATTGCATTTTTTCAGATAGAAATAAACAGCACAGAAGAAATCAACAAGAAAAGAGAAGATAGAAAAAAAAAAGAACAGACCATTTCCAAATCTTTTTTCAATCCACCAACGGACTTCCCCACATCTCCCGCACAGTGCATTCTCAACAATAAATTTGACAGCAAATTATAACCTTATTTCGTGTGTTTCTTTTGTAACTTCAAATACATTTTAGGTTTAAATTACTTATTATCCAAATTACTCATCCTTTTTTTTTAAAAAAAAACCTTTAAACCTTGGTTCTTTCATAATTATTATCTAATTTCATATATATTCCACTCTCGTTGCTGGGGCTAACCTTCCGGATCGTGCAAATTCCTATAGTTCATATAACTTATAAAATTTTTGCAAATAATCCTTAAATTTTTTCCAGTCCTCCTCCATTGCTTCTTCTCCCAGATCTCGAATCCTGACAGTCATCTCGGCCAATTCCATGTAGTCCATCAATTGCGTTTGCCACTCTTCCAGTGTGGGCAAATCTTGAGTCTTCCAATGTTTAGCGATAAGAATTCTTGCTGCAGTGGTTGCATACATAAAAAATGTTCTATCCTTCTTTAACACCTTTTGGCCCACAATGCCCAAGAGGAAGGCCTCCGGTTTCTTGGGAAAGGTGTACTTAAACACCTTTTTTAACTCATTATAGATCATTTCCCAGAAGGCCTTCACTCTTGGACAAGTCCACCATAGGTGAAAGAATGTCCCTTCAGCCTCCTTGCACTTCCAACATTTATTATCAGACAGATGGTATATCTTTGCAAGCTTGACTGGTGTCATGTACCACCTATATATCATTTTCATAATATTTTCTTTCAAGGCATTACATGCCGTAAATTTAATACCAGTGGTACATAACTTTTCCCAGTCATCAGACATAATGTTGTACCCAATGTCTTGAGCCCACTTTATCATGGCTGACTTAACTGTCTCATCCTGAGTGTTCCATTTAAGCAGCAAGTTATACATTCTCGATAAAACCTTGGTCTTTGGTTCTAACAACTCTGTCTCAAGTTTCGATTTTTCCACCTGGAAACCTGTTTTTTTGTCCAGCTTAACCACCTCATTAATTTGGGCATAGTGAAACCAATCTTGCACCTTATCCTTTAATTTTTCAAAGCTCTGCAACCTCCAATTATCTCCAATTTTTTCTATTATTTCCCAATATTTCGGCCATCCGGCCTCCATATTGGGTTTTTTCCGAGCCTTGGCCTCTATTGGTGACAGCCACCTCGGGGTCTTACTTTCCAATAAGTCTTTGTATTTCATCCAGACCATGAAAATTGCTTTCCTGACAATATGGTTTTTGAACATTCCATGTGTTTTTACCTTGCCATACCACAAATACGCATGCCAGCCTAACGAGTTATTAAAACCTTCCAGATCTAGGACATCTGTGTTCTCTAATAAAATCCAATCTTTCATCCAGCAGAAGGCTGCAGCTTCGTAGTATAACCTTAAGTCTGGCAGGGCAAACCCCCCTCTTTCTTTTGCATCAGTTAGTATTTTAAACTTAATTCGGGGCTTTTTGCCCTGCCAAACAAACTTTGAAATATCCTTCTGCCACTTTCTAAAACATTCCACTCTGTCCACAATCTGCAAGGTTTGAAACAAAAACAACATCTTTGGCAAAACGTTCATTTTTACAGCCGCAATTCGGCCCAGCAAGGAAAGCTTCAATCGTGACCAAGTTTCTAAATCTTTCTTAATTTCTAACCAACATTTTTCAAAGTTATCTTTAAACAAATTCAAATTTTTAGACGTCAGGTTTACCCCCAGGTACTTCACTTTTTTAACCACAGTTAACTCTGTTTCCTTCTGAAACCCCTCTGTTTCTGAAGGTGTCAAGTTTTTCCCCAAAACTTTAGTTTTTTGTTTATTCAATTTAAATCCTGCCACCCGACCAAAATCTTGAATCAGTTCTAAAACTCTTTTTGTACTAGATTCTGGCTCCTGTAATGTCAAAACCAAGTCATCTGCAAATGCTTTCAGTTTGTATTGTTTCACTCCGACCTGTATCCCTTGTATTTGCCGGTCCCTCCTGATCATGTTCAACAGCACCTCCAGGACTGATATAAATAATAGAGGGGATAGAGGGCACCCCTGGCGTGTTCCTTTTTCAATGTGGATCTCCTCTGTCACCACATTGTTCACTATCAACTTAGCTTTTTGTTCTGAATAAATTGCTTCTATGCCATTTTCAAACCCCCGTCCCACTCCCATCCCTTCCAGGTTTTTCTTCATAAATTTCCAAGAAATGTTGTCAAAGGCCTTCTCTGCATCAATAAAAATTAAGACTGCTTTGGTGTTAATATTTGTTTGCAAAAGTTCTAGAATATCTATAATATTCCTAGTGTTGTCAAACAAATGTCTACCAGGGAGAAAGCCTGCTTGGTCCTTATGAATTACTTCATTTAAAATCTTTTTAAATCTATTTGCCAAAATGTCTGCAAATATTTTGTAATCCACATTTAGGAGTGAGATGGGACGGTAGTTTCTTAGTTGAGTCTTTTCAGTTTCCACTTTGGGTATCAATGTGATGAAGGCTTCTTTCCACGTTTCCGGTGCCCTTCCTCCCCCCATAATCTGGTTACACACCTCCATTAGTGGTTGTATCAAATAGTCTTTCAATGTCTTATAGTACTTGGAGGTAAGTCCATCTGGGCCTGGAGACTTGCCCAACTGCATATTCTGAATGGCATCCTCAATTTCCTGTTGTGTTATCTTACAGTTCAAGATTGATCTCTTCTCCTGAGATAGTTTAGGTAGGCCATTAAGTTTCAAAAACTGGTCTATCTCAGATATTTCCTCAGGCCCTTGAGCAAACAACTTTTTAAAATACTTCTGGAAACACCTTCTAATTTCAACTGGTTTCTGGATATTTTTCCCTTCCACCTCTAGATTGGTAACATAGTTCATTTTTTGTCTTTTTTTCAACTGCCATGCCAGCAGTTTCCCGCACTTGTTCGCTGACTCAAAAGATCTTTGTTTCATTTGTTTAATTTTCCATTCCACTTCTTGATTTATCAATTTCATATATTGTGACTGGTGGAATTTAATTTCTCGCAGAATCTCTTTTGATTTTGGGTTGGATCTCAGTCTTTTCTCTCCCTCTCTTATCTTCTCTAATATTTTATCCTTTTTTCCATTCCAGAGTTTTTTCTTAATCGTGTTTTGTTGTATCAGAAACCCTCTCATTACAGCTTTGCTTGCGTCCCAGATCGTTCTTTTTTCCACCGAGGTGTTCAAATTAATTTCAAAATAATCCTTTAAAGTTTTTTGGGCCTTCTTTACCAACTCTTGATCTCTAAATAGGCTGTCATTCATTTTCCATCTAAAGGAGCCGGCTGGAGTAAATCTCACTTCCATTTTCAGGGCATTGTGGTCGGAGCAAGTCTTTGGGCAGATCTCCACTCTTATAGTCTTTGGTGCCAGCCCTCTAGTTGTCCAAATTTGGTCGATTCTTGTCCATGACAGGTGGGCCTCAGAAAAGAAAGTTCCTTCTTTACCTAGGGGGTTCCTTGTCCGCCAAATATCGATCAAATCCATATTGTCTGTTAGTTCAAAAAAGGTTTTTGGTAGTCTGCCATCCTTAGTCAAATTTTGATTTTGCGACTTATCCATAAGGGTAGAAACCACCCCATTCATATCTCCCATCATAATGATGTTCGAATAGTCCATATAGTCCAGCAAGGTCTCATGCAGCTTTTTGTAGAATTCCGATTTCCCCTCGTTTGGTGCATAAATTCCTAATATCAAAACTTTTTCTCCTTGCGTTTGTATTTCAATTGCCAGAATTCTTCCTTGTTCATCTTTGAACAAAAATTCCGGTGACAAGTTCTCCTTTGCATAGATCACCACGCCTCTCTTTTTGACTCTGTCTGATGAGATAAATTCTTGGCCTAGTCTTTTATTGATTAGCACTTTCCTGTGGAGTCTTGTCACGTGTGTTTCCTGCAAGCAAATTAAGTCCAAATGTTCTTTTTTTAAAATATGAAAGATCCTTTTCCTTTTCTCCGGGGAATTTGCTCCATTAATGTTCCAACTGTATAGCTGCAGAGCTGGATTAATCTCGTGTTTCTATTCTGGGGTGTCCTTCTTTTCTTCCGAACCCGAGGGTGTAGGTGTTGGTACTATTCCAGGCGGTGCCGGTGGCCAAGAAGCTACTGCTCCCTTCTGAAGATCTTCTCCGTGGTCGTGTAGGAACTTCTGGTTGTCTTCTGTAGTTTTAATTTTAACTTTCTTTCCTTTGTAGTTAAATGATAAACCTTGTGGAAACTCCCACCTGTATGATATCCCGTTGCTTCTCAAAAGTCTAGCTAGGTCAGTGTAAATAGCTCTGAGATCCAAGAGTTGTTTTGGTATATCCTTGTAGATCTCTGCTCTTCTGTCCTGGATCTCAAGTGCTTTCTTGAAATGGAGGTCAAGTATTTTGTCTCTCTCCTGTTTAGTCCTCAAAATAATCAGACAATCTCTGGGTCTGTCCCTCTTTGCTACTCTTCCCAGTCTAAACGCAGTTGTAATTTTGAAATCCTTATCTTCTTCTATACCCCAGAACTTAGCAAATTCTGTTGTCAGATAGCCTGTCAGGTCTTCCTTTTCAAGCTCTGGGATAGATCGTAATCTTAAGTTATTTTCCCGATTTCTCAATTCCGCCAATGACAGGTAGGCCTGCTGGTCACTGATGTGCTTATGTAATGGCTTTACCTCTCCTTTCAATTCGTCCACTTTCTGATTCGCTTGGTCCGCCTTCAAACTAGCAGCCTCGGCCAGTTTCAGATTCTCAGAAGTGGCGTCTTTTAAATCCGCAATTGCTTGAGAATGTTGTGCCACTTGTTCAGATAGTTTAGTAATAGAGGATGTGGCTAAATCAATTTTTGCTGTCTGATCATCCACCTTCTTGTTTAGAATTGCAAATTGTTGTAGCATTTCCTTTAGAAGGGTATCAGATCCCCCTGCAGCCATATCCTCTGTTGTTGGCTGTTCAGTTTCCTTCAGCACATCTGTTGTTGTTAAAGATTCAAGGACCGCAGGGACTGATGATCTGCGCGACTGAGAAGTCAATGTTGTTTGCACAAGCTGGCCTTTCCCTGCTTTCGCTTTTGCAGCTCTTGTTTTCGGAGGACCACTCATTCCACACCTGTCAAAGCGCCAAGGTCAACTTGTCTATTGTTCCATGAGAGGGACAGTTCCTCAGATTAGATATCAAAACAGCAGAGAGTCAAAACAAAGTTAGTTCCCAGGAATTAATAAATCCCAAGTTCCACTAGAGGGAGTATTGTTGCAGTTCAGGAAAGAAAGAAAGAAATTTAGCCGCCATTGAAGTCCCTGCGTTTAAATAATAACTCTGCAATAGTTCTTAAAACTTTTTCCACAGGCTTTTCCACTTACAGAGCCTTCCAAGTTGCAGTTTATTTGCTTCTCACGGGTGCAAGTTACAGTTACTTAATTATCTCTTCCAGCATTGCCCAAATGTAACAGTGTAGCAAATCCGAATATATACTGTATCCGCAAAGACAGCTCTTTTCCCCTCCGTCAGCCCGAGGTCTGGACTCTTAAGGTTACAAAGTCCACAAAGGGAGGAAAGTTCCCAGCTTAAGTTATCCCAAAAGCAAAAGAAAAAAGACTTGCCTTTCCTTTCAAATACCAACTCTTCAAATGCACGATATTCCCTTTTTTTTAAAGTCCCTTCCGCTGCCTCCAGCTTGTCAGCTCTTTGCCTTTGATCTGTAAGCCTTGCCGGGAGACGGACTTCCTTTTTCTCGTCTCCCGCTTTCAGCCAAATTCATAAATTTGTAATCCAATTTCAAGTAACTCTTACTCACGAGTAGTTGATTTGTAATCCAATATTAAGGAAGAAAGGTCGGCGCTCAGCAGCAACAGCCGCGCGGCTTCACTCCCGCAGAAAGAGCGATGAACCCACAGCACCGCTTCCCCTCCGCGCTTCCGGAGCCCCTTACGGGGTCCCTTCTTCGTTTTGGGGGTCGCTTTAGGTGCCCGCCGAGTCCCACGGCCACGAGCTCACTCTGCTCATGGTTTATCTTAATGGGTCGTCGCTTTGCCGCAGCGAACGACCCTTTTCTGCGGAGCCCCTCTTCGCAGCGCAAAGAGGACCGCCATTGCTTATTTCGCGCCGCCTCCGGAACCTGAGTTTGAATTTCTGAGTGCTGGCTGGCTGGGGGAACAGTTGGGGAGGTTTCTGCAGGAATCTGGGACCATTTGCGGGTTTTTTTGGAATTTTTATGATTTTCTGTGACCATTGGGCAAGATTGTTTATTTTCAATTTTTTTTCCTGAGTTTGAATTTCTGAGTGCTGGCTGGCTGGGGGAACAGTTGGGGAGGTTTCTGCAGGAATCTGGGACCATTTGCGGGGGTTTTTTGGAATTTTTATGATTTTCTGTGACCATTGGGCAAGGTTGTTTATTTTCATTTTTTTTTTCTGAGTTTGAATTTCTGAGTGCTGGCCATGTTGTTATTTTTTGAATTTTTTTTGTCTGGGTGGGGGAACAGTTGGGGAGGGGTTTGCAGCAGTTGGGGAAGGGCTGGGGGAGCAGTTGGGGAGGGGTTTGCAATTTCTCTGTTGTGGGTGGGTGGGTGTCTGTGGGAGCAGTTGAGGTTTTTGAAGACATTGGTGATTTTTGAAGCTTTTCCAAAACTTATTTTGCAGCCATTTGAGGTTTCTGAAGACCTCGGTGATTGATTGTTGAAGCTTTTCCAGAACTTCTCTTTCATCCATTTGGTAAGCTAAACTTTTAAAACTTTTTGGGGGGTTTTTGGATTTTGGATTTTGGGTTTGGGTGCTTGGGATTCAAGGCCTTGGTTCTGGGTTTTAATTTCTGTGTGGTGGGTGGCTGGGTGCTTTTGTATTTTTTGGATTTGAAGCACATCACTGATTTTTTTTTTCTGTTTCTGAGTTTACGAAGGTAAGAGCTGTGCTGCAATGGGATCTAAGAAGACTGCTGCTGCGGTGGCCGGTGAGAGAAGAAGGAGACGGTGACGCTGGAAATGAAGAAGGAGATCATCCGGAAGCACGACGGCAGAATGTGTGTGACGGACATCGCCAGGGAGTACGGGAGGAATCCATCAACCATCGGGACCATCCTGAAGATGAGGGAGAAGATCCTGGCGACTGATGCAGCCAAGGGAGTCACCAGGATCGTGAAGAACCGCCCAGTTGTTCTCAGTGGCGTAGCGTGGGGGGTGCCAGGGGTGCCAGCTGCACCGGGCGCAACTTCTGGGGGGGCGCGCTCGCTGCCTCCGGAGTCGCCGAAGAGCCTCGGGCGCAGGCTGTAGCAGAGCCCCATGTCTCGTGGAACCGACGAGCTGGCAGCGGCTCTCAGCGCTCGCCGCGGTCCCCGCGCGTCAGGGCCACGGAGGGCGCGCCAGGCAGCCCCTCCTCACCCACGGGCAGCGTTCGCCTGCGGGGCTCGGCCAGCGCGCTGGGCTGGCCGCGTGGAGTCGCCGAGGAGCCGCCGCCGCCTGCCATGCCGCCCTGGCTGCTTCAACCGCGTCCGACAGCCGGCTCGAGGCTCCTTCCGGCCGGGTCTCCCGACGGGGCGCTGCGGGCGGAGGCTCCGGCACCAAGCGCCACGCCGCCCAGGCTCGGGTCGCTGTCTGGACGCGCGCAGCCTGCCAAACGCATCGGCGGCGCTCTAGTGCCTGCGCGCCAAGACCGCCCACCCGCCCCGACGGGGCCCCCCCCCCCACTCCAGAGGCCGGGCGACGCACTGGCCCCAGAGCCGCCCCCTCCCCGCGCCAGAAAGAAGCCGCGTCGGGACTAGCCGGGCCGGGGAGGGAGACCGAGAAGGCTGCGCCGCGACGCCCAAAAACGCGCGTCTTGGCGTATTAATGACCATGGTTAGGTGTTAGGGGGCGCAAATTACTTGCCTTGCCCCGGGTTTGGGGGCGCAGATTACTTGCCTTGCCCCGGGTGCTGATAACCCACGCTACGCCGCTGGCTGTTCTGGAGGAGGTCGAGAAGTTGCTGCTCATCTGGATAGAAGAGAAGCAGCGTGCAGGGGACACAGTGTCTGAGGCTGTCATTTGTGAGAAGGCCAAGGCCTTGCACGCTGACCTCATCCGGGAGCAGCCAGGAACATCAGCCGAGCCAGAAGACTTCAAGGCAAGCAGAGGTTGGTTTGAACGGTTCAAGACAAGATCTGGCATCCACAGAGTGGTCAGGCATGGAGAGGCTGCCAGTTCTGATGTTCCTGCGGCTGAAGACTTTGCAGCGGAGTTCCTGGAGGTTGTGAAGACGGAGGGCTACGTTCCACAGCAGGTCTTCAACTGCGACGAGACCGGGCTGTTTTGGAAGAGGATGCCCAAAAGGACTTTCATCACATAGGAGGAGGCCAAGTTGCCTGGCCACAAGCCCATGAAGGACCGTCTGACCCTGCTCTTCTGTGCCAACGCAAGCGGCGACCTGAAGATCAAGCCCCTGCTGGTGTACCACTCGGAGAACCCACGGGCCTTCAAGAGACACAAGATCAACAAGGAGTGGCTGAGTGTCATGTGGCGATCCAACAGCAAGGCTTGGGTCACACGTGTGCTGTTTGTGGACTGGGTCAATCTTGCTTTTGGCTTTGCTGTCAAGCAGTACCTGCTGGACAACGACCTGCCGCTGAAGGCTTTGCTTCTGATGGACAATGCTCCTGCCCATCCTAAAGGCCTTGAGGTGGACTTGTTGGAGGAGTTCAGCTTCATCAACATCATGTTCCTGCCGCCTAACACCACACCACTGCTCCAGCCGATGGATCAGCAGGTCATCGCCAATTTCAAAAAACTCTACACCAAGGAGCTTTTCAGGCGATGCTTCGAGGTGACTGACTGCACCACCATCACCCTGCAGGAATTCTGGAAGGACCACTTCGACATCGTCACCTGTTTGAAGATGATCACCACGGCCTGGAACGGGATCAGCCAGAGAAATTTGAATTGCGCTTGGCGCAGCCTGTGGCCGGACTGTGTGGCACCAAGTGACTCTGATGCACCAGAGTCAACAGTGGTGCAGGACATTGTTGCCTTGGGGAGGACCATGGGCCTGGAGGTCACGGAGAAGGACGTCTGCGAGCTGGTGGAGGAGCACGACGACGAGCTGACCACCGTGGAGCTGGTCGAACTGCAGACAGAGGCTGCGCAGGAGCAGGCCTCACTGGAAGAGGAGGAAGCAACTGAGGAACGGCTGTCCTCCGAAAAACTGAGGGACATTTGCCTGAAGTGGAAGGAGGTGCAGACTTTTGCAGATCTACACCACCCTGAGAAGCACGTGGCACATGACGCTGGGAACTTTTATGATACGAGGGTCATGTCACCTTTCAGGGAGCTGCTGAAAAGGCGGATGAAGCAGCAGACTATGGACAGGTTTTTGACCAAGAAGCAAAGAGTGGAAGAGGAGCCTTCTTCGAGTGGTCCCCCAGAGTCTTAGAAAATGTATGTACTGTACTGTGCACTTTGTTGATTTTTAAATGTTTTTCTGTCATGTTTATAAAGTTAATTTATTTTCCCTTCAATTTTTGAACTGCTCTTTACAGTATGTGTGACTTTAAAGAGCAGTTACCGTATTTTTCGCCCTATAGGACGCACTTTTTCCCCTCCAAAAATGAAGGGGAAATCTGGGTGCGTCCTATCGGGCGAATGCAGGCTTTCGCTGAAGCCTGGAGAGCGAGAGGGGTCCGTGCGCACCGACCCCTCTCGCTCTCCAGGCTTCAGGAAGCTATCCCAAGTCTTGCAAGCCCGGCGGGATGTCCCGCGGGCTCGCAAGGCTTGCGGGCAGCAGCCTGCACCCAAAAGCTGGGGACAGCGGGAGGCGCAGCGCCGCCATCCCGCTATTCCCCGACCTGATCTGGAGGCTGGGGGTGGGAGAAGCAAGCCTGCTTCTCCCCCCTCCAGCCCCACAAGCTCGGGGGATAGGGGGATGGCGGAGCGCCGCCATCCCGCTATTCCCTGACCTGATCTGGAGGCTGGGGGTGGGAGAAGCAAGCCTGCTTCTCCCCCCTCCAGCCCCACAAGCTCGCGGGATAGCGGGCCAAGCTGTCCCTGAAGGCAGAAGAGGGAGACAGAGCGCTCCGTCTCCTTCTTCTAGCTTGGGGATGGCTGCGCAAAGCCTCTGCAGGGCAGCACAGTGCGCTGCCCCACAGAGGCTTGGGAGGCTGTCCCTGAAGGCAGAAGAGGGAGACGAAGTGCTCCCTCTCCCTCTTCTAGCTTGGGGATGGCTGCGCAAACCTGGGGGGAAATCAATTTTTTTCCCTTGATTCCCCCCCCAAAAAAAAATAGGTGCGTCCTATGGGCCGGAGCGTCCTATAGGGCGGAAAATACGGTAATAAACTGTTGTTGTACCAAATTTGGCTTTGTTTGGACTTTTTTTGAACATAGGAACGCATTAATTGATTTTCAATGCATTCCTATGGGATTTCGTGATTTGCAAGACGAAAAATTCGCTAGACGACAAAACTTGCGGAACGAATTAATTGCGTCTTGCGAGGCACCACTGTACTAACGGATGCAAAAGAAAGAGGTGGATTTGCCCTGCCAGACCTTAAACTTTACTATGAATCAGCCGCATTTTGTTGGCTGAGAGAATGGCTGCTTCTTGAAAACACAGACATTTTGGATTTAGAAGGTTTTAATAATGTATTTGGATGGCATGCATACTTGTGGTATGATAAGGTCAAAGCACATAAAGCATTTAAAAACCATATTGTCAGGAAAGCATTGTTTAATGTCTGGACAAGATATAAGGATCTACTTGAAAATAAAACCCCAAGGTGGCTGTCACTGATGGAAGCGAAGGCTCAGAAAAAGCTCAATATGGAGGCCAAATGGCCGAAATATTGGGAAATTCTGGAACAAGAGGGAGATAAATTGAAATTGCAGAGCTTTGAAAAATTAAAAAACAAAGTGTGAGATTGGCTTCACTATTATCAGATAATGGAGGCATACAATTTGGATAAGAAAATTGGCTTCCAGGTGGAAAAATCAAAACTGGAAACAGAAGTGTTAGATCCTAAAGTTAAGAATTTGTCAAGAATGTATAACTTGCTGTTGAAATGGAATACTCAAGATGAAACAGTGAAATCTGTTATGATTAAATGGGCACAAGATGTTGGACATAACATTATGATGGCTGACTGGGAACAGTTATGGACCACAGGTATGAAGTTCATGGCATGTAATGCCTTAAGAGAGAATATTATGAAAATGATTTACAGGTGGCACATGACCCCAGTCAAGCTTGCAAAAATTTATCATTTGCCCGATAATAAATGTTGGAAATGCAAAGAAACTGAAGGTACATTCTTTCACCTTTGGTGGACGTGCCCAAGGATTAAGGCTTTCTGGGAGATGATCTATAACGAAATGAAAAAGGTATTTAAATATACCTTCCTGAAGAAACCAGAGGCCTTTCTCCTGGGCATTGTCAGCCAATTGGTGTCAAAGAAGGATAGAATTTTCTTTATGTATGCCACAACAGCAGCAAGAATTCTCATTGCAAAGTACTGGAAGACACAGGAGCTACCCACACTGGAAGAATGGCAGATGAAAGTGATGGACTATATGGAACTGGCGGAAATGACTGGCAGAATCCGAGACCAGGGAGAAGAGTCAGTGGAAGAAGATTGGAAGAAATTTAAAGACTATCTACAGAAATACTGTAAAATTAATGAATGTTAGAATGATGTTGGAATGAAGTTAAGGGGTTTTTAGCAGCAATGTTATAAGGTGTATGTAAAAATGGACTGTTAACAGATGAGAATATACAGTTATTACACATTAAGACAAAGGTTTAAGATAAAAACAAAGAGGGAAAGGATTTGCTGAATTAACTTACTGAACTGGAATACAAAAAAGGGGAGGTGTGAAGAGGTCAGGGAAACAAATGAATGAAAGACAAGATATGGAAAGATTGATTTGTTTTTAATTGTTTTTACTTTTTTGTATTTTGTACTCTTCTTTTTTTATTCTTCCTTTTTCTTTTTCTTTTACTTATTATTACTATTGTAACTTTTTATTTCTGAAACTTTAATAAATATCTTATTAAAAAAAAAATAAACCATCAGAGTTCTGGGCATACAATAAACGTTTGTTCCCATCGAAAAACTCACACATTGACTTTAAGAAACGCACAGTTATGCCTTGACGAGCAAAGCACCTTACTGACAATAAATTGTCCACTGATGGGCAGTAAATGCAGTTCGCTATCGTAATGTTTAAAGAGTCAAGTTTAACTGTGCCCCTGCCAAGCGACTGCAAGACTTGTGAATTGGCTAAATGTACATTACCAATTTCCTCTTTGAAAGAAATAAACAAACTTCGATCGTTGCAAATATGCTGAGATGCTCCAGAGTCCACAATAAGAGACTTCCACTTGGCATCTTTAATTCTTTTACGATCTGTTGTCTGAGCATGAAAAGCTCGCAGCTCGTTTCTGTCTTTACGGTACGATGTCAGCTGCTGGGCTGATGACCATGATTGACGAACAGAAACTGACTTGGGAGTACTTTGCTTTCTTTTGGATCTGCAGTCCTTTGCAAAATGTCCTTGCTTATTGCAGAACCAACAACGCTTGGCAGCTTTAAATGCAGTTGTATCACCACAGGTTTGCATGTGGTGTTCCTCATTCTTTCTGGAAATACGAGGGCTTACGGCACAAGCCTCCCTTCTATCCAACTCACCCATTAATCTTGCCGTTACCCCTTCCACAGTTAATTGTGCTGGTGGAATGGCAGATATCTGGCTAGCTATACCACCAAAGTCCTCATTAAGGGAACAAAGAATGATAAAAACATACTGAATATCAGGTATCTCCATGTCCCTTCGAATTAATTCCCCGTGTATTGCCTCCAGACGTCTCAAGTGTGCTGCCAAATCACCACCAGGCTGCAACTTCATCTGGTGCAGCTGCTTGAAAAACGTCAATACAGACGCTGACGCTTTTCTAACATGCACTGCTGCAAGACTGTCCCACATTTCTTTGGCAGTTTTCTTATTTCTTATATAGACTTCTTGCTGGTCGCTGACTGCCAAATTAATTATCGCCCTGGCTTTTGCATCTCCTTTTGACCAAGCATTAGTCACAAGGTCAGGAGGGTCATCAGTTACATAGGTCAAAAACGCCTCCACCTGAAAAGACCATAAACTATAGTTCTCATCTGTCAGCTGTGCGAAGACCAGAGCCTTCTCAGCTTCAGGAACCCGGTCAACCATTCTGGAACTCTTCCAGACCCACAGAACTACGCTAACAGGAGGAGGAGTTTTCAAACCTTTCTCAGAGTCCAAAAATATGCAGTCATCCACTCAGCAGCTGGGCCCATAACCAAAGGTGTTGGCTATTTGCAGTATGGTAGCGCTGCATAGAGCGCGCTGGGGAGACCATGCATTAAAAAGGGACTCAAAAATAACTTAAACAAGGTTTTAATAAGAAAAACAAAAACTCCATTTACACTAAATACATCAACAAACAAACATGACCCAACCACCAACCCATCCCCCAGGGTAATGGGAGAGCTAGGTGCTGCTCCTTATATACTACACCCAATTGCTGACACAGCTTAATTAACACAACTCAGCAGCACCTGCTATGTTTCACAGCTATAAAGCTGGGTCTCGTTATTTTGCTCTGGCCCTTGCTCTGGCTCCTTAAAGACATACACATCGAGTGGAACAATGATGAACCTTTACATTTAAAGAAAGCATTCAACAGGTAGGGTTGCCATCCGCCGGGATTTGGCCGTTGGAAACAAGTGTCCATGCGGGAAACGCTTGAATGTCCAGGAAAATCCAAAGGTATAGCAATTCTACACGTGGGGAGTAGGGACGCAAGCGCAAATCAGAATAAAGCAAAGGCTGGGAAGGTTCAAACAGAAACACACACACACTATTCCTCAAGATTTGTCTTTAAGACACAGGATCATAGAATTGTGGAGTTGGAAGGGACACCGAGGACCATCTAGTTCCCTTATTCCCAATCAGGGGTCCGTGGCCCCATCCCTTGCCTCCCTCCAACTAATTTCCTCTCATATTGGCACGGCAATAGCATACATTTTATGGGCGGTCTTGTTGTTTTTAGTATACCTAAAATCCTTTGCTTATTACCCCACATCTTGAACCCGCAGCCCTGAGATTAAGAGTGTCACGCTCTACCAACTGAGCCATCCCACTGTAATGATCCTACACCTCCCCTCTTGACGAAGCTGCCTGCAAAGCTGATCTGCCGAGGAAATGTCCTTCTGCAGGCATGGTTTCAATCCAAACAGCAAATACTAGTGGTCAACTCCAAAAGTGCGGTGAAGAAACCCTGCTTGCCAAAGAACAATTGAACGCACCCTTGAAGCTCCTTTGCAGCCATGTCTTTACCTGTCTCCACACCTGACATATGATGCTAGATGTGGGGCCTGTGGGCCTGTCAAGATTCCCCACCTCTGCTCTATCTAGCCAGGCTGATGTTTTCAAATGGGGGTTAAAGCTGTGAAGCTGTTTGGATGCATGACTGGACTTGACTGTGGGCATTTCATTGTGCTGTGTCCCAGAGCCTTAAGGATGGGCTGGCCTAGGAACCTAAGCCACCAGGTATATAAAAGTGAGGTCCACTCCAGCCAAGAGCGAAAGAAAACCACCAAGCAGCCCTGCTCCCCAACAATGCCCCCCAAAGAGGATACGGATCGTCTCGGGAATGCTGGTGTCCAGGCACTCAGTTATCTCCTGCAGCTCGTCCTGCGTGCCTGGGGTCTGGGAGAGGTCCTCCTGAAGCAGAGTATCACCCATGCGTTCGGAAGGGATGAGATACATCCTGGATAGCATGCAGAACAATCCAGCCCTGGGGTGCATAATGTGAGGTCGAGGAATGCCACAATGGAGAGAAGCCCATCACCAAGAGAGCTGGCACAAGGGCTGAGAATTGTATCCCGCCTGCTTTCCACAGTAGCATTCCTACTCCCCTTCTCATGATTTGGGGCAATGGGAGAGTGAAATCATTCCTCGCTTCTTCTAGTGGCGAGGCTCAGAGAGCCGCTTTGCTAGGGAGAAGCAGACAATGGTTGGGAACACTTGGGTTCTTCTGAGCCGCTCTAAGGAAGACCGTATGCTGAATGTCGCACCCGCTGCCGCTCCACCAAGGTGCCACTATACTCACAGCAGGAGTTTGTAAGAGCGAGTCGGTAGCTAAGATATAAATCAATTGGGATGTTTGGAACCTGCACACCCCAAAACTGGTACTGGATTCCAGCCCACACCCATCCTTTCAATGGTGCAGTCCCCCTCAGCTCACCTGGTGGCAGGCATTCTTGAAGAGGTGGTCCACCAAAAGCCAGATCTCCTTGGCCGCTCAGTGGAGTCATCACCATCCTGGGGTACGATATCCAGAAACTGCTTCTCCTGGAGGTCCAATGACAAGCGGGACTGGCACGAGAGCCTGACAGAATGTGTGCCTGTATGCATTCTTTCCTTGCTCCAGCTGGGTGGACAAGTCTTGCCCTCTGAGGCCACAACTAGGGCTGGGCGATAGCTGGCTTTCAACACGGTGATATATCACTAGCTAAACATTGCAATACACCAATATAGCACGATGTCTGAAATAAGATGGAGCTATGTAGAGGCATTGGCTGGCTTCACGGTTTCCCCCGCATTGTGATTTTTGCTGCCCCCTGCAGGAGGGCAGGGGAAAGCTGAACCGGCAGAGTCCACAGGGGCTGCAGGAATCTCGAGAAGCATTGTCTGGCTTCACAGTTTCCCCCCACATGGTGTTTTTTGCATAGTACACACACACACATCATGATTCACAATATATTGCCAGGTCAGAAATTATGAAACCAGTCTCACTATCTAGACTTCAAGCTGATTTGAAAATATATCTATATTGACATATCGCCTGGCCCTAGCCACAGCAAGCATCTCAAGGGGGTAAACAAAAAACAAATTGCTTGCACCCCAAATCCAAGCTCCCCCTCCCCCTATTAATATGCAGCTAGTAATCCTTCCACTCCGGATGTGCAGTTCACCCAAAAGCTTACTGAATATGCAGCTGTGGACATGAGGTTTGGCTAACATTTTATTTAAATTGCTGGAACCTGCCCTGGGACCTTAGGGTGAAGGGCAGGAAATAAGTAAGAAAAACAGCAACAGAACATGGATGGGCCTTCATAGGTTGATGGGCTGCAGCCCCTGCCAGCATGATGAGATGATGGGGTCACATGTTCACCACCCCTTGTCTAGAGCACGTTGCAGAGGCAGTGGTAGAAACTGAGCAACAGCTGGAGCCCCAGCCCACGACTTTGTCTGGGCAATGCAGCACACAGCAGCTGGTGAACCATGCCTCCTGACTCCTTCCCATCTTCCTCTCCAGAAATGTTCAGGATGGTTAGTTCTATCTCAAGCTACCACATTCAAGAGAAAGAGAAAGAGAAAGAGAGGAGGGGGGAGCAAGAGAGCTTTAGGTGCACAGCAGTGGCAAGCAGCCCATCACTAAAAGGAGTTGGCAAGGATGGAGAATTTGATCCCCTCATCCCCAGGGCAGCTGTTGATTAGGATCCAGTTCATCCCCCCTCCCCCCCTCCCGCCAATACTCCCCGCCCCTGTCTTGAGAGAGAGAGAGAGAGAGTGTATTGGTGTGGGGAATGACACATGCTGTATCAGAGTCTTAGTGCAAGAGTAGCTGGTGCCTGCTAAAGAACACAGGAGCCTTGCTGGGTTAGATCAGCATTTTGTTCCCACAATGGCCAACCACATGCCCTTGGGAGTCCATGGGGACACGGGGACAAGAGCACTCTGTCCATCATGTTCCCCAGAAACTGGTAATCAAAAGCATGTGGTTTGTGATAATAGTGGCAAGAAATAGCCACTGATAAACATATCCTCCATGGTTCTAAATGTCTACAGCTGTCCAAATTGACAGTCACCACTGTCTCCTTGTGGCTAGGATAATACACCCAAGTAGATCTGATTTCGAGAGGAGTGACATTTCCCTGAGCCACCCCAAAGCAGCCACTACCGCTTCCCAAATGCCAGTGCTCAGGTGGTAAGAGTAAGCCAGAGTGGCATAGCCTGTGCAGCAGTGGCTGCGCACAGAGACAAGGAGAAAACTGGCTCTTGGGGCCAGAGGGGGCTGGCGCCTGCATCATGAGACTGGGCTTTCTGCCTCCCGTGCTGCCAATCGCAAGCGGACCCAGAGTCAAGCAGCGCGAAATCAGTGACAAGCAGTGCTGGCAAATTCTGGTTTCGTCTCCGTTCTCCTCTGCCGAGTTCTACAAGGGCCACGTTGAGACTAGGGAAGAGACCAAAGCAGAGAGCTAGAGCCACCACCTGGACTGGATTTGAGTCAGAAGGCAGGCAGGTGCGGGTTGCCTGAGAGGAAAGTCAGGTTGGTGGGGTAGTGCCTGGTTTGCCCTAAGGGACCAGCTGCCACTGCATGGAGCAGCTGCTGATCGGTGACAAGGGCAACTCCATTTACGTGCCTTCGAGGCACATGCACACTGCCGCAAAGCTGGAAGGGGCACTTGAAGGGGCAAAAATGCCCCCCCCCAAGAGCACAAAAGCGGCAAAGTGGCATGGAAACAGCATCTCGACTCCCTCCCAGGAGCTTTGGCACCGACCTCTCAGGCCTGCGGAGAGTTGGAGCAAGGAGTTTTGCAGGGAGGCTGCTGGTTTTCAAAAGGCCTTTCAAAAGGGCTTCCGGAAGTTTAGAGGGTGCTTGCAGGCTTTTCCAATGCTGTCCCCAACATACACAATTTCATTTAAACGCACGGTACCTCGGAACGCAACCCCCGTGTAAACGGGGCGTTGCCTGTACCTGATTTGAGCCCGCTACAAGAACATCTAGAGGATAGCAAGCCAACTGTCATCTTTTCTAGGAAGCTGTCTTCTCCCTGAGATCAGAGGAGGAAGGCAAGAGCAAAAGACAACCAAGGGTGTTAATGGCACAGGCCCTGAGAAGAGAAAGAAACAGCCCGTTGGCTGAACAGTATCTGGGCAGATGGCAGGGAAATGCACACGGTTCAGTGGCCCTGCGAAAGGGCAGGTGGGAGGACCAGAACCTGGGATGACTCAGTCAAGGCAAACAAAGGGCATGAACAGCACACAGGAAGCGGATGCACAGCTACAGAAGCTGAAGCTGAATGCAGCGGAGGACCCCCAGCCCCCACATTTCTGAGTGGAAGAGCAGCTGTTTTTCAAGCAGGCAAGCAGAGTGGGAAGGGTAGACATCCAGCACATGAACCTGCCAGGTAAATCAACCCCTTTCCCTACCAGGTCAATAAGTCTGGTGACGGGAACTTCGCCAAGCGGCTGCCTCATCCAGCACAAGGCTTCCAAGGAGGTCCCGAAGCAGCTTGGTAGGTAGCTCCCACTGATGGTGAGGAAATAGTCCTTGCCACGGTCAAGGTGAAGGACAAAGCTAGCCTCAATCTTCTCTTCCTTGCGGACGCACACATCCAGGGAAATGTCCCCCGTCTCACCTAAAACGGGAGGAGGTCAGGTAGATACACTCTTTGGCACAGCCAAGTTGGCTTGTCTGTAAATTAAAAGAGAAGACAGTGAGGAATTGAACAGAAGGACACAATAGGAGCCTGCTGGATCAGGCCAATGGCCCATCTAGTACAGCATCCTGTTCTCACAGGTGTATGGGGGAAACCTTAACTTCAAGAATTAGGGGAAGAAGCGACTCAGTTCCCACCCCCAGCCCACTTTCCTCTCTAGTCCTCCAAAGCAGCAGCTGCACAGAAGATGGTGACAGGATACTGGGGGGTGAGAGAAAGTGATCCTAACAAAAGAATATAAAAAGGGAAAGGATTTTTGCGCCCCCAATGTAACTTTCTTTTTTAGTTAGTTTACATTTCATTGAGTTTTTAAAAGTTTGGCTAGTTCTATATGATCCCCAAGATATTTCTGTGCCTCCACAACATAAAAATACGCATTGTTTTAAAAAAGTAATTTTTGGACGGAATGCTCTCACTGGTTCCCTGCGATGCCAAAAGGTGTTTTGGGACCCTCCAGCATTGTTTGGCTTCAATTCATTTGTGTGTGTGTCTTTGTTTAAAGCTGGTCACACACACTTTTACACTTTGGGCTCAGCTGCTTTGACGCGTGGCCCTTGGAGGCTTGAGCATGGGGCAATGCAGCCCACAAATGTTAAGCCTCCCCTGCTCTACCAAACTCCCAAGGTTTGAGGGAGGAGGGTTGGGAAGAGGAGGAGAAAAGGAAGGCCTTCCCTAGATAATAATAATAATAATAATAATAATAATAATAATAATAATAATAATAAATTTTATTTATATCCCGCCCTCCCCAGCCGAAGCCGGGCTCAGGGCGGCTAACAACAATCAAATAAACAAACAGTAAAATAGTTACACAATCTAAAAATATTTCATTATAAAAATTAATTAAATCAAATTGAAGGCAACCAATTAAGCAAAATTCTGTGCAGGTTGCCAGAGGAGGGAGTCAGGCTGCGCCCTGACCAAAGGCCTGGCGGAACAACTCTGTCTTGCAGGCCCTGCGGAAAGATGTCAGGTCCCGCAGGGCCCTAGTCTCTTGTGACAGAGCATTCCACCAGATTGGAGCCGCAGCCGAGAAGGCCCTGGCTCTAGTTGAGGCCAGCCTAACCTCTCTGAGGCCTGGGACCTTGAGGATGTTATTATTTGCAGACCGTAGGTTTCTCTGTGGGGCATACCAGGAGAGGCGGTCCCGTAGGTACAAGGGTCCTAGGCCGTATAGGGCTTTAAAGGTTAAAACCAGCACCTTAAACCTGATCCTGTACTCCACCGGGAGCCAGTGCAGCTGGTATAGTACCGGATGAATGTGATCTCACAGCGAAGACCCCATAAGGAGTCTCGCCACGGCATTCTGCACCCGCTGGAGTTTCTGGGTCAGTCTCAAGGGCAGCCCCACGTAGAGCGAGTTACAATAATCCAGTCTGGAGGTGACCGTCGCATGGATCACAGTGGCTAGGTCAGGGCGAGAGAGATAAGGGGCCTTGGGGTCCCTTTCCAACTCTACAGTTCTCTGATTCCAGAGAGAGACGCGCTGGGCTCCAAGTATCCCTTGCAGGGCTCAGCTAGAAGCCATTGCTTCCAATCCTGGCTGTCACTGAGCTTGGGGATAAAGGAGAAGTGGAGGGTGAGCTGCCCGTTGTTTGTGATCTGGAACTTCTCCTTCTGCAGCTGCCGGAACTTTACATTCTCAAACAGAAACTGCAGAGCAAAAGGGGGGGGGGGAGGAAAGAGAGTGCTTGCCTTCAGCAGAGGCAAGGAAACGAGCTCCAGGGGGAAGTTTGTCCTTGGCCCCGGGCTCTCGTTTAGGGGACTGCACATGCAACAGGTCCACGTGGGGCTCTCCAGATATTGCTGCACTTGCCACTGGCCATGTTGGCTGGGGATGATGGGAGTTGCTTAGGTGGTGAGCCAATTTGGGCTCGCCCGCGGAGGCTGATGGACCCTGATAGATTCCGTCAAGCCTTGCGGGACCTTTCTCCCCCTGGCAACTCATTGACTGAGCTTGTTGAGGGCTGGAATACCCAGCTCCTGGCAGCCATCAATGAGATCGCACCTAAGCGCCCTCTGCGACCCCGCAGAAACCGGGCTCCCTGGTTTACTGAGGAGCTCCGGAAAATGAAGCGGGACCTCAGACGGCTAGAGCGAGTATGGCGGGGTGCCCGTGACGGAGCCTCAAGAACATCTTATAGGGTTTTTATGAAAACCTATGAGATGGCAGTGAAGGCTGCCAAGAAGTCCTACTTCTCGGCCTCCATTGCATCCGCTAGCTCTCGCCCGGCACAATTATTTAGTATAATTCGGTCTTTAACGTCCCTTGAAGGACAGCCAAATTTAAATAACAATTCGACACACAGCTGTGAGGCATTTGTGAGCTTTTTTGCGGAGAAGGTCCTGTCGCTCCGCCATGACCTCCCTGCCAATTTGGATACAATAAAGGAACTGGAGGCCCCTCGACTGTCCTCGGGTCCAGTATTGGACCACTTTGACCGGATATCCCCAGCCGATGTGGACAGACTCCTCCGAGCTGGAAAGCCCACCACTTGTCCTCTCGACCCGTGCCCGTCTTGGCTGATTAGAGCGTGTCCAGACGAGGTGCGGGCCCCGCTGGGGGATATCATCAATTTGTCCCTTGGCACCGGGACATTCCCAGGGGAACTGAAGGAGGCAGTGGTGCGTCCGCTCTTAAAGAAAACATCATTAGATCCCTTAGATCTATCCAATTACCGCCCAGTTTCGAATCTTCCATTCCTGGGTAAGGTGATTGAGAGAGCGGTTGCTGAACAGCTTGGTAGGTTTCTGGATGAAACATCAGCTCTGGATCCATTCCAGTCCGGCTTCCGCGCTGGTCATGGGACCGAGACGGCTCTGGTCGCCCTAACAGATGGTCTTCGTAGACAGCTGGATCGAGGCGGGTCGGGGCTGCTGATTCTTCTAGATCTGTCAGCAGCTTTCGACATGGTCGATCACGAACTTCTGGACCACCACCTCGCCGACGTGGGGATCCAGGGCACAGTCCTTCAATGGCTGCGCTCGTTTCTCTCCGGTCGGGGACAGAGGGTGGCGCTTGGGGGGGAATTGTCATCGCGCCACTCCTTGGTGTGTCTCCCCGATGCTTTTTAACATCTTTATGCGCCCCCTCGCCCAGCTTGTCCGGAGTTTTGGGCTGGGTTGCCATCAGTATGCCGATGACACCCAACTCTATCTGTTGATGGATGGCCATCCTGACTCGGCCCCAGATACACTGACCAGATGTCTGGAAGCTGTGGCTGGATGGTTACGTGGGAGCCGGTTGAAGTTAAATCCTTTGAAGACAGAGGTCCTCTGGCTGGGACGGAGTGATATGGGATTGAGGGGGCAACTCCCGTCTCTTGCGGGGGTGCAATTAGTGCCAGCACCGTCCGTTAAGAGTTTGGGTGTAATCTTCGATACCTCCCTCTCCATGGAGGCGCAGATTGCAGCTATAACAAAGGCGGCATTTTTTCATCTCCGCCAAGCTAAGCAGTTGGCCCCTTACCTCTCTCGCCCTGACCTAGCCACTGTGATCCACGCGACGGTCACCTCCAGACTGGATTATTGTAACTCGCTCTACGTGGGGCTGCCCCTGAGACTGACCCAGAAACTCCAGCGGGTGCAGAATGCCGCAGCGAGACTCCTTACGGGGTCTTCGCTGCGGGATCACATTCATCCGGTGCTATACCAGCTGCACTGGCTCCCGGTGGAGTACAGGATCAGGTTTAAGGTGCTGGTTTTGACCTTTAAAGCCCTATACGGCCTAGGACCCTCGTACCTACGGGACCGCCTCTCCTGGTATGCCCCACAGAGGAACTTACGCTCCTCAAATAAAAACATCTTGAAGGTCCCAGTCCTCAGAGAGGTTAGGCTGGCCTCAACTAGAGCCAGGGCCTTCTCGGCTGCGGCTCCAACCTGGTGGAACGCTCTGTCACAAGAGACAAGGGCCCTGCAGGACTTGACATCTTTCCGCAGGGCCTGCAAGACAGAGCTGTTCCACCAGGCCTTTGGTTAGGGCACAGCCTGACTCCCTCCTCTGGCAATCCTTACAATACTTTAGTTTATGGTTGCCATCAATTCTGATTTTAATTAATTCTTATGATGTTTTTATAATGTTGCACTATTTTAGTGTTGTTAGCCGCCCTGAGCCTGGCTTCGGCTGGGGAGGGCGGGATATAAATAAAATTTTTTATTATTATTATTATTATTATTATTATTATTATTATTATTATTATTGTAGTCCAGCATCTGGAGGGCACCGCGCTGGCTACCCCTGGAGTCTTTGCCTGCGAGGAAGAGGAAGAGGCTGCCGCTCAGTGGAAGGGCATCTGCCTTGCCTGCAAAGGTCCCAGGTTCTATCCCCAGCATCTCCAGGTAGGGCTGGGAGAGATCCCCCGGAAATCAAGACTGAGCTAGAAGGGCCAAGGGCTTCTTTCCCCCCTGGTCTTTTTGCAGCAAACCCTCTTTAAGGGGTTGGAGAGGATCCTATTCGTCTTTACCTCCCTCCAGGGAGGGAAGGAATTCGTTCTCCATCCTGTCCATCAACTGAACAATATCCTCAAACACTTTCCGGTACCGTCGGTCAGCCATAACCTTCACCTATCGGGGGGGGGGGAACAGAGCACATTTGTTGGGGCTATGGACTAAAAGGGGGGGCATGAGTTAAGAGCAGAAAGGTCTGATGCACCCCCCTGTTCCCAGCCCTGAAAGAGGCAAGTACTGTAACTCTGAGAGCTTCCCCAGGATGGCAGCGGCTGTGACTTCCAGAGCCAATGGGCTGAAGCCAAATGCTCCAAGCCAAGTACCACAGCAGCTCCATTGCATGAATGGAGCCAACGGTTAAGGTATACAGTTCAGCCCATGTGGTCTGCCATGCCTGCAGGAGCAGCGTGTACTCAGAACAGTGGAGAATGGAAGCCTAGGGATTTAAGAGAGCCAAAACCTGCCCACTCCTTGCACCGGAAGTCATTGGCCAAGGAGGAGCTCTGTGGAAAGGGGCCTGGTTGTTGGTCAGGGCCTGCCCAGATTCGAGGAGGTGCCACATAGCAGGCAACTAAAAACCCTGAATAGACGATAGCCCTGGCCAGGGCAGGTGTTACCCCTGTGAGGAAGAGGGAGCCGACGGGCTTGTGGTCGCTCCTTTTCAATTCCATGTGGCTTCGGTAGCTGAGCTGATTCACGCTGCCTCCTCTCCAGAGGATTGGCTCACACCATGCTGGCACACGGCACTTCCCACTGCAAGGAGACAGGAGAGACACCAGGACTGTTGGACTGGCTGAGGCAACACACAAGGCTCACACAGTCAAACTTTGGCTCCACACACGGCCTGTGATCTTGACCACGGTCAACAGCTGGAGATGATGGGGCTTGGGAGTCCAACTTCTGAAGGGGCGGACCTTGCAGGTGTGCAGGCATTTTGCTTCATGGAGAGAGTTGTCAGGAAATCAAAAGCTGCCTTCTACCAGGTCAGAATGAATTTCTGACCTCCCCCAGTTTGGATTCCTACATTGCAGGGGATTGGACTAGATGACCCTCGTGATCCCTTCCAACCCCACAATTCATTAATTAAGTCTCCTCTGGCTGGCAGCAGCTCTCTGTGGCCCAATCCTTTTTCAGGTGGAGGTGCCTTTCAACTTGAGACTCTGCATACAAAGCATATGGCACACCACCAAATGATGATCCTTCCCCAAAGCAAGGGGCCCCGTTATTCTTGTTCAGACACTATTTTTTCAGTGACCCAAAAGACCCTTTCTGGCACCTGAAATGCTGCCCAAAGGAGCCTGCCGTTTTCCGGCTTCGTCACTACATGTTCCGTCTGTCCTTTTGATTTCCCCATTACCACAGCAAGAGCAATGAAACTAGCAGGCCTAGGTGGCTTCTGACAGTTGTCGAGAACCACAAGAATATGCCAAATCCTGGATGGTGAGGCTCAGTGCCTACTAGCCATAATGGCCACAGAACATACTCCACCAAGAGAAGCAGTATGGCTTGGAGGAGGGGAGCGTGCTGTTGCACTCAGGTCCTGATTGTGGGCTCCCCGAGAGGCATCTCATTGGCCAATGTGAGAACAGGATGCTGGGCCAGATGGACCAATGGCCTGATCCAGCAGGGCTGCTCTCATGCTCTTATGCCCTGGCAGACTCATCTTGAGAGAGCACCAAGTCTCATTCCCAGACTTCCTTGACACAAAGAGGATTCTCATTCAGCCTGCTGCACCTTTCAAGGAACTGCAACACCGCTTATACACACCACGAAACAGAGGATGCTGGTTATCAGGACAAATGTGGGGGAAAGGAGCCAAAACATTTCCAGAGCAGGGATGGCTTGAGGAAGACAACATATCACAGCCTTGCATTTCACAACTCGCCTAGCAGCCTTTTGTGGGAATGTTCTGGGGTGCAGGAGAGGATATATTGTGAGATTATATCCTAATCCAACTTGTGCTAACAAGTTCCCAAAATATCAGCAGAGTTTATGACATTCCCCTTTTAGTTCGCAACGCTAACGTCTGCACAGGTTCGCTAGAACCTCTATAATAATTACTCTAGTAATTTCCCCTTTTGTTCCCTCTTAAAATACAAGACACGGCACAGTCTTTATAAAAGTATAAAAGAGTTTACTCACGTTCTGTTCACAATATGATCCCAGAAGGCAGACAGCTTAAAAAAGGGAAAATACACTCATAATCTATCTTATAGGAAGATAGTACTGTCCTCTCTTGGCTGAGAGCCAAGAGGGCATGTTGCTCCTTCAAAAGATGAAGATGAGAGAGAGAGATATGGCTGCCTGCCCTGTGCTTTTATCATTTACCTGCACAGGTGAGGCCACACCCACCTCTGGTCACATGCGGAGGAAGTCCGTCCCCAGGAAGTTTACCTGCTTGCTGGACAGACATCCCTCCCCATGTTCTAACATGTACACTCTAGGAATGTTGTCTTTGACTGCTCCTGTGTTTACATCCCACATGCCCCTTCTCAGGCAATACAAGATACACAAAATATAAACAACTTTATTCAACCACCCAGAGTCCCAGCTTGACACGTAGATTCTGGAAACTCTCTCTCGGTAGGGGTTTCGTCAGTATGTCAGCAGTCATCTCTTGGGTGCTGCAGTAGGATAGTTCCACAAGTCCATCCTGGATCCTCTGGCGTATGTAGTGGTATTTAACCCCAATGTGTTTTGTTCTGGCCAGGAACTTCTCACTCTGCGTCAGCTTCAGGCAACTTTGATTTTCCTCTAGCAAGCTGACAGGCCCTTTTCTCACCAACCCAAAGTCCTTCATGAGTTGATCAAGCCAGGCGATCTCTCTGCAGGCTTCTGTTGCTGCAACGTATTCTGATTCTGTGGAAGATAATGCTACACAGCTCTGTTTATAACTGCCCCATGCAACAGGTCCATCCCCAAACATGAAAACATGTCCACTTGTTGATTTATAATCAGCATTATCCCCAGCCCAATCTGCATCAGTATACCCAACCAACTTAGGGTCTCTGACGGCTGGTAACCTTAATTTACAATTCATGGTACCCTTCAAATACCGCACCACCCTCTTTACACCTGCCCAATTATGCTCAGTGGGAGAAGTCACCTTTCTGCTAAGAATCCCCTCAGCATTAGCTAAGGCAGGTCTACATGTGGTAACTAAATACAAAAGTTTACCAATCGCCGACCTGTAGTCATTGTTGTCTGGCAACTGCTTCAAATCCTGCTGATTCTTCAGGAAGTCAGTAGCCATTGGTGTAGCAACTGGATGTGCGTCTTGCATCTGCATGTGCTCAATTAGCTCGTGGATCTTCTGTCTTTGGCTGAGAAGAAATGAACCGTCCTCTTCTCTTTCCACCTGGATCCCAAGGTAGTACTGGACATCTCCTAGCTCCTTGACCTCCACCTCTTTGCTAAGGTGTTTTACTATTTGTGTATAGTCTTTCTCACTTGCTGTGGCAATAATCAGGTCATCAACAAAAGCTAAGATATATGAGAATTGTCCATTATTTGACTTACTGTACAAGCACTTGTCAGCATCGCCTTCCTTGTACCCAAGTTGCGTCAGCATTTTATGCAACTTCTGGTTCCAGGCTCTAGCAGCCTGTTGAAGTCCATAAAGTCCTTTCTGGAGTTTCCACACTAAATGTGCCTCATGTGGTTTCACAAAACCCTTGGGCTGTTTCATGTAAATTTCTTCTGAAATCTGCCCATGTAGAAAAGCGGTAGCAATGTCTATGTGTTTCACTCTCATTTTCTTGGAGGCTGCAATGCTCAAAAGCATTCTTACGCTGCTGTACCTCACGGTTGGTGCAAAAACTTCATCATAGTCTTCACCACAATGCAGTGAAAATCCCTGTGCTACAAGTCTAGCTTTGTAGCGCTGCAACTCTCCTTCTGACCCCTTCTTAACCTTGAAAACCCATTTACTGCCAATGGCCTTCTTACCGGGAGGCAGCTCAGTGAGTGTCCAGGTCTTGTTCTGATGCAGTGCATCCATCTCCTCCTGCGCGGCCTTCCTCCAGAGACTGGCTTCTGCAGCTGGCATCTCCTGTATCTCTTCCCAAGTGGAAGGTTCCTGTGGAAACGCCGACCCTGCAAAGTAGAACAGCCGTAATGGTGGGACACCTCTATTGGTTCTGGATGAGCGCCTGACCTCTGGTTCTGTGACCGCATCGGCTTCCTCATCCTCCTCCAACGCAGGCATGTCCCCATCTGAGTCCTCCTCTTCGTCTCTGGTGCCGCCAGGGTTCTGGTCCTCTGCGTCTTCTGGTGTGTCGCCTGTAGGGGACGCTGTAACATTCGAAGGTAGATTAGTACTTTGTGGGGTCTCAAAAGGGAACTATACAAATTCTTCAGTCCTTTCTGACTCATCAGAAGAATCCACAACAGTGTTCTTAGTGTCTACTTTTCCATATTCATCAACAGAAACCGCATGGTATGCATTTGTCTTACCAGTTTGTAAGTCCATAATTCTATATCCTTTGCCTCCAGAGGCGTATCCCACCAGGATACCTGCTTTTGCCCTGGAGTCAAGCTTGTGTCTGTGTTCTTTAGGGACGTGAAAGTAACACGGACTTCCAAACACACGTATGTGCGACAGATTGGGAGCTTTCCCATGCCAAAGTTCAAATGGTGTGCGCTCTGCTCCTTTAGTTGGCAGTCTATTCTGCAAATAGACCGACGTGTACACTCCTTCGGCCCACAGCTTTTGTGGCAAACATGCATCCTTCAGCATGCACCTTGTCATGTCCATAATGGACCTAAACTTTGACTCAGCTATGGCATTCTGCTGTGGTGTGTAAGAAATTGTGCTTACGTGTGCAATTCCTTCCTTGGCCAGGAGAGACTGCATTTCATTTGAGCAGTACTCACCTCCATTGTCGCTCACAAACACAGCTGGAGCTCTCTGGAATTTATTCTTGACCATGGCAATGTATTCCTGGAGCTTGTCCACTGTCTCACTCTTCTCTTTGAGGAAATACACAACACAAAATCTTGAAAAGCCATCCAGAAATATTAAAATATATCTATTTTTTTCCAGTGAGGGAACATTCATGGGTCCACATATGTCAGTGTGCACTATGTCAAGCACTTTGTTGCTTCTTTGTTCTGCACAACGTGGAAATGAAGGTTTTACAGCCTTCTCAGTAATACAGCTTATGCACTTTGCTGGAGCTTTGTTGCTCTGCTTTACCTCCAAACCTCTTACAAGATCTCTTTTCTGTAGATCCAGAATGACGTTGGTATCTCTATGTCCAAGCCTTCTGTGCCATAGGTCCAGATCTGCCTCATCTTTCTGGCTGGAATGTGCCACTTTTGCAGACTGGTTCTCTGAAAGATCAAGCTCATATACACCATTTATCAGCTTTGCTTGAGCAACCACTTTGCCATTTTTAGTCACCTTGCATTCTCCATTTCCAAATGTGATCTGGAAACCTTTCTTGTCCAACGTGGACATGCTGATTAAATTGCAGCTCAGCTCTGGAACATACAAAACTCTAGAGATTTTGTTCTCAATGCATTCATTGTTTATATTGCATTTCAGACTCATGGAACCTGCACCTTTTGCTTTGACAATGTTGCCATCTGCAATTTCAATTTCAGATCCTTCTTCATCATTTATCTCATTAAAATATTCCTTCTTGTATGAAAAATGCAAGCTCGCTCCTGAATCAATTATCCATTTATTACGTCTATTCTCACAATTCTGGACAGCTAAATTCCTTTCTTGCAGTAGCCATGTGCATTCACATTATCCCTTCTTTTCCCCTTTTGGCTGAAAGGGGTGGGGTTTCTTTGCTTTAGGAGCCCTGCAGTTCTTTGCAATGTGTCCTTCTTTGTTACAATTGAAACAAATCACTTTCTTAGGCATCTCTTTGGACTTTGTAAATTGCCTAGATGCATAACTGCTGTCCTTGATTTTAGCATTTCTCACTGGAGATTCAGCTCTATCTATGCATTCTTCTTTTAAATAACCAATCAAGTCTTTAAAAGTCAGACCTTGTCTATGGTCCATCTAACTTACAAAAGGGCTAAAGCGTGGTCCAAGTGATGATAACAAAAATGCTATCTTTGTATCTTCATCAAAAGCTTTGGGAGTCAGATCAATTCTTTGAATAATCTCAGTAAACTTGTTGATGTGCTCTGTGAATTCCTCTTTTGAATTCATACTCAATCTGGTTAATTTACACACCAAGTTTCTGAAGCAGTTTGTGCTAGATTCTCCATACACGCGCTCAATATCTCTTAAGATTTGAGACACATCATCTATACTATTTATTAATGATAGCTGCTCATCACGAAGTCCACTCAAAATTATGTGTCTAGCTTCGCTGTTCATGCGTCTCCAAGCACTTATCTTGGCTAAAGCTCAAAATTTTAAAATCAAAATCTCAAAAATCTCAAAATGCAAAACAATTCTTCACTGCCTTGGGTCACTGTGAACTCTGAGGGAAGGGGGGGGGTGTTGCTTAATCCCCACTGCACAATGGAACGAAGGACCATGTGCTTACCAGGAAGTTAACTCAGAAAAATACTACTCAACTCAAAATCACAATCCAACGCAATCCTTCAGAAATACGCAAAAATATGCAATACTGGGGCCAATAACCCTTTGTGGGAATGTTCAGGGGTGCAGGATGTCGGGAATCAAACCTTTATCAGGAGAAACTGGCAACTCTCTCGGGCACCCGACTTGATCTCCTGTTGACCTCCCTGTCTGCATTCCTGAAATATACTCAGAGTCGCAAAGTGATTTCATGCTCTTTATTCAGCTCATAGTGGTGAGGAGGAATGAATAAAAGTCCCCTCACAGTATCTGCTTTATATACACTATTTACACAATGGGCTGCACATGATTGGCTAATTCCGGAATTCTACTGTAAGCCAATCAGGTTGTGGATTCACTTCTATCTGGAGCATGATTGGGTGGTTCCTGCCAACCAATCATACTGCTGCATTGTTCTAGGACCAATCAGACTGCTGCATTCTGAATCCTATTGTTCTAGGACTAATCAGACTGCTGCAGTTTGGATCCTATTCAACTCGGTACATAACACCCATCCCCTCTAAGTTCCAGTCCTGCCCGGGAGGTCGCATTCATAGTCCTCAAGGTATGCCGGCGGCCTACGTGTGCGTTGCGGCCTGGGGTGTTCTCTGGTCCGGGCTCCAGGTTCTGGCTCATGTTCCAAGGATGCTGGCTGTGATGGGGCTGTTTGGTCTGGTGCAACCGGCTCGCTCAGTCGTGGTTCTGGTGTCCTTTCGGCCTCACGGGTCCTCTCTGTATTTACTGATTCTGCCTCTCCTGCTGGCCCCTCCTGCTCTATGGGCCTCACTGCCCCTCTGTTCCTTTGGGACTCCTCTGACCTTTCCTCCTCCTGGTTTTCTCCTGGGAATCGTCGCCGTATCTGGTCGCAGTGGCGGCGCCAGCATTGCCCCCCATCCGTTAGCACCTCGTACGACACGGGGCCAGTGACCCTGGTGACTGTGGCGGGTACCCATGCTGGGCCTGCCCCAAAATTCTTTGCGTACACTGGGTCCTGGGCCTCGAAGGTCCGGGGGTTCCTGCCTTCCCCCACCACTACCTCATCCTGAGCTCTATCGGGGTGAAGGCGGTCCAATCTGATTGCAAGGCGCCGACCCATTAGTAGTTCAGCGGGGCTCCGGCCAGTCGTTGAGCTGGGGGTGCTGTGCTGTGCTAGAAGGAATGTGGCAAGGCGGTACTCCCAGTCCCCTTGCGTCATGCGGCGAAGGGTGTCCTTGGTGGTCCGCACCAAGCGTTCTGCTTGGCCATTGGTGGCAGGGTGGAACGGCGCCGAACGGATGTGGCGGATGGTGTTCTGTGCTGTGAAGGTTTGGAATTCTCCTGACGTAAATGCAGTCCCGTTGTCTGAGACAAGAGTGTCAGGGAGCCCGTGGGTTGCAAACAGCCTGCGTAGTACCCGGATGGCTGCGGACGGGGAAGTGGACGGTACCAGTGCGACTTCCAGCCATTTGGTGTAGGAGTCTACCACTATGAAGAATGTTTCCCCCTGAAAGGGGCCAGCGAAATCCACATGCAGGCGTGACCATGGTGCTCGGGCGGACTCCCAGGACTGGACTGGGGCCCTTGGGGGATCTGGGCGGGATTCTTGGCAGGCCTGGCAGTGTTTGACCCAGGCCTCTATCTCTCCATCGATCCCCGGCCACCACACATAACTCCTGGCAAGGGCCTTCATTCTTACTACCCCTGGGTGTGTCTCGTGTAGGGCTGTGAGGACCCTTTTGTGGAGGGGCTGGGGAACAACGACCCTGCTTCCCCATAACAGGCACCCCTTGTGGGCCGACAGTTCATGTTTGCGGGTTGTGTAGCTGGCGAATTCTTGCCCGGGGCTGCTGCTGGGCCATCCCCTCCACACCCAGTCCAGGACCCGGGAGATGACCCTATCTTTCTTGGAATGGTGTGCAACTTCTGGTGCCTGGATTGGGCGGTCGGGAAGCAGCTCCAGGCTCATAACCTCTTGTGCAGGTGCTGGGTCAGGGCCTGTTTCCGGTAGTGGTAGCCTGCTGAGGGCGTCCGCATGGCCCATCGCCTTCCCAGGTCGGTGAATCAGTGCATACTGGTAGCTGGCAAGGAAAATTGACCACCTGAGGACGTGAGGAGACAGCACTTGGGGGGTCTGCTTTTCGGGGGCAAACAAGCCAAGCAACGGCTTGTGGTCAGTCACCACGGTGAAGGGCCGCCCGTACAAGAAATCATGGAATTTTTTTACTCCCTTCACGATTGCCAGACCCTCCTTGTCGATTTGCGAGTAGTTCCGCTCGGTTGCGTTGAGTGTCTGGGAAAAGTACGCCACCGGTACCTCTCTTCCATCTGGGAGTTGGTGCCCCAGGACAGCGCCAATGCCATAGGGTGAGGCGTCGCATGCTAGCACCACCGGCAGCCTCTCGTCGAAGTGTGCCAAGACAGAGTTTGAGACAAGCAAGTCCTTGACTGCCTGGAATGCGGCCTCCTGGCGCTAGCCCCACACCCAAGGGGCCTGCTTGTCCAGGAGTCTGTGTAGGGGCTCCGCTACCACCGCCGCCTTGTGGGGAAGGAAGGAATGGTAAAAGTTCAATAGTCCCAAGAAGGCCTGAAGTTCAGTCTTGCTCTTGGGCGCTGGGGCATCACAAATGGCCCGTACCTTGTCCCCAGTCGGGTGGACCCCTTCTGCGTCCACCACAAATCCCAGAAAGTCCACCTGAGGCACTCCTAGTAGACATTTTTCCCGCTTCACCTTGAGACCCGCCGTCTGGAAACGGTGCAGAACGGTGCGGAGGCGGTCCTCGAACTCCTCTGGTGTGGGCCCGGCAATCAACACATCATCGAAGAAGGGGGTGACGCCAGGAATCCCTTTAAGGAGAGAGTCCATTAGATTCTGGAATATGCCTGGTGCCACGCTTACCCCGAATTGCAGCCGCTTTACCCTGAACGCTCCTCTGTGCGTCACAATCGTCTGTGCCTCTGCTGTGGCCTCATCTACTGGCAGCTGTTGATATGCTTGGGCCAAGTCCAGCTTGCCAAAAATTTTCGACTCAGCCAGGGTGGAAAGGACATGGCTGACCACTGGCACTGGGTATGCATGGGCCGTGAGGGCCTTGTTTATGGTACATTTGTAGTCTGCACAGATGCGGACCGAACCATTAGGCTTGACGGGTGTGACGATTGGGGTTTCCCAGGGGGCATTAGGCACTGGCTCCAGCACTCCTTGCTCCACGAGTCATGTCCAATTCCTCGTCTATACGGGGTTTCAAGGCGAACGGGACCCGGCGGGCCTTGAGCCTGACCGGTCGTACTGCGGGGTCAAGCTGTAGCGCAATGGGGGGGCCCGTATACTGTCCCAATTTCCCGTCGAAAACCCCTGGAAATTCCTTGCATATGGCGTCCAAGTCCACTTGTAAGCTAGTGTGGTTCACCCCAGTGACAGCTAGCCCCAGTGGTCCAAACCATGCCAATCCCAGTAAGCTAATGTAGGGGCCCTTGACCACAAGCAAGTCCAGTTGCCGCGTCCGCCGTCGGTATTGCACCCTGAAGGTCCCCACCCCCATTGTGGGGACCTTACATTTCTGGAAGTCCCGTAGGGTGAATGGGGCCGGCCTGAGTTTGGGACCCCCAGTAGGACACAGTTTCCTTAAGGTCCTTGTCGAGATTATGGATAGAGTTGAACCCGTGTCAAGCTCCATGCGGCATGGGGCCCCCTCTATCTGCACCTCTACATAAATTTTCTCTACGTTGGGGTGGGGCAACTGGTATACCTGGCAGTCCGTGAGCTCCGTCGAGTTGCCTTGGAGCGTTGGGCCCCGGGACCTGGGGCTCTTGGGTTGGTCATCTGATGTCTGGTGTCGGGTGGGCCGAGCCCGACACACCCGGGCGATGTGTCCCGATTTTCTGCACTGCCTGCACTCTGCGTTGCGGAAACGGCAGGTCCTCCTCTCGTGACTCTCCCCGCAGCTTGCGCAGTTCCCTCCTTCTCGTCGAGGCAGCTGTGGTTTGTGCGCTGGTTGAGTGCGCTGCTGTACTCAGTGCACTTCCTCCCTGTCGGATCCTGAGTCGTCGGTGAGGTCTTCGTGGTGGACCCTCGGTTGGGATGGCAGGCTCGGCCGTGCCTCTTGCGTCGACCTCTCGGCAGCTTCCGTTGCCAGTGCCTCCTCCAGAGCGACCTGGAACGTTAGGTCCTTCTTAGCGTAGAGGCGTCGTTGCAGCTTCTCATCCTTCAGGCCACCGACGAGGCGGTCACGAAGCATGTTCTCCAGCTCTGAGAAGTTGCAGAACCGGGCGGCTTGGCGGAGAGAGGTCACAAACCCAGTTATGGTTTCCCCAGGGGCTTGTCGCTTTGCGTAGAAGGCATTTCGACAAGCCACCACTGAGGGCTGCGGCGAAAAGTGCCCCTTCAGCTGTTCCATTATTGTTTTGTATGGAACAGTAGCGACGTCTTCAGGCACGAGGAGAGCCCGGGCGATTTCAAATGTCTCCTCTCCGCAGACGCTGAAGAATACCGCCCTCTTCTTGGCGTCTTCTTCGTCGGTGACCCCTTTGGCTTCTAGGAGGAAGGTGAAACGGGAGGCGTACGCTTCCCAGTCTCCAGATGCTGGGTTGAATGGCGAGAAGCTGCTGTTGGCTGCCATTCTGGGTTCCTTGTGTCCCGGAGCTGAAGCCTGGATACACGGTGCGAGGCAGCGGTGCGGCAGGTGGCGGTGCTGCGGTGCTGTGTGTGGCAGTCAGCTCAGCGGGATCCCACCTTCGTCGCCAGTGAAATATACTCAGAGTCGCAAAGTGATTTCATGCTCTTTATTCAGCTCATAGTGGTGAGGAGGAATGAATGAAAGTCCCCTCAAAGTATCTGCTTTATACACATTATTTACACAATGGGCTGCACATGATTGGCTAATTCCGGAATTCTACTGTAAGCCAATCAGGTTGTGGATTCACTTCTATCTGGAGCATGATTGGGTGGTTCCTGCCAACCAATCATACTGCTGCATTGTTCTAGGACCAATCAGACTGCTGCATTCTGAATCCTATTGTTCTAGGACTAATCAGACTGCTGCATTTTGGATCCTATTCAACTCAGTACATAACAATTCCCCAGCAAGATCCAGGCTAGGTCGCAATAGGCGATCCTTCTCAGCGTGAGAAGAACACCCCCCCTCTTTCCTGCCCCCCCCCAGCAGGGGGAAGAGATAGACAGAAACTTATTTACATGCCTTTATTTCTGTCTTTGCAGCGTTACGGAAAACATGACTGCTCTCTTCAAACTCCAGCAGTCGAGAGAAGAATACCTCCTGTACTTCCTGTACAGCTCATATTACACTCTGAGCTAATTCCGGTGCTTCGCACTGTGAATTGACTGTCCCTCTTTTTCCCACGGACAGTCCCAACATTCCCATTATGTTTTGCTTTCAAGCTACCAGCAGCTCGCGGGTGCATTGCTTCTATATGGTAACATACTCCCCCATATGAATCAATGTGCGCTGCGAGCAAAGCGTGATCTAGAGAAGAAAGCAAACAGTTGTTATACATAAAACACTCCCCTCTTGTTTCAGTTCCACCCTTGGAACTACCTGCCACTGGTTTCCCCAGTGTACCTCTCTGGTTGTCTGACTTCCAAGGAATGAGTGCATCTGCATTACCTTGGCTAGGGAATGCATCACTGAAACCTGGTGGGATAAGTCCCACGATTGGAATGTAATAATGGGGGGATACAATCTATTTCAGAGAAACAGACCAGACAAGAAAGGAGGAGGAGTGGCGTTATATGTCAGGGATGTGTATACCTGTGAAGAGATCCAAGATTTAGAACCTCAAAGCCAAAGTGAGAGCATTTGGGTCAAAATTAAGGGAGAGAAGAATAACAGAGACCTCATTGTGGGAGTTTACTATAGATCCCCAAGCCAAACGGAGGACATAGATGATGCCTTCCTGGAACAGATGGCCAAGCATGCAAAAGGAAGGGAGATAGTAGTAATGGGGGACTTCAATTACCCGGATATTTGTTGGATGTCAAACTCAGCCAAGAGCATAAGGTCAAACAGATTCCTCACTGGCCTTGCAGACAACTTCATTGTCCAGAAAGTGGGAGAAGCAACAAGAGGAACAGCCATTTTAGATCTGGTCCTAACCAATGTTGATGACCTGGTTAGTGGGGTAGAAGTGGAAGGATCATTAGGCGCGAGTGATCATGCTCTTCTGAAGTTTACTATACAGCGGAAAGGAGCAGCCAAGCATACTAGGACTCAATTTCGTGATTTTAAGAAAGCCGACTTCATAAAACTTAGGGAAGTGCTGGGTGAGATCCCATGGACAGTAATACTAAAAGGAAAGGGAGTTCATGATGGCTGGGAGTTTGTTAAGAGGGAGATAGTAAAAGCACAACTTCAGGCAATACCAATGAGACGGAAACATGGAAGGTGCCTAAAGAAGCCAGGGTGGCTATCTGTCAGGGAACTGCCATCAGAGGCACGGGAGAAGGAGAGGGTCTCTGATTCTGCAGGGGAAGGTCCAAGCGCTAGAGGGAGACTCAGCCGGGAGGAAAGGGAAGAGAATGAGTGTAACACCAGGGATCCAGGAGAGCAACGGGACAGGGAGGTGCAGGGGCTCCAGGACTCTTTGTTGGAGGTTAGCGAGGAGAGCCCAAGCACCCCGCTGCCCACGCCCACCCTGCGCAGGAGACTCCCGCGCAGTGAGAGGGGGAAACGATTGGGCATCAAACAACTCTTATGTTGGCAACGCTTTAAGAAACGCCCACAGACAGATTCTACAAGTGACTAAGGGCAGCCACGCTAATATGGGCTGCGTAGTCCAGAGGGTTTAACCAGGCAATCCGATGCTCAAACGGAGCAGGATTACGCACGAGTAACTCCCAACCGCTACAGCAATCTGTCTGTCCCTGAAGGTTGCTCGTGCGCGACAAGCAGAAGGGGGCATCATGAGTCAGACCGGAGGAGCAGGAGCCACGAGAGGGGCGGCTGGAGGCCAATCGCTGGAGGAGAGAAACCGCGATTTGGAAGAGCACATAGCCATCCTGACGGCGAGGCTGGACGAACGACGGTCGCTGGATGCTCAGGGGAAACCCACCCCCATAGCGAGGAAGGTACCGGGACTGGTGCACAAGTTTGGGGAAAAGCCTCAAGAGTATGGGGCGTTTAGAACAGAAATAGAATATGCATTGATGCTGCAGAAAAATGATTTTGAAAATGACGCAGCCAAAGTTGCTTATATTGTGGGGCACTTGCAGGACGGGGCGAGAGAGTGGATTCGACCGCTTATGGCGACGCAGAATGACGCCATGGAGGATCTATCGAAATTCTTTCAGGCGATGGATGCTATGTTCAGTAGCGATGTGCAACAGAGTGTGACCAAACGGGAACTGCTGAACTGTAAGCAGGGAGAAGGGTCAGTTAGAGACTATTGGTCACGTTTTGCCATGATTGTTCATCGTTTGGGGTGGCAGCTGGACTCGGAACCCATACAAATGCTATTTGAGGAGAGGTTGTCACCAACGGTCAAAGATGAGCTTTCGCGCGCACGCCGCCCACAGTCTATGGATCAGCTGACCAAGGCAGCCCTTGCGATTGGAGTAAGACAGGAAGCGCGGGCTCAAGAGAGGCGGGAAGGGAGAGAGCAGCGTTGTCATGACTACCGCATTCCTAGAATTCCTAGGCAGCCTTCCCCGCCGGCAGAGCCAATGGAAATAGGCGGTGCGCGCGCCCAGGAAGTTTCAAACGCCAGCGAGAGTCGCAAAAAGGAGGGAAAGGATGTAAAAACGACCAAGAAATGTTTCCTTTGCCAAAGACCAGGACATTTTGCCAGAGTCTGCCCACAAAGAAAGGCCTGGCAAGGAATGGTGGGGGCCATGGGGGGCAAGGAGGAGGAACCCCAGACTCCGGAGCAGGGAAACGGGAACGCTTGGCTGCCAATCAGCGGGCACAGCAGCCGAGCCAACAACCAATGAATGTGCCCAAACCAGATTCTCCAAGAGCAGCTGTCAGGGGTTCAGGGGCAGAGGCACATGGGAGGCAGGAGAGGGAGGACGATTGGGCGGAGTCCGAGGACAGCGCGGAGGAGGAGGACTGTGGCCCAAGGGACTCCATGAGCTTTTCCAGCGAATCGGGGGATTCCCAGGAGGGGGCGCCTGTAGCCAGGGCAAGAGGAGCCCCAGGGGGGACTCATCAGGGGGAGAAGGCCAACAGGGAATCCCGAAGCAGCAGCTGGAGATCAAAGCCGGCTTCCCCTCCAGAGCGTAGCGAAGGGGGGGGGAGTTCCAGTGTATCAGGGGAAGCAGCTCCATCGGCTGGAACGGAGGAGAGGTCAGAACAAGCTATCCTCCCGGAAGGGGAGGGGAGCAGTGAGAGGAGTGACGTAACGATCAGGAGAAAGGTTGGAAGCTGGGCGCGCGCGCCAAGTTCAAATGTGCAAGCACGCGGGGAAACGGAGAGCCCGGGGGAGGAGCCAGGTCCCAAAGCCCGCAGGAGGGAGGGAGAGCCATCGGGAGATTCAGCGTCAGAGGAATCCAGGAGGGGCGGAACTCCAGCGGGCAGAAAGACCCTGCGGAAAAGGAAAGACAGGAGGAGGTGGAGCAAAGCAAGCATCTTAAACTGGTGCAGGGGAGGGACTGATTCAGAGGGGACTTCTACGGTCTAAGCGTAACAGACGTGGGGCTACGCGCCTCGGCTGTGAAGCGGAAAATGAACTGCAATAAACTTCTTTGTATATAAAGGAAACCTGGCGTTGGTCCTTTGTGAGCTGGGACCTGAGGTAGCCCCAACAGTAAGTCCCCTCTCAAAAAACGCAGAATTTTTTTTGCAAGCTCACGAACGTTGGCAGACATGACTACTGAGGAGCAACTGACAGCCCTGCGAAACGCAGTATCAGAGCTTTCCACTGCAGTAGTGGTCTCCAAGCAGAAAGGAGAAGAAGCAGAAGCGCGATGCCAGGATCTGCAAGCCAGGTGGGAGCGTGCGTGCACAGAAGGGTTCCCGGGGCCCAGGTCGCAGGGAATTGGACTCGGCCGGTGGGGGGGGGGCAGTTTAGTAGCCCACTTCGATGGGAACCTGAAGCATTATCCCAGTTTCAGAGCTGACGTCGTATATGCGCTGCATTTGCTTCGGAAGGATTTTAGAGATGAGGAGGAGAGAGTAGGCTTCATTGTGTCCCACTTGCAAGGGGAAGCTAAAGCCTGGCTGCGCAATTTGTGGCGCGAAGATGGTCCTGCCCGCAGGAATTCTGACGCATTTATCGCGGCCATGGACGCTTGCTTCCAATCTACCGTGGACGTGGATATGGCGCGGCGGGAAATGCATGGATTGCGGCAGAGCAAAGCTACAGTACGACAGTACCATTCTCGCTTTTTTGCATTGCTGAATGTGCTGGGCTGGGAAAAGGACTCCCTGGCAGTGAGAGACTTGTTCTGGGAGGGACTCAATGGCTCCATAAAAGATGAGTTGGCAAGGGGGGACAGACCTCAAACCCTTGCAGACGTCGTGCAGAGGGCGCTCACGATAGGAGTGCGCCACGAAGAACGCCCTTGGAACAGTGATGAGGGTCGCCAGGTGCGCGCACAGGCTAGAGCGTCTTCTTTTCTTCCCAGGGACCTGGGACGTATGCATCCCTCGCCTCCGCTGAGGGAGGGGGAGGAACCAATGGAGCTTGGTGGTGCCAAGGCTCAGACAGCAGCCGGAGCCACAGCACCCGGAGCAGTCAAGACTAAGCCTCCTAGAGGGAGCAGGAAGTGTTACATCTGTGACAGTGCGCAGCACATGGCCAAAGAGTGTCCCCAGAGGCTCCAGAAGCACACTGCAGCCTTAGCAACAGTAACAGAGGCAGCTCGCCATGGAGAGCAGTTTCAGGGAAACGGCAATGCCTGGCTGGAAGCAGAGATGCTGGGGCTCAGCCAGGCAAGTCAGTAAAGCAGTCCCCAGCGATTTTGCAGCCTACAGACCCCCTGCCACCCAAGCCTGTGGTGCAGCTCACTGCAACTCTCCAGTTACCCAATGGACTCACCCTGGAAGTCCCCATTACAATTGACTCTGGTAGCAATGCAGACTTCGTGGGGGTGCAGTTCATCAAGCAGCATCGCATAGCACTTCTACCAGCAGGTGGTGCAACAGACGCCACCCATGATGATGCAGATTGGGAATCACCGCGAGATCATCAGTTTCAACGTCACCCGCCTGTCAGACACGCCTATAGTGTTAGGCATGAGCTGGCTGGATAGACACAGCCCGTCATTAGCGTGGTACCAGCGGCAGCTCACCTTTGGCTCATCCTACTGCGCACAGCATTGCATCCAGACCGGTCAGGAGGAGGAGGGTCAGGAAGAAGGGCAGCAGCTGCACCTAGGCATGGTGCAGGCGGTCCCGCACAAGTCCAAGGGGTTTTTGGAGGTCTTCTGCGAAAAGGAGGCTGACCAGTTGCCACCCCACCGGCCCTACGACTGCGCAATTGACCTCTTGCCAGGGGCAACGCTGCCGACTGCGAAGCTGTATTCCATGTCCGAGGATGAGATGCAGGAACTCAGGGAGTTCATAGATCACAACCTGAAGCGGGGATTCATCCGAGAATCCAAGGCAGTAGGGGGCAGTCCTGTGTTTTTTGTGAAGAAGAAGGACACGCCCCCAAAAAGACTCATTGTGGACTATAGGGCCGTGAACTCGATGACAAAGCCCAAGGCCTTTCCCATGCCCAAGATTGACGACCTGCTCGCGACAGTGAGGAAGGGGACGATCTTCACCAAGTTGGATTTACGCGGCGCATACAATCTCATACACATGCGGGAGGGGGATGAGTGGAAGACAGCCATGTTCACACCGTTGGGCACCTATGAGTACAGAGTTATGCCGTTTGGTCTCCAAAATGGCTCCCACTGTTTCCAGGCGTTCATGCACCACGTGCTGGCGGGACTCCTCTACAAGAAGTGCGTATGCTTCCTCGACGACATCCTGATCTTCTCGGAATCGCAGGAGGCTCACGACAGAGACGTAAAGGAGGTCCTGCAGAGGCTACGGGAGCACAGACTCTACGCCAAACTGGAGAAGTGCCAGTTCGACGTGACGGAGGTGGATTTCCTGGGCTACCGGCTGTCCGACAAGGGACTAGCCATGGACAGCGCCAAGCTCCGCGCGGTGTTGGACTGGAAGAGCCCGCGCAATCGGAAGGAAGTCCAGAGGTTCGTTGGCTTCGCCAACTTTTACCGCAAGTTCATCAGGGGTTTCGCGAAAGAGACGGCGGCTATCACGGACACACTCAGTTCCAAGAAGAAGAAGTTCACCTGGACGGACCAGGCGGAGCAGTCCTTTCGGAAACTTAAGAGCCTCTTCGCGTCCGAAGAACAGCTGCTACACGTGAATCCCAGCAGGCCCCTGAGGGTTGAGACTGATGCGTCAGACAGAGCGGTGGGGGCCGTCCTCCTGCAGGAAGATCCGCAAGGGAACTGGAGGCCCTGCGCGTTCTATTCCAGGAAGCTCAGCAAGTCGGAACAGAACTACACCATATGGGACAGGGAGTTGTTGGCCATTCACGCGGCTTTCAAGGCGTGGAGGCACTTCCTCATCGGGGCAAAACACACCGTGCAGGTCCGCACGGACCACAAGAACCTGGAGTATTGGCGCACAGCGAAGCTCCAGAGCCAGAGGCACATACGCTGGGCGGAGTTCTTTGCGGATTTCGACTTCAGGATAGAGTACATCCCGGGAGACAACAATGTCATCGCAGATGCGCTCTCCAGGAAACCGCAGTATCTCGAGGAAGCGGAGCCAGTGGCAGCCAGGCACATTTTCGCACCGCAGGCATGGGCATGCGCTTCAGCAGCCGTGGACCTGGACGCGGTGCGTCGTGCGCTGCAGGCGGATCCCTTCGCGCAATCCAAGATGGAGGAACTGCGGAGAGGCACAGCGAAGGACACCGATTTTCAGATACGAGACGGCCTGCTAACCCGCAAAGGTGCTCTCTACGTGCCAGGGGACGATCTCCGCGCGAAGGTCCTGCAGCAGTTACACGACGCACCCAGCGCGGGTCACTTCGGCAAGGAAAAGACGGCGGACTTAGTGGCCAGGGACTTTTGGTGGCCCCAAATGCGAGGAGAGGTCGCGGATTACGTCGCCAGGTGTGACACTTGCCAGAGGTCCAAACCAGTGCACAAGAAGCCAGCGGGACTGCTGGAACCGCTGCAGACGCCACTAGAGCCGTGGGAGAAGGTGGCGCTGGACTTTATTACTGATCTACCCAGTTCGCGAGGCAAGACAGCGGTCCTTGTGGTTGTAGACCTGTTCACCAAGATGGCGCATTTCATTCCTTGCGCGAAGGTGGCCACAGCGGAACAGACCGCCAAGCTGTTCATAGACCACGTGTTCAGAGTTCACGGCTTGCCATGGTCCATCCTGTCCGACTGGGGTCGCCAATTTATTTCCAGTTTCTGGCAGAAGCTGCTGGGTATCCTGAACGTCAAGATCAACTTAACGTCGGCGAGGCATCCGCAAACCAATGGACAAGTGGAGAGGGTCAACGCCATCATGCAGCAGTACCTGCGCTGTTACACCAATCAAAAGCCTGCGACCTGGGTGGACTATTTGCCGCTAGCCAAGTTTGCCTACAACAACACGAAGCACGCGTCCACGGGGGTGACGCCGTTCTTCGCCAACAATGGGCGGCATCCTAGGACCTTCCCGGGGTTGGAGATGCCGACGGAGGGGGAGCCGCAGGGAGCTGAGCACTTGGCCGCCGAATTGCAGGAGGTCCACGAAGAGCTCCGACGCCACTTGGAGCTAGCCAAACACGCCTACAAAGTGCAGGCAGACAGGCACAGGAGAGCAAGGGAAGACATCCAGGTGGGGGACTGGGTGTGGTTAGCAGCCCAGGCGGGCCCGGCCAAATCGCTAGCTAAGAAGAAGCTAGCTAGGCCACAAGCAGCTAGGGGCATACCAGGTAGAAGCCCAGATCAATCCTGTAGCCTTTCGGTTGACCCTCCCGGAAGGGTCCAGAATGCACCCGGTCTTTCATAGGTCGGTGCTCACACCCTACAAGGCCCCGCACAGGTTTCAGGAGCCAGGGACAGCACCAGACCCACGCAGAAGGTCACCAGAGGGGTGGAAGTCACCGAGAGCCACAACACTCAACGAGGTCACGGAAATTCTGGACTCGAGATGGGGGGAGGAGGGAGTAGAATACCTCCTCGCCAGGGAAGGTACCCCGGCCAGCGACAACTGTTGGGTGCCGGACTATGCTTTGGAGGAACCTCTGCTCAAGGATGAGTTTCATGCACTCTTCCCACACAGACCCATGCCAGCGGATTATTTCGACGACTGGCTTTTTACACCCACACTTTCAGCCAGCACGTTCCGGGGGTTCTCCTCCGCAGAGGAGACGACGCCGGAATCGAGCCCTCCAAGGGGATCGTGTTCGGGGGTGGACACGGACCGCTCGTACTGGTGGGTCGATCAACCAGAAGTGGAGTGGGGCAGGAGGTGGCTGAGGGGGCCTTGGCAAACAGCATCGCCCGAAGTACCAGGGGGAGAGGCAGGCTTGGACGGGTTGGGGGAGGAGCCCGGTTTCGAGCACACATACACTGAACTGGAAGCAGAGGAGATCGGCATCGATGAGGTCGTTATGGACTGGCCAGAGCCAAATGGACTGCGGCAAACCGGGGGAGATGAACTGTTTCCAGCATTACCCCCCACGGCAACTGAGCACCCGGAACCAGCTCTCGAGCAGTGGGAGGGGGAAGGGGGGGCTTCGAGGGGGGATGGATGTCAGGGGTTCAGGGGCAGAGGCACATGGGAGGCAGGAGAGGGAGGACGATTGGGCGGAGTCCGAGGACAGCGAGGAGGAGGAGGACTGTGGCCCAAGGGACTCCATGAGCTTTTCCAGCGAATCGGGGGATTCCCAGGAGGGGGCGCCTGTAGACAGGGCAAGAGGAGCCCCAGGGGGGACTCATCAGGGGGAGAAGGCCAACAGGGAATCCCAAAGCAGCAGCTGGAGATCAGGGACGGCTTCACCTCCAGAGCGTAGCGAAGGGGGGGGGGGAGTTCCAGTGTATCAGGGGAAGCAGCTCCGTCGGCTGGAAGGGAGGAGAGGTCAGAACAAGCTATCCTCCCGGATGGGGAGGGAAGCAGTGAGAGGAGTGACGTAACGATCAGGAGAAAGGTTAGAAGCTGGGCGCGCGCGCCAAGTTCAAATGTGCAAGCGCGCGGGGAAACGGAGAGCCCGGGGGAGGAGCCAGGTCCCAAAGCCCGCAGGAGGGAGGGAGAGCCATTGGGAGATTCAGCGTCAGAGGAATCCAGGAGGGGCGGAACTCCAGCGGGCAGAAAGACCCTGCGGAAAAGGAAAGTCAGGAGGAGGTGGAGCAAAGCAAGCATCTTAAACTGGTGCAGGGGAGGGACTGATTCAGAGGGGACTTCTACGGTCTAAGCGTAACAGACGTGGGGCTACGCACCTCGGCTGTGAAGCGGAAAATAACTGCAATAAGCTTCTTTGTATATAAAGGAAACCTGGCGTTGGTCCTTTGTGAGCTGGGACCTGAGGTAGCCCTGACAGCAGCAATTGCCATTGAGGTGGTGCTTGAACTCCCAAATGGGCACCCAGTGAAGGTGCAAGGTATGCTGGACTCAGGAAGCTCATGCAATTTCTTTAGCAGGGACTTTGCCTTAGAGCATCAGCTTCACCTGCTACCACTGGATGCACCTCTGCAAGTCACCACCATTGATGGGAGGGAACTGATTGGGGGGGGGAGTTACCCACCAGACCCCACCAATGAGAATGAGAGTTTCTAGGCACTCAGAGACCATCGCCTGTCACGTTGCCTCATTAGTGGGTCCCCCAATAATATTAGAGATGAGCTGGTTAGCGCAACATGATCCAGTGGTGGCGTGGCATCAGAGGACTGTCAGCTTTGGGTCTGACTATTGCCTGCAGCACTGCCTAGGAGGGGAAACGCCAAGGATAAGCATAGCCAGAGTGGCAAGCACTGCAGTGGAGGGGAAAGGGAAGGTGCCACCACAATATGCTGATCTGAAGGAGGTTTTTAGTGAAAAGGAGGCAGATAGACTGCCCCCCCACAGGCCGTTCGATTGCCAGATCAATTTGCTCCCTGGGGCGCAGCTGCCGGTGGGTAAGCTGTATGCCATGTCAGACAGGGAGATGAAGGAGTTATGGGACTTTATCGACAAGAACCTAAAGAGGGTCAAAGGCAGTGGGGGGCAGTCCAGTATTTTTTGTGGACAAAAAGGACACGGATAAACCGAGACTGGTCGTGGACTTTTGGGGGGTAAATTTGGTGTCAGAACCTGTGACTTTCCCGATGCCCAGAATTGATGACATTCTGACGAGGGTGAGGAAAGGAAAGATTTTCACCAAGCTAGATCTGAGGGGGGCTTATAACTTAATTAACTTAATCCGGATGAGAGAGGGGGATGAATGGAAGACCACCATGTTCACACCCCTGGGGGCCTTTGAATATCTCGTTATGCCTTTCGGATTACAGTCAGGCTCCGCCTGTTTTCAAGCGTTCATGCACCACGTGTTGGGGTCTCTGCTTTACAAGAACTGTGTAGCATTCCTGGACGACGTCTTGATTTATTCAGAAAATGAGGAGCAACATTTGAGAGATGTCAGGGAAGTGCTACAACGTCTGCAGAAACACCAGCTGTGGGTCAAGCTAGAGAAATGTCAGTTTCATGCCCGAGAGGTGGAGTTCCTGGGGTACAAGTTATCTGACAAAGGCTTAGCGATGGACCCAAGCAAGGTGCAAGCAGTATTGGAGTGGAAAACCCCAAAAACACGGAAGGATGTGCAGAGGTTCCTAGGTTTTGGCAATTTCTACAGGAAGTTCATCAAGAACTTCGCACTGTTGACAGCCCCAATCACGGACTGTCTCAGTAGTAAAAGAAAGTTTGTGTGGACGGAGGAAGCCCAGCAATCCTTTGAAAGATTGAAGAAGGCATTCGCGTCGGAGGAATACTCTTGGATGCAGTTCATCTGGCCCTGGAGACTTGAATACATCTAATCTAGCCAAATATTCTTGTACTATCTCCTTAGTTATTCTGGGCTGTGTTTCCTTTGCTGAATCATTTGCTTCAAATTCTTCAGGTCGGGCATTGTCTTCTTTATCGGAGAAGACTGAGGCAAAGAAGGCATTGAGGAGTTCAGCCCTTTCTGTGTCCCCTGTTTGCATTTCACCATCTTCTCCTCTGAGTGACCCCACTGTTTCTTTGTTCTTCCTTTTGCTACGAACATACCCATAAAAGCCTTTTTTGTTGCTTTTAACCTCTCTAGCAAGCCTGAGTTCATTCTGTGCTTTAGCTTTTCTGACTTTGTGTCTACACGTGCTGGCTATTTGTTTGAATTCCTCTTTGGTGGTTTCCCCCCTTTTCCATTTTTTGTACACATCCTTTTTTAATCTTAATTCAGTTAAAAGTTCTTTAGATAGCCACCCTGGTTTCTTTAGGCACCTTCCATGTTTTCGTCTCATTGGTATTGCCTGACGTTGTGCTTTTACTATCTCCGTCTTAACAAACTCCCAGCCATCATGAACTCCCTTTCCTTTTAGTATTGCTGTCCATGGGATCTCACCCAGCACTTCCCTAAGTTTTATGAAGTCGGCTTTCTTAAAGTCAAGAAATTGAGTCCTAGTATGCTTGGCTGCTACTTTCCGCTGTATAGTAAACTTCAGAAGAGCATGATCACTCGCGCCTAATGATCCTTCCACATCTACCCCACTAACCAGGTCATCAACATTGGTTAGGACCAGGTCTAAAATGGCTGTTCCTCTTGTTGCTTCTCCCACTTTCTGGACAATGAAGTTGTCTGCAAGGCCAGTGAGGAATCTGTTTGACCTTATGCTCTTGGCTGAGTTTGACGTCCAACAAATATCCGGGTAATTGAAGTCCCCCATTACTACTATCTCCCTTCCTTTTGCATGCTTGGCCATCTGTTCCAGGAAGGCATCATCTATGTCCTCCGTTTGGCTTGGGGATCTATAGTAAACTCCCACAATGAGGTCTCTGTTATTCTTCTCTCCCTGAATTTTGACCCAAATGCTCTCACTTTGGCTTTGAGGTTCTAAATCTTGGATCTCTTCACAGGTATACACACCCCTGACATATAACGCCATTCAAGGTGGCGAGGGCAGCAGGTGCAGTACTTGGTGGCGTGGGATGGAGAGCCCTGGTCAGAAAACACGTGGGTGCCAGCAGAGGCAGTTGACGACGAGCATATGCTGGAAGTGTTCCACCGACGGTTCCCAGATAAACCCAAGCCCTTAGGGCGATTCTGGGAAGAACAGTTCGGCACCACAGAGGAGGAAGAGAGTTTCGAGGGATTTGCAGAATCCGAAGAAGAATCGGATTGGGAGAGTCATTCCTTGGGTGGGAACCTTAGCAGGTGGGAAGAGGTGTTCACACCCACAGATGAGGAGGACAGCTCCTTCAGGGGTTTCCTTGGCTCGCCGACCAGAGAAGAGGCTGCAATAGAGCCCCCTGGTCGGAGGGGGAGTGAAGGGGGCCCTGGGAGGGAGGTGGATGTCAGGGAACTGCCATCAGAGGCACGGGAGAAGGAGAGGGTCTCTGATTCTGCAGGGGAAGGTCCAAGCGCTAGAGGGAGACTCAGCCGGGAGGAAGGGGAAGAGAATGAGTGTAACACCAGGGATCCAGGAGAGCAACGGGACAGGGAGGTGCAGGGGCTCCAGGACTCTTCGTTGGAGGTTAGCGAGGAGAGCCCAAGCACCCCGCTGCCCACGCCCACCCTGCGCAGGAGACTCCCGCACAGTGAGAGGGGGAAACGATTGGGCGTCAAACAACTCTTATGTTGGCAACGCTTTAAGAAACGCCCACAGACAGATTCTACAAGTGACTAAGGGCAGCCACGCTAATATGGGCTGCGTAGTCCAGAGGGTTTAACCAGGCAATCCGATGCTCAAACGGAGCAGGATTACGCACGAGTAACTCCCAACCACTACACTATCTAAAGAACTTTTAACTGAGTTAAGATTAAAAAAGGATGTGTACAAAAAATGGAAAAGGGGGGAAACCACCAAAGAGGAATTCAAACAAATAGCCAGCACGTGTAGACACAAAGTCAGAAAAGCTAAAGCACAGAATGAACTCAGGCTTGCTAGAGAGGTTAAAAGCAACAAAAAAGGCTTTTATGGGTATGTTCGTAGCAAAAGGAAGAACAAAGAAACAGTGGGGTCACTCGGGGGAGAAGATGGTGAAATGCAAACAGGGGACACAGAAAGGGCTGAACTCCTCAATGCCTTCTTTGCCTCAGTCTTCTCCGATAAAGAAAACAATGCCTGACCTGAAGAATTTGGAGCAAATGATTCAGCAAAGGAAACACAGCCCAGAATAACTAAGGAGAAGAATACTTGGCTAGTTTAGATGTATTCAAGTCTCCAGGGCCAGATGAACTGCATCCGAGAGTATTAAAAGAACTGGCAGATGTGATCTCAGAACCACTGGCAGTCATCTTTGAGAATTCCTGGAGAACAGGCGAAGTCCCGGCAGACTGGAGGAGGGCAAATGTTGTCCCTATTTTCAAAAAGGGGAAAAGAGAGGACCCAAATAATTACCGCCCAGTCAGTCTGACATCAATAGCAGGGAAGATTCTGGAGCAGATCATTAAGCAAACAGTCTGTGAGCACCTAGAAAGGAATGCTGTGATCACCAATAGTCAGCATGGATTTCTGAAAAATAAGTCATGTCAGACTAACCTGATCTCGTTTTTTGACAGAATTACAAGCCTGGTAGATGAAGGGAACGCAGTGGATGTAGCCTACCTTGATTTCAGCAAGGCATTTGACAAGGTGCTCATGATATTCTTGTAAAGAAGCTGGTAAAATGCGGTCTTGACTATGCTACCACTCAGTGGATTTGTAACTGGCTGGCTGACCAAACCCAAAGGGTGCTCATTAATGGTTCCTCTTCATCCTGGAGAAGAGTGACTAGTGGGGTGCCACAGGGTTCTGTCTTGGGCCCGGTCTTATTCAACATCTTTATCAACGACTTGGATGATGGACTCAAGGGCATCCTGATCAAATTTGCAGATGACACCAAACTGGGAGGGGTGGCTAACACCCCAGAGGACAGGATCACACTTCAAAACGACCTTGACAGATTAGAGAACTGGGCAAAAACAAACAAGATGAATTTTAACAGGGAGAAATGTAAAGTATTGCACTTGGGCAAAAAAAATGAGAGGCACAAATACAAGATGGGTGACACCTGGCTTGAGAGCAGTACATGTGAAAAGGATCTAGGAGTCTTGGTTGACCACAAACTTGACATGAGCCAACAGTGTGACGCGGCAGCTAAAAAAGCCAATGCAATTCTGGGCTGCATCAATAGGAGTATAGCATCTAGATCAAGGGAAGTAATAGTGCCACTGTATTCTGCTCTGGTCAGACCACACCTGGAGTACTGTGTCCAGTTCTGGGCACCACAATTCAAGAAGGACACTGACAAACTGGAACGTGTCCAGAAGAGGGCAACCAAAATGGTCAAAGGCCTGGAAACGATGCCTTATGAGGAACGGCTAAGGGAGCTGGGCATGTTTAGCCTGGAGAAGAGGAGGTTAAGGGGTGATATGATAGCCATGTTCAAATATATAAAAGGATGTCACATAGAGGAGGGAGAAAGGTTGTTTTCTGCTGCTCCAGAGAAGCGGACACGGAGCAATGGATCCAAACTACAAGAAAGAAGATTCCACCTAAACATTAGGAAGAACTTCCTGACAGTAAGAGCTGTTCGACAGTGGAATTTGCTGCCAAGGAGTGTGGTGGAGTCTCCTACTTTGGAGGTCTTTAAGCAGAGGCTTGACAACCATATGTCAGGAGTGCTCTGATGGTGTTTCCTGCTTGGCAGGGGGTTGGACTCGATGGCCCTTGTGGTCTCTTCCAACTCTATGATTCTATGATTCTATGAATGTAGTGTTACGCTTAGCAACTCTCTGTTGTGTCTTTGTCTCTGACTTAGACACAGCTTCAACCTGTCTTGAGTTGTCAACAATAGTAACACATGCAACAGCTGAGTTAGCAAACTCTCTTTTATATATATATAAGATATTTATTAAAGTTTCCAATTTTAGCAAACTCTTTTGAATACTTCTTGGGTGGTACACCCTTTGTAACTCTCTCAGACCTATGTATGAGGTGCTGTTCCTCTCTGCTCACTGGTTCAGTCTCAGGACTCTTTGGAGAACCAGTTCTGATAGTAAACAGTGGTTCATCCTTCACCTGTGAAGGTCTAGCCATTGTGTGAGATTTTCTCTCAATGACTGTGTCAACTGAGCTCTCCGAGCTATCACTGTTACTCTCAGTACCACTGTAATCAGTAAAATCATCATCATCGTCTGAATTGTCCTCAGTGGGAAATGTTTGAACAATTGCTCTCTGCTGTTCAGGAGCACTCTCTAGAAATTTCGTGAGAATCACCTGACCAGATTCAGACAAAATTACTCTGTAGAGACCCTTTTCATAACCCACAAAAATACCTCTGGCATTCTTTACTCCACCTGGAGCATCAGATTTCACATGAGACCCAAAAATCTTAAAATGGGCAACAGAAGGTTTTCTATGGAACAGCTTCTCAAAAGGAGAACATCTCAAATCTTTTGAAACCTTTCTCATCCAAGTGTAACAATAACACAATATCGATTCCGCCCAGTACTCATGTGGCAAATGTGAACTCAGCAATTGCGCCTTCATCCCATTTTGCAATTCTTTGTTCACTTGCACACAGATACTTTTGTTCCATGCTTCTGCAGAAACAGCAGTCTTGTGCCTTATCCCTTTCTTATCCAGGAAATCCTGAAAAACCTGTGAAAGAAAAACTAGCTTTTCATCTGTGAAAAGACAATCAATGTTAGCATCATGAACATTCTTAACCTTGTCACAAAACTCTTTAAACCTTTCTAAGGCTTCTTGTGGTTTCTGCAATATATATATCCACACATAATGAGAGAAATAATCCACACACACAAGATAATATCTTGCATTGCCTCTAGATGGTGCTAGAGGACCAATCACATCAGCATACACTCGCTGAAATGCACTGTTAACTTTGGTCGCCTTCTGGACGTCCTTCATCATACCTGCAAGAGAAATCATGTTAGACTCAGATGCATTACAATTTATGCAATCATTTTGATCAAAAGTCAACAACATCTTTCTCTCTGGTAGAAAGATACAGCTCTCCATCTTTGAAGATTTTGCAGCTTTCTCTATCATAGGACAAAGTCAGTCCTTTCTTTGTGATCTGCGAAACACTCAGCAGATTGAACTTTAAATCAGGAACCAAATACACATTTTTTATAGTCAAGTTCAGACTCTCAAGATACACAGTTCCAAACCCGGTCGCTTCCAGCTCCTGGCCGTTGGCCTGTTTCACAGCGAAGCTTTGCTTCTTAAACGTAGAAAACAGTTCTCGGCGTGACGTCATGTGTTGTGTCGCTCCAGTGTCCAAAATAAAAGCGTTTTCCACTTCTGGTGTGGCTTTTAGTGACATCAAAGCCATAGCTGGTTCCACTTGGGACTTGGTACGACTTTTGCCTGACGCCTCAGGCTTTGCAGAGCTTCCCCTAGCTCCTTTCTGCTGATGTGGCCTCTTACAGTTCCGCTGAAGATGCCCAGGTTGGCCACAATTGCGACAACAAACAACGTTCAGAGCTTCAGCTTGCTCTTCTCTTGCAATAGTAGTGGGGGCGCTACAACTCCGAGCCTCACTCCCCCTGTCAGCAACATCCGTTGCAGCAAGAACAGGAACATCAACAGCAACAGTTCCTTCACTCCCCCTTTTGGGGTCAAAGCTCTCCCCAGCTTTCGATGAGCTTTTAGGAATTTGGCCAGCGCCATCTTGGCTCTCCCCTTCTGGGGTAGTCAACTTTCGGCTCTTGCTTCTCACTCCAGCTTCACAAGCTTTTCGGAGCTTCTGAGAGAACAAAGCCATCTCAATCTCAAGCCTCAGCTTTCTGCTGTGAGCTTGTATTTTCCAAGAGTCTACTGGCTTTTCACTGCGTTGCACTTGGCAGCTAAACGCAGGCTGTTTTGAAAGTCCCTCCAAGAGCAGTGAGATAGCATACAAAACAAACGCTGGAATTTTTACCGGTGTTTTTCCAGCCTCTTACAGTCCCAGCCTCTCTTCCGTTGGCTAGTAAATTTCCACTTCCTTTTCAAGCTAACTATCTCCGAAGTAGCTGAAAAAACTGACGTCTCGTTGCTTAGCAACTGGACATTCCAGGCTTGAAAAGCCAACATCATCAGTCCCAGGAATGCGAAGAATGTGGCTCTCTCTCAGTGCTGTTTTTTTATCCAAAAAGCAGCTTTTGTGAACCAGAGAAGAATCAATCTACGTTCACACTTTTAGCCCATAATTCAGCATACCTTAGGGGTTCCGTTGCTCCTGGCTTATCAGCAAAAACATCTGCTTCGGTAGCTTCCATCCGCACGCTACCATATCTTCCTTTATCTCCTTGCAGAGGATGAAGTACGATCCATCAACCTCTTCTGCTGCTTTCATGGATCGAAACCATCGGCTCCGTGCTACCAGATGTCGGGAATCAAGCCTTTATCAGGAGAAACTGGCAACTCTCCCAGGCACCCGGCTTGATCTCCTGTTGACCTCCCTGTCTGCATTCCCCAGCAAGATCCAGGCTAGGTCGCAATAGGCGATCCTTCTCAGCGTGAGAAGAATACATCTCTCTTTCCTGCCCCCCCGGCAGGGGAAAGAGATAGACAGAAACGTATTTACATGCCTTTATTTCTGTCTTTGCAGCGTTACAGAAAACATGACTGCTCTCTTCAAACTCCAGCAGTCGAGAGAAAAACACCTCCTGTACTTCCTGTACAGCTCATATTACACTCTGAGCTAATTCCGGTGCTTCGCACTGTGAATTTACTGTCCCTCTTTTTCCCACGGACAGTCCCAACATTCCCATTATGTTTTGCTTTCAAGCTACCAGCAGCTCGCGGGTGCATTGCTTCTACGCAATACTGGGGCCAATAACCCTTTGTGGGAATGTTCAGGGGTGCAGGAGAGGATATATTGTGAGATTATATCCTAATCCAACTTGTGCTAACAAGTTCCCAAAATATCAGCAGAGTTTATGACATTCCTCTTTTAGTTCGCAACGCTAACGTCTGCACAGGTTCGCTAGAACCACTATAATAATTACTCTGGTAATTTCCCCTTTTGTTCCCTCTTAAAATACAAGACACGGCACAGTCTTTATAAAAGTATAAAAGAGTTTACTCACGTTCTGTTCACAATATGATCCCAGAAGGCAGGCAGCTTTAAAAGGGTAAAATACACTCAGAATCTATCTTATAGGAAGATAGTACTGTCCTCTCTTGGCTGAGAGCCAAGAGGGCATGTTGCTCCTTCAAAAGATGAAGATGAGAGAGAGAGATATGGCTGCCTGCCCTGTGCTTTTATCATTTACCTGCACAGGTGAGGCCACACCCACCTCTGGTCACATGCAGAGGAATTCCATCCCCAGGAAGTTTACCTGCTTGCTGGACAGACATCCCTCCCCATGTTCTAACATGTACACTCTAGGAATGTTGTCATTGACTGCTCCTGTGTTTACATCCCACACCTTTGGCAACCAGGAGTTCCATGCAAGCAAAGTGAGCAGGTGAAGGAGAGCTGGATCTCTCTCTTCCTCCTTTGCTTGATGTCCATTCTGTTTTTTTGTTTTTTGTTTTAATAAATTTTTATTGGGTTTTCACAATTTACACAAACAATACACAACACTTTTGCCTTGAACACCTTTAGGGCCGAGGGAACATGCAAAGCTCCATCCGAAAAGAAAAATCGGAGGAGCGCATATGACAGAGTTTTGGCCTTGTTAAGGAGGTGTTGAATTTGTGCTTTCCACCCCAAATTGTACTGAAAAATAACTCCTAGGTATTGAAATTTTAGGACTTGCTCTATTTTTGCTCCACCAAGCTTCCATTCGTATAATCTCCGACTTCTGGCGAAAATCAGAATCTTAGATTTAACATGGTTGATGGTTAATTGGTTGAGTTGACAATACGTGGCAAAGATCTTCAGAGCTCTGGTTAGTCCAACACGTGTATAAGATAGAATTACCGCGTCGTCCGCATATAAAAGGAGTGGACAGCGGGAGTCCACTAGTCTAGGCGCATGTGTACTTGGAGATGAGTTGACTAGGGGTGCTCGCATGTCGCTGATGAATAGATTGAATAGGCAGGGAGCCAATATACATCCTTGGCGCACTCCCTTGTTTATTGGTATCGAATTTGTGAGGTCGCCCGCAGGAGTAAGTCTCACTCTGGCAAGGGTACCTTCGTGGAGCTGACTTATAAGCCATAAGAGTCTTCTATCAATGCCCTGTTTCGCAAGTTTCTCCCAAAGAATATTTCTAGGAACGCTGTCAAAGGCTGCCTTTAGATCTAAGAAGGCAGCACAAAGGTAGCCCCGGGGGGGGGGAGGAGTACTTCCGTGCCAGATGGTAAAGAACTATCGCATGATCAGTTGTAGAACGTTTAATTCTGAACCCTGCTTGTTTGTGGCCAATCTGATTAGTCTCATCTGCCCATCGCAATAGTTTAGTCAGCAAAAAGCTGGCATAAATTTTCCCTATGATCGAAAGGAGGCTGATGTTACGGTAGTTTTCCGGCTCCATTGGAGAACCTTTTTTATGAATTGGTACTATAATGGCCTCCTTCCATATTTTGGGGATGAGACCAGAGGCGTTGATTGCGTCGAAGGTTTTGGCCAAGATGCCAGCCCACCATTTTGGGTGTAGTTTGATGGCTTCAGCAGGGATCAGGTCGGGCCCTGGGGCTTTGCCCGATTTCAGCTGGGCTATTAGCTTGGCTATTTCGTCAGGATCGGTGGGAGGCCAAATAGGTAGGTGGGAAAACAGATGCATCAGATGGTCGGAGGGAGCATCTGCCTGTGAGAAACATTTCTTCAGGAACAATTCCCATGTCGGTGCAGGGATGACTGCCCTTGGGTATTTCTTCGCCCTTCTGTTAATCAGAGACCAGAATTCCCTGGATCTATGTGATTTTGAAGCAGTAATCAAGGCCTGCCAGCGATTGTGTTGCCACTCGCGTTTGGCAGTTTTCTGCGTGCGTTTGTAAACTTGCTTGGCTTGTGCATAACTAGCTGGCAGAGTAGATGCTTCGGAGGTCTTGTATACATTATATATAGCACGGAGGCGCTGTCTTGCTTGTTTACACTGAGAATTATACCAGGGGGCACCGTAATTATACTCATTTCGATTTAATATTTTGGGTGGTAACCTGAAGAAGGACGTAAGATCAGTCGTATAGTGGTGGAAGCGTTTCAACACTATACTATACTCGTCTGAGGCAGAGTCTATGTAGGGATGGGGCCCGAGGATTTCTTTTTGAAAGAATTCCTGATACCTTTGAGCCTGGGTCTCCGACCATTTGATTCCTCTTACTTGGAGAGATTCGTTGGTTACCATCTGGGTCGCATGTCTATGAGCCTCCGACTGCCAGTTCAGGGAGAGCTTGGCTACAAGGGGAAGATGGTCACTAGATTGTACATTCTCGATCTTAAAGGCGGAGATACACTTAAGTAGATCACTGGAAACCAGCAGGTAATCGAGAACGCTGTTTGATTTAACGCTCAGATGAGTGAGATCCCCTGGAATATCAGGGTGGCATGTTCCATTTAGGGGGACCAGATTTAAACGGATGGCCATTTGGTAGAGGAATACTCCAGCCTCATTAACTCGTTGGTCTTTAGAAGTTCTCCTCATGATTTGTTCCAGATCATAATTATCAAGGTTTGGGGTAACCCACCATTTGGCTTTGGTTAGCGAGTCCCAATTTGCTGCTGTGCGGGCATTAAAATCGCCACCTATTATGGCCGGGGTGTTAGGAAACTTGACATAGCATGAGAGCAAATGCTCTTCTAGCGAGCCCCATTTAGAGCCCAGTTCGGAGGAAGAACCCCCGGGTGGCAAGTAAACATTTGTAACTAGAAGTGAGATCTTTTCCCCCCGCAATCAGCCCGGTAAGGGCGTAAGGAGGCAAGGCCTGTACTAGAGTAAGTTTAGAATGTAGGTTGAGGGAGATGCCTATTATTAGGCCCCCTTTGGGGCGGCCTCCTTTCAGGGAGGGGCAGGCAGGGAGTTCTAGAAGCTCAAAGCCATTTAGGGCAATTCTCTCTACTTCCCACGATTCTTGGAACAAGATGATATGAAACAGGTTAATATACTCCAGGAATTCTGGGTCAAGTTTTTTCCCCCTCCAGCCCGCAATGTTCCAGCTGAGGACTGATAGGGGGGAGTTCCTGTTGTAACCAATTCGCTGTCATTTCAGGGAGAGATGTGAGTCCTTTGGAGGCAGGGCAGACCCCACAAAAAAGTCAGTTATTTTACTTTGCATGGCAGGCACCTGCTGAAGGTACCTGGTCTTGAAGTTGGTAGTGAGGTGTTCAGACTGGGGCGACAAAACGGGTCTCCCGCTGGCTGGCCCAAGGGCGGACACTTCAGTGGGAAACTCCACTGGATTTGCTGAGACTGCCCCACCGCGAGGGCTGAAGGTCGCCGATGAAACCATTTGATTTATATGACCGGCCGGGTCTTCAATCAAATCCGGGCCATTTTTTGATGTGGGTGGAGCACTCCCATGACCTGATGCTGGTGAAGGTACAGGGGATGCTTGGCGTACTGGTACCGTTCGTATGTCGGGTCTATGCCGCTCAGGGGAATAAGAGGACTCCAGTTCCGGCATTGATGGATCAGATGGTAAGGAATTGTTTTGGTGGAAGGAACTCTGAGCTACACTCCTCAGCGGGGGGCTCTTGGAGGGCGAGTCAAAATTTATCAAGAGTTGAGGTGAGAGACCAACTTGTGGGGCAAGACCTGGGTCTGCCAAGCGCCGGTGGGTTTTGCCCACAAATGGGGGAGGAATGGGTTTAGGAGCAGGACTAAGGTGAGGAAGACTTCCTGCTTCCTTAAAACACGACTCCGAAAAGCTGGCAGGGTAATCCTGAAAAGTGGGCAGGACTTTTCCGTTCTTCTGGACATGTATGAGCTGATGATTAAGTACTTCTAGTCTATCAATTATTTCTTGTTCTCTCGGTGGAAGGTCGCCAAAGGTGGCTAAAAGCTCTCTTTCCTCCGGCGGGGTCAGAGAATTACTTGCGCCAGTGGGTTTCTTTAGAGCTCGTGGGGACGTAGGGTGAGTCCAGTTTCGGTACGGATGGATATCCTCCGGGAGAGGAGGCTCGATGTCCCGAGGTACTCCCGACCTCTCCGACAGAGTCCACTCCGTGCCGTGACCGGCAAGTAGGAGGGGGTGGGTCATGCTATCCATAAAAACTCTTGTTGGGATGATATCGTACCTAGCCAAGAGTGGTTTCTGCCTGATGATAGCTGAAGGAATCCTTGGAGAGTAAAACGCAAGCATCACTTTCTGTTGCCCGAGGTGCTGGTTCAAAGGTAATACTGCAATGAGATCGCATTGTGAGATTTCTATGTTTAGGAGATTGCTTAGGTGCTTTTTAACCCCACTCAGAGTAAGCCACCTTGGTGACCCTGCCCCGATGTTTAGGCAGATTTTCTTAGGTTGCAGGGACAATGCTTGATGTTTCAGTGCAGGATTTGGTTTGTATTTAGGGATCACACTTCTTTTTTGGGTAGAAGGCAAGGACCTCTGGCACTTCAATTCCCCCGTGTCTACAGTTGGTTTAAACTTTGACCAGGAGTTATCAATTTTCTGTTCGAGGTTACATAGCTGGGAGGATAGCACATCAATCTTCTTGAATATGCAATTAAGGGTTCTGACCACAAGATGGAGATGTTCATGTTGTTCTTGTCTTGCACAGTCCTCAGCTCCGGCGTCCTGCACCACCCCCAGTGGGACACACCCTCCTCCTCCAAGCTTGCCGTCCACAGATTTAATCCGAGGTAAAAATAATTCCTCTGGTGTTGACGTTGTTTCTGGAGATGTTAGAGGGTAGAAACGGTTCTGAGTTTTCACCCTATAGCAGCGTTCAATGGGGTCACTCCGTTTGCCAGGTACGGGGGGGTCGGTTTTTAATTGTTTGGCTCTTGGGGAGGGCAGAGCCTCGTCACAATCCCTTAGGCGTTTGCCTTGGCCCATCGTTATAAGTCTTTTAAAATAGTGGTGCTTAAAAGGTAGTAAAAGGTGGTAGAAATAAAAATAACAACTGAATGTGAGCTGGCGGAGAGCCAGTAAGTCGAGGGCTGCTACCAAGGCTGCCGGAGAATACAATTATCTGCTCATTAAAGCTGATTTACGATGCAGGCTTTACAGTTATCAACAATGTGAACTCCTGGCATGGGCTCCAACACCCTGATACAATCTTCAGCAAAAACTTGAAAGGCTGGGAGCCACAACACAGATTTTAAAGAGGATTCGAGATGAACTCCGGCAAATGCGTCTTACCTCATCGCCATCTTGACGCCGCCCGGAATACCTGTCTGAAAGTGGTTTCTCTAGCCTAGGCTGTGGTATCCCAGACAAAGGAAATAAACAGGGCAATATCCTAAACCACCACATATAACACAAAGATGTCTCTCACCTGGTCGTAGGTCAGAAGTCTCTGAAGCTCATTTTTAGTGATCAGATGACAGTGCTGGAAAAAAGCAAAGCAACCACAGCTACAGGCTAGCTCACGGGGGCGGGGAGCGGGGGGCAGCCTGCTGCCACTTCCTGCAATATGTAGTAAGACTGATAACTAGGATTGGGCAGTATGATCATATTAGGCTAGTGCTCTGTGAACTAGACTGGCTCTTGTACTGCTTCCAGGCCCAATTCAGAGCATCCCATTTGGCCTTTCAAGTGTTTCAAGGTTTGGGAAAAGGGTACCAGAAGAAGGCCCACTTATGTTTGCACTGCCTCTCCACTGACTAGAATCCCTTTCCCAGGGAACTCCTGCTCTTTCAAGTATGGCAGGGCCTTTTCAGTCATGGCACCCGACCTTTCAGAATAATCTCCCAAAGAGGTTCACCTGGCCCCTGATTTGATGTCCTTCCAGCAAAGACTTTTAGAATTTCCCCTGGTTCTTGAATTCATGGGCAGGGCGCTTGTGGCCCTCCAAACCCTGCTGTAGTACACAGGAACATAGGAAGCTACCTTGTATTGAGGCAGACCATTGACCCATCAAGCTCAGGACTGACTACATGGACTGGCAGCAGCTTTCAGGCAGAGATCATGCCCAGCCCGATCTGCACACACTGGTGACTGAGCCTGGAACCTTCTCCATGCAAAATGGCCGCTCTGCTTTTGCGTTACTGCCCTTAACAAACTGCAACTCCCACCCCGGTCACTGGAGAAGTTGCCTACATTTGCTATAATCTAATCTAATACATCTCTGCCACTCGGTTTATGTTGCTCTCTACTGGCTGCTCTAGAAGAAACCTTAGTGGTGCAGCTGCAGCAGCAGGGATCGCCGACACTGCACCCTCCTGGTGTTGCTGAAGTGGAACTCTCATGAGCCCCAGTCAGCAAGGCCAATTCTTAGCAATTATGGTGATTTTGGTCTATCAACATTTGGAGAGCACTATGCTGCCTGCCATAAAGAAGGCTGATCACCGAAGAATTGATGCTTTTGAATTCTGGTGCTGGAGGAGACTCTTGAGAGTCCCAAGGACTGCAAGAAGATCAAACCTATCCATTCTGAAGGAAATCAGCCCTGAGTGCTCACTGGAAGGACAGATCCTGAAGCTGAGGCTCCAATACTTTGGCCACCTCATGAGAAGAGAAGACTCCCTGGAAAAGACTCTGATGTTGGGAAAGACACAAGGAGAAGGGGACGACAGAGGACGAGATGGTGGGACAGTGTTCTCGAAGCTACCAGCATGAGTTTGACCAAACTGCGGGAGGCAGTGGAAGACAGGAGGGCCTGGCGTGCTCTGGTCCAGGGGGTCACACAGAGGCGGACACGACTAAACGACTAAACAACAACAAATGCTGCCTACCCTGAGCTACACACAGGCAGGAAAGTTACAGAAACATGACTCAATTTGCTTCTCCAGATAGCGGAGACCAGCAAGTTACATCAGCCAAGGCTCTCTCCCTCCAAGCCCTCGAAACGCACTCGTTTTCATGATTGTCAGCTGCGGCAGACCCTGGTCAGGGGGCAGGAAGCTCATCTGGGCACAGATATCCTTGTAATCCTGGTTTCAGCGCCCGAAGTCTTCCACGTGGGCAGCAAGGTGGGAATTGACCATGCAGAAGCTGGTATTGTTGAAGACAAACCTCACGGCCACACACCCCTTGTTACCCTGCAGGGGCGGAGCAAAGATGCCTGTTAGTGAGCAAGCAGGAAAGAGGGGGAAACTGGTTGGCAGAGATTAGAAAAACAGATAGACAGACAGAAAGATAGACGTAGGGAATTCCGCTCTCAGGGTCTACTCCCCATCTTCCCCATGATGCCTGTGCCCACTGTCTCCCTCATCACTTCCTTGATGCGGCTGAGCTGGTCCTTCCGGACAAAGATGAGCAACATCATTCCGACTAGACGGACCAGCTGCACCTAGAAGATGCAAGGTACTGGGATGTCTACCAGCTCTGTTCATTGCTTGCTGTCCTGGGCCGGCTGGATGCAGATAGGAGTGGCAGGTGGCACCAACTGGGGATCCCCCAAGGGAAGAAGGCTCAGAGCCAGGGAACTGGTGGGGGGTCGTCCGAGGGAGAAGAGGGAGCAGACTGTGAGCAAGAGGAGGTGTTGGAAACTGAAGAGGCAGGAGGGCAGGAAGATTCTGTGGCAAACAGCAGCCCAGAATCCGAGGCAGAAGTGGAGGCTGGAGGCGGGGGTCAAGAGGCAGAGATCAGGCAGGCTGCTGAAGAAGCCAGGGGGTCTCCCCATCCTGCTGCGATCAGCTCCCCTCCCTGCTGGTCTCCCAGAACACAGAGAAATTAAGAGGAGGGAGCAAAGACAGGCAAGGTGTCAGAGTCTCAGGTTGCTTGGGAAGGACCAGGGGGAGGAGGAGACTTCAGAGAGTGGTGGGAGGGTAGCAACCTTCAGCCTTCACAACTACCTCACTGGGGCAAGAGCTGTTGGGAAAGGTTTCTGTGATCACGAGGCCTGCACGGTTTGGGTTTCTTTGAATGAAGAATGTTGGCTTCTTTTGAATAAAACACCACTGACACCAGGTGTTTTTTCTTGCTGACCTCCTCCTCCTCCTCACTCCAGCTCCTGACAGCTGTCTGGCTGCTGAAGAAATGGGTGGGGTTGGACTTACTTTTTTGTACTTGGATTTGGAACGCAAAGCCTTTTCCACAGCTGTCAGCCACTCTTGCTCCTTTGTCGAGTCCAAGTAGAAGAAAGCCTCTGTGCTCAGGTCCAGCTCCTGGAACCGAATGCCCAAGTGCCAAAGAGAAGGATGTGGAACTGCAGGAATAGGACTCCAATCGGAACAGACGTGCTGCTTAAATATGGAAAGACAACAGGAGTGTGTGGCAGGTAGGATTACAAGGGCAGGCAAGATCAGGACCAAGAACAAACAAGTAAGACCAGCCACTTCTTCCTCAGCTTAGCTATTCGGGGCCCCAAAGGAGCTTTGCTAATGAAAGAAAAAAAGCTTTTCCCTTGTATTTTTTAAGATGTGTCAGCCAGCCTGATATCTAAGCACTATCCCAGTAGCCACAGGCAACCAGAAATTCTTTGAAGGCAAGTGAGTTGGTTGGTCTCTCCATTCTTCCTTCACCTGGCAACCTGGTTTCCAGGCTGGCTTTCCGGGAGCAGAAAACCACCTCTCAGATCCGCTGTGCCAAGCTTGTTTGCTAGAAGATTACCCCGTAACACCCTTGTCCTCTTTGCAAACCTCCTAAATGGCTAGCTTTCTGTGTTTCCATGCTGGCCATGAAGGAATGGGCATTCCCGACTCTGAAAACAGCACAGAAATACAGCCTGTCTAGTAAAGGGGTAAAAAGAGCAAGCTAAACAGCCTCTGTAAAACAGATTGTTTCTATTCATGACAGTAGGAGGGCAGTTATATGCAAGACTGTATTCAGTACTGTTCGTGCCTGCAAAGCTTTCGGGACAGACATACTCCGACCCTTCCAACCCGTGCCCCCTAACTTCCAGCTGAAACCAGGTACCTTTTTCATACCACAAACGTTCTTCAGTGGTGAACCATGGCATCTCAAATTCCAGGGGAGCCCTGTACGATGCCAAAATTCAGTGCCCCCACACCTCTCAACGTCTATTCAACATCATATTTGTGGTGTCCCCTGTGGGGCCCGCAAGGCTTCACGCCAGGGTGACCAAACCAGTTGCACTCCCCTAAATCCATCTAAATGTTATGGGGGGGGGGATTTGTCCCACTTAAGTTGCACTTTATAGCTCAAGAGGGCCCCTCTGGCTGATAATAATATAGTTGCACAGGGGACGCATCACAGAACAAAATGATATGTAGTTGGTCCACCACAATTGCAAGATTATTGCATCCTTCAGGAATGGTGTGTCCAGCTCCATCTGAGTCATCATCCAGGCACGCTGAGAGATGGGCATCTTCGGCCAGTCAGGGGTGAAGAGCTGGCAAGATCCCCTGTACTGAGCAGAAAAGCAAACTCTTTGGCCTCCGAGATCTCTCCCAACTCTCAGCAGCCCTCACTGTGAGCCTTACTAGAGGAATTTTGTCCTGCTTTTGCTGAGCTACAACACAGGAGCGCACCCCCAGGGGGCCATGATGTGGTAACCCTGGCGAAGCATTGCAGAGCAACTGAGAAAGCAGAATGATGTTTGCGTGGACAGTCCATTAGAAAGCTGCACTATTATTGCATTGATAGCACATTGCAGAATACGGCCCCCCTCCAGGCAAAAACATCCGTCTGGAGGCACAGTAGCTTTCATTTCAGAGGTTGTGGTTTTACAGCTTCCTATTTATTTGTTTGTTTGTTTGTTTGTTTATTCAAAATTATTGATTTATTTCATAAAATTTATACACACCAGATGGTAAGAAACATCAAAGCCGTTTACAGAAAGATAAAACCATAAAATCAGGAAAAACCTACAGTACATTAAACGCTGAAGAAGTGAATACCAGAATAGATCAGAACTGACTCCCAAGGTAAGGGGAAGAGACATGGCTAAGATGGCAGGACAGCTTACTCTATGGTGTTAACCCCTTCATGCACTAATTAGACTGAAGCATGTTGGTTATATGAGACTGGTTATCCCACATAATATGCTCTCACGCAACCCATTCCCTCCAACTGAAAACCCATTTCCTGGACAATATCAACATTGTGTTTCCTGCCTGTGAACTGCACAGTGAATATTTTTATTAGAAAAGAAAACAGCCCGGTATTTCAGCTTCTCAAATTTGTTTTATTCAGTGCGCTGCTACAGCTTGTCACACCCAAATCCTCCAAAGGAATCTGCCAAAGTGCTTTTCCAGGCAAAAGGGGGCAGAGGGAGAGAAACCAAGAACCTCAAATTCACTAGACCAGGGATGGGGAATTGTGTGGCCCTCTAGATGTTGTTGGATTACATCACCCCTGACTGTCGGCCATGCTGGCTGAGGCAGAAGGCCATTAGATCTGGCAATATCTGGGAGCCCACAAGATTTCCAAGCCTCCGCCCTACACAAACAACCAGGCACTCAGCTGTGAGGCATGCCTCTTACCGGAGGGAGGGTCACTCCAGAGGCAGCTGTGGCATGAGGGTGCTGGCTCATGCCTTTGTGGGCACATTTGGGGATTAAAGAGGACCCCCTAGGAAGCGTGCTTGGAGATCTTCCTTACCACGTGGCTCTCTGGCAAAAGCACAACAGTACTAACGGCCATATGGAACCACACCTCAAAGCTGGATCAGACTTCCCAGATCCTGTAGCCTGCATCAGGAGGAAGACTGGGGCAGAGGGGCCTAGAGTGGGAGTCAGAGCTGCTCTTAGGGCTGCATGTCTGAAGCATGGGCAGAAATCTTTGGGTGTGAGGTTGCATGGGGCTGTCTCTTTGTGTTTTGCTGGTGCCAAGCCGCCAGCCAGCCAGAGGCAGGCAACCAACTGGCTTCAGGGGCAAGCTCCTTTGCAAAGCCAGTCTGACTTCACCAGATGCAATGACAGAGTGACCATTTGGCCCGTGTTCTGCTTCGCTGTGAAATTGCTTGTGTTCCTCAACGCAGAGAACCTCTTTTTCAACTTCAAGCTGGTCTAAGGAAGAAAAGCATAAGAGTTAGTCTTCAATCCCCCCACACATGCGCTGGGAGATGCCTGCACACCGCACATGTAAAGCACAAATCCTCCCACCCACACCCAAAAAGTCCTGGGAACAATGGTTTGTTAAGGGTGCTGGGAATCGTAGCACTGTGAAAGGAAAAGTAAGGTTCTTAGGATTCTTTGGAGGGGGTGGAATGTGGAATACACAGCGGCCACATGGACGGACAGACACACACACACACACACACACACACCCCACCATAGCTTCAACTTTTAGCACAAAAAGTCTTCAGCCAGATGTCATGCAACCCTTTGGCAGGGGCAACTTATCATTTTATTGATTTTCCATAACAAAGAATTAAAAAGGCGGACAATCTTGCAAAGGAGTGTTGCCATTTAAACTGCTGGTGTGACGTAGGAACCCGAACAAAGAGAAGGAACCAACTACCCAGAGTCTGCTTCCGGTTGCCCTTGTTCTCCACCTCCCTCTATCCTAATCAGCCGCAAACAAGAGTTCAGATTCGAAAGCCTTGTTATCACCTCATTCCCTTCAATTGGCCAGCTGCTCTGGCAGATGACATCAGTTCCTTCCCGCTCCCAATATTCCTGCTCCTAACCTGGTTAGCCATAGCCCGGAAGCTGAATCTCAGGGGAACGCCTTTGGGCTGGGAAGGGCTCATCTTTTCTGGGCCTCTTCTCCCCCTCAGGAATCGGTGCTTGGCTCCTGGCCTGTGAAATGCGCTCAAAATGTAAAGATGCCTTCTTTCCACAGAGCCAAGGGAGAAGGGTGGAATTTGTTTTACCCCCAAACCTTCCCACGACATAGATGCAGGAGTTGCGTCACCTCCAACTTCCTCAGGGATGAAGCAGCTATGAAAAACGAAACATCCCACCTGGGCACGGTTTCTGAGAGAGCAACAGCAGAAGACCCAGACTCTGGCAAGATGAGCATTTGCCCAGTGGATTCTTTTTTTAAAAAAAGATATTTATTGAGAAATATTTTTAAATATAAGAAAAAATGAAAAATAAACATGCAAAATAATAAGCAGTTAAAAACACACATTAATTTTCAATAACATAACTTCCATACCCTTATTTCCTCCAACCTCCTCATACTTCCCTTCTTTGTATTCCAGTTCAGTTTGTTAGTACAGCAAATCCTTACCATAAAATTTTTACCCATTTATAATCCTTTTTTTTTCATATCTCCTAAAGCATTACAGCTGGAAACCGCTTAATTTCTATCCAACATCTTTCTAACATTCATTAACTTTACAATATTTCTTTAAATAGTCTTTAAATTTCTTCCAGTCTTCTTTCACCGACTCTTCTCCCTGGTCTCGGATTCTGCCGGTTATCTCAGCCCAGTGGATTCCAGCCACTCCATGAGGGCAGACAGGGGATGGCTGTGGTGGCCGCCAGCCCCTTCCCACTCCATCTCAGATACAGAATGCATTTGCTCTGCCACTCCTTGGCTCTGGCGCCACCTACTGTTGGCCTCCTTGCCTTCCACCCTCCCAGTCCCAATGAGCACCATCCACCCCTGGTCCAGAGGCGCAGAGCAGTAGTTAGGTGATCTTGCGCCCCGACAGAACCGTCCAGATTGCGCCCCCTAGCCACGGACAAGTTAGCTCTTCTTTCTGCCTCTCCTCCACCCCCCCCCTCCACCCATTCAATTCACCCTGGAAGTACAAGTATCGAAAAGTAAAATGTTAGAGGTTCCCCCCACCCCATAGCAATATAATTGGATTCAGCTAGCTGGTCAGTCTACTTTCGGTTTCACTCCTGGCTCCTTGTTAAATTAATACTGCATCAGAAAGTTCCCAAGCAGATATCCAAAGTTCTTTGGCATTTCTCCAGTTGTTAATGAGATGTCTCTTCTAGTCCAGGGGAGTCTTTTGATCTTCTTCCAGGAAACCAAGAGTAGAAAGCCTTGATTTTCCTTTTTTTCTTTTTCCAGTCATTTCCACAGAGTTAGTCATTATTAGAGTTATTAAAACCTTATTATATTAACAAATTAAAATAAAAAAATAAATATGGCGGACGAAAGATGCACGTATGAGGATCTTTTGGAAAAGACAGAAATAGGATGGAGGGTGAAGCCTTATGAGGAACTGAAAGACAAAATAAAAGAATGGCTCCTCTTTCATCAGATTAACGCTTTATGGGGTGAGCATAAGAAATTGGGTATGAATGAAAAAAAATCGAGGTTTCAGGTTGAAATTTTAGAAAGTAATGATAAACTCCTTTCAAAAAATGTATAAACAATTATTGGAATGGGACACCAAGGAAGACCAGGTGAAAGGGGTTATGGTAAAATGGGAGAAAGACCTCGGTCATAACATAGATCATAATAAATGGCGAACACTCTGGACGAAAGGTGTAAAATTTACAGCTTGTGTAACCCTGCGGGAAAATTTAGAGAAAATGGTGTACCGCTGGTACTTGACCCCAGCAAAGCTGGGAAAAATGTATAAATCTGTCGATAACACCTGCTGGAGATGTAGAGACAAGGTTGGGACCTTCTTTCACATATGGTGGACCTGTGATGTAATAAAAGAATTCTGGAAGCAAATTCATGACGAAATGAAAAAAAATTTGAAGTATAACCTCCCTAAAACTCCAGAGTTGTTTCTCTTAGGGCTGATTGGTAAAGAAATAAAGAAAATAGACCAAACTTTTTTCCAATATGCCCTGGCCGCGGCGAGGATCCAAATAGCACAAAAATGGAAAACCTCTGATTTACCTACGGTGGGAGAGTGGCAATTGAAGTTGTATCAATATATTGAACTAGCGAGATTAACACAAAAAATAAGACAAAATAACACAAGTAAATATAAAGACGAATGGAACAAATTTTTAATTTATTTTGAAAATACCCAGGGAATAAATAATTTATCAGTAGACGATAGTTAAAATCATCGATGTATAACTGTTTTATGAATACTGCAGAAGTAATATAAGATTTGGTAACTCCAAGACCGAACGGACGGAAGTTCTGTTATTTGTAATTTTGTCTTTTGTCTTTTTTCTTCTTTCTTGTTTCTCTTTTTCGTGTTTTCCTTTTATGTTTTGTCCTTTTCTATTCTTTGACTTTTTGATGGACTTTTTGGTATGAATATATTTGTAACATAATGTAAATTATGTATTTTTTTATTAATAAAATTCATAATAAAAAAGAAGAAGAAGAAAACCTTATTATATTAACAAATGCAATTTTTTTAGTCTCCCTTGCTTTCCTGGTGACCTTCAGCTTAAACACAAACTGCTCTGGAGTGAGAAAAACCCATCACACTCAAAAAGCCCCGCTGGAGGGACCTGGAAGTGTGAGGGAAAGAGCAGTTTTGTAGTGGGTTTGTTGCACAGGAGCACCAAGTTCACTAACTGGCTGATTCAGAGTGAATCCCATCCAAAAAGAGTGCAATGGTGTGTGTTTCAGCCAGCCATCCGGCTGCTGCAACTATTCCCTGGGTGCCACCACACTGTCCTGTCTGTGTGTTTGGAAGGGAATGGGAGCTATGCTCCCCCCGGAGACACTGCACTCCTTCTTCCTTAGCTGTGCTGCTCAACAGTTGAGGCAACCTTCACAGTTCTGGGATGCCGAGGAAGCGAACCAATAGTCATGTTCATCTGTACTGGCTCAGTATGCCCTATTCTGAAAGGTGCTGCCTTTCATATTCACGCCCAAGAGCCTTTCCGCTCCAGAGATCTGGGGCTGAACCCGGGATCTGCACGCCAAGGCTGGAGTAAGAAAGAGCCCCAGTTGACGCGCCGGGCACCCCTGGTTCCCCCTCGGCAGTGGCAGCGGTAGCGGCAGTCTCAGTAGCCCGGAGCCAGCCTGGTAGTGCACTTGGCTCTGGCTGGCTTCAGGAGCTGCTCATTGCCCTGGCACCCGCCATTTTGCCTCACCGGAAGTCCCCATATGATGTGTCTTGTGCCGTTGAACCAATCACGCAACATTCCTTCCCTACTAATAAATCTACAACACTTAAAATATAAATCTGGGGGCCTTATATGAAATCCGGGGACATTCCGGGGACGGATTTTGTTGGGGACAGATTTGTAAATCCGGGGACTGTCCCCGGGAGACGGGGACATCTGGTAATCATTCCGTAATAGGGCTTCTCCTGCCTTTGCCAGTATGTCATCCTTCTTAGCCTCCTTAAAGAGGGCGTTCAGAAGCACTTGTACGTCTGGCCATATGGGATTGTGAGTGGAGAAGGTGGCGCAGTCTGGATGAGTCCCTCTGTCTTGCTCTTTGGTCACTGTGACCGAGCACCATTTTGGGCTGATCAGGATCTATGGGGAAGGGGATCCACCCAGAAGTTGTGGAGGGAACGGGAAGAGAAGCCTGGTCAAGAGACTGGCTCATGTCAGAAGGAGGCCTGACTGCATCCTTGGCGAAGCCCAGGGCAGGGCAGGAAGGCAGCATTGCCCAGTGGGAAGGCATTCGGAGGCAAATCATCAGCAAGGAGCAGAAAATCCCCTCCCCTTCCCTCAAGAAGACTGAAGAATCTCTAGTCGGCCTTCAGGTGAGTTCAGCATCCCAGGTCTCTGGGATGTTCCTGTCCATTACAAAGCTGACTCGAGGCTCCGTCAACTGAGCCCCTACACTCCTTGTGTACATGAAAGGGCCACAGAAAGGATGGGAGGCAGCCTTTTCCTGGAGCCGTCTTACCTGCAGCAGTTCACTCGCTGGCTGCTGACCCTTTTCCTCCATCACCTGGATGATCCTCTCAAGAGAGGAGAGTTTCCTGCAGAGTCTGACCAGCTGCTCATCCCTTCTCCCTGCAATCTCCTTCCCCACCTCTTCCACATGATTCAGCAGACGCTTTTCTTCTTCTTTTTCTTCCAGGAACTGGCACAGTTGTCTCAACTTCTCCACAGTCTTCAGCCTCCGGTTCTGAGGAGGTCGGAGTGAGGAAGATGGTCAGTCTTCAAAACATCAGCAAGAGAATTAGGATTTGAATTGAACTGCTTCCACCCTCTCAGCTCACAAGTCCTCAGGCTTCTCCTTGACTGCTTTTCACATAATAAACAACAATGGGAAATAAACTCCATTTAGCTGCATTCAAAGGCAAACTTACCTAATTCACAATTCTTGGGAAAATATGGAGACCAAAACAGCAATCTTTTGAAATTCACACCTCTGAATTTCTCAAGGTTGACCCAGCCAGGTAATGTTCACAAAAAAATGTATTCATGAGGGCAAAGCACGTATCAAAATATTTATACGAGAAGGTAGCCACCCTTGCATTTGATTCATTTTCAGAATAATAAATACCGTATTTTTCGCTCTATAACACGCACCCAACCATAACACGCACGTAGTTTTTAGAGGAGGAAAATCCGTAGGCATGCCACCCGTAGGCATTCCCTCCATAACACGCACAGACATTTCCCCTTACTTTTTAGGAGGAAAAAAGTGAGTGTTATGGTGCAAAAAATACGGTAAATAACAAACCGATATGGAAAAAGGAGAGAGAAGTTGAAATGGGCAGATTTCCCCATCCCTCCTCAGTCCGGACTTGCTTCTTGAAGTGCTTGTTCCCTCACTAGTAACAAGAGTGACACTTCCAAGGAGGTCTTTGCTTTCTTTGTCTAGGTCTGCTTGATAGGCTAGAATTTCCCCTCTTTCTTTCCTCCGAATCTCCAGGCGGCGACAGATCTCTCCCCGACAAGAAAAGGGAAAACTCAGCTTTGATTGAGACACAAAGAGAGGAGATGAATGTTATACTGGCTTCTTGGGTCCAGTGGCCTTGCTATAATAGCAAAGTAATTGACTGGAGGAAAGAAAAGTACAGAACACATACATAAATACCGTAAGTAGTTCTCATCACAAAAGAATATGCAGGTAAACCCATGAACAGCCAGGTAAACCCATCAAGAGGTTTCCTGGCAGACAGGAGTCTGTTGTAGGCTGCCCCTTCTGTGATGTATGTATGATGTATGGAGGGGTGGTCTTGGGCTCCAGGGTGGGCAATTTCAAATGTCTATATAAGGACTTGGTTCGGGGTCTCCTCCTCTCTCCTGCGTGGGGGTGGGGGGGTGAGCACCAGTTAATAAAGATCTGGCTTACTAGCTGCTTTGCTTCTCAATGTTCTCTGGTTGGCCTCTGTTATTTTCTCCTACCGATAGAGAAGCTACGAAAGGACTCTATATGGGCTCTGAGGTACCCCAGAAGGGAAAAGGAGCCTTTTTTCCCTTAGAACACTGGCCCCCAGTCCCCACCCCCTTGCAGCTGACCCCTTGCTGCTCTCTGCTTGGCAGGGTATTGAGGAGGCATCCTGCTAGCCCAAGGAGATAGGTGCAATTCACATTTGTAGTGTTCTAAATATGTTCAAAGCAACCTTGCTGGGGGATGTGGATGAGGTTAACCCTTTCTCTCCCTGCCATGGTCCCATGAAGCTGCTGTATTTCAAGGGAAGATCCCTTGACCCCCCTGGCAGAGAGAAAGACTTCGACTCCCTCCTCCCAGCCATCCCAGCAGCCCTCAGGCTTCCCCTTGGCTGCTTCTAAGGTAATAAACAACCACCAATGAATACCATGCCTACTTTGGATCTGAGAATTAAAAAGATAACCTGCCAAGAAGAATACACAGCTATTTCTCCCCCTCAAGGTACCTTGTATTCCTCGACAGCCTCTTCCAGAGGAATCACCTCGTGGTGTTGGTGCTTCTTGGATCTGCCCCAAACCACACAGATGGGGGCTTCATCCTCCTTGCAAAAGAGTTTCAGGGGCTCCTGGTGCTTCTCACAGACTCCTCCTTTCCCTCTGGAAGACTGAGAGTCTTGGCTACTTCGACAAAGGTAGCCAATTGCCGATTGCGGACAAGGCTCCTTCTCTGGACTCCAACTCGGCCTTGAGGACAGGAAGCCAGCCTCCTTTTTGCCCCGCTGCACTGGATCAGGCCGGACTGGCAGAAGTTGTGCCCACACTCTGGGATGGTCCCTGTGTCGTAAGAATGTCAGGGTCAGAGAGGGGAATGAAGGAGAAGGACCCTACCAATATCAAATAGATCGTATTCTGCCTTCACACCCTACAAGAAGGTCAACTGTGCCTTTTTGCTGTATCTTTCTCATTGACTTTAAGGATGGATATGAATGTATTTTTCGACTGAAATGTATTTTTCCTCAAAATGCTGTACTTTTCTAAATGTATCTAAATGGGTTTTTGTATTTCCCCCCAATCTCATCGCCTACAGAATGTTCCGTAAGTGTAACAATCACTTGTTCCAAATGTATTTGATACAAATGTATTCAAGTGTATACTTTTATGGGGGAACGTAGCTAGGAAAATGTGGAGCTATATATATATATATATTGCTTATAGTGCCTTTGAACGGTCAGCGTTCCACCCTCTATCCTTTCACGAGCTGCCAAAAACACTCTCCACACCACACTGCCATCTACTGGGTCTACAAATGATACCACGAATACACACAAATACAAGCTCTAAAATAAATTAGTTTTATTTTCCCATAAGTATGCAAACATAAGACTATCACACCCGAATTGATAGCTATGCAGAACAGGATTCCCCCCCCCTCCCTCCAACGGATAGCTCCCTGTGCGGCTGTCTTTGAGGGGGGTGGAGGGAGGAACGGGTGGGATCGACATCCGATAGCTGCCTGCCTGCCTGCCTGCCTGCCTGCCTGAACATGCCGTGCACCTGGGGGGCGCTGCGACCGGCGCCCATTGGGAAGGAACAAGACAGGAAAAGGAAGGAAATGGGAGAGGTTTTTGTAAGGCCCCACTTTTCACATGGTGTCCTGTTGTGTGGTCGGAAAGTACTCTTTATTTTTTGATTTGGGTTAATGTCAGAATAAAAGCGAGTTCCTTCAAAATAACACATTCCTTTTTATCTTACCAATTTCTCATATTGTAAGAAGCGGAAGAAGAAACCATAGAGAGCATTCATATTTTCCTTCTCATCAATGAAGTCAAACGTTACAATTATCCATTTTAGAATGAGCATCTATAGGGAGAAGACAGATCTCAGTAAGCCAAAGCAAGGCCAAGACAACAAACCCCTTCTGGAATATGGTCAGCGTGTACAACATCTAGCTGAATCATCACCAGGATAACGAAGTCAGACTGGGGAAAATATCATTCTTCAGAACCAAGACATCATTACCATGCTTTCCAAGTTACCTGAAAGTCACTAGAACACTTGTGAGCACAGAGCCAAGACACAGCGGAAATAAGAGAATCCTCTGTTATTACGGAAATGGGAATCAGAGTCTTCAGTAGCCTAGTGCTTATCACTGTGCCTGCAAGACCTTGAAAGACACTGCTTAACATTCTGAACATCTTCACTCTTGATAATTTCTCACAAGCTCAAAGCAGCCCCGGTTCTTGTTAAGGGAGAAGGCAGGGCAATGCAGCTCCGTTGACATACTTTGCTGCCAAAGGGAAAGAGAAGAAGCCAAAACATGTTTTCTTTACCAAGCTTGGCACTGAGTGCGATGTTCAGCAAGTTCTGAATTTCTTCTGGTGCCAAGCCTCTCTCTTGCGCAATCTTTTCCACAGTCTCCAAAGGACTCTGCAAAGCTCCCTGCTTCCGTGAGGCACTATCCTGAATTAGGAAAAAGTCCAAGTGTGATTCAAATCCATTCGAAAAACCGTCCTCATGCATGATGGCCTGTCCAATGGCTTGCTTTACCATCAATTGGCAAGGGAGCCCCATTGAGATGCCATGGCATTTGTGTGGGAATGTTCAGGGGTGCAGGAGAGGATATATTGTGAGATTATATCCTAATCCAACTTGTGCTAACAAGTTTCCAAAATATCAGCAGAGTTTATAAACATTCCCCCTTTAAGTTCGCAACGGTAACGTGTGCACAGGTTCGCTAGAACCTCTATAATAATTACTCTGGTAATTTCCCCCTTTTGATCCCTCTTAAAATACAAGACACAACACAGTCTTTATAAAAGCATAAAAGAGTTTACTCACGTTCTGTTCACAATATGATCCCAGAAGGCAGACAGCCTTAAAAAGGTTACATACATTCAGAATCTATCTTATAGCAAGATAGTCCTTTCCTCCTCTCTTGGCTGAGAGTCAAGAGAGCATCTTTAGATGCTTCTTCTTCGAAAGAAAAATGGCAGAGAGAGAGAGATGGCTGCCTGCCCTGTGCTTTTGTCATTACCTGCACAGGTGAGGCCACACCCACCTCTGGTCACATGCGGAGGAAGTCCGTCCCCAGGAAGTTTACCTGCTTGCTGGACAGACATCCCTCCCCATATTCTAACATGTACACTCTAGGAATGTTGTCATTGACTGCTCCTGTGTTTACATCCCACAGATGGTACCTGCAGGAAGCCGTCATCTGCAGAGCAGAGCCATCCATTGGGTATATAAGGGGTGATATGATTTTTCAGGTGCCTTAGCCTCAACCAATACCTCAAACTATCAATCAACCTTCTCAGTCTCCTTTATGCTTCTGATGAAATAGGCTATGCCTGCATAAGTTATTGTTATGTTGTCCTAAAATGCCACTACTCTTTTGTCTCTTCCTTCTGTGTTTTTTTTATAAAATATTGATTAAAGTTTCAAAAAAAGGAATTACATAAAAACAAAAAATACAAAGGTAAAAGACAAAAATAAAAATACAAGAAAGATACAGAATAAAAAAGTAAATACACTTACAGAAAAAAAGGGGGAAAAAATAAAAAAATCAATCTTTCCATATCTTACATTCATATCCTTGTTTCCCTGACCTCCTCATACCTCCCTTTTTTGTGTTCCAATTCAATTAATTAATTCAGCAATTTCTTTCCCTCCTTATTATCCTAATCTTTAATCTTAATATATTGTAACATTAAATTTTTACCTATTTAGAAATCCAATTTTCCATATTCTTTTATATCATTACAGCTAGAAACCACTTAACTTCAATCAAACATCATTCTAACATTCATTAATTTTGCAATATTTCTGTAAATAATCTTTAAATTTCTTCCAATCTTCTTCCACCGACTCTTCTCCCTGGTCTCGGATTCTACCAGTCATTTCCGCCAATTCCATGTAGTCCATCACTTTCATCTGCCATTCTTCCAAAGTGGGTAGATCTTGTGTCTTCCAATACTTTGCGATGAGTATTCTTGCTGCTGTTGTAGCATACATAAAGAAAATTCTGTCCTTCTTTAACACCGATTGGCCGACTATGCCCAGGAGAAAGGCCTCTGGTTTCTTCAAGAAGGTATATTTAAATACCTTTTTCAGTTCATTTTATATCATTTCCCAGAAAGCCTTAATCCTTGGGCACGTCCACCAAAGGTGAAAGAATGTACCTTCAGTTTCTTTACATTTCCAACATTTATTATCGGGCAAATGATAGATTTTTGCAACTTTTGTCTCTTCCTTCTGAAGGATCCCGGTGAACAAGCAATAAGCCCTTGAAACACACACACACACACACACACACACGAGGACAAGACAAGACAGGGCTGTGCTCACAAACCATCCCAAAATAAGCCTCCATTCCCCATCAATCAATATTGGGCTAAAAGCTATAGAAAACAAAGCTACATGCACCTAAAAACTGGTTTTGAAACAGCCTTGGTCTTGCCTAGTCCCTCAGCCTTGTGAGTTTGGGAGCTAGTCTGCAAGGGTGAAAATCTAATGGAGGATTCCATTGTTGAATTCCATTGTTGAATTAACCAAGCAAGGGCCATAGTTGCCATGCCTGATTTCTTCTTCATTCGAAGGCTGTAACTGGAAGAAGCAAGACCTTCTGGGGCATTAATGCTGTGAGCCTCTCCATCTTCAGTTCAGGTTGTATATGTGTGTGAATAAACCATATATCATAAAGACACCACAGTCTCCGCTGAGCCTCATTCCAAGGAAACTTGCTCTAACAACCTCACTAATGCAGCCCCTTCAGTCCTTTATTCTAGTTCCCCTTTCCATGCCGTACCATACAAGGCTTTGCCAGTATTTTCAGGGTCATCTTCCACCACAATTTAGGGTTGCCATATGTCTGGGGAAACCCGGACATGCCCGCTTTTTGGGGACCAACATGCCTATCTGGGCGATTTTTTACATTTTAAAGGAAATGTCCAGGTTGAGGGGGAGGTGTTGGGGTCTCGGGCTCAGGTGGCTCAGGATTGGGCTGCTCTGCCCGTCATGGCCCCTGCCAGCCCGAGCTGGGGAAAGGGGCATAGCAGTGGCGACCCCGCACACCTCTTTTCCCAGCTCGGTCTGGCAGTGCCTCAGGCTGTCCTCTTTTTTTGCTCTTGTACCTTCGTTTTCAAACAGCTTAGTTCGTGAACGTTTTGGCTCCCGGAACTGATTCCATTCAACTTCCAAGGTACGACTGTAATCAAAATAAAAACAACAACCACCCAGTAACCCATAATTGGATGGCCCCATTGGGTTCTGGAATTATGGAGGGATGAAAAACTGATCGCATTCCACTTTCATAACACTATGCGTATACCCCTGACCGTGTCCTCCCTTACTCATTTCCCCCCTAAACTAGAAAGCCCCAAATGTTTTAGCTTCTCATCTGGGAGTTGCTCCAGCCCCTTGATAATTTTGGTTGTGACGGACTTCCGGGTTGGTGCCTCCGACAATGGCGGAATTCCTCTGATCGGGAGGAATTTGCCCCGTGGGAATTTGGGTCTGTACTGCCACGGCGAAGGCGGAGACCCGTAAAAATCACAGGCGGGAGAAACCTGTGAACGTGGGATTCGGTGGGCACCTTTTGCGCCTCCCCTACTTGCGGGGAAACCCAGTTTCGGGGATCCGGAGCGATGTGGGGTGAGTGGCGCGGTGCTTCAAATCGTCTGCTTCTTCCACGGAGTGAAGCCACATAGCTGTTGTCGGAGAGCACTGACTTTTTCCTGTGGACAATTTGACTCTAAAGTAATTACCCGTGAGTAGAGCTGAATTGGGAAGAATTGGATTTTTAAACGTTTAATCTGGCATCGAAACGGGGAGGAAGTCCGCCTCCCCCTTTTGTAGATAAACTGAAGCAAGGAGGCTGCAAGCTAAAGTCTTGGAAAGCCTTTTGTAAAAGACTAAATTTCCATCAGTAAAGAACTGAAACCCCCCCTTTTTGGAGACAGGAGAAGAGGGGGGAAGTGGTGGACTGAATATGCCTGTAGGAGAGAGTTAAGAGAGTTAAAATACCGCCACTCTGACCCTGGAAACGGGTTGCTAGCAGGATTGATGTTTTTTAGAACGTCCATTGACAGCGTTTAGAACGTTCATTGACAGGTAGCTAAACAAGAGAATACATTGTTTCTACTGTCCCCCGTTGTTTTCAAAAAAAGGAGGAAAGTAACTGAAAATTGAAACTAACTTTGGATTATTGAAACTGTGTTTAAAAGAGGACATACTGACCGATACAAATAGAAACTGTTTTCCCCTAGTGGAAGCTTTTGAAATTGGTTACTTTACAGGAGCTGGGCTAGGGGAATTTCCAGCTGCAAGTTAAAAAAGTGTGAGACTTCGGAATTGACCTTGAATCTCTTAAGTGTTATGGCAAATGGAAAGGAAAAAACAGTCGGGAGATCGACAGAAGAGGCCTTAGTGGCTGCATTATTGAAAATAAACGATTCGCTGGAACAACTTCACAAGAAAACAGACGTGATAAATGTGAAAATGGATGCTGCAAATATTGAAATTGACTTAATCGTAGAAAGTTTAAGTAACTTGGGACAAAAGGTGAATACCAATTTAGAAACCACCCAGAAACACAGGACACAGGAATCTACTCTGATACGGCAAACTGCAGATGAAGTCAGGGAAAAAACCCTTGCTGCTGAATCTAAAGCAATACAACTGGAGAGGAGAGTCCCATCCATACAATGATGAACATAAGCTGACATTCGTTATGATTGAACTTAAAGAACAACAGATGAATTTGAGGACCAGAGCCCTATCTGAACTGGAAAAGGGGAAAGCTTGACAGAGTTTCAGGAGGCGACAGGACTAACATTGGTTGAGAAAGAGAGGTATTTTGGGGTTAGTATGACCACCAAAAATGTGAATCTGTTTAAGGATAACTGTGAAGGATGTTGGATTGAAGAGAAGGGGAATTTGGAAATATGGACAAATCAGAAGTTGTTACTGTTGGGCCGAGTTGTTGTGGTGGGGATGAGGGCTGCTGTGTTGCTGGGGATGTTGCTTTTGTTTCAAACATTGCAAGCTTTGGATGGGATGGAGTGTTTCAGGAGGTGGCAGAGGGATGCTCCTAGAGTTGTTTGGCAGGGCAGGAAGCCGCGAGTAAAACTTAAGATATTGATGGATGCCAAAGAAGAAGGTGGACCTGCCCTGCCAGACCTGTAAATTTCGTTGTGAACCATCTGCTTTTTGCTGGTTGAGAGAATGGTTGCTTCTTGAAAGCACTGAAGTGTTGGACAATGGCAGACGAAGTTGATGGACTATATGGAATTGGCGGAAATGACTGGCAAGATCCGAGACCAGGGAGAAGAGTCGGTGGAAGAAGATTGGAAAAAGTTTAAAGACTATTTATAGAAATATTGTAAAATTAAGGAATGTTAGAAAAATGTTGGAATGAAGTTATATGGCTTTAGTAGAAATGTCATAAGGAATTAAGTATAAATAGATTAATAGAAAATTAAAGGAAAAATAAGGCAAGAATGTGTTAAGATAATTATAGGATAGAAAACAGAGTAAGATGGAAAGGAATTGCTGAAACAATTAATACAAGTGGAATACAAAAAGGGAGGTGTGAGGAGGTCACTGGAAATAAGTGAATAAAATATAAGATATTGAAAATGTTTGAGGTGTTTTTAAATTGTTTTTGTTGGTTTTTGCTTTGTTTTGTTAGCCCATGTAGCGTTTTTGTATTGTATTTGTATTGTTTTTTCTCTTTTCTTTTTTGTTTGTAGTGTTGTGTTGGAAATGTTGAAAAAGTAATAAATATCATTTAAAAAAAACAACATAATTTTGGTTGCCCTCTGCTGAACATTCCTGCCCCCCCAAGCTCTGCCTTCAACTGCAAACGTGGCAGACAATGCCTTCCCTGCAGTTGCACTGCCAAAAAAGTTCAGTTTTACTTTTAAGGACAGGAAATTCTCCTGCAGGCCATCTGTGCTAAAGAGAGGGTGCAGATATAAGTCTCCTTCTTTTGGACCACCCAATTTGCATAAAAATAAGACAAGATTAAAAGTGTTGAGTTTTCCCTGAGCTGTGGCTGCTACTTCCTGAGCATGAGAGATGAAAAGGGCCTGTATGGATTTGGCAAAGTCAGCATTCAGAGTTCGAGAATCACACTTGGCTCATGACCAAGGGTGTCCAAAAATAGCAAAAACCATCCGTTCAATCACCTTGCCCAGGAATGGAAAGTTTGAGACTGGACGATAATTGGACATAATGGCCAGGTCCAAATATGTCTTTTTAATAAGCAGTTGAACAATCACTTCTTCAGGTGGTAGGTTTCACTCGTTCAAGTCTGTCCACATCCTCAGAGGCAACAGGTTGTAATGGATCCCATCCAACTTGACTAGACCCAGTGTTGTAGTGGGCTGCGGGGGCACAGGGGCAGTTGCCCCAGGCACAAAATTGTTAGAGGTGCCTCAATACAGCTGCACGCTTCCATCACTGGGGTCCGATGACAACGGCTTGTCCATGCGCTCAGGTAAGTGACCTCTCCAGACAATGGGATGGCTCTTCTTTTCTTATCTCTGGGGCTGTGATCCCCTGGGTGATGTGGACGCCATTAGGCAGTCGAATGCGCATGCATACTCCGTCTGCTTCCCTCCCTCCTACCCCCTCCTCCACGTGGCCCGGGGAACTGGCAAGCCATCCTATGTCTCTGACTAGGCAGAGCTCTGGCACCCTCCTACCTTGGTGGAGTCTACCTCTCTTTATCTGCAGAAAAACTCATGACAGGAGTCATTACAGGAGATCTTGGACTCTGTATCAGACCCTGATGGCAAAGGTGGTTCTGTTAGACTATGAGCCACCTGAAAGAGGCTCCTGGTACTGGTTTCACCAACAGATCCAGCAACAATGGTCCTCCTCACCGTCGCTATCGCCACTTGGTAGGCTCGACGTTGAGCTCTAACCCGTGTTTGGTCTCATTTGAAGTGGGTTTTTCACCACCAGCACTTTAGCTGTCTCAGGAATTGTTTCATCACCCTCAGCCCCAGGGGTAGAACCACAGGGTCATCCAAGTGCCATGCCATTGGAGAGGGTGCTTTTTAAGGTTTGTGGAGCAGCACCCTCTTATTCCCCACCACCAAATGTACTTTCCATGTGTTTGGCCGCCGTCTATCGGGTCTCCCCAGATGAATTTGCTATTAGAAGGAGGCATGTGAAGCCATAATCCTGGAAAGAGATTCTGGAGAGAAGCACTCGACCCAATTTTAGCGTTTGATTCTGTGAGAGGCGCCCAGTGCTTGGTCTTACTAGCTGCAGCTCAACTTTAACTATGTTTACAGCAGAGGAACAAGTCCTGGAGGGCTGGCTTCCTCTTCTGCCTCTATGGGTGAGTTGGCATTGATGAGGAAAATTCCGGGGTGTGAGGCTACTCAACAGCCCAACTCGTCGGGCAGAGCCCGCGGGTACTTGCGGTCAGAAATGAAGGAGATCCCAGCCACAAATTGGAGCAAAACAGCGGTCAGGAGACCAAGATCTTTTTTTGTTGCGCAACAGGTTCCCACAGGAGTAAGAACCCCGAACATGGGGTGACATTGACTTTTAAAACTTCCCACATTGCGTACAGACCCAATCGCCTTCTCAATCCAGCCCACGGATGGTCCAGGAATCAGCGTGTTTTAACATGAGTAGAATGTATCCTCTTGCTCAAAATGCATCTCTGGGTTATTTGTGGGGCATAGGAATCCGTTCATTATTTTTTTCAAAATATAGTCTGGCCCACCACATGCTCTTGTGGGATGTGAAGCACAAGAGCAGTCAAGTACAACATTCCTAGAGTGCACATGTTTACACATGGGGAGGAATGTTTGTCCAGCCAGCAGGTAAACTTCCTGTTTCCTTCTGGGCTGGGACAAACTTCCTTTACATGTGACTAAAGGTGGTTGTGGCCTCACCTGTGCAGGTAACGACAAAAACACAGGGCAGGGCAGCCATCTCTCTCTCTCTTTCACCACATGCATCGAAGAAGCAACATCTGCTTAGCCAAAGATGCCCTCTTGGCCTCCAGCCAAGAGAGGACAAAGGGACTGTCTTCTTATGGAATAGTTTTCAAGTGTATGTTACTTTTCTAAGCTAAGTCTGCCTTCTGGGATCCAATTGTGAACAGAATGTGAGCAAACTCTTTTTATACTTTTATAGAAGACTGTGTCATGTCTTATCTTTTATGAGGGAAAAAGGGGGAAATACCAGAACAGTTATTATAGAGGCTTTAGCGAGCCTGAGCAAACGCATCCACTGCCAATTTTAGAAGAGGGGAATGTTACTCTGCTAAATTGTGGATCTTGTTAAGACAAGTTGGATAAGGATATAATCAGACAATATATCCTCTCCTGCATCCCTGAACATTCCCACAGGTCTGAGGGACGGTGGACAGGCCATAGGCAAACATGTCCAGACTTCTCACTCAGTACAAGCTTAACACAGGCAAACATGTCCAGGCACCTCTTAAGTAAAGCTAAAGGTAAAGGGAGCCCTGACCATTAGGTCCAGTCGTGACCGACTCGGGGTTGCAGCGCTCATCTCGCTTTACTGGCTGAGGGAGCCGGCGTACAGTTTCCGGGTCATGTGGCCAGCAGGACTAAGCCGCTTCTGGCGAACCAGAGCTGCGCACAGAAACGCCATTTACCTTCCCGCCGGAGCGGCACCTATTGATCTACTTGCACTTGGATGTGCTTTTGAACTGCTAGGTTGGCAGGAGCAGGGACCGAGCAACGGGAGCTCAGCCCGTCGCGGGGATTCAAACTGCCGACCTTCTGATCAGCAAGCCCTAGGCTCTGTGGTTTAGACCGCAGCGCCACCCGCGTCCCTCCTGCACATCCATACCCTGGTGCAAGTCTGGTGATGGGCTCTTGGTTTCTTTGGCCAAGTAACTGCTCAGTAATTGTCACCTTTGGGCACTTCCCTGGGTGGGGGGGGGGGGAAGGGTGTACACGTGTCCTCACGTGTTATGTACTGAGTTGAATAGGATCCAAACTGAAGCAGTCTGATTGGTCCTAGAACAATAGGATCCAAATTGCAGCAGTCTGATTGGTCCTAGAACAATAGGATTCAGAATGCAGCAGTCTGATTGGTCCTAGAACAATGCAGTGGTATGATTGGTTGGCAGGAACCACCCAATCATGCTCCAGATATAAGTGAATCCACAACCTGATTGGCTTACAGTAGAATTCCAGAATTAGCCAATCATGTGCAGCCCATTGTGTAAATAATGTATATAAAGCAGATACTTTGAGGGGACTTTCATTCATTCCTCCTCACCACTATGAGCTGAATAAAGAGCATGAAATCACTTTGCGACTCTGAGTATATTTCACTGGCGACGAAGGTGGGATCCCGCTGAGCTGACTGCCACACAGAGCACCGCAGCACCGCCACCTGCCGCAACGCTGCCTCGCACCGTGTATCCAGGCTTCAGCTCTGGGACACAAGGAACTCAGAATGGCAACCAACAGCAGCTTCTCGCTGTTCAACCCAGCATCCGGAAACTGGGAAGCGTACGTGTCAGGGGTTCAGGAGCAGAGACGCAGAGAAGGGAGGAGACAGAGAGCGAGGGGGAGGAATACGAAGGAAGGATGAGTGGGGATGACGACCCGAGATCACCGAGCCTGTCCAGTGAGTCCGAGGATTCCCAGAAGGGAGCGCCAGCGGTCAGAGCAAGGGGGGGAAGCAGGGGGACACCCCAGGAAGAAGGGTCCAGAGAGGGATCAGAGAGCAGCAGTTGGAGATCGGGACCCACGTGCCCAGCCGGGAGCAGCGGGGAGAAGGGGGACCAGACATCGGGTTCCGGAGGCTTTCAGCAGGAGGGAGGGCATGAGTCAGGAGTAGTCACGCCCACCTCCGGGAGCGACGAAACGATCAAGAGGAAGGTAGAGAGTTGGGCGCGCGCGCCAAGTTCAAATGCAGCGGAAGCTGGCGCAGTAAGCAGCCCGGAGAGTGAGCCAGGTCCCAAAGCCCGCCGCAAGGAGGCGGAAGGGTCAGGGGGGTCCGCGTCAGAAGAGAGTAGGAAAGAAGAGACCACGGGGGGCAGAAGGACCCAGAGACGGAAGGAAAGGCGCAGGAGGTGGAGCAAGGCTAGGGTATTAAGCTGGTGTGCTAGAGGCGGAGACTCAGACGGGTCTTCGCCGGTCTGACATAGAAGACGTGGGGCTGCACATTGCAGTTTGGAAATGGAACCTGTAACCCAATAAAGACTCTTTTAACGTGAACGCTGGCTAACGTGGTCCTATGTGAGCTGGGACTGGGTAGCAGCCCTGACAGTAAGACCCGTCACCACATAGCTTCGGACACCTGAAACCTCGCAGCGGAGGCAGAAGCAGCGAGAGGAGGAAATTGGTGTTTGGGAGCAAGCTCACAAAGGTTGGCAGAGATGACGGAAGCAGAAAAAATTTCAGCGCTGCAACAGGCAGTGACCCAATTGAACGCAGAGGTACTGGCATCCAAGAAAAGGGAGCAGGATGCTGCGGCCGCCTACAGAGATCTCCACGCCAGGTTTGAAGCGTTGGTTAAGCAAGGGCAACCGGGACCCAGACCGGAGGGGGTTGGGTTGGCACGGAGAGCAGGAGGGCTTGTGGCTCACTTCGATGGGAATTTGCAACAGTACCCCAATTTTCGAGCAGACGTAATGTGCGCACTGCAACTGCTGGCAAAAGACTTTAGAGATGAGGAAGAGAAAGTGGGGTTTATACTATCCCATTTGCATGGGGATGCTAAAGCGTGGCTGCGCAATTTGTGGAGGGATAAAGATCCGGCGCTTCAGAGTGCAGATGCCTTTATCAAAGCGGTGGATGCGTGCTTTTTATCTACCATTGACGTGGATCTTGCTCGACGGGAGATACATGGACTGAGACAAGGGAGGGCGAGCGTACGGCAGTATCACGCCCGCTTTTTTGCGCTGGTCAGTGCCTTGGAATGGGACAGGGATTCACCTCCAGTCAGAGACCTGTTCTGGGAGGGTCTGAGCAGTGCTGTTAAAGACGAAATTGCGAGGGGGGAGAGGCCCCGGAGCACGCAGGAGGTGGTCCAAAGGGCGCTGACTGTGGGGGTGAGGCTGGAAGAACGTCCATGGTGCAGAGACGAAGGACGTGGAGGGCGCGAAGCAGCGAGAAGTTTCTCTTTCGTTCCCAGGGAAGCAGCGCGTGCGCAATCCACACCTCCGCCAGGAGGGGGAGTGGAACCTATGGAGGTGGGAGGCGCCAGGGCTCAGTCAGCTACCAGAGCCCCAGCACCGGGAGCAGTCAAGACTAAGCCTCCTAGAGGGAACCGGAAGTGTTACATCTGCGACAGCCCTCAACACTTGGCGAGAGAGTGTCCCCAGAGGAACTCCAAGCACACTGCAGCCTCCGCAACGGTGATAGCAGCCACGCAGCACAGCGAACCCCAGCAGGGAAACGACGATGTCTGGCTGGAGGCAGAGGCACTGGGGCCCAGCCAGACGAATCAGTGAAGCAGTCCCCAGCGATCTTTCAACCCACAGACCCCCTCCCACCCAAACCAGTAGTGCAGCTCACCGCATCTCTCCAGCTACCCAATGGCATCACTATAGACGTGCCACTTTCTGTGGACTCTGGAAGCAATGCAGACTTTATAGCGCAGGATTTTGTGGAGCAGCACGCTATACAGCTACTGCCTGCCACTCTGCCCCTGCAAGTCGTCACAGTGGATGGCAGAGAGTTGCTGGGGGGGCAGGTGGTGAAGCAGACGCCGCCAATGGTGATGCGACTTGGTAACCACAGGGAAGTCATCAGTTTTAATGTCACCCGACTGTCGGACACGCCCATTGTGTTGGGCATGAGTTGGCTGGACAGGCACAGTCCGACACTGGCTTGGTACCAGCGACAGCTGATCTTCGGCTCTTCTTATTGTGCCGAGCACTGCATCCTGCCCAGACAGGAGGGAGAGGAGGAGGAATCACAGCTGCAGTTGGGAACGTTGCAAGCAGTCCCCCACAAATACGCAGACTTTCTGGAGGTCTTCTGCGAGAAGGAGGCAGACAAGCTACCCCCTCACAGGCAGTATGACTGCAAGATTGACCTCCTACCAGGAGCGACGCTGCCGAAAGGGAAGCTGTATTCCATGTCTGAGGACGAACAAACAGCCAAACTGTTCATAGATCACGTGTTCAAAGTGCACGGTCTGCCGCGGTCTATACTGTCCGACCGCGGACGCCAGTTCATCTCGAATTTCTGGCAGAAGCTGATGGGCTTCCTGAACGTCAAGATCAACCTGACATCAGCGAGACACCCGCAGACCAACGGGCAAGCGGAGAGGGTCAATGCCATCATGCAGCAGTACCTGAGATGCTATGCCAATCAACAGCCTGCGACGTGGGTGGATTACCTGCCGCTCGCCGAGTTCGCCTACAACAACACGAAGCACGTGTCCACAGGGGTGACGCCGTTCTTCGCCAACAATGGGAGGAATCCCAGAACCTTCCCGGGACTGGAGAGAGTGGGGGAAGGGGAACCGCAGACGGCGGACGCTTTCGCGTCTGAGTTGCAGGAGGTCCACGATCAACTCCGACGGCAGCTGGAGCTAGCGAAGCACGCATACAAGGTGCAAGCTGACAAGCACAGGCGGGTTGGCGAAGAGATCCGAGTGGGAGACTGGGTCTGGTTGGCAGCCCACGCAGTGCCGACCAGATCGTTAGCCAAGAAGAAGTTGGGGCACAAGCAACTCGGTCCATACCAAGTCGAAGCACAGATCAACCCAGTAGCTTTCCGGCTGGTGCTGCCGGAGGGTTCCAGGATGCATCCGGTGTTCCACAGGTCGGTGCTCACTCCCTACAAGGCACCTCACAGATTCCAGGAACCAGGAACAGCACCAAGTCCGTCTCAGGAGCGGACGGAGGCGGGGAGATTGCCACAGCAGGACCCCATCAACGAAGTCACGGAGATTTTGGACTCCAGATGGGGGGAAGAGGGAGTAGAATACCTCCTAGCCAGAGAGGGCACCCGGGCCAGTGCTAATAGCTGGGTGCCAGACTACGCTTTGGAGGAACCCCTGCTCAAGGACGAGTTTCATGCCCTTTTCCCACACAGACCCATGCCAGCAGGCTTCTTCGACGACTGGTTGTTCACGCCCACACTTTCCTCCAGCACGTTCCATGGATTCGACTCGGACGGGGAGCCCGCACCGGGCACCCGTTCCCCAGAGGGGTCACCGGAGGGTTCGGCGTCAGACACCTCGTATTGGTGGGACGATCGACCAGAGGAGCAGTGGCGCCGGAGGTGGTTGGAGATGCCAGGTCGAGCGACCGACGCAGAGACTGACATGGACGTGTTCGGGGAGGATCTTGGGTTCGAGCACGGCGGCACTGAAATGGAGGCGGAGCAGATCAACGTTGACGAACGCGAGGAGGAAGACTCGGAGGTCTTCAGTTGGCGGCCAGCGACGGGGAGCGAACTGTATCCGGCATTCACTCCCGTGATGATGGAGCACCCAGCACCCACAACTGAAAGCGGGGAGGGGGGAAGGGGGGGCTTCGAGGGGGGGATGGATGTCAGGGGTTCAGGAGCAGAGACGCAGAGAAGGGAGGAGACAGAGAGCGAGGGGGAGGAATACGAAGGAAGGATGAGTGGGGATGACGACCCGAGATCACCGAGCCTGTCCAGTGAGTCCGAGGATTCCCAGAAGGGAGCGCCAGCGGTCAGAGCAAGGGGGGGAAGCAGGGGGACACCCCAGGAAGAAGGGTCCAGAGAGGGATCAGAGAGCAGCAGTTGGAGATCGGGACCCACGTGCCCAGCCGGGAGCAGCGGGGAGAAAGGGGACCAGACATCGGGTTCCGGAGGCTTTCAGCAGGAGGGAGGGCATGAGTCAGGAGTAGTCACGCCCACCTCCGGGAGCGACGAAACGATCAAGAGGAAGGTAGAGAGTTGGGCGCGCGCGCCAAGTTCAAATGCAGCGGAAGCTGGCGCAGTAAGCAGCCCGGAGAGTGAGCCAGGTCCCAAAGCCCGCCGCAAGGAGGCGGAAGGGTCAGGGGGGTCCGCGTCAGAAGAGAGTAGGAAAGAAGAGACCACGGGGGGCAGAAGGACCCAGAGACGGAAGGAAAGGCGCAGGAGGTGGAGCAAGGCTAGGGTATTAAGCTGGTGTGCTAGAGGCGGAGACTCAGACGGGTCTTCGCCGGTCTGACATAGAAGACGTGGGGCTGCACATTGCAGTTTGGAAATGGAACCTGTAACCCAATAAAGACTCTTTTAACGTGAACGCTGGCTAACGTGGTCCTATGTGAGCTGGGACTGGGTAGCAGCCCTGACAGTACGCCTCCCGTTTCACCTTCCTCCTAAAAGCCAAAGGGGTCACCAACGAAGAAGACGCCAAGAAGAGGGCGATATTCTTCAGCGTCTGCTGAGAAGAGACATTTGAAATCGCCCGGGCTCTCCTTGCGCCTGAAGACGTCGCTACTGTTCCATACAAAACAATAATGGAACAGCTGAAGGGGCACTATTCGCCGCAGCCCTAAGTGGTAGCTCGTCAAAATGCCTTCTACGCAAAGCGGCAAGCCCCTGGGGAAACCATAACTGGGTTTGTGACCTCTCTCCGCCAAGCCGCCCGGTTCTGCAACTTCTCAGAGCTGGAGAACATGCTTCGCGACTGCCTCGTCAGTGGCCTGAAGGATGAGAAGCTGCAACGACGCCTCTACGCTAAGAAGGACCTAACGTTCCATGTCGCTCTGGAGGAGGCCCTGGCAACGGAAGCTGCCGAGAGGTCGACGCAAGAGGCACGGCCGAGCCTGCCATCCCAACCGAGGGTCCACCACGAAGAACTCACCGACGACTCAGGATCCGACAGGGAGGACAGGGAGGAGGTGCACCGAGTACAGCAGCGCACTCAAGCAGCGCACAGACCACAGCTGCCTCGACGAGAAGGAGGAAACTGCGCAAGCTGCGGGGAGAGTCACGAGAGGAGGACCTGCCGTTTCCGCAACGCAGAGTGCAGGCAGTGCAGAAAATCGGGACACATCGCCCGGGTGTGTCGGGCTCGGCCCACCCGACACCAGACATCAGATGACCAACCCAAGAGCCCCAGGTCCCGGGGCCCAACGCACCAAGGCAACTCGACGGAGCTCACGGACTGCCAGGTATACCAGTTGCCCCACCCCAACGTAGAGAAAATTTATGTAGAGGTACAGATAGAGGGGGGCCCGTGCCGCATGGAGCTTGACACGGGTTCAACTCTATCCATAATCTCAGCAAGGACCTTAAGGAAACTGTGTCCTACTGGGGGTCCCAAACTCAGGCTGGCCCCATTCACCCTACGGGACTTCCAGATACGTAAGGTCCCCACAATGGGGGTGGAGACCTTTAGGGTGCAATACAGAGGGCGGACACGACAACTGGACTTGCTTGTGGTCAAGGGCCCCTACATTAGCTTACTGGGATTGGCATGTGTCAGGGCCTCAGGAACAGAGGCACAGGGGAGAGAGGAAATGGAGAGCGAAGGGGAAGAATCGGAGGGCAGCGTAGGGGGGTATAGCAGTGACCCGAGAGATTCCATGAGCTCCTCCAGCGAATCAGAAGATTCCCAGAAGGAGGCGCTGATGGTCAGGGCAAGGGGGGCCAGCGGGGACTCCCAAAGCAGCAGCTGGAGATCAGGGCCAGCTTCCCCACCAGAGCGTAGTGGGGGGGGAGGAGTCCCAGGTGTCAGAGCCAGCGTCTCCTCCAGCAGGGAGAGAAGAGGAGTCGAGACTGACCACACCTCCACTGGGGAGTGGGGGAACGGAGGGGAGGTCAAGTACAGCCAGCCTCCCCGAAGGGGGAAGCAGTGACAGGAGCAGTGTAGCGGTCAGGAGGAAGGTTGCCGGCTGGGCACGTGCGCCAAGTTCAAATGTACAGGCGCGCGGGACAGCAGAAAGCCCGGATTGGGAACCAGGTCCTAAAGCCCGCCGGAGGCAGGGGGAAGACTCAGGGGACTCAGCGTCAGAAGAGTCTAGGAAGGCCGAGACCCCAGCTGACAGGAGGACCCAGAGGAGGAAAGAGCAGAGGAAGAGGTGGAGCAAGGCTAGGGTCTTAAACTGGTGTATGGGGGGAGGAGACTCAGACAGAGCTTCAGCGGTCTAGAGTTTCAGACGTAGAGCTGCACGCCGCGGCTGTAAAAACGAAAATGAACTTCAATAAAGACTTTTATATATAACAACGAACTGGCGTTGGTCCTTTGTGAGCTGGGACCTAGGGCAGCTCTGACAGCATGGTTTGGACCACTGGGGCTGAACCACACTACCTTACAAGTGGACGTGGACGCCATATGCAAGGAATTTCCAGGGGTTTTCGATGGGAAATTGGGACAGTATACGCCCCCCCCCCCATTGCTCTACAGCTTGACCCCGCAGTACGACCGGTCAGGCTCAAGGCCCGCCGGGTCCCGTTCGCCCTGAAACCCCGTATAGACGAGGAACTGGACTGGCTTGTGGAGCAAGGAGTGCTGGAGCCGGTGCCTAATGCCCCCTGGGAAACCCCAATCGTCACACCCGTCAAGCCTAATGGTTCGGTCCGCATCTGCGCAGACTACAAATGTACCATAAACAAGGCCCTCACGGCCCATGCATACCCAGTGCCAGTGGTCAGCCATGTCCTTGCCACCCTGGCTGGGTCGAAAATTTTTGGCAAGCTGGACTTGGCCCAAGCATATCAACAGCTGCCAGTAGATGAGGCCACAGCAGAGGCACAGACGATTGTGACGCACAGAGGAGCGTTCAGGGTAAAGCGGCTGCAATTCGGTGTCAGTGTGGCACCAGGCATATTCCAGAATCTAATGGACTCGCTCCTTAAAGGGATTCCTGGCGTCACCCCCTTCTTCGATGATGTGTTGATTGCCGGGCCCACACCAGAGGAGTTCGAGGACCGCCTCCGCACCGTTCTGCACCGTTTCCAGATGGCGGGTCTCAAGGTGAAGCGGAAAAAATGTCTACTAGGAGTGCCTCAGGTGGACTTTATGATTTATGGTGGATGCAGAAGGGGTCCACCCGACTGGGGACAAGGTACGGGCCATTTGTGATGCCCCAGCGCCCAAGAGCAAGACTGAACTTCAGGCCTTCTTGGGACTATTGAACTTTTACCATTCCTTCCTTCCCCATAAGGCGGCGGTAGCGGAGCCCCTACACAGACTCCTGGACAAGCGGGCCCCTTGGGTGTGGGGCCAGCGCCAGGAGGCCGCATTCCAGGCAGTCAAGGACTTGCTTGTCTCAAACTTGGTCTTGGCACACTTCGACGAGAGGCTGCCGGTGGTGCTAGCATGCGACGCCTCGCCCTATGGCATTGGCGCTGTCCTGGGACACCAACTCCCGGATGGAAGAGAGGTACCGGTAGCATACTTTTCCCAGACACTCAACGCAACCGAGTGGAACTACTCGCAAATCGACAAGGAGGGTCTGGCAATCGTGAAGGGAGTAAAAAAATTACATGATTTCTTGTACAGGCGGCCCTTCACCGTGGTGACTGACCACAAGCCGTTGCTTGGCTTGTTTGCCCCCGAAAAGCAGACCCCCCAAGTGCTGTCTCCTCGCGTCCTCAGGTGGTCAATTTTCCTTGCCAGCTACCAGTATGCACTGATTCACCGCCCGGGGAAGGCGATGGGCCATGCGGACGCCCTCAGCAGGCTACCACTACCGGAAACAGGCCCCGACCCAGCACCTGCACAAGAGGTTATGAGCCTGGAGCTGCTTCCCGACCGCCCCATTCAGGCACAAGAAGTTGCACACCATTCCAAGAAAGATAGGGTCATCTCCCGGGTCCTGGACTGGGTGTGGAGGGGATGGCCCAGCAGCAGCCCCGGGCCAGAATTCGCCAGCTACACAACCCGCAAACATGAACTGTCGGCCCACAAAGGGTGCCTGTTATGGGGAAGCAGGGTCGTTGTTCCCCAGCCCCTCCGCAAAAGGGTCCTCACAGCCCTACACGAGACACACCCAGGGGTAGTAAGAATGAAGGCCCTGGCCAGGAGTTATGTGTGGTGGCCGGGGATCGACGGAGAGATAGAGGCCTGGGTCAAACACTGCCAGGCCTGCCAAGAATCCCGCCCAGATCCCCCAAGGGCCCCAGTCCAGTCCTGGGAGTCCGTCCGAGCACCATGGTCACGCTTGCATGTCGACTTCGCTGGCCCCTTTCAGGGGAAAACATTCTTCATAGTGGTGGACTCCTACACCAAATGGCTGGAAGTCGCACTGGTACCGTTCACTTCTACATCCGCAGCCATCCGGGTACTGCGCAGGCTGTTTGCAACCCACGGGCTCCCTGAAACTCTTGTCTCAGACAACGGGACTGCATTTACGTCAGGAGAATTCCAAACCTTCACAGCGCAGAACGCCATCCGCCACATCCGTTCGGCACCATTCCACCCTGCCACCAATGGCCAAGCAGAACGCATGGTGCGGACCACCAAGGACACCCTTCGCCGCATGACACAAGGGGATTGGGAGTAGAATCATAGAATCATAGAGTTGGAAGAGACCACAAGGGCCATCGAGTCCAACCCCCTGCCAAGCAGGAAACAGTACTGCCTTGCCACATTCCTCCTAGCACAGCACAGCACGCCACGCTCAACGACTGGCCGGAGCCCCGCTGAACTACTAATGGGTCGGCGCCTTGCAATCAGATTGGACCGCCTTCACCCCGATAGAGCTCAGGATGAGGTAGTGGTGGGGGAAGGCAGGAACCCCCGGACCTTCGAGGCCCAGGACCCAGTGTACGCAAAGAATTTTGGGGCAGGCCCAGCATGGGTACCCGCCACAGTCACCAGGGTCACTGGCCCCGTGTCGTACGAGGTGCTAACGGATGAGGGGCAATGCTGGCGCCGCCACTGCGACCAGATACGGCGACGATTCCCGGGAGAAAACCAGGAGGAGGAAAGGTCAGAGGAGTCCCAAAGGAACAGAGGGGCAGTGAGGCCCATAGAGCAGGAGGGGCCAGCAGGAGAGGCAGAATCAGTAAATACAGAGAGGACCCGCGAGGCCGAAAGGACACCGGAACCAGAACCACGACTGAGCGAGCCGGTTGCACCAGACCAAACAGCCCCATCACAGCCAGCATCCTTGGAACACGAGCCAGAACCTGAACCCCGGACCAGGGAACACCCCAGGCCGCAACGCACACGTAGGCCGCCGGCGTACCTCAAGGACTATGAATGCGACCTCCCGGGCAGGACTGGAACTTAGAGGGGAGGGGTGTTATGTACTGAGTTGAATAGGATCCAAACTGAAGCAGTCTGATTGGTCCTAGAACAATAGGATCCAAATTGCAGCAGTCTGATTGGTCCTAGAACAATAGGATTCAGAATGCAGCAGTCTGATTGGTCCTAGAACAATGCAGTGGTATGATTGGTTGGCAGGAACCACCCAATCATGCTCCAGATATAAGTGAATCATCCACAACCTGATTGGCTTACAGTAGAATTCCAGAATTAGCCAATCATGTGCAGCCCATTGTGTAAATAATGTATATAAAGCAGATACTTTGAGGGGACTTTCATTTCATTCCTCCTCACCACTATGAGCTGAATAAAGAGCATGAAATCACTTTGCGACTCTGAGTATATTTCATCACGCTTGAGGCATTATGGCGGGAGATAGAGGGGGAAAGAGTCCTTTCCTTAAAGGCAAGAATGGCGTTGGAATGGAGGAAATTGATGCAGGGGGTGGATTTTCTGAAGTGAGGGGCTTTTCCTAAGCCGGCAGTCCATGAGGGAAGTGTCTTGACAGATTTCTTGCAACAAAGGATCACTTTTGGCAATAGAAACCAGTTAATGGGCTTTTGATGGACTGAGTCCATTGTTCTCTCAGCCGGCGGCCACTCAGGAGCTCAGTCAAGCTGGCGAAGCTCCGCTGCTCCGCAGAACGGAAACAGGCAGTGGCACGAGAAAGATTCTGTCCACTAGAGGCCGCTATCCGCTAAGCCCTATTGGCTAGCTGTCCAAATCCGATGCTTTTGATTGGGCTATACGCAGCAGTATGTAAATACAGAGTTCATTCCCAAGTCCCCGTTCATATTGAAATGCTTTCATACCAGAAAGAGGGAAGCAGGGTCTTTCATTGATAAAAAAAGATGTGGTGCTTGGTGCGACAGGGGAAGGAAAGGGCTTTCTCGAGCTCATTGTCTCGCGCCCTAGCTATGTGGAGGGGTTTCTGGGGAAGGCGAGATCCCTAGCGAATTTCCCCCTCGGAAATTCCGTATAGCATATTCTTAGAAAAGAAAGGGAAAAGGAAAAAGGAGGGGGAGAGTAAAGACTGAAAGGGAAGAAAGGTTTTCTCTGTTCCCCTCCACTCTTCCAAAAGAATTCCGAGCTGAGGTGCAGAGCTCTTTCCTCCCTTGTGACCTCCCCACCCTCCTCCTCCTCCCTTCCACATAACTGGCTGTGTCACCTTGCCTGCCAATCATACCTCCCTTTGAACTGAAGCAGAGTTCCATCCCTGTTTGTGCCAGTTCTGGAGTCTAAAAGCCGAGGACCTAAATCAGCCAAAGGAAAATGACACCCTTCCTACCCACGCAAAAATGCAACTTTCATTGGTCTGTTTGCTACTGGACGTGGTCGCCAAGCTTGGCAAAAGGGGTTTGTTTTTTTCTTTTGGTTTAAGAAGCGAAGCAATAGATCATTTGCTTGTGAGTGTGGGAGTCTGCAATTCTTGGTGTTCCAGGGCTTTTTGCAAGTTGGAGTTGCCTCCAGTCCAGCCCGGATGTCAGAACAGTCCTTCTGGATTAGACCAATGGATGATCTAGTCCAGCACCTTGTTCCCCATAGTTGCCCAGCAGAGGCTCACAACAAGCCCATAAGCAGGACCTGAGTGCAATGGCCCTCTCCCACTCATATTCCCAAGCAGGGCCGGACCTCTGATGAGCCAGAGTGAGGCAGCTGCCTCAGGCGGCCGATGCTGAGGTGAGGGGATTGAGCTGGGAGTGGCCTGTGGCCTGGCCGGTACCCCTACGTTAGCTGACTGCTCTCAAGTGCAGGGAAAGCTCCTGTCCTTTCCAAAGTACTTGGAAGAAGATTCAACAGTCAATCCAATTGGCTTCGGCACAGGAAAGATTTTGGGGTGTTTTACTGTTTTGGATGTTTCAATTTGCTGGCAGCGCCCAGAATGGCTGGGGCAACCCAGTCCGATGGACAGCATAGAAATCTCAACGTTGAATTTGTCTGATTTCCTTTCAGAGCCATTCAAGTTGGTACTTTTCAGCACCTAGGGGTGTGGTGGCATCTGGACCATGGACCTCTCAGCTGGTGACTTGTGGGAGTCAGTCTGCAGCTCACCACACCTCAGCCAGTGGGATGTATCACCAGAGATTACAGAACCCCAGCCGAGTCTTCAGAGATGTCCTGCTCTCAGCAGAGCAGCTTCTTCCAGAGCAGTGGTGGAGCAGGGTGGGGGCGGTCCGCACTGGGTGTCATCCTGCGGGGGGGGGGGAGGAACATTCACTGGTGGCTTGGGAAGCTGGGGGTCGTGGGTGGGCGCTCCCGGCTGGAGGAGGCAGGCAGGGGAGAGGACGGGAAGGAGGCAGGTGAGCAAAGAACGGAGGGGGGCAGGAAGGGGAGAGGAAGGAAGCGGGATCGGTGGGTGCGCCTTTCATTCTGCCTGGAAGACCAGCGCCTACAGCTGGACTATCAAGTGGATTGAAAGGGTCACTTTGGGGGCAGCGCTGCAAATGCAGAAGGGATCTTGGCCGGTTTCCAAAAAGGGAGAGTGAGTTTCCCTCTGACAAACGCTTTCTGCCTCCCCTCTGCAAAGCTCCACATGTTTCCGCCCCACCCTGTCCTCAGCCAACCCCCCACTTAGAAGCCACTCTTGGGTTATTGACTTCTGTGGGCTTGTGTATCTGTGTCTCCCGTGTGGGGTTCCTCTCTGCGTAAAGTCTTCAAGCTGTGCCTGTGTGCGCCTGACAAATCGGCCCCATTGCCTTTCCCTCGTCAAAATGTATCTTTCCCCCCACCTCCAGTCTCCGTTGTTGTGGGTCCTGGCTGAGAGGAAAAACAGAAGACGGGGGCCATCGGTCAGGGATAGTCTACTTGAGATTCCTGCATTGCCCCAGGGGGTTGGCTTGATGACCCTCAGGGGTCCCTTCCAGCTCCACTCTTCTCTGGTGCAGGCTTGTGCAGAGTACAAGTTGGGTGCAAGGCGTGCAGCCCATCTTATGCACCGCCGGCTCGGGAAGAAGTCCCACTGATCCTGATGAGACTCGCAGGGGAGTAGATTGCTGCTGTGCAGGCCTGCTGTTGAAATCAATGTTTTTCTTTTCAGAGCATGGTGAAATCCCCATGACTAAAACCTCCCCTTCCGTAGTTTCTGTCAGGAGTTCAGCCTACACTCGAGTAGGACCCTGGCAGAGACACGTGCCCGACTGGCATGTTCCCTCCCTCCTGGTCGATCGTTTGGGAGCTTCATAAGCTTGCTTCAGCCCGAACATCACAGCGACCGATGCCAAGCGACACCGGCACACTTAGGGATCCGCAGAGTTTGTGCATCATGCGTGACAGACCTCAGCAACTCAGCATTTTGGCTAATCGACTTTATTTACATGTAAACACACACACGGAGCACTGCAACATGGCTCCCTCTCTCTCTAGCATCAGACAGCAAAGAGAAAAAGAACTAAGGACAATAGTCCCACTTCACGGAACACAGGAACACAAACATCCTGTCGCTGTCACTTCCCACTCTGTGGAGTCAAAACATAGACAACAGTCCCGTGACTGGAATCATGGAGCTGGAATTCTAACAGTTTCAAGCGCTACCACAGGTTCCGCAGAATATCTGTACTGCATGGTTTACTGTGGCAGCACCTGCCCTTTGGAACTCCCCGCCTCTTGCAACAAAGCACGTGCCTTTGCTAGACGCTTTTCAGGCACCTGCTAAAAGCATTCTTCTTGAGGCAAGCATACCTAGAAGCTTAGGAAGTTGAAGTAATCTTCATCTCTTTTAATATTTTAGCTTTGTGTGTTTTAAAGTAGGATTGTTGATTTTTCTTGATTTTACTGCTGTGGTGGTTTTTTTGTTTTTTGTTTTGGTAAACCACGTTGCAGGCTTTTAAAAATAAATTTTATTAAATAAAGAAGCAATAGTAAAGGTAAAGGGACCCCTGACCATTTGGTCCAGTCGTGACCAACTCTGGGGTTGCGGCGCTCATCTCGCTTTACTGGCCGAGGGAGCAAGTGTACAGCTCCCAGGTTATGTTGCTAGCTTGTCTAAGCCGCTTCTGGCAAACCAGAAGAGCAGCGCACGAAAACGCCATTTACCTTCCCGCCGGAGCGGTACCTATTTATCTACTTGCACTTTGACGTGCTTTCGAACAAAGAAGCAATACATAGAACTAATAATAGAAATATATAGGAAAATATGTACTCCCCCCCCCCCGTTTTCTTTATTTTTCCTTCTCCTCCTCCTCCTGCTGCTGCTCCTCCTCCTCCTCCTCGTGTTCCTCACCTGAAGGAAAAGCCAAAGAACCACCATTAACATTGGTGCCTGGTATGTGCAACCATATGCTGTATTTTTATTCTTTTTGGCAAGAAAATGGGCACACAAGGAGGCAGCAAACCTTTGTGCCCTTCAGAGGCACATGCGCAGTCTGCTACTGGCCTCTGGTCTCCTGCGCATGGGGTGGGGGTGGGGGGGAGGCCACCCCTTCCACGCAGCGAAGGCGACCCTGGCATGGCTACCAGCTGCCCACAAAGGGGCACTGAACTGGGCTCCAGACTGTGGTGGGACTCCCCTAAGCCCCAGCCAACATGGCCAGCGCTCATCAGGGATGATGGGACTTGAAACCCATTGGGAGGGAGGGCCATGTGAAGACAGGATTCTCAAAAATACCTCTGGCTTGCGGCTCCTGGAGTGTTTCTGGCAACGCCTGGAGTTTCTCTTCAAGCTCCCGGAGCTTCACACGGAATACTTGAGTTTCCTTAAATACTGTTTCAGCTGCATGCCACACCTCAGCCAAAAGAGCTGCTATCACTGAGAAAAAGAAGGGAGCATCTGTGCATGTCATTCCGGTCAAGTTGCACCAAAGTGGGACTTGTTCATCTGAGCTCCACAGGCTGGTTTTTCTCATTGTTTGACTGGGGTTGTTTGTTGGTTTTTCTTTAATTTGGGGCAAGGCCTTTTTATGTGCCCTTTCAATCCCCAAGAGCCGGCACTGTAAATCAGTTTTAAGGGAGTCTTAGAAGCACAGCTGCCGCCACCCCCCACGCCCCAACATCATCAGCAGTTACACATACAGGCTTTTAAAACTTATTTAATATCTTTTTTAAAAAGTTAACCTTGTAATTCCTAAATCATTTTAAACACTTTGAAATACTTTCTAAAATTCTGCTGTTTAACATTTATGTAAATGATGTAATAAAGGAACCCAAATGACCAGATATTTCCCTGTTTCAGTTTTATCCCAGAATGTATCCATTTTGCTACATGCTAACAATACGGTGTTGTTAGCACAAATGCAAGTGGCTATGAGGTGATTACTAAAGAACTTTAGGAGACTGTGTCGTAACAAAGATTTGAATACAAATTATTCCAAGACAAAAGCCGTAGTATTGGGGGCACAGCCCAGGAAGCAGAAATGGCTCCTAAATGGACAGGCCATTGAACAAGCCAGGCATTTCAACTACAGTGGTACCTCTGGTTGCAAACGGGATCCGTTCCGGAGCCCCGTTCGCATCATGAGCAGAACGCAACCCGCGTCTGCACATGTGCGGGTCGCAATTTGCCGCTTCTGCGCATGCGCGTGACGTCATTCTGGGCATCTGCACATGCGCAAGCAGCGAAACCTGGAAGTAACCCGTTCCGTTACTTCCGGGTCGCCGCAGGACGCAACCTGAAAAGACGTAACCTGAGCCGAGCGGAACAAGAGGTATGACTGTATTTGAGGATTTGCTTCTCTGATAGGAGTACTGGGTCACATCAGATGCCTCGGCCTTGAGGGCATCAAGATCTGCCCAAGCAATTCTTAGCTTTACCAGAACTGAAGGCGACAATGGGATTGCCCCTGCTCCAAGAAGATATACAGTGGTACCTCGGAAGTCAAACGGAATCCATGCCAGAAGTCCGTTTGGCTTCCAAAACATTCGGAAACCAAGGCGCGGCTTCCGATTGGCTGCAGGAGCTTCCTGTACTCAATCCGAAGCCGCGGAAGCCCCGTCGGACATTTGGGCTCCAAAGAACATTCACAAACCGGAACACTCACTTCCGGGTTTGTGGCGTTCGGGAGCCAAAACATTCGAGTCGCAAGGCGTTTGGGATCCAAGGTACGACTGTATTGGTAAGGATAGGAGGGGATCGGGATAGACAGGGAGCCCGGAGGGAACCCCCCACCTAGCCCAGCTCCAACCCCAAGCCTATATCACCAGCGGGTGGAGCAAAAGAGCAGAGGAACCGCGCACCGGGGACTGGCTGGGGGCTAGAAGAACGTGGACCCTCCCCAGTGCAGGGGGGCACAGCAAAAACCATGCTTTATGTTATTGAGTTTATTTTCAGTCCATTTCTTATCCGAATTTTAAAGCCCTATGAACCCAGGTAGGCGGCCTGAACCACTGGAGCCCATTTCCTGGAACCGCCACCTCAGCCCTGATCTTGGGACCCGACACCAAGCCCTGGGGGTCCCACGGGAGAATTCAAACTGCCCCTTTTTCTTGTTCCCTTCTCTCTCTCTCTCTCTCCCCCTCCTCCTTCTTCTTTAGTTATACACACAACCCTCCTTTTTTATTAATACATTATTACTCATTATTCATCCATTTCTATTCACTTCTTTTTTAAAAAAAAAAAAGTTTTTTTAATTTCTCATTAAAGAATTCTATATATATATCTACTTTTCCATCCCCACTCCCCCCCTTTTCTATTTACTTATTACAATGGTTTTTCCCCCCTTCTCTTTTCTGAACAAACAAACCAACCATTTTCAGTAGGATTTTTTGTGTTTTCTTTTTCTTTCTTTCTTCTTTTTCTCTCTATCTCTTTTCTCTTTTCCTTATCTTTTCTTTTCCATCTTGTCTTTTGTCTCACACTATAACTTGAACCACCACAGCGACTTTTGATTTTTAAATAGAATTCCATTAGCCTTTACATTTTTAACTTTTGACTCTTATCTGCAACTCCCAACCCCACCTCTCCACCTTAACACTGGGAGGCTCATGTCCCCGGAATTTGTGAAGACAGGATTCTCAAAAATACCTCTTGCTTGCGGCTCCTGGAGTATTGCTGGCAACGGCTGGAGTTTTTCTACAGGCTCCTGGACCTTCATAGGCAATGCTTGATCATCCTTAAGTACTGTTTCCGCCCCCGTCTTCGGGCTATTGGGCGCCTTCTTCAGTATTTCAACATCCTGGAGAGGACAGACACTTCCTGCTAGACATTTACTCCAGACATTTACAGAAGGCACAGAGGCACTGGTTGAAGAAGTTGGGAATGAGCAGACAGTGCTATTGCTGAGAAGGAGCTCCACCCCAGGGTGCTAAAGAGCTCTTTCCCTAGCCTGCAGGTGCCAGAAGGCCAAGCGCTGGTGTTGCAGTGGTGGTACTTCAGAGGAGTAGGAGAAAAGGCTGCTCTGGATTCTGGCTATATAAATGGCCTTGCCTGAAGCTGTGGATTGTGCTCTGCATTAGCAGAGAGGCTCTACTTAGTTGCAAATGAAGCACATTTCAGTTATGATAGAAACCGGTGTTTCCATGCAGGCTTGTTCAGGAACTCTGTGAACTAGACAGCCGCTGTTTTAAACTGGCCCTTTTTCTGGCAGGTTAAACCATTAAAGTTTACTTGATTAACTTCATCCGCCAACTACCCTTCTAAGCAACCAGAGCAATTACAAATAAAAGGATCTCTAACCGTGCGCTATCCCTATCTGCTAACAAGCTCTCCCACAAAGTGTTCTATGAGACACATGAGCCAAATAGCCGAGGAGACAGTTTTTTAGCTGCCTGTCATTCATACACTTTATACTGAAAGGATTTCAGGGGCAGATGCTCTTTTTCTGCATGGAGGGTGGGGGTTTCCAAAGGAGCACTATTCAGACCTGCATTCATGGCTTATGAGTCGTAGCCGTGTGACAACTGCACCTCATGCTGATGTGTTTAAGGGCTGATGTTGCACTTCCAGGTAGAAGAGCTCGTTGGCGAGACTTCCGGTCGGCACCAGCGTTAATGGCGGTCCTCTTTCCGAGCTCCGGAGGAGGACTGCTCTGCGAGTTCGGGTCTGACCCGCTACGGCAAGCGGGGGACCCCTAAAATCACAGGCGCTGAAGCCTGTGAACAAGGAGACTCGGCGGGCACCAGAAGCGCCCCCCTTTACTGCAGAAAGAGCCTTTTTAAAGGCTCTGGAACGGCATCGGGAGAGCGCGGTGCTGAGAGTCGTTACCCAGCCCGCAGAGTGAAGCCGCGTCGCCATTGACGGAGAGCGCCGATTCCTTCCTGTAAATCTAGGACTGAAAAACCTGTGAGTAAGACTGAAAGCTAATTTGGAACCCTTTAAAATTGAAAATTTGGCTGAAAACGGGGAAGGTAAAAATTAAGGAAGTCTGCCTTCCCCCGACTGTATGACAGCTAAAGCAACGGAAATTTAAAGCTGCATCTGTATGAAACATTCCTTGACTATTTAAACCTGACATTGGACTTAGATCTCCCCTCTAGCAAGCAGGACAGAGGGGAGGAAAAAGGGACAATAAGAACTGCATGACTTATCTAAAAGGGAAAAATCTTCTGCTGCCTTAATACCCTGAAACGGACTGCCAAACAAGATAATAGAGCACTGATTCTTGGGAAAGTTACAGTGTGGTGTAGTGGTTAAGAGCGGTAGTCACGTAATCTGGGTAACCGGGTTCGCGTCTCCGCTCCTCCACATGCAGCTGCTGGGTGACCTTGGGCCAGTCACACTTCTGTGAAGTCTCTCAGCCCCACTCACCTCACAGAGAGTTTGTTGTGGGGGAGGAAGGGAAAGGAGAATGTTAGCCGCCTTGAGACTCCTGAAGGGGAGTGAAAGGCGGGATATCAAATCCAAACTCTCTTTGCTACAAAGTTTTTAGACCTTGTTGCTACAGTATATTGGAGCATGCTGAAATAGTATCCACTGGAAAAAGTGCTGTAACATATATTTACAAGCCTCCTGATATACTTGTTTTTAACTTCTTTGTCTCCGTACTCGGACATTTTGCTTTGCTCCCCCTAGAGGGCTTAAGTAACGGTTGTAACAGTCTAGGACAGTGGAATTTTCCATCAGAGGACTGTTTTCGTGGGAACGTCCTTGGGACATGAGTGGCCCAGCAGAAGAGATAACCACCAGAGCCAAAGCTAAGCAGCAACAACACCAGCAACAGCAACAAAAGAAAAGAGGTTCAATTACAGGCATAACTTCCTACAGGAACAACAGGACAAGAAAAAGTGACAGCTGCCTCTATGGAGTCAGTGACACAAGCGTTACTCAAGATAAATCAATCTTTGGAGACCTTAACAAAGCAGAGTACAGAAAATACACAGAAATTAACAGAACTAACAGCAAGACTGGACTTGAACACAGAATCTATAAACAGGCTGGTTCAAGAAAATTCTGCAACACGTAAGATTGCAGAGGAAGCTAGAACTATTGCTGAAGAGACACAAGAGAACTTAGAACCGATTGCTAAAAAGGTTCATGAACATGATGCAACTTTGGCTTTGTGGGAACTACAGAGAAAGGAAAGAAATCTGAAATTGAGATTGATTCCCGAGAGCGAAGGAGACAACCTCGTGGAGTTTTTAACACAAGAGTTTGCTGATTTCTGGGAAGACCTGGAGGAGGAAGAATTTAAGATAACAACAGCATTTAGACTGGGCAGAAGACTGAACAGAAAGACCCCGAGGGATTGCCTGATTACCCTTAGATCTAAGGAAGAAAGAGATAAAATATTAAAATTACACTACCAAAAGGCTTTGCAAATTGAAAATTCATCTATACAGATTTTTAAAGACATCCCTAAATATATCTTGGAGTTGAGAACCTTCTATAAGGATCTGGTCTACCTGCTGAAGAAGAACATCATTCCTTTCAGGTGGGAGTTCCCACAGGGGCTGTCCTTTGACTACAAGGGAAAGAAGGTGAAAATAAAGACAATACAAGACAAAGAGAGGTTCCTGGAAAGAAACCAAGAGGACCTACAGAAGGGAACTGTGGACCCAATCGCAGAACAAAGGAGAGCACTAGATATTTTGAACTTATCGTTTGGACTTAATCCACCACCATCAGAGGAAGAGCAACAACTGGGAGCAGTTGGAGGAACAACGGAAAAGTAACAAGATGGCCCTGCAATTCCTTAGTTGGAATTGTAATGGGCTCAATATGCCTTTGAAGAGACGTCAAGTTTTTCATATTTTGAAAAGAGAACAATTGGATTTGATATGTCTACAAGAAACCCATGTAACCAGAGCACACAGGAAACTACTCATAAATAAAAGATTAGGACAAGAATTCATTTCATCGGACAAAGTTAAGAAAAGAGGAGTTGTGATTTATGTAAAAGAGAAATGGGTTCCAAAAATGATGTTTAAAGATGAGCAAGGAAGATATTTGGCAGTTGAAATACAAGTGCAAGGAGAAAAATTTCTAATAGTTGGAGTTTATGCACCAAATGAAGGCAAGGCGGAATTCTTCAAGAAGCTCCATGAAACTTTGATGGACTATTTGGATTATAATGTGATAATTATGGGAGACATGAACGGTGTGGTTTCTACAAATATGGACAAAGCACAAAGACTGACAATCTCAAAGGAAGGGAGACTTCCGAAGACCTTCTTTGAAATGACTGAAAACATGGACTTAATAGATATATGGAGAACGAGGAACCCTCTTGAGAGAGAAGGAACATTCTTTTCTCAAGCAATGATGACCTGGACCAGAATTGATCAAATCTGGATCACTAGTGGGATGGCTCCAAAGATTAAGAAGATAGAAATCTGTCCAAAAACTTGCTCCGACCATAACGCCGTAAAGATGGAAATGAAACTTACAACAACTGGTCAATTTAGATGGAGGATGAATGACACCCTGTTTAGAGACAAGGAGATCCACATGAAGGCCCAAAAAACTTTAAAGGACTATTTTGAAATAAATCTAAAGGCCGACGTGGAAAAAAGAGTGATCTGGGACGCAAGTAAAGCTGTGATGCGAGGTTTTTTGATTCAACAAAACTCAATAAAAAAGAAAAAGCAGAATGAGAAGAAGGAAAAGATCCTGGAAAAGATAAAAGAAGGAGAGAAAAAATTAAGATCAAAACCAAAGTCCCAGGAGATTTTGAGAGAGATTAAGCTATACCAGACGCAATATATGGAATTGATGAATCAAGAGATTGAGTGGAAGTTAAAGCAAATGAAACAAAAGACATTCGAATCGGCAGACAAATGTGGCAAACTTTTGGCATGGCAATTGAAGAAAAGGCAGAAACTAAATACAGTTACAAGCTTAGAAGTGGATGGGAAGAACATATCTAAACCCAATGAGATTAGAAACTGTTTTCTGAGCTACTTTAAAAAACTTTATTCTCAAGGACCACAAAATGAAGAGGACATAGATAAATTCCTTAATAAATATGGATTACAAAAAATCTCTCATCAAAGCAAGGTGGATTTAAACCAGAGAATAACAGAACAAGAGATAGAGGGTGCCATTCAGGACATGCAACTGGGCAAATCTCCAGGACCAGATGGACTGACTTCCAGATATTACAAATCTTTGAAGGAGTGGTTGGTTCAACCGTTAAAGGAAGTATGTAACGAAATCTTAGAGGGAAAAAAGGCACCAGAATCGTGGAAAGAAGCGTATATTTCACTCATACCAAAGACAGAGACTGAAAAGACTCAACTTAAGAACTACCGCCCAATATCATTACTTAATGTGGATTACAAAATCTTTGCAGACATTTTAGCAAAAAGATTTAAAAGAGTGTTGATGGAGAAGATTCATAAGGACCAAGCAGGCTTTCTCCCAAAAAGGCATTTATCAGACAATGTAAGGAATATAATAGACATTTTGGAATTGTTAGAGGTGAACATAAACACCAAAGCAGTGCTGATTTTTGTGGACGCGGAGAAAGCCTTTGACAATATTTCTTGGAGTTTTATGAAAAAGAATCTTCATGGGATGGGGGTAGGCCAAGGATTTGAGAACGGTATGGGTGCGATATATTCTGAACAAAAAGCCAAGCTGATTGTAAACAATGTGATAACTGAGGAACTTAAGATAGAAAAAGGAACACGACAGGGGTGCCCAATTTCCCCATTGCTTTTGATTTCTGTTCTGGAGGTGTTGCTGAATATGATTAGAAATGACCAGCAGGTTAAAGGCGTACAGGTCGGAGCTAAACATTACAAGTTGAGGGCTTTTGCAGATGACTTAGTATTGACTTTACAAGAGCCAAACACTAGTACGAAAAGGGTGTTGGAGATAATTCAACAATTTGGCCAGGTAGCCGGATTCAAACTGAACAAACAAAAAACTAAAGTCTTAGAAAAAAAATTAACAGTCATGGAGAAGGAGAAATTTCAAGAAGAGACAGGTTTGACAGTGGTTAAGAAGGTGAAATACCTAGGGGTTCATTTGACATCTAAAAATTTGAACTTGTATAAAGACAACTATGAAAAATGTTGGTCAGAAATTAAAAAAGATCTAGAAATATGGTCAAATTTGAAACTGTCAATGTTAGGCCGAATTGCAGTTATTAAGATGAATGTATTGCCTAGAATGCTATTTTTGTTTCAAACTTTACAGATTCTCGACAAGATGGACTGTTTCAAGAGGTGGCAGAAAGATATTGCAAAATTTGTCTGGCAGGGCAAAAAGCCCAGAATAAAATTTAAAGTACTTACAGATGCAAAAGAAAGAGGGGGATTTGCCCTGCCGGACTTAAAACTGTACTATGAAGCAGCAGCGTTTTGCTGGCTGAAAGAGTGGATGCTCCTCGAGAACACAGATATCTTGCATTTAGAAGGTTTCAATAATACATTTGGTTGGCATGCATATCTATGGTATGATAAAATCAAAATGCATAGGGCCTTTAAAAATCACATTGTCAGAAAAGCGTTGCTTAATGTTTGGATAAGATATAAAGATTTGTTGGAAAACAAAACCCCTAGATGGTTGTCACCCTTGGAGGCTAAGGCACTGAAGAAACTCAATATGGAGGCCGGATGGCCAAAGTATTGGGAAATTTTGGAACAAGATGGAGATAAATTGAAATTACAGACTCATGAGAAATTGAAACCTAAAGTACGAGATTGGCTCCATTATTATCAAATAATGGAGGTTTACAAACAAGACAAGAAAATTGGCTTCCAGGTGGAGAAATCAAAATTAGAAACTGAATTGTTAGAACCCAATACCAAGAACTTGTCAAGAATGTATAATTTGCTGCTGAAATGGAATACACAAGATGAAACAGTTAAATCGGCTATGATTAAGTGGGCACAGGATATTGGTCATAACATTATGTTTGCTGACTGGGAATGGTTGTGGAACACCGGTATAAAATTTACGGCATGTAATGCCTTAAAGGAAAATATTATGAAAATGATCTACAGGTGGTACATAGAATCATAGAATCATAGAATCATAGAGTTGGAAGAGACCACAAGGGCCATCGAGTCCAACCCCCTGCCAAGCAGGAAACACCATCAGAGCACTCCTGACATATGGCTGTCAAGCCTCTGCTTAAAGACCTCCAAAGTAGGAGACTCCACCACACTCCTTGGCAGCAAATTCCACTGTCGAACAGCTCTTACTGTCAGGAAGTTCTTCCTAATGTTTAGGTGGAATCTTCTTTCTTGTAGTTTGGATCCATTGCTCCGTGTCCGCTTCTCTGGAGCAGCAGAAAACAACCTTTCTCCCTCCTCCATGTGACATCCTTTTATATATTTGAACATGGCGGCTTCCGGAGGCGGCGCGTTCAGCAATGGCGGTCCTCTTCAGCTGCTGAAGAGGGGCTCCGCGGAAAAGGGTCGTGCGCTGCGGCACAGCGACGACCCACGTAGAAAAACCACTGGTAGAGGGAGCCAGTGGCCGTGGGATTCGGCGGGCACCAGGAGCGACCTCGGAAACGCAGAAGGGACCCCGTAAGGGGTTTTGGAACGTGGAGGGGGTAGCGGTGCTGTGAATCCATCGCTCTTTCCGCGGAAGTGAAGCCGCGCGGCTGCTGCTGATCGGCGCTGACCTTTCTTCTTTGAACAAAAGAACTGAAACAACATACTCGTGAGTAAGAAATCCGAGGCTTTATTTGGACCTAATTTGAAGAATTTTGGCTGAAAGCGGGAGACGCTAAAAAGGAAGTCAGTCTTCCGGCTCTGTTTAAAGTACCCAGCAAAGGCTCTTTAAAGCGGAAGCGTTGAAAGGAGTTTAAAGAAGCTGGATTATACCTCGCAAATTCGGATTTGCTTGATTAAAAGTTAAGGAAAGGCTAAAATTGCTATAAGTGGACAGAGACTGTGAACCCTCTTTCTTTCTTATGTGGATTACAATTTTAAGATACCCTATTCTCGGGCTGACCGGATACAAGGTAACACCAGACTGCGGTAACTGTGTACAAAAGTTAAATGTCATACAGGGCTACTTTGTAAGCTGTAAAAAGGAAACTGTTGCATGCACCTTTGTAAAGAACTTTTACTCTCTGCAGCTAAATTTGAAAATAGGGGGCTCCCCCATTGTTTTGGACTTTATTTAACTTTCTTGTGGAAACTTGACGGTGGAAACTTTTCCTTCTTCTCCTCAATTTATTGGGGAGCTCCCCCTGCTGGATTTTGGAATTATTAATCTCTGGGAACTGCCGGTTGTTTTGGAATGGATGTTTATTTTTCCTGGATTGCTTTTCCCATGGGATTTACAATTTGACCTTGACGCCTGGACAGCTGTGGAATGAGTGGCGTACCAAAAACAAGGGCTGCTAAGAAAGCAAAACAAACTGAACTTTTGCAATTAACTTTGCCTGTGCAGGCACGAAGATCGTCTGTCCCTATTGTGACAGGCCTACAAGAAGGACAACCCAAGCAGCCAGCTTTTGGGGATATGGCTGCAGGAGGGCTAGACCCTGTTTCTAAAGAAATATTGGACCAGCTGGCAGCATTAAATAAGAAAGCCGACGAACAAGCAGCTAAATTTGAGGAACAAGCGGCTAAATTTGACCAGGTAACAGCTACAATTAATAAACTGACAGATCAAGTCGCTCAAAATACACAGGCAGTTGGCAATATTGAAAAGATCACAACAGAAAACCGAAAACTAGCACAGGAAGCAAATACTAAAGCAGACCAAAATAAAGAGAAGATAGAGGAACTAAGAGGAGAAGTAAGGCCACTGAGCAGACAGGTCACTGAACAGCAAGCGTTTCTGTCCATGGCGGAATTGAAAAACAGGGAATGCAATCTCAGGATTAGAAATATCCCAGAAACAGAAAAAGAGGACTTGATCAGCTTTCTGACATCAGAAATATCCAAGTTCTGGGGTTTGGCTGAAGAGAAAGACTTTAAAATAGTTACCGCCTTCAGATTGGGAAGAGTGGTGAAGAAGGACAAACCAAGAGATTGCTTGACCATTTTGAGATTCAAGCAAGAAAAAGAGAACATACTCGGCCTACATTTTAAAAACCCATTGGTGATTCAGGGAAAGAAGGCAGAAATCTTCAGAGACATCCCTAAACAGTTACTGGACTTAAGAGCTACATATAAAGACTTGGCAAGTTTACTGAGAAACAACAAAATCCCTTACAGGTGGGAATTCCCTCAAGGACTATCTTTTACCTTGAAAGAGAAGAAGGTAAGAATCAGAACAGCAGAGGAGCAAGAAAAGTTCCTAAACGACCACGGGGAGGACCTTCGGAAGGGAGTAGCAGGAGCCTGGCCACCTCCTTCGTTTGGTTTCAACCCGGTTCCACCTCCAGACAAAGATGACAAAGGAGACACCCCTACAGGCCAATAAATTAGCCCGAGATGTCTCTGCAGCTCCTTAGTTGGAACATCCATGGTGCAAATTCTCCCGAGAAAAGGAAAAAGATTTTTCACATATTGAGAAAAGAACAATTAGACGTCATTTGCCTTCAAGAAACACACGTGACTAGGCTCCACAGGAGAGTGTTAATCAACAAGAGACTAGGCCAAGAATTCATCTCATCAGACAAGGTTAAAAAAAGAGGAGTAGTGATATATGCAAAGGAGAACCTAGCACCAAAGTTGGTCTTTAAAGATGAACAAGGAAGAATTTTGGCGATCGAAATACAATCACAAGGAGAAAAAATTTTGATAGTAGGAATCTATGCACCAAACGATGGAAAATCGGAATTTTACAAGAAGCTGCATGAGAAAATGTTGGACTATATTGACTATACTAACATCATCTTGATGGGTGATATGAATGGAGTTGTCTCTACATACATGGATAAGTCACAAAATCAGAATTTGACCAAAGATGGCAGACTTCCTAAGACTTTCTTCGAACTTACAGACAGTATGGATTTGATTGATATCTGGAGGACAAAGAACCCTCTGGGTAAAGAAGGAACATTCTTTTCTGAGGCCCACCTATCGTGGACAAGAATCGACCAAATTTGGACATCTAGAGGACTGGCACCTAAGACAAAAAAAGTCGAAATCTGCCCTAAAACCTGCTCCGACCATAATGCCTTGAAAATAGACCTGAGACTCACACCAGCTGGATCTTTCAGATGGAGAATGAATGATTACTTGCTTAGAGACCAGGAGATTGTGAAGAAGGCCCAAAAAACATTGAAAGATTACTTCGAGATAAATTTGAATACTTCGGTGGAAAAGAAAACAATCTGGGACGCGAGTAAAGCTGTTATGAGAGGGTTTCTGATACAACAGAACACTATTAAGAAAAAACTCTGGAATGGCAAAAAGGATAAGATTTTGGAGAAGATAAGAGACGAAGAGAAAAAGTTGAGACTAAACCCAAAATCAAAAGAAGTTTTAAGAGAAATAAAATTCCATCAAGCACAATATGCCAAACTGATAAATCAAGAAATCGAATGGAAAATTAAACAGATGAAACAAAGATCATTTGAATCTGCAAATAAATGTGGGAAGCTGCTGGCATGGCAGCTGAAAAAGAGACAGAAATTGAACTTTGTTACCAATCTGGAGGTGGAAGGAGAATGTATTCAGAAACCAGAAGACATCAGAAAGTGTTTCCAGAGATATTTTAAAAAACTGTTTACTCAAGGACCCCAAGTAGAGACTGAGATAAACAAGTTTCTAAAAAGTTATGGCCTACAAAAACTAACACAAGATAAACGGACACTCCTGAATTATAATATAACACAACAGGAAATGGAAAGTGCCATTCAGAATTTGCAGTTAGGCAAATCTCCAGGCCCAGATGGACTTACCTCCAAATACTATAAGATACTGAAGGAATATTTGGCCCAGCCATTATTGGAGGTATGTAACCAATTTATGGAAGGGAAGGGGGCACCCGAATCGTGGAAAGAGGCATTCATCACTTTGATACCAAAACTGGAATCTGAAAAGACTCAACTTAGGAATTACCGTCCCATCTCACTCCTAAATGTGGATTACAAAATTTTTGCTGACATTCTAGCAAACAGACTGAAAAAAGTTTTAATTGAAACAATCCATAAAGACCAAGCAGGCTTCCTTCCCGGCAGGCATTTGTCTGATAACACCAGGAATATTGTCGATGTTTTGGAGTTACTACAGACGAATTTGAACACGAAAGCAGTTTTGATCTTTATAGATGCCGAGAAAGCCTTTGACAATGTATCTTGGAAATTTATGAAAAAAAAATTGGAAGGGATGGGAGTGGGAAGGGCGTTCCAGAATGGTATTGAAGCAATATATTCAGAGCAAAAAGCTAAACTGATAGTAAACAATGTGGTGACAGAGGAGTTTAAAATTGAAAAAGGGACACGACAGGGATGCCCCCTATCACCCCTGTTATTTATTTCTGTCCTGGAGGTGTTGCTGAACTTGATTAGGAAAGACCAGCAGGTGGAAGGAATACAGGTCGGAGAAAGACAATATAAATTAAAGGCCTTTGCAGATGACTTGGTTTTGACATTACAGGAGCCAGAGGCTAGTGCAAAAAGAGCTTTAGAATTAATTTCTGAATTTGGTCGGGTGGCGGGATTCAAGCTGAACAAACAAAAAACTAAGGTTTTGGCAAAAAACTTGACACCTTCAGAAATAGATGGGTTCCAGAAGGAAACAGAACTAAATGTGGTAACAAAGGTGAAATACCTGGGGGTTAACTTGACTGGGAGAAATTTGAATTTGTTTAAAGATAATTACGAAAAATGTTGGTCAGAAATTAAAAAGGATCTAGATATTTGGTCAAGATTGAAACTTTCCTTGTTGGGAAGAATTGCAGCAGTTAAGATGAATGTATTGCCAAGAATGTTGTTTCTGTTTCAAACCCTTCAGATCGTGGACAGAGTGGAATGTTTTGGAAGGTGGCAGAAGGACATTGCGAAGTTTGTCTGGCAGGGCAAAAAGCCCTGAATAAAATTTAAGATACTAACAGACGCAAAGGAAAGAGGGGGGTTTGCCCTGCCGGACTTAAGATTATATTATGAAGCTGCATCCTTCTGCTGGATGAAAGATTGGTTTTTGTTAGAAAACACTGATGTCCTAGATCTGGAAGGGTTTAACAATGCTTTTGGGTGGCATGCATACTTGTGGTACGACAAGGTAAAGTCTCACAGATTGTTTAAAAACCATATTGTCAGGAAAGCTCTATTCACTGTCTGGACCAAATATAAGGACTTATTCGAAAACAAGACTCCGAGGTGGCTATCACCAATGGAGGCAAAGGCCCCAAAAAGACTCAACATGGAGGTCGGCTGGGCAAAATACTGTGAAATAATAGAAAAATGTGGAGATAACTGGAGATTAATGAGTTTAGAAAAATTAAAAAATAAGGTGCGAGATTGGCTACATTATGCCCAAATCCAAGAGGTTTTTAAAAAAGACAAAAAAATTGGTTTCCAGGTGGAAAAATCAAAATTAGAGACAGAATTACTTGAACCTAAGACGAAAGTGCTTTCAAGAATGTATAACCTGTTGCTGAAATGGAACACTCAAGACGAGACAGTTAAATCAGCTATGATAAAATGGGCACAAGACATTGGGTACAACATAATGTCTGAAGACTGGGAAAGGTTATGGACCACCGGTATGAAATTTACGGCATGTAGTGCCTTAAAAGAAAACATTATGAAAATGGTATACAGGTGGTACATGACCCCAGTCAAACTTGCAAAGATATATCATCTGTCTGACAATAAATGTTGGAAATGTAAGGAGGCTGAAGGAACCTTTTTTCACCTCTGGTGGACATGCCCGAGGGTGAAGGCTTTTTGGGAAATGATTTACAATGAGTTGAAAAAGGTGTTTAAGTACACCTTTCAGAAGAAACCAGAGGCCTTCCTCCTGGGCATTGTGGGCCAGAGAGTGTCAAAAAAAGATAGAACTTTCTTTTTATATGCAACTACAGCAGCAAGAATTCTTATAGCCAAATATTGGAAGGCACAGGAGTTACCCACGCTGGAAGAATGGCATTCGCAGCTGATGGACTACATGGAATTAGCTGAAATGACCGGCAGAATCCGAGATTTGGGAGAAGAGACAGTGGAAGAGGACTGGAAAAAAATTAAGGACTATTTACAAAAACATTATAAGTTATATGAATGTTGAGAATTTGCTAAGTTTTTGGGAAAAACACGCTTCAGCATCGAGATTGGTAAAGGAGGGAAACTAAGTTATGAAGTTAAAAAGTATAATTCATAGACTATATAATTAAATGAAAATACAAAAACACACAAAATAAGGTATTAAATTGCTGTTTATTTTTATTGAAAAGAAAGCAGGGGATGGAAGATTTGGGGAAGTCCAGTTGATTATGATCATTAATTCGGAAAAGTAAATTTTCTTGTACAGTGGTGCCTCGCAAGACGAAATTAATTCGTTCCGCAATTCTCTTCGTCTTGCGGTTTTTTCGTCTTGCGATGCACGGTTTCCCATAGGAATGCATTGAAAATCAATTAATGCGTTCCTAGGTAAACCACCTTCAGACCAGGTCCGGGGACAGTCTGTCCCCGGACCTCTTCTGAAGGCTGGGGGGGGGGGGAACAAGGGCTTTTCTTCCCACCCCCAGCATTTTAAAAAACCCTGGGACAGCGGAGGACTTCTCCGCTGTGCGGGGCTATCTTAAAATGCTGGCGGGCGGCATTTTAAAATCGCTCCGGACAGCGGAGGACTTCTCCGCTGTCCGGGGCGATTTAAAAGCCCCTGGGAAGGCAGGCGGGGGGGACAAAGACTTTCGCCCCCTGCCCGCCTTCAGAAGGTGTTCCCGCCCCCCGCCCCACTTCGGAACAGCTTTCCGAAGTGGGGCGGCGGGGCCAGGTGTTCCCGACCCCCCTCCCCACTTCGGAAGAGCTTTCCGAAGTGGGGCGGCGGGGCCAGGTGTCCCCGACCCCCCTCCCCACTTCGGAAGAGCTTTCCGAAGTGGGGCGGCGGGGCCAGGTGTCCCCGACCCCCCTCCCCACTTCGGAAGAGCTTTCCGAAGTGGGGCGGCGGGGCCAGGTGTCCCCGACCCCCCTCCCCACTTCGGAACAGCTTTCCGAAGTGGGGCAGCGGGGCCAGGTGTCCCGCCCCCCCTCCCCACTTCGGAACAGGTCCTGGACCTCTTCTGAAGGCTGGCGGGGGCGAAAGTCTTTGCTCCCCCCGCCTGCCTTCAAAAGCTGTCCGGCCGCTGCTGGCGGAGACTTGCCGGCATGCCGAAGCCTGCGCGCAGCGCGCCCAGGCTTCGCGGATCTCTCTGCCAGCAGCGGCAGCTCTGCCGCTGCTGGCGGAGACTTGCCGGCATGCCGAAGCCTGCGCGCAGCGCGCCCAGGCTTCGCGGATCTCTCTGCCAGCAGCGGCAGCTCTGCCGCTGCTGGCGGAGACTTGCCGGCATGCCGAAGCCTGCGCGCAGCGCGCCCAGGCTTCGCGGATCTCTCCTGCCTTCAAAAGCCGTCCGGGATAGCAGGAAGCGCTTCCCTGCTATCCCGGACTGCTTTTAAAATGCTGGCGCTGGGGAGCAAAGCCTTTTGGCCCCCGCCAGCCTTCCTGGACCTCTTCTGAAGGCCGGAGGGGGGGGAAAGGCTTTGCTCCCCACCGCTAGCATTTAAAAGAGGTCCCCGGAGATTTCCCTATGGGCTTTCGTCTTGCGAAGCAAGCCCATAGGGGAATTCGTCTTGCGAGGCAAATCGCGGACGAAAAAACCTTTCGTCTAGCGAGTTTTTTGTCTTGCAAGGCATTCGTCTTGCGGGGCACTACTGTATAATCTTTTTTTCTGTAAAACCGCTTTTGATGTGCTGTTGGAGATGTATTTGACCCTGGAAAAAAAGCAATAAAAAATTATTAAAAAATATATTTGAACATGGCTATCATATCACCCCTTAACCTCCTCTTCTCCAGGCTAAACATGCCCAGCTCCCTTAGCCGTTCCTCATAAGGCATCGTTTCCAGGCCTTTGACCATTTTGGTTGCCCTCCTCTGGACACGTTCCAGTTTGTCAGTGTCCTTCTTGAACTGTGGTGACCAGAACTGGACACAGTATTCCAGGTGAGGTCTGACCAGAGCAGAATACAGTGGGACTATTACTTCCCTTGATCTAGATGCTATACTCCTATTGATGCAGCCCAGAATTGCATTAGCTTTTTTAGCTGCCGCGTCACACTGTTGGCTCATGTCAAGTTTGTGGTCAACCAAGACTCCTAGATCCTTTTCACATGTACTGCTCTCAAGCCAGGTGTCCCCCATCTTGTATTTGTGCCTCTCATTTTTTTTGCCCAAGTGCAATACTTTACATTTCTCCCTGTTAAAATTCATCTTGTTTGTTTTTGCCCAGTTCTCTAATCTGTCAAGGTCGTTTTGAAGTGTGATCCTGTCCTCTGGGGTGTTAGCCACCCCTCCCAATTTGGTGTCATCTGCAAATTTGATCAAGATGCCCTTGAGTCCATCATCCAAGTCGTTGATAAAGATGTTGAATAAGACCGGGCCCAAGACAGAACCCTGTGGCACCCCACTAGTCACTCTTCTCCAGGATGAAGAGGAACCATTAATGAGCACCCTTTGGGTTTGGTCAGCCAGCCAGTTACAAATCCACTGAGTGGTAGCATAGTCAAGACCGCATTTTACCAGCTTCTTTACAAGAATATCATGAGCACCTTGTCAAATGCCTTGCTGAAATCAAGGTAGGCTACATCCACTGCGTTCCCTTCATCTACCAGGCTTGTAATTCTATCAAAAAACGAGATCAGGTTAGTCTGACATGACTTATTTTTCAGAAATCCATGCTGACTATTGGTGATCACAGCATTCCTTTCTAGGTGCTCACAAACTGTTTGCTTAATGATCTGCTCCAGAATCTTCCCTGCTATTGATGTCAGACTGACTGGGCGGTAATTATTTGGGTCCTCTCTTTTCCCCTTTTTGAAAATAGGGACAACATTTGCCCTCCTCCAGTCTGCCGGGACTTCGCCTGTTCTCCAGGAATTCTCAAAGATGACTGCCAGTGGTTCTGAGATCACACCTGCCAGTTCTTTTAATACTCTTGGATGCAGTTCATCTGGCCCTGGAGACTTGAATACATCTAAACTAGCCAAGTATTCTTGTACTATCTCCTTAGTTATTCTGGGCTGTGTTTCCTCTGCTGAATCATTTGCTCCAAATTCTTCAGGTCGGGCATTGTTTTCTTTATCGGAGAAGACTGAGGCAAAGAAGGCATTGAGGAGTTCAGCCCTTTCTGTGTCCCCTGTTTGCATTTCACCATCTTCTCCTCTGAGTGACCCCACTGTTTCTTTGTTCTTCCTTTTGCTACGAACATACCCATAGAAGCCTTTTTTGTTGCTTTTAACCTCTCTAGCAAGCCTGAGTTCATTCTGTGCTTTAGCTTTTCTGACTTTGTGTCTACACGTGCTGGCTATTTGTTTGAATTCCTCTTTGGTGGTTTCCCCCATTTTCCATTTTTTGTACACATCCTTTTTTAATCTTAACTCAGTTAAAAATTCTTTAGATAGCCACCCTGGCTTCTTTAGGCACCTTCCATGTTTCCGTCTCACTGGTATTGCCTGACGTTGTGCTTTTAGTATCTCCCTCTTAACAAACTCCCAGCCATCATGAACTCCCTTTCCTTTTAGTATTACTGTCCATGGGATCTCACCCAGCACTTCCCTAAGTTTTATGAAGTCGGCTTTCTTAAAGTCAAGAAATTGAGTCCTAGTATGCTTGGCTGCTCCTTTCCGCTGTATAGTAAACTTCAGAAGAGCATGATCACTCGTGCCTAATGATCCTTCCACTTCTACCCCACTAACCAGGTCATCAACATTGGTTAGGACCAGATCTAAAATGGCTGTTCCTCTTGTTGCTTCTCCCACTTTCTGGACAATGAAGTTGTCTGCAAGGCCAGTGAGGAATCTGTTTGACCTTATGCTCTTGGCTGAGTTTGACATCCAACAAATATCCGGGTAATTGAAGTCCCCCATTACTACTATCTCCCTTCCTTTTGCATGCTTGGCCATCTGTTCCAGGAAGGCATCATCTATGTCCTCCGTTTGGCTTGGGGATCTATAGTAAACTCCCACAATGAGGTCCCTGTTATTCTTCTCTCCCTTAATTTTGACCCAAATGCTCTCACTTTGGCTTTGAGGTTCTAAATCTTGGATCTCTTCACAGGTATACACATCCCTGACATATAACGCCACTCCTCCTCCTTTCTTGTCTGGTCTGTTTCTCTGAAATAGATTGTATCCCCCCATTATTACATTCCAATCGTGGGACTTTTCCCACCAGGTTTCAGTGATGCCTATTATGTCATATTTAGTTTGCTGTACCAAGAGCTCAAGCTCATCTTGTTTATTTCCCATGCTTTGCGCATTAGTGTACAGACATTGAAGTCCATTAATCATTCCCCCGTGTCTCTTATTTAAGGATTTTTTCCTCCCACCACTAGGTCTGCGTGCTGTTTGCTCCATTTGGTCTATGACATTTGGATGATCATCTTCATCAATCGATAGGCTCCTACCTTCAGGAGCACTGTCTCCCTCCCCCACATTAATCAGTTTAAAGCCCTCCTGATGAGGTTTCTGAGATTTTTGGCAAAAACATTTCTCCCAACCGTTGTGAGGTGCAGCCCATCGCTTGCCAGAAGTCCATCTTCAAGAAACTGCAGTCCGTGATCTAAGAATCCAAACCGTTCCTGTTTACACCATCTACGAAGCCAGCTGTTCACTTCCACTATTTTTTCCTCTCTCCCTGCGCCACGTCGTTCAACTGGGAGGACAGATGAGATGACAATTTGTGCATTTAGTTGCTTCAATTTCCTGCCGAGAGCCTCGTAGTCTCTTTTGATCTTCTGGAGGCTATTGCTTGCAGTGTCATTGGTTCCCACATGAACCAAGAGGAAGGGGTATTTGTCAGTGGGTTTTATGATTCCTTGCAGTCGTTCAGTTACATCTTGGATCTTAGCCCCGGGCAGACAGCACACTTCCCGAGACATCTTGTCAGGCCCACAAATCACTGCTTCTGTTCCCCTCAGTAGGGAATCCCCTATCACCACTACACGCCTCCTCTTAGGTTTGGTCGGGGTTCTTCCATGAGCTGTCCGTTCCAAGGTCGCCTGCACATTCCCTGAGGACTGACTTTGCTGCTCGTCTTCATTTACCTGATCGACAGAAATGAGGGAGAGATCCTCAAATGGAATCTGCTCTTCGTCTTCCATGCTAGGGGAGAGGACCTCAAAGCGATTGTGTATTTCTAAACAATCAGAACGAACCCTGGGCCTCCTACGTCTTTGAGTCACGTTTCTCCATATATCTGGTTCCTGTGTTGGTGAACTAGCCTCCTTCTCAGGGGAGTCCCCTGTCTCCTCCTTGATGGAGCCGGTGTGGTCTGTTGCTTCCAAGAAGAGCTCCAGCTCTCTAATTCTTTGGAGCGTAGCTACACGTTCCTCCAGTTGCTGGACTTTGTCTTTTAAGAGGGCAATCAACATGCAATTGCTGCAGGTAAAGCTGCCTGCAACCTTTGGCAAGATGGCAAACATTGCGCAGGAACCGCAGGCGACAGCAGCTGTTCCCTCCCCCTTCATCTTGAGAATGTGTCGTTGGGGGTGGCTACAGTGGTCCTCCATCATAAAAAGAGTGAAGACAGGACAAATAACTCCCCCCCCACAAAAAAACACACACAAAAAAACTAGGTCTCCCCCAACAAACGTTAGAGACTAGCTCCCCTAAATCTAAATGATGGATCAAACTGTGCGCGCCGCTAGGCGCGCGCCGCTACCCTGCTAGGTCTGATAAGCTCCTCCCACAGCTAATCACCTTCCTCAACAGAAACCCTGCCCCCTCTGACCTTTGCACAGGGAGAACAGCTAATCAGCCACAAAGAAACACAAACACACAAGAGAAAACCCTTTTTGCTCCTTCTTCAACTGCTTCCTTGCTAGGTCTGATAAGCTCCTCCCACAGCTAATCACCTTCCTCAACAGAAACCCTGCACCCTCTGACCTTTGCACAGGGAGAACAGCTAATCAGCCACAAAGAAACTACATGACCCCAGTCAAGCTAGCAAAAATTTATCATTTGCCTGACAATAAGTGTTGGAAGTGTAAAGAAACCGAGGGTACCTTTTATCATCTTTGGTGGACGTGCCCAAAGATTAAGGCTTTCTGGGAAATGATATATAATGAAATGAAAAAGGTACTTAAATGTACTTTCCCTAAGAAACCAGAGGCCTTTCTCTTGGGCATTGTCGGCCAATTGGTGTCAAAGAAAGATAGAATTTTCTTTATGTATGCCACGACAGCAGCAAGAATACTCATCGCAAAGTATTGGAAGACACAAGATCTACCCACACTGGAAGAATGGCAGATGAAAGTGATGGACTATATGACACTGGCTGAGATGACTGGCAGAATCCGCGACCAGGGGAAGGAGACGGCGGAAGAAGATTGGAAGAAATTTAAAATCTATCTTAAGGACTATTATAAACTTGATGAATGTTAGAATGTCGAGGTTTTGAGAAAGAAAGGGTTACAGCGATATAAGATTAGATTAAAGGAAAGACTAAGAGGACAGAGGTTTGACAGAACTATTTAGAACTTGCTGAAAAACTTTGGACATTGGGATACAGAAAGGGGAGGTATGGGGGAGTCTGAGAAACAAGGTTTATGAAAAAAAAAGGGTACGAAACTATACATGTTTGTATGTCTTTTTATATGTTTGTATTGTTTTAAAAATTTTGTAAAACCAATAAAAAAATTTGAAGAAAAAAAAATAGAAGAGCTTGTTGGCATTATTCTAGGCTCTGTGTCAATTGACTTTGTGACATGATGGGGGGGGAGTTCTTATTTTTAGAGTATTTACCTGCAACCTCTTATGTGGGAATCTCAAGGTACTTTACAACTAGGTCCGAAAATAGGCAAACATTGAAATGCAGCAGAATAAACAGGCCTACAGTAAAAAAAAATCCCTCAAAGCCCATATTGGCTGGCAGCAGCATCCCCCCAAGTCCGTGATGGATAAAGACTTCCCCCACATGGAGCAGAATTGCACCCATGTTGGCAAAGGCCTCCTTTCTAGAAGGGGGAGCAGAGGCTGCCCCCACCCACTGCTCTCTTCTCCCAGGCATCTGAAGAGACAAACGGCTCCCCTTCTCTACCTGTGTGCCACAAGCCTGAATTGCAAGACAGTTCCCACTTTGGGGCAACAGGGAACAAACATGCAGAGGACGAGTTCGGAGGCTCCCCCAACAAAGCCATTTCCCTGGGCCCACCTGCCAGCCCACAGGAAAACGGCACGATTCTCCCCACCAACAGGACATAACAAGAAGATGGGGACTATAACATAGGACTTCCTAACTTGTGAGTTCTGATGAGCCGCTGCTGCTTCCCCAGTTTAAAGGATGGCGGCTCAGGTGAGCCATTAAGCTAGAAGGAGGAAAAGGACCGACCCCGGGATGGGCTGTCTGCCTTCCTGTTGCCTTCCACCCCACGACATCCTTCCCCAGCCTGGTGCACTCCAGGTGTTCTGGGGCTCCATCTCTCACCAGGCCCAGGCGGTATGGCCAGGGGTCAGGGATGGGGGCAGTTGTCCAAACCAGCTGGAGAGACTCAAGGAGGGCATTACAGCCTCAAAGCCCTTTCCCTACCTCTCAATCTGGACTTACCTGGCCTTGCCCCTGGCCGCCTTTAGCCAGATCAGCTGTGCTCGGAGCTGGGACAGACCCCTCTGGAGACTTGGAGGCAGAGGAAACAGCCTGGGTCCCCGCAAAGGTGATCACACTTTTCCTACTCCCAGACTGCAGGCTAGAGAACGTCGCTGCAAGCTGGTGACCCATTCCCTGGGTGGTGCACTGGGAAGAAGAAACCTCATCCAGAGATGGGAGGGAAGCACTTTGGCCAGTGCCATGGGGCCTTTCTTCGGAAAGCTGCTCGGGGACCTGCAATGGAGCACTGCCCAAGGAGGAGGAAATGTGGGAGGCCTGCTGGGAAGGCTGCTGGGCCCCCGACTCTTCCTGGCTAAGGGAAGCAGCTCTTCCAGTGGTATCTCTGGGAACAGAGGGCATCGAAGTGAGCTGGCAATGAGAAGGCTCAGCCAGGTGGCAGCCGGAGGTCTCTGGGGTCGCACCCCGGGATGCGTTGGGCGAACTTTTCTTCTCCATTCTGTGGACACGAAGGCAAGTCTTCTGACCACTGTACCAGCTGGTTTCAAAGGCTATTTTTTATGAAAGCTTGAAAAACAAAGAAAACACAATATACAGAAATCAGTGTCAGATATCAAGCATTTTGAAAACATAAAAATGAAAAGAAACAGAAGACGAAAAGCTTCCTTCTTTGTTGCAAAGTGATTCCCAAGAATAAGCCCAGAGTAGGTAGGCCTTTTGACTCCTGGGGAAATCACCGGCAACTTCATGCCAAATGCAGCAGAGGGAAGGGCCACAGGAGCTGCTATGAAACAGACGATCCTCAAATCACAGCTGTTTGATACAGGGATGGAATCAATCCTTTTGCTTCAGTCAAAACCTCAAGGGTCGTAGGTTGTGGTTAAATGAACTGGATGGTGTTACAAAGGATCTCAAAAGGAAACACCGTTTTTCGATTTGAAAACTGTTGAAAGATCTTTACCTATCCTGGGAACAGTACACCACAGTGGTGGGCAGTTCCACAGACCGTCCTCCTCTGCTCAAAATGCATACAGACCCATCTTTGCACGGGGAAGATCCAGACAAAAGGAGTCTGTTTTCAAAGTACCCGCGGAGGGGTTTAGAGGGCTCCATCCTCTTGCTTTCCCCGCCCCCCAATCACTGTTTCACTCTGGAAGGTGTCTCAGACCTGGGTGGAGCAGCCACAAAGGAAAGGCAAAGAGACAAGGTCCTGCCCAGATTCAGGCTTCCTCATGATCGGAATGCCTGCCCCCAGCATTCCTCCTCTGCAAGGCCTGCCTCCTCCCATGACAAAGTCTGCTCACACACTCTCAAGCTCCCATGAATGGCTGAGGCAGGTAAGGTTGTGTGTGTTGGAGGAGGGCAGGAGGAGGGCAGGAGCAGAGGGCAGGAGAAGAGGAGGTTAAGGGGTGATATGATTGTTGTTGTTGTTTAGTCGTTTAGTCGTGTCCGACTCTTCGTGACCCCATGGACCAGAGCACGCCAGGCACTTCTGTCCTCCACTGCCTCCCGCAGTTTGATCAAACTCATGCTAGTAGCTTCAGGAACACCATCCAACCATCTCATTCTCTGTCGTCCCCTTCTCCTTGTGCCCTCCATCTTTCCCAACATCAGGGTCTTTTCCAGGGAGTCCTCTCTTCTCATGAGGTGGCCAAAGTATTGGAGCCTCAGCTTCACGATCTGTCCTTCCAGTGAGCACTCAGGGCTGATTTCCTTCAGAATGGAGAGGTTTGATCTTCTTGCAGTCCATGGGACTCTCAAGAGTCTCCTCCAGCACCATAATTCAAAAGCATCAATTCTTCGGCGATCAGCCTTCTTTATGGTCCAGCTCTCACTTCCATACATCACTACTGGGAAAACCATGGCTTTTACTATACGGACCTTTGTTGGCAAGGTGATGTCTCTGCTTTTTAAGATGTTGTCTAGGTTTGCCATCGCCTTTCTCCCAAGGAGCAGGCGTCTTTTAATTTCGTGACTGCTGTCACCATCTGCACTGATCATGGAGCCCAAGAAAGTAAAATCTCTCACTGCCTCCATTTCTTCCCCATCTATTTGCCAGGAGGTGATGGGCCCAGTGGCCATGATCTTCGTTTTTTTGATGTTGAGCTTCAGACCATATTTTGCGCTCTCCTCTTTCACCCTCATTAAAAGGTTCTTTAATTCCTCTTCACTTTCTGCCATCAAGGTTGTGTCATCTGCATATCTGAGGTTGTTGATATTTCTTCCGGCAATCTTAATTCCGGCTTGGGATTCATCCAGCCCAGCCTTTCGCATGATGAATTCTGCATATAAGTTAAATAAGCAGGGAGACAATATACAGCCTTGCCGTACTCCTTTCCCAATTTGGAACCAATCAGTTGTTCCATATCCAGTTCTAACTGTAGCTTCTTGTCCCACATAGAGATTTCGCAGGAGACAGATGAGGTGATCAGGCACTCCCATTTCTTTAAGAACTTGCCATAGTTTGCTGTGGTCAACACAGTCAAAGGCTTTTGCATAGTCAATGAAGCAGAAGTAGATGTCTTTCTGGAACTCTCTAGCTTTCTCCATAATCCAGCGCATGTTTGCAATTTGGTCTCTGGTTCCTCTGCCTCTTCTAAATCCAGCTTGCACTTCTGGGAGTTCTCGGTCCACATACTGCTTGAGCCTTCCTTGTAGAATTTTAAGCATAACCTTGCTAGCATGTGAAATGAGTGAAATTGTGCGGTAGTTGGAGCATTCTTTGGCACTGCCTTTCTTTGGGATTGGAATGTAGACTGATCTTCTCCAATCCTCTGGCCACTGCTGAGTTTTCCAAACTTGCTGGCATATTGAGTGTAGCACCTTAACAGCATCATCTTTTAAATTTTTAAACAGTTCAGCTGGAATACCATCACTTCCACTGGCCTTGTTATTTGCAGTGCTTTCTAAGGCCCATTTGACTTCACTCTCCAGGATGTCTGGCTCAAGGTCAGCAACCACACTACCTGGGGTGTATGAGACATCCATATCTTTCTGGTATAATTCCTCTGTGTATTCTTGCCACCTCTTCTTGATGTCTTCTGCTTCAGTTAGGTCTTTACCACTTTTGTCCTTTATTATGGTAATCTTTGTACGAAATGTTCCTTTCATATTTCCAATTTTCTTGAACAGATCTCTGGTTCTTCCCATTCTGTTGCTTTCCTCTATTTCTTTGCATTGCTCGTTTAAGAAGGCCTTCTTGTCTCTCCTTGCTGTTCTTTGGAAATCTGCATTCAATTTCCTGTATCTTTCACTATCTCCCTCGCATTTTGCTTGCCTTCTCTCCTCCGCTATTTGTAAGGCCTCGTTGGACAGCCACTTTGCTTTCTTGCATTTCTTTTTCATTGGGATGGTTTTAGTTGCTGCCTCCTGTATAATGTTGCGAGCCTCCATCCATAGTTCTTCAGGCACTCTGTCCAGCAAATCTAAATCCTTAAACCTGTTCCTCACTTCCACTGTGTATTCATAAGGGATTTGGTTTAGATTGTATCTTACCTGTCCAGTGGTTTTTCCTACTTTCTTCAGTTTAAGCTTGAATTTTGCTATAAGGAGCTGATGATCTGAGCCACAGTCAGCTCCAGGTCTTGTTTTTGCTGACTGTATAGAGCTTCTCCATCTTTGGCTGCAGAGAATATAATCAATCTGATTTCGATGTTGCCCATCTGGGGATGTCCATGTGTAGAGTCGTCTCTTGTGTTGTTGGAAAAGCGTGTTTGTGATGACCAGCTTGTTCTCTTGACAGAACTCTATTAGCCTTTGCCCTGCTTCGTTTTGATCTCCAAGGCCAAACTTGCCAGTTGTTCCTTTTATCTCTTGATTCCCTACTTTAGCATTCCAATCCCCTATAATGAGCAGAACATCCTTCTTTGGTGTCACTTCGATAAGGTTTTGTAAGTCTTCATAGAACTGGTCAATTTCAGTTTCTTCAGCACCAGTAGTTGGTGCATAAACTTGGATTACTGTGATGTTAAAAGGTCTGCCTTGGATTCGTATCGAGATCATTCTATCATTTTTGAGACTGCATCCCAGTACAGCTTTCGCCACTCTTTTGTTGACTATGAGGGCCACTCCATTTCTCTTACGGGTTTCTTGCCCACAGTAGTAGATATGGTAGTCATCCGAACTGAATTCGCCCATTCCCGTCCATTTTAGCTCACTGATGCCCAGGATGTCAATATTTATTCTTGCCATCTCATTTTTGACCACATCCAACTTACCCAGGTTCATGGTTCTTACATTCCAGGTTCCTATGCAATATTTTTCTTTACAGCATTGGACTTTCCTTTCGCTTCCATGCATATCCACAACTGAGCGTCCTTTCGGCTTTGGCCCAGCCGCTTCATCAGCTCTGGATCTACTTGTACTTGTCCTCCGCTCTTCCCCAGTAGCATGTTGGACACCTTCCGACCTGAGGGGCTCATCTTCCAGTGTCATAACTTTTATATGCCTGTTGTCTTTGTCCATGGAGTTTTCTTGGCAGGGATACTGGAGTGGCTTGCCGATTCCTACTCCAGGTGGATCACGTTTGGTCAAAACTCTCCACTATGACCTGTTCATCTTGTGTGCCCTGCTCGGCGTAGTTCATAGCTTCCCTGAGTTCTTCAAGCCCCTTCGCCACGGCAAGGCAGTGATCCATGAAGGGGGGTGATATGATAGCCATGTTCAAATATATAAAAGGATGTCACATAGAGGAGGGAGAAAGGTTGTTTTCTGCTGCTCCAGAGAAGCGGACACGGAGCAATGGATCCAAACTACAAGAAAGAAGATTCCACCTAAACATTAGGAAGAACTTCCTGACAGTAAGAGCTGTTCGACAGTGGAATTTGCTGCCAAGGAGTGTGGTGGAGTCTCCTTCTTTGGAGGTCTTTAAGCAGAGGCTTGACAACCATATGTCAGGAGTGCTCTGATGGTGTTTCCTGCTTGGCAGGGGGTTGGACTCGATGGCCCTTGTGGTCTCTTCCAACTCTATGATTCTATGATTCTGTGTGGAATCTGTACACGTTTCTGTTGGCGCTTCCACTAGTGATTTATCTGTACAGGATCGGACTTCATTTCAGCCAACCACATCCTTCCTCTTCCCCCGACAGCATACTAGAGTTCATATGGATTTCAAAGCATGCTTTCAGAACTTGTATGCTTAGCTTTTAAACTCCACAAAATTAGCCTATGGCTAGGATGCTATTTATCAAAGTCTGTGCCCATTAAAATATGGTCAGATACAAGTATGCTTTCCCCCTTGCTATACAATTATTATTTTTAAAATTGCATTCAACCATTTACTATTTAAGCAGCTTATACACCACTTGACTATAATCATCTCTGAAGTGACACACGAGAAATACATTGCAGAAAAAGTTAACATGGATGACATCAGACTTCCGTTAAAAAGACCTGCTGGAATAAAAAAAGGATTCGGTAGGTGCTGGGTGCTCTGCCTGATGCTCTCAACTGACAAGATGTAGGTGTGGTTGAATCAAATGGGAACAGTGACCACAGTGCTATCAGACTCAACATACACAGTATGGAAGTGGACAATTGCTAAGGAAATCCAGAACAGTCACATTTGACTTCAAAAGAGGAGACTTCCTCAAAATGAGTCAAGGATGGCGAGCCCTTCTGTGCTCCAGAGGGCCTGGGTGGCCTCATTCCCCTCTTGTTCTGAGCACTGCAGAGGGAGGCAAACATGTCCTTCCTGGGGGCTGGTCCCTCCCCGCCCTGTTCCTGGAGGGCAGCAGGAGGAGGGGGCTGCTGCAGCTGCCTCCTTTGGGGGCATGGCTCACCTTGCCTGCTCCTGCCCTCCTCCAACACACACAACCTTACCTGCCTCAGCCATCCATGGGGGCTTGAGAGTGCCTGAGCAGACTTTGTCATGGGAGGAGGCAGGCCTTGCAGAGGAGGAATGCTGGGGGCAGGCATTCAAACTCAGCCCTGAAGCTCACTGGGTGACCCTGGGCCAGGCACTCACGCTCAGCCTAACCTACCTCAAAGGGCTGTTGTGAGGATAAAATGGGGGGGGGGGGAGAGAGAACTCTGCACACCAACTGGACCTCCTTGCAGGAAATGGGGGCTATAAATGTAACTGTGTCATTTGTACCCCACCCACCTCACTGGGTTTCCCCAGTCCTAAAATCCACAATTTCTCTGAATACTTCAAAAACCCAGTGGTGCAGGACCTCCTAGCATGCCATCTGCTGGGGAACATTTCCTAGCACTTGGCTGGGAGCTGCTGCAGCAGCGCTATAGTCAGGAAAGGCTTTCTGTATATCGGTAAGTCCCAACAGTTGAATAGGAACCTTCAAAAACAATGTATGTATTTGTATCTCAGATGTTTTAAGCTATTTCACATGTCCACCAAGCACGAGAAAATGTCCCTTCATCTTCCTGACATTTCCAACAAACATTTGGTATGTTTTCATGTATTCTAAATAACTTCTTGGGAGTTAGATACCAACCATACTTAAATATATATATATTTAAAAGTCTATTTTAAGTCATAACTCAATGTATATTTTAACTCTTTAGTCCACATATGTTACCACTATTCCAACTGTACAATATAACCAAAAAAAGAGAGAATCTTGCCCCTTTAATCATGCACTTTTTAGTTTGTTCCTCTTCCATTTAGGATTTCAACAAAAGTTTGTACATTTTTGGTATCACATGATGTGCACAATTGTATCTCAAAACCCGTCTTCCACTCTTCCATACCCCAAGTCTTCATTTCCAACTAGAATCTCTCAATCAATCAATCAATAATTCATTTATTTGTATGTTGCCTTTCCAAATTTCAAACCATGTGCAAGGCAGCTTACAAAAAAAATAAAATATTACATAACTGCGAACGTAACAAAACTAGTCGTAAATAGTTGCAAATTATTGATAAGATGGACTGTTTCAAGAAGTGGCAAAGAGACATATCTAGATTTGTCTGGCAGGGCAAAAAGCCCAGAATAAAACTTAAAATTCTCACCGATTCTAAAGACAGAGGGGGGTTTGCCCTGCCAGACTTAAAACTTTATTATGAGTCAGCAGCTTTTTGCTGGCTGAAGGAATGGCTACTTCTTGAGAATACAGATGTTTTGGATTTTGAAGGGCATGACAATGTATTTGGGTGGCATGCATATCTATGGTACGGCAAGATAAAAGCACATAAGGCATTTAAAAACCATATTGTCAGAAAAGCACTGTTCAATGTCTGGATAAGATATAAAGACTTTTTGGAGAGCAAAACTCCAAGGTGGCTATCACCTATGGAGGCGAAAGCCTTAAAAAAACTCAGCATGGAAGCTAAATGGCCAAAATACTGGGAAATTTTAGAACAGGAAGGTGATAAAATGAAATTGCAGAGTTATGACAAGCTTAAAGAGAAGGTGCGAGACTGGTTACACTATTTTCAAATAAGAGAGGTTTACAATTTGGACAAAAAAAATTGGTTTCCAGGTGGAAAAATCAAAGTTAGAAACAGAATTGTTAGAACCCAATGCTAAGATACTTTCAAGAATGTATAATCTGCTGTTGAAATGGAATACTGAGGAAGAAACGGTAAAATCTGCAATGATAAAATGGGCACAAGACATAGGTCACAATATCATGTTTGCTGACTGGGAGAAGTTGTGGACCACCGGGATTAAATTTACGGCATGTAATGCCTTAAGAGAGAATATTATGAAAATGTTGTACAGGTGGTACATGACTCCAGTCAAGCTTGCAAAAATATATCACTTGCCCGATAATAAATGTTGGAAATGTAAAGAGATTGAAGGTACATTCTTTCACCTTTGGTGGACGTGCCCAAGGATCAAGGCCTTCTGGGAAATGATATATAATGAACTGAAAAAGGTATTTAAATATACTTTCCCAAAGAAACCAGAGGCCTTCCTCCTGGGCATAGTGGACCAATCGGTGTTAAAGAAGGATAGAACTTTTTTTATGTATGCTACAGCAGCAGCAAGAATCCTCATCGCAAAACATTGGAAGACACAAGATCTACCCACCTTGGAAGACTGGCAGATGCAACTAATAGATTACATGGAGATGGCGGAAATGACTGGCAGAATCCGAGACCAGGGAGAAGAGTTGGTGGAAGAAGATTGGAAGAAATTTAAAACTTATTTGCAGAAGTACTGTAAAATTTTTGAATGCTGATGACATTGAAATGAATTGCAGGGGCTCTAGCAACAGGGTAAAATGTAAGATTGGATTAACAATTGATAAACTAATAGGACACGAATTTGCTGAATTAATTATTAAAAGGGATACAAGAACGGGAGACGTGAGGAAGTCAGGAAAATAAGTTAACTAAAGATGAAATTAAGAAAGAGGGAATTTTTGGGTTTTTTTGTTTTTCGATATGTGTTTTTCTCTTTTTTTCTTTTTTTGTGTTTAAAGTGTGTATTTTTGTATTTTGTAACTTTGTATTTTCTCTGCCTTTGTATTTTTCTGAACTTTTTTATTGTTAAAACTTAATAAAATATTGATTAAAAAAACTAGTCGTAAACAATGAACAAAATATCAAAAAGTACACAACGAAATTGAAAAAAAATCCACATAAATAATAAGATTCCACGTAAATCATATAATCCAAACTAAAGAGAAAAAAAATTATCATCAGCAACAGCAACCCCCCCCCCCCGGAAAAAGAACCCATAAACAACACCCCAACCCTCTTTTATCAAGTGTAAAAGAGAAACACCTTGTTTAAATTTTACAATCTCCCCGTTTCCACTTTAAGAACTCTCAATAGATTAACCATTTCTCTTTATCCGTCACCCTTTTGTCTATATCTATAAAAAGTGTCTTCTGGTGAAACCCAAAATAGAGTCTTTGTGTATAAACTAACTTTATATCTATTTTCAGATTCTTAATACGCCACACACGTCTAATACAGTGGTTCTCAAGGTGCGCATTTACTCTGACTTGATCTACCACAAATATCCAAGCCATCTAACCCTGAAATCCTAACCTTCTAATTGCAAGTCTCTTCTTTCTCAATATCCCCCATTCCGTTAACCGCACCAAGCAACAAACTTTAAAATGCAAGTTTAAAACGCAAGCTTTCCTTTGCATCTTGCAGAACTTTAAATGTAATTCGTGGGTTTTTTCACCTGTTCTCCAAACTTCGGTCTTTTTGCCATCCTTTAAATGGGAAATTAGTAGTCAAGCCATACTTTTTGGTAAAACGTTCGTCTGGATCCCGGAAGTCCTACCTGAGAAGAACAATGGGAGTGTCCGCTAGCGCCAGCCACTTCTCCTTCTGCAAGCAGCGCCACTCGAATTCCCACCTGGGATGAGCCGCTAAACGGAGCCGCCGGAGAAAGACTGGGGCGGGCGGCAAGTGGGAGGGGGAAGTCGTGCGCTTCTGTCCCGTCAGAAAAGTGCTGCCCCTCCCAGGAGGTTCGCGTCTCCGCTCCTCCACATGCAGCTGCTGGGTGACCTTGGGCCAGTCACACTTCTGTGAAGTCTCTCAGCCCCACTCACCTCACAGAGTGTTTGTTGGGGGGGGGGGGAGGAGAATGTTAGCCGCTTTGAGACTCCTTAGGGTAGTGATAAAGCGGGATATCAAATCCAAACTCCTCCTCCTCCTCCTCCTCCTCCTCCTCCTCCTCCTCCTCCTCCTCCTCCTCCTCCTTCTTCTTCTTCTTCTTCTTCTTCTTCTTCTTCTTCTTCTTCTTCTTCTTCTTCTTCTTCTTCTTCTTCTGGGCTGCCTCAAAGCCCATCAATTCAATTCAATTCAAAATCCTTTATTAGGCATAGCACACCACACATTAACAGAAAGACATCATATACAGACTGTATAAAATACGGGCTCAGCGAACACAATTTATCCCAGACCTATTCTTGACTCCAGGAAATAAATCGATGTACATAGATAATATAACACAACACAGCAACATCACCTACCATTAAAAGCCACTAAGTCTCTTTATCATGGCCCATTCTCTCTTCATGGACAGCATTTAAAAATTCAGCCGCTATTAAAGTAATTTGGTCCTGAACAGTTGGTTGTGTAAAAATCTGTTTATTCAATTTTAGGGCCTCAAATAATTGTTTTCTGGCATGACTGCCAAAATCACAGGAAAAGAATATATGCTCTAGAGTATCGGGTTCCTGTTTTCTGCATTTACAGAGACGCTCTGATTCTGGGATAGCTAAGTATCTTCCTCTCACTACCACCGAGGGAAACATGTTAAATCTGGCCAACATAAACAGCCTACGCGATTCATGTTTCTTCAGATTTGTCATGTATCCCTTTTGGAAATCTCTACACAAAGGGAGATTTAAGTGGATAGGAGAGCAGGTGCTGTGCTTTGCAACCTCAAGCATGGCGAGAACACTTTTTTCTGTGAGAGTCTTCCTGATAATTTCCCATGTTTCTTTGGGATCAGAGATTTCGAAGTCAGTTAGAGTGAGCCCTATCGAATCCAGTTTTCTCCTACAGATCAATGATAGATTGTAGATTACACTATCACTTAAAAGATCGTAAAGTAGAGAATTAGGGGATAGGGCTCTATAATGGAGGAAGATCCAATATTTCAAGGTCCTCAGCCATGCTCTTACTGATAAAGGCAATATTCCCAGCTCACAACATATTGTTTCATATTTTACAGTGTTTGCAAGTCCTAATAATGACCTCAGAAGGGATGCGTGAAATTTATCCAACCTCTTGAGGTCACCTAAAATCCACACTGGTGTGCCGTATAGAAGTTGGGCACAAATTTTCATGTCAATCACTTGCAAAGCCCATCAAGGCCACGGGCTGCTAGCATGACTCATCCCGGCTTTCTCATCTGAGGGGAAAGGATGTGTGGTCGTAAACGCTGGCCTTGGCAACTTGGCTGAGCTACCTTGGGCCAGTCCTTGGGCCAGTTCTTGGGCCAGCTTAGGCTCCCTCACCGAGGGTTGTTCTGAAGATACACTCAGGAAAACACCCGAGGCATGAAGAAGGAGAACGAGGAGAGTGGGGTCTGGAAAGGGGGGTGGGGAGCGCTCCCACCCCAGCCGCTCCAGGATGGGAAGTGCGTCCCAGGGGAAGCGGGATTCAGGCGGAGGAGGACGCCGGGTTGGGTGGGGGTTGCCAGGAGCAGCACGATGTCCTTCCACTCTCCAGGCAGGCGCCCAACGTGGCCAGCTGGCAAGGGCTCTTTCTTACTCCAGCCTTGGCGTGCAGATCCCGGGTTCAGCCCCAGATCCAGGTTCTGATATTATGAGGGAGAAAACATTGCTCTGCCCCTTTCCCACATCATGCATACTTCTATGATGTCCCCACTTTCCCCCCTCTCGCAAAGCCCCAAAGCCTCCTACATTGTAAGCCTTCCTTACAGGGGAATCATCAGAACCACCTGTGCTGCAGAGCTTCTGGCTGAAAGGCGACTCAGGGAGATTTGCAATGACTGCTGCAATGCACCCCCTAATGATTCAGATTGTGTCATTATAGCCTCATTGTGTTGATTTGTTGTTGATATTTTAAATTTGTATAACCTTAGAAGCGGTGTGGCTGTGAGTACCATGAAGGGAGCCTGCACTTTGTGATTTGCCAGGGCACTACTGCAGGTTAGGAAGGAGGAAGAGGCAAAGATCCTTTCCCCAGTAAAACATGTTTGCACCCAGGGTGTTTCCAGACTGTCAGGATTTTGTGGGAGGGATTCAGGTCCAGCCCAGAACTTCAGCTTTTCCAATGAGAATGGATTAAAGCACTCTGACCATTCCCTTAGCAGAGTCTAACTACTGTTGTAAGTTTTGGGCAAGGAAGACATGAATGCAAAACAAACAAGTGGTCGTCTCCTCCGGAGGAACCCCTGCACTGTAAATATATTGACAGCACACTTCCAGGTCGTTGGCATCGGCATCCCAGAACTGTGAAGGTTGCCTCAACTGTTGAGCAACACAGCTAAGGAAGAAGGAGTGGAGTGTCTCCGGGGGGAGCATAGCTCCCATTCCCTTCCAAACACACAGACAGGACAGTGTGGTGGCACCCAGGGAATAGTTGCAGCAGCCGGATGGCTGGCTGAAACACACACCATTGCACTCTTTTTGGATGGGATTCACTCTGAATCAGCCAGTTAGTGAACTTGGTGCTCCTGTGCAACAAACCCACTACAAAACTGCTCTTTCCCTCACACTTCCAGGTCCCTCCAGCTGGGCTTTTTGAGTGTGATGGGTTTTTCTCACTCCAGAGCAGTTTGTCTTTAAGCTGAAGGTCACCGGGAAAGCAAGGGAGACTAAAAAAAATTGCACTCTTGGTTTCCTGGAAGAAGATCAAAAGACTCCCCTGGACTAGAAGAGACGTCTCATTAACAACTGGAGAAATGCCAAAGAACTTTGGATATCTGCTTGGGAACTTTCTGATGCAGTATTAATTTAACAAGGAGCCAGGAGTGAAACCGAAAGTAGACTGACCAGCTAGCTGAATCCAATTATATTGCTATGGGGTGGGGGGAACCTCTAACATTTTACTTTTCAATACTTGTACTTCCAGGGTGAATTTAATAGGGGGGGGGGGTTGGAGGAGCGGAGGAAAGAAGAGCTAACTTGTCCGTGGCTAGGGGGCGCAATCTGGACGGTTCTGCCGGGGCGCAAGATCACCTAACTACTGCTCTGCACCTCTGGACCAGGGGTGGATGGTGCTCATTGGGACTGGTAGGGTGGAAGGCAAGGAGGCCAACAGTAGGTGGCGCCAGAGCCAAGGAGTGGCAGAGCAAATGCATTCTGTATCTGAGATGGAGTGGGAAGGGGCTGGCGGCCACCACAGCCATCCCCTGTCTGCCCTCATGGAGTGGCTGGAATCCACTGGGCAAATGCTCATCTTGCCAGAGTCTGGGTCTTCTGCTGTTGCTCTCTCAGAAACCGTGCCCAGGTGGGATGTTTCGTTTTTCGTAGCTGCTTCATCCCTGAGGAAGTTGGAGGTGATGCAACACCCTTCTCCCTTGGCTCTGTGGAAAGAAGGCATCTTTCCATTTTGAGCGCATTTCACAGGCCAGGAGACAAGCACTGATTCCTGAGGGGGAGAAGAGGCCCAGAAAAGATGAGCCCTTCCCAGCCCAAAGTCGTTCCCCTGAGATTCAGCCTCCGGGCTATGGCTAACCAGGTTAGGAGCAGAAATATTGGGAGCGGGAAGGAACTGTATTAAAAAAGCCTAAAAACACTTGGAAATTCATAGAAAACCACTGGTTTCACCGATTATCTTCAATCCACCGCCAGTCTGCGTCGTTGGCCAAGGACTTGGGAACCCCTCGGTCCCCACCAGAATTCCCCAAGTGGGAGATCACCTACTCACAGGAAGGTACTTTACCCGTAGGTGACAATCGCTGGGCAAAAACTCTCCTCCGGACTTACCCAGGCAACAGACTATGCAAACCAGTTCTATTGTCCTCTTGCAGTAGGTGCTTAGAATGTACTTGGGTGTCGAGACCCCACAGCCACCCCCTCGTTGGAAATGACTCACACAAGGACACGGATATTAGGTTTATGTTACTGGGCAAATTTTGGCCACAACTTTATTGAAATTAAAGAATGTGAGCGGTATTGGCTTAGGCATTGGTTGGACCTGACTATATCTGACTCCTGCCCATTGTGCAGGAAGTCCCAGTAAGGGTAAGCCACCGGTAGGGGGAGCCCTGTCGATGCGATCCAACTCAAGCTCCCCTTGGTGTTTCCGTCGGGGTCGTGTCAAGGCCTTAGCCCCCCCAGCCGGGCTTCAGACTAGATCAACACCCCCGGATTCCTTTAATGGAATACCCTTAAGCATGGAGGGGCAGGTGATGGCCACACCTCCCCTCCCCCACACAAGGTCAAACAATGCCTAACCGCAACCCTAACAAAGTTGTGACGATTGCTACGAGGTAGGCGAAAACCAAGTGGCCAGTGCCAATTTGCCAAGTGGTAAAATTCCTACCAGGCCCCTCGGACAACCAAGGCGACCAACCAAAGTCCATAGCAAGGCCATTGCCTAACCTGCAAAATAGGGAGGGAGGGCGGGTGATTGAGGAAGCGAGCCAAAGAGGAAGTTCTCTGGGGGTTGGCTGGCTGGGCTCTGACGTGGCTGGGATCCCATAGGCAACGGGGGACAGAGTCCCCCGCCCCTGGTGGGGAGTGGGTGGCCCCGTGGTCCACCGCAACTCCTCCCCACTGGGAAGTGGAGCGGATTTCCCAAGACATATCCTGTATTTGCATGTTACCCCAACACATTCCTCCTATGTTAATCATGTATAACCCTCCCCTTTTCTGATGGAGTGGTGATGTTTAGCGAACTGTCTGGTGGGATAAGATAGGAACTTTTAAAAGTCCTTGTCAACCCGTTCTCGGGGTTCAATTCATCTCTAAACCTGTTGCACGATAAACTTTGGTCTCCGCTATTTGCTCCGGTTGGTGGCTGGACTCCTTCTTTGTTCCGCAGGGACCCACGGGCTCTGAGCAGCCTCCCACCTGGATTTTTCCGTAACAACAGAAACTCGACTAACCCTCTTGAGAGAAGAAAGGTGGCTTTTGCTCCCACTGCAATGTTGTAATCTAAATAAGCACATCTTCCTACAAGTGAATAGTAGCCACCTATCTGGGGGGAAATAAAGTGGTATGCTGAGAGACATGGTTACGGTGGAGAGCAAATCTGTGTTCCACGATCCGAACATCCTGAGAGAAACCAGATGGCAGCTTTTTTTTATTGTGTCCACAGAACTCAATGAAAGCCTGTTGGGATGTAAACACAGGAGCAGTCAATGACAACATTCCTAGAGTGTACATGTTAGAACATGGGGAGGGATGTCTGTCCAGCAAGCAGGTAAACTTCCTGGGGACAGACTTCCTCCGCATGTGACCAGAGGTGGGTGTGGCCTCACCTGTGCAGGTAAATGATAAAAGCACAGGGCAGGCAGCCATCTCTCTCTCTTGCCTCTTGCCTCTCTCATCTTCATCTTTCGAAGAAGCAGGATGCCCTCTTGGCTCTCAGCCAAGAGAGGACGATAGGACTATCTTCCTATAAGATAGATTCTAAATGTATGTTACCTTTTTAAGCCTGTCTGCCTTCTGGGATCATATTGTGAACAGAACGTGAGTAAACTCTTTTATGCTTTTATAAAGACTGTGTTGTGTCTTGTATTTTAAGAGGGATCAAAAGGGGGAAAATTGCCAGAGTAATTATTATAGAGGTTCTAGCGAACCTGTGCAGACGTTACCGTTGCGAACTTAAAAGGGGGAATGTTATAAACTCTGCTGATATTTTGGGAACTTGTTAGCACAAGTTGGACTAGGATATAATCTCACAATATATCCTCTCCTGCACCCCAGAACATTCCCACAAAGCCAACCAATGATTTTGCAGTTGCTTTCCATGGACATTTTGCAACCAAGCACAGAATTCCTTGAACCTCGGAAACGCTTCTGATTTCTGCCTGAGCATGAACACATGAATGTACCTGGAAAAGGCATCAATCAATACCATGAAGTGCTTTGCTCCACCTAGAGAGGTTGCAAGTGGACCAACAAGGTCTGTGTGGACAGTCTGGTAGGCTTTAGATGCCCACCTGCCAGAAACCTTGCCCTATTGAACTGTGTGTCATCATGATGGCCTTGGCCGGTTGTGAGTTGTGAAGGCCGCTTCCTGCAAGGCCCTTTCCACCTGGCCTGGGGGGCAGGACCCAGACAACAGCTCTACTAAAGAGGCTCCTGGTGAGACCAGAGGGACATCGCTCGGCCTGACAAGAAACCCAAACTATTGGATTCTTTTGCCCCATCTTTTTGTGCCTGCTCAACAGCCGTGTCATGCTTATGATCATATTTTATTCTCTTGGGAATTCTGCTGTTTTAAATGTGCATTTTATATTTGACTTTACTTAGCAATGTTGGTTTTTTTGGGGGGAACGCTTAAGTTTTTGGTTTTGTTTTTGTTAACTTTGTGTTAAATATGTATTCTGTAGTTGACTTCCTTTGTAATGTTTTGTTTTGAAATCTTTAATATTTCAGTTTTTGGTTAACTATGTTGCTTTAACTGTATACTCTATATTTGACATTCTTCAGATTGTTTTATTTATGTTTTAATATGCTGTAAACTGCTTTGAATTTTTTCTTGAAAATGTAAAGTGGTATAGAAAGGAAATTAATAATAATAATAATAATAATGATGATGATGATGATGATGATGATGATGTTCATTGAAATGTTGTGTCCAAAGACTGCAGCCGATGGAGAGATCACCCCTCCCTCAATTTTCTATCATATTATTTAGATTTGGTAAATAATTCTTATTGCTGTTCTTATTGTATTGATTATTATAATTGATTTCTGTAGTTCTGACGGTTTAGCTGCCTTGAGCATGAAAATAGAAAGGCAGGATACAAACCTAATCTAATAAAGAGCCCTCCTCCTCCTGAGCCTGGGGCAGGACCGTAGCCTGAGAGGGAGAGGGTTGCACAGTTCCCCGATTATTTTGGAGGAATTCCACACCACACATTTAAAGCTCTTACACCACTTGAAAGAGTCCAGGCTTTCCCTCAAGAATCCTGGGAACTGTAGTTTGCCAAGGGTGCTGAGAGATGTTAGATCTGTAGCAAACAGAGGTTCCCAGGATGTGTTGGGTGAATCTGTGACTCTTAGTGCAATGCTTCTTGAAATGTGTGGTTGTGACCATTGTCCTCATAACAGCACTGGGGTTCGGATTGCAGTGTGTGTGTGTTGCAGAATGGTTTAATTAGCTCGTTCTCCTCCTAGCACATCGTCTTCATTCAACTCTGGCTGTTGAATGAATGCTTTCTTATAATCATTCTTATGTTTAAGTGGGCTTTGGCCTCCTTCCAGACAGCAGCTTGAAAGGGAAGCAGAGGAAAGCTCAAATGATGACAGAAGGCAGGGGCATCCAACAAGCAAGAGTTCTGGTTTGGATGTGACACTTTTAGACTTCCCCAAGCCATCCCGAAGCCCCAATTTCACTCGGCCCCATTTCACTCTGGTCCATCTGAGTATCTCCTTTCCACCTATGCCTCCCCTCCCCGCAAAATATTCACAATTAAGAAATCAGAAAACAACCCCCACCTCTCTTTCGACAGAACTAGATGGAATGATCAGGCATAGCAACTCCTGCAGAGAGGATAAAACCAAAATGTTTCCAAGGGACACATTTATCAAACAAGATATCTGCCCATAGCTCAGTCAGTAGAGTGTGAGACTCTTCATCTCAGGGTCATGGGTTCGAGCCCCACGTTGGGCAAAATATTCCTGCATTGCAGGGGGTGGACTAGATGACTCGTGTGGTCCCTTCCAACTCTACAATTCCAGGATATCCTGTGAGGAGTAGTCTGAAGTGAAGGCACAAGACAGGAGCTGATCACCATGTGAGCTGCGCACAGGTGGGCTGAAGCGAGCTGCTGACCAGTCCTGTGGAGCCTCCTTTTATTGAGACAAATATGCAAGCTAGGCAGATACATTTTGGGCTGTGACCTTTACACACCTTTGGTCCCGAGATCGTGGGGTGGTACAAAGTTATTTTGGCACCTGTTTCCACCGCGTCATTTTCCCCTTGCACAGTGTATGACGAAGGAGACAAAAGGTCTCAGGGACAAAGGTTACAGACAGGACACCGCAGACTGCTGAGACCGCAAAAGGTCAGACAGGTCAGACAGAGGGAACGATGTTCCAGACACCCATAACTTTGTCTGTGAGGGGGAGTATGCTACGCACCCCAGGGTCACGCGTGCAGGCAGACTGTGGCTGCCTGCTGGTGGGGAGTGTGCTCCCTCCGGACCCCACTGCCCACTCCGCGATTATCCCTACAGTAGTCAACTGAGTTTTACTCGGAAGAGATGCGTCAAAATCAACACAGCCACGTAATTAGTGCCCATCAATTTAAATAGGTCTGCTGTGGAAAGGACTGGTGTTGACTACAACCCTGATGTTTTCTGATTATTTTATAGAGCGTTTCCCTCAATACCAAAAAATGGAGGCAGAGACAATTTACTGAATTTCAAAACCACCAAAGCTTTATTGAATGAACGAATCAATTTATTACAGCCACAAACCAGAATATGGACTTCTACAGAGATAGAGAACATGTAGAAGAAGAAGAAGAATTTGGATTTGATATCCCGCTTTATCACTACCCTAAGGAGTCTCAAAGCGGCTAACATTCTCCTTTCCCTCCCCCCCCCAACAAACATTCTGTGGGGTGAGTGGGGCTGAGAGACTTCAGAGAAGTGTGACTGGCCCAAGGTCACCCAGCAGCTGCATGTGGAGGAGCGGAGCGCGAACCCGGTTCCCCAGATTACGAGACTACCGCTCTTAACCACTACCAAACACTGGCTCTCATATATATGTAGGTTAAAATCAAAATCTATAAGCTAGAACACAGTAAATAATAGAGATGTGAAACTACTAAAATGTGTAGTTTAAGACCTTAACCGCTAATTTAAAATATGCATGTCAATGCTTTATTATAATTAAGGCAGGTAAAGTAATTATTACTCTTAATATTATTCATTGCTATGAGGCTTCTTGAAGCAATTCAGAATACAATCAACATTAGCAGAACACTTTCCTTTACAAGGAAAATTTAAAAAGCAACAATTTAAAAGCAATAAAAAAGTAATATTGCATAGGAAAGAATTCTAAAACAACAGCAATGATCACAATTAGCAACAACACACAATGAAACAGCAAGCAAAACTTGCCACTCGATCATCGCTGAGCCTTGAAACTTGTGTCTTATCCCCATAATCGAAACTGACATCAAGTCTTATGTCATCTGGAAGAGAATGAAGGAGAAGAGAGATGAATTTCTGCCACATTTACTGATTCACCAAATTGACCTGGCCCCCATTCCACCCTATTTACAAGGAGGCTTTATGGATCCTGTCTTTGGTGGCAACGACTCCTTCCAAGCCTGCAGTTTGGCCATCTTTGTGCTGTGGCAGGATTTCACAGCCACATGACCCAGGAGGTCTGCATCAAGCAAGGATGCCGCAGCTACTGAGTGGGCTCTCCTTAGTCTGGAAAGTGCGTCCCATGTCCCCAGGCTGTGGGTGTTACCTTCTTTGGGGCAGAAGTGAGCCAGCTCCAGAGGGACGAGAGCATGCTGTAGAGAAAAGACAAGACCGTACTGGATCAGATGACTGATCTGATCCTCAACCCTCCCCCCCCCCCAAATAATGGGTGCAAGAGAACATGGAAGCAGACCCAAGCCAGGGAAGACTTGCTTCCATCATGGGATGAGTGAGTTCTATTGCCTGGCCCCAAGGTGGAAGTGTAAGATCAAGGAAGAGGGCAGGAAATGTCTCCAGCCTTGTCCGGCCTCCCAGGGACACACATTGTGTTGTGCGCCTGATACCAGACTGTGATTCCTCCTGTGGGAATCCTTTCACAAGCCACTCTGGGAGCCTCTTGGGGCTGTGAAGGTGCCAAAGGTGAGAGACTTACCTTCAGGCAACTGAGCCTTCTTGCACAGGACATCAGCCAGCTAATGCCACTGGCTGCCAGTTGCCTCTCCGCTGCAATCGCACTTGTTGTGTAACCTCTCAGTTCCTGTGGGAGGAAAGGGGACCTCAGGATCAGGAGGCTGGTCTGGGGGAAAGAGGCAGACCACTGTAAAGCCCTTTACACTCTCAGAGAGAGATCCGTTTCTGTTCTAAAATGCAAGCCTCTAGGTCAGGGGTGTCAAACTCAAATTCATCGGGGGCCGCATCAGCAGTTTGGTCACCCTCAAAGGGCTGGTTGTATCTGTAGGACTTTATCAAAGTTATTTTTCCTTAGGCACTGGTGTGTGTTGTCTTGAACCTATACACCAGGGGTGTCAAACTCAAATTCATCGGAGGCCGCATCAGCAGTTTGGTCACCCTCAAAGGGCCGGTTGTATCTGTAGGACTTTATCAAAGTTATTTTTCCTTAGGCACTGGTGTGTGTTGTCTTGAACCTATATACCAGGGGTGTCAAACTCAAATTCATCGGAGGCCGCATCAGCAGTTTGGTCACCCTCAAAGGGCCGGTTGTATCTGTAGGACTTTATCAAAGTTATTTTTCCTTAGGCACTGGTGTGTGTTGTCTTGAACCTATACACCAGGGGTGTCAAACTCAAATTCATCGGAGGCCGCATCAGCAGTTTGGTCACCCTCAAAGGGCCGGTTGTATCTGTAGGACTTTATCAAAGTTATTTTTCCTTAGGCACTGGTGTGTGTTGTCTTGAACCTATACACTATTTAATATACCTATTCCAGTACGATTTTAAATAAGAATAGAAGAAGAAATAATAATGATTTTTTAAAAAGATGACGAGATGGGCTTCCAGGCAGACTGGAGCTCCAATGGGGAGGAGACAGGAGCCTGTCCCAACAGAGCAGAGCAGAAGCAAATGTTGCCTCCCCCCACCCTGCCGCCGCACTCAGGAGTCGGAGGATACGGAGCTGCAGTTTGGACAGCAGCAGTTTCTTCCTTCCAGCGGCACTGCAGGCGCGGGTGGCCAGGATGTCCTGCTGGGGCCTGAGCTGCTGCAGTTGCTCCCGGGGAGGGGGCTATCCGCCAAGTCCTCCGGCCTGGAGAAAGCCGATGTGTTGGCGTGGGGAGGGGGGCGGTGTTTCGTAGCCAGGCTCCCGCAGCCAAGTTGCTGGCAGGTTCCCACTTTGCTCCAGCCGCCCAGATGCCGGCGCGGTCCTCTTCGGGGTGGCGCCTCTGCTTTGCGGTGTGGCACACCGCCCGCCCGGCTCCCTCCACCCCACTCTGCGTAGCTGAACCGGCAGCAGCTTCGCCTCTCCCAGCCCAGCCGGGGCGTGCCGCCTGCGGCAGGACCTGCGCCGGGTCCCCGCTCTCCACTCGCCTCCGCCATTCCCTTCCCCGCCTGCCGGCCACGCTACTTACCCACCAAGGTGACCCCCAGCCAGCCCCTGGGCCCGCCGCCCGCGCCCCCGGCCATCTCCTCACCAGCTGCAGCGCCGCAGTGGCCTCTTCTTGCGGCCCGAGCGAGTGAGCGAGCGGCGTCCCAAGCGTGGCTCTCGCTCCCTGCCCTCGCTGCCAGCCTCCGCGGCTCTCTCGGGCTCCAAAAGTTGCCGCGCGCGCGACCTGCCCCCTCGAGCAGCCGTGCCTGGGAGGCTCCGAGGGACGGAGGCAGCCGGCTCCGAGCTCGGCTTCGCGGGGCCGCCTCCTCCACAGCGAGCCCCGGGCTGGACCAAGCGAGCAGAAAGCCTCTTTGCCTGGCCCACGAGGCAGGCGAAAGTTGTGGGACCGGCCGGTAGGCAGCGCCGACGGGGTGCGTCGGTTGGAGCCCTGTCTGCAAGCAGGCAGGGAAGGCTATTCGCGTGGGTCACTTTTTAGAAAGGCAGAGAGCCTCCACTGGAGTCTGGGTCTGGGTCTGGGTCGGGACCAGTAAAAAGGACGAGAAGCTCGCTTCCTCACCCTTGATGCCACGGGCCGCATGACGAGGTCTGGTGGGCCGGATTCGGCCCGCGGGCCTTGTGTTTGACACCCGTGCTCTAGGTCTTAGTTAATCCCACCCCTAAAAGCTGAGCCATTTCGCAGTCATCTCTAGACAATATAGCTTCTCTTCTCTCTCACATCTCCACTCATCCTGTAAATAGTTGCTGCATGAATAAAGCTTTTTGAACGCAAGAAACCCAAGAAATTGTAAGCAAATCTTCCAATTGAATTCACTGAAGTGGCAAGGTCTGGTAACACCTTTCCACATTCTGCTCCCCTCCCCCCGGCCAGCTCCTCGTCAACCTCAAAAGACCCGGTATACCTCAGATGGTAAAGGGCTTCCAGTGCCGTAGCAAGGACCAATTCAGGCTGCGTAAAGCACGCAATCCGTCCCATGAGATCCTGATAGAGAACAGAGGGCGGAGGGGGGAAACGTCAGTTCCCTACGGACATCAGGTGGATTCCTCCAACCCCAAACTCAGTGCAGGAATTGGCAATGTAATGCCAAATGCCTGCACAACCCTTCTCTTGGCCAGACCCCGCCAGGCCTTCCTTCTGCCCAGCATCCCCCCAATCCCATCCCCAGCTCTCCTGCCCCCCTCACCCCTGGATACCTCATGCAACCTCTCACTCACCGCAATTGCCTTGGCGGCCATCTTTTTGGAGTACCTCAAGCTGTCCTTTTCTCTCTGGTGGGCCTCCGAGCAAGTGGCCAGCACACAGCAGAGGAACATCTCATCCTTCTCCAGTTGCTGAAATGGCAAGAGTCAGGCTGTCAGTTCATGCCAGGAGGGCTTCTCTGCATCTGAGACCGCCAAAATGGGGGTACAAACAGCACTGGATGGGGTGGATGGGGGTGGGGGTGGGGGGGTGAGGGATTTCGTATGTACTGTGCTGTTTTCTCAAATACTAACCACAGGCGATGCCCAGACCCTGCCAGTCTCTGAACCATCTGCAACAAGAGAAGCAGGAAAGCACATGGGGGCAGGTTAGTTCATTTCTACTTATTTTCCACAGTTGAGGATTAGAGCATTAAGGCCACCCCTCCTTACGCTCCAAAATGAAAAGGAAGCATTTGCTCACGTGGGCCCACAGCAACCCTGGACTTCTTGGGGACTTTGCGGGTCCCCTTCTTCTTGCGCGCTGCCATGTCCCTCAGTCGCCTTGTGGCCGGAGACCCCCCCCCCCTTCTAACACACTCACACGTACTGCCCAACCACCACACTCACACACACACACCTCCCCTCCCCGATCCTGGAAACGTCCCTTTAGAGAGCCGTCTCCTAGAAAAGAAAAGCCTTCCGTAAATAAGGAAGCGCTACCTTTGACAGCTCTACGGAGAACCCTATCCTTATCATATAATTTCCCCCAGTAGACCGGGCACCCCGTTTCGCCTATCCTTATTATGGGTAGATCGGGCGTCCGAACTCTGGGTCAGCCGGCTGCCGTCTCGACCAATCAGCATTAGCGAACAGCGCCCCTGGTGGCGGCTACGCAGGTACTGCAGCCGGCATCTACTGCTTCCCCACTTTGACAGCTTACTGATACAATGTTTCCAGATCCAATTGACCGTGACTGATTTAATCAAAGAGTTGCTTCATTGTTTCCGAAGCTTCGGAGTACTACAGACTTCAAAGTCCTTTTCTTCAGAAATTCACCAAAAACCAGCCGTACGTCGGATTTTCATCGGACCACTTTTATTCTACTTCAGATTACAAGGACTACCAAAGGGGGGTGACCTGGCACCAACCAGCCATAATCCCCCAACCGAGCAAGCACATACTCAGCGCCTCCTCCCAACTGACCTGTCCACCTTGATAGCCCGCTTGATGGGCCCAGACAGCAAACTGCCAAGGACACAATAGGCTGCATATGATAGTGTATTCTGCTTCGACCAAGACAAAGGAACTGTGACCGGATTTCCCCAGGGGGGGCAAGGAGCTGCGCCTTTTCCTTTGTCCTCCAAAATGACTCACAGGAAGGGGGGAGAGGGGCACTGACCAGGTGTTGAGATACTCGAGTTACCTGCCCGATCCCTCCCCTGACTCCTCCTGTTTTTAATATAATCATGATGTAAATATGATGTAATTCTGGGGGTGTCGCTAAGGGGATTAGCAACTAATAAAAGTTAGGGTCTGCTTTTGTTCTGGGCTTCCATTTTGCTTCACCTCGTGGGCGGTGGGAGTCCTGTCGCGACAGTCTTTCCTTAATAAAGACCAAGCCTACTGGCTGCTGTTTTGCTCTGAATTGCTCTGGTTGGTGTCTTTGTTTCGTCCAAGGGAGCCCTCGGATTTTCCGGTAACAGTTTTGGCGACCGTGCTCAGGGACACTTGGTTCTCCTGCAAAGGTGAGGGGGGATATAGAGGGGATCGGGCGCCACTGGGCAACTTTAGCCCGGGGATCCTTTTTTCCTCTCCCTGTCTCTTCTTTGTGGGCGGTAATCAACCATCACCAAAAGCCCAACCAGAGAGAGCAAAGGCGAGGTAAAAGCCGGCTAAAGAAAAGGATCCCGGGATCCGCGGGGGATATCTTCGAACGTGAGTATGTTTTGAAGTAAATACATTGGGAGGGGGGTTGGAAAAGGGAACATCTCCACGACAGCCAGACTTTCCTTCTTTCATTTCCGACGTTACCCCTCGGAGTCGGCCGGGAACGTCCTAAAAACTCTCTCCTTTTCTCCCCCGATTCTCCCCTTCGGAAAGTGGCCAAGGAGATCGCGGAACTTTACTGTCTGACGTTACCCCTCGGAGTCGCCCGGGAACGTCTATAACTTTTTCTTTCTCTCCCCAATTTCCTTTTCGGAACGTGGCTGGGAAATTGTGGCACCTTTACTGTTTTCCGACGTTACCTCTCGGAGTCGCCCAGGAACATACGTAACTTTTTCTTTCTCTCCCCGATTTCCCTTTCTGAGTGTGGCCGGGGAAATCGTGGCACTTTTACTGTTTTCCGACGTTACCCCTCGGAGTCGTCCAGGAACGTCTAAATCTCTCTCTCCTTTTCTCCCCCGTTTTCCGTCTTGGAATTGAGTCCGGGAAAGCGTGGCTCTTTTACTGTTTCTCTGACGTCCCTCCCTCGGAGGCGTCCGGAGGCGTCCTTCAAAATCTCCCTCTCTCCTTTTCTCCCCCATTTTCCGTCTTGGAATTGAGTCCGGGAAAGCGTGGCTCTTTTACTGTTTTCTCTGACGTCCCTCCCTCGGAGTCGTCCGGAGGCGTCTTTCGAAGTATTTTCTCACTCTCCCTCTGCCCTAACTATGCAAACGAAGCCGCCCCTCCTGCCTGGCGACCTTTGTTAGAGATGACCCGGGTACGTGAGAACGCAAGGTCGCTTGCTTCCTTTCAAACTTTGGTCTTTTCTCGGACCCCGATCTGGCATTGCACTGCGCAAGCGTTCAGTAGGGGATTCCGAACTTAGTCTCAAGGGCTAGGCAGGAGGCTGTCGTGGAGGGTAGAAGGGGCGGTTCACGAATTGGGGCCCCACACTAGGACCAGTTGTGCAAGCAATACCGAGATAGAATTCCAGGATCCGTGGTTGTATATCGGGTAGAGAGAGACCCGTGGTTTTAAGGCTGAGGTTTGAGGTTTATAGATGATAAGTGAAATACGGTTCGATGATAGGCAGGATTAAGTTTAAATAGAGATAAACAGAGGTACCTTAATTACTGAAAGAATACAATTTTTTTTCTACCCTTCCTCCCTTTTGTTTCCCCCCTTGTCTGTCCACCCCTTTTGTCTTTTTAGTATACATCGCTAGCGAAATACCCCATTTTGTATAATAGAGTGATGGGAGCCCACGCTTCTCAGCACTCTGATTGGACTCCTCCTGGCGACAAGGCTTCTATGAAGCCTTTCCGCTCTGGAGAGGACTCTGATACCCCTTTAAAATTTGTTCTCCTTAACTGGAAAGAATTGAGAGGGAGAAAGGGACTCTCAAAGTCCAAACTGAAAGATCTCTGCAACATCTCGTGGGTCGCTTTTACCCACCATTTGGAACCATCCTCCCAATGGCCATCTCATGGTTCCTTTAACCTTGTGAAGATGCAAGCACTTAAGTCCTATTTAGCCGACGAGAAGCCCCGGCAACTGTACTATCTCAATGCCTTCGTTGAAGCCCGCGAATTATTTCAACGGCAGCAAACCCAAATTGTTCGGCAAATGGCCGTTTTGAAGACGACCAGACCTCCCCCGTATGATGAGATTAGAGCCCAGGAGGAACAATTAGATAGAACCCTCATTCCCTTCTACTATCCCGAACCCCGAGCTCCTCCACGACTACCGGAACCCGGGGCGGGAAACAGAACAGAAACCAGCGCGGGGGGTGCGGGACCCAGAGAAGAAGTAACAAATCAGACCACCGCTGCCCCTTCCCAAAGTATAACAAGGGCATTACCGTCCAACCCTCCCCCAAACGCCTCCAACGTGGGAGAAGACCAAGTAGACTTGGGTCTAGGACCCCTACTCAGCGGGCAATTACTGAACGGAGACCGAGAGGGACCCGTCTCAAGTAGGACTCGGAATAGGGACAACCTACCGAACGGCGAAATAGAGGGCGCTTTCCCTCTAAGAGCATTACCTATTCCCCCACAGTCAGGGCAGGAGACCCGCCCCACATGGTTTTTACTCATCAACCCTTTCTCACATCGGATTTAATGAATTGGTCCAACAAGATGCCCTCCCTATGGGACGACCCAGACAAATGCCACCGCCAGGTTGCCACCATTTTCTCCACTCATAACCCCACGTGGGCTGATGTGCATATGTTGCCTGGGGCTCTTTTCAATGAGGCAGAAAAAAGGGAGATACTGGCAAAGGCAGGGGAGGCCCTAGCTCGGGAAGACTATCAACCGAACCGAACCGCCTCCATGGCCCCCCTGACCGCCCAGACGTTACTGAACGATCCGGACTGGGACTATAATACCACCGACGGGGCATGGGGTTTAAAGATTTTTAAAAAAAGCCATCTTAGATGGAATCAAGGCTGCTGGCCAGCGAACCGTAAATTGGACCAAAGTCCAAGCCATCCTTCAAGGACCAGAAGAACACCCGTCCGACTATTATTCCCATTTGGTCTCTGCAATTAAAACCTGGGGCGGGATAGATCCAGAGAGCCCCCAGCATGAGGTCGTAGTTAAAGGCTTCTTTAAGGACCAAGCAACGGCGGACATAAGGAAAGCCCTAAATGCACACCTTGGGTATGATGGAAAGACCATAACCGAAATCCTTTCCATCGCCAAGTCTGTCTTTAATTCGAGAGATGAGCGGAGGAGAAAAGATCTAAAACCCGACTCTCCGCAGATATTAGCCTATGCAGGAGGGGTCCCCCCTTACAAGGATAAAATCAAACCCAGGGGACCCGACTACCGGGACCAGCGTATTTGTTACAACTGTGAGGAAGTAGGGCACATAAGAAGATTCTGCCCCCTCCTGACAGAAGTTACAAGACCCGAGTACACAGATCCAAAGACATGCAGACCGGATTACCGGGAACCTGCTCACTACAAACCTAGGGAACCAAACCCCTCATATGGACCTATTCAATCCACAGCCCAAACGCCATATCACATGGGTCTTCTTCATCCACAACCCAGACCTAGAAATCCCACCCAGGCCACCCGCGCTATTAACCCAGCTCATGAAATGGTGATGGAAGAATACCAAGAGCATTGACAACTAGAAGCAGATCCCGCCTCTTTCTCTTTTCTTTGTCCTGTCTTGCAATTATCATCCTCTGATCCAATCTGCACTATGCAAATCGATGGGCAATCCTACGATTGCCTTTTGGATACTGGGGCCACCTATTCCACTCTTACAAATAGCCATTTAACCCCCGGGGAAGAAACCAGAACCGTAATGGGACTGGATGGAATTTCTCGAAACTGTCCTCTTTCCAAACCTGCAAAGGTTTCCATCGGACCCCTATCTGTTAAACATACTTTCTTACTAACTTCTAGCCCCGTTAACCTCCTGGGGAGGGATCTGCTCTGCAAATTAAACGCCACCATACAATGCGGACAAGAAGGGATTTATTTACACATGCCAAACGAATCCATCTTCAGTTTTCAAGGAGTTCTGCAAGAAGCCCACAATACCACCATCGATCTTCCACCCGAACTCCTAAATAGCGTTTCCCCTTCCCTATGGGGAACCGAGTCAACCTCCATGGGGCTCTTAAAGTCTGCAACACCGGTGAAAGTAAACTATAGGAAAGATTTACCCTTCCCCTGCACTAAGCAATATCCCCTTCCCCCAGAAGCAATAGAGGGATTGGCCCCGATGATTGACGAATTCCTCAGGATGGGAGTTTTAGTCCCATGTGCCTCCCCTTGCAACACCCCTCTTCTTCCCGTCAAAAAGCCAAATACAAATCCCACCAAATGGCGCTTGGTGCAAGACCTCAGGCTCGTGAATTCTTTCGTCATCCCCAGACACACTGTAGTCGCTAACCCACACCACCTCTTAAGCACCATTCCGGAGGGAACTGTGGTCTACTCTGTCATAGATCTATGTTCTGCCTTCTTCAGCATCCCCGTAGACCCAGAGAGCCAATTCCTTTTTGCTTTCACATGGCAGACAGGGCAACTAACGTGGACCCGGTTGCCCAAGGATATGTAGAGTCTCCGGCAATTTTCTCATCCATATTACATCAAGATTTATCAGATGTAACCCTGCCAGGAGGCTCCGCCCTGAGACTTTATGTTGATGACATCTTACTCTATGGACGGGACCTAGAATCCTGTAAAAGTGACACAATAGCTCTCCTAAACATACTAGCACATAAGGGACACAAGGTATTCCCTAAAAAGATACAGTATTGTAGAAAGGAAGTCAAATATCTTGGTCATATCCTCGGAGAGGGCACTCGGGCCCTAACTACAGATAGAATTGAAGCAATAACCAAATTACCCCTACCAAAAACTAAAAGGCAGCTCCGAGGCTTCATCGGAATGAGTGGATTCTGCCAAGCATGGATCCCCCGCTTCGGAGAATTCACCCGCCCTCTTACAGCAATGACACACAACAATGCCCCAGACCAACTACAGTGGTCTGCAGAGGCACTTGAAGCCTTCAAATCTATTAAAGGGGAACTGAGGACCTCGCCTGCCCTCGGACTCCCGGACTACAGACTACCCTTTTCCTTATACGTGCATGAAAATAAGGGAGTAGCCTCTGGAGTACTTACACAACCTTTCCAAGGGAGGAACAGGCCTGTCGCTTATTACAGCCTTCAACTAGACACTACTGTACTGGGAAATGTGGGGTGCCTTAGGGCCGTAGCAGCTGCAGCCCTGCTCCTAGAGAAAGCGCAAGAGACTGTCCTGGGGCACGACCTAACCGTGAACGTCCCCCATGCCGTCGCTACCCTCCTCAGCTTACAGGGATGCCAACGTTTCACAATACAACGTCTGAACAGATACGAAGCCATCCTCCTCAGTCCATCAAACGTCACCATAAAGAGGGTGAACTCTCTCAATCCTGCAACCCTACTGCCCCTCCCCGACGACGGCACCCCACATCATGACTGTTCTCAAATAGTCCGCCACATAGAAAAACCTCGGGAAGACCTCGATTACCTCCCTTTAACCGACCCCGACCTCATCTTGTACACCAATGGGAGTTCCAAGATTGTAGGGGGGGAACGGAAAAGTGGATATGCCATAGTCACCGATAGCGAGACCCTGGAGGCACGACCTGTCCACGCAAAATACAGTGCGCAGGCCGCTGAACTTATCGCCCTGATAAGAGCCTGCGAATTAGGGGCAGGACAGAGAATCACTATTTACACAGACTCAAAGTACTGCTTTGGGTTGGTGCATGCCACCGGACAGATCTGGTTACAGAGGGGCTTCTTGACTGCAGCAGGCACCCAAATCGCACACGCTTCCCTAGTAAAACGCCTCATGGACTCTCTACACTTTCCTGAAGCTATTGCAGTAGTCCATTGTAAAGCGCATACTAGAGGGAGGGACCCAGTTTCAACAGGGAACCGATGTGCTGACCGCGCAGCACAAGAAGCAGCCCTTCAGCCCCTCTCTGCAGACAATGAGTTCTAGGGACCCCAGGTTCCATCAGATGTAGACTTTGCTGAGATGTACAAGACTGCGACCCCAGAGGAAATTAAGGGATGGGAAGAACAAGGACCCCACTTAGACAACAATGTTTGGTATTTTCCAGACAAAAGGCTCATAATGCCCAGACTATGGGTACCTAAACACTTGAGGGTCCTGCACCAACGTACTCACTGGGGTAGGGACAAACTTATCGATACAATACAACGCTGCTGGTATGCCCCAGGTCTCGCTCTCGCCGCTAAGGCTGCCGTAAAGAATTGTCATACTTGCCAGACCTTTAATCCAAAGCATACCGCCAGATGCCCACCGGGGGCCAGACCATGGGCCTTCGTCCCATTCGAAAGTCTTCAAGTGGATTTTATAGATCTACCCCCTTGCCTAGGCTACAAACACGCTTTGGTCATCATTGATCAGCTGACAGGGTGGGTGGAATGTTTCCCTACTCGCAAGACAACTGCCCAAATAGTTGCAAAGACTCTATTGCAAGAGATCATACCACGGTTCGGAGTTCCCAGACACATAGACAGTGACAGGGGTTCACATTTCACATCAGATATAATCCAGCAAGTAGCCAGTGCCCTAGGAGTTAAATGGAAGTTACACACACCGTACCATCCTCCTTCCTCCGGGCAGGTCGAAAGGATGAACCAGCAGCTTAAGTCTCAGCTGGGAAAACTCTGTAAAGACTCTGGTATCAAATGGGTAAATGCCCTCCCATTAGTCCTGCATAATCTACGGGCATGCCCCCGTGGAAACCTCAAACTGTCTCCCTATGAATTACTGTTTGGAAGACCCTCCCCGGTATATAATACTCAATTTCCTACTTAGAGGTGGGTGAGTCCGAATTAACCAAATATATAATACAGCTCCAGAAGCAACTCATTCTTCTCCACAGATACGCTGCCACGAGCCAAAACATTCCCCTAGACGAGAACATCCACCCATACCAACCAGGGGATTGGATACTGGCAAAAACCTACCACAAGGTACCCCTACAGCCCAAGTGGGAGGGCCCCTACCAAGTACTTTTAACCACCCCAACTTCTGTTAAGGTAGCGGAGAAGACAGCCTGGCTACATCACACCCGCTGTAAGCCTGCTTCGCCACCCAAACCCGCCTCAGACGACACACCTTACAGTATCCCAGCCCGGTCAGCAGACGCCGACACCGACATAGAGGAGGAACAACAGACCAGATCGGGGCACGAATCAGGCCCAACAGACCGGACCAGATCGGGGCACGAATCGAGCCCAACAGACCGGACCTGATTCGCCGCACACACCAACATAGTGGTCTTCAGAACTCATCACAACGACCGACGACAACGACCGACCCCCAATCCGCCTCAGATTCCGTAAAACACCCCCTCACAAGTCTGACAGCTCCGCAGTTTGACAGCTTCACTTGACAGCGCCGCAGTTTGACAGCTCCGCAGTTTAACAGCTCCGCAGTTTGACAGCTCCACTTGACAGCGCCACAGTTTGACAGCTCCGCAGTTTGACAGCTCCACTTGACAGCGCTGCAGTTTGACAGCTCCACGTCTGACAGCTCCGCCGTTTGTTGGCTACAGCCAACACCACTACCAACCATGACCGCCACCATACCCACCCTGCTCGTCTTCCCCATCCTGATTACCACCACGACCTTTTCTCAGCACACCACAACCACACATGTCTCATGCCCTGGATTACAAATTGAATACAAATATCTGGATTTTGGAATTGTTGACATGGTAAAAAGTGGAACATTAGACCGTTTGGGAGATTTTGATTTCTGCTTACCTGAGACCCGCGTCCTCCTTCGACACTCTGTATTGCCAGTCCTCGCTACACACCAAACCTGGGAACTCTTTATTCGCTCTCCCTCTTACACGCCACTAGGCAAACGCATCCTTACCAGAGATGGCCCTTGGAACCGTGCCCGCTGCCTCAATGGTTCTTATATACTTTTTGCCGACGGAACACCCCAACAAACGTTAAACTGGACACTTCTGGACAATGGTGGCGGGGAGTCAGTTTACACTGACCGAAACCATCCCACAGACCACCTAGTCCATGGATTTTACTGCCAAAGAGTGGACTCCACTCCTCGCAACACCATCCTACAGGGAGTTTGCCTCCGAAGGTACTGCTGCGTTTGGGACATCGGCATCGCCTCCACCTGGGACGGCAAAGCGTACCTTGAAGGCTGGCATCACTCCATCACACCTCCAGCAGAATGGGATACCACCGGACCCCAGAGATGTGGAGGTTTATGTTGATATTGCAGAGTCCTTTGCACAACGGAATGACGAACAGTACGTGCCACATGCTTTAATGTTGCTTTATTTTCAGTTCATTGTTGAGAAATTACAAACATGCATCTTGCCTCTGCTGGAGCAGAGAAGCAACATTCCTTCTCCTCGGAATAACGAACACCGAGAGAACACAGTGAAAAACAGGAAACCAGAGTACGTCACATCCAGCTTCCCATTCCCGTGGGAAAACCCAACAGTACTCTGACTGTGGAATGTAAACATTGTCTTGTGACAAGCACTTTGCTGCACAGTGAAGAGAGCAGAAACCAACATCCTCCCCCTTTCTGTGAACATCACTGGGCAGCGTGTTCGTACAATATCAGTACAAACCCAACTTCTGTACATAGGTACAGTGTTGATCCCTTGACACAATCTTGGACAATACATCAGCAGGAATTTCATTACCTGGCATATAGGACACCGTTACGAGTCCCTTCTGAATATGTTCCCTAGCATGTTGCAACTTCAATTGCAAGTGCTTCGTGCTTTGCTTACAACCTTCCGAATTCAGCAAAGCCAAACATGCTTTGTTGTCCTGGTAAACCTGGATTGGACATTTGACAGGAATTTTCATGTCTTTGCACAATTGTAACAACCATTCACAATCCTTAAGTGAATAAGACAGTGCATTCAGTTCAGCTTCACAAGTACTTAAGCTAATTGTTGTTTGCTTCTTGCATGACCAATCAAATAGACCCTGATTGTACATGTAGCAAACTCCAGACGTACTTTTCCTGTCTGTAGTGTCACTTCCAAAACTTGCATCTGCAAAAATTTCAAGACCACCAGACTTCTGATTGTTAAATCTCAGTCTGTAATGCATAGTGCCTTTCAAATAGCGTGCTATGCGTTTCAGAGCTTTCCAATCCTTAACAGTAGGATTGTTAACTTGTCTGCTTAGCAAATTACAGCTAACAGCAATGTCAGGTCTTGAACATCTGGCAATGAAGTTTAGCTTGCCTAGCACACTTCTGTACAGTGTAGTGTCAGAAAATGCTTCTTCAGTGTCTTCTACCTGATAACCTGTTGTCATCGGTGTGTCTACAGGGTTAGCATCCATCAGGTTCAGTTTGTTTAACACATCAGCAATTTTCCGTGACTGGTGTACTAGAATGTTACCACTTTGATCTTTCTCTATTTCCAGAGATAAGTAGTTGTTTACCTCACCAAGATCTTTCATGTCAAAGTGCTCTTTCAGTTGAGCTAGGGCGTTATTGTACATTGTGACATCTTTCCAAAAGAATAAAATATCATCAACATAAAACAAACAATACAGCTTCTTTTGCCCTTCCTCTTTGACAAACACACATGGATCAGCTTTCCCTTGCTGAAAACCTAGAGAAAACAATGCTTCAGTGAGTTTTGTGTGCCAACACCGTGCACTTTGTTTGAGACCATAAAGGGACTTTTTCAGAGCACAAACAAATCCCTGTTTTACCTGTACGCCATCAGGTGGAAGCATATAAAGTGATTCACCTAGAGATCCGTACAAAAATGCTGTATTTACATCGTGGTGACTAATGTGTAGATTCTCCTCTGCAGCTAGCTTGAGCATAAGCCTAATGCTCTCATATCTCACCGTGGGTGAGTAGGTCTCGTGATAGTCTTCACCTGGTACCTGTGCAAAACCTCTGGCTACCAATCTGGCTTTGTGTCTGACTATCTTGCCATTTTGATCAGTCTTCGCTTTGAAGACCCATTTGCTTCCAAGCAGTTTCATTCCTGGAACTACTGGAACTAGCTCCCAAGTTTTGTTCTTTTCTAAGGAATCAAGCTCAGCCTTCATGGCATTTAACCATGGCTCAGCTTCCTTAGAATCCAAATCCTGGATTTCTTGGAAACTTGAAGGTTCAAATACCTTCTTGGAGCTTTTAACAGCTGCTACTGCTGTCTTAGCAAATTCATCAACAAATCTCTTTGGAGGTCTGCCTTTAGTGGCTCTTTGTGACCTGCGAATCAGCCTTTGGTCTTCAACACTCTCCTCTTCTTTCTTAGGAGAAAAGTGACCTATTGTGAACAATGGTTCTTCCAATTCCTGATCAGAGCTTTCAGAGGGTCGCATAGAGGCTTTCGCACTCTTGAAATCCTCTGAATTATCCGATTCAGTTTCAGACCCTTCATCGGTGGGTGTGGGTTGTTGTTGCTTATCCTCAGTCTCATCACTGTCATCAGGATAACATTGAAAAATTCCCACGTTCTCCCCCCACTTGGCATTGTACTCAACACTTCTTGTGAGCCTAATTGTCTTAGAGTCAGTCATCATTATTCTGTAAGAACCTTTCTGATAACCTAGAAAGATACCATGCAATCCACGTTTGCCTAATTTGGAGCTTTGTGGTGAATGAATCCACATGTCAGAACCAAAAATTTTCATGTGTTTGATGTATGGTTTCTTGCCAAACATCTTCTCATAGGGGGTACAACCAATCGCTGAAAATAACCTGCGATTGTAACTGTAAACAAAACACGAGAGAGCTTCGGCCCAATAACTCTCTGGAAGATTGGCATCATGCAGCAAGGTTTTTAACCCTTGAAGCAATGTTTGATTTGCCCTTTCACAAAGTCCATTCTGCCATGGCGAGCGAGGACTGGACAAATCGTGTTGAATTCCTTTCTCAGTCAGAAAAGCTTCAAACTGCTGAGAAGTGAATTCTCCCCCGCGATCTGTGAAAAGAATTTTTATCTTCTTACCATGCACATTTTCCAACCAAGCACAGAATTCCTTGAACCTTGGAAAAGCCTCTGATTTCTGCTTGAGATTGTACACATAAATATACCTGGAAAATGCATCAATGAGAACCATGAAGAACCTATTTGCACCCAAAGAGGGCGATAGTGGACCAACTAAATCAGCATGAACAATCTGGTATGGTTCTGTAGCTTGCCTACTAGACACCTTACCTTTCGCAGCCATTTTCACCTTGTTTGCTGCGCATGCTTTGCACTTCATGTGGTACCTGCAGGGTTTAATAGTCATACCTTCAACCAAGGCAGGCATTTTAGATACTGCCTCAAAATGCAAATGACCAAATTTCCTGTGAAAATCATGAATACATCCTGCATGCAAACTTTTGTTAGAGCCTGCAATGCAACAAGTCTCATTCTGCACAACATCATCATAATACAAAACAAACAAACGATCAACACATTCAGCATGCAATACATAATCGTCTTTCTTTGTGATGGTGCATTTCTTGTTCTTGAAGGAAACGTCAATGTTCCGTTCATTCAGCTGCATCACACTTAGAAGATTGTGTGTGGCATCCGGAACGTAAAGTACATCCTGTATCGATAAGTCCAAACTGTGAAGAACAACAGTTCCGTAGCCTTGACTGGGGATCGTGTGGTCATCCGCCTGGTGAATCGCACCTTCCTGCGGTGTAAAAGACACGAACAGTCTCTTATCGTTGCACATGTGGTGGGTAGCTGCTGAATCAACAACGAAGAAAGATCTAGACGTCTTCTGGACCTTTGCAACCTTTGGAGTGAAGCGTGAGACCATTGCCTTGTGCTGCGTTGTCCTGGACACTGGACCTTTGCCTTTGCTATGGCCTTTTCCACGCGATGAACTTCCGCTGCGCTGCTCTGTCTTGGCCCTGGGATATTTGCATTCCCTCTTCATATGGCCTAGACGTCCACACGAGTAGCATTTCACTGCCTTCAAAGCTTTGGCGCCCTCTGGTGGTTCCACTGCACTCTGGGATGACGTCTGTGAAGACTCCCCCTTACCCATGCAGCTAGCACCCCGGCGATCTGCTTCACTCTGGATCACGGCAGTAACATAGGCTACTGTGAGCTGAGCAGTTGGTTGAACAGCAATCTGAGTGGCAACGGACTCCCAACTTGGTCCCAAAGAATGTAGTATCATGAAGGAATACACAGCCTCTGGAAAGTTGAGTCCTCTCTGTTGCAGCTCATGTCTCAGATTCTGCATCTCCATCAGGTGTGTACGCACATCTCCACCTTCAGCAAGAGCCATACCATGCAGCTTGGCATAGTAGTACATTGAGGAACCAGCTTCTGTCCTCAAGTGAGCCTCTCTTAAAGAGTCCCAAATTTCTGTGGCTGTGGTCTTTCCACGCAACAGACAGAGCTCTTCTGGGGATACTATCAATGTAAGTGTTCCCCTTGCTTTGGAATCCTTAGCAGCCCATTCAGCTGTAATTGGAGCTGGGGGGTTGTCTGTAATAACATTAAACAGACCTTCTTTTCGCAGAATTGCCTCTGCATACTGCACCCACTCCGTGTAATTTTTCTTATTGAGCTTAGGAATCCCAAAAGCATCAACCAGCTTTGCATTAGCCATTATTGCTGCTTTATTCGAGCTGCGTCACAGTACAGCTTCCAAAAGCACTTGTAAAAAGTACTTTCACTTTTGCAGCCATCAAGCCTGTGAGCTCGTGCCTTAAACTGTATCGCGGCAAAACGGCTTTAAAAGTACAAAGTCCAGCCATAAAGCCATAAATTAGAAACTGGCAGGCTGCCTGGCTGCTCCGGGCAGCATGAGCACATACCTTCATCAATCAAACTCGACGCGCAGAGCAGATAACGCCGATCCGTTCCTCTGTACCTCTGCCGGCATTCCTCAGTTTGATTTACGTCTTTCTGGGCCCATAACCAAAATGTTGATATTGCAGAGTCCTTTGCACAACGGAATGACGAACAGTACGTGCCACATGCTTTAATGTTGCTTTATTTTCAGTTCATTGTTGAGAAATTACAAACATGCATCTTGCCTCTGCTGGAGCAGAGAAGCAACATTCCTTCTCCTCGGAATAACGAACACCGAGAGAACACAGTGAAAAACAGGAAACCAGAGTACGTCACATCCAGCTTCCCATTCCCGTGGGAAAACCCAACAGTACTCTGACTGTGGAATGTAAACATTGTCTTGTGACAAGCACTTTGCTGCACAGTGAAGAGAGCAGAAACCAACAGTTTAGCCACGAATCTCACCTACCTACTCCGACAAGACCCCCTTCACCCCGCTGGCACCGCACCTCAACAAAGGGGGGAACTGTCGATATCCGAAAACCCCACCAATAACGACCTTTTATCCACCTGGCACTCCAACACCTACGTAAAACTGGTCTCCCAAATCGCAAAACAAACGACCACCGACGATTGCTGGATCTGTGCCAACGCTCCCGCACACCTCCACAGTGGCATACCATTCCTTGGAGTACCCCTCACCCTACAACAACATCTCTCCGCTGACGTACAGTCCTGGAACCTGACCGCTGTGAACTTGACCCACCAGTACATCTACCTAACCGGACCCACTAAAGGTGACCTCTGCTGGAAGTTCAGCGGCAGTGACAAAGTCATCGGCCAGAGTACCTGTAAGTACACCATTGACATCACCTTAAGCGGTAAAATTACCCTGTGGCAACAGGGTAACCCCTCTACCCATCCCAACTTACTGTCTGCATGGAAACGTGTAATGAACTTACCTGACTCCTGGGACCCCTCCCCAGTTTCCCAGTGTTTCTTCCGCACCTTCCACACTGGCCGCATAGACTCGTGCCTACAGGGGTTGTTCTGGGTTTGCGGCCACCGCGGATATGCATGGGCCAGCCTGTTATCTTGGCACCTGTTATCTTGGACTAATCTTGCCTGGGATCCGGATCACCCAAGATCTCCCCACCGGAAGGAGACGCAATAAGAGAGCAAAAGACCTGTCAGAACTTTCCGATGTGACAGCCAATGGAGAAACTTATGGCCGGGCCCTTTTCCCCGCGTACGGAGCGGGCTCCAACCACGTCGACATCCTCAAACTAACGGACATTCTATTAAACTTTATGGAGGAGTCCAATGCGGCTACCCAATCTATCCTGACAGAATTAACAGAGGTCAGACAGACATCGATTCAGAACTGCCTGGCTTTGGACTATGTTCTCGCTTTGACAGGAGGCGTATGTGCCCTTGTGGGAACCGAGTGCTGCACATACGTCTCTGATCAAACTCTAAATATCACTGGACATCTTAACAACATCCACAAGCTAACAGATGAGCTTAAAGACATTCAACATGAAGGATTGTCTGACGCCCATTTGTGGAGCTGGCTACCGGGGTCCGGGTGGATCAAACAACTCCTAGGAAACGAACTCCTGATCCTGATCACTGTAACAACCTGCATTGCTGTCTTCTGTTGCGCAATCCACTGTTTCCCAATGTGTTGCCAAACCTGCGGCTCTTGCGCTTCGATTCTTCGTCCGCGATCGTCTGCCGCTTATACAACACCCACACCAAGGACCTGGTCGACCCTCATCGAGATGGGACCCCTGAAAAACCCGCAAGATCTAGACTCTAGGTATGACATGTCAGATTTCTATTGACTTGTGCGGAGAGAAGGATTGCACGGTTCTTACCTTCGCAATCTTATCTCCGAAGGGGGGAACTGTGGCCGGAGACCCCCCCTTCTAACACACACACACGTACTGCCCAAACACCACACTCACACACACACACCTCCCCTCCCCGACCCTGGAAACGTCCCTTTAGAGAGCCGTCTCCTAGAAAAGAAAAGCCTTCCGTAAATAAGGAAGCGCTACCTTTGACAGCTCTACGGAGAACCCTATCCTTACCATATAATTTCCCCCAGTAGACCGGGCACCCCTGCTGCAGTTGCTCCCGGGGAGGGGGCTATCCGCCAAGTCCTCCGGCCTGGAGAAAGCCGATGTGTTGGCGTGGGGAGGGAGGCGGTGTTTCGTAGCCAGGCTCCCGCAGCCAAGTTGCTGGCAGGTTCCCACTTTGCTCCAGCCGCCCAGATGCCGGCGCGGTCCTCTTCGGGGTGGCGCCTCTGCTTTGCGGTGTGGCACACCGCCCGCCCGCCCGGCTCCCTCCACCCCACTCTGCGTAGCTGAACCGGCAGCAGCTTCGCCTCTCCCAGCCCAGCCGGGGCGTGCCGCCTGCGGCAGGACCTGCGCCGGGTCCCCGCTCTCCACTCGCCTCCGCCATTCCCTTCCCCGCCTGCCGGCCACGCTACTTACCCACCAAGGTGACCCCCAGCCAGCCCCTGGGCCCGCCGCCCGCGCCCCCGGCCATCTCCTCACCAGCTGCAGCGCCGCAGTGGCCTCTTCTTGCGGCCCGAGCGAGTGAGCGAGCGGCGTCCCAAGCGTGGCTCTCGCTCCCTGCCCTCGCTGCCAGCCTCCGCGGCTCTCTCGGGCTCCAAAAGTTGCCCCGCGCGCGACCTGCCCCCTCGAGCAGCCGCGCCTGGGAGGCTCCGAGGGACGGAGGCAGCCGGCTCCGAGCTCGGCTTCGCGGGGCCGCCTCCTCCACAGCGAGCCCCGGGCTGGACCAAGCGAGCAGAAAGCCTCTTTGCCTGGCCCACGAGGCAGGCGAAAGTTGTGGGACCGGCCGGTAGGCAGCGCCGACGGGGTGCGTCGGTTGGAGCCCTGTCTGCAAGCAGGCAGGGAAGGCTATTCGCGTGGGTCACTTTTTAGAAAGGCAGAGAGCCTCCACTGGAGTCTGGGTCTGGGTCGGGACCAGTAAAAAGGACGAGAAGCTCGCTTCCTCACCCTTGATGCCACGGGCCGCATGACGAGGTCTGGTGGGCCGGATTCGGCCCGCGGGCCTTGTGTTTGACACCCGTGCTCTAGGTCTTAGTTAATCCCACCCCTAAAAGCTGAGCCATTTCGCAGTCATCTCTAGACAATATAGCTTCTCTTCTCTCTCACATCTCCACTCATCCTGTAAATAGTTGCTGCATGAATAAAGCTTTTTGAACGCAAGAAACCCAAGAAATTGTAAGCAAATCTTCCAATTGAATTCACTGAAGTGGCAAGGTCTGGTAACACCTTTCCACATTCTGCTCCCCTCCCCCCGGCCAGCTCCTCGTCAACCTCAAAAGACCCGGTATACCTCAGATGGTAAAGGGCTTCCAGTGCCGTAGCAAGGACCAGTTCAGGCTGCGTAAAGCACGCAATCCGTCCCATGAGATCCTGATAGAGAACAGAGGGCGGAGGGGGAAAACGTCAGTTCCCTACGGACATCAGGTGGATTCCTCCAACCCCAAACTCAGTGCAGGAATTGGCAATGTAATGCCAAATGCCTGCACAACCCTTCTCTTGGCCAGACCCCGCCAGGCCTTCCTTCTGCCCAGCATCCCCCCAATCCCATCCCCAGCTCTCCTGCCCCCCTCACCCCTGGATACCTCATGCAACCTCTCACTCACCGCAATTGCCTTGGCGGCCATCTTTTTGGAGTACCTCAAGCTGTCCTTTTCTCTCTGGCGGGCCTCCGAGCAAGTGGCCAGCACACAGCAGAGGAACATCTCATCCTTCTCCAGTTGCTGAAATGGCAAGAGTCAGGCTGTCAGTTCATGCCAGGAGGGCTTCTCTGCATCTGAGACCGCCAAAATGGGGGTACAAACAGCACTGGATGGGGTGGATGGGGGTGGGGGTGGGGGGGTGAGGGATTTCGTATGTACTGTGCTGTTTTCTCAAATACTAACCACAGGCGATGCCCAGACCCTGCCAGTCTCTGAACCATCTGCAACAAGAGAAGCAGGAAAGCACATGGGGGCAGGTTAGTTCATTTCTACTTATTTTCCACAGTTGAGGATTAGAGCATTAAGGCCACCCCTCCTTACGCTCCAAAATGAAAAGGAAGCATTTGCTCACGTGGGCCCACAGCAACCCTGGACTTCTTGGGGACTTTGCGGGTCCCCTTCTTCTTGCGGGCTGCCATGTCCCTCAGTCGCCTTGTGGCCGGCTGTTCTGAAGGCTGGCGGTGGGAAGAAAAGCCCTTCTTCCCACCTCCCGCCCCGCAAGCTCCGGGGACAGGAGGGCTTTGCTGCCGACCGCCAGCATTTTAAAAGTCCCCGCTGTCCCGGGGCGATTTTAAAATGCTGGCGGGCGGGAGCGAAGCCTCCGCTGTCCCGGGGAGATTTTAAAATGCTGGGGGTCGGCAGCGAATGCTTCGCTCCCGCCCGCCAGCATTTTAAGATCGCCCGGGACAGCAGAGAAGTCTCCGCTGCCCCGGGAAGGCAGGCGGGGGGGGGGAGGGAGCAAAGACTTTTGCCCCCCGCCGGCCTTCAGAAGAGGTCCAGGACCTCTTCTGAAGGCCGGCGGGGGGCAAAAGTCTTTGCTCCCGACCGCCAGCAATTTAAAACAGGTCCCCGGAGATTTCCCTATGGGCTTTCGTCTTGCGAAGCAAGCCCATAGGGAAATTCGTCTTGCGAAGCGCCTCCAAAACAGAAAACCCTTTTCGTCTTGCAGGTTTTCCGTCTTGCGAGGCATTCGTCTTGCGGGGTACCACTGTATATGAGATAGACTCATGACATGCAAAGCGAGATATGTCAAGCCTTAATTTGTTATAAACGTGATGAATATGGGGTACAGCTGATAAAAAACCCAAATTAACAATCCCATAAAATTGGAATATTGTGAAAAGGTGCAGTAGCTATTCAATCCATAACACCTGCAATGGGTTCAGTAGGAAGCACAATCATGGGGAAGGCTGCTGACCTGACAGTTGTGCAGAAAGCCATCATTGAGACCCTCCATAAGGAGGGAAAGCCTCAAAGGGTAATTGCAGAAGAAGTTGGATGTTCCCAAAGTGCTGTATCAAAGCACATTAATGGAAAGTTATGCGGAAGGGGAAAGTGTGGAAGAAAAAGGTGCACAAGCAGCAGGGATGACCACAGCCTGGACAGGATTGTCAGGAAAAGACCATTCAAACGTGCTGGGGACTGAGGCTGGAGTTAGTGCATCAAGAGCCACCACACACAGAAGGATCCTGGAGCTGGGCTTCAAATGTCATATTCCTCTTGTCAAGCTGCTCCTGAACAAGAAACAACGTCAGAAGCATCTTGCCTGGGCTAAAGGGAAAAAAAAAAGAACTGGTCTGTTGCTCAGTGGTCCCAAGTCCTCTTTTCTGATGAGAGCAACTTTTGCATCTCATTTGGAAACCAAGAACCCAGAGTCTGGAGGAAGAATGGGGAGGCACACAATGCCAGATGCTGGAAGTTCAGTGTGAAGTGTTGATTTGGGGAGCCATGCCATCAGCTGCTGTTGGTCCACTGTGCTTCATTAAGTCCAGGGTCAACGCAGCAGTCTACCAGGAGATTTTGGAGCACTTCATGCTTCCTTCTGCAGACAAGCTTTATGGGGATGCTGATTTCATTTTCCAGCAGGACTTGGCACCTGCCCAGACTGCCAAAAGTACCAAAACCTGGTTCAATGCCCATGGGATTACTGTGCTTGATTGGCCAGAAGACTCGCCTGACCTGAACCCCATAGAGAATCTATGGGGCATTGCCAAGAGAAAGATGAAACACATGAGACCGAGCAATGCAGAAGAGCTGAAGGCTGCTGTTGAAGCATCCTGGTCTTCCACCGCCACAGCATAAGAGGCCTGAGAGAGGCCTCTGGGACATGGCTGCTGCTGCTGCTGCTCGCATGAGTGTTGGGAGGACTGCTCCCTTTTCTGCCAACTCCATCTGGCCTAGGGGGCGGGGCCTGCACTCACCGCCACAGCTTGAGGGCCTCCATCAAGGCCTCCGGGACACGGCTGCTGCTGCTCCCGTGAGTGTTGGGAGGACCGCTCCCTCTCCTGCCAACTCCATCTGGCCTAGGGGGTGGGGCCTGCACTCACCGCCACAGCATAAGAGGCCTGAGAGAGGCCTCCGGGACACGGCTGCTGTTGCTGCTTGTGTGAGTGCTGGGAAGACCGCTCCCTCTCCTGCCAACTCCATCTGGCCTAGGGGGTGGGGCCTGCACTCACCGCCACAGCATAAGAGGCCTGAGAGAGGCCTCCGGGACACGGCTGCTGTTGCTGCTCCCGTGAGTGTTGGGAGGACCGCTCCCTCTCCTGCCAACTCCATCTGGCCTAGGGGGTGGGGCCTGCACTCACCGCCACAGCATAAGAGGCCTGAGAGAGGCCTCTGGGACACGGCTGCTGTTGCTGCTTGTGTGAGTGCTGGGAAGACCGCTCCCTCTCCTGCCAACTCCATCTGGCCTAGGGGGCGGGGCCTGCACTCACCGCCACAGCATAAGAGGCCTGAGAGAGGCCTCCGGGACACGGCTGCTGTTGCTGCTTGTGTGAGTGCTGGGAAGACCGCTCCCTCTCCTGCCAACTCCATCTGGCCTAGGGGGCGGGGCCTGCACTACCACTACAGTTTAGAGGCCTGAGCAGCTACCGGCAGCAATGGACAAAATGGTTTTAAATGTTTTAATTGCTTTTAATTTGCAGCACCTTAAATGGTGGTGGTTGTTTTTTATAACATTATATTATTTCATTATTTTATTTTTGCTTGGGGTGGGATAAGCATTTAGTCAGCGCTATTGTTTCTTGCTGTGTTTTGTTTTGTTTTGTTCTGTTTTGTTTCGTTTTATTTTTATTATTATTATTCTGTTAAATTATTATATTGTTTGTATTTTGCTTTTTAAGCGGAAGGGTCATGGCTGCCTGGGAGTGGGCCTCAGCCAATAGATTGGGTGGGGCAGGTTCCACAGGGGGGGATGTATTGGGACACCCGATCTCAGTGATCACGGGCAGGAGGAGGAGTTATGCTAAGACCAGACCATGTCATTACCGAGGAGGCAGGTTTAGTCGTTGTTTGAGGACTATCCCTGCCTCCAGGTCTGGTCCTGACCGGAAGGATACTGGAATCAACAAGGGAAACCCACATGACCTGAAAGTGTTGCTGTGCAATGCCAGGTCAATGATGAATAAAACCACTGCCATCCACGACCTGATTGTGGATGGAGGATTTGACCTGGCATGTGTGACAGAGACCTGGTTGGAGGAAGCAGATGGGCCTGTCCTTGCCGCTGCTTGCCCACCAAGTTTCTCTTACGCACAGCAACCCAGGTCATGTGGGCGGGGAGGGGGGTTGCAGTGATTTTTAGGAAGTCATTAGTCTGCACCAGGCATCCTATTGGGAAGACCCAGTTTTCTGAGTGCATGTTCTGGAAGTTGGGCAATAGGGGCAGTATAGGATTCCTACTGGTGTACTGACCTCCCCGCTGCACCAAGGATTCCCTGCCCGAGCTGCTTCAGGTCATGGCGGATATGCTCCTGGAGACACCTAGCTTGGTTGTCCTGGGGGATTTTAACATCCATGCCAACACAACCTTACAAGGGGCCGCTCGGGACTTCCCCTTTTGTAAATAGATTGAAGCAATAAGGCTGCAAGCTGAAGTCTTGGAAAGCCTTTTGTAAAAGACTAAATTTCCATTGGTAAAGAACATTAAACCCCCCCTTGGAGGCAGGAGAAGAGGGGAGGAAGTTGTGGACTGAGTGTGCCTGCAGGAGAGGTTAAAATACCGCCGCTCTGACCCTGGGAACGGGCTGCTAGCAGGACTGACGTCTTGTGGAATGTCCATTGACAGTGTTTAGAACATTCATTGACAGCTAGCATAAGAGTAATACATTGTTTCTACTGTCTCCGGCTGCCTTTAAGAAAAAGAAGTAAAAGTAACTGAGAACTGAAACTAACTTCGGATTGTTTGAACTGTGTTTAAAAAAGGATATCACTGACTAATATAAATAGAAACTGGTTGTTGTTTTTTAATAAAAATGTTCAGTTTCTGTTAATTGATTCTCATGGGAACTTGCAGATTCTGGCTTCACACAATTAACTCAAGGCAGTGTCAATTTACTCTTGGCAGAAAGCCAAGGTCTGCTTGACCTAGAAACTACTTACTCTGATTGGTTAATGACCAGCACTCAACTCTGTTATCTAGGAATGCTAGCACAGTTTGGTGTTAGGTGTGTTGAAGAAGTTAGAAGTGCTGTGTATGGTTATGAGAGAGAGAGAGAGAGAGAGAGAAAGAAAGGATTTATTTTGCTTTGTTTTGTATGCAGAAACTCTGCTGGTTTTATTTTTCCTTTTAATAAATCCTGTAAATAGTTATTCTGAGTCTAGCTGACTAGTCATTACCACCTCGACTAGCTTCTTCGCTGTGCAGGAAAATTCTGCTACGTTTGGGCTAAAGCCATTAGAGCTATGCCTGACACTTCAAAGTTCCATGAAAAAAATTTATTGGTTTTTCACAATTTTTATAAACACAAACATTACACAATAAAAACAAACAAACACATAAACAAACATGTATAATGTCAAATCCTTTTTTCTTAAACCTTACTTCACCGACTTCCCCATACCTCCCCTTTCTGCATCCCAATTTCCAAATTTGTTTCAGCAAATCCTGCCCCTTGATTTTATCAAATTTTCCCTTATTCTTTTCCTTTACTTAATCTTTTACAGCTGTAATCCCCTTTTTTCAAAAACCTCAACATTTTAACATTCATTAATTTTACAATGATTCTTGAGATAAATTTTAAATTTCTTCCAGTCTTCATCCGCCGTCTCTTTCCCCTGGTCACGGATTCTGCCGGTCATTTCAGCCAGTCCCATGTAGTCTATCACCTTCATCTGCCATTCTTCCAGAGTGGGTAGATCTTGTATCTTCCAATACTTTGCGATGAGTATTCTTGCTGCTGTTGTGGCATACATAAAAAAAAGTTCTATCTTTCTTTGGCACCAATTGGCCGACAATGCCAATTGGCCGACAAAACTAACTTCGGATTGTTTGAACTGTGTGTAAAAAAGGATATCACTGACTAATATAAATAGAAACTGTTTCCCCCTAGTGGAAGCCTTTGAAACTGGTGGCTTTATAAGAGCTGTGCTAGGGGAATTTCCAGCTGCAAGATAAAAAACTGTGAGACTCTGGGACTGACCTTGAATCTTCTAAGTGTTATGGCAAATGGAAAGGAAAAAACAGACCAGTCAACTGCTGAAAAAACATTAAGATCTGGGAAGACATGGCAGCAACCCAGGAGAGGCTCAACACAAGGCCTCCCTGCTTCTTCTGCTGCTGCTTCTGTACCAGTACACTCAAAATCAAGAGGAATGTCGACAGAAGAGGCCTTAGCGGTTGCATTAAGTAAGATAAATGATTCATTGGAACAGCTTAATAAGAAAGCAGATGCGACAAATGTGAAAGTGGATGCGACGAATGCGAAAGTGGATGCTGCAACTATTAAAATCGACTTAAATACAGAAAGTATAAATAATCTGGGACAAAAGGTGAACACTAATATAGAAACTATCCAGAAACTAATACAGGAATCTACTTTGGTACGGCAGACTGCGGAGGAAGCCAGGGAGAAAGCTACTGCTGCTGAATGTAAAGTAACACAACTGGAGAAAGAGAGAGTCCCAGCCTTACAGAGGCAACTTGATGAACATAAGTTGACGCTTGCTATGATTGAACTTAAAGAAAAACAGACGAATCTGAGGATTAGAGCCCTACCCGAATTGGAGAAGGAAAGCTTGACAGACTTTCTTACACAGGAATTTGCTGCCTTTTGGGATTTGAACTTGGGTCAAGAAGAGTTTAGAATTGTGAGGGCCTTCAGACTTGGAAGAGGAGGGAAAAAAGAGAAGAATAGAATAAGAGATTGCTTGATCACCCTTCGAACTAAAGAAGAGAGAGATAGAACCTTGGGCTGGCACTACCAGAAGAGCTTAGAAGTACATCAGTCAAGAGTGGAAATTTTTAAAGACGTTCCGAAACATATTTTGGCTCTTAGGTCAAATTACGGAGATATTGTTGCTCTGCTGAGAAGGAACAAAATCATCTTTAGGTGGGAGTTTCCCCAAGGTCTATCCTTCAGTTTCAAAGGAAGGAAAATAAAAATTAGATCAGTAGAAGATAAAGTAAAGTTTTTGTATAAATACGAAGAAGATCTGCAGAAGGAACTTGGAAAAGCACCAAGAGCATTGGATAGAAGATCACCAGATAGAGGACCAGAGCAAAGAGCTTCGGATAGAAGATCACCGAATAGGGGAATATTGGATATATCAGCACTATCTTTTGGACTGGATCTTCCAGTGAACGTGCCACCACCACCACCAACAGAACAAGAGCAAGCATTGGGTGCAGTTGGAGGAATATCAACGTAATTACATGATGGCGTTGCAGATTTCGAGCTGGAATGTGAATGCACTGAACTCTCCTGAAAAAAGGCGGAGATACTTTCATTAATTGAAAAAAGAACATTTGGACTTGATTTGTTTACAAGAAACACATGTGATAAGGCTACACAGGAAAATACTGAGTAATAAAAGACTGGGCCAAGAATTTATCTCATCAGATAAAGTTAAAAAAAGAGGAGTGGTCCTTTATGCAAAGGAGAGCCTATCACCGAAATTCAGATTCAAAGATGACCAAGGAAGATTTGTTGCAATTGAAATTCAATCACAAGGAGAGAAATTTCTGATCGTAGGTATTTATGCACCAAATGAAGGAAAATCGGAGTTTTTTAAGAAGCTACATGAGACTCTGATGGACTATATGGACTACAATATGATCTTGATGGGAGACATGAATGGAGTGGTGTCTACAAACATGGACAAAGCACAGAGACAGGTAGTCACTAAAGATAGCAGACTACCAAAAACCTTTTTTGACATGACTGAAAATATGGTTTTAGTTGACATTTGGAGAATGAAGAACCCTCTGGGAAGAGAGGGAACGTTCTTCTCTGAGGCTAAAATGACATGGACAAGAATTGACCAAATCTGGGTAACAAGGGGATTGGTTCCGAAGATCAGCAAAGTGGAGATTTGCCCTAAAACTTGTTCTGATCATAATGCTGTAAAGATGGAAATGAAATTGACGCCAATTGGTTCCTTTAGATGGAGGATGAACGATACTTTGTTTAGGAATGAAGAGGTGACCAAGAAGGCCCAAAAAACTCTAAGAGACTATTTTGAGATAAACATGAATACTACAGTGGAAAAAAGAGTAATTTGGGACGCAAGTAAGGCGGTTATGAGAGGATTCCTAATACAACAGAATGCAATTAAGAAGAGAACTCAGAATGAAAAAAAGAATAAAATCTTGGGGAAAATAAAGGAAGGAGAGAAGAAACTGAGAGCAAAACCAAAGTCACAGGAGATCCTGAAAGAGATAAAGTTATACCAAGTACAATATATGAAGCTGATGAATCAGGAAATAGAATGGAAGATTAAACAGATGAGGCAAAAGACATTTGAATCGGCAAATAAGTGTGGAAAATTGTTGGCCTGGCAAATGAAAAAAAGACAAAAACTCAATACTATTACGAATCTGGAAGTGGAAGGGAAGAATATACAGAACCCAGTGGAGATCAGGAAGTGTTTTCAGAGGTATTTCAAACAACTTTATACACAGGAGAAGCAGAAAGAAATGGACATTGATCGATTTTTGAAAATAAATGGACTACATAAAATCTCTCAGGAAAAACAGCTAATGTTGAACCACAAAATAACGGATCAGGAGGTGGAAGGGGCCATCCAGAACATGCAATTAGGTAAATCTCCAGGACCAGATGGTTTGACCTCAAGATATTACAGATCTTTGAAGGAATGGTTACTACAACCATTGAAGGAAGTTTGTAATGAACTATTGGAAGGGAGAAAGGCACCAGAGTCGTGGAAGGAAACTTACATTACACTTATACCGAAAACAGAGACTGAAAAGACACAGCTCAAGAACTACCGCCCCATATCGTTGCTTAATGTGGATTACAAAATTTTTGCAGATATTTTGGCTAAAAGATTAAAAAAGGTGTTAGTAGAAGAAATTCAAGTAGTAGAAGACCAAGCGGGCTTTCTCCCGGGCAGACATCTGTCTGACAATATGAGGAATATAATTAATATTCTAGAAAAACTACAAGTGAATATCAATACTAAGGCAGTTTTGATATTTGTGGATGCAGAGAAAGCCTTTGACAACATTTCTTGGGGTTTTATGAAGAAGAATCTACAGGGGATGGGGGTAGGTCAAGGCTTCGAAAATGGTATAGGTGCAATTTATTCAGAACAAAAGGCAAAATTAATTGTGAACAATGTAGTGACAGAAGAGTTTAAGATTGAGAAAGGGACACGACAAGGTTGCCCAATCTCTCCATTGCTCTTTATATCGGTCCTTGAGGTGTTGTTAAATATGATTAGAAAGGACAAAGAGGTTAAAGGTATACAAGTGGGAGCTAAACAGTACAAACTGCAAGCATTTGCTATGACTTAGTATCGACTTTACAGGAGCCAGAATCTAGTACTAAAAGGGTATTGGAACTGATCCAAGAATTTGGACAGGTAGCAGGTTTTAAGTTGAACAAGATGAAAACTAAGGTTTTAGAGAAAAACTTAACTGTGAATGAGAGAGAGAAGTTTCAGGAGGAGACAGGACTAACACTGGTTAAGAAAGTGAAATACTTAGGGGTTAACATGACTGCCAAAAATGTGAATTTCTTTAAGGATAATTATGAAAAATGTTGGATGGAAGTGAAAAAGGATTTAGAAATATGGACAAATTTGAAGTTATCATTGTTAGGTCAAATTGCTGTGATAAAAATGAATGTATTGCCAAGGATGTTGTTTTTATTCCAAACATTGCAAATTTTGGATAAGATGGATTGTTTCAAGAAGTGGCAGAAATATATTTTCAGATTTGTTTGGCAGGGCAAGAAGCCTAGAATAAAATTTAAGATATTAATTGATGCTAAAGAAAGAGGTGGATTTGCCCTGCCAGACCTTAAATTTTATTATGAATCAGCTGCTTTTTGCTGGCTGAGACAATGGCTGCTTCTTGAAAACACTGACGTGTTGGATCTAGAAGGTTTCAATAATGCATTTGGCTGGCATACTTATTTGTGGTACGATAAGGTAAAAGCACATAAAGCGTTTAAAAATCACATTGTTAGAAAAGCATTGTTTAATGTGTGGATAAGATATAAGTATTTGTTAGAAAAGAAAACCCCAAGATGGTTGTCACCAATGGAAGCGAAGTGTGCTGGTCCCGGGGGGGAAAGGTACTAATACCGTAGCCGAAGTTCAGTCCAGAGTCACTAGCAGGGTAGACGATCACTAGGTGAGACGCGAGGTCCGAAACAGGGAGCCGGGCGGGGGAGCAGGAACGCTGGTAGGGCAGCAGCAGGAAGCCAGGCGGGTAACAGGAACACTGGTAGAGCAGAAGCAGGGAGCCAGGCGGGGAACAGGAACACTGGTGGGTCAGCAGCGGGCAGCCGGGCAAGGAACAGGCACACTGGGAGTGCAGATCTAGGTCTGGGTAAAGCAGGTACTCCACAACGACGTTGCTCCCGCAACCTGGGACCGGGCTGCCTGACCTTTATCTTCTTCTAAGGCCAGGGGCGGTCCCGGCCCCCAGGAGCCCCGCCTCTCCTGGCCTTAAGGCGAGCACTCCTCCTGGGAGAGACCAGTTCCCTTCGCCTCTCTGCCCTAAGCCTCTGCAGTTCAGGAGAGGCCGAAGGGTTACTGGGCCCCGGGGGAGGCTCACCTGTAGCCACTGAGTCCTCCAGCACCTCTGGGGCCAGAATGGTCTCACCTGGTGCCTGCCCCTGAGGATCTGGCACAGGTGCAAGCTCCTCAGCATCTAGGCCTTGCCCCAGTTCAGCCGGCCCTGGAGGCGGGGACTCCTGTGCCGGCTGGGATTCCTCCGGTTCACTCTCAGACTCGGAATCCCAGGCCATCACACGAAGGCACAGAAAAAACTCAATATGGAGGCCAAATGGCCAAAATATTGGGAAATTCTGGAACAAGATGGAGAGAGAATAAAATTGCAGAGCTTTGAAAAATTGAAAAACAGAGTGCGAGATTGGCTCCATTATTACCAAATAATGGAGGCATACAAATTGGACAAAAAAGTTGGTTTCCACGTGGAAAAATCAAAATTGGAAACAGAATTGTTAGATCCAAAAACCAAGAATTTGTCAAGAATGTATAACTTGCTGTTGAAATGGAATACTCAGGATGAAATGGTGAAATCAGCTATGATTAAATGGGCACAAGATGTTGGACATAACATAATGATGGCTGACTGGGAACAGTTATGGATCACAGGTATGAAATTTACGGCATGTAATGCCCTAAGAGAAAATTTAATGAAAATGATTTATAGGTGGTACATGACACCAGTCAAGCTTGAAAAAATCTACCATTTGCCCGATAATAAATGTTGGAAATGTAATGAGACTGAAGGTACATTCTTTCATCTTTGGTGGACATGCCCAAGGATTAAGACATTCTGGGAGATGATTTATAACGAAATGAAAAAGGTATTCAAATATACCTTCCGGAAGAAACCAGAGGCCTTTCTCCTGGGCATGGTCGGCCAATTGGTGCCAAAGAAGGATAGAACTTTTTTTATGTATGCAACAACAGCAGCAAGAATACTCATCACGAAGTATTGGAAGACACAAGATTTACCCACCCAGGAAGAATGGCAGATGAAGTTGATGGACTATATGGAACTGGCGGAAATGACTGGCAGAATCCGAGACCAGGGAGAAGAGTCGGTGGAAGAAGACTGGAAAAAGTTTAAAGACTATTTACAGAAATACTGCAAAATTAATGAATGTTAGAAGAATGTTGGAATGAAGTTATATGGCTTTAGTAGAAATGTTATAAGGAATTAAGTATAAATAGATTAATAGAATATTAAAGGGAAAAAATAAGGTTAGAATGTGTTAAGATAATTATAGGAGAGAAAACAGAGGAAGATGGAAAGGAATTGCTGAAACAATTAACAGAAGTGGAATACAAAAAGGGAGGTGTGAGGAGGTCGTTGAAATAAGTGAATGAAATATAAGATATTGAAATTATTTGATGTGTTTTAAATCGCTTTTGTTTTGTTTTGTTAGTTTAATGTGTGTTAGTGTTATGTAGTGTCTTTGTATTGTATTGTATTGTATTGTATTGTATTGTCTATTCTTTTTTTGTAGTGTTTAAATTGTTGGAAAAGCAATAAATATTATTTTAAAAAATAATAATAAAAAGAACCAGTGAAGGCGGTGAAGGTCCTGTGTGAGTGCCTGGAGGCAGTTGGAGGATGGATGGCGGCTAACAGATTGAGGTTGAATCCTGACAAGACAGAAGTACTGTTTTTGGGGGACAGGAAGCGGGTTGGTGTGGGGGATTCCCTGGTCTTGAATGGGGTAACTGTGCCCCTGAAGGACCAGGTGCGCAGCCTGGGAGTCATTTTGGACTCTCAGCTGTCCATGGAGGAGCAGGTTAACTCTGTGTCCAGGGCAGCTGTCTACCAGCTCCATCTGGTACGCAGGCTGAGACCCTACCTGCCCGCGAACTGTCTCGCCAGGGTGGTGCATGCTCTAGTTATCTCACGCTTGGACTACTGCAACGCGCTCTACGTGGGGCTACCTTTGAAGATGACCCGGAAACTGCAATTAATCCAGAATGCGGCAGCTAGACTGGTGACTGGGAGTGGCCGCCGGGACCACATAACACTGGTTGTGAGAGATCTGCATTGGCTCCCAGTACGTTTCTGAGCACGATTCAAAGTGTTGGTGCTGACCTTTAAAGCCCTAAACGGCCTCAGTCCTGTATACCTGAAGGAGTGTCTCCACCCCCATCGTTCAGCCCGGACACTGAGGTCCAGCTCTGAGGGCCTTCTGGCGGTTCCCTCATTGCGAGAAGTGAGGCTACAGGGAACCAGACAGAGGGCCTTCTCAGTAGTGGCGCCCGCCCTGTGGAACGCCCTCCCATCAGATGTTAAAGAGATAAATAATTACCTGACATTCAGAAGACATCTTAAGGCAGCCCTGTTCAGGGATGTTTTTAATATGTAACGCTGTACTGTTTTTAACACTGTTTGGGAGCTGCCCAGAGTGGCTGGGGAAACTCAGCCAGATGGGCGGGGTATAAATAATAAATTATTATTATTAATATTATTCCATAACACCTCAGCAGTGCCACAGGCTGATAGCATCCATGCCACGCCGCACTGAGGCAGTAATTGATGCAAAAAGGGCCCAAACCAAGTAGTGAGTACATATGCATGCTGCTACTTCTCAGAGGTCAAATATTGCTCTATTTGCAATCCTTGTTTTGCTGATGTCATTTCATATTCTAATTTTCTGAGATTGTTAATTTGGGGTTTTCATCAGCTGTGCGCCATAATATCACAATCATAACAAATAAAGGCTTGACATATCTCGCTTTGCATGTCATGAGTCTATCTCATATATTAGTTTCACCTTTTAAGTTGAATTACTTGAATAAATGAACTTTTCCACGATATTCTCATTTCCCGAGTTTCCCCTGTACACTAAGTAGAAGAGAAGCATTGCCACCCGACCCCACCCTCCCCCTCTTCCCCCCTCTGTTCTTCCTAACCCAACACTGCATGCAACACTAATGTCTCACAACAAATGAAACTGATCTGTAGAAAACACAACTTGACAAAAGAGACAAGGCACGTTTTTTTTGTAAACTAAGAAATCTTCAATCATTTGTTTGTTTGTTTGTTTATTATTTAAAACACCAACAAGGAAAGGAGCAGGAAGGAGTTATCCAAGATGATCGTGGCCTTGGAGAGAAAGCGGATGGAGGGAAAGCTTTGAATCAACTAATTTGAGAATGCTGGTGGGACCTTCTTCACATCATGTTTACTCCGTTGCTGAAATTTGCAGGCAGCCGATGCTACAAGGACAAGTAGCCTGCAGGGCTGGGAAGCAGATTACACCAATTGTTGGAGGAGAACAACAGCATCTCTTACTATCACTCAGCATAGCAATATAGAGCTTCCAGGAACAGAGGCACTCTACCTCTGAAGCCCACAGCTAGAGGAGAAGCAGCAGGAGTGGGCTACTGCTTGTGAGTTTGGACTAGATGGGCTTTTCCTCTGATCCAGCAAAGTCACTTCCGCCTACAAAGGAGGTGGAGTTGCGGGCGCCTGGGGGAATCCCCGGCCGCGTCAGCCCCTGGACAGCCAATCACTGGCTCAGGGAGCGTGACCAGCCCTATTTATCGCCGCCTACCTCGTAGCAAATCGTCACAACTTTCTGGGTATTGGCGGTTAGTCATTGGTATTGGTATTGTTCTGTAGATGGAAGAGGGGAGGAAGCGCCATCACCTGCCCCGCATATTGAAGGGTAGTGGGGGGGGGGGAGGTTCCGAGTTGATGTGCATCAGCAGGACTCCCCCTACTGGTGGTCAACCCTTCCCGGACTTCAAGCGGACGGGCTGAAGCCGGATAGTCAGTTAGGACCAATGCCTAAGCCAATACCAATACCACTCATCACCTGTAACCAATAAAGTTGTGGCCATATTTAGCCCATTAACCTGAAATAATTGTGTCATGTGTCTTTATTTCCACTTGGGGGGGGGGGCGGGAACTCGCCACGCAATAGGGCTCTTTTTGTTTTTTTATGCACCCACAGACCCCAAACTGCTCTCCACAGGAACACAGTGGTGCATCTCATGTATGGGGGGGGGGATTCCAACACTCCCCCCACCCCCAGCAAAGCAAAGATAAGGAAAGCATAAATGCCACCTTGAACTGCTTGGATGAAAAGTGGGCTATGAATCGGGCCTGCAACCTTGGTGCTATCTGCAGCTCCCTCTAACCAGCTGAGCTGCAATGAGATTTGAGGGAGAATGGGAAGGCGGGTGGGAAGAGAAGTTAAGCTGTTCAGGAAGGGGTTGAATCCCATGGGGATGCTGGCTGTGTGGGGGACCCCAAGCCCTCGCCCCAGAAGATTACAAAAAAGAAGCAGACGAAATCCTACTTACAGATTCACGATGCTGGCCATCTCTTCAGGTGAAATCCGCTCCTGTTTAAACTCAACTGCTTTAAAATGCTCACACAACACTAACTCTGAACCTTGCCTCTAACCCTATTGCTACTCCTCTCTGTCTAAAATATACAGGAGAATATGTGCACAAAATATACAGATGAAAATGAAATGATAAAGTGAAAGCATTTGTTGAAATACAGTAGAGAACTCACGCCTCCCGAGTTGAGGGAGGCCTTGCTTTGCATGCAGGAGATCCCAGGTTCAGTCCAGGATCTCCACCAGACAGGGCTGGGACTGTCCCCTGTTTGAAAACCCTGCAGCGCTGCTGCCAGTCAGTGTAGGCAGTGCTAGGCTAGATTGACTCTGTCAAGTGCAACTTCCTATGAATGCTCCTCTTATACGATTTCTCGAAACACAAGCAAGCTACCTTATCAACGAGTTGTGAGAGTTCATTCATGACTTTTAACAAACAGCAGAAACCATTTTATTATTTCTATGAGAGTACAGAAATCCTGAATATGAAAGGAAGGAAACTTCCTGCCTCTGCAATAAAGGCAGCTGCACTGCTAGGTGAGCTGTCCCGATGCCAACTGAAACAGACCCTCCAAAGATTCAAAGGTGAAAAGGGAATTTTGAGCATCTGAGCACAACTGGGCCGTCTTCTGCGTTAACGTGAAGTGCAGGAAGTGATTGCCTTGAGCAGGGGTAGGCAACCGAAGGCCCTGGGTCCGGATGCGGCCCAATCGTCTTATCATTCCGGCCCACGGAGAGTCTGGGAATCAATGTGTTTTTCCATGAGCAGAATGTGTCCTTTCATTTAAAATGCACCTCTGGGTTCTTGGTGGGGCATAGGAATTCGTTCATTTCCCCCAACCCAAAAAATATAGTCTGGCCCCCCAAATGCTGTGAGGGACGGTGGACCAGCCCATGGCTGAAAAAGGTTGCTGACCCCTGGCCTTGAGCCTCCTCAGGACTGGCGCAGGGGCCGTGCATTGCAGGGTGCCAGCCAAGGCCCCTGCCCCAGTACTGATTGCTGATTCTACTGAGTCCATCAGTATATTGTTGTGAAGTGACCTGGCATTTTAAATGAAGTGCAATATAGGCTTGTCTTACATCTTTAACAACAACAGCAACAGCACAGTAAATTGCACAGAAGAATTCCATGTTGCCTGTGGGAGCGGCTGGGTAGACCTCTTTGCAGCTGCATGATTCATGCATTTGATCTATAAGCAACTGGTCAATCTTCATAATTGGCTCTGGCTTCGTGTAGGAGATTGAACGCATTCTTCTATTTCTCAGCCCTGTATTCCACCCCCACCCCCTCCTCCTATGCTCAGAGTGAAATGTTTATGAGTCCTGCAGATCTAGTCTCAGAAGTCAAACCTCTACCCCAAAGACGGGGGAGCCTGTGACCTTCTAGAGCATACATTTCTTTGGACTGCTATATGCTGAAGTGAACAAATGTTTTGTCTGAAACCCTTGAGAGCTTCTGTGGGCCGCCCTAGAGAACACTGGGCTAAAGGGATCATGGGGATGACTTGTTCCACAACAGCAGATGGCATGCAGAAATTTAAACTGTAGCAAAGGGATGTAAACTGTCTAGCTAGCTAGCTATGTCTTGCTGAAAGTGCATGCACTCCTCTTAGCCAAAGCCCCAATAATTGCAAGCGTGGAGCCACACAAACAGGCCTGATCTCGACACTGTCTTGGGGGAAACTCCCGATGCTGGAAAATTCATGCGTTCAATTTCTGCACATTGAGACAGGAGCCAAAGAAAGCACACGCAGAGTAGGGGGGCTCATAAAAAAGGTTTCTTTGGGAGGGGGTGGGTTGAGGTTTGCTCCGATGTGAAAGCTAAAGAGCAGCCTTTCACAGAGAAAGGAGCAGAGTAAGGCGGAAACTACTGGGACCCGTGCTTTCCAGGCACGCTGACGGGAGGGATGAGTCCAGCATTGCATTGTTGGGTCGTATTTTCAGTGACAACTATTTATGACAGAGGTTTACAGAAAATTGATCTAAAACCTCTGCTTGTAAGAGGCTATGGGCATTTGAAGAAGCCCATCATAATCTTTACATGAAATGTATCTTTAGAACACCGGTGGCGTCATGTCCCCATTTGTTGCCTTAGTTTCTCCATCAATGCACCACCCACAATTTGCCATCATATTGGCATCAGGTGTTTTCCAGGCCAGTGAATGTCAGCAACCCCTTCTTCTAAAGCTGCTTCCCCAGTTTCATCCCAAATAGAAAGAAATGCCATTTGGTAGCCCATCGAGAAGCTTTGGGAAGCAATGAAATACATTTCTGAAAGTTATTTATGGATGCACAAGGTCACCACAACTTTGCTTAAGGTGAATGGAAAGGAACATTTCCCCAGGCGGCACACCACTGTCCCTGAATCTCGTCCGCTGCTTGGTCATTTCAACAGATTGTGTGTCTTAGTAAGATTTTGTACATTTCAGAAAGCTTTCCCTTGCCTACAAATGAAGTGCATGATTTTTCAAAAACTTATTAATGCCCCGTGCTTTTACTTCTGGTGTGGTAAAAAATTGCAGACTCTGGCTATCATTTGAAGCAGTGTAAGACGCTGGTTTACGTTTCCCCTCACATTTGGTGACTAGGTAGGGATATGCAGTTTTGTGTTTTGTTTTTTGAAGAGTTCCTAAGGAGTCCTGCTGCTTCCGAGTTTTATTTTGGGGGTTGTTGTTGTTTACAAAAAGGTAATCCAGTTGTAACCTTTTTCTAGGTACAATTCTGTACATTCTGGTACTACCTGTTCACTCATGGTCCCTCCAAATCCCTTTGTTTCTTTTAGCAACGTGTCCTTGTGTATCTGCTACCTTTGCTTACAGAATTTCTCCTGAGGGGTGCTTTGAACATGTCCCGTAATACATGTGGATAAAAGGAATCGCCTTTGTTAATTTCAAAAGCCATTTTATTTCTTCCATGATTTTCCTCTGTTGCTAATTTATTTTGTAAAAGCAAGTGGGGTTTAGTCACCAGAGAGGTGGATTCTGTGGTTTTGCTCAATAGGTCATGGTCATTTCAAGAGCCATAGGGCCTGAGATGGTTCCAGCTCTAACTTACGTGTAAGATTAGGAGTCCAAGAATGTGGAATCAGTACTGCAGAAGGTCAGTTCTGACATACTTCCCCCCTAAATAGTGGGTGAAGTCCTTTTGGAAAGGACTCAAAGCTTTCAAAGTGTCAAGTTTTGCTGTACTGAAGGACTGTCCATATCTAATCTATTAGAACATTGAACCCTCCTCCCCACTCCAGGAATTTTGCTATCCAGTTGCTCATCTCATTTCCATGGAGGACATTCCAAGAAAGAAAAGAGGGTTTGTATTTGGATAATAAAAGTTTCCTGTCGAGTAGATTTATATATTTTAGAGAAGGTAAGCAACTTAAAATGACCACAGACCCAGTAAAACTCATTACAAAGAGAAGAGAAACAACATTTAAAAGCAGATACAAATAATGAGGCATTATTCTTTTCTCGAGAAGCCAGCAAAATTTCATTTTTCCTGTTTTGTTTTAAGCATGCTTTTTATTCAAGTTTTTAACAAACAACAAGGTGGTAAGCTGCTGAATATAGGCAGACCATCATTTCTCAAGGGCCATTCCAAATGTGTACAATTGATGGCCTCCAAGTAAGCTGCACCCTGTGAGTTCAGAGGTCCACTGGTGCCATTGTCCCTGTTAGCATTTTGAAAGAAAGGGCGCCAAGATTTCATCAAGCTGTCTGCCTTGATGAGACTTGCAGTGAGGATCCCTTTGATAAGCCATCCTCAATGCATAAAGGAGGGCAGGTGGCTTGGTGAGCAGGGAAAGTCTTTCAAAGATTTGGACCAGCGATGTGCCTTTGCTTCGGGCAAAGGGTGATGGTGGATGGATCTGAAGCCGTTTAGGGCTTTAAAGGTCAGCACCAACACTTTGAATCGTGCTCAGAAACGTACTGGGAGCCAATGCAGATCTCTCACAACCAGTGTTATGTGGTCCCGGCGGCCACTCCCAGTCACCAGTCTAGCTGCCGCATTCTGGATTAATTGCAGTTTCCGGGTCATCTTCAAAGGTAGCCCCACGTAGAGCGCGTTGCAGTAGTCCAAGCGTGAGATAACTAGAGCATGCACCACCCTGGCGAGACAGTTCGCGGGCAGGTAGGGTCTCAGCCTGCGTACCAGATGGAGCTGGTAGACAGCTGCCCTGGACACAGAGTTAACCTGCTCCTCCATGGACAGCTGAGAGTCCAAAATGACTCCCAGGCTGCGCACCTGGTCCTTCAGGGGCACAGTTACCCCATTCAAGACCAGGGAATCCCCCACACCAACCCGCTTCCTGTCCCCCAAAAACAGTACTTCTGTCTTGTCAGGATTCAACCTCAATCTGTTAGCCGCCATCCATCCTCCAACTGCCTCCAGGCACTCACACAGGACCTTCACCGCCTTCACTGGTTCTTTTTATTATTATTTTTTAAAATAATATTTATTGCTTTTCCAACAATTTAAACACTACAAAAAAAGAATAGACAATACAATACAATACAATACAATACAATACAAAGACACTACATAACACTAACACACATTAAACTAACAAAACAAAACAAAAGCGATTTAAAACACATCAAATAATTTCAATATCTTATATTTCATTCACTTATTTCAACGACCTCCTCACACCTCCCTTTTTGTATTCCACTTCTGTTAATTGTTTCAGCAATTCCTTTCCATCTTCCTCTGTTTTCTCTCCTATAATTATCTTAACACATTCTAACCTTATTTTTTCCCTTTAATATTCTATTAATCTATTTATACTTAATTCCTTATAACATTTCTACTAAAGCCATATAACTTCATTCCAACATTCTTCTAACATTCATTAATTTTGCAGTATTTCTGTAAATAGTCTTTAAACTTTTTCCAGTCTTCTTCCACCGACTCTTCTCCCTGGTCTCGGATTCTGCCAGTCATTTCCGCCAGTTCCATATAGTCCATCAACTTCATCTGCCATTCTTCCTGGGTGGGTAAATCTTGTGTCTTCCAATACTTCGTGATGAGTATTCTTGCTGCTGTTGTTGCATACATAAAAAAAGTTCTATCCTTCTTTGGCACCAATTGGCCGACCATGCCCAGGAGAAAGGCCTCTGGTTTCTTCCGGAAGGTATATTTGAATACCTTTTTCATTTCGTTATAAATCATCTCCCAGAATGTCTTAATCCTTGGGCATGTCCACCAAAGATGAAAACATGTTTACTCCGTTGCTGAAATTTGCAGGCAGCCGATGCTACAAGGACAAGTAGCCTGCAGGGCTGGGAAGCAGATTACACCAATTGTTGGAGGAGAACAACAGCATCTCTTACTATCACTCAGCATAGCAATATAGAGCTTCCAGGAACAGAGGCACCCATGCTATTCCCTAAACGGCAAAGGGTGATGGTGGATGGATCCTCGCTACCTAACTCAGCACTGTCTGTACTGATTGGCAGTGGCTCTACAAGGTTCCAGGCAGGTGATGTTTTCAGTTTCACCTGGAGATGCTGGAGACTGTTCTGGGACCTGCATCACCAGCGAGCTCTGGTCCTCCCTTAAGGAGTTAGGCGGCTCAATGGGCTGACTCTGTGGAAGGCACCATGCTATTCCCACCATGCTATTCCCGATGTGCCTTTGCTTCGGGCAAAGGGTGATGGTGGATGGATCCTCGCTACCTAACTCAGCACTGTCTGTACTGATTGGCAGTGGCTCTACAAGGTTCCAGGCAGGTGATGTTTTCAGTTTCACCTGGAGATGCTGGAGACTGTTCTGGGACCTGCATCACCAGCGAGCTCTGGTCCTCCCTTAAGGAGTTAGGCGGCTCAATGGGCTGACTCTGTGGAAGGCACCATGCTATTCCCACCATGCTATTCCCGATGTGCCTTTGCTTCGGGCAAAGGGTGATGGTGGATGGATCCTCGCTACCTAACTCAGCACTGTCTGTACTGATTGGCAGTGGCTCTACAAGGTTCCAGGCAGGTGATGTTTTCAGTTTCACCTGGAGATGCTGGAGACTGTTCTGGGACCTGCATCACCAGCGAGCTCTGGTCCTCCCTTAAGGAGTTAGGCGGCTCGATGGGCTGACTCTGTGGAAGGCACCATGCTATTCCCACCATGCTATTCCCGATGTGCCTTTGCTTCGGGCAAAGGGTGATGGTGGATGGATCCTCGCTACCTAACTCAGCACTGTCTGTACTGATTGGCAGTGGCTCTACAAGGTTCCAGGCAGGTGATGTTTTCAGTTTCACCTGGAGATGCTGGAGACTGTTCTGGGACCTGCATCACCAGCGAGCTCTGGTCCTCCCTTAAGGAGTTAGGCGGCTCGATGGGCTGACTCTGTGGAAGGCACCATGCTATTCCCACCATGCTATTCCCGATGTGCCTTTGCTTCGGGCAAAGGGTGATGGTGGATGGATCCTCGCTACCTAACTCAGCACTGTCTGTACTGATTGGCAGTGGCTCTACAAGGTTCCAGGCAGGTGATGTTTTCAGTTTCACCTGGAGATGCTGGAGACTGTTCTGGGACCTGCATCACCAGCGAGCTCTGGTCCTCCCTTAAGGAGTTAGGCGGCTCGATGGGCTGACTCTGTGGAAGGCACCATGCTATTCCCACCATGCTATTCCCGATGTGCCTTTGCTTCGGGCAAAGGGTGATGGTGGATGGATCCTCGCTACCTAACTCAGCACTGTCTGTACTGATTGGCAGTGGCTCTACAAGGTTCCAGGCAGGTGATGTTTTCAGTTTCACCTGGAGATGCTGGAGACTGTTCTGGGACCTGCATCACCAGCGAGCTCTGGTCCTCCCTTAAGGAGTTAGGCGGCTCGATGGGCTGACTCTGTGGAAGGCACCATGCTATTCCCACCATGCTATTCCCGATGTGCCTTTGCTTCGGGCAAAGGGTGATGGTGGATGGATCCTCGCTACCTAACTCAGCACTGTCTGTACTGATTGGCAGTGGCTCTACAAGGTTCCAGGCAGGTGATGTTTTCAGTTTCACCTGGAGATGCTGGAGACTGTTCTGGGACCTGCATCACCAGCGAGCTCTGGTCCTCCCTTAAGGAGTTAGGCGGCTCGATGGGCTGACTCTGTGGAAGGCACCATGCTATTCCCCTTTAAATTAGCCATTTCGACAGAAAACACGAGAACTGGAATTTTGGGCTTGAATGGATTTTTGGATCGCCTGCATGCCAAGCACATACTTCTCCCACGGGCCAGCACCCTTCCTCAGTGACTGAGCTCTCATTGCACACAGCCATCCAGCAAGCAAAAAAATGTTCTTGTTAGAAGGGCAGAGTGGGGAGCAAGAGATTCAGGGGCCGGTTTTAGACCCACAGTGCTCGGGTTTATTCTGTTGCCTGCTTGACATTGTGCCTCCTTCCCCCCTACCTTTTATTCCTATGAAAGTTTCACAATGTCGCTGCTTGGGATTCTGGATAATCTATGGTGTTTTTCTTTTCAGATTTTTAAATTAATTTTCCAAAAAATATTTGAGACAAGCAAACAAACAAACATCCTAATTGTAATTAAACCAATCTTGATAACATTGTTAAGTGACTTCCTCAAATCCCCCTGGTTGAATTTCATTGTATTTCATTTTAACAGTTTTCCAAAATCAATCTTCTAAAAAAAAATATAAAAAATTAACTTGATCACTTCACATCTTTCATTCTTTCTAATCTAGCTTGAAACATCTCAATTCCTATCCTTACATATTTAAATCCTAAGCCTATCTCATCTTTGCAAGCTTTTCCAGTTAGGTTATCTTGACATATTCAGCTAAAGAATCTTTGAATTTTGTCCATTCTTCCTGGTACTCCTCCTCCTTCTGGTCGCGGACTCTTCCCGTCAGGTGGGCTAGCCCCGGGATTCTGGAGAATCTATGTGACTAGATGCTTGTAATGTATGCCAGGCAATCTGGCACAAGTGGGTAGGGTTGCCATCCGCCGGGATTTGGCCGTTGGAAACAAGTGTCCATGCGGGAAACGCTTGAATGTCCAGGAAAATCCAAAGGTATAGCAATTCTACACGTGGGGAGTAGGGACGCAAGCGCAAATCAGAATAAAGCAAAGGCTGGGAAAGTTCAAACAGAAACACACACACTATTCCTCAAGATTTGTCTTTAAGACACAGGATCATAGAATTGTGGAGTTGGAAGGGACACCGAGGACCATCTAGTTCCCTTATTCCCAATCAGGGGTCCGTGGCCCCATCCCTTGCCTCCCTCCAACTAATTTCCTCTCATTTTGGCATGGCAATAGCATACATTTTATGGGCGGTCTTGTTGTTTTTAGTATACCTAAAATCCTTTGCTTATTACCCCACATTTTGAACCCGCAGCCCTGAGATTAAGAGTGCCACGCTCTACCAACTGAGCCACCCCACTGTAATGATCCCACACCTCCCCTCTTGACGAAGCTGCCTGCAAAGCTGATCTGCCGAGGAAATGTCCTTCTGCAGGCATGGTTTCAATCCAAACAGCAAATACTAGTGGTCAACTCCAAAAGTGCGGTCAACAAACCCTGCTTGCCAAAGAACAATTGAACGCACCCCTGAAGCTCCTTTGCAGCCATGTCTTTACCTTGACACCACGTATGATGCTAGATGTGGGGCCTGCGGGCCTGTCAAGGTTCCCCACCTCTGCTCTATCTAGCCAGGCTGATGTTTTCAAATGGGGGTCAAAGCTGTGAAGCTGTTTGGATGCATGACTGGACTTGACTGTGGGCATTTCACTGTGCTGTGTCCCAGAGCCTTAAGGATGGGGTGGCCTAGGAACCTAAGCCACCAGGTATATAAAAGTGAGGTCCACTCCAGCCAAGAGCGAAAGAAAACCACCAAGCAGCCCTGCTCCCCAACAATGCCCCCCAAAGAGGATACGGATTGTCTCGGGAATGCTGGTGTCCAGGCACTCAGTTATCTCCTGCAGCTCGTCCTGCGTCCCCGGGGTCCGGAAGAGGTCCTCCTGAAGCAGAGTATCACCCATGCGTTCGGAAGGGATGAGGTACATCCTGGATAGCATGCAGAACAATCCAGCCCTGGGGTTCATAATGTGAGGTCGAGGAATGCCACAATGGAGAGAAGCCCATCACCAAGAGAGCTGGCACAAGGGGTCAGGAAAATGGCGACGGAGGTAGCAGCCTAGCCAGAACCTCCCGTCTTCAATTAAGCTTTTAATTAGGTTTTAGCCATCTTCTGACCCTATGTTTATATTTTTAGTCGTTACTTTTTCCCCCCTCTGCTTTTAGCCCAATGGTTTATTGTTTTATTGTTTTATTATCTACTGTTTTATGGCTCAACTTGACTTAGCGTAACAAGGAACGCTAAAGAAGATAGATTGCAGTCTTTGCATCTAACACACAGCTTTCATCCATTGAAGGGAGGCACGAACACGCTGTATCGTCAAGGCTGAGGTAAATTATTCCCCTTTCCAAAAATATTTCCGCGGTGAGCATTGAAAGCCTTAAAGCTGAAAACTAAAGACGGAAAAGGGAGCAGAAACCCTAGAGGCCCACCGAGATAAGGGGCAAGCATGAAACCTTGCTTGTAAAACAACCCTCCCTTTCGAAGGTGGGAAACTGGAAGATAAACATAATCCGTCTTGTGAGCGAAACAAGTGAAGCCAAAAAACCCAGGACTAAGAGACTCCAGCAAACTGCTCCCAATTACCGTATTTTTCGCTCTATAACACGCACCCGATCATAACACGCATGTAGTTTTTAGAGGAGGAAAATCCGTAGGCATGCCACCCATAGGCATTTCCTCCATAACACGCACAGACATTTCCCCTTGCCTTCTAGGAGGAAAAAAGTGAGTGTTATGGTGCAATAAATACGGTACCTTTTTCCACGCTCAATATGGTCCTTACAAGAAAGAACTATATGGACCTGGGAATTGCACCAATATCACCTCAGGGGGAGTGGGAGCCCCAAAGGAAGCAAAGTAAAATCACCAATTACTTCCCCCATAAAGAAGGGAGTAAGAATCCACAGCATGAGAGCACCCCAAAAGAAATTGCCCCTACTATGCTGGATTGGTTATTACAACGCAAAGACTTACAAACTGAGCTTGAAAGACCAAATTATTCCATGAGCTGGGCGCAGGAACTGGACCTAGCTGAGAACGCCCTGATGACCAATTCCCCCAACCCCAATAACCTCGAGCACCAAAAATCAACCCAGAATCTCAGGGGAAACCAGCAAGACCCTCAGCCCACAGCGATTGCCAACAGCATAGAAGAGAGGGGTGACCAGTTACACGATCAAATAGATCAGATACGCACAGACCTCTACAACATAAAAAACTTCCTAGCAGTAACAAATGGCCTACTCCTGACGCTTGTGGAGAATTTCAAACAAGTAAAAAGAGCCACAGATCAGTCCTTGGACTCAGAGGATAGAATCCACTTACCACCCAAAAAGAACTCACGCAAAAGAAAATTGGAACCCAAGATGAAGAAAACTAAAAACATCAAAAAATTTAAGCCGTCCAAAAAAACCCAACACATCAGTAAAAAACAGTGGCAGAAACTCTTCAACTTATTATCATCACCTCCTATATCCACAAAAAAAATCAAAGCTCAAGGCACCAAAGAGTTCGACAAGGGAGACTCGCCAAAGACCAAACCCCTCCCCATATGTGAAAATAATTCCCCAAGTACATTCAAAGAAATAAGCCCCCCCCCCAGCTGTTCTCCCCCTGTGTTCGCCCAGCCTGACAAAAGCAACCAAGCTACAGCTGGATGTTCCTGTCTTGAATCCACCCAGGACCCCTGTAGCAACTGCAAACAGAAGTAAGCCGGGGATCTCCAATATAGACAGGAACCCGCGGGAACTCCAAGCCCGCAGTAGAAAGAAAGAATGGATCCTGGTCCTAAGCCTGGAAAAGATGGTATTCACGAACTATCCAAAACCACTGGGTCCTCGCACAGGGACAGACCGCGTGAGGCACCTGCTGACTATTATAAACAACATTCTACCTGGGGCAGTTAAAGCAACTGACATAGACAGTATTGACTACCTATATCAAGATGGACATTCAGTCTGTGCCTTGATTACTTTCACAGATCATAATCTGGTCAACTTCATCTTTAGAACAAGAAATCTATTTTTAAAGAAAGGAATAGATTTATTAAGAATCTTTGAAAACAGAGCCCCGCTAACCTCCCTACTGGCGGCCAAGGGGGTAGGGAGACCAGGAACAGAGGTACAAAACGATAGAGTGCACATGCAACAAAACCAGCAAAACCAGAGCCTAGTGCATCAGCAGGAAAACATAGCTCCTACTGAGACTCAACTTCATTTGAACGACAGAGAGGACTCTTTTTCCATAGAAGACATGCCCTAATAAATCGGTTCTGGTCACTGCAGATGCCAGCCCAAAAGGAAATCTTGGTCAGACTGGACATCCTGAGAAGCAGACTGACCAAAAAGGAGGTCCATGTTGAGACTACGGAAGGCTCACACATACGGCCTATATCCCCCAAGTGCCTAGTGGACAAGAGGACGGTGGGAGGCGCCTTTAAATGTGTAGATTCGGAAGACCAGTCGCAGCCCCCGCTGGTGTATGGTAAGGCAAAACCAAAACAGACTGTCACATCCCCGAGTACCTGGTTCAACTATCAAAAACTCTCCCCAAATGAATTAGCAACTCCGCCAAGTCCAAACCACCCCCTAAAGTCCCCAAGAGCTATGGATAATCATTCCCTTATGCAGCAGATGCCTATTGACAAACTTAATGGGAGTGGTTTTTTTTAGATGTAAAGGGGTCACTGGACACCGTGGACCCAACAAATCTACACCATGGAGGGACAGAGAATTAAAGCTGCTGTCCTGGAACATTGCAGGATGGCGCGCTAAGAAAAACAATCAACAACTTGCAATGTTCCTTAAGCGATTCGATATCATCCTCCTGCAGGAGACCTGGCACAGCGACCCCATTCTGTTCAATGGGTATTCTTGTCACTCCCTATTTGCTACTCCATCTGTGAGGGGAGGTAGGCCTAGTGGAGGTTTAGCTAGCCTTATCTCCACAGAGCTTGAACATTCCTTAAAAGCCCTCCCAAACTGCAATTCACTCGCCACGGCAGTCCTACTCAAATTTAAGAGAGATGCACTGGTAGTGGTCAATGTCTATCTGCCCCCCTGCCAAAAAAAATCTATAGTGAAAGCTAACTGGGCAGAGTTAGAGGCATTTCTAGAGTCCATAGAATCTTCCCACCCTTCTACACCGATTATAATTGGGGGGGATTTCAACGCCCGTATGGGAATTGATGACAACAATCTTTATAGCCAATATAATCAGATTCAGGACCCTGAAAGGCCAACCGAAGCAGGCGTTTCACGACTTTCTAAAGACAATAAATGCAACTTCTCAGGGCTATGTCTAGCCCAGGTCGCAAAAAGAAGGGAGCTGATGATAATAAACGGTAGTAAGGAAGAGGATCGCCCAGGGGAGTATACCCATTTTTCAAAGATGGGAGGAAGTGTGATAGACTATATTCTGATATCAAGATTCACCTATAACTCTGTGTCAAAGTTTCAAGTGGGACATAACACCGAAAGTGACCATCTCCCACTAATTCTAGCGCTCAATGGCCCATCGTTTAACAAACCCACGGCTAACCTTTACTACACCCCCATCGTTAACCTGGGATCACCGGCCCCCAGAAGAATTAAATGGACCCCTATGCTCAATACAGAGCTAACTCATCTCCTCCATTCGGAAGACGTGAAGACCATCTACACAGCCATTGTATCAGCTAATACCGGGGGAAAGGCCATGGACTCGTTCAACGAGTTATTAGCAAGACTAAAGACCTTTCTAACAACTGAGATACTTAATTCTGTTACAAAGCGGGCAAAGGATCAAGAGAGATGGTTTGATTTGGAGTGCAGACAAGCAAGGAAATGTCTGAGATCAACCTACCGGAACTACAGAAACACCGGAGCACCCTTGCTATTTATGGCTTACATCGATTTAAGACGAAACTATAAACAGCTATTAAAGGCAAAAAAACAAAAAGCTGAGAGATTGGCCTGGTGTAACTTAGTGAAGGCCTCGAATGAGAAAGATTCAACCTCCTTCTGGCGTACCATTAGGGGGCTCCTGGGCCAAGAGCGGATTGGTCCCACATGCACTGTAGAACCCCAGGAGTGGATGAAATATTTCCAAACCCTCTTCTTCGACGACAAAGCTCAGCACAATGATCCAAGTGCCTACTCCGAGAACTTACCATATTGGCCTCCTGTCTCCATAGAGGAGGTGGGGAACCTAATTGCCCAACTGAAAAACAACAAAGCCCCGGGCATAGACCACATTCCAGCAGAGCTCATGAAGAACAATATCAGTTGGTGGGCTCCTTTAATGGCGTCAATATTCACATACATCGATTCAACAGGCATAATCCCTGGCTGCTGGACAGAGGCAGTAATCATTCCAATCTATAAAAAGGGTCCTATGGCAGATCCAGCGAGCTATAGACCCATTAGCCTCCTTACTATCCCCAGCAAATTGTATGCCAAACACCTCCACATCAAACTAATTGACTGGATGGAAACGGAGGCAGTTCTGGCAGAGGAGCAAGCCGGCTTCAGACAGGGCAGAACAACAATAGACCATTGTTTCGTATTAGCACATCTCATTGATAAATAACGCCAATAAAACACGTGGGATTCTATACGCAGCATTTATTGACCTGAAGGCGGCCTTTGACTCGATCTCACGAGTCAAACTTTGGGCTAAACTCAATGTTACCAACATTGATAAAAGATTACTAGTCTTGATAAAAAGCCTCTATAAAGACTCCAAGTTATATGTAAGAACCTCAGTAAATGGGCAACTAATTGGCCCTGTATCAGCCACCAAAGGAGTCAAGCAGGGCTGTATTTTAGCCCCGGCCTTATTCAACTTATATATAAATGACATGGTCAAATACCTAACATCCCCGGAGTTTCATGCCCCTAAACTGGCCGAAAAACCAATTTCAGTACTCCTCTATGCGGACGACGCGGTTCTCTTATCACGAGCTAGAGTAGGCCTCAAAAGGCTACTAAGAGAATTCTCAGCCTACTGCAGGAGAGATCAATTGGTGGTTAATCACCAAAAAACCAAAGTCATGGTCTTCGCTAGGAGACACAGACATCATAGATGGGAGATGGACAATCAGCCAATAGAACAGGTCAAAATTTTCAAATACCTAGGAGTGGTTTTCCAGTCAACAGGGGCCTGGGAGGCCCATCATAAATATGCTAGGGAAAAAGCATCTCAAAGCGCCAAAATACTGTCTCGCTTTTACTTTACGAAAGGGGGCAGACATATCCCAGCAATTACTCTACGGGGCCCAAATCTGGACGGGAAATCATTGCCGCACATTTGAAACTGTCCAGTCTAAATTCTTAAGACAGATTCTAGACGTTCCACCATGCACACTACGGCTGGAGACTGGCCTCCTCTCCGTCGAAACCCGAACCTGGTTAAGAACATTTAACTATTGGCTTCGCTTAAATTTAAACCCATCCGGACTACTACCTCTAGTAGCACGAGATGCACATAGAAGTCAGTGGTCCAAAGTACTGCATCAAAAACTACTTATATGTGGCCTCCAAGCACAGCATCTCCTGAAAATGGGTCTCCCCAAGGCAAAAACTATTATTGATCAGCGCATGAAGGATATTGAGCAGCAAAATAATCTGGCCTATATTAAGAAATTTAGTGCTTGGTACGCTTATCTGCCCCCCTCCCACTTTGATTTTCGGGCACCTTATTTGTCTACCTTAACCATTCCAAAACTCAGACGGGCCTTTACACTGGCCAGACTAAATATGTTACCCTCGGCTGTTCTTGAGGGTAGATATCAAGGAACTCCATTCGAGAACCGGCTCTGTCCCTGTGGAGCTGGCTGCGTGGAGACTGTGTCACACGTGCTCTTGTCTTGCTCCCTATATAAAGATCTCAGGGACGAGACCATCGCGCCACTCCTGTCTGCCATCCCGGGCCACTTTTGCGAGGCCAAGCTGTTCTCACTCCTGGCCGACCAGAACGGCTCGACAACAGAGAAGGTTGCCAGATTTGTCGAGAGAGCAATGAGACTGAGAACTGCTACCTGAGTGACATTAGCGTCGTCGCCCAGATTCCTCTCCTAGGATCTTACTATTATTATCATTATGTTTTGTTACTATTATTTTGTCATCCCCTAAAATGTATTTTATATAATTGACTTTTTAGTTTTATTCTTTGTGTGTCGTATTGTTGTTTTATTGCTATGGCCGATGGCTGACGCAAATAAAGATTAATTCAATTTGAGCTGGCACAAGGGCTGAGAATTGTATCCCGCCTGCTTTCCACAGTAGCATTCCTACTCCCCTTCTCATGCTTTGGGGCAATGGGAGAGTGAAATCATTCCTCGCTTCTTCTAGTGGCGAGGCTCAGAGAGCCGCTTTGCTAGGGAGAGGCAGACAATGGTTGGGAACACTTGGGTTCTTCTGAGCCGCTCTAAGGAAGACCATATGCTGGATGTCCAACCCGCTGCCGCTCCACCAAGGTGCCACTATACTCACAGCAGGAGTTTGTAAGAGCGAGTCGGTAGCTAAGATATAAATCAACTGGGATGTTTGGAACCTGCACACCCCAAAACTGGTACTGGATTCCAGCCCACACCCATCCTTTCAATGGTATCTTCCCCCTCAGCTCACCTGGTGGCAGGCATTCTTGAAGAGGTGGTCCACCAAAAGCCAGATCTCCTTGGCCGCTCAGTGGAGTCATCACCATCCTGGGGTACGATATCCAGAAACTGCTTCTCCTGGAGGTCCAATGACAAGCGGGACTGGCACGAGAGCCTGACAGAATGTGTGCCTGTATGCATTCTTTCCTTGCTCCAGCTGGGTGGACAAGTCTTGCCCTCTGAGGCCACAACTAGGGCTGGGCGATAGCTGGCTTTCAACACGGTGATATATCACTAGCTAAACATTGCAATACACCAATATAGCACGATGTCTGAAATAAGGTGGAGCTATGTAGAGGCATTGGCTGGCTTCACGGTTTCCCCCGCATTGTGATTTTTGCTGCCCCCTGCAGGAGGGCAGGGGAAAGCTGAACCGGCAGAGTCCACAGGGGCTGCAGGAATCTCGAGAAGCATTGTCTGGCTTCACAGTTTCCCCCCACATGGTGTTTTTTGCATAGTACACACACACATCATGATTCACAATATATTGCCAGGTCAGAAATTATGAAACCAGTCTCACTATCTAGACTTCAAGCTGATTTGAAAATATATCTATATTGACATATCGCCTGGCCCTAGCCACAGCAAGCATCTCAAGGGGGAAAACAAAAAACAAATTGCTTGCACCCCAAATCCAAGCTCCCCCTCCCCTATTAATATGCAGCTAGTAATCCTTCCACTCCGGATGTGCAGTTCACACAAAAGCTTACTAAATATGCAGCTGTGGACATGGGGTTTGGCTAGAGAGCCAGTGTGGTGTAGTGGTTAAGAGCAGTAGTCTCGTAATCTGGGGAACCGGGTTCGTGTCTTCGCTCCTCCACATGCAGCTGCTGGGTGTGTGGGAATGTTCTGGGGTGCAGGAGAGGATATATTGACTAATTATATCCTTATCCAACTTGTGCTAACAAGTTTCCAAAATATCAGCAGAGTTTGTCCATTAAACTTTAATTAGTTTAATGTTAAGTAAACGTCCAGTGCGCTTCCAATGCCATAAATCTTATCTCAGCAGAGAATTTCGTGCAGCGGTTGAAGAAGGCAGGAGAGTCAGTACCTTTCAATGAAGAATCCTGGAGCAAGCACTTTGGAACTCAGGAAAAAACTTTATTTACAAAAGAAAAACCCTGGCGATAAAGCACACATGCTTTTATCTCCGGCATAAAGAAAACTTTACTCTAAACTTAACTCATGCTAGCAAACACGCCCATGGCCACAAACTGAGTCTGCGAGTCAGGGACTTCTGGAGGCGGTGCCATCGCAATGGCGGATTCCCTCTAGTCTGGAGGGAATTGCTCCTCGGAAATCGGGTCTTGCCGCTACGGCGAAGCGGGGACCCCATCGAAAACTACAGGTGGGTGAAGCCTGTGACCGTGGGACTCGGCGGGCACCTTCAGCGCTCTCCCAATTTGCAAGGGAACCCTGCAAGGGGCTCCGGAGGAAAACGGGGGTTTGACGCGGTGCTGAGAGTTGATCGCTACTTCTGTGGAGTGAAGCCGCGCAGCTGTTGCAGAAGAGCGCTGACCTTTTTTCCTGGGACAATTCGGCTATTAAACAACAACCTGTGAGTAGGTCAAGCTTTAAGATTCAAAGTTAAAAGAAAAAGAAGGTGTAAACAGGAAGTCCACCTTCCGTTTTGTATATAGATCAAAGCAAAGACTGACTAAGCTAAGACCGGGAGAGGTGCGCTAAAAGTCTCAAGCCCAAACATCAAATAATAAAGAACTCCCTCCCTGAATTGAGAGGGGAGGGAAGAAGGGAAAGTATTTTCTGTTTGTTAAAAATAAGAGAGGAAGGAAAAGAAGGAAGGGATATAAGACCACCACTCAATCCCTGGGAACGGATTGCCAAGATTAATAGAACGGTCGTTCTGAGAACCGCACTATTTATGGACAATGTAACTTCTTGGACAGCCAACTCTGCATGTGAGATACTTTGGACTAGAAATTGTTATTAACTTTGCTGTAGGGGGCCTCTTGAAGAGCTGGGAAGTTACTTTATTGCACTATTTCTGACTGTTACTGTGTCCCCCTAGAGGCTCACTGAAATTGTTACAATTGGTTGGGGAATTTTCCACTTCTAACTAGCTAGGGAATTTTCCACTGTAAAACAAGCTTGACTGTGGGAGCGACCTTGACTCGTTGATAAAGTGTTATGGAGGAAAAGACAAGAAGATCGGGCAAAGTTAGAATCCAACAGACCAGCGCAGCACTGCAACAGCGCAGAGCATCTGCATCTGGCCCTCCTGTTCCACAAGGGGAAGACCCGGCACAAGCGGGGGTAAAAGGTATGACATCGGAAGAAGGATTTACTTCAGTTTTAAGTAAAATTTATGAAACCTTAGATAAATTAAGCAAACAAGTTACTGAAGCGACAAATAAAATTGACCAGAACACCATAAGCATTAACAATTTGGGGCAGAAGGTAAATTCAAATACAGAATCTATTGAAAAATTGCTGCAAGAATCTGCATTAAATCAAAAGACAGCTGAGGAAGCAAAAGAAAAAGCAGTGGCTGCAGAGGAAAAGATAACACCGATATGTAAACAGCTTGGAGACCACCAGTCACAGCTTGGGACCCACCAGGCACTTTTGTCTATGATTGAATTGAAGGAGAAACAGACCAATTTGAGGGTCAGGGTGGTACCTGAACTTGAGAAAGACAATCTAAGTGACTTTTTGACACAGGAATTTGCAGACTTTTGGAAACTGGATGACAAGCAAGACTTTAAGATAGTAAAAGCTTTTAGACTTGGAAGAGGAGGGAGAAAGAACAGGGTGAGAGACTGTTTGATCACCCTTCGATCAAAAGAGGAGAGAGATAAAATATTGAGCCTGCATTACCAGAATACTTTGATAATACATGAATCAAGAGTGGAGATATTTAAGGGTATTCCGAAACATCTTTTGGACCTTAGGTCTAACTACGGGGATTTGGTGACACTGTTGAAAGGTAATAGAACCATCTTTAGGTGGGAATTCCCCCAAGGCCTATCTTTTACCTTTAAAGGTAAAAAGTTTAAAATAAGATCAGTGGAAGAGAAAGAAAAATTTCTGAGAGATCACGAAGAAGACCTGCAAAAAGGAGTGCAAGAAGATCCAAGGGCCTTACGACCAGGAACATCAGACAAAGTACCACCACCCTTGGGATTGGACAAGTTACAGAAAGTGATACCACTGTCAGAACAAGAGGAGTTACTGGGAGCAGTTGGAGGAAAATAATTTAAATACACCATGTCTCTGCAACTACTAAGCTGGAACATTCATGGACTTAATTCCCCGGAGAAAAGGAAGAAAGTTTTTTATTTATTGAAAAAGGAACAATTGGACTTAATTTGCCTACAGGAAACACATGTGATAAGGCTACACAGGAAAATATTGATCAATAAGAGACTGGGCCAAGAATTTATTTCATTGGACAAGGTTAAAAAGCGAGGAGTAGTTATCTATGCAAAAGAGAGCCTATCACCGAAATTTGTTTTTAAAGATGATCAAGGAAGATTTAAAGCAGTTGAAATTAAAACACAAGGAGAAAAATTTCTGATCGTAGGAGTATATGCACCGAATGAGGGGAAATCTGAATTCTATAAGAAGTTGCATGAGACTTTGTTGGACTATATGGACTACAACATTATTTTGATGGGAGATATGAATGGAGTGGTATCGACAAACATGGATAAGTCGCAGAGACAGGTAGTCACTAAGGATGGTAGACTACCAAAAACTTTTTTTGAATTGACTGACAATATGGATTTGATTGATATTTGGAGAATTAGGAATCCCTTGGGTAGAGAGGGAACCTTCTTTTCTGAAGCCCAAAAGACATGGACAAGAATTGACCAAATCTGGATAACTAGAGGAATGGCACCCAAGACTCGAAAGGTAGAGATTTGCCCTAAGACGTGCTCCGACCATAATGCCGTGAAAATGGAGATGAAACTAACACCAACCGGTTCCTTCAGATGGAGGATGAATGACACCTTGTTTAGAGATCAAGAGGTTATTAAGAAGGCCCAAAAAACCTTGAGAGAATATTTTGAGATAAATTTGAACACTACCGTGGAAAAAAGAGTAATCTGGGACACAAGTAAAGCAGTTATGAGGGGGTTTCTGATTCAAAGAATTCATTAAAGAAGAGAGCTCAAAATGAGAAAAAAGAAAAAAAATTGGAAAAAATTAAAGAGGGCAAGAAGAAACTGAGAGTGAAACCCAATTCACAAGAGATTCTGAGAGAAATAAAGCTACATCAAGTGCAATATATGAAGATGATGAATCAGGAAATTGAATGGAAAATTAAACAAATGAGACAAAGGACTTTTGAATCGGCAAATAAATGTGGGAAACTGCTAGCTTGGCAGATGAAAAAAAGACATAAGTTAAACACTATTGCTAATTTAGAGGTGGATGGAAAGAACATTCAGAATCCAGTGGAAATTAGAAAATGTTTCCAGAGGTATTTTAAACAATTATATACACAAGGGCCCCAGAAAGAATCTGACATAGACCAGTTTTTGAAAACAAATGGATTGCAAAATATTTCTCAAGAAAATAAGATAATGTTGAACTATAAAATTACGGAACAGGAGGTAGAAGGTGCCATTCAGAATATGCAGTTGGGAAAATCTCCAGGGCCGGATGGCTTAACCTCAAAATACTATAGAACTTTGAAGGACTGGATAATTCAACCACTAAAGGAGGTTTGCAATGAAATTTTGGAGGGGGAAAAAGCGCCAGAGTCGTGGCAAGAAGCATATATTACACTTATACCAAAAACGGAGTCTGAAAAGACACAACTTAAGAACTATCGACCCATATCCCTGTTAAATGTGGATTACAAAATATTTGCTGACATTTTGGCTAAAAGGCTAAAAAAAAGTACTAGGGGAAGAGATACATAAGAATCAAGCTGGCTTTCTCCCAGGCAGACACTTGTCTGACAATATGAGGAATATAATTAACATTTTGGAGAAGTTGCAAGAGGACATTAACACCAAAGCAGTTTTAATCTTTGTGGACGCTGAGAAAGCCTTTGATAATATTTCTTGGAGTTTTATGAAGAAAAATCTTCAGGGGATGGGGGTCGGTCAAGGGTTTGAAAATGGTATAAGTGCAATTTATTCAGAACAAAAGGCTAAATTAATAGTTAACAATGTGGTGACAGAGGAATTTAAGATAGAGAAAGGGACACGACAAGGCTGTCCGATTTCCCCACTACTCTTTATTTCAGTCCTGGAGGTTCTGTTAAATATGATTAGAAGGGACCATCTGATTAAGGGTATAAAGGTTGGAGCCAAACAATATAAATTGAAAGCCTTTGCAGATGATTTAGTATTGACATTACAGGAGCCAGAACCTAGTACTAAAAGAGTATTAGAACTGATCCAAGAATTTGGTCATGTGGCAGGATTCAAGTTGAATAAGTTAAAAACTAAAGTCCTTGAGAAAAACTTAACAACGAATGAGAAAGAGAGGCTTCAGAATGAGACAGGCTTAACAGTGGTTAAGAAGGTGAAATACTTGGGGATTAATATGACAGCCAAAAATGGGAACTTATTTAAAGACAATTATGAAAAATGCTGGTCGGATGTTAAAAAGGATTTAGAAATATGGTCAAATCTGAAGCTTTCCTTGTTGGGTCGAATTGCTGCTATAAAGATGAATGTATTGCCAAGAATGTTGTTTTTGTTTCAGTCACTACAAATCTTAGACAAAATGGACTGTTTCAAGAAGTGGCAGAGAGACATTTCTAGATTCGTCTGGCAGGGCAAGAAGCCCAGAATAAAATTTAAAATACTAACTGATGCAAAAGAAAGAGGGGGATTTGCCCTGCCAGATTTTAAACTCTATTATGAATCAGCAGCTTTCTGCTGGTTGAAAGATTGGCTGCTTCTTGAGAACACAGACATTTTGGATTTAGAAGGTTTTAACAATGTTTTTGGGTGGCATGCATACTTGTGGTACGACAAGGTTAAAGCACATAAAGCATTTAAAAACCATATTGTCAGGAAAGCATTGTTTAATGTCTGGACAAGATATAAAGACTTGTTTGAAAACAAAACCCCAAGGTGGTTGTCACCGATGGAAGCAAAGGCCCAGAAAAAGCTCAATATGGAGGCCAAGTGGCTGAAATATTGGGAAATTTTGGAGCAGGAAGGAGATAAACTGAAATTGCAGAGAAACTAAAAGATAAAGTGCGAGACTGGCTTCATTATTATCAAATAAGAGATGCTTACAATTTAGACAAAAAAATTGGCTTCCAGGTGGAAAAATCAAAGTTGGAAACAGAACTGTTAGATCCTAAAACAAAGATACTTTCAAGAATGTATAACCTGCTGTTAAAATGGAACACTCAGGACGAGATGGTTAAATCTGCTATGATTAAATGGGCACAGGACGTTGGACATAACATCATGTTTGCTGACTGGGAACAGTTGTGGACCACAGGTATAAAATTTACGGCATGTAATGCCCTAAGAGAGAATATTATGAAAATGATTTATAGGTGGTACATGACACCAGTCAAGCTTGTAAAAATCTATCACTTGCTCGATAATAAATGTTGGAAATGTAAAGAAACTGAAGGTACATTCTTTCACCTTTGTTGGACGTGCCCAAGGATTAAGGCTTTCTGGGAAATGATCTATAATGAAATGAAAAAGGTATTTAAATACACTTTCTTGAAGAAACCAGAGGCCTTTCTTCTAGGCATTGTCAGCCAATTGGTGCCAAAGAAGGATAGAACTTTCTTTATGTACGCTACAACAGCAGCAAGAATACTTATTGCAAAGTATTGGAAGACACAAGATTTACCCACTCTGGAAGAATGGCAGATGAAGATGATGGACTATATGGAATTGGCAGAAATGACTGGCAGAATCCGAGACCAGGGAGAAGAAATGGTAGAAAACGACTGGAAGAAATTTAAAGATTATCTACAGAAATACTGTAAAATTAATGAATGTTAAAATGATGTTGGACTGAAAATAAGTGGTTTTGGTATTAAGGCTAATAAGAATATGTAAATATAGATAGTTATTTGGATGAAAATATATAGTCATAATAGGTTAAGAATATAGAGCAAAGATAAATGAAAGAGGGTAAGGATTTGCTGAAAGGACTTTGTAAACGGGAATACAAAAAGGGGAGGTGTGAGGAGGTCAAGGAAATAAGCAAATGAACTTAAAGATATTGAAAAATGGATTATTTTTTAAAAGATATTTTTCTTTGTATTACACTGTTTTTCTTCTTTTTTCTTTCTTTTTTCTTTTTAGCTCTCTTTTTTGGTAACTTTCTTGTTAGCTGTCGCTCTTTTTTTCTTTTTTTTCTTTTTTGTATGTGTAATTGTTGGTTTGATTATTTTTGGCTTTTGAGGAGACTTGTGTTTAGTGTAAAATCTCAATAAATATTTTATTTAAAAAAACAAAAAAAACAAACTGAGTCTGCGAGTCAGGTCAAGGGGGGGGGGAGAGAGAGAACACACGGGTGAACTGACTATTTATACAAACTAACTCACATTCCTGGATGCTTAATGACTTCCAGCTGCTCAGTGATTAGAGCGACTTGTTACCTCTTAACCCTTTAGTACCAACACCCCCTCTCGCTCGTAACACTGAGCTGTACCAACCTTAATTCAAATTTAAACCTGAACAGAAATATTTATGAGATTGCGGACTCAAAGCTTTTGTAAAACCGTCTGCGAGATTTTCTTTGCTTGGACAATACTTTAGTTCAATTAAACCTTGTTTCACACTTTGGCATACATTTTGATAACGGATATCCAAGTGTTTTGTGAGTGCCTTGAATTGACCTGATTTAGCTAGTTTAATACAAGGTTGATTGTCTTCCCACACTCTGATAGGTAGGGAACTGTTAGAGTAAATTCTGGGTGCGTGAAGGCACAGCCACCCAGCTCGTCGGACAGAGTCCGCGGGTCCTAGCGGAGAAGAAAGGAGCTCAGCCGGACACAGGAGCAAAATACAAAGATCCGAGTTTATTGCGCAACAGGTTCAAAATGGCATTGAACCCCGAGCATGGGGTGACATGAACTTTTAAAAGTTCCCTCCATAACCCAGAATACAGTGCGGGAAACGTCATGAATACATTATGGGAAGGTCATGTTTCGTAAATTACATCATGAATACATTAGAAACGTCATGAGTACATTATGGAGGGGGTGGGATTACATTCATTACCATTTCGGATGAGGGAGGGGGAATATGCGGAGGAGGAAATATACATAGATAAGCATTTATTGAGTACCGGTGGTGGCAAGACAATGGGTCAGAGATATGCATCGTCTGTCACCTAATATTGCCCAGAGGAAGGGTTGGTCGAAACGATCAGACAGGATTAGGAAGTTCCTGCGTACGTGATCCGCCGCTTCGGGGATTATGGAAGTAGGGGCAGCATCATGGAGTCCAGGGGGAACTGAGTTGAATGACACCGAGAGCAAGAAAATCGGAACTACGGCTGATTTTATATCAATTTCTAAAGATTTCTATTATTTCTAAACCCTTCCGTATCGTAGGGAGAAAGTAGAGGCAGGGTGGATACATTGTAACAAGGTTTTGACAAGCGGATACAGACTGGATACATTGTAACTGGATTTTGACAGTTTTACGAGGTTCTTGGTTTCGGATCCATTGTTCTCGCGGTGGGGGGCCGTCAGCAGCTTGTCAGGAATGAAATGAGGCGTGCAAGAGCTCCCTGAGCTAGCTGCTGCAGGGCGAATGCATGGCCGTGATTGGCTAAAGCGGAGCTCAGTATAGTGAATGGGAACACATTATGATGCGGTCTACTCACGTTAGGAATAGGGCGAGAGGAAGGCATAGAGAAGATCGGGGCTTATTTCGCCCGTATAGAGAAAGGAAAAGAGCCTTTTATTTGCAAGGCAGGGGTATAGTGTGGTGCTTGTGTAACGATGTGGGGGCTGGGGTTTCTAAGCAGAGTTGGGCACGGTCGAGGTCATCGCCTCGGGCCCGTTCAGAAAGTGATGGGGGGGAGATGCTTGCCCCCCCCTTCTCCTTCCGTATCAGTCCCCCATTCGGAGATAGATTTGCATCAAAGTTCTGCAAGAACTTGCAAATCCTTTCTCCGCACCCTATACCCCTGTGATTTCATACTCCCCTTCTCCCAGGTGTCTCATTTGCACATATTCAGGGAAGACAGGAGCGTTGTGAGAGCGGGAATAGGCTCGAAAGGAAAGAGGAGTGGATTGAGCGGGGAAGCGGAGAAGAGAGCAGCAAGGAGAGACACAATGCATGGCACAACAGAGCACTGAGATGCAAAAGGCAACAGTAAGAATAGTGAGCAACATGACCTTGATCAGTTGTCGGAGCCACCCCAGCTTGGGCAGCCATCCCCACAAGTCGACGTCAGACAGTCCCTCGTGTTGTATCTCGTTTAGTCTACCTGCCAACTCGTGGATGTTATTCAAATGTCCAGTAATGTTGAAAGTTTGGTCAGTTACATACGTGCAGCACTCGGTACCTATTAAGGCGCACGTCCCTCCTTGGCTAGACAGCAGAAAGTCCGTAGCGATTCTCGTCTGTAAACTTAGCTGTCTCACCTCTGACAGTTCTGACATCAGGGAGTCCGTGATTTCAGTTGCCTCCTGCATGAATTTGAGGAGGATGTCAGTAAGTCGAAGGATGTCAACGTGGTTGGATCCAGCCCCGTAAGCAGGAAAGAGTGCTCGACCCACGGTTTCCCCGTTAGCAGCGACATCGGATAAGTCAGACAGCTGTTTTTCTTCTCTTTTATTTCTCTGCCTCCCAGGGGGTAGATGTGGTACTACTCTTATGCCAGGAACGATGTACCCGACAAAGCAGGATCCGGACATATGGGGGCTCACCCAGGTATATGCACGATGGCCACATACCCAAAACAAGCCGCTTAGATAGGACTCCATTCTCCCTGAGGCGAAGGCTTGCAGTAACATTGCGTCGGCGGGTTGAGGCTGCCAGAGTGGGGGTTGGCCGATGACAGTGGCCCAAGCAAGCTTGAGGTTTGGGAAGGTTCAGGATCCTGTCATGTCCGTGATGGTGACATGGCCGGTGGATAAGAGTTCTAAGTTGGACGCACAGGTACTGGAGCCGATGAAGGTCCCTTCCCCGGCGAAGGTGCGGCAGAGTGGACCCTTAGTCGGGCCAGTGAGGTAAAGGTATTGGTGGATCAAGTTCAGCGCGGTCAGGTTCCAGGAGGCGACGTCCCCTGACCGGAATTGTTCTATGGTAACTGGGACTGGAACGAGGGGAAGGCTCTGTTGAAGGTGGCTAGGCGCATGGGCGCAGATCCAGCATTTAGGGTAGGGTGTCTCCTTGGCCACCTGGCCGATGAGTTTAATATAAGAGTTCTGTTCCCAGGAGGAAAGGAGATCTTCTCCTGGGAAGGAAGGGTCAGCGCCGAGTTTCCGTGGTGCCGTGCCGAGTGGATGAAGGGGGTCGGTGGTGTTTAGGAGGCGCCTGTCTTTGGCTATGCCCCCACATCGCAAAGGTCCAACGTTATCCCATGTGGGGGAGCGTGAGGGATGTGCTGGATGGTACCAACCCTCTAGGTATTCTGCCCCTCTCCAGTCGTGGGCAACTCCGAGGTTCCAAAGGCAGCAGAACCTTCTTACGCAAAGTCCTTGTAGTTGAGGTTTTCGGGGTTCCGGGGTCATGAGGAGACATTGGAATCCGAAAATCAAGTTGTCGGAGGGATTGGTTGCGTCGGTGTAGGATGGTGCAGCCCCCCCTTTCTCGATTTCGGTCCAGTTAGGGTTCCTCAAAAGTTCTCCGTTGCCGAAAAGGAAATGGGTCCCGTTCTTGCAGGTGAGGCGGTAGTAAGAATGGTCGAGGGTGACTGCGGCCGACCCAATTCGGTGTAGGGTTTGGTCCCGGATGAAGAGTTCCCAATACTCGTTGTCAGTCAGCCGGGGTACGAGGGAATGTCGTAGCAATGTCCGAGACTCGGGGAGGCAAAAGTCAAAGTCCCCCATTCGATCAGGGTTTGACTTTCCACCCGTCTCGAGTCGGCGATAGTCCAGGAAATGGTAATCCGTGGGTAAGCCAGTGCAATGATCGGTTGGCATGGCCGAGGAGTAGGCCAAAGTCTGGTAGACAAGAAAAATGAAGAAGTTCATGGTCGGAGTCCGGGGATGGGAAAGCATGGGGTATAAGGAAGTCGAAAGGCCGTGGGAAAGCGCTATCAGACGAGGTGTCAAAGAAGCTGTCAAAGCGCGCTGTCAGTGGAGCTGTCAACGGAGCTGTCAAAGCACGCTGTCAGTAGAGCTGTCAACGGAGCTGTCAAAGCACGCTGTCAGTGGAGCTGTCAACGGAGCTGTCAAAGCACGCTGTCAGTGGAACTGTCAACGGAGCTGTCAAAGCACGCTGTCAGTGGAGCTGTCAACGGAGCTGTCAAAGCACGCTGTCAGTGGAGCTGTCAAGTGAGGTGTTACAGCGTTTGAGACGTAGCTTGAGGGCGTCGGTGTCTGGGACGATTTCAGATGTCCAGTTGGGTGGTGTGGCGTCCGGTCCGGTCTGTAGAGCCCGACCTTGGCCCCGATCTGCAGGTCCGGTCTGTAGAGCCCGACTTTGGCCCCGATCAGCAGGTCCGGTCTGTAGAGCCCGACTTTGGCCCCGATCAGCAGGTCCGGTCTGTTGGGCCCGATTCTGGCCCCGATCTGGTACAGTTAGTTCCTCGTCGTCGTCGATGTAGGAGGTTGGCGGGGGGGGCGGGGAGTCGAAGGTGTAATCCTCCCCGTGGCTGTCCTGAGTCTCCAGGGGAGGTGGTGCCGACTTGCACCTCGTGTGATGTATCCACGCGGCCTTCTCCCCCACTTTTACAGCGGTTGGTGAGGTCAGAAGTACCTGGTAAGGTCCTTCCCAAATTGGTTGTAGGGGTAATTTCGGATATACCTTGACTAGAACCCAGTCCGCTGGATTAAAGGAGTGGGCTTGGACGTCGATGGGCAGGTTCTGTCCCTCGACGGCCGCGTAGTGGTGGAGACGCTTTAGCTGTGTCTGGAGCTGAATGACATAATTAGTGAGCTCTGTTTCCCCCACCTCGAGTTCTGAAAGGGGGTATAGGGTATTGTACACAGGAGGGGGTCTCCCAAACAGGAGTTCGAACGGTGACAGTTTTAATGGTCCAGTTGGGGCACTTCGAATGTTATGTAGAACTAGTGGAAGTGCATTCACCCATTTCAGTCCCGTAACTCGGCAGAGCTTTCCCAACTGTATTTTTATCTCCTGATTCATCCGTTCCACTTGACCAGAAGATTGTGGGTGGTAAGGGGTATGTAAGTCCCACTTTATTTGGAGGGCTCTGGCGACTAGTTGTACTATTTCTGCGGTAAAGTGGGTTCCCCTGTCACTGTCCAAGCGGCGGGGTATTCCGTATCGGGGTATAATGTCTTGAAGGAGCGCTCTGGCAACTACTGAGGCAGTGGCTTTTCGGCAGGGGAACCCTTCCACCCATGAGGAGAATTGGTCTATTATGATCAAGGCATGTTTGGAACCCTGGCATTGTGGCAAATCTATGAAATCTAATTGCAGACTCTCAAAAGGGACAAAGGCCCATTGTCTGGCCCCTGGCGGCCTTTTGGGTTCGCGTTTTGGGTTGAACGCGCCGCAGGTAGCACAATTCTTGGAGGCTGCAGTGGCTGCGGCAGCTAATCCTGGAGCAAACCAGGATCTCTTAACGTGTTCGATTAACCTTTCCTTTCCCCAGTGTGTTTGCTGGTGGAGGACCCTCACCAATTTTGGAGTCCACGCTTTTGGAAGGACGGTTCTGCCATCGGGGAGGGTCCAGACTCCAGCTTGGTTAACTGCGCCTAAGGATTCCCACATGGTCTTTTCTTCGTCTGGGGCAGCATGGTACATTTGTGAGGGATCTACATTGAGGGGGAGTTGTAATGCTTGGAATTCAGACTCATCTCGCGGTGGGCGGAGTGCAGCCGCTTGTGCTGCCTTATCAGCGCGTCTATTTCCCTTTGAGACTGGGTCTTTCCCTTTCGTATGCGCTTTACAGTGTACTACGGCTATTGCAGTGGGTAGGTGGATTGCTGTCAACAGTCTCTCGACTAGTGCGGCGTGTGAAATTTGTGAGCCGGCGGCAGTCAAAAAACCTCTTTGGAGCCAAATTTGACCAGTGGTGTGTACAAGTCCGAAACAGTATTTGCTATCCGTGTAAATGGTTGCTCTTTTACTTTCACTAATTTCGCAGGCGCGTATGAGGGCAATTAACTCCGCGGCCTGGGCACTGTACTGGGGATTTATCGGATTTGACTCTACGACTTCGAAATCGGAAACCACTGCGTATCCAGTTTTCCTTTCCCCATCAATAACTTTTGAGCTGCCGTCGGTGTAGAGTATGACGTCCGGGTTTTCTAAAGGGATGTGGTCTAAGTCTTCCCGGGGTTTCTCCGCCTGGCGGACTATCGTAGCGCAATCATGATGCGGGGTACCATCATCAGGGAGGGGGAGCAGGGTTGCTGGGTTGAGGGAATTGACCCGTTTTATGGTGACGTTAGACGGGGTTAGTAGGAGAGCTTCATATCTGTTGAGGCGGGAGTTTGAGAAGTGGTGGCAGCCCTTGAGGGTTAGGAGGGTGGAGACGGAGTGGGGAACATGGATGGTGATTTCATGTCCTAGGACTGTTTCTTGGGCCTTTTCAAGTAGGATTGCGGCGGCCGCAATAGCTCTCAAGCAACCTACTGCCCCTTTCGCAGTGTTATCCAGCTGAAGGCTGTAATAGGCTACCGGTCTTTCTGTATCTCGGAAAGGTTGGGTCAAGACGCCAGAAGCTACCCCCATTTGCTCGTGTATGAAGAGGTTAAAAGGAATCCTGTAGTCTGGCAGGCCTAAGGCAGGGGCGGATCTTAATTCCCGTTTTAAGCGTTCGAAGGATTTATGTGCTTCCTCTTCCCAGATCAAGGTGTCTGGGTGGTCTTGTCGGGTCATGGCCGTCAGAGGCTTGGTTATCTCACTGTAACCCGCGATCCAAGCTCTGCAGAAGCCAGCCATCCCTAGGAATCCCCGTAGTTGTCGTTTTGTTTTGGGGAGAGGGATTTTTGTGACCGCTTCTATTCTATCAGTGGCCAGGCTTCGGGTACCTATTCCTAGAATGTGCCCGAGGTACTTTACTTCTTGCTTGCAATACTGCAACTTTTTTGGTGACACCTTGTGTCCCTTTCGCACTAGTTCGGCAAGGAGGTATTTGGTGTCCCTTTTACATGCTTCCTCATTGGTGGAGCAAAGAAGAAGATCATCTACATAGAGGAGGAGGACGGAACCAGAAGGGAGGCGTATATCTTGCAAATCTTGGTGTAATATGGCCGAAAAGATTGCGGGTGACTCCACGTACCCCTGGGGCAACCTCGTCCAGGTTAATTGACTGGGTCCCCAGGTGAAGGCGAAGAGGAATTGGCTGGCTGGGTCCAGGGGTATGCTAAAGAAGGCGGAGCATAGGTCCGCAGCAGTGTACCATTTGGTGTCAGCCGGTATGGCATTCAGGAGGGAATTTGGGTTGCCCACCACCGGGTGGCGGGGTATTACGAATTGATTCACAAGTCTTAAGTCCTGGACAAAGCGGTATCGGACTGGGGCTCCTTCCGCAGATGGCTTCTTAACGGGGAGAACTGGGGTGTTGCATGGGGATGCGCAAGGAACCAAGATCCCCTTTTCGAGGAAGTCCTTTATCATGGGGTTTAATCCTTCGATGGCTTCCTTGGGTAAGGGATATTGTTTAGTGCATGGAAAGGGTAGGTCAGTCCTATAAGTGATTTTTACTGGGACCGCTGATAGTAAGAGACCCACTGAAGTCGATTCGGTGCCCCATAGGGAGGGGGGTAAATCGTTTTCCAGTTCAGGTGGGAGTTCCGGGAACTGCCTGTCTGCCCTCGCTTCCTCCATTATTCCCTGAAATGCGGGGATGGAATCCTCCGGCATGTATAAATAGATACCCTCCTTAGAACATTTGATTGTTGCGTTCAATTTACAAAGGAGGTCTCTTCCGAGGAGGTTTACAGGACTGCTGGTCAAGAGGAAGGTGTGTTCGGCCAGTAGGGGTCCAAGAGTAACTTTAGTTGGGCGTGAAAGTGGGCAAGTGCGGGGGATCCCATCCAGACCCATAACTTTTCTGGTCTCTGAGCCCGGTTCCAGGTGGCTATCGGTTAGGGTGGAATACGTGGCTCCAGTATCCAGTAGGCACTGATATGGGTGACCGTCTATATCTATGGTGCAAAATGGGTCTTCCGCGGATAACGTGAGGACTGGGCAGATGGTCTGAGTTTGGTCGGGATCTCCCTCTAATTGTCAATATGCTTCCTGGTCGTCCGGTGGTGGTTGGTTGGGGGGGTGTAGGGGTGGCGCAGTGGCGTTGGTCCAATGGTGGGCTGGTGGGTTTATGGTGGGCATTTGGGCTCTTGGTCCTGGTTGAGGTCTCTGGTTTTGAGCGGGTATACTTGGAGGTACTTGCGGGTTGTAAGGGACAGGGGCTGCTTGAGGGGTATAGGTGAGAGGCGGTTGGTTCCCATACCCGTGGGTCGTGTTGGAGCGCGTCCCGTAAGGCGTATTATTATTGAGGTAGGGACAGAACCTTTTTATGTGTCCCTCTTCCTGGCAATAAAAACATCCTCCGGTGGCAGGCCCCCATGGCCTCGGGGGGTTCAGGGGTCCTCCTCCCCGGACCCCTTTCCCTCGGCTGAAACCTCTTCCTCTATGGGGGTTCGGTTCCATGCTGAGAGCAAGAATCTTATCAACTTCAGGCTTGGAGTCTTTCTTTTTCCTCTCATCTCGAGAATTATAGATTGATTTAGCAATGGAGAGGATTTCGCTAATACTTTTGCCATCATATCCTATTTGTAAGTTCAGGGCCTTCCTTATATCAGGGCAGGCTTGGTCCTTAAAGAAACCCTTAATTATGACCTCGTGTTGGGGGTTTTCGGGGTCGATTCCCCCCCAGGTTTTGATGGCTGAGATCAGCCTGGTGTAATAATCAGATGGGTGTTCGCTGGCCCCTTGCAACACGGTCTGGACTTTCGTCCAGTTGACAGTACGTTGTCCGGCGGCCTTAATGCCGTCTAAAATTGCCTTTTTAAATAGGTCCAGACACCAGATGCCATCAGTTGTATTGTAGTCCCAAGTCGGCTCGATGCGTAAGCACTGAGCCGTAAGTGGCTCTACATCTTGTGGACGTCCTGCCTGATAGTTCGGGAGTTCAATCGCCTCCCCGGCTTTTGTCAGGATATCTGCCTTCTCAGCCTCGTTGAAGAGGGCGTTCAGGAGGACGTGAACGTCTGGCCAAGTCGGCTTGTGGGTGGAGAAAATAGCGCTGACCTGACGGTGACACTTATCCGGGTCATCTCTTAAAGACGGCATTTGATTTGACCAGGTTACCAGGTCTGCCGTATAGAATGGTTGGTGTGTGTATACCATTCGAGGAGGTCCGTCCGGTTGCAGGGGTGGGATCGGCAAGGCCCTTAAGGGCATCTGGACGGCTGCGGACTCCGTCTGTTTGGACGTCCCCGGGGTCTCTTTAAGTTTTTCTAAAAGGCTGGGGTCTCTCAAGGTGGCATCTAGTATCTCTTTAGCTCGCTGTCCCAGGGCTACAAGGTTTGAGCCCTCTGAGGTAGCGCTCTGTATCTCCTTAGCTCGCTGCCTGGTTATTCGTGGGCTCGTGCCCCCCCGTGCCCCTGGCTCCTGTGTGTTCTCATCGCTATCCGAGCGATCCCCTGGGGCGGGTGGAATGGTTTGCCTATAGTAGAAGGGGATGAGCGCTTGTTCCGTGGAGTCTTCCCCAGGGTATCCCTCGTATGGGGGGGGGCAAGGATGACCTTCCATGACTTAAGATAGGCAGTTGGTAGGTCGTTGCTCCCTTCGTGCCCTGGAGCAACCCCTTGACCGTCTCGAAGGTGGCCAGATATTCCAATTGACGGGGTTTTTCTTCTAACAAGTATTTTCTAAGATGTTGTAGACGGTCTTCATTAAAAGAGCCCCCCTTTGGCCAGCGTAATTCTGGTTTCGCGGAGGCAGTTCCGGCGGGCCAAGCATCTCTACAAAGATCTTCTAACTTCTGCCTCGACAGCAACTTGTGCCCGGGAATAGATTTCCAATAGGAGATGACGAATTCAAGAGGGGAGTCGGGGTCTTTCTGGGATTCGGATGGCTTCCTTGAAGCCTTCCTCCCGGAGTGAGCCCGTTCATGCTTAGAGGCCTGGGTACCCATTTTATTTGTGCATGTCTAGACAGAAAGAAGGAAGAGGGGGGGTTGGTAAGGTTTGGCGTGGGGTGTCCTAGGGAGTATTATGCCTAACGTAGGGGTATATAGTAGGGAGGGGTCTAGCTGCTTAGCAACTTCCTTCGCGAAGGGTTTGAGAGCTCTATCTACCTGGTTTCTTATGTTCCCTTTCCGATTTCCTTATTTCCTTACTCCTATTTCCTATAACCTGGGGTTCTCTTCCACTCTGCCGGTCCCGCCCAATTCCCATGGGCAACCCCTCCTGGCAACCTCCTACCTATCGTCACACTCTCAGGAAAAGGGGCCCTACTGGACGCCCGCGTAGTGCGATGCCAGATCGGGTGATCCCTGGACAGGTTTTCGAACGGAAAATCCCCCTTGCTTTCGGAAGCGGGCTCACGCACGATACACGTGTTACGTGGCCCGACCGGTGCGGCTGGGATTGGTGACAGAAAGCAAGACCACTTCCCGCCCCCTTGCCGGGCGCTAGAGAAGTTCGGAAAGAGAGCTCCAACCCCTTGCTTTCAACTGGGATGTCCGTTGCGGAGAGTCGGCTATCTTTCAAGTCGGCTCTCTCCGTCTTACTTTCGGACTCCCAATTGGTGCGGCTGGCTGGAGGATTCAGAGAAAGAGATAGAGCTCAGGGCCCCCCTTTTCGGGCTGAGCGGTGGTCCACGGTCTCTCTCGTTAGCCAGACCAAAGGAAAGGTAAGAAGGAGCGATAGGGGGGAGGGCAGAGATTCAGTTGCCAGGAGACTTCCACCCCTTCCCACCAGTGCACTGGATTTCTTCTCCTATACTCACGCGTCTTCAACGTTGATCCCGGGATCGAAGAGGCCGGCTGGATCCCTCTTTGCTCCCCGACTGAACTCTGGGGCTTCCGATTACCGCCCGGAAGATGGCCGGAGGTCCAAAGGATCTTCCCGAGCAAATGGCCCGGTGCCGGCTGAAGATTTCGGGGCCCCCGGTCAGCAACACGGGAGAACGCTTCCGCCCCACGTTGGGCGCCAAATGTTAGAGTAAATTCTGGGTGCGTGAAGGCACAGCCACCCAGCTCGTCGGACAGAGTCCGCGGGTCCTAGCGGAGAAGAAAGGAGCTCAGCCGGACACAGGAGCAAAATACAAAGATCCGAGTTTATTGCGCAACAGGTTCAAAATGGCATTGAACCCCGAGCATGGGGTGACATGAACTTTTAAAAGTTCCCTCCATAACCCAGAATACAGTGCGGGAAACGTCATGAATACATTATGGGAAGGTCATGTTTCGTAAATTACATCATGAATACATTAGAAACGTCATGAGTACATTATGGAGGGGGTGGGATTACATTCATTACCATTTCGGATGAGGGAGGGGGAATATGCGGAGGAGGAAATATACATAGATAAGCATTTATTGAGTACCGGTGGTGGCAAGACAATGGGTCAGAGATATGCATCGTCTGTCACCTAATATTGCCCAGAGGAAGGGTTGGTCGAAACGATCAGACAGGATTAGGAAGTTCCTGCGTACGTGATCCGCCGCTTCGGGGATTATGGAAGTAGGGGCAGCATCATGGAGTCCAGGGGGAACTGAGTTGAATGACACCGAGAGCAAGAAAATCGGAACTACGGCTGATTTTATATCAATTTCTAAAGATTTCTATTATTTCTAAACCCTTCCGTATCGTAGGGAGAAAGTAGAGGCAGGGTGGATACATTGTAACAAGGTTTTGACAAGCGGATACAGACTGGATACATTGTAACTGGATTTTGACAGTTTTACGAGGTTCTTGGTTTCGGATCCATTGTTCTCGCGGTGGGGGGCCGTCAGCAGCTTGTCAGGAATGAAATGAGGCGTGCAAGAGCTCCCTGAGCTAGCTGCTGCAGGGCGAATGCATGGCCGTGATTGGCTAAAGCGGAGCTCAGTATAGTGAATGGGAACACATTATGATGCGGTCTACTCACGTTAGGAATAGGGCGAGAGGAAGGCATAGAGAAGATCGGGGCTTATTTCGCCCGTATAGAGAAAGGAAAAGAGCCTTTTATTTGCAAGGCAGGGGTATAGTGTGGTGCTTGTGTAACGATGTGGGGGCTGGGGTTTCTAAGCAGAGTTGGGCACGGTCGAGGTCATCGCCTCGGGCCCGTTCAGAAAGTGATGGGGGGGAGATGCTTGCCCCCCCCTTCTCCTTCCGTATCAGGAACATTCTCCAAACAATTCTTGTACCAGTTGCTTATAAAATTCCAGTTCTCTACATACATCTGATAATGCATTGAACTCAGATTCAGTTGAACTTAAAGCTATAAGTGATTGTTTTCTTGATCTCCAACCAATTAGTGCATTTCCAAATTTTATCGCCATTCCTGACACTGATTTTCTATCTGGTTCAGCATCTGCCCAACTGCTGTCGGCCCAACATTCAAGTTGTGTGCTGCCCTCTGCTGATAGTTTTAAGCGAAACCTTTTGGTAGTTTGGAGATACCTTAAAACTCTTTTTACTCCTTGCCAAGCATGCATTGATGGTTTTTCAGCTTGTCTACACAGCATGTTGACAGCATATGTTATATCGGGCCGAGTCCACTGTGCAATGTGGAGTAGACTGCCTATCGCTGACTGGTAAACCCCGGGATTACTGAGCTCTGCCTGTTGCTCGGCTTGAGCATCCTTTGTGTAACTTAACTCCATTGGGGTTTTAACACCAGCACAGTCATCCATTTTAAACCTTTCCAGCAACTGCTGGATCTTAGCTTCTTGGCTGAGCCAATAGTTCCCATTTTCATCTTGCTGAATTTTAACTCCTAGATAAACAGATACAGTGCCTAGTGATTTTATCTGAAACTTTTCTCCAAGCTTTGTGGCAAATTGTTGTGCAAGTTTATCGTCCTTTCCACTGTATAATAAATCATCAACAGATATCAAAACTGCTTCTTGTTCACATCCCGAGCCTTTTAGATAAAGACACGCATCTGCTGCGCTCTTTCTGAACCCCATGCTCTCTAGAGCATCGTTTAAGCAGGAATTCCAATTACGGGCGGACTGTTTCAACCCATAAATGGATTTGTGTAGGCGCCAGACCTGGTTTGGCTTGTCTCCTTCAAAACCTGGTGGTGGCGTCATATAGACTTCCTCCTGTAAGTCTGCATTTAAATAAGCCACATTGACATCAAAATGAAACAGCTTATTTCCCTTCTTAGCTGAAGAGGCTAAAAGCATTCTTAATGACTCTGATCTTGAAGTAGGGGCATAGATTTGAGAATAGTGAACACCTTGGCGCTGCGAAAATCCTTTTGCAACTAGTCGGGCTTTATATTGCAACTCCTCAGTAGTTGTGGGCTTTAAACAATATACCCATCGACAAACTACAGCTTGTTGCCCTTTCGGAAGCTCTGTACTTGTAAACACACCGAGAGACTTCATTGAAGCCATCTCTTTTTCCATCGCTTCCTGCCACTTTACGGCTTCTGAGCTTGGAAGCTGTTGTACCTCTATATATCTATCTGGCTCACACTGTGCCATATTTATGTATACACTTGTCACCTTAAACCGCTCTGGTGGTTTGCCCTTTGTGGCACGTTTTGATCTGTGCAATTGCTCCTCTTGTGCCCCCTCTGACCGTTGGCTGTCAGAATCTGTCTCAGACTTTATGTCTGGACGTGCCTCTAGGGATAAAGACCTCCGTTTAGATACCTCCCTTGGGCTTGGTGTTGCAGGCGACCTGCTTCGCTTTTGCTGTCTGCTAGGCCTACTGACTGGCGATGTTGGAACACTCCTAGATTCTGGCTTTTCTGCCTTAGGAGAAGAACCTTGTGCCTGGTCAGAATCTGCATCTGAACCATGTGCACCATCCCCTTCTGGCTCACCACCCTCTGGACTTTCATTCTCAGCATAAATGCCTAAATCATCTCTCAAAATGTCAGGGTTAGCATGTAAGTGAGTCCATCCGGATTGCTCACAAAATTCAGCGCTCCTACTGATGACCACTCTTGTAGTATCCCCATCTGGGTTCACAAACCTCCAAGATTTGGCGTGTGGTTCGTACCCACAAAAGATGAGTTTCCTAGCCCTTGGACTTCCCTTTTTCCTTAACGCTTTTGGGATAAGTACATAGGCTTGAGATCCAAACACCCGAAAGTAATTAACTTTGGGCTTCTTCCCGTATAAAGCAAAATATGGCGTAGTATCAATTACCGAATTATATACCTGGTTCAGAACATGAGTAGCCGTCAGCCAGGCTTCCACCCAGTAACTTTGAAGGAGTTTGGAATCAAACAACATAGAGTTTGCCAACTCTTGCAGAACCCTGTTTTTGCGTTCGGCCACGCCTCCTTCTTGGGGGGAATAAGGTGTAGACAGACGATGCTTAATTCCCTTTTTCTTAAAGAAATTCTGCAACACAGACCCGGTAAATTCTAACCCTCTGTCTGTCTGAAAAGCAAGTACTCTAGTACCGAATTCAAGTTCTACTGCATGAACCCAATTTTTAACTGTTTCTGCAGTATCTGCTTTTGTTTTGAGAGGAAAAAACCATGTGACTTTTGTTTTGTCATCCGAGAGACACAGTGCATACCTCGAACCTCCCATGCTAGCAACAGGCATTGGGCCACATAGGTCCATATGCACAAGTTGGAATACTTTGTCAGATTTCCTATCTGAACTGGGATAGCTGCATCTATGAACCTTCGCCCTTTTACATGCAGTACAATTCAAATACTTAGTACATTTGTTCATTTTGCACCCTTCTGATAATTCAGGTTGCCTTTTAACATACTGAAAATTAATATGTCCCAAATGGCGGTGCCATAAATGAACACAAGAATTATGGGTAGGCGAGTTCACACAACCAGCATGAACCTGTTCAACTTCATCTGGACTTGTCTCAAAATAATATAACCCATTTCTGCATTCCACCTGCAAAAGAGATACGTTATTCTTTGAAATAGTGCAAACCCCATTTTCAAGCACAGTTTTAAACCCATCTCTATCAAGTTCTGACACAGACAAAATACACCCCTTCATTCCCTTTAGCACATAGGCATCAATTTCTGTATGCAAACAATTCAAGAACACTGTGCCTACGGTCTCTAAGGAACGTTTAGTTGAATCTGCCATTGTCACAACTTTAAGGGTTTGCAAATGCCTGCAATTCTGCAAACGGACACTAGATGGCGCCACCAGGTGGTGAGATGCACCACTGTCGATCAACCAGCCTAGATTGCTGCCTTGGCCACGCCCTTGCATCAACGCCGTTGCTGAAGCCATGTGCTGTGTGCTGTGGGAGTAGCCACGACCTCCTCCTCTTCTTCGACGTCCCCTGGAACTCCTTGTCTGGTAACTAGGGGCAACGGCCTTGGTGCTGTCTTGACCAGGTTCACGTGTACAATTCCTGATTAAATGGGAAGAGGAACCACAGCGAAAACAGCGTCTAGCTGCAAAAGCATTTACTGTGTTCTCAAACTCAGCATCCCCACTCTTAGGCACAGCATAACTCCTCTTTGAAGACAAACCTCTTTCTCTTTGCCTTTTATCCTGTTCATCAGCAAGTCGAGAAGAAATGTATTCAAGGGTTAATTCAGATGAAGGCATAGCTTCCAAAGTTAAAGCTAGAGTCTCATAGCTTTTATCAAGAGAAGACAACAAAATGTATGACTGCTGCTCCATAGAGAAAGGAATGCCCAGCTGTCTTAGTTGATTAAAGGCAGACACCATTTTGGCAATATGTTCTTTCACACACGCTCCTGGTTGGAGACGTAAATCAAACAAACATCTTGTAGCATGGATCTTGGCCCCCGCAGTGTTTCTGGAATTTAGCTGCTGCAGAACCGTCCAGACCTCATGCGTGTTCTTTAACTCAGAAACATAAGGCATTTGCTCTGGTCCCACTGCCAAAACTAATAGACCTTGGGCTTTCCTGTCACGTTTCTGTGAAGCTGCTGCTGCTGCTTTGTCTTCTGCAGACGCGTCTGCAGCTGCCTGTAAAGGCGGTGCTTCAGTACAACTCCACAACTCTTTTGCTTGCAACCAAACCCTTACTCTAGCCTTCCAATCTTGCCAATTTTTCCCATTGAGTCGCGTAAAGGGGACAGTAAAACTTTCCTGGGACTCTGCCATCCTCCCTGGGGCTTAGGAACGATACTCACACACCTGTAGACCGTCTCCGAGCTGCTGAGGTGGCTCCTTGAGGAATAAGATGTTTGCCAGCGAGTACAAACTGCGCAGTGCCTGTTTAAAACTTTTTCTAGGCACGTTGCAGGACTCAAGCTGCTTTGAAGGCTTTCGTTGTCGGCTTTCTGTCTTCGCTCCAGTCCTTTCATAAATCACTCTGAACTGCACTCCTTATCTCCTTCTTGATGTACAAACAGCCATAACCTGTCCATTAAACTTTAATTAGTTTAATGTTAAGTAAACGTCCAGTGCGCTTCCAACGCCATAAATCTTATCTCAGCAGAGAATTTCGTGCAGCGGTTGAAGAAGGCAGGAGAGTCAGTACCTTTCAATGAAGAATCCTGGAGCAAGCACTTTGGAACTCGGGGAAAAAACTTTATTTACAAAAGAAAAACCCTGGCGATAAAGCACACATGCTTTTATCTTCGGCATAAAGAAAACTTTACTCTAAACTTAACTCATACTAGCAAACACGCCCATGGCCACAAACTGAGTCTGTGAGTCAGGTCAAGGGGGGGGGGAGAGAGAGAACACACAGGTGAACTGACTATTTATACAAACTAACTCACATTCCTGGATGCTTAATGACTTCCAGCTGCTCAGTGATTAGAGCGACTTGTTACCTCTTAACCCTTTAGTACCAACAGAGTTTATAGACATTCCCCTTTAAGTTCGCAACGGTAACGTGTGCTCAGGTTCGCTAGAACCTCTATAATAATTACTCTGGTAATTTCCCCTTTTGTTCCCTCTTAAAATACAAGACACGGCACAGTCTTTATAAAAGTATAAAAGAGTTTACTCACGTTCTGTTCACAATATGATCCCAGAAGGCAGACAGCTTAAAAAAGGTTACATACATTCAGAATCTATCTTGTAGCAAGATAGTCCTTTCCTCCTCTCTTGGCTGGGAGCCAAGAGAGCATCCTTAGATGTTTCCTCATTGAAGGAAGATGGCAGAGAGAGAGAGTGGCTGCCTGCCCTGTGCTTTTGTCATTACCTGCACAGGTGAGGCCACACCCACCTCTGGTCACATGCGGAGGAAGTCAGTCCCCAGGAAGCTTACCTGCTTGCTGGACTGACATCCCTCCCCATGTTCTAACATGTACACTCTAGGAATGTTGTCATTGACTGCTCCTGTGTTTACATCCCACAGGGTGACCTTGGGCCAGTCACACTTCTCTGAAGTCTCTCAGCCCCACTCGCCTCACAGAGTGTTTGTTGGGGAGGAAGGTAAATGAGAATGTTAGCCGCTTTGAGACTCCTTCGGGTAGTGATAAAGCGGGATATCAAATCCAAACTTCTCTTCTTCTAACATTTTATTTAGATTGTTGGAACCTGCCCTGGGACCTTAGGGTGAAGGGCAGGAAATAAGTAAGAAAAACAGCAACAGAACATGGATGGGCCTTCATAGGTTGATGGGCTGCAGCCCCAGCCAGCATGATGAGATGATGGGGTCACATGTTCACCGCCCCTTGTCTAGAGCACGTTGCAGAGGCAGTGGTAGAAACTGAACAACAGCTGGAGCCCCAGCCTACGACTTTGTCTGGGCAATGCAGCACACAGCAGCTGGTGAACCATGCCTCCTGCCTCCTTCCCATCTTCCTCTCCAGAAATGTTCAGGGTGGTTAGTTCTATCTCAAGCGACCACATTCAAGAGAAAGAGGGGGGAGCAAGAGAGCTTTAGCAGCACAGCAGTGGCAAGCAGCCCATCACTAAATGGAGTTGGCAAGGATGGAGAATTTGATCCCCTCATCCCCAGGGCAGCTGTTGATTAGGATCCAGTTCATCTCCCCTCCCCCCCCCGCTAATACTCCCCGCCCCTGTCGAGAGAGAGAGAGAGAGAGAGAGAGAGAGAGAGAGAGAGAGAGTGTGTATTGGTGTGGGGAATGACACATGCTGTATCAGAGTCTTAGTGCAAGAGTAGCTGGTGCCTGCTAAAGAACACAGGAGCCTTGCTGGGTTAGATCAGCATTTTGTTCCCACAATGGCCAACCACATGCCCTTGGGAGTCCATAGGGACACGGGGACTAGAGCACTCTGTCCATCATGTTCCCCAGAAACTGGTAATCAAAAGCATGTGGTTTGTGATACTAGTGGCAAGAAATTGTTCAGTTTCTGTTAATTGATTCTCATGAAAACTTACAGATTCTGGCTTCACACAATTAACTCAAGGCAGTGTCAATTTACTCTTGACAGAAAGCCAAGGTCTGCTTGACCTAGAAACTATTTACACTGATTGGTTAACGACCAGCACTCAACTCTGTTATCTAGGAATGCTAGCACAGTTTGGGGTTAGGTGTGTTGAAGGCGTAGAAGTGCTGTGTATGGTTAAGAGAGAGAGAGAGAAAGAAAGGATTTATTTGCTTTGCTTTGTATGCAGAAACTCTGCTGGTTTTTTTCCCCTTTTAATAAATCCTGTAAATAGTTATTCTGAGTCTAGCTGACTAGTCATTTCCACCTCAACTAGCTTCTTCGCTGTGCAGGAAAACTCTGCTACGTTTGGGCTAAAGCCATTAGGGCTATGCCTGACACTTCAAAGTTCCATGATAGCCACTGATAAACATATCCTCCATGGTTCTAAATGTCTACAGCTGTCCAAATTGACAGTCACCACTGTCTCCTTGTGGCTAGGATAATACACCCAAGTAGATCTGATTTCGAGAGGAGTGACATTTCCCTGAGCCACCCCAAAGCAGCCACTACCGCTTCCCAAATGCCAGTGCTCAGGTGGTAAGAGTAAGCCAGAGTGGCATAGCCTGTGCAGCAGTGGCTGCGCACAGAGACAAGGAGAAAACTGGCTCTTGGGGCCAGAGGGGGCTGGCGCCTGCATCATGAGACTGGGCTTTCTGCCTCCCGTGCTGCCAATCGCAAGCGGACCCAGAGTCAAGCAGCGCGAAATCAGTGACAAGCAGTGCTGGCAAATTCTGGTTTCGTCTCCGTTCTCCTCTGCCGAGTTCTACAAGGGCCACGTTGAGACTAGGGAAGAGACCAAAGCAGAGAGCTAGAGCCACCACCTGGACTGGATTTGAGTCAGAAGGCAGGCAGGTGCGGGTTGCCTGAGAGGAAAGTCAGGTTGGTGGGGTAGTGCCTGGTTTGCCCTAAGGGACCAGCTGCCACTGCATGGAGCAGCTGCTGATCGGTGACAAGGGCAACTCCATTTACGTGCCTTCGAGGCACATGCACACTGCCGCAAAGCTGGAAGGGGCACTTGAAGGGGCAAAAATGCCCCCCCCCCCCAAGAGCACAAAAGCGGCAAAGTGGCATGGAAACAGCATCTCGACTCCCTCCCAGGAGCTTTGGCACCGACCTCTCAGGCCTGCGGAGAGTTGGAGCAAGGAGTTTTGCAGGGAGGCTGCTGGTTTTCAAAAGGCCTTTCAAAAGGGCTTCCGGAAGTTTAGAGGGTGCTTGCAGGCTTTTCCAATGCTGTCCCCAACATACACAATTTCATTTAAACGCACGGTACCTCGGAATGCAACCCCCGTGTAAACCTGATTTGAGCCCGCTACAAGAACATCTAGAGGATAGCAAACCAACTGTGACCTTTTCTAGGAAGCTGTCTTCTCCCTGAGATCAGAGGAGGAAGGCAAGAGCAAAAGACAACCAAGGGTGTTAATGGCACAGGCCCTGAGAAGAGAAAGAAACAGCCCGTTGGCTGAACAGTATCTGGGCAGATGGCAGGGAAATGCACACGGTTCAGTGGCCCTGCGAAAGGGCAGGTGGGAGGACCAGAACCTGGGATGACTCAGTCAAGGCAAACAAAGGGCATGAACAGCACACAGGAAGCGGATGCACAGCTACAGAAGCTGAAGCTGAATGCAGCGGAGGACCCCCAGCCCCCACATTTCTGAGTGGAAGAGCAGCTGTTTTTCAAGCAGGCAAGCAGAGTGGGAAGGGTAGACATCCAGCACAAGGCTTCCAAGGAGGTCCCGAAGCAGCTTGGTAGGTAGCTCCCACTGATGGTGAGGAAATAGTCCTTGCCACGGTCAAGGTGAAGGACAAAGCTAGCCTCAATCTTCTCTTCCTTGCGGACGCACACATCCAGGGAAATGTCCCCCGTCTCACCTAAAACGGGAGGAGGTCAGGTAGATACACTCTTTGGCACAGCCAAGTTGGCTTGTCTGTAAATTAAAAGAGAAGACAGTGAGGAATTGAACAGAAGGACACAATAGGAGCCTGCTGGATCAGGCCAATGGCCCATCTAGTACAGCATCCTGTTCTCACAGGTGTATGGGGGAAACCTTAACTTCAAAAATTAGGGGAAGAAGCGACTCAGTTCCCACCCCCAGCCCACTTTCCTCTCTAGTCCTCCAAAGCAGCAGCTGCACAGAAGATGGTGACAGGATACTGGGGGGTGAGAGAAAGTGATCCTAACAAAAGAATATAAAAAGGGAAAGGATTTTTGCGCCCCCAATGTAACTTTCTTTTTTAGTTAGTTTACATTTCATTGAGTTTTTAAAAGTTTGGCTAGTTCTATATGATCCCCAAGATATTTTTGTGCCTCCACAACATAAAAATACGCATTGTTTTAAAAAAGTAATTTTTGGACGGAATGCTCTCACTGGTTCCCTGCGATGCCAAAAGGTGTTTTGGGACCCTCCAGCATTGTTTGGCTTCAATTCATTTGTGTGTGTGTCTTTGTTTAAAGCTGGTCACACACACTTTTACACTTTGGGCTCAGCTGCTTTGACGCGTGGCCCTTGGAGGCTTGAGCATGGGGCAATGCAGCCCACAAATGTTAAGCCTCCCCTGCTCTACCAAACTCCCAAGGTTTGAGGGAGGAGGGTTGGGAAGAGGAGGAGAAAAGGAAGGCCTTCCCTAGATGAGCCTTGGGGTCCCTTTGCGTGGACAGGCGGAGTCCCCAGATCCTGCACGGTCCCCCCGTCATGTGAATAACGACTCAAGACAACGTGCTATGGGATTAAATTGGCCACAACTTTATTAAATTTCAAATGTGGGTAGACCTTGGCTGAGGCATTGGGCGTTCTCCCTCCCCGGTCCCCAGCCGGGGACCTAGGGAGCATCAGGGTTATCCAGTGTGTGTGGGGGGGATGGGCCGGCTCTGGAGAACATATGTTCAAGCAGAGATGGCCGCCCCCGTAACGCCGCCGCCGCAGGAGGGAGCAATGACGACCTTTCGGTGTACGGCCAAAGCCTCCCTTCAGAAAACCCCTTTAACGGGGAACCCTGGTATCGCCGCCGCAAGAGGAAGATGGACAAAAGGATTCCGCCCAAGGCCTGATACCGCCACCCGAGACCGCAATTGCGGTCTCGCCGCCAAGACTACCAACATCTGAAAGACGCCTTTTCCATCCTCCACCAATCAATCAGGCCATGCCTGATGTCGCTCAGCCAACGCTCGTTACCAAGGTCCAATAGGTGCACGCCATCGGGCTGAAATAGCTCCTGCATGTAAACTTTAATGTTGGGGTGTTTCACGACCCGACCTCCCATGCGAGTGGTTGCAGAGCGCACTGCCCTATTGATTTTTTCCACAGTGTAATTAAGTCTAGTGGGTTTGATGTTGCCACGCCAATGCAAGCGTGGCAGAGGTTCGGACCAGAAAATTGTGATATTGGGGTGAGTGGCGTGTGCGCTTTCCAGGTCTGCGATCGCTGTTTTGATCAAAATTATGCTTTTACGCACGACCAAGTCATTTTCGCAGAGGTGGAGCACAACCGCGCTTGGTGGGTGGCGGAACGCAAGTTCGTGACGCAACCGAGGGAGCAGGGCATCCCACTGCGGAACGCAAGTTCGTGACGCAACCGAGGGAGCAGGGGATCCCAACGCCTTCCCCGTTGTCCGAACCAGGCAATGGAGATCTTTGGCTGCAGACCCAGATGTTCTCCGCCTGGACCAGGTGGCTTCGGAACGCAAGTTCGTGACGCAACCGAGGGAGCAGGTGATCCCAACGCCTTCCCCGTTGTCCGAACCAGGCAATGGAGATCTTTGGCTGCAGACCCAGATGTTCTCCGCCTGGACCAGTGGTGGCTTCGGAACGCAAGTTCGTGACGCAACCGAGGGAGCAGGGGATCCCAACGCCTTCCCCGTTGTCCGAACCAGGCAATGGAGATCTTTGACTGCAGACCCAGATGTTCTCCGCCTGGACCAGTGGTGGCTTCGGAACGCAAGTTCGTGACGCAACCGAGGGAGCAGGGGATCCCAACGCCTTCCCCGTTGTCCGAACCAGGCAATGGAGATCTTTGGCTGCAGACCCAGATGTTCTCCGCCTGGACCAGTGGTGGCTTCGGAACGCAAGTTCGTGACGCAACCGAGGGAGCAGGGGATCCCAACGCCTTCCCCGTTGTCCGAACCAGGCAATGGAGATCTTTGACTGCAGACCCAGATGTTCTCCGCCTGGACCAGTGGTGGTATGGATGGCCTTCCAATGCACTATGCTGTGGCCGAAGATCCACACATGCTTGGGGGTTGAGCCTGAAAGAAAGGATTATATGGTATCTGTCAGTGTCTGCTGGTTGTATCTAATGTAGCCTTTGAAGGCAGCTGAACGCCACCGCCCCATTGCTTTTATGTGTTCTGCCGGGAGGCCGCTTGCAGCTGCCGTGGTTGCTGCACCGATACGAAAGGAATGCCCAGAAAATTGTGCCGGGTCACCTACACAAGCATGAATGGCCTTACGCAATATTGAGTCAAATTGGCAACGGGTCATGGGGCGGCCTGATGCATGAATGGGAGGGCCTGGTCCTGGAGGACGTACCTTCAGGAATTTGCGTGTGTCCGTGACCGGGCATGGTCCAGTGTGTGGGGAGGGGGCTAGGCTTAGCGTGGTACCCCTACCTAGTTGATCGGTTTTGGAGGCTCGGATTTTGACTTGTAGCATGCGCCTGTCAGGGTTGATATCAGCCACAGACAAGCCCCTGCGATGAGATGACAGTGTGCCCCCAACGCACTCTCCGATACGGAGCGCACCAAAGAAGGCCAGGGAGAAGGCCGCCCTGAATAGCCTAACCTCATAGTTGGACCAGCAGATACTGGGGAGCACATCCGATATCAGCCGGAGGATCTCAATGGTTACTGTCCTCCTCTTATCTGGAATGGGCGGGTGAGAGCGACGCCACCCTGCAAAGCTTCCTTACGTGGGAAGTGTTACAGGGGTCTGGGAGCCAAAAACAGTTGCTGAAGTATGAGAAAGCAGCCTTGTGCAGGCTGATTGTCTTAAGGGGCCATGCCTCTACGCTTTAGGTGAACTATTAGAACATCATACTCCTTAGCTGCACGTCTGCGTCGTAAACCAAACTTATCTCTGAACCCCTCAAATTGGGACCATGCTCTGGTGTAGGATTGCAATGTTGATGGTGCAAGGGGGCTCAGTACCCCTGCTGTCACTTCTCTCGACCGAGTTCCCAGAGGTCCTCCGGAAAGGCTTCTGGGAGTTGATCGGCCTCGGGTGCTAGGTCGCCAAAACGCTCCATCTGAAAGCGAGACAGGGCATCTGCAATGTCGTTATTGAGGCCCGGGATGAACCGCGCGGAAAAGGAGATGTTACCTTTCAGACATTCCAGCACGAAGAGACGGAGCACGCGAATTACCCTGTTGGCTTTTGCAGATTGCTTCGCAATGATTCTTACCACCGCCTGGTTGTCCGACCAGAAGCACACCCTGGTGTCCTTGAGGAGGTCCCCCAAACCCGGAGAGCCACTAGGATTGGGAAGAACTCAAGAAAAGTTAAATCGCATCTAATGACCTCCGTGTGCCAAGATGTCGGCCAAGGCTGCGCACGCCAGTGAGGTAGACACCGAAGCCAGAGCGACCAGAGGCGTCAGAGTGCACCTGTAGCTGCTCCTTAAGCAGCAGCCAATCTCGCCAAAAGGATACCCCATAGTAACTTTTCAGGAAGGTCAGCCATATTTTGAGGTCCTCCCTTATGGTATGAGTGACCCTGATGTGGTGGGGGGGGGCAACACCGCCAGCCGTGAGACGGGCTAGGCGTGCGCAAAAGGCGCGACCGGGCGAGATAACCCTGCCTTCAAAATAGAGGTGTCCTAAGAGTGTCTGGACCTGATGCAACGTGGTCGTTTTCTGGGCCATCGTGGTGGTAACCAATTCCCTCAACGTGGCGAGTTCGGCCAGGGGCAGGCGAGAGGTTTGGCTGACAGAATCCAGTTCAATACCCAGATATGATTTGAAACCTAGCAACCAGAAGTCCCTGGGGTGGACTGGTAACAAACGGAAGGCCGATTCGATGTCACATTTTGCCATGAGCGCGCCCGAGCCGCACTCCCTAACCAGCCTGATTGCCTGATCAAGAGATGCATATTTGACTGAGCATTGTTCTTGAGGAATGGTCATTTACTGACCCACCCTTTGGGTAAGAAAGGTTGTGTATTAATCGAAACTCGCCTGGGGCCTTCTTAGGCACGATACCTAGTGGAGACACTATGAGGGTGGGAAATGGACCTGCCACTCGCCCCAGCAAACGTTCTTTGGTGATCTTCTTCTCAGCAATGTGTGGCATATCTCGGACAGACTTTGGTTTGGGGGGTTGGTGCATGAAGGGGTGACTACCACTGGGATGTGGAAACCTTCCCTAGAGCCCTCCTCAATGTATTTTGCTGCCTCTTTATTGGGGTACTGGAGTAAAAACGGCAGCATTGCTGATATAGATACGGGTGAGGGGGCTAGGGAAAGGAGAACACTATTTGCGGGCATTGTTTTTGCTTTGCTGTGTGCCAGAGGAGCCTGTAGAGGCTCCGGCCTCTCTTTTGTCTTGAGATGTGCCTGCGCCTTGAAAAAACTTCTACCCCCGAAAACATTTTGTGGTGGGGCGAGATCCACTACCGCGCTCGCATTCATGGGCAAATCGGCATTTTTCTCTGAAGCAGGAACCGTTGTTATACTCCCAGCAAGATCTCTTGGGGGCCTTGGATTGGTATTTGGACTGTTTCACATTGTCAGACCCTTTCTTGAAGAATGGGGCAACCAACTCAGACCACACGTCATCATCTTCGATATCCCATCTAGCTGTGTCGTCCCCTGCCGCCCGCTCCCTGAATGCCTGGTCATAGGCAAGTGCCGCCTCCCCCCCAGACATGGCTTCAGCCTTTAGGGTGATAAGTAGGTAGTTGGTCAGGTGCCAACCCCTGTCAGGGTAACTAGCGACTATAATACCCATGTAAGTGGTGTATGCAGTGAGCCAATTACGAAAGGTACGCTCAACACTCATTTTTTTATCTTTTTTCCTCTGCTTGGCGGATTTAGATTTTAGGCATGTCGAAGAGGCAGGGGATAGCAGATCAAACAAATCCACAAACTCCCCATTAAGGATGCTGTCAGGGGTTTAGGAGCAGAGGCAAGGGCAAGGGAGGAAACAGAGAGCGAAGGGGAGGAGGCAGAAGAAAAGATGAGTGATGACGACGACCCGAGATCTCCGAGTCTTTCCAGTGAATCAGAGGATTCACAGAAAGGAGCACCAGTGGCCAGGGCAAGGGGGGAGTCTAGGGGGGCACCCCAGGAAGATAGAGCCAGAGGGGACTCAGAGGAGAGCAGTTGGAAATCGGGACCAGCGTCACCGCCAGAGAGCAGGGAAGAGGAAGGGAGCCAGGGGGCAAGCGCTGGCAGCTCACCACAGGAGGGAGGGCATGAGTCAGGAGTGGCCACACCTCCATCGGGGAGCGAAGAAACGGTTAAGAGGAAAGTGGAAGGTTGGGCGCGCGCGCCAAGTTCAAATGCAGAGGAAGGCGGCGCAGTAAGCAGCCCGGAAAGGGAGCCAGGTCCTAAAGCCCGGCGCAAGGAGGCAGGAGGGTCCGGGTCAGCGTCAGAAGAATCCCGGAAGGAAGAAGCCCCGGGGGGTAGAGGGACCCAGAGGAGGACAGTCAGGCGGAAAAGGTGGAGCAGGGCTAGGATATTAAGTTGGTGCGCACGGGGCGGAGACTCAGACGGAGCTTCGTCGATCTAGCTACTAGACGTAGAGTTGCGCGCAGCAGCGTGAGAATGGAAACTGTAATTCAATAAAGACTTTTACTAAATGATCGCTGGCTAGCGTGATCCTCTGTGAGCTAGGATCTTCAAGCAGCTCTGACAGTAAGCTCCGTCTCCAAATTGTGGGCATCTACAGCCCCGAGGAGGGGAGAGAAACAGGTGCCTACTAGTGAGCTCACGAACAGCAGACGACATGACGGCTGAGCAGCAGATAGAGGAACTCAGAAAAGCAGTGGCACAACTGAATGCCGAGGCTCTCGCATCCAGGAAGAGAGAGGAGGAGGCAGCTGCCGCCTGCAGGGATCTCCAGATCAGGTTAGACGTGCTGACGAAGCAGACACCCCGGCAGGAGGGAATTGGGTTGGCGAGACGAACAGGCGGTCTGGTCTCTCACTTCGATGGGAACCTGCAACAGTATCCCAACTTTAGAGCAGACGTACTGTGCGCACTGCAACTGCTGCATAAAGACTTTAGAGATGAGCAAGAGAGAGTGGGATTCATCATGGCCCATTTGCATGGGGATGCTAAAGCATGGCTACGCAATTTATGGAGGGATAAGGATCCGGCGCTCCAGAATGCAGATGCCTTTATTAAAGCGATGGATGGGTGTTTTTTATCAAGTATTGACGTGGATCTTGCCCGGAAGGAGGTGCATGGGCTAAGACAAGGGAGGGCCAGCGTCAGACAGTATCATGCACGCTTTTTCGCCTTGGTCAGTGCCCTGGAATGGGACAGAGATTCGGCCCCTGTAAGAGACCTCTTTTGGGAGGGGTTGCACAGCTTGATTAAAGATGAGATCGCGAGGGGGGAGAGACCCCGAACCACCCAGGAGGTCGTTCAGAGGGCACTGGCAGTGGGGGTGAGGCTGGAAGAACGTCCGTGGAGCAGGGACGAAGGGCGTGGAGGGCGCGAATCAGCCAGGGGCCCCTCCTTCCTTCCCAGAGAAGCAGCGCGGGCGCAATCCACGCCTCCGCCAGGAGGAGGAGCCGAACCTATGGAGGTTGGAGGTGCAAGGGCTCAGTCAGCAACCAGAGCCCTAGCACCGGCAGCAGTGAAGGTGAAGCCTCCTAGAGGGAACAGGAAGTGTTACGTCTGTGAGGAGCCAGGGCATATGGCGAAAGAGTGTCCCCAGAGGCTCCACAAGCTCACTGCAGCCTCAGCAATGGTGACTGCAGCAACGCAGCAAGGAGAACCACAGCAGGGAAACGACGATGTCTGGCTGGAGGAAGAGGCACTGGGGCCCAGCCAGACGTGTCAGTGAAGCAGTCCCCAGAGATTTTACAGCCCGTGAACCCCCTCCCGCCCAAACCAGTGGTGAGGCTCACCGCATCTCTCCAGCTGCCCAATGGAATCACCATGGACGTGCCAATTACCATCGACTCGGGCAGCAACGCGGACTTTATAGGGCAGGAGTTTGTCGACAAGCACGCTATACAGTTGCTGCCTGCCACGCTGCCCCTGCAGGTTGTCACGGTGGATGGAAGGGAGTTGCTAGGGGGGCAAGTGGTGAAGCAGACGCCGCCAATGGTGATGCGACTTGGGAATCACAGGGAAATCATCAGCTTCAACGTCACTCAGCTATCGGACACGCCCATTGTATTGGGCATGAGTTGGCTGGACAAGCACAGCCCGGCGCTGGCTTGGTACCAGAGGCAGCTGACCTTCGGCTCTTCCTTTTGTGCTGAACACTGCATCATGCCCCAGCAGGAAGGGGAGCAAGAGGAGTCACAGCTGCAGCTAGGCACACTGCAAGCGATTCCCCACAAGTACGCAGAATTTTTGGAAGTTTTCTGCGAGAAGGAGGCGGACAGGCTACCCCCTCACAGACCATATGACTGCAAAATTGACCTGCTGCCGGGGGCGGCGCTGCCCAAAGGGAAGCTGTATTCCATGTCAGAGGACGAGCTGCAGGAACTCAAAGAGTTCTTAGATCATAATTTGGAGCGCGGTTTCATCCGAGAGTCCAAGGCAGCGGGGGGCAGTCCTGTATTCTTTGTTAAAAAGCGAGACACGCCCCAAAAAAGACTGGTCGTGGACTATCGCATTTTAAACAATGGGACCAAGCCGTCGGACTTCCCCATGCCACGAATCGACGACCTCCTGGCGAAGGTGCGGAAGGGAAAAGTGTTCACCAAGTTAGACCTGCGAGGGGCGTACAACCTCATTCGCATGCGGGAGGGAGATGAGTGGAAGACGGCCATGTTCACGCCACTGGGTACCTACGAATACAGAGTTATGCCTTTTGGATTGCAAAATGGCTCCCACGTTTTTCAAGCTTTCATGCATCACGTGTTGGCGGGACTTCTCTACAAGACGTGCGTCTGTTTCTTAGATGACATCCTGATCTTTTCGGAATCGCAGCAGGAGCATGACAGACACGTCAAGGAAGTGCTGACCAGACTAAAGCAACATAGGCTCTACGCCAAGCTGGAGAAGTGCCAATTTGACGTGACGGAGGTGGATTTTCTGGGCTACAAGTTGTCTGACAAGGGGCTCGCCATGGACAGCGCCAAGGTTCGAGCGGTATTGGATTGGAAGAGTCCACGCAACCGAAAAGAGGTCCAAAGGTTTGTCGGCTTTGCGAACTTCTATCGCAAGTTTATCAAGGGCTTCGCTATGCAGACAGCGGCCATCACAGACACGCTTAGCTCCAAGAAAAAGAAGTTCGTTTGGACAGAGGAGGCGGAGCAGTCCTTTCAGGCACTCAAGCGTCTCTTCGCGTCGGAAGAGCAGCTGCTTCACGTCAACCCCAGCAGGCCGATGAGGGTGGAGACAGACGCCTCGGACAGAGCCGTGGGGGCGGTCCTGCTGCAAAAGGACCAGCAGGGGGTGTGGCGGCCAGGAGCGTTTTACTCCAGGAAGCTCAGCAAGTCCGAGCAGAACTACACCATCTGGGACAGGGAGTTGCTGGCCATTCATGCAGCGTTCAAAGCGTGGAGGCACTTCCTGATCGGCGCCAAGCACACGGTGCAGGTTTGCACGGACCACAAGAATCTGGAGCACTGGCGCACGGCACAGTTCCTAAACCAGAGGCAGATACGTTGGGCTGAGTTTTTTGCGAACTTCGACTTCCGCATAGAGTATGTCCCGGGGGACACTAACATCATGGCGGACGCCCTCTCCCGTAAGCCACAGTATCTGGAGGACGCAACGCCAGCGGCCGCCATGCACATCTTCGCACCAACAGTATGGGCGTGCGCCGCGGCCACCGTGGACCTGGAGGCGGTGCGACGAGCGTTGCAGGATGACTCCTTCGCGCAAGCAAAGATGGCAGAGGTGCAAAGGGGCAAGGCTGCGGCCGACGGTTTCCAGCTACGAGATGGATTGCTCATCCGTAAAGGGGCCATCTACGTGCCGGGAGACGACCTTCGCGCCAAGGTGCTGCAGCAGCTGCACGACGCGCCCACGGCCGGGCACTTTGGCAAGGAGAAGACGGTGGAATTAGTAGCCAGGGATTTCTGGTGGCCTGGAATGAGAGGGGAGGTCGCAGACTACGTGGCGAGGTGTGACACCTGCCAGAGGGCCAAACCAGTGCACAGACCGCCGGCAGGACTGTTGGAACCGCTGCAAACTCCGGTCGAACCTTGGGAAAGGGTGGCTCTGGACTTTGTCACAGATCTGCCCAGCTCGAGGGGCAAGACGGCAGTGCTGGTGGTGGTGGACCTGTTTTCCAAGATGGCACATTTCATTCCGTGTGCGAAGGTGGCCACGGCGGAGCAAACCGCCAAACTGTTCATAGACCACGTGTTCAAGGTTCACGGTCTGCCACGGTCTATTCTGTCCGACCGCGGGCGGCAGTTCATCTCGAATTTCTGGCAGAAGCTGATGGGCTTCCTAAACGTCAAGATCAACCTGGCGTCGGCGAGACACCCGCAGACCAACGGGCAAGCGGAGCGGGTCAATGCCATCATGCAGCAGTACCTGAGATGCTATGCGAATCAACAGCCTGCGACGTGGGTGGATTACCTGCCGCTTGCCGAGTTCGCCTACAACAACACGAAGCACGTGTCCACGGGGGTCACGCCGTTTTTCGCCAACAACGGGAGGCACCCCAGAACCTTCCCGGGACTGGAAAGAATGGGGGAGGGGGAGCCGCAGACAGCAGATGCGTTCGCGTCGGAGCTGCAGGAAGTCCACGATCAGCTGAGGCGCCACCTGGAGCTGGCCAAACACGCATACAAGGTACAAGCGGACAGGCACAGAAGGGTTGGCGAAGAGCTCCACGTGGGAGACTGGGTCTGGTTAGCAGCCCACGCAGTGCCGGCCAGGTCGTTGGCCAAGAAGAAACTAGGGCATAAACAACTGGGACCCTACCAAGTCGAAGAGCAGGTCAACCCGGTAGCTTTCAGACTGGCACTTCCGGAGGGTTCCAGAATGCATCCGGTGTTCCACAGGTCGGTGCTCACTCCCTACAAGGCACCGCACAGGTTCCAGGAACCCGGAACGGCGCCGAGTCCGGTCAGAGACAGAACGGGGCACGCGGGAGTGGCACAGAAGGGGCGCATCAATGACGTCACGGAGATTTTGGACTCCAGATGGGGGGAAGAGGGGGTAGAATACTTTCTCGCCAAGGAGGGCACCCTGGCCAGTGCGAACAGCTGGGTGCCGGGCTACGCCTTGGACGAACCTCTACTCAAAGACGAGTTTCATGCCCTCTTCCCACATAGACCTATGCCAGCAGACTTTTTCGACGACTGGCTTTTCACGCCCACGCTTTCGGCCAGCACTTTCCGGGGGTTCGACTCGGACGAGGACCCGACACAAGACGTCCGTTCCCCGGAGGGGTCACCCTCGGGATCTGCATCAGAACCCTCGTATTGGTGGGACGATAGACCAGAGGAGCAGTTCCGCAGAAGGTGGCTGGAAGGCCCAGGACGAGCAACGCCGCCAGGAGGAAGTGAGGGAGAGACGGACATGGACGTTTTCGGGGACGACCCTGGTTTCGAGCACGGCGGCACAGAGATGGAAGCGGAGGTGACCGTCGTCGACGAGAGCAGGGAGGAAGACCCGCGAGACTTCAGATGGAGGCCCGCCACGGGAAGCGAACGATATCCGACGTTCGTCCCTTTGCAACAGCACACCCCAGCTCCAGCACCGGAAGGAGGGGAGGGGGGAATGGGGGGCTTCGAGGGGGGGATGGATGTCAGGGGTTTAGGAGCAGAGGCAAGGGCAAGGGAGGAAACAGAGAGCGAAGGGGAGGAGGCAGAAGAAAAGATGAGTGATGACGACGACCCGAGATCTCCGAGTCTTTCCAGTGAATCAGAGGATTCACAGAAAGGAGCACCAGTGGCCAGGGCAAGGGGGGAGTCTAGGGGGGCACCCCAGGAAGATAGAGCCAGAGGGGACTCAGAGGAGAGCAGTTGGAAATCGGGACCAGCGTCACCGCCAGAGAGCAGGGAAGAGGAAGGGAGCCAGGGGGCAAGCGCTGGCAGCTCACCACAGGAGGGAGGGCATGAGTCAGGAGTGGCCACACCTCCATCGGGGAGCGAAGAAACGGTTAAGAGGAAAGTGGAAGGTTGGGCGCGCGCGCCAAGTTCAAATGCAGAGGAAGGCGGCGCAGTAAGCAGCCCGGAAAGGGAGCCAGGTCCTAAAGCCCGGCGCAAGGAGGCAGGAGGGTCCGGGTCAGCGTCAGAAGAATCCCGGAAGGAAGAAGCCCCGGGGGGTAGAGGGACCCAGAGGAGGACAGTCAGGCGGAAAAGGTGGAGCAGGGCTAGGATATTAAGTTGGTGCGCACGGGGCGGAGACTCAGACGGAGCTTCGTCGATCTAGCTACTAGACGTAGAGTTGCGCGCAGCAGCGTGAGAATGGAAACTGTAATTCAATAAAGACTTTTACTAAATGATCGCTGGCTAGCGTGATCCTCTGTGAGCTAGGATCTTCAAGCAGCTCTGACAGATGCGTTCCCGCAACTTCTCGCGCAGGCAAAGGCCTGGGGGCTGGTCAGTTCTTTTGAAGTTGGATTTCCTAATGCTACCTCTGGAGTCAATGCCCTCCTCGCCGCACAGCACAATAGCACCATGTTCACGCCTGTGCCTCCGGTTGCGGCACCGCCAGACCCAGTGCGGCAGCCCTGGGGCGTGGGGGCCTGTAACCCAATAGCCTTTAATGCTCCCCCCCCCGTTTACTATCAGTGGAGCTGATCTAGGGGCTGCACGCGTCCACGCAAAGGGCGCCCCCCCATTTTAAGCGGGGAGCGGTCATTCCAACTCTACACTTCTCTGATTCCCGAGAGAGACGCGCTGGGCTCCAAGTATCCCTCGCAGGGCTCAGCGCGAAGCCATGGCTTCCAATCCTGGCTGTCACTGAGCTTGGGGATAAAGGAGAAGTGGAGGGTGAGCTGCCCGTTGTTTGTGATCTGGAACTTCTCCTTCTGCAGCTGCCGGAACTTTACATTCTCAAACGGAAACTGCAGAGCAAAAGGGGGGGGGGAGGAAAGAGAGTGCTTGCCTTCAGCAGAGGCAAGGAAACGAGCTCCAGGGGGAAGTTTGTCCTTGTCTCGTTTAGGGGACTGCACATGCAACAGGTCCACGTGGGGCTCTCCAGATATTGCTGCACTTGCCCCTGGCCATGTTGGCTGGGGATGATGGGAGTTGTAGTCCAGCATCTGGAGGGCACCGCGCTGGCTACCCCTGGAGTCTTTGCCTGCGAGGAAGAGGAAGAGGCTGCCGCTCAGTGGAAGGGCATCTGCCTTGCCTGCAAAGGTCCCAGGTTCTATCCCCAGCATCTCCAGGTAGGGCTGGGAGAGATCCCCCGGAAATCAAGACTGAGCTAGAAGGGCCAAGGGCTTCTTTCCCCCCTGGTCTTTTTGCAGCAAACCCTCTTTAAGGGGTTGGAGAGGATCCTATTCGTCTTTACCTCCCTCCAGGGAGGGAAGGAATTCGTTCTCCATCCTGTCCATCAACTGAACAATATCCTCAAACACTTTCCGGTACCGTCGGTCAGCCACAACCTTCACCTATGGGGGGGGGCAGAGCACATTTGTTGGAGCTATGGACTAAAGGGGGGGGCATGAGTTAAGAGCAGAAAGGCCTGACGCACCCCCCTGTTCCCAGCCCTGAAAGAGGCAAGTACTGTAACTCTGAGAGCTTCCCCAGGATGGCAGCGGCTGTGACTTCCAGAGCCAATGGGCTGAAGCCAAATGCTCCAAGCCAAGTACCACAGCAGCTCCATTGCATGAATGGAGCCAACGGTTAAGGTATACAGTTCAGCCCATGTGGTCTGCCATGCCTGCAGGAGCAGTGTGTACTCAGAACAGTGGAGAATGGAAGCCTAGGGATTTAAGAGAGCCAAAACCTGCCCACTCCTTGCACCGGAAGTCATTGGCCAAGGAGGAGCTCTGTGGAAAGGGGCCTGGTTGTTGGTCAGGGCCTGCTCAGATTCGAGGAGGTGCCACATAGCAGGCAACTAAAAACCCTGAATAGACGATAGCCCTGGCCAGGGCAGGTGTTACCCCTGTGAGGAAGAGGGAGCCGACGGGCTTGTGGTCGCTCCTTTTCAATTCCATGTGGCTTTGGTAGCTGAGCTGATTCACGCTGCCTCCTCTCCAGAGGATTGGCTCACACCATGCTGGCACACGGCACTTCCCACTGCAAGGAGACAGGAGAGACACCAGGACTGTTGGACTGGCTGAGGCAACACACAAGGCTCACACAGTCAAACTTTGGCTCCACACACGGCCTGTGATCTTGACCACGGTCAACAGCTGGAGATGATGGGGCTTGGGAGTCCAACTTCTGAAGGGGCGGACCTTGCAGGTGTGCAGGCATTTTGCCTCATGGAGAGAGTTGTCAGGAAATCAAAAGCTGCCTTCTACCAGGTCAGAATGAATTTCTGACCTCCCCCAGTTTGGATTCCTACATTGCAGGGGATTGGACTAGATGACCCTCGTGATCCCTTCCAACCCCACAATTCATTAATTAAGTCTCCTCTGGCTGGCAGCAGCTCTCTGTGGCCCAATCCTTTTTCAGGTGGAGGTGCCTTTCAACTTGAGACTCTGCATACAAAGCATATGGCACACCACCAAATGATGATCCTTCCCCAAAGCAAGGGGCCCCGTTATTCTTGTTCAGACACTATTTTTTCAGTGACCCAAAAGACCCTTTCTGGCACCTGAAATGCTGCCCAAAGGAGCCTGCCGTTTTCCGGCTTCGTCACTACATGTTCCGCCTGTCCTTTTGATTTCCCCATTACCACAGCAAGAGCAATGAAACTAGCAGGCCTAGGTGGCTTCTGACAGTTGTCAAGAACCACAAGAATATGCCAAATCCTAGATGGTGAGGCTCAGTGCCTACTAGCCATAATGGCCACAGAACATACTCCACCAAGAGAAGCAGTATGGCTTGGAGGAGGGGAGCGTGCTGTTGCACTCAGGTCCTGATTGTGGGCTCCCCGAGAGGCATCTCATTGGCCAATGTGAGAACAGGATGCTGGGCCAGATGGACCAATGGCCTGATCCAGCAGGGCTGCTCTCATGCTCTTATGCCCTGGCAGACTCATCTTGAGAGAGCACCAAGTCTCATTCCCAGACTTCCTTGACACAAAGAGGATTCTCATTCAGCCTGCTGCACCTTTCAAGGAACTGCAACACCGCTTATACACACCACGAAACAGAGGATGCTGGTTATCAGGACAAATGTGGGGGAAAGGAGCCAAAACATTTCCAGAGCAGGGATGGCTTGAGGAAGACAACATATCACAGCCTTGCATTTCACAACTCGCCTAGCAGCCTTTGGCAACCCGGAATTCCATGCAAGCAAAGTGAGCAGGCGAAGGAGAGCTGGATCTCTCTCTTCCTCCGTGGCTTGGTGTCCATTCTGGCTGCAGAGGAAAGGAAGTCCGTTCAGCCCTCAACTCTAGCCCTCCTCCAACAGCTTGCTTAGCACAAAGCCATGTTTAAAATATATTTTTTACTAGCCTGCTCAGGAGGATGGAAAGGCAGGACACTACTAGCATCTCCGCAGACTAGGAAAAACAAACAAGCCTTGCAGAAGAATGATTGAGAGGACTTACTTACAAAGGCTCAACTATCAAGCAGGCGCTTACCTGGAGTCCCAGCGATCTGTTTTAGAGTCAAATTTGTACGTCGGGATGAACTTGATCTCTCCCTCTGTGAAATCAGCAAAAGCTGTCTTTTGGGTACACTGAATGTTTAGCTAAAGCCAAAAAGAAATCGCTAATCAGCAGAGAAGCAAAAGACCCCCTGTTGCCTGACAATGGAGTCTATTAACAGCCACTGTTGTGCTGGAAGACCAAGGTGAAGTACTAGTAGGTTAAAGGTAAAGGTAAAGGTAAAGGGACCCCTGGTTGGACAGTGTTCTCGAAGCTACAAACATGAGTCTGACCAAACTGCGGGAGGCAGTGGAAGACAGGAGTGCCTGGCATGCTCTGGTCCATGGGGTCACGAAGAGGCGGACACGACTAAACGACTAAACAACAACAACAACAAAGTGACCCCTGACCATTAGGTCCAGTTGTGACCGACTCTAGGGTTGTGGCGTTCATCTCACTTTATTGGCCAAGGGAGCCGGCATACAGCTTCCGGGTCATGTGGCCAGCATGACTAAGCTGCTTCTGGCGAACCAGAGCAGCACACGGAAACACCGTTTACCTTCCCACCAGAGCGGTACCTATTGATCTACTTGCACTTGGACGTGCTTTCGAACTGCTAGGTTGGCAGGAGCAGGGACCGA